>NC_057346.1:105979466-107229466 GCF_016509475.1 Prionailurus bengalensis | reverse complement strand
AGCCGAACTTGGGGAGCAAGAAGCCGCAAAAAGTAGGGAACCCCTTTTGCAGGCGGAGAGAGGATGGAGACTGGGGAGGCGGGGGAGCATACGGGAAAAGCACCACTCCCCAAAAGCAGCTGGAGAGAATGTGGAAAATTGGAAACAGCCGCAGGGACTAAACTAAAAAAGGAGAAAGGAGAAAGGAGAGGGTTTAAATTCCATTAAGGCTGTAAATAGGGGGAGTGCAGAGAGTTTGCAACTCGGCAGCTCCATACCTGGCGGTGCTCTGGCGGGAAGGGCGAATCCCCAGGAGCAGAGTGGGGTCCGGGAGGGTCTCGGGCCACATGGGGAGAAGCGGTTCCACTGCTGGAAGGACATTTGGTAGAGACTGTTGAAGCCACCTGGTCCCAGCAGACCCCGGAAGGTGGCCACATTTGCTGGTGCTGGAACAAGGTCGTTGAGGGTGAAGCCTGGTGCCAGTAATTTTCCATAATCCCCAAAACGCTGCTGCTACACTGTCTTGCATCTTTGTTGGGGGCGGGCTGGCACCTGGCCGCAGTCTCAGGGCACCGGCAACAGCAAGGTCCAGCGGGCATTTCTGGGTGCAGCCGACATTCGGCCATTGCTCATTCAGCCATTGCTCGGTGAGACCCTCCCGCAGAGGGGCGGAACGGTCAAAGCCACAGTCCTTCGGAAGTAAGGGGCCGGGGAAAACAGCCGCATCTGAGACAAAACTCAGGAGAGAGGTCTGCCTGGGGCCTGGTCACGGAGAGGGAAAAAGCAGGGAGTGGACGAGAGCTGAAGACAGAGGACGGGTCCGCCATTGCTGATCGGAGAAAACAGACTCAGTAGCTGGGTGGCGCCATTTTCACCGCTCCCACGCATGCGCATACGCACCTATGAGCACTGCAACAATCCACCCCAGTAGTCCAGCAGCGCCATCTAGTGGAGAGCAGAGCTGTTACACCGAGCCCTGCCCAACTGGGCCACCTTCGCTCTTCAAGAACACAAACCTCACCGCCGGCTTAATTTATGGACTATAAAGACCTATGTAGACTGACCTCTAGGGGAAAATGAAGCAATTTCAGTCCTACTTCAATCTGATAGCAGGTTCATCTATTCAATTTTTTTCTTTCTTTTTCCCTTTTCTCTTTTACAATTCTTTTCTTTTTCTTGAATAAAAAAAGAGAAAAAATTCATTTTTATTTTCGATTTTTGTTAAAAATATCTCTTTAATTTTTATTACTATATTTTTTTATTTTTTTTTTCAACGTTTATTTTATTTTTGGGACAGAGAGAGACAGAGCATGAACGGGGGAGGGGCAGAGAGAGAGGGAGACACAGAATCGGAAGCAGGCTCCAGGCTCTGAGCCATCAGCCCAGAGCCTGATGCGGGGCTCAAACTCACGGACCGCGAGATCGTGACCTGGCTGAAGTCGGACGCTTAACCGACTGCGCCACCCAGGCACCCCTATATTTTTACTTTTGTGTAAATTTTTTCAAATTCTATCTTACTCCCATCAGTTTATTTTAGTCTACTACAGTGTATCCACTTTTTCAAACGATTTCTTTTTTTTTTTTTTTTAATTTTTTTTTCCAACGTTTATTTATTTTTGGGACAGAGAGAGACAGAGCATGAACGGGGGAGGGGCAGAGAGAGAGGGAGACACAGAATCGGAAACAGGCTCCAGGCTTTGAGCCATCAGCCCAGAGCCTGACGCGGGGCTCGAACTCCTGGACCGCGAGATCGTGACCTGGCTGAAGTCAGACGCTTAACCGACTGCGCCACCCAGGCGCCCCTAAATTTTCAAACGATTTCTTCCTCTTTTCTTTTTTTTTCTTTTTTCTCTCTTCTCTTTTTGTTTCTTTTCTTTTTCTTAAATACAGAAAATGAAAAAATCATATTTATTCTTAATTTTTATGAAAAATATTTTTCTTTAGTTTTTTTCTACTGTATTCTTTACTTTTGTGTATATTTTTTCAAATTCTATTTTACCCCCATCATCTCATCTTAGTCTACTCCAGTGTATTCACTTTTCAAATTCTCAAACGATTTTCTTTTTTTTTTCTTTTTTTCTCCCCTCCCCCCTTTTTTTCTCTGTCAAACCACTTTCAACCCCCAGACCAAAACACACCTAGCATCTGGCATCATCTATTTGATTTCTGTGTGTGTGTGTTTTTAACTTTTAATTTTAATATTTTTTCAATTTTAATTTTTTAATTTAAATTTGTCTACCTCATTAATTCCTTTTCTCCCTTCAAAATGACAAAACGAAGGAATTCACCCCAAAAGAAAGAGCATGAAGAAACGACAGCCAGGGATTTAACCAACACAGATACAAGCAAGATGTCTGAACCAGAATTTAGAATCACAATAATAAGAATACTAGCTGGAGTCAAAAATAGATTAGAACCCCTTTCTGCAGAGATAAAAGAAGTAAAAAACAGCCAGAATGAAATTAAAAATGCTATAACTGAGCTGCAATCATGTATGGATGCAGTGGCAGCAAGGCTGGATGAGGCAGAACAGAGAATCAGCGATATAGAAGACAAAATTATAGAGAGTAATTAAGCAGATAAAAAGAGGGAGATTAAGGTAAAAGAGCACGATTTAAGAATTAGAGAAATCAGTGACTCATTAAAAAGGAACAACATCAGAATCACAGGGTTCCCAGAAGAGGAAGAGAGAGAAATAGGGGTAGAAGGGTTATGTGAGCAAATCATAGTGGAAAACTTACCTAACCTGGGGAAAGACACAGACATCAAAATCCAGGAAGCACAGAACCCCCATTAGACTCAACAAAAACCGACCATCAACAACGCATGTCATAGTCAAATTCACAAAATACTCAGTCAAGGAAAGAATCATGAAAGCACCAAGGGCAAAAAAAGTCCCTAACCTACAAGGGAAGACAGATCAGGTTTGCAGCAGACCTTTTCACAGAAACTTGGCAGGCCAGAAAGGAGTGGTGGGATATATTCAGTGTGCTGAATGGAAAACTATGCAGCCAAGAATTCTTTATCCAGCAAGGCTGTCATTCAAAATAGAAGGAGAGATAAAAAGTTTCCCAACAAACAAAAATTAAAGGAGTTTGTGGCCACTAAACCAGCCCTGCAAGAAATGTTAAGGGGGACTTTCTGAGGGGAGAAAAGATGTATATATATATATATATATATATATACCCAAAGCAACAAAAGATTAGAAAGGACCAGAGAACATGACTAGAAACTCCAACTCTACAAGCGTCATAATGGCAATAAATTCCTATCTTTCAGTACTCACTCTAAATGTCAATGGACTAAATACTCCAATCAAAAGACATAGGGTAACAGAATGGATAAGAAAACAAGATCCATCTATATGCTGTTGACAAGAGACCCACTTTAGACCTAAAGACACCTTCAGATTGAAAATAAGGGGATGGAGAACCATCTATCATGCTAATGGTCAACAAAAGAAAGCTGGGGTAGCCATACTTAATATCAGACAATTTAGACTTTAAAATAAAGACTGTATCAAGAGATGCAGAAGGGTATTATATCATACTCAAGGGGTCTATCCACCAAGAAGACCTAACAATTGTAAACATTTATGCACCAAATGTGAGAGAACCCAAATATATAAATCAATTAATCACAAACATAAAGAAACTCATTGATAATAATACTATAATAGTAGGAGACTTCAACACCCCACTCACAGCAATGGACAGATCATCTAATCAAAAAAGCAACAAGGAAACAATGACTTTGAATGACACACTGGACCAGATGGACTTAACAGATACATTCAGAACATTTCATCCTAAAGCAGCAGAATATACATTCTTCTCCAGTGCACATGGAACGTTCTCCAGAAAAGACCATATACTGGGACACAAATCAGCCCTAAGTAAGTACAAAAAGATCAAGATCACACCGTGCATATTTCAGACCACAACACTATGAAACTCGAAACCAACCACAAGAAAAAATTTGGAAAGGTAACGAATACTTGGAGACTGAAGAACATCCTACTAAAGGATGAATGGGCTAACCAAGAAGTTAAAGAGGAAATTAAAAAGTATATGGAGGGGCGCCTAGGTGGCGCAGTCGGTTAAGCGTCCGACTTCAGCCAGGTCACGATCTCGCGGTCCGGGAGTTCGAGCCCCGCGTCGGGCTCTGGGCTGATGGCTCAGAGCCTGGAGCCTGTTTCCGATTCTGTGTCTCCCTCTCTCTCTCTGCCCCTCCCCCGTTCATGCTCTGTCTCTCTCTGTCCCAAAAATAAATAAACACTGGGGGAAAAAAAAAAAAGTATATAGAAGTCAATGAAAGTGATAACACCACAACCCAGAACCTCTGGGATGCAGCAAAGGCGGTCATAAGAGGGAAAGATATAGCAATCCAGGCCTTCCTAAAGAAGGAAGAAAGATCTCAAATACACAACCTAACCTTACACCTTAAGGAGCTGAAAAAAGAACAGCAAATAAAACCCCAAACCAGCAGAAGACAGGAAATAATAAAGATTAGAGCACAAATTAATGCTATCGAAACCAAAAAAAAAAAAAAAAAAACAGTAGAACAGATCAAGAAACCAAGAAGCTGATTCTTTGAAAGAATTGACAAAATTGATAAACCTCTAGCCAGTTCGATCAAGAAGAAAAAGGAAAGGACAAAATATATAAAATCAAGAATGAAAGAGGCGAGATCACAACCAACACAACAGAAATAAAAACAATAATAAGAGACTATTAGGAGCAAGTATATGCCAATAAAATGTGTAATCTGGAAGAAATGGACAAATTCCTAGAAACATATAAACTACCAAAACTGAAACAGGAAGAAATAGAAAATTTGAACAGACCCATAACCAATAAGGAAATCGAATTAGTAATAAAAAATATGCCAAAAAACAAGAGTCCAGGGCCAGACGGCTTTCCAGGGGAATTCTACCAAACATTTAAGGAAGAGTTAACACCTATTCTCTTGAAGGTGTTCCAAAAAATAGAAATGGAAGGAAAACTTCCAAACCCTTTCTATGAAGCCACCATTACCTTGATTCCAAAACCAGACAGAGACCCCACTAAAAAGGAGAACTATAGACCAATTTCCCTGATGAACATGGATGCAAAAATCCTCAACAAGATATTAGCCAACCGGATCCAACAATACATTAAAAAAATTACTCACCACAACCAAGTGGGATTTATACCTGGGACGCAGGGCTGGTTCAATATCCGCAAAACAATTAACATGATTCATCATATCAATAAAAGAAAGGACAAGAACCATACGATCCTCTCAATAGACGCAAAGAAGGCATTTGACAAAATGCAGCATCCTTTCTTGATAAGAACCCTCAAGAAAGTAGGGATAGAAGGAGCATACCTCGAGATCATAAAAGCCATATATGAATGACCCAACGCTAATATCATCCTCAATGGGGAAAAACTGAGAGCTTTCCCCCTAAGGTCAGGAACAAGACAGGGATGTCCACTCTTGCCACTGTAACATAGTATTGGAAGTCTTAGCCTCTGCAATCAGACAACACAAAGAAATAAAAGCATCCAAATTTTCCAGGAGGAAGTCAAACTTTCACTCTTCGCAGATGACATGATACTCTATATGGAAAACCCAAAAGATTTCACCAAAAAATTGCTAGAACTGATTCATGAATTCAGCAAAGTTGCAGGATATAAAATCAATGCACGGAAATAAGTTGCATTCCTATACACCAACAATGAAGTGACAGAAGGAGAAATCAAGGAATCGATCCCATTTACAGTTGTACAAAAAACAAACCATAAAATACCTAGGAATAAATCTAACCAAAGAGGTGAAAAATCTATACACTGAAAACTATAGAAAGCTTATGAAAGAAATTGAAGAAGACACAAAGAAATGGCAAAAGATTCCATGCTCCTGGATAGGAAGAACAAATATTGTCAAAATGTCGATACTACCGAAAGCAATCTACATATTCAATGCAATCCCTATCAAAGTAACACTGGCATTCTTCACAGAGCTAGAACAAATAATCCTCAAATTTGTATGGAACCAGGAAAGACCCCAAATAGACAAAGCAACCTTGAAAAAGGAAACCAAAGCAGGAGGCATCACAATCCCAGACTTCAAGCTATACTACAAAGCTGTAATCATCAAGACAGTATGGTACTGGCACAAGAACAGACACTCAGATCAATGGAACAGAATAGAGAACCCAGAAATGGACCCACAAATGTATGGCCAACTGATCTTCGGCAAAGCAGGAAAGCATATCCAATGGAATGAAGACAGTCTCTTCAGCAAGTGGTGCTGGGAAAACTGGACAGCAACATGCAGAACAATGAACCTGGACCACTTTCTTACACCAGACACAAAAATAAACTCAAAATGGATGAAAGACCTCAATGTAAGACAGGAAGCCATCCAAATCCTCGAGGAGAAAGCAGGCAAAAACCTCTTTGATCTTGGCCGCAGCAACTTCTTACTCAACACGTCTCCGGAGGCAAGGGAAACAAAAGCAAAAATGAACTACTGGGACCTCATCCAAATAAAAATCTTCTGCACAGCAAAGGAAACAATCAGCAAAACTAAAAGGCAAGCGACAGAATAGGAGAAAATATTTGCCAATGACATATCATTTAAAGGGTTAGTATCCAAAATCTGTAAAGAACTTCTCAAACTCAACAGCCAAAAAACAAATAATCCAGTGAAGAAATGGGCCAAAGACATGAACAGACGCTTCTCCAAAAAAGACATCAGATGGCTAACAGACACATGAAAAGATGCTCCACATCACTCATCATCAGGGGAATACAAATCAAAACCACCATGAGATACCACCTTACACCTGTCAGAATGGCTCACATCAACAACTCAGGCAACAACAGATGTTGGCGAGGATGCAGTGAAGGAGGATCTCTTTGGCATTGTTGGTGGCAATGCAGGCTGGTGCAGCCACTCTGGAAAACAGTATGGAGGTGCCTCAAAAAACTAAAAATAGAACTACCCTACAACCCAGCAATGGAACTACTAGGCATTTATCCAAGGGATACACGTATGCTGTTTCGAAGGGACACATGCACCCCCATGTTTATAGCAGCACTATCGACAATAGCCAAAGTATGGAAACAGCCCAGATGTCCATTGATGGATGAGTGGATAAAGAAGATGTGGTATATATATATACAATGGAGTATTACTCAGCAATCAAAAAGAATGAAATCTTGCCATTTGCAACTATGTGGATGGAACTGGAGGGTATTATGCTAAGTGAAATTAGTCATTCGGAGAAAGACAAAAATCATATGACTTCATTCATATGAGGACTTTAAGAGACAAAACAGATGAACATACGGGAAGGGAAACAAAGTAACATAAGAACAGGGAGGGGGACAAAACAGAAGAGACTCATAAATATGGAGAACAAACAGAGGGTTGCTGGAGGGGTTGTGGGAGGAGGGATGGGCTAAATGGGTCAGGGGCATTAAGGAATCTACTCCTGAAATCATTGTTGCACTACATGCTAACTAATTTGGATGTCAATTTTAAAAAATAAAAAATCAAATTTAAAAAAAAGGAGGAGAAGGAGGAGGAGGAGGAGGGAGAGAGGGAGGGGGAGGAAGGAGAGGAGGAAGAGAAGAAGAAGAAGAGGAAGAGGAGGAGGTGGAGGAGGAAGAGAGAGAGGAAGGAGAAGAAGAAGAAGAAGAAGAGGAGAAGAGGAGGAGGAGGGAGAGGGGGTTGGGGATGAGGGGGGAAGAGGAGGAGAAGGAGGAGGGGGAAGAGGAGGAGAAGGGAGGGGGGAGAAGGAAGAAAGGGGAGTCTGTGGCTCCACCCCCTTGTCTGTATGACTTGCTTTGGTCAAAGAGATATTGCCAATCATGATGCGAGTAGAAGCTCATAGGGCTTTCCTCTTTTGCTGCTCTTTGGCAGCCCAGGCCGGCTTGCTTCCTGTGAGCTGGGGAGGCTCCTGGAGGTGAAATGAGCCAGCCCAGCGGAGGGGCCTCCCACCAGAGCACAGGCCAGAGCCTATGCTCCGAGAGGACTCCCTCTGTCCTGCCCTTCCTCTCTGGCCAAGTCCCTCCGTCTCTGGGTCTTGGTCCCCTCATCCATGCACTTAGGACCATGGGTGGGAGAAGTGGTTCTCAAACACTGATTTATGACAAAGTTTGCATCTGAGAGCAAAGGAGAAAAAAATAAGACAGTAAATATTCCCACTTAATCTAAAAGTCTTTCATTTAAAGGATTCTTCTATAATTTCAGACCATATCCTCCCTCTGCTGGTACTGTGAAATTGTCGTTTTAAATAATGCGAAGAAATGAGAGTGGGAGGAGAGGATATAGGTGAGACAAAATTTGCCAAATGTTGATAAATGGTGAAGCTGCGTCAGCTTAGTGTATGTTTGAATAATTCCGCAAGAAAACGTTTTCCTAAGTGATGATACAAGTCAGAGCTGGTGTTTGGAGTGCAGAGGGCTTGGATGGAGTAGCGGGGGCTCAGTGAGTGCCCACTGGCTCCCCCACCCCCGCTTCACCCTTCTCCCGCAATGCTCACGGCCACTCCTGCCGTCTCCACTGGGCGCCAGAAGGGAAACTTTGCACCCTGACCTCCAAGTGAGTCAAGGTCACATCAGGAATCTCTATTTCACAGGAGGTCAGATGAGATGGTGACTGTGAACAGGTGGTGGGAGGGGAGAGTGGTCTACACCCACCCACCTTCCCACCTGTTGAGCAAAGCAGGCGGATTGACTAACTCTTGGCCCTGGTCACATGTCCCTCCAGGAGTCCTATGAATACAGAGATAGCCCCTTGCTCTGCTGCTACCACACCCTCCTCCCATACCCATGGCTGACTGGCAGAAACTGTCAACGCCCTGACCACATCCCATTGGCCTTTGCCATTTTAGTAATTGATGGCCTGACTTCCTCTTGCCTGTATCTCCTTATCAACCGGTTTTCTCTGGCCACCGGAGCCCGCTGTCCCCCAAGCATGGCAGGCTACGAGTGTAAGGGAATTAACTCCTTGCACAACATCCCTTGACCCATGGCCGATAGCATTCGGGTAAAAACACCCCAGCTCCCTCAGCCTGGGTGCAGGGATAACTCAGAGACCCGTGCTCCATGCTGCCCCCTGCAGTCCCTCAGTGGGATTCAGCTCCAGCTGCCCACGGGGGCGGCCCCCTCCCTTCCCTGTCGCACACGCCCACTGCCCTGCTGTGTGTCCTGGGACCACGTCCTAAATAAACCACTTGCTGAAAGCTTTGTCTCGGGATCCATATGTTTATGAGAGAACTCAAACTAAGAAGCAGACATTGGAAACTGTGGTGGACAGAATAGTGTTCCTCCTCCCCACCCCCCACCCCCCACTCCCAGTAGTATCTACACCCTAATCCCCGAAATCTGTGAATATGTTATCTTACAGGGCAAAAGGGATTTGGCCAGTCTTGAGATTGCAAGATAATTGCAAGATTGAAATAATCCTGGATTATCTGGGTGGGCCCAATGTAATCACAAGGGTCCTTTCAAGAAGGAGGTGGGGGAGTCAGAGAAGATAATATGATGGGAGAAGTCAGAGCAATGTGATTGCTGGAAGGGACCACAAGCCAAGGAATGTGGGCGGCCTCTAGAAGCTGGAAAACGCAAGGGAACGCATTCTCCTCTAGAGCTTCTAGAAGGAATGCAGCCCTGCCAATACCTTGATTTAAGCCCAGTGAGACCCTTTTGGACTTCTAACCTCCAGAACTATAACAGACTAAATTTGCGTGGCTTTAAGTCACTAAGTTTGTGGAAATTCATTAAACAGTGAAAGCAAACTCATTCAGTAATCAATCAACCACTCTTTCCCACTGAACCCGAGCAGCAAGCTTCCCAACATATGCTCATCAGCAGGAATTAGTACACAAGGAATTACCCATGAACCATCCATGTGCCAGGAACACCTGCTCTCCAGATCCAGACCCCGAGGACACATCAGAACCACCCTCTCCCCATGGGTGGGTCCAGCCCTCGCTCGCCTGTGTTCTCAGCAACCTTGACAATCAGGGACACCACTTCACTAACTCTCTGTGTGAAAGATGCTTCCGGGAGCACAAGCCCCACGAATGATGCCCGGTGGCACCTCTCAAGTGCCTGACCCTGTGACACAGCCGTTTGGGTGTGAGATGCTTTGCTGCGGCTGCTTTGAGGCCGCCATTTCGTTTCAGGGACATTCTGACAAAGCCTAAGAGACACAGCACTGAACAGTCCATGCTTTATTATCAAGTAATGTGGGGAAAAGGCACCTTGATGCTAAACCCAATACCCTCCCTACCCCATCCCTCCACCTAAGTGGGGATCAGGGATGCCTGCCACATCATAACTCGTTGGTGTGTTCAGGAGGTGTTAGATGATAGCTACTATTTTTCCCAATCGGTCGATCAAGCCCCCCATCTGCCTCCTTTCCCCCCAGAGGCTGAAGCTGTCTGCAGGGCGGGGGTCAGTCTGGCCTCCCCGGCGGTCCCGCCGCTGGAGCCTCTCGCGGCCACACGGCGTCGCTGTCGAGCCATCCTGGGCCCATAGGGAGGCGCGCAGGGCTGCGGGGCGGCGAGGCTCCTCGCGGAGGCGTGGGCGCCCCCCCCCCCCACCGCCCAGCAGCAGCGATCCCCCCCCCCCCCGGGGCTGCGTCCTGGGTCCCAGCCCGGCGGGAGTCAGCCGCCTGGCGGGCCCCGAACCACGCCGAGGTCCGCAGCCGCCGCTGTGATCCTTCAGAAGGCGCCCCCCTTCCCCGGGCGAGGAGCCCCTCGCCGCCTTCTGCGAGAGGCTGCCTCCTGAAAGACTGGCCGAAGAGGCCCCGGTGGTCCAGGCGGACCTTCCTCCTCTCGCTCTGGAAAAGATGCACGTTCGTGCGCACACACACACACACACACACACACACACACAATCGCTGGAGGGCGCCCAGACACTGGCTGGGAAAATACAAATTGAAGACCAAATCTGCCGACCCAGAAAACCTCTGAGCAAAAGTAAAAGGGAAAACACACCGTTTCGTTATTAAATAAGCGTTCAACTAGAATGTACTGCACATCACAGGCAGCCCGCAAAGAGACGGCAAAGGAAGACTTCTCTCCTTCAAATGGCCAGGCAGACAGCCCATTAGGTACACGTTCTCAAGATAAGCCACGACCAGACCTCCAGCAAGAGGACTCGACAGCGCTGTGTGTCACCACAGTTCATGCTAAATTTGCCTAGCAATTATGGTGGCCACCTGTGTTTGCTAATTGCCTTTCTGCAAAAGAAAAATACTTTCCTCTTATCTTTATGACAGGAAGCAGGTTTGCAACTTGGAACCAAGCACCAGCTGGTCAGGCTGCTCGTCTCCCACAGAAAGGGGAAGACGGGGCGCTGCTTCCTCCAGGATTCCATTTCAAAGAGATGGCTTCCAGGTCCTTAGGGAAACATTCCTGGGAGGTAAAGCCGACAAGAGGCTTACTTAGCTTTTGAAAAGATTTAGGTACATTTCAAAGAGGCAGAACTTACCAGGTTTCTCAACTGAATGCTCTAAGAACAGGGAGGGAGACAGTCTCTTCCCTTTGTTTCAATAGGGAGAATTAAACTTCTTTTGTTTTGGGGAGGCGCCTGGTTGATTTCAGCCCAGGTCATGACCTCAGGGTTCCGGTGAGTTCCAGCCCTGCATCTGGCTCTGCGGTGACATCAGGGAGCCTGCTTGGGATTCTCTCTCTCTCTTTCTCTCGCTCAAAATAAATAAACTTTAAAACTCTTTTTAAATTTGTATTTGCCCTTACACACCCGTGGTAAACACTCATTACCCCTGGAAACCACCACCTCTGCCTGCCCCACCACAGGAGCAGACACCACAGGCACAGACACCCACACATGTGCAAGCACACACACATGCACACATGCGCACGTGCATACACCAAGGCCGTGCACACGCATGCTCACACACACACATGCACAAATATGCGTGCACGCCTACTCTCACTCACCCTTTGCTTATCCTTTGTTTTCTGGACCCTTTTCTTTTCCAAGTGGAGCCAACAAAACCCAGCAAAAGTGAAGCCGGGGTCTAGGTGACCCCCAGGCAAACTGCAGGAGCGGAAGCAAAACTAAATCATGGCGACTGTAAGCCACGGAGTTTTAGGAGACAACGGACCAATACAATAAACCTGAATTTCTTTTTTAGCGCCTGATTTGTAGTTCAGGATCCAGGAGCATGGAAAGCTAACCCCTCTCACTGCGCATGCGCACGCGCGCACCCAGCTTAGTGCACCTACAGGTGTCCGCGCACGTACATGCAGAGCACAGCCGGGAGAAATTGCTTGACCTTGCAGTCCCTACTCTGTCTAGAGCCGATGCAGCTAATGACATGCCAGACATCACCCCACGGTTGGCTTCGCAGCCCCGCCTTCTGCCCTCACCCCACCTAAACCCTCTCTCGTGCTCACGGGGTTGACCACGGACCCAGGGGCCGCAAGCCCTCAGCCAGGAGAAGAAAGTGAGGGGTAGGAGAGGTGTCCAGAACCATAATGTGACCAAGGGCCTCCTGTCCTCTATAAGTCCAATGCCAAACATTTGGGCGCTGGGCCCAGGGTGGGCGCTAGTAAAGGCTAGACGCAACCTAAAAAAAAAAAAAAAAAAAAAAAAAGACTGGGCCTGGCTGGTTTGGTTTTGCAGGGGTGCAAATGAGGCTGAGCCTGGGGCAAGGCCAGGGATCTGAGCCCGCCTGGCTTCTTTGCTGCGAACCCTCAATCTGTGTGTCCTGCCTGCCTCCTGACCTACCACAGCCCAGCCTCTGTCCGGCTCCACCTTCAACCAATAATAATTATTATTACTGCAAATCATAGTAATAAAGTTCCCTGGTGTGTGTGCCAGTCTTCTGCAGAAACTTCATGAACTAGAGGGGACAGCACCTCTAATCAGGACTTTCCTGCCCTCGGGGCTCTCTGCCGAGGCCCCAGGGCCACTGAGAGATAACAAAAGCAAGCCCTCACCCCACCCCAGTTCAAGAGAGACTGTTCCGAGTTAGAATTTCTTTCCAGGGAGGTGTCAGCCCCGGAGGAGGAAGGAGGTGGTGTTGACACAAACACACCCTCAAAACCACCACCCCTCCAGCCATGCAAGGGGGACTCGGGAGCGCCACCGTGGAGGACATAGGGTGCCGGAGAGGACCCTGGCACATCATCCCCACACCCTCGCCCTAGGCGCGGACTGAGCCACAGACCCTCAGGGCCAGGAGGCTGTGTCCAGAGCGCTGCGGAGGGTTTGAGTGTCCCCCTGGATCAGACATTCCCCACGTCAGGAACATTGCAGGCTGAGCCCTGAGGGGCACGCCTACCAGTCTCCTTCGTGTGACAACAGCATCATCAAGGAGCGCTACCCTTTTGCTGTCACCCTTACTCCCCTCTGGACCCTGACAGAGCCTGAAAACAACTGCCCACCCAGGCGGGGGGTGGGGGGGGTGGGGGGGGTGGAATCAGAGAGACTTCCGTGACCACACACCCTTCTTCTCCCTTCCCTACTGCTGCGAACCCGGCCAGCTTACATTGGAGAAGCTGATATTGGATGGAGGAGAAATATTTTTATTGAGATACGACTAGGCTTATTTTTTAACTTGCCAAAAATAGTTTCTTTTTTGCCCAACTTTTTTTATAAGAATTTTCAAACACACAGAAAAGTTGAAAGAATAGTGCAATAAACACCCATATGCTCACCCAAAAATTGTTGACGGGGTGTGTGTGTGTGTGTGCGTGTGTGTGCATGGTTTGGCTGAACCGTTCGAAAGCAAGCTTCAGACATCACAGCATTTCACTCCTAAATCCTTCAATGTACATCTCCTAAAAGAATCTGATTTTTGATGCCAGAATTTGAAAATGGTCTAATACCTGAAGGAAATGGATAAAGCTACACTTAGCTGAAACATTTTCTTTTTTTTTTTCAAGATTTTATTTTTAATAAATGTAATCTCTACACCCGGTATGCGGCTCGAACTCACAACCCCGAGATCAAGAGTCGCGTGCTCTACTGAGCCAGCCAGGTGCCCCTGAAATATTTCCAAGGAGCAGGGGAAGAGAGAAGCAGCAGAGAAAGTGCTAGAGCAGTGGGGTGAGAAAAACCGAATGATATCCTGCACCCTCCAAAGTCCAGCCAGTTGAGCAGTTCTGTAAAGAAGATAAGACAGTTTCAGGTAATGACCAGTGCTATGAAGAAAGAAAACAAAGCAGGATACAGGTGATAAGAGGAGGAGGCGAGGCAGCCTTGGAGTGGGTGGCTCAGAGTGATGTCACATATGAGCTGAGACCCCAAGGACAAGAAGTCAACAAAACAAGGCAATCGGGGGATCTATCTGTGTTCAAGACAGAGTAATCAGCCAGGGCCAGCGGCCTGGAGGCAGAAAGGAGCCTGGAGTGACAGCTGGGAGAGAAGGGGGGGACAGGAAGTAGTGAGAGAAAAGCAGTGGTCGGGATCCAAGTCTCATCGGCCAAGGGGAGGAGTTTGGGGAGAATTTTAAGCAGGCAGGCGACTTGATCTGGCTTGTAGTTTTCGATCCTCTGCAGGTTAGTTGAAAAAGACTTGGGCGGGAGGGCCAAGAGGGAAACCCGGAAACCATCAAGGAGGCTGTTTCCAATTCTACAGGCAAGGGAGGATCGTGGCTTGGATAAGGTGGTGGCAGGGAGGTAGGCCATAAGCCCCCCCCCCCCATTTTAAAGTTGAGGAAACTGAGGCTCAGAGAAGTGAAGTGACTTAACCAAGGTCATGCAGCATCTAAGGGCAGGTCCAGGATTTTTTCTGGGATTTTTTTTTAATTGTGGTAAAAATATATATAACATAAATTTACCATTGCAGCCACTTTTTTTTTTAATTTTTTTTTCAACGTTTATTTATTTTTGGGACAGAGAGAGACAGAGCATGAACGGGGGAGGGGCAGAGAGAGAGGGAGACACAGAATCGGAAACAGGCTCCAGGCTCCGAGCCGTCAGCCCAGGGCCCGACGCGGGGCTCGAACTCCCGGACCGCGAGATCGTGACCTGGCTGAAGTCGGACGCTTAACCGACTGCACCACCCAGGCGCCCCTGCAGCCACTTTTAAGTGTACAATCCAATGGCATTAAGTACATTCACCATGTTGTGTGACCATCACCACCCGTCCATTCCCAGAACTTTCTCATCATCTCACACAGAAGCTCCGTGCCATTAACTCCCCGTGATGAAACACTGGGTTCTATTCCTGAAACCAGTTCTACACTGTATGTTAACTAACTTGAATTTAAATAAAGAAATAAAACCGTAGCTCCCCCCCCCCCCAGTCCCTGGTTACCTCTACTCTGCTCTTTATATGTCTGAATTTGCCGATTACCACCTGTAAGTGGAATCCTACAGAATTTGCTGTTTTGTGTCTGGCTGATTTCACTAAGCCTGTTTTCAAGGCTCACTCGTGTTGCAGCATGTATGGGAATTTGATTCCTTTTTAAGGCTGAATTGTATTCCATCGTGTGTGTGTACCGCGTTGTATTTACCCAGCCACGTGTCGATAGGGGTCCAGGATTTTTACCAGGATGTCCGAGTTGCAACGTTACTCTGGTCAGCTCTGCTCCAAGACCTTCCACAGAGCCCAGCGCCGTGCCCCCTGCGGCCACCGGAGGGCGCACGGGGAACCCCAGGCAGGCGGTTTGCAGGCAGAGGAGTGTGGAGCCCCGGGCGTTTGCACACACAATCGTACACCCAGAACGTGCAGATGAGAGGGAAGCTGGCTGCGGGTAAAGTGGCTGGACTACAGGATCAGCCTCAAATGGAGGAAAGTGGGGAGGTCAGGGTGGGAGGGGCTGCCCCTGTAATCTTCTCCAACAGCACAAAGGAGACAGGTGCTGGCCACCCACAGCCTCCCGGGCAGCTGTCCTCCAGTGTGAACAACCCTGGTGCTGAGGAGCTCAGTGGGTCATGCGGGGGAGTGACGGGAGGGGGGAGAGGATGAGTCCAGCGAGGCTCGGATTCCCACTCTGGCTCTTCTCCAGCAGCAGCCAAGTGAGCTCCGGCCTGCGCAGTGGGCACATTTTACAGATGAGGAAACTGAGGCTTGGAGCCATGCACCGATTGTCCACGCAAGTGGAAGGGGCCAGCTCTGAGCGCCGCCACGTGGTCCTGTGCACTTCTCGTCTCCAGGCTCAGTGCCCTGATTTCTTCAACCACACCTCCTGACCGGCGGTCTTTAGGCCTCTCCACAGCGGGGGTGTCGAAGGGTACGTGGCTCTGGAGGCTGACCGCCACGGCCTCCCTCCTTCTGAGCACTGGACCTCTAATAATGCCACCTGAGTTTGCCCTGCCTGGTTTTGGCAGCCACCTCACGGTGACCAAAATTTCTGTCTGCTTAAATCCTTTGACTTTTCCCTCCTGTACCGTTTGTTGCTAAGCCATTCCTCCCCCACCGCATCCATGTGTAGCTGGGTCTTTGGATCTGAGTCCGGGAACTGACATTTATCCCCGTCAAATTTCATCTCGTTCACTCATCTGACAAACATTTGTTCAGTGCCCACGCCGTACCAGGCACTGAAAGACAAGTCCCCTGCCCCGAAGGAGCTCTCACGGCCATTAATCACAGCCGCAGCCATCAGCGAGGGCCTGCTACGTGCCCAGCACTGAACTGGGTGCTGCCTGCAGGTTGTCTCGCTGATGCTCATGGCACTAGGGTATAGGGGACATTGCCCCCACGTTGCAGATGGGGAAACCAAGGTTCAGAAAGTTTATGTCACTTGTCTGAAGTGGCATAGCTAGAAAGTGACAGGCTCAGCATCCAACCCTCCAATCCCTTTGATGAAACTAAGATGAAATCGGGAGCCCCGGGGTAGGCCACCCAAGCCCCCGTCCCCCAGACAGGCAGCCACCTGTGATTCCACACCCTGTGGGTTCAGCAGATACAACGCACCTGAACGTGAACCACCTGACCGTTCCCCCACCTTCACCCCCAGCCCCAGGCTCCATCCCCTGTCCAAGTAGCTATATATCTGCTTGTTAGCATCTGTGGCCATCAAACCCGTCCCCAATGCCAAGTCCTCTACATGCAGAAGCCCTTTGCCTGCACCACAGTGAAGATTCATCTGCCATTGTCCCTCCCCTGGGGCTGGGGGGGGTGGGGCGGGGGGAGACTTGGAGCCCAAGGACCCAGAGAGGGCAGTTGCTTTGGGATTTCTCAGGATCCAAACATCCCCCCCACCCCACCCCACCCCCGGCATCTGTGGCTTCTTGTCTCCCGCACCGTCTGCTCCCGCACCGTCTGCTCCCGGAGTCTCAGCCCATCTTTTTCACTCAGTGTTTCTGCCCAGCTCAGGAAAACCAACTGCAGAGCAGGCCTGTGGGCAGGAAACAAGGCAAGTGGAATGAATAAATGCGCTGCTGCCGTGGGAGCTGAGGTGGGGGGGGGGGGGGGAGGGTTGTGACATGAGCTCCGAGCTCCCAGCCAGGACCCAGGGACACCACACCCCAGGACAGGGCTCAGACTTACCACCTCACAGAACCACATGCACCCGCCCTCCTGACAGCCCTGTAAGGTTAGAACTATTATCGTTGGGCCCATTTTGCAGGTGGGAAAACTGGGGCCCGGCCAGTGGGCTCCAGGGCTGAGTGCTCCCCCCGCTGAGACTGCTTCCTAGAAAGAGATCAGCGGCTTGTGGACAGAGCCCACCTGCCGACCGTGAACTTGGCCAGCTCCTACCATAAGCCAGGTCAGCGCTGCAAATAGGTCAGAGCCAGGCCCTGCCCTCGTGGCCTCAGGGTTGAGGGCAGAAGAGGCGGAGGACAAGAAAGGACGCAATTCCAGGCAGTGACAAATGCTATAAAGAGCACGGAGCCTGGTAGAGAAGGTGTTCCTAGAGTTGGGGGCCCTACTCAAGCTAGCATATCCCGGAAGGCCTCTGAGGAGGTGACATCAGACGAGCTGAGAGGGCTGGCCTTGGGAAGAACAAGGGTAAAGATGATAAAAGGGCGTGAGAGCCAAACCCACCCTTCCACCCCCCAATCAGGGTTGATTTCAGAGAGGGAAACCACCGCTCTGAGATGAAGCCCAGGCGGGCAAGCACATGGGACCGTGCCCTCAGGGTGACTGACACCTGGCTCCATGGAGGCCTGCCTCCTCCACGCTCCCTCCAGGGGGCTCTGTGGGCCCCCAAAGCCTCACTCTGTGTCTTCCTCACTTCCCCCATCCCCGACTCCTTTCTGCACAAGGCCCAGCCCAAAGCAGGTGCTGCGTAATGTTTGCCGAATGAACAAACACGCAAAGGCCCTGCTCACCAAATCCCGAGCACCAGCAAGGAGGAAGTGTGAGGACAAAGCCGAGGAAATCCTACCTTCTTCTACAGGGAGCCACTTGATGGAGTTTGTGGCTCCTCTAGGTGGGGGAAGCAGCAAAGACAAAGGGATTCCAGAAGGTGGGAGGAGGGGTCGCCTACACAATTGGAAAATTTCACAAAGTCCAGATTTCAAGCTATTTTTAAAATATCTGAAGCTCTGGCAACCCCAAGCCTGCATATTCCCATGGCAACACCAGCGGGTGCTGAGCACCGCTGCCCCCTTCAGACTGGACATGCGCCCTGCACTTCCCCGCGCACCCGGCCACTCACTGTGGCCAGCACCTAACCCACCCCCCCCATTCACATCACCTGGCCCCGTGGGCACCTGAGTCGGCCCACCCTGGTTGAAAACATGGAGCGAGCAGAAAGCAGTGCCGGGGACATGGGGACTGAGACATCTGTCGCATCAGCCTGTAGCTAGGAGGTCCCCTCCCTCAAGTTCTTAGAGCAGTTCTCTAGCGTGGGCCTTTCCAGATCCACATAAAGCCATTCTCTGTGCTGTGTTCAGATGGCAGATGGGCTCTGAAACTCAGGCACGCCCTGGAGGTGTGACTTACAATTCCTGATGGGCCACTCTCCCGGCCATTCCCTCAGAACTACTGGAGAGCGCCATTCCTGGCCTTCCCTGGGCTGGGGGCTCCAGCTGCTAGAGTACCGGCCCTCAGCCATCCTGGGACCTGTGTCCTTGAGCTTTCCTACACGGGGTGACAGCTGAGGCCCAGCCTGCCTGGCAACCTGATGGGCTCGGCAGTGATTGGCTGGACCAGGACCTACTCTGGGTGCCTGAGGACAGCCTTGGTTAATCATAGTCGATCTAAGGTTAGTCATTACGTTTGCCCAAGTGCAGTCCTGAGCAAGCTGCATTTTTTTCTCTTGTCATATCTCACATTGTTAGGAGCCTGGGCATTTGTTTATTCCTCTGCCCTCCCGGATCCCTCCCGGGAAAGGGGCGGGGGGACGGTGGGCAGCCTGGTCTGGCTCCAGGAGGAATGTGCGGTCCATAAGTTCCTCTTGGCCAATTCTGATCCCAAGGAGCACAAGCCAACTAAGCCCCCCATGATTGCGTATGTGTGGCTCTGGGCAGAAATGTATGACAAGTCACACAAACAAGTTTCAAACAGAACTGGGAGTACTCGAGCGAGCCTCACTCAGCAGGGGAGGGGCAGAGAGAATGCCAAGCAGGCTCCGCACTGCCAGCGCAGAGCCCGACGTGGGTTTCGAACTCGCAAGCCGTGAGATCGTGACCTGAGCCGAAATCAAGAGTCAGACGCTTAACTGACTGGGTCCACCCAGGAGTCCCAGGGCTGACCCTCAAATTAAGTGCTGTGTGCTAGGCACTGTGCTCGGGGGGTTATATGCTTTATTTAAAATCCCAACAACCCTCTAAGGTAGGTATTAATTCCCATTTTACAAGTGGGGGAAACTAAGGCTTAACCAGGTGACGTCACCTGCCCAAGGCCAAACAGCTAGCAAGTGGTGGAGTCAAGATTCAAATTCAGGCATGTAGGACCCCCCTTTTCCTGGACTCCCCTGTTCCTGGCAAGGAAATTTGAGAATAAATGGAGGGGAAGAAGGGGTCGGTTAGAGTCTGAGGGCAGAGGACAATCCATTGTGCAGGTCTACTGCTATTCTGTTAGAACCACGCAATGAGGGGGACTGAATCTGGAGCCCCTAAACCAGTGCGGAAGACTTAGGAATAGCTCTTGGCCCTTGGGAATTGACTAAACATCTCACCATCCCCGCCCAGGGCCATAGTCTGAGCACCCGACAGGCCCCACATATGCCGCAGCTTCTGACTTGAACCTGTGAGCAGGTGGTGAGCAGGCAGACAGGCAGCGACACCAAGAGGGGCTCGAATGGCCACTCAACTGGATGGAACCTTTGCAAGCGGCAAGAGACCCAGACCGCACAAAGTGAATTTAGGCACGACTTGAGCATGACTCCACTGGGGAGCCACGGCCTCAGGGGAATCATCAGCCCCTCTGAGACTATCACAGCCACGTCCCAGCCCCTGAGGCCAAGGCCACCACCCGGGTTGGGAAGAAAGGGTCCCTCCACGCTATTTATCCAACTTCCCTCCCATTTCCCCGAACATGCCTGCACTCGCGCCCCTGGGTCTGCAGGTCCCTCCCGATTCTGCCTCCTGATGGTCCAAATCCAGTGTTAACACTACCTTCTCTGGGCAACCCACCAGAGTCTGATCTATCAAACCTCGTCATTCTTTCCTTCTCTGGAAACCGCAAGAACTGCGTGAACCTCTCCTGTGGCACTGAGGCCAATCTCCTTTGTGCTGTAATTGTTTCTGGGCTGCTGTTTTCTCTGACAGGCAGACTGGAGGGTCAGGCAGGCATCATAGCTCCTAGCATGGGGCCTCATGCATACAAAGCATGAAGCACATTGGACGGATGGAAGGGTGGATGGACGGACAGTTGGACGGACGGATGGATGGATGGATGGATGGAGAGATGAACAAACAAGTGAGTAGTTAGGAGAGTGGATGGCCCACAGAAAGTTCAGTGTGACCCCTATAATTGGCCAGGACACCCAGTCCCTCCACTGCTCCTGCAGAATAAGACCTGCCCTGTTTCACCTGTCATGGCGTGTCCTCTGCTTCAGCGAATCACAGATTTAGAAAAACTGTGCCGTGCAGAGCCTCCAGGGACGCTGAGGACAGGTGTGTGTTCCTTCCTTGGCCGAACCTCTGGCTCCCTGCGGGTAAGGTGAGGATGTTGGACTCGAGGATTCCCTGGGCCCTTCCAGCTGAAGACACATGTCTGTGCTGGGACGCAGCAAGAACAGGGAACACTGGCTGAGCCCAGCGTCGCTGAAAGGACACTCTGGAAAGGCTCCAACAGAAGATGAAAGCATGAAAGAGAAAAGGGAAAGAAGGAGAGGGAAGCGGGGGGAGGAGGAAGAAAGAAGAAACTGCATTTCTATAACCCAAGCTAAAAATGCATTTAGCATGTAAGATTTCCCAATGTCACATCTCTTTAAAACAAGTTAATTTCAATACGTTCAATGTAGTGTCACTTCAAGGAAGAAGTGATGGGTCTTGTAAGATAATGGAGATGCCTCAGAAAGAGACAACCTGGGGTGCCTGGGTGGCTCAGTCAGTTAAGCGTCCGACTTCAGCTCAGGTCATGATCTCATGGTTCGTGAGTTCGAGCCCTGTGTCGGGCTCTGTGCTGACAGCTCAGAGCCTGGAGCCTGCTTCGGATTCTGTGTCTCCCTCTCCCTCTGCCCCTCCTCCTCTTGCTCTCAAAAATAAATAAACATTTTTTAAAAAATTTTTTTAAAGGAAGAAAGAGACAGCCTGGGGCAGAAGGTGCCCAAAGGAAGGACGAGCTGGGGCTGGAGGGGGTTATGAAGGGGCTGCTGTCTCCACCTTTGCCACTCTAGCCAGACCACCTCCTCTAGTATCTGCTTTATGTATTGATCTTACAACCCCAATATATTGTTTGAATAAAAGCTTTCTGGGGTGTGTGTGTGTGTGTGTGTGTGTGTGTGTGTGTGTTTTAAGCCACCTAACTAATGAAGAGTGACAAGAGGCCCAGAGGGAGGTGATTTGCCCAAGGTCATTCACAAGTGCAGGACACAACCCCTGGGGGGGCCCTGGCTAAGAGAACGCCATGGTTCAGATATCATAAATCCAAGCACATCCACTGGGGGCTGGGGCCGCCCCTGGCTGGGCTTGCACATCTATACTCTGGCTCACCTCCAGCGGCCTCCGTGGGAAGTCACCAGGCTCCTTTAAACAACATTGCACTAGGACAGAAACAGACGGATAACCCAGGCCCAATTAGGAACCGGAAAATCTCACAGAGGGCGAAAGCCCAGAGCAGGGGTGCTCGGAGAGGCGGCTCAGCTCTCTGCAAGCCTCACAGTCGAAAACCTTCCTAAAACAACCCCTTGGCTGCTTCGGAGCATAATTTAATCTTCCTTTGATGACTCCGGATCTCGCCCTGCCTCGGGCCACTCTGAGAATGTCAATTACTGCTGGGCCCAGGTGGGAAGCAGAGCTGCGGGCCTGACCCTGCCCTGGAGGGGGTGGTGGTGAGGCTGGCAGAGACTTCAGGGGGTGGGGGCCAGCCTGAGCAGCCTGAGCCGGGGAGCTAGATGCCTACCTTGGTGGAGAAGGGGGCTGCGGGGGAGAATAGGAAGGCCCCGCCCCAGCCAAGAAGGGGAGCCTGACGTGGGCCCCTCACTAGCCCCCAGAGCAGACAGGGTGGGGCAGCTCCCCAGAGCCCTTGGAGGTAGAACCAGAGAGCTAAAGGCAGGCAGGAGTGATGTGGACAGCCAGCCAAGGTGACCTTGCTAAGGGAGGGACGGTGCAGGACAGTGTCCCAACAGACTTTGCAGAAAATGTTGGTTCCACTGCCCCTGACCTGCCACTTCCTGGCTGGGAGACCATAAGCAAGTTGTTTAACCTCTCTGTTCCTTAGTCTCCTAATGTGCAATACTTAGAATAGTAACAGGGCTGCTGTATGGTTAAATGAGCCTCGTGTTGGCTGCTAAAAAAAAAAAAAAAAAAAAAAATGGGGGTGAGACCACAGTGACCGATGAGGAAAGATCTGGAAGAACATACGTCAGAACACACACAGGGTTGGCTCTCAGGTGAAGGCTGGATAGTTTGTTTTGTCTTTGGCCTCTTTGTATTCCCTGTGTTGTATGCAAGAAAAACATCATTATATAATTAAAATAATTCGGAGAAAAGAACAAAACGCTAGGGACAGTAATTTGTCCCCAAAAGGAAGGTAGAGAGCAGAGATGAAAGGGGGCTGTTCCCCTGAGCTTGAGACTCAGACAGGGGAGTCCCTGCCACCTGGGGGAGCCCAGCGGATGAGAGCCCTGAGCTTTCGGGGGGGAAAGCTGGGCTTGGTGGGTCCACAGCATTCTTCCTGCCACTACCACTAATTCTCAAAAGAAAGTGAAACATTCGCCTAGGAAACAACTTCCGCCTTATATAAGTCTCCCTGGGGAAGGCTCAAATACAGCTCCTGGGGCTGAGCTGCCCAGCCACAGCAGCTGCCAGACCCTGGGCCAGACAGAGGGCTTCAGCCACATTCAACCACCAGCCCCACGGGAGGGAGCCAGGCCCGGCTACCAGGCGAGGAAGAATGGAGACACCCCCCACCCCCCGCCCCAAGCTCTGGCCACCATAGACCCCTGAGGAGCCTCCAAAGTCAGGTCTTGTTTCCTTACTATGATGGGCCAAGTCCCTTTTCCCTTTGGGACCTGCCTGGGCCCTTTCCGTTGCCCCACTATGGTGGACCCAGCCCCAGGAGGACAGCCAAAAGCCAAGAGGCTCTGGGCTTGGGGAGACCTTCCCAGGAAGCAACCTGGGCTCTGCTGACCCTGTGTGTCTGCTCAGGGCGACCAGGGACTTCCCCACCGAACCTCGCTGCCCCCCACCACCCCCTGCCACCATCAGGCCCGTGTTGCCAATGTCCACGACCAGGCCCCTTGGCCCCAGCTGTGTGGCTGGCACTGCCCTGTGCATGCAGCATGTGTGACCACGTGGCTGAGCACAGGGATACTCACAGCCACAAACACACACACACACACACACACACACACAGACGCACCCAAGCTCACACAGCTGCGCCTTACACTCCGACCTCGAGACACCCATCCCTACAGACACCCCTATGCCCACACCTCTGGACACACGCCACACATATGGCCCCAGGCCTCTACATGCCCCTGGGTATGTCCTCCTGTAGCCACGCGTAAATCTGTGGACACACCCCCCCCGAACCCCACATCCTTACGCATTTATACACACACGGTTCCACATGCTTGTGCTCGCACCTGGCACGCCCTCTCCCTGTGCTTCCACACCTACCCACACACCCACACAGAGCCCGTATGCACACTTCCCTCTCCCTGGCCAGGCGCCTCGCCGCAGCTCTGGTTCATGCTGCCCAGCGCCGTGGCCTTCCCCGAGCTCATGGACCACATGGGCAGCAAGGGCCCCTTCCGGTTCCTGAACCTAGTCTTGTTGGCCTCCCCATCCTGGGCCTGGCCAACCAAACCCGCTGCAGACCTTCACAGCGACCACACCTGCCTACCACTGTCGCCCACCCCCCAACGCCTCCACGGGGCCCTTGGTGTTCCCTAAGGGCCCAGATGGGAAGCCCGAGACCTGCCTCTGTTTCACATATCCGCCCAACGCCAGCCTGCCCAACGACACCCAAGGGGGGCACCGAGCCATGCCTGGACGACTGGGCCTATGACCCCAGCACCACGGACTCCATTGTCACTGAGGCATGTCCACGGGCGACCCTCCTTCCTCCACCCACAGCGCGCAACCCACACCTGCCATGCTCAGGGACGGGAGAACAGGCGAGGCTCTAGTCAGGGCACTGGGAGGACAGGGCGCTGGGCAGGCAGAGAGGAAGGACCTGGGTGCCGAAGCACGCGAACCAAAAAGTGTCGTTTCTTCACATTCAGAGCGCAAGCATCTCTCCAACAGGCAGCCCCTTCTGTGGCAGGGACAGCACTAAGGTCTGAGGATACAAAACTGCCCTGTGCCTGCTACCAAAGGGTCCGCAGCCCTGTGGGGTAACATCAGTTAATCAAAGTAGCACCGAAAGAAATTACAACTTCAAAGGACTTAGGGCTGTGACCTCAGACTATGGTCCGGTCCCTTAGGGCTGGGTGTGGGGACCGGGGGACAGGCCCTGGAGAAAGCTTCCCTGAGGAAGTGACTTTGAAGCTAAGAATGTCCAGCAAGAGTTAGCCAGGCAGCGAGGGACGGGAGGAAAATCGCATCTTGTGCAAAGGTCCCAAGATGGGAGGGAGTGTGGGGGAGGGAGCGGACCGTGCGGAAAGTTGAAAATGCCTGAGCAGACCCCCAAATCATCTCATCTGCTCCCGGTTACTGCCATTCATCCAGCCCTTTACTTATTCCCTGAGTCTTCCCCCTGCCACCTGCTGGAATCACAGAGGAAAATCAGGCTCTCGAATGAACTGACGGGCCAGCCGGGAGACCATGGAAGGAAGAAAGGAGGAGGGAGAAACGGGAAACCAGATCCTTTATTGAGGATCTACAAACAGGCAGGCTTTGCAGGCATTGTGATTTTCACCATGATGTTCTGTTGAAGGTGATTTTTTTTAATGTTTATTTCTTTTTTCGGGGGGCGGGGAGAGGGGCAGAGAGAGAGGGGGACAGAGGAGAGAGCCCCATGCGGGGCTCAAACTCACAATAGGTGAGATCAGGACCTGAGCCCAAGTCCACGTTACCGACTGAGCCACCCAGGTGCCCCTTGTTGAAGGTGATTTTTACCTCCTTCTACAGATCAAAACAATGAAAACTCAGAGAAGGGGAGTGAAGGTCCAGTATCACACAACTGGTCAGTTTTAGAACCGGAATTTAAAGCTAACACCCATAAGAGGCACAGGGGGATACATGTTTATGGCAGTTCAAAAGAGGGAGGAACCACAGGATTCTAGGGAGCCTTCCTGGAGGGCATAGCATCTGAACAATGAACAGAGACCAGTGTTTTCATTCTCCCCTCAGGGACCAGGAGCCCCTCAAGGGCAGGATGTTGCTTTTGCCTCATTAGGAGAGGTGCATTTCAAAGTCTTTACTCTGAGCCAGTCCTGCTGGAGGCTGTGCTGTGCTGTGCTGTGTGGGGGGTGGGGGGATGAGAGAGAGAGAGAGAGAGAGAGAGAGAGTGTGTCTTGGAATCCCAGGAGACAGCGTTCTAGAGCGGGAAGTATTATAGTGTCTCCAGTTCACGTACAAGGAAACTCAAGCGCAGCCTGGTTCCACAACTTTCCCAGGATTGCATACGCTTAGGACCGGGCAGAGGTAGGATTTGAAGCCAAGACTATCTACGTTCATAGTCTGCATAACCGCTTTTCATGAGTTTAATAAATATTTATTTATCTATAAAGCACTTAACTATGTGCCAGGCACTGTTCTAAGTGCTTTATAAATATTAACACCTTTCACCTTGCCGACAACCCTATAAGGTAGTTAGTATTAGAACGGGAGAACTGACGCATGGGGGTTGCGGAGCTTGTTCAAGTTCACACCACTGGGACACGGAAAATTCAGGAATCTAAACACCGGCACCTGGCTCCAGAGCTGTGCGCCTACCTGTTACACTTGCCAACTCTCCTATCCCCTGGATTGTATTTCCTCTGTCTCCCTTGCTCTTTCTCCCCAGTGCCAAGCTCACGAAACGCATCCAACATTTACTCACAACCACATGCGTGATGTTGAGAACACAGAGTCAAAGTGCACCTGCTCCCTGCTTGCCCTCCAGGAGCCCATCTGTCGTGAGGAGACAGACCCACCCCTCAAGGACCACTGACCGTGACACGCAAGCTCCCTGACGCTGGGATTTCCAGCTGCTTTGCTGGATCCCCGGCAGCTAGAACAGGGACCGGCACAGAGGAGGCATTCTGAAGTATTTGTGGAGTATTTGTGTGCATGAGCTCTATGCACTCTGAGTGCTCTGGGAGCCCAGCATAGGGACATCTAATCAGCCCGGAGGGGGGCCCAACTGGAGTTAGCAGGTGTGCCCCAGGCCAAAGCACCAGTGGAATCAAATGCACAGTCACAAGAGCAGGATGAGAACAAAACATCCCTCGGCGAGAGACAGAGGAAGGCTGGAGGGGCGAGCAATGGGGAATGGAGGTCACCAGATATGGGGCTGGAGAAGAGGAGGGCCTGGCTTGGATGCTAGACGAAAGTGTAGCGTCTGTCCCCAGACACTAGGGAGCCATCGAGTGGTGTTGAGCAAGAGAGTGGTACGCTCAGATCACCCTGTAAGAATGGTCACTCTGACGGCAGGGCAGGGAGTGGCTCGTGGAGAGTTTTAGTCCAGGGGCAGACAGACCCGTTAGCAGGTTGACACAGGGATCCAGGGAAAAGATGATAAACAGAAGGGACCGTTGGAATAGACACCAGAGAGTTTGGGGAGTCAGAATCTGGAGAACTTGGAGACCGAATGGACGTGACGGTGAGAGATGGGGAGGAAGTCAAAGGTACCTCGATACCTGTAAAGAAGTTTCCAGATGTCCGGATGACTTGCTGTACACCGGGTCCCTGGGAAGTCAGAGAGGAGTGAGAGTCACCATCCACATCCTCCAGGGACACAGAACCTAGCTGGAGAGGTGACAGTCCTTCAGGGAGCCATAGATAACAATCATCAATTACTGTGTGCTCACCCCATGCCAGAAGCTTCTAAGAACTTTGCTCACATGCACTCGTTTAATCCTTATAACGATGCTTAGGTTCGCATCTTTATTGTCCCGTTTTTACAGATGGGGAAACCAAGGGACAGGTCCCACATTTCATAAATGGTGGAGCTGGGAGTCGAACCCGGGCAGGCAGGCTCCTTAGGACTGCATGAGCCCACCCACAATCTCTGTGTCCGCTGTGGCCCCAGGAGGCTGTTGTTCACAGATCCGACTTTCCCCCAGCATGGGGAAGGTGTTTTTCTAACCCATCTTTACCGGTACCAGGCTAGGCGCATAATAAGTGCTCAGATAACGCTGAATGAAAGCCATGCCCCATCAGAGCCTGGCAGGAGTGACTCAGACATTGCTTCCTCCCCAGGGTGCACCTCAGACTCCAGGGAGCCTGGCCAGGAGCAAAGGTTGCAGGTCTTGTACCCGGTCAAGCATCACTTCACCAGTGTGGGCTGGCCAAGTTCCCAGACTCCATTCCAGCACCTGGGGGCATGGGAATCTGCGTCCCAGCAAACACGGGGTTCACCAGCCCTCAAGGTACCGTACCCTTTTCCGGGTCAGGTGTGGCTCATGCCTGGCTCCCTGAATTCTCAGCTGTGAGAACCCAGAGAAGGGGTCCCTGCCCAGCCAGGCAAGTGTCAGTGGCCAGACCCAGCCAGACAGTAACACGAACACAGCAATTTTCTGATTGTGGCAAATTCATGCTCCGCCTGCTTGGGGCGGGGTGGAGCGGGATTCAGGTCCCCATGCGGCAGAGGCAAAGCGATGGCTGGGCCTCACCTTACAGGTGGGTCTCCAGAGGGGAGGCAGGGTCTGCGGGTGCCGCCCCGCCCCCACCCCAGCAGCCGGTGGTCAGAAAGGCGGAGCATCTGGCAACCGCCTCAGTCCACGTGACCCTAGTTAGCTTCTGCAAGGGGTCCTTCCCGCAGATGGACAGCATGTGATCGTGAGCCAGGATCCAGCAACAGAGTTCACATCCTCACTCTGCCCTTCACTAGGAATGTCATGAGGCCAGAAGTCTTGGTTTCCTCATCCGTAAAAGGGAGGAAAAGAGCCAAGTGTGACCATTCAAGGAAAGCATTAGCACAGGGCACAGCCCCTGGGGAGCCTTCAGCTAATGTCAGTGGCTGCTGTGGCTGCTGTTGTCACAGTTATGGTGAATAGACATGCCCTGAGGGACGTCTGGGCGGCTCAGTGGGTTAAGCGTCTGACTCTTGATTTTGGCTCAGGTCATGATTTCAGTTTCGTGAGTTTGAGCCCCGCGTCGGGCTCTGTGCTGACAGTGCCTGTTTGGGATTCTCTCTCTCTCTCTCTCTCTCTCTCTCTCTCTCTCTCTCTGTCCCTCCCCCACTCATATGCTCTGTCTCTTTCAAAATAAATACATAAACTTAAAAAAAAATAGACATGTCCTGAGAACTGAGAGGGTTGTCCCCAGCAGAAGAATAGGGGGACCCCCAGTAACAGGGGAGTCAGCTGTCACGGCTCTTCCCAGCTCACCTGGGCCCTATGGCTTTGCCACACTCCCCAGCTTCCACCTAGCCCTCCTCTCATGGGAACAGCAAGCCTGAATGCAGGTCCCACCTCCACCCCCCCAGAGCCAGTGACCTGGGGAGTCAGCTCCCCTCTCCACCTCAGCTGTAGAACAGGATAATAAGGAGCTTCCCCCCTTCCCCACCCCCAGAGAAGGCACAGATGGCAGGTGACAGTGACGTGAGAGAGCACAGCACAGGGTCCAGGGTCCAGGGAAGTTCCCCTCCCCCTCTGATCCCCTAAGCTTTCCTGGCAGGGGTGACCACACATTCCTTTCTCTGAGTTCAGCAGAGACAAGGCTGGAATTTTTCAGAAAGAGCTTTACTAGGACATTAAGAGGAAACAATGGCCTTTCTTTCAAGTCTGGAGAGTGTGGGGAGCATGGATTGAGGGCTCCGAGATGGCCCCCAGCCGTAGCCCACAGCTCCCACGTCACTGAATCTCAGCCCTGTGGGTGCCCAGCTCACCCGTCTGAGGGTCCTAAAACCCACCCTGCAGCCCTTAGAGGCCCGAGTTGGCTTGGACGAACAAGCCCTTCCCCCCCGCCCCCACCCCTGTGATTCCCCTCTGGGCCTTGAACTTTCCTGTTCTGTGCCTAGGGCCCGAACGACTGACAACATTTCTAGAATAAGGAGATGATGGCAAATACAAAAGCAGAGAGGAACACACAGCACGGAGCTGTTACGGAATCCGGCAATAGCGTAACCCGACTAAAGCTGCAGACCCCACGTGGCTCAGCCTACGTCTGGAGTCAAAGAAGAAGGAGCAATAAATCACGCTCTCTCAACACCTTGAAGTACAATCGAATCTTCAGCTATAGGTTTTCTTAACAAGGGCTCCTCAAGGGGTTTGCACAGCTCACCACACAGAAGCATGCCAAAAATGTCTCTAAGTATCTTTCCCTTCCCCCCACCCCCAAATTCCAGGATGCCTTTATTTATTTTTTTTTCTTTTCAGATTTTTATTTAAATTCTAGTTAGTTAACATACAGTGCAGTGTTGGTTTCAGGAGTAGAATTCAACGATTCGTCAGTTACATACACCACCCAGTGCTCGTTACAAATGCCCTCCTTAATGCCCATCCAGGATGCCTTTAAAAATCGCTCCAATTCTTAGGGCACCTGGGTGGCCCAGTTGGTTAAGTGTCCGACTTCAGCTGGGGTCGTGATCTTGCAGTTCATGAGTTCAAGCCCCGCGTCAGGTTCTGTGCTGACAGAGCCTGGAGCCTGCTTCAGATTCTATGTCTCCCTCTCTCTCTGCCCCTCTCCCATTCGTGCTGTCTCTCTCAAAAACAAACATCAGAAAACTTTGTGTTTTAATCTCTCCAATTCTCTCTGTTCCTGGTTCTCTCACTGACATGCTCTTCCACTCCCAATCTCTCTCCTATCACCACCCACCAAGCCCACAGGTCTTTCAAACATACAAGAAGAATCACACAGCGTATCTGTTTCCTAGAATTTCTATAATGGAGACTAGAAGTCCAAAATCAAGGTGCAGGGATGCCCTCTCCCAAGGCTCTAGGAAGGAATACTTTCTTGCCTCTTCCAGTTTCTGGTGGCTGACCGTGATCCCTGGCTTACACATGCGTCACTCCAGTCTCTGCCACCATGGTCACATGATGTTCTCCCTACGTGTCTGTATCTTCTCTTTTTATAAGAACGCCAGTCCTGTTGGGTTAAGGGCCCATACCTACCCCAGTATGACCTCATCTTAACTAATTTTATCTGCCACAATGCTATTTGTCAAATAAGGTCACATGCTGAGGTACTGGGGTTAGTATTCAACCTATCTTTTTGGGGGGAGGGGGGACACAATTCAAACCATTGTGATCGCATATCTCAGGTCTGAGCCCCGTGGATTTGCACTGACCTGCAGGGCCACATTTTTATCATCCGTTCTGATGAGCTTTATTAGCCATGAAGTCTCTGGGGGCAACTTAGAGTCATTTGAAGTCCAAGATGTTTTTCATAGCTCACCACAAAGCACCTTCTTCTGAGCGTTAAACCTTCATGTTACCATTCCCTAGTTAGTAGACACTTTGCCATAGAGGTTTCTCCAGTCCGATTGTGAAGTTTTTCCAGTTCCTCGTGCTCACACGCGGTTATAGATCCTACGTACACAGCCTAGGCCCTCTCCATCCTGACATACGCCCATTGTGGTGAAGTGAACAGCCTCCCACATAGTATCTGGAGTGCGAACCCCATGACCTCTCATTAGGCATCAGTATGTCTTAACCACTAAGGTTCTCCATTTCTCTGCTCTTTCTGTGGAAGGCTCACTCCTTCAATCCCACGAGCATTTACTGAATGCCAGGCACGGTGCTAGGCAATGGGAGTACCGTCATGAGCAAAACAGACTAGACGTTCTACCCTCATCAAGATGCTAATCTTGGGGCGCCTGGGTGGCTCAGTCGGTTAAGCGGCCGACTTCAGCTCAGGGCGTGATCTCGCGGTCCGTGAGTTCGAGCCCCACGTCGGGCTCTGTGCTGACTGCCCGGAGCCTGCTTTGGATTCTGTGTCTCCCTCTCTCTCTGCTCCTCCCCTGCCCATGCTCTGTCTCTCCCTGTCTCTCAAAAATAAATAAACACTAAAAAGGTAAAAAAAAAAAAAAAAGAAGAAGAAGACCAAGTACAGTGGAGTATATGGGGAGATAGTAGCAGAAAATGACAGCAGAGAGATAACAGGGATAAATCTGGGAGCAGCTTCTGCAGGGACTTGTGGGCCATTTGGAAGGATTTGGACATGTTTCAATCATTTTTTTAAGTAGGCTCCACACCGAGCACGGAGCCCAGTATGGGGCTTGAACTCATGACCCGGAGATCAAGACCTGAGCTGAGATCAAGAGTAGGATGCTTAACCAACTGAGCCAGGCAGGCGCCCCAGGGCATGTTTTAAACATGACTCAAAGTCCATTTTAGGAATGGTATTTCCTGTAAATTACTTCAATTTTCGGGTAGAAACTAGCTTGTGACAGTTATGCTGATGCCTACAGTGACCACAAGTACCATGGTAGAAACCAAGACTCAGCAGATCTGGTCTCAGTGGAGAAGGGCAGACAGCCTTAAGCTAATCCAAATGGGTCTGACATTGACCCTCTCGTGGTCTAAACAGAATGCTTTCTTTTTTTTTTTTTTTTTAATGTTTATGTATTTATTTATTTTGAGAGAGAGAGAGAGAGAGAGAGAGAGAGAACACAAGCAGGGGAGGTGCAGAGAGGGAGGGAAAGAGAACCCCAAGCAGGCTCTACACTGTCAGTGCAGAGTCTGACGTGGGGCTCAAACTCAGGCACTGCAAGATCACGACCTGAGCCGAAATCAAGAGTCCGACACTTAACTGACTGAGCCACCCGGGTGCCCCAAGACAGAATGGTTTCTTAAGGCACTAAATAACCTGGAGGTTGGGGGGAGGGGAAATCGAATTTCCATTTTCCACTTCTTGTGGGATGTATTAGGATGGGCTACGTCGCCATAACAAAAGAGTCCACGATAATTCAATGGCTTATACCGTATAGAAGTGGTTCTTCTTCTCATGCAATAGCTCTGAGGTGGGAACTACAGGTTGGGGGGGGGGTGGCTCTGCTCCATAGGGTCGTTCAGGGACCCAGAGGGATAGCGGCTTTTGCCATCTTCGACACGCGGCTCCCAGAGTTGCTCTCATTGTCAGGAGACAGGAAGGGAGAAAACACGCAGGTCCAGGCCAAAGATTCTCTCTTAATCAAATGAGATGGAAGTAACAAGCATGGCTTCCACTCACCTTCCATTGTCAAGAACTGCATGGCCCCACTCAACTACTGGGTCACCTGAAATGTACTGTTTACTATGGAAGGGGGGTGGGGCAGTGCATGGATTTAGGGGGACAGTAGGTCTTTCCTTTAGATTTTCCTAAAGGAGCTTTCCATAGCATGCCACGAAGTACCAAAAGCCTCTCTAGACACCCACTGGCCCCTCCTCACACCCCCTCACTTCCTCCTTTACCCTTTTCCCTCCTACATCACCACACAAGTACTGCACGGGCTCCCTTCTCGGCCAGAAGAACCCGCTGGGTTTGCTGGCCATGCTGGGCCACGTGGAGACATCCTGCGGACCTGGGGTCTTCGTCCAGCCCCATCCCCCTCACTTCCAGCAGAGGGAAATGGAAAGGGCTCCCTGGGATGTGTGGTTTTTCCCCCACACTATTTCACGTCCAAAACATTCTTGTGAGGCATTTTTGGCCAATGACATTCTCCACTTCATTACACAAGTAATTCAGGATAGCTGGGCAAAGGGTGCGTGTTGGGGATTAGCAGGAGATTAGCCCAGACAGGTGGGCAGGGGCCAGAGCATGAGGGCTTTATACATCTGTGTTAATAGAGCTTTCTCTTTATCCACAGGGCAGGAGGGAGCCAGTGCGTGCCTTAGGCAAGACAGGAACCTCATTGAGTGGTTTTAGAAAGTCATTCTGGTTAGCAGGGGAAGAACGGTGAGGAGGAACGGAAATCCAAGGCTGCAAGGCCTGTCTGAAGATCAATGCAGTAATCACTTCTGGGCCTCAGTTTCCTCATCTGTAGAACAGGGATGATAATGGCAGTAACGCCCCACCATAAGGTTGTCGTGAGGACTGAAGATGTTAAAACATGGAAAGTGCGTACTTAGGGACGGTGCCTGGTGCATTTTAAGCCCGCCATAAACACTGGCTGCTATCATTACTCTTGCACTAAGACAGTAGTGGTGGAAATAGAAGATTCCAGGATGGAATGACGGTATAGCGGAGAGGGATGAGGCAAAGGAGGGTTCCCAGCCACTGAGATTGTGACCCGGCATGGAGTGGGTGACAAGTCTCATTGAGGTCACCGTGAGACACCACCCAGGTAGAATTTCCAAGAAGGCAACTGAATCTACTGTCTCGAGGCCAGAAGAGAGGTTTGGGCTGAAGATATGGATTGGAGTCTTCCTCATAAAACAGAAATGGAAGCCATAGGAGCAGGTGACATTTCCTGGGGAGAGCGGATAAAAAGGAAAATCCAGGAAGAGCCCTGGAGAATCTGGAAGGGGTAGAGAGCAAGGAGCCCACGAGGAGCCGGGTGCGACTGCGACAGCCAAGTCGACTCTAGAAGCTTCCGACAGGCCACACATGCTGGGAGAGAAATTATCATCACACATCACGGGTTAGGGACCCCAAAGCCTAGGCCAGGCTGAAAGCAGAAATAACTCTTGGGATGAGGGGGCCAGGCTCAGGGAAGTCAGGTGTGGGTGGGCGCTGTGGGGCACAGGCTGAGGGGGGCTGGCACGGCTGGTCTGGCCCGAGCCAGGCTGGACCACCTTTCTCTTGTGAAGTGGGACTTGGCGGGCGTCTCCAGCAAACTCAAGGAGGTGGCCCAGTCTCTCTTCGCGGCAGGCACAGTGATTGGGGGGATCGTGCCGGGAAATCTATCTGACAGGTGAGACACTGCCTATGGGGACATCCCACCTCAGTCTGACCACCCACGCACCCTCGAAGAGCCAAAGAAAGCTGGGAGAGACAGGAATCATGGTCCCTCCCGTGTGACCTTGGGCACGTCCCAAGCCCTTCCAGGCCACGGCCTTCTCTCTGCCCCAAAGCCCTTGCAGCTTGCGTCTCCCCACCTCTTCAGACCCTGGGGGAAACCCTCAAGGTCCTCAGGCACCATGTAATGGCTGTGTGGCAGTGGAGAGGGGGCACGTGGACTGTTTGGAGACGAGAAGTCCTTTGACCTCTGTTCAGGCCACCAAGCGGGGGGTAGAGGTGATCACTCATTAACTCAAACGTGGAATTGCAAACCTGTCCCCCCAAAATAGCAGTTACCAGAAAGGTTCTGTCTGAAGAGGGAGTTCCGTGCCCTGCCTGGCCCTTTGGGAGGGGAGGGGAGAGGGGAGGCACCCAACCCTTTGCCCTGAGACCTGCAGAGTCACTGTCTCAGCTAGCTCACCCGCCTCGGCTAACTCAGCCCTTGCCAAACCTTGCTACCGGTTTGGCCGCAAGCTGACCCTGACCAGCAGCTACCTGCTGCTGGCGGCCAGTGGTCCCTGTGCAGCCTTCAGCCCCAACCTCCACGTCGACATGATCTTCAGCTTCCTGAGTGGCTGCAGCACACAGGCATGGCCCTGAGCCCCGTTATCTTGAGTGAGCCACATGGGAAGGGGGAACAGGTGTTGGGGGGGGGGGGCAGCCCGAAGCCAAGAGAGTGAAGTCTGGGCCAGGCTCAACACAGGCTCCCTATGACCTTGGTCAAGTAAGGTGCTGCTCCTCCCAGGATCTCAGAGCACCCCCCCCCACCCCACCCCCAGCATAACAACAACAGCCACTATCAATACAGAGAACTCCCCCTGGGCCTGACACTCTGGTAGGCACCTGACCCATTCAGTCCACGCCCACAAGTAGGTGACACTGTTGTCCTAATTTTATAGATAAGGACATTGAGGCAAAACAGGGGAAGTCATTTGGCTCTGGAGAGGCAGTCGAGGGTGTGGGCTCGGGGGAGCGCCTGGCTGGCTCAGTCAGGACAGCCTGCAACTCTCGATCTCAAAGTTGTAAGTTCGAGCCTCACGTTGGGTGTAGAGATTACTTAAAAAAAAAAATTTTTTTTTTAAAGGCAGGGGGGCACCTGGGTGGCTCAGTCGGTTAAGCGTCCGACTTTAGCTCAGGTCATCATCTCATGGTTTGTGGGTTTGAGCCCTATGCTGGCCTCTGTGCTGACAGCTCAGAGCCTGGAGTCTGCTTCCGATTCTGTGTCTCCCTCTCTCTCTGCCCCTCCCTGGCTCGTTCGTTCTCTCTCTCTTTCTCTCTCTCAAAAATGAATAAACATTAAAAAAAATTAAAGAAGAAAAAGAAGAGTGTGATCTTAGAAGTCAGACAGACCTAAGTTTGAGTCCTGCCTTCTTTTTTTTTTTTTAATGTTTATTTATTTCTGAGAGAGAGAGGCAGCGTATGAGCGGAGGAGGGGCAGAGAGAGAGAGGAAGACACAGAATCTGAAGCAGGCTCCAGGCTCTGAGCTGTCAGCACAGAGCCTGGCACGGGGCTCGAACCCACGAACCTCGAGATATGACCTGAGCTGAAGTCGGACGCTTAACTGACTGGGCCACTCAGTGCCCCGAGTCCTGCCTTCTTGAGCCTCAGTCACAGCATCTGTAAAATCGGAGGGATGAACCCTTAGGATCAGAGTCAGATCAAGCAGCTGATAGGGGGTGGGCAGGAGCTGGTGCCCCTTCACAGGGAGGTGCCCAAGGCCCAGCAGGATTCTAATCTGGTCCTTGGGATCCTCCTGCAGGTGTCGAGCGTGTGTCCATCCAGACGCGGGCCATCATATCAACTTTACTTGGTTACTTCTATACCGGCGGCCCATTCTTTCTGACGGGTCTTGCCTATCCCATCCGCCAGTGGCTCTGGCTACAGTTAACCGTGTCCATTCCCTTCTTCGCCTTCTTCCTGTCGTCATGGTATGTGGCCCCCACCTCTTCATCTCCTTCTTTATGCTTGCCAGGGCCAAACAGAGGGAGCCCACGCTTGGCCAAGCCGGCTGACTCGGTCCCAGGACACCCCTGTCCCAGAGTCAGGAAGGGCATTCCAGGGAGGAGGAGGAGGAGGAATTAATGCACAAAGGCATGCTGCATGGGCTGGTGTCTGGAGGGCATCCAGGGGCTGCCTGCGCTGGAGGAAGGGCGTACGTTGAGATGGACGGTATGGTGCCAGGCCATAAAGGACACAGAAAGAAGAGCAGCCTCAGCTTCATGTGAGGGACAGAGAATGCCTCTAGACATGTTTGTGGTGCAGAAAGTCCTGACCAAGCTCCTGTGTGTGACACAACAGCACACAAGGACCAACCCAAGTGGGAGGGGATGAGAGACCGAGGGGACACGACCGTGCGGGTGAGAGGAGCCTCACGGACGAGTCTGAGAGGCATTCTGAAGGAAAAAATCCACAGAGTTGGGGACCGTCTTGGACTTGGGGTTTTACGGATTCTTTTATGGAAAGAAAAGCTTAAACCTGGGACCCCGGAGAATTGGGGTGTCTGGGTCAGAGACGCCAAAGAGGTCAAGAGCTCACTATCAGTATGTCAAACATAAGAACACGTCGAAGACAGGAACTGAGTCTCCGAAATGCAGCTGGGGCCAAAGAACAGGAAATGATGAATGAGTTCGGGAAAAGGAATGACATCTTGGAGCGACCCTTTATTGAGCACTTACTGCGTGCAAGGCCCTGTTCTAGGCATCGCCCTATGTCACCCCGATCCTCGTGGCATCTCTGTGTGAAGGAGACGTGACTGTCCTGTTTTACAGACGAGGAAACTGAGGCTCAGAGAAGTGAAGCAATCCCCTAGGGTTACACAAAAAGACACAGAACTGATATGGGTTTCCATTTGAAAATGAGAATAGAATCTCCTGGAGGGGGCGGGACAATCTTGCGGGAAGAGAGGGGTGGGCAGAGGGTCCAGGGCGGAGCCAGGGCATGTCCACAGGCTGGGATGGGAGCAGAGAAGGAGCAGAGAGTAGGGGAGGCAAAATAAGGGTGGATGGTCAGCAGGATACAGTCGAGAGTTCAGGCCTCCTCGCTCTGTGACTTGGGGCAAGCCTCACCCACTCTGAGCCTCAAGATTTTCCTAGGCAAACTGGAGATAATAATGCCCGTCACCCAGGGTTACGTGGGCCTGGTTCACAGGAAGGCTCACGGACTGGAGGCCACAGTTACTATTCTCGGGGCGAGGAGAATGGAGTCTAGATCCTGGCTGTGGTGTTTGGGAGCAGGACTTTGCTCAGAGCAGAGCCATGGAGGCCGCCAGGGCAGAAACCAGACAGGGTAGTACTGAGCCCGAGAGGCCACCGCTGTCAGCTGGGCCGATGGTCTGAGGCAGGTTGATCAGTGTCTGCTCCCCCAGGACCTTGCTGGAGCCGGATCCTAGGTGCCTGTGGAGGCCACAACCACGGCTGATCCCACCTCAGACCAGACTTTTTTTTTGGCGGGGGGAGCCAGGGAACGGGTGGTGGCAGAAGGGGAAGGAGAGAGAGAATCTTAAGCGGGCTCCACGCCGGGCGCCACGATCGTGAGATCATGGCCCGAGTAGAAATCAAGTGTCGGACGCTTAACCGACTGAGCCACCCAGGCGTCCCCAGGCCAGACTTTAAAAAAAAAAAAAATTTTTTTTTATGTTTTTATTTTATTTTGAGAGAGAGAGCGTGTGAGTCGGGGAGGGGCAGAGAGAGAGGGAGACACAGAACCCGAAGCAAGATTCAGGCTTCAAGCTGTCGGCACAGAGCCCGATGTGGGGCTTGAACTGATGGCCTGTGAGATCGTGACCTGAGCCAAAGCCGGAGGCCCAACCGACTGAGCCACCCGGGTGCCTCCCCCTGAGACCAGATGTTTTTAAAACATCATTCCTCACATCTCCCCACACCTCTGCCTCCGCTCGTCTTCTCTTACTGACACTCAGGGTCTGCTCGGTGCAAACCAACCCCCAAAAGTACAGCCCGGAGGTGGGGACAGTGAGGTTGTCTGCCCACCTGCCAATCTCAAGACCCCATGCGGTTCTCATGCTACAGCAGAATCCCCCCTTTGCAGGCAGAATCCAAGGGTCCTCAATTCCATTTCCTAGGCTCCAACCCTACCCTGAGCCACCTTCCCAAGCTGCCCCAGGACTGTCTCCCTGCCCCCTTCTTCACCCTGGAAGGCGGCCCAGAGAAGAACAGGGAGGTGGATGTCCAGGACCCTCCAGCTGTCTACCCTTGAACACGCTGTCCCTTCCCCAGGACCCACCTGACTTGGCCTAGGCCCAAGGATCCTGGCTAAGGAAAACACCCAGCAATAACAAGTGGCCCAGGTAGGGGGCAGAGGAAAGGCTCCTCTGGAAGGGGGAAAAGAGAATCCCAGAATTTGTGCTGGCTGCAGGCAGTCCAGGTGCAAAGCCTGGCCAAGTTTAAATTCCATGAAATCTGCAGCGAAACAGCTTGGGTTTCTGGACCTCCTACCCCTTGGCCCTGGCTGTTGATGTTTTTCCAGTGCCTAAAAAAAAAAAAAGGAAAGGAAAAGAAAAAGAAAGAGAAAAAGAAAAAAAGAAAAAGAAAAAGCTTCCGGCATCGGGGGGAGCCACTGTGAGTTGATTCTGGAACCCAGGTGGATATCAGAGTCTGTACATTGGATGGTCCCATCTGGAAAGTTCTCAAAGGCTCTGAAAATACTCTGGCAGGTTGCTGCCCTCAATGGCAAGAAGGAAGAGGAAGAAAAACTCACTGTGGAGGTGAGAACCGAGAGGGATTATGGCATGGAGCAGGAACCCTCCTTTGCCTCTGTTTCCCTGCTCACGAGCTAACATCACATTGAATGTCCCAAGCAAACTTCTCTAGAGGCACCAGGCCTGCACCTCCCTCTCTCCTTCTTCCTGCCCACCAGCTGGTCACTAATGGCACCCTTCCCTTACCTCTTCCCCAAGGAGCTCAAACGCAGCCTGCAGAAGGAGATCTCCTTGGCCAAGGCCAAGTACAGCGTAGCTGACCTCTTCCGGACACCCGACCTGTGCCGTGTGACCTTCTGTCTTTCCCTGGCTTGGTAACCCACCACCCGTCCCTACCCACACCCTAGCACCTCTGCCAAACAAGGGTAATGAACAAGGCCTGTGGTGGCTTCACCTAAGGGGAAGGCCCAGGAGTCCAGAGACCCCCTTCCCTGGCTGCCCCAGCCCAGCCCCAACCCTGGAGATCTGCTCATGTCCCTGTCACACACCCAGGTCCAGCCATCAGGGTCTGCCTCCCTGTTGGGTCACGCCCACCCCGTCCACAAGGCAAATGCTCCAAACCCCTTCACAGCTCACAGCTCACAGCTCACATCGTGCCATGGCAATTTCCCCATTCTATGCCTCTCTGTCACTGCCTTCACAGGTCCAGCTCTGCCCTCTGGGACCCCACAGAGCAAGACTGGCCACCAGAGCTTGAAGACAGAAATCATATTTCTCCTTAGTCTTCTCTTTTTGTCTGACGATCTGCGGCTCCTTCAAAACCCTTTCTGTGACCTGGCTCTGAGGCCCTTCTCCATCCCTGCATGAATAGGGTCCAATTTGTCCAGGAACTTCAAAGGGGATGCCATGAGCCCCAGAGGGAAAGGGGAGGCATCGGACCCATGTGCACAGCTTGACTCTCACCTCTCCCATTCTAGATGTTAAACTCTTACCCGACGAAGGGAAGATCATTTACTACCTCCTTTGGTCTCCCAGAGTCCTGCCAGTCCTGATATTCTCTGGAGGCAATTATGGGACATCTTTGCCACCACACCCTAGATCACGCCCACATCAGGCATAACCAATCAGTCCCGGCGCTGAGCCCAGGCACAATCCCAGAGAGCTCAAAACAGCACTCAATCAGCCCTTACCAATCAGCTGCAGTTGGGATAAGAAACGAAACCATTCGTCCTCCTGGTGACCCAATGACCAGTGGGGGGAGAGACCCCTGTATGGCTGCTGGTGCCAACCCATCCCTCTCTGCCCCTCAGGTTTTCTACTGGTTTTGCCTACTACAGTTTGGCTATGAGTGTGGCAGAATTTGGAGTCAACCTCTGCTTCCTCCAGCTCATCTTTGGTGGGGTTGACTTCCCGGCTAAGTTCATCCACTTCCTCTCCATAAACCATCTGGGCCAACACAGCATCCTGGCCAGTGGTCTACTCCTGGCAGGAGGGTGCATCCTGGCTCTCATCTTTGTGTCCTCGGGTGAGAAGCTGGGGCTACATCAGAACCCTCTGAAAGAGGGCCAGCATGTCAGTGGACGTCACGGGCTGCCACGGGCTGGGAAGCGGGGTGCCAGGGACTCCAAATCTGCAGACTCTACCTCTAAATCTCTGTGTTACCTTAACCAGGTCCCTGCACTCTCTGGGGCTCAGGTCTCCCATCTAGAAAATAACTCAGTTGGGCTAGATGATATCGAAGCTCCTTTCTAGATCTGACTCAAACTGGGTAAAGTGTGGCTGTGTCTGGACAGTACGAGGAATTGCTCAGGGATCTGGCAAGCCCTCATCGCTACAGAGGACAAGCTGGCATGGGAAAACAACAGGGTTCAGTGCTCAGGGAAGCCCCCATCACCTACTCCACTGCGACCTTGGAAAAGCCACTTCTATATAGATGTTTGTGTGTTGATACGCCCATATCCTTCCAAAGGAACTTGAGATATTTTAGGACAAGAATATATACAACAAAATATGGGAGGAGGGAACCAGAGCCGGGGAAAAACACAAAGGCGGCAAGACAGCCTGTAAAGCACTAGAAATAGCCGAGGGACCATTACTCAGCTTTATATTTAGACCTGAGCTTTCCAGCAGCCAAAGCAAAAAGGGAGACAAAGTCGGCTGAGGAGTGAGAACACTCAGCACTCGGGTGCTCCTGAGCCCGAGGCCCATCACATTTTCTTCCGTCTGCAGATTCGCAGACCCTGAGGACAGCCCTGGCTGTGTTTGGGAAGGGGATGCTTGTCCAGCTCCTTCAGCTGCCTCTTCCTCTGTTTGATCGAGCTGTACCCCACGGTCATTCGGTAGGTGCAGGGCGTGGGGCTGGCCGAGCCAAAAGATACAGGGTCAGGTGGGATCGCAGCATCCTCTAGCCCCCTGCCCAGGGGCCCCCCACACAGGCTGCCAATCCCTACTCTGAACTCTCCCAGGCAAACAGGCATGAGCATTGGCAACTTGGGGGCCCACATGGGAAGCATGATGGCCCCGCCGGTGAAGATCACAGGGGAGTGGCAGCCCTTCATCCCCAAAGTCATATTTGGGACCATCACCTTCCTGGGAGGCAGGGCTGCCCTCTTCCTGCCTGAGACCCTCAATCAGCCCTTGCCGGAGACTATTGAAGACGTGGAAACCTGGTCAGTCCCTTGCTTCTGGTCCTCCTGGAACTCCTAGCTGGGGAAGCAGGTCCAGACCGGGGGCTTTTCCTGAGATCTCTTTCCTAGGTCCTGGCGGGCAAAGGAACCAAAGCGGGAACCAGAAATGGAAAAAACATCCCAGAAGATCCCTCTGGACCAGGCCTGGACCCCAGCTGAGGGCAACTGAGCCCCCCTTTCCCTGCCCTCCAGAAACTAATCCTTGCCAGGTCCTTGCCTGCCTCTGGGCTCTGAGGACACCTTTGGGGGGCCGCCGTGGGAGGGGGGGGGGGGCGGTGCTGAGCACATCCATGCTCCTGAACACAGTCTTCTGAAAGCTTGGTTGAGGGCATCGTCACCACACCGGAGCCCCCAGCCCTGGCCAGTTCAAAGATTCGGCCACAGGCCTTCCCACGCCCCACCCTTGCCCTCACCCTCCTTCAGCCCAGCCCTTCCCCACTGGCCACCTTCCCCCATTGTTCCAGTCCCCTTCCTCTGAGGTCCCCTGGGCTCCCTGGTTCAGTCCTAACAAAGACAGCTTCCTCTTCTTGCTCCCCACCCCCTTCTTCCATGGGAGGGTCCAATAAATGGCAATGAAGAACTCAAGCCATGCTTGCGGCTCAGGAATGGGCGTGGAAGGGAGAAGGGGGCAGGCCACCACGTGGACATGCGCACTGCTCTCCCCTGCATCCGTACTTGTGTGTAACACGTGGGTGTGGACACACAGGTACAGGCAAGCTGGGCTGATGTGAACCCGTGTTCGCACGTGGGGGACTGAGGCATGTATAGGCCAAGCCTACTCGAGACGCTGCAACGACACGCCGCAGGTGCATCGCTTAAACCACAAACGTGTCTTCCTCCCACTTCCGGAAGCTGGGAGGTCCGCGACGATCGAGGTGCTGGCAGCCTCAGTTCCTGATGGGAGCCCGCTTCCGGGCTTGTAGGCGGCCGCCTTCTCATTATGTCCTCACTTGGCCTGGGGAGAGAGTGAGAGGAAGCAAGGTCTCTGTTGTCCCTTCTTATGAGGATGCGAATCCCAACGTGATGCCCCACCCTCGTGACCTCATCTATCCCTAATCACCTTCCAAAGGCCCCCACCTGCAATTACCAGCACACCGGAAGTTAGAGCACCAACATTAAACGTGGGTGAGGACGCAATACAGTCCGCTGCAAGTCCTGGGCTTAGAAATGAGTGTGTGCGTGTACGTGTCCCAGCGCGAGTGTGGGCAGAGGACCGGAGCAGCCCAGAGCAGCTGCGGGCGGAAGCCCGCGCTCCTCCGGTCCCCATCCACCAGCCCTGCTCGCCGCAGGTCTCTGATCGGTGTCGCAGGCCCATGCCACCGGACGGTTCTGTCTCCTATTTAAGTGGGAAAACCGCAGACACAGCTGAAGGCTGTTGATGTCACCCCATGCTCCCCGAGTTCCCGCCAAGCACAGCAGAAGGTCATTCCTCCCAAATGGGGCTCCGCATCCAGCCCATCCAGCAGGCAGCCTTCCCCCTGGGATCTCCACCCATTCGCTCTCTTCCGGCTCTTTCTCATCACGGGTTAAATAAGCCCCAGCCTCTCCTATCTTACCAAAAACCAACCAAACCAACCAGCCCTCCTTGGAGCCATATCTCCCTCCAGGGGCCACACTGTCTCTCTCTCTCCCCTTCTGCAGCTAAACTTTGGAAAGGAGCTGGGTGCCGCCCTGGCTTGCACCTTCGAACCCTGTACATCTCCAGACTGCACTCTGACCCAGATGCAAGTAGATCAGAGGAAGCCAGTTGCAGACAAAGAACAAAGCAAGTGCACGAAGAAAAGGAGAAGAGATACAGGGGCCCAGATAAAAAGACTTGGTGAGACTATTTGCATTGATTCCTTTTTTTTTCTTTAATGTTTATTTATTTTTGACAGAGAGCAGGGAGCAGAGAGAGAATTTCAAGCAGGCTCCACACCGACAGTGCAGAGCCCGATGTGGGACTCGAACTCACAAACCGTGAGATCATGACCTGTGCTGGAATCAAGCTGGATGTTCAACCAACTGAGCCACCCAGGCGCCCCTATTTGAGTCTATCCTTAGTGGATTCCAAGTCCCAGGTCTTCCTCAGTCCTGGATGTGCTTTCTGACCCTGAGTTCTATAAAATATCCTGAATTTTCTGAATAGCTTTTGTTTTGTTTAAGCTAAACTCAAGGGTTTCCAAACCAAACAATTCCAAAAGCAGCTTCTCTCCCTCTGTCATCTTTTAAACACTGACGTTCCCCAGAATTCTTTCCTAGAACCCCTTTCTCAAATATTCTTTACCAGCATTCTCCAGTGGAAACGTAATGCAAGCCACTTACGCAATTCAAAAACTCCTAGTCGTTGGAGCACCTGGGTGGCTCAGTTGGTTGAGCATCTCAGCTCAGGTCATGATCCCAGGGTCGTGGGATTGAGCCCCTCCTCAGGCTCTGCACTGAGCATGGAACCTGCTTAAGATTCTCCCTCTCTCTCTCTCTCTCTCTCTTTTTCTCTGCCCCTCTCCCCCACTCGCACTCTCTCTAAAAAAAATTAAAAATAAAAAATTCCTGGTTATTTTAATTCCTAGCTATTTTTTAGTTTAAAAAGGTAAAAATAATTTTAATTATATATATATGATGTATATATAATGTATTTAATTATATATATATAATGTCTTTTATTTAACCAAAAATATCCTATATTATCATTTCAACATGAAATCAATGTAAAAGCTATCGATAAGATATCTTATAGCCTGTAATTCGTATTAAGTTTTCAAAATCTGGTGTATATTTTACCCTAATAGCATTTGTCAGTTTGGACGGGCTCAGTTCAAGTGCTCAGCAGTGGCTAGAGGCTACCGTGTTAGACAACCCAGAACACTCCAGGGCTTCGACTGGCAGGCACAGAGTGAATTATTCTCAAATCCGTACTTAGATATTTGAAAGAGAGCTTAATAAACACGAAAGAGATCATATTCTACTGCTGCTTCAACTTTTCAGTGACTTCCCATTGGGATGAAGTCTAAACTCTGCTACAAGGCCCGTCATGCTCAGGTCCCACCCTGCCTCAATGGCTTCAGTTTAAGCACCCTCCACCGTGCACCCTGAAAAGTAGCCTCTTTCAGTTGTCCAGAATCCAGGATGGTACCCAGGATGCCCTGGCCATAACCCCTCCCGTGCTGTTTCAGGGACACACAAGAAGGGGAGCGAAGACGCCGAGGAAGACATTTCCTAGTCATGTGGTCAGGACTCCTGGTGAACTGGGATACTGGTCAGGATGTACACGGCCCATTCCTCTTGCCGTTCCCCAATCCTCCCGTCTGGACTGCACCCTTTCTCCATCTCTGTTTCTTCCCCTACAACACCAACTCCTCCTGCTTTCCCTCCTCCCTGCTCTCAGTCCCTGAGCTCAGCCTTCAGCTGGCTCAGTGAATGGTCGTCCAATATGGGGCACCTCTCTCGGGCAGAGTCCTCATGCCGAGCCACCTCATTGGTTGCTGGCCTCCTGTCCAGCCTTTATGGCAATTTCAGATGAATTTCTAATTTCTGCACCATTCGTTGGCCCGGGTAGCCAGGCCATGAGACATAAAACTCACAATTTGGCTCCTTGCTCAGAACGTTGCTATGTGCCCAGCAGGCACTCAGAGTTTGCCAGACTTCTGTCCAGGCCACCCATTTCAAACTCACATTTAGAACATGTGATCTGAGCAAGAATATTTTCTCTGACCTGTAAATCATTTATTGGAAAAGTCTCACAAAACGATAAAAATCAAGGTCACAGGTAGCCACGCACCTTAAATCCCATTTATTTAACAGGATAAAATTATATAAAATCCAGATGTGGCAGAAAATCTGAGATATGTGATGGCGGCTAGCATGGTCACAAGAACAACGGAAGTGAGTTCTAGATTTCCTTGCTGGGTGATCAAGGACAAATCCCTTGCTTACTCTGGGCCTTGGTGTCCCTACCTATGCATCGAGAAGTTTTCATCTGAGTGACAGCAGTCATCTCTGATGGCATGTGGCTCTCGGCCAATCAGAAGTCTCGGATTTGACCCCTTCTCAGTGAGCATGGCCAGAACTTAAGTCCACATTCCACTCAATCCAGCGAATGCAACTCTGAGTACTTAATGACATAGAGTGTCCCTAAAGGATAGTTCTCAGTTCTGCAAATCATGTGCCAGGGGAGCATTTCCAACCGGAAACTCTCCACGGTCTGGGAGGCTGGTAGGAAATCCCTGTGCTAGCCAGATGATCCCAGGAGCCAACCACAATTTCCAGGAGTCCCTGGAGTCTCCAATTGAGGCTTTTCCAGGCTCAGCCTCGCTGGAGCTGGTCAGGCACGAGGGAGGGAGCTCTTCTCAAAGGCAGGGTTGGGCACACACTCAGAAAAGGAGGTTGCTTGGAGGGGCCCCACCATCTCCCCTGCTGCCCTCAACTCTCTCCCTACTCCCCCATGAGGGCACCAAGTCCTGACACGAGATTGGCCCCAGAGCCCCCGAGCTGTTTGTCCAGCTGTCCTCACATCCCCAGGCCACAAGGCTCTTATATACCTTGGCCTGGAGAATGTTGTCAGGCATCTGGACACCCACCGGGTCCCAGCCCAGAACCAACACTGGGTGGGAGGAGGGAGGCTGGGCCGAGTTACATCCCTCTCTGGGACTCCCCTATTCTCTTCTGTACATAATGAAACTACATGATCCCTAAGACCCCTTTAATTGGGCACACCTCTAAAACAGCAGGAAACAACCTGGCTCTGAAGTTAGAGTAGGTTTGAAGCAGTCTAAGACTTCATGGAGCCAGTGCCTCAACAGACAATAAACAGCCCCCCGACTTAATACAGTTTACAGTTTGCGTAAACCGCACAACGATAGCCGGGCATCTTGAGTCCTTACAAGAGAAGTCGGAAATAAAACTGCTTTCCCTCAACACCAAGACTTGGAGGTTTATGCCTGTGAGAACTGAGAAACGCCCCTTCCCTTCCCGGCCCTTTGCATCAACTAACTCGGACAGGGCCTGGCTACCTCCCATAAAACCCTGGAACCCTAGGCATCCATGGTGTTCAGACATATGCCAAATGCTGAAGTGCGGTGGATGGACGGTCAGTAGGAGGCAGATAACAGGGAGGGACAGCCAGAAACCCCAAATGGAAACACACCGCAAAGGCAAGGGTCCGGCACGGAAGCTCAAACCAACAATCGGGTTCGAACATGGCGGAGAAGAGTGTTGTTGGCCTGGACACAGGAAGATTGGGGTCCTGACGTGGCTACTCCAGTGGTCAAATTGGCTACGTATGCCTGGGAAGGGAAAGGGCTGCAGCACTTTGGAGCCCAGGCTACTCTGCTGTACTCAAGCAGAGGGTGGGGGAGCAGTTTTCCACCTCACCTCGCAAAGGTTTTCCCTACTCAAATAAGAGCATGGGCATTCTTAGAAATATTTTGGTAGGAGTCTTCAGTATGACTGGAATATCCTCGGCCAAGCGGGTATGGGATTGGTCACTCCTCAAAATAAGTCTGAGACATCTTTTAAGGTAGGGTTTCCCAAACTTAGCACTAGTGACATTTGTGGTCCAGAAAATTCTTGATGGGGTTTGGGGGGGGGGGTGTTGGTGCTGTCTTATGCATTGTAGGATGTTCAGCTGCATCCCTGGCGCTATGACAACCAAAAACATCTCGTGACATTGCCAAATGTCTCCTGGAGGCGGGGGGTGGGGGGCAAAATCATGCCCAGTGGGGGATCACTGTTCTTAGGGTAAGATGTGCTTAGGCCTATTTTCTCTCTAAAATCAATATAATAGTCTCACCTTTTTTTTTAACTTTTTTAATAAAGCTTATTTATTTTGAGAGAGAGAGAGAACAAGCAGGGGAGGGATAAAGAGAGAGAATCCCAAGCAGATTCTGTGCTGCCAGCTCAGAGCCCAACGTAGGGCTTGAACTCATGAACCTCGAGATCATGACCTAAGCTGAGATCAAGTCCTGCGCTTAACTGACTGAGCCACCCAGGCATCCCAAGTGTCTCACCTTTTTACCAGAAACAGATAATAAGAACAGCTCATTCTCACTGAGCTGCAGGGCAGTGGCTACTTTAAGATCTTTAGCTGTATTGGGGCGCCTGGGTGGCTCAGTTGGTTGAGCGTCCAGCTTCGGCTCAGGTCATGATCTCACCGTTCATGAGTTCGAGCCCCACGTCGGGCTCTGTGCTGACAGCTCGGAGCCTGGAGCCTGCTTCAGATTCTGTGTGCCCCTCTCTCTCCACCCCACCCCTGCTTGTGCTCTGTCTCTCTCTTTCAAAAATGAACAAACATAAAAAAAAATTTTTTTTTAAAGATCTTTAGCTGTATTCACACGTTTAACCCTCCAGTAGCCCAATGAGGCAAACATGACTATTATACCCATCTTGCAAACAAGAATACTGAGATAATACAGGATTTTAGCAACCTGCCCTGTCTATACAACCAGTAAATGTGAAATAAGGATTTAGATCCAAGTAAACTGACTCCAGAGTCCATGTTGTATATACTCTGTACTATGCAAATTAAAAGCAAGAAGTTGCAACCCGCTTTATTGACATTTCCAACCCATGATCCAACCAGTCAGATCTCATAGAAGCCCATCCAATCAGAACTCAGCACCGCCCTGATCCTGAATGACTCGGAAGGCAAACTGTTGGAGGAAATTGAGTGATCATCTTAGAGTCGTGGCCACGAATAAAATAAGTTCATGTTCACTGAAAAAATAAAAATAAAAACTATGGACAGAGAGAAAGGGAAAATTTTGAATCGGGATAAGCCAGAAGGTAAAAGCTGAGACACTAGAAGAATCGATCTACCTCATGCATGATGTTGGTCTTCTGTCCCTCTTCTTCAAAAATAGCCTCTGACCTCTATAGTCTCTTCCAGCTGAACAAAGCCGTGGTCCCATAAGATATGAGCTGTCCCCAGGAGACCAAAGACTGGAGTTGCCAGTTTTAACATATAAGAAACAGGACGCCCAGGGGCACCCAGGTGGCTCAGTCGGTTAAGCATCGGACTCTTGATTTCGGCTCGGGTCATGATCTCATATGGCTCGTGAGTTCAAGCCTGGTGTAGGGCTCCGAGCCGATGATGCGGGACTTGCTTGGGATTCTCCCTCTCCTTGTTTCTCTGCCCCTCCCCTGCTCGCTCTCTCCTTCTCTCTCACACACAAAATAAATAAACTTCTAAAAAATTAACGAATACAGGATGCCCAGTTAAATCTGAATTTCAGATCAATGAATGATTTTTATAAGTATGTCCCATGTAATACTAGGGATATACTTACGCTAAAATAAGATGCATGTGTTGATCTGAAACTGGGAGTCCTGTATTTTCTCTGGCAACTCTTCCCCAAGACAGACTGCTTGGATCGTGTCCACTAAAAAGGAAAAAAGTCCCCTCAAGAGGCCACCACACTTCCCAGAGCCCAGTCTTCTCCCTAAAAGGAAGACCGTGAGGACCCACCTGGCCCCTGCCACCCCCCAGGTGCCTAGACAGGCCCTCCCACTCCATCCCCTCTCACCACTCCCGCCCCGGTCCACTCTCCTGCCCTTTATACCCACTTGGAGAATTTCCACTGACATAAGGATACTCAGGGGGTTAATCCTCCTGATACCAAGTCACACGTTAACTCATTCCCTCCAGGCCAAGGATTAAATCCTGTCCATGTAGGGGTCAGGGCTTCTGCAGACCCTGAGAGCAAAGCACCCCACCCCCAAGTGAGGGGAGGCTCGAGGGAAAGGGAGGGACAGAACACAGGGAGAGAGAGAAGGAAGGAGGGGCCGCCAGCCGGGTTCCTGTCCCCCCACAGAGCCAGCTCAGATTCGGCTCTAGGAACAAGTCAGCCACAGAAGCGGCGGCAGCTTCTCTCCTCCAGCTAAGGACAGCAGGCACACAGACGCACGGACAGAGGTGCTAGGCGGAAGTCCTCAGCCCCCAGCCGTTCGGCCGGGCCTGGCCCCATGGCCTTCAACGACCTCCTGCAGCAGGTGGGGGGTGTCGGCCGCTTCCAGCAGATCCAGGTCACTCTGGTGGTCCTCCCCCTGCTCCTGATGGCCTCCCACAACACGCTGCAGAACTTCACCGCGGCCATCCCCACCCACCACTGCCGCCCGCCCGCCGAGGCCAACTTCAGCCAGGACGGGGGGCTGGAGGCCTGGCTGCCCCGGGACGGACAGGGGCAGCCCGAGTCCTGCCTCCGCTTCACCGTCCCCCGGCGGGGACCACCCTTTCCCAACAGCACAGACGCCAACAGCACGGGGGCCACAGAGCCCTGCACCAACGGCTGGATCTATGACAACAGCACCTTCCCCTCCACCATCGTGACTGAGGTGAGGAAACCCGGGACCCCCCTGCTCTGTGTGACAACCAGACTTGCCTTCCCCACTGAGACAGACAGACAGAGGCTCCCGCGCGCGCGCGCGCGCGCGCACGCACGCGCACGCACACGCGCGCGCACACCTGTCTCAGATTTTCCAGAGACCAAGATGGGAAGATAAAGAAAGAGGTTCAAGGTGGGGGCCTTTGTAGAAAAGGGGGATATCAGAGTCCAGGGAAGTCTCTCAGCTACCGGGACTGGGGAAGCAAACGGGGACGGGGAGTGTCAGGGAAGGGGCTGACTGCAGGTCTCAGAGGGCCAGCCCAAGGGACGGGAAGGGGAGCCTTGCCGCCCAGGCTGGTCTCTGCCTGACCCTTGCCCCCTCTCCCCACAGTGGGACCTCGTGTGCTCTAACAGGGCCTTACGCCAGCTGGCCCAGTCCTCGTACATGGTAGGGGTGCTTCTTGGAGCCATGGTGTTTGGGTACCTGGCAGACAGGTCAGTCCTGGGTAGAGCCAAGGGGCCGGGCTGGGCCCCGGGCCTCGGCTGGGTTCACGGGAACCAAGTGGGAAGTCGGCCTTACCACCCAGGGGCTGGTTTGAGGACCTTCGGGGCCAGCCTCGTGATACCGCACAGGTCCTCAAAAGACCAAGGCAAACGCTCCTCTCCCTACCCAGCCTGGCACCATCAATCCTCAGGCCCCCTACTGCTGTTCTCCCCTCCTTCCCCCCACAGGCTGGGCCGCCGGAAGGTGCTGATCTTGAACTACCTGCAGACAGCCGTGTCAGGCACCTGTGCAGCCTTCGCTCCCAACTTCCCTGTCTACTGTGCCTTCCGGCTCCTCTCGGGCATGTCGCTGGCTAGCATCGCCCTCAACTGCATAACACTGAGTGAGGGATGCTGGGAGGGCAGGGCGGGTCCCCACTCACTCACCTCTGACCACCCAACCCAGCAGCCACTTTCCAGCTTCCTCTCCCGGCTCCCCCCACCCCGGTCCTGCCATTCCCACTCCTGAATCCTCCCTGCCCTCTTTTGGGTGGCCAACATAACAGCCTTCTTCTCGAACTCCTGACCTCTCATTCAGACACAATCGCAGACTCCATTTTTTTAGGGCCAGGAGGTTCCCATGAATGACTGAAGCAGACTGGGTACAAGAGGGATTAGGGAACGGTGAGGACTGTACCCAAAGGAGAGTCGCATCCCCATCCGGAGGGGCCAGGGCCACTCAGCTGCTCTAGCCAGAAGGTTCAGGGCTGTCAGATCTCACTCCCTCCTCTTTATTAACGCAAAAATAGCCCCATTTTTTAATGTTGGAAATTAATTCCAATATTTTTAACACAGGTCAAGCCAGCATCGTGTAGACCAAACCCATTTAATGGACTGAGCGTGGTCTGTCCGTGAACCATCAATGTGCTCCCTCCGATAGGTCACTCCCTTTCCCCTGGTTCTCAGATAAGGAACCTGAGACTGGAGAGAAGGGGAAGGATTTGCCCAAGGGCATCCCTCGAGCCCAGAAGGGAATCTATGGATTGGAGGTCCTCTGGACTACAGGAATTAACCCGGGTGGGGCCAGGGCAGGACACCTAGAAAATTCAGCCCCCAAATCCAGTCTGTTTCCAAGTCATTGGCCCAGCAGCCAAATCAGGAGCCCACAAGGAACAAGGCTAGGCCTCTTCACACCCCAGCAGAGAGGTGGTCCGACTCCCCCCTTGACCCTCCCAGATGGAGAAAAGCCGCTGTCTCCTCCGAGCTGCTCTGGCCGCTGAATCGGCCCAGGCTGGGGAAAGCCAGAGGAGAGGCTGCTGTTGAGAGAGCACTGAATGGTCAGAAATGCTCTGAAGGGAAAAGGGGCCCTCGCCAGGACAGTAGGTCGGGGGGCAGCAAACCCCAGCAGCGGGGTGGAGGGAACAATTCCTAGGGATTCTAAACCCATCTCCCCATTCCTACGTCCACCGAAAGTCCCCCACGCCCCCCATCAAGGAACCCACCCTCATTAGATGTGTCTTCCACTGAGCCTTGGGACAGATGAAAGTTTGGGTGGAGAGAGGGGTCTCTGCCTGTCCCGCCCCCGGGGGGTCTCCATCCACCCGCAGCCCAGCCAGATGCACCACTCTGTTCTAACCCTCTTTCCAGGTTTGGAGTGGTTGCCCATCCACACGCGGGCTTGTGTGGGCACCCTGATAGGCTACGTCTACAGCCTGGGCCAGTTCCTCCTGGCCGGTGTGGCTTATGCTGTGCCCCACTGGCGCCACCTGCAGCTGCTGGTCTCCGTGCCTTTCTTCGCCTTCTTCATCTACTCCTGGTGTGTGGGGCCCAGGGTGGGCAGGGCTGCAAAGGAGCCCAGAGGGCTGCAAGGGACAAGACGTCCCCCAGATCTCACACACGCTACCCCACAGAATCAGAGAAGGTCACACCTAGACCAGTGCCTCTGAGGCTGTGCAAGGAAGGACCTGCCCTGGGTATCTGGTTCTTCAGCTTCCCCCGGCTTCCTCCGGCTTCCCCCGGCTCTCCAGCCTGCCTGAACTGCTCTCTTTACTTGGCGCCCAAAAGCTGAGCTCCTGAGTCGGGGAATGAGTCATCACCGAGCTGGACACTGCTTTGTGGTCTTAGCAGAAGGGATCTGGCCAAACCTCTGGGTTCCCAGCCTTAAAAGAAATCCCACTGCAGGCCCCTGGGAAGCCCACCCCCTGCCCCCAGCCCAGCAGACTGGAACTGAAGCCACCTTGACCCCTATCCTCACCCCGGCTCCCAGGTTCTTCATCGAGTCTGCCCGCTGGCACTCCTCCTCTGGGAGGCTAGACCTCACCTTGAAGACCCTGCAGAGAGTGGCCTCGATCAATGGGAAGCGTGAAGAGGGGACCAAGCTAAGTATGGAGGTGAGACACCCCCCCCACACAAGACCTCCTGTGACACCCTACCAGGATTCCACCCTCAAACCCTGAACTCAGGTCCCAGAGGGCTTCCCTGAGTAAGGGGTTAGGCTGGGAGGAGCTTCTGGAGGAGTCCAGGCCCTGAGCCCTGCCCATCCTGGCAGGTGCTCCGGGCCAGTCTGCAGAAGGAGCTGACCATGGGCAAAGGCCAGGCATCCGCCCTGGAGTTGCTGCGCTGCCCCGCCCTTCGCCACCTCTTCCTCTGCCTCTCCATGCTGTGGTAGGCCCAGACAGACCTAGTGGCAAAGAGATAGAGAGACAGCCTGAGAGACGAAAGGCTGGCTGGGGAGAGAGAGTGGATATAATGAGTGGAAGAAGCCAGGCAAAAGGGAGGAAAAGGCAGCACACCTGCCGTGAGGGGCGGCAAGCCTCCACCAGGGACAGTCTTAAAGAACGGGATGACCTCCAGCCTCAGTTCACCCCTGGTCCCCACACTGGCCATCCATCTCTCCGTCTTCCCCTTTTACCAACTCTGTTCCAGTATGGAAACACCTCATCAGGAGTGGTCACCCCCAGAGTCCATAGAAGTATACCACAAAGGCAAAGACCCGTCTGGCTTACAAAACATTTGGAGACGTTCCTGGCCCAGCAGTGCCTGCCAGAGACACAAACGTGGGCAATAAGATGCCCAAAACTCGTCTCCAAAAGTAACACTCTGGCCAAGGCTGATCCCGGCCAAAAATGTTCCTTTCCCGTTGCAACGTTCCCCATTTCCTCTGATGTGCTACCTTCCTGATGCCGCCAACCGCAATCCCATGATAGTTAGAAGCACGCTCCACATTTCGATCGACGAATTCTCTGGTTCCGATTTGGGATTTACTCCCGGTTGCAGGTCCTATCCAATCACCCAAGCTTCATTTCGTGGGCTCTTGACTTCTTAAGAAGCACCCATCCCAGAACCATCCCAGAACCATGCACAGGTCTGCAAAGCTCTGACCTCCCCCCAACACCTTGACCCTGAAAGATACGGCTTGAAAGTCCACCTGCCCTTGGGCCAGTAGCAACAGATAAGATAAAGACTAAAACTAAGTAAATCTTAACATGATGACTAAGCCAAAACCCCCTAATACACCGGGGACTCTAGTTAGCAGAAGATGGAGAAAGCTGGGGTATTGGAGAACTACCCCCCACTTCCACGAAATACATACTAAATGTCTGACGAAATATCAGCCAAGGCAGATTCCAGCTTCTTAAGCAGGGAACCCAGTGTGGCTCGCCCCCATTTTGAATGAGCACCCCCTCTTTTATGCCTTCCTGACAAACTCCATACCCCTCCCCCCCTCCCCACTAGGTTTGCAACTAGTTTTGCCTACTATGGGCTGGTTATGGACCTGCAGGGCTTTGGGGTCAGCATCTACCTAATCCAGGTGATTTTTGGTGCTGTGGACCTGCCTGCCAAGCTTGTGGGCTTCCTTGTCATCAACTCTCTGGGCCGCCGGCCTGCCCAGATGGCCTCCCTGCTGCTGGCAGGCATCTGCATCCTGGTCAATGGGGTGATACCCCAGGGTGAGCACCCAAGAGTACCTTGGCCCTTCATCTTTAGCCCTATCCCCAGATTCTCAGCCCCTACTCCCGAGCTCCCACTGACTCCCTCCTTTCTCGCCAGATCAGTCCATGGTCCGAACCTCCCTTGCCGTTCTGGGGAAAGGCTGCCTGGCTACCTCCTTCAACTGCATCTTCCTATACACTGGGGAGCTGTACCCCACGGTGATCCGGTGAGTGGGAGGGGTCTTGGGACAAGACTTTCCCTCGCGCATAGGTCAGACCCCAGAGGACCATCCAGAATGCCATGGCCCAAGGCCCGTCACGGCACTCATCCAGGCAGGGCATGTATCAGCCACTCGGTACACGCTCCATGGCTAACGCAGGTGTCCCTGCCCACTAAGCCCTTACCCGATCCAAGGAAAAGCTCTCCAAAGGAGCAGGGCAGAGCAGACAGCCAAGAAGTCACATCTCACGGGGCAATCGAGTGAAGCTCCACCTTGATCTCCAAGGCACAAGTTAGAAGCTGCCACCAATTCTTAATTTCATCTATAAACCAAGTGGTCCATCTGAAACCAAAGACCAAACGGGAGAGTTCTTTCTTATCACAAGGGCCACATTTAGTACGGGTGGCGCTTGGTAGCCGGACGGATACACGTAGCACTGCTTCCTGAGTGCCACAATTGGGGAGCGGGGCCGGGCATTTTTGCATTAAGAAACAAGAAACACGTGTCTGTTTTAAGAACGGGATGCAAAATTCGCGAGAGGTCAAAGAAAGGCCAGGCTGCCCTAGGCTGCTCGGAACCAGCAGGGTCATGGTCACCGTCCTGTGCCTGCATGGGACTTCAGGGGAACGAGCAACAGTAGAAAGCACTCACTATGTGCCAGGCACCGTCTTACCCTTTTTGACAAATATCAACTCATTTCGTCCGCAGAGCAAGCCTATAAGGTAGGTGCTATGGCTATTCCCATTTGATGAGTGAGAAAAGTGAGCCACAGAAGGGTTAGGTGATTTGCCCAAGGTCACACAGCTTGTAAGTGGGGAAGCTTGGATTTGAACTCAAGCACTTTGTCTCCTGAGTCAATGTTTTTAACCTCTGCTTTCATAGAGAAGGTTCTGAACAGTCTCAGCGTGCAGTCTCCAGGTCCTCTCCCCTGGGGATTCTAATCCAATAGGACTGTTTGCTCCAGAGCAACTATAACTCAAAATCCACCCCACCCCACCCCCACCCCGCCCCAGTGATCTGAGCACCACCGGCCTAACTGAACTGTCTGATTTGACAGCTCAGGAAACTGAGGCCCAGAGATGAAAAGGGACTCTTCCTAAGGTCACACAGCAGGTTAAGGGCCGAGGGGAAATTCAGTCTCCTGATTCTTTGGCCAGAGCCTTTCCCCACCTGTTTTTGGTTTTTATGGTTGTCTGTTTTTGTTTTTGTTTTTAAATCTCCAAAACAGGGATGCCTGGCTGGCTCAGTCAGTAGGACATGCGACCCTTGATCTCGGGGTTGTGAGTTCAGGCCCCACGTGGGGCTCCAATAAAGAAATAAATAAAATTATTAATAAAGAAATAATTATTTTTTAAAAAGATCTCCAAGACAAACGGCAAATTGGTTTGTCAGTCAAATGGGGGAAGAGACGAGGGACCAGGAGGCCTCAGCCTGAGCTGCCCTGACCCCCGCACCTCAGCATTCGTGCCAGAACAATGACTGACACCACCCCACCTTGGGCCCCACAGGCAGACAGGCTTGGGAATGGGCAGCACTATGGCCCGAGTGGGCAGCATCGTGAGCCCACTGGTGGGCATGACTGCTGAAATCTACCCCTCCATGCCTCTCTTCATCTACGGTGCGGTCCCTGTGGCTGCCAGTGCTGTCACTGCCCTCCTGCCAGAGACCCTGGGCCAGCCACTGCCAGACACGGTGCAGGACATGGAAAGCAGGTGGGAGCAGGGACTTACCCCAGGTCACGCACCCTAGACTCCTGGGGCTTCCGGCTCCTGGAAGCAGTAGATGTTTGGGGCAGAGAGACGGTAGCCGGGCACAGCTGAGTAGAGAACTCCCCGGAAGCCCCCGGCTCCTGGCCCTGGCCTGGAGGCTGCATACCCAGGACACCACTCTCCTGCCCCCCCAGGAGGAGAGGAAAGCCAAGACGGCAGCAGCAAGATCAGCAGAAGCAAATGGTCCCGCTCCAGGCTTCCGCACGAGAGAATGGACTCTGAGCACTGAGAAGGGACCTCACAGAGCCTAAAAGGAAGTGAGGGTCCCACGGGTCCTGAGCCACCCACTGGAGGAGGGGAAATGGCAGCCCAAGTGTCCAGGCTGTGGTTCAGGAAAGCACCTCCCAGGGGTCTCCCTCCGTGAATAGACTCCACCAAGACCACGTCATTAAAAGGTCCGTGTGCATCTCCTTTGGTCTCTGTCGTCTCAAATGTCATAGTCACTCCACATCAGCCAGTGGCCAAAAGTTTATACCGTCCAATCCCTGCCCTCAACCTCCAGTATTTCATAAACCCTCCCCTGCCCCTACTTTCCACCCTCTTCCCTCCCTCCTTCTCTACCCTATTCAAATACTTCTATGAGTTTTTAATATCTTATGCTCCTCCCTTCCCCCCTTCCCAGTTTGGAAATTGACAAGGGACCGAATGGAAGCAGCCAATCAGAGGCTTTGTTTCAGGCTCCTCCCCCTCTGTGAGGGCAAATGGGAATCTCCTGCAGCAAAGAGGGGGGAAAAGGACCACAGACGCTGGCCCTTGATCCTCCAGATCCCAGCAGGGTCCAAACTCAAAACCAGCTTGTCACTTCCTGCCTTGCAGCTGGAGGTTCCGTCCACTAGCCACCCTAAGCCTTCCTTCCCACCACCCTTTGCGGATTTTCTTCGCTGGTCTGCCTCCTGCAGGCAGGAAGGGGAGACAAGGGAGGAGGGAAGGGGGAAGGGTAGAACCGAGCCAGAGAGAGCCAGCACCAACTGCCACTTTGACGCCAGGCACTGCCCTAAGCACTTTGCATATACTGACTCGTTTAATCTTCCCAGTAACTTTCTAGAGATAAGTACTGTTTTTATCCCCCCATTTGAGAAATGGGCACAGAGTGGTTAAGTCACTTGCCCAAATTCACACAGCTAGTAAATTGTGGAGTCAGGATTAGAACACAGACAATCCACCTCTGGAACGCATGCGCCTGACCCCCTCCACTGCCCAGGGCTATGAGGCACTGAGACTTTGGCCTCTTGCACCCCCAGGACTTGGCTTCTTCCCCTCCCTCCTGGACTGAAAGGAGAGAGAAGGATAAGGGGGAGGAGAAAAAGAATCCTGGTCAGAACCATGCAAAAGGAGGGACGGAAGGCAGTTTAGGGGTCACAGTCAGGAAAAGAGGAGGCTATCCGATCCCCTGTGTCGGCAAGGGAGCTCATTTCAAGGAAGTCCCCGGCCATGGGAAAGACAGCCCTCTTAGCGCCCCCAGTGGCAAGGGTCAGGGCACCAGCCATCCCCTCTTGCAAATGTGCCTTCTCAGTCATGTTTGTCCCCCTGGTACATTGCCCATCACTCATTCCCCTGCAGCTGACTCAGCCCCTCCCCATTCCTCGGGGAAAGTCCACACCTCTGAAGTTGTACACATTGTCTTCCAGGTAAGACACAGGGCTCTAGCTGAGTCAGGGCAACCTGGAGAGGGGAGGTAACCCAGAGCTGCCCTGAAGAAGCCACAAAGCCCTGGGACGGCACACACCAGCTGCACGGAATCCATTTCCCCAGCTGCTGGCCAGGAACTTCCTGTGCTCACCCCATACCTTTGGCCAGACGGAACTTACCTTCCTTCCATTTTTAAGTCACCAGCAGGTGACTTCTGACCTGTCTCCTCAAGGAGTCATCTGTAGAACACTGGCTCACATCCCATCCTCTCACAGTGGCCCTGAGCCTGAGTTTTTATACTGTCACGCCTCACGTCAGTGGTCTCAGATGTTGTCCCTAGTTTTGACCATAAGGTCCTATCATCGGCCAGGATTTGTAGGACCTTTGTGGCCACCCTCAGTTTCTCTATCTGCAGCTCTGAGCACTCCCTGGCCGGGACGGTACACTCAGGAGGTTTCTCAACTCCATGGCCCTGGTAGACGGCTCACCAGAAGCCACCTTCCTTGGGCTCCACGCTTGTACCCCAGGACCCACCTCTACAACCCAGGCGTCGGCCCACACCAAGCCCCTTCACTTCTTTCCTTTCCCAAGAGTTTTCATGACCCCTCAGAGAAGAGATGCCCAAACAGTTCAGCTTTCATGTCATGTGGAAAGCTGAATAATGGACCTCGAAAGGTGTCCACATTCTAATACCTGAAACCCGTGAATATGTTACCTTACATGGTAAAAGGGACTTTGCAGGTGCCATGAAGCTGAGGGTCTTGACAGGGAAATACAAAGCAAAACCACAATGAGATACCACCTCACGCCTGTCAGAATGGCTAACATTAACAACAGATGTTGGTGAGGACGTGGAGAAAGAGGAACGCTTTTGCACTGCTGGTGGGAATGCAAACTGGGGCACCCACTCTGGAACACGGTATGGAGGTTCCTCTAAAAATTAAGAATAGAACTACCCTATGACCCAGGATTGCACTACTAGGTATTTATCCAAAGGATACAAAAATACTGATTCAAAGGGGCACATGTGCTCCAATGTTTATAGCAACACTATCAACAATAGCCAAGGTACGGGAAGAGCCCAAAGGCCCATCGACTGATGAATGGATAAAGAAGATGTGGTGTATAGATACAATGGAATATTACTCAGCCATGAAAAAGAATGAAATCTTGCCCTTTGCAACTACATGGATGGAACTGGAGGGTATTATGCTAAGCGAAATAAGTCAGTCAGAGAAAGACAAATATATGATATTACCCACATGTGGAATTTAAGAAACAAAACGATGGACAGAGGGGAAGGGAAGCAAAAAGAAGATAAAAACCGAGAAGGGGACAAACCATAAGAGACTCTTAAATACAGAGAACAAATGGAGGTTGCTGGCGGGGTGTTGTGTGGGGGGATGGGCTAAATGGGTGATGGGCATTAAAGAGGGCACTTGTTGGGATGAGCACTGTAAGCGATGAATCACTACATTCTATTCCTGAAATCATTAGTACCCTATATGTTAACCAATTTGGGCTTAAACTTTTTTATTTTTTTTTATTTATTTTTTTATTTTTTTTAACGTTTATTTATCTTTGAGACAGAGAGAGACAGAGCATGAACAGGGGAGGGGCAGAGGGAGAGGGAGACACAGAATCCGAAGCGGGCTCCAGGCTCCGAGCTGTCAGCCCAGAGCCCGACGCGGGGCTCGAACTCACGGACCGCGAGATCACGACCTGAGCCGAAGTCGGCCGCCCAACCGACCAAGCCACCCAGGCGCCCCGGGCTTAAACTTTTTTAAAAAGCTAAGGATTTTGAGATGGGGAGATTATCCCGGATTATCTGGGTTGGCCTAATGTGATCATAGGAGATGGAGGCAGGAGACCAGAGTAGGTAATAGGAGATCTGACAACAGAAACCAAAGTTTGGACAAGAAGGAACAAGAAGGAACAGCAAGCCAAGAAAGACAAGCTGAAAAAGACAAGGACATGGCTTCTCCTCTGAAGCCTCCAGAAGAAACAAAGCCTTGCCAATACATTGATTTTAGACTTATGATTTCTAGAACTATAAGAAAATTGATTTGTGCTGCTCTAATCCACCAAGTCTGTGACTTGTTGCAAGAGCAGTTGGAAACTAATGCACATCCCTTATTCTCAGACGCCTCCAGGGTGTCAAACTGGCCCATAGAGGTTTTGTTTTCTCATGAGTGATTTTTTTGGTGGAGATAGGGTTTTCCTGTCTAGATCTCCATAGGCCTCACCACTCCCTATTGTCCTATACCTGGTCAGAATCACACATTTATAATACCATACGGTCCTTGTAGCTACTAAGTTTGGAACTCCTAGACTGCTCTCTGTTAAACTCCCAACTCACTTGTATATGAATTTAAAATTATGGGAAAGATTTTTTGGCCCAGGGATAGGAAGAAAAAGAAAGGCACTGGATGGACCCCATTGCCCCATTGTTCCTCCTCTTTCAAGAAAACCATCTAATGATGTTCTCTGAGATGTAGTCATAGCTCACGTTGTAGTCATAGAACTGTAGCTGACTCCATTGCAAAAAGCTGGAGTCATAAGCTAGACAAAATTGAGGCTCAGTTTCCCTGACCAGCTCTAGTGAGCTCTGTTCCTGCCTCTTCTAAACTCTTTCCCCAAGAGAAGCCTATACCCAGGAGCCAAGTTCCATCTGAGCCACACACATAGAAGAAACCAAACAGTCTGTTAGTGCCTCAGTTGGTCAGGGTTTAGATTTAGATGGTAGACAATGTTGGGTCTGGATGGGATGTTCGGAACTGTGGCAGCCATCTTGTGACCCAGCAGGGAAACCAGAGCAAGGATTAAGGCAACAATTGAGAGTGACGTTGTGGAAAGATGAAACTAACCTGAGGTTTGATGATGTCATTGAGCCACTGACTTAACCAATCTTGAAGTCACCTACCTCTACTCTAATTGTTAAGTGTAGGAATTTAAACGTAAATCCTCCTTCCTCTTTAAGCCATTGTGAATTGATTTTTCTGTGATCTACAGTTAAAGATAGCAACTGGAAAAAAAATTTTTTTAATAAAATAAAAAAAGATATCAACTGGCCCCTGGGTGGTTCAGTCAGTTAAGTGTTTAACTCTTGATTTCAGCTCAGATATTAAATTTTTTTTAATGTTTTTATTTATTTTTGAGAGAGAATGAGCAGGGGAGGGGCAGAGAGAGAGGTAGACACAGAATCTGAAGCAGGCTTCAGGTTCTGAGCTGTCGGCACAGAGCTGGACACAGGGCTCAAGCTCACCAGCTGTGAGATCATGACCCAAGCCGAAGTCGACGCTCAACCAGCTGAGCCACCCAGGCGCCCCTCAGCTCAGATCTTGATCTCAGGGTGGTTAGTTCAAGTCCCAGGTTGGGCTCCATGCTGGGTGTGGAGGCTACTTTAAAAAAAAAAAAAAAGACATCTTAATCAATATATTTTTTACAACTTTATTGCAATATAATAGACAATTAGTTGCTCATATTTATGGTGTACATTTTGATGAGTTTTAACAGAGGCATACACCCATGAAACTATCAACACAATCAAGATAATAAACATATCCATCACTACCAAAAGTGTACTCGTGGGGCACCTGGGTGGCTCAGTCTGTTACGTGTCTGACTCTTGATTTCAGCTCAGGTCATGATCTCACTGTTCATGAGTTGAACTCCTGCATTCGGGGTCTGAGCTGACAGCGTGGAGCTAATCTGCTTGGGATCCTCTCTCTCTCTCTCTCTCTCTCTCTCTCTGCCCTTCCCCTGCTTATGCTCTCTCTCTCCCAAAATAAATAAACTTTTTTTAGAAAGTTTCCTCATGCCCTTTCTTTGTGTGGACATAGGCTGCCATTTCTCTTGAACAAATATCAAAGAACGGAATGGTAGGTAGTATATAAGGCATTTGTTTAACTTTTTTTTTTTTTTAATTTTAGAGAGAGAGAGAGCACGCAAGCAGTGGAGAGGGGTAGAGGAAGAGAGAAGGAGAATCTTTTTTTAATGTTTATTTATTTTTGAGAGAAGGGGCGGGGAGAGAATGAACGGGGGAGGGGCAGAGAGAAAGGAAGACACACAATCCAAAGCAGGCGCCAGACTCTGAGCTGTCAGCACACAGTCCGACCCAGGGCTCGAACCCACAAACCATGAGATCATGACCTGGGCTGAAGTCGGACGTTTAACCAACTGAGCCATCCACACTCAGCATGGAGCCCAGTGCAGGATTTGATCCCACATCCCTGGAATCATGACCCAGGCAGTCCTAAGAATAACCAATTTTCCGAGGTGGTTGTAACATTTCACATTCCTACCAGCAGTATATAAGAGTTGTAGTGGCTCCACATCTTGCCAAAACTTGGTATGATCTATACTTTAAATTTTAGCCACAGTAGTGAATGTGTGGTAGTACATTATTATACTTTTAATTTGCACTTCCCTAATGACTAATGGTGTTAAACAACTTTTCAGGTACTTATTTCCATTTAGATCCCTTCTTTGGTAAAGTATCTTCAAAAATGTTGCAGGTTTTTAATTTAATTGTTTGATTTCTTATGATGGAGTTGAAAGATTTTTTTAATATATTCTAGAAACAAATCCTTTGCCAGTTATGTGTTTTGCAAACATTTTCTCCAAGTTTATAGCTTGCTTTTTCATTGTTATAACAGTGACTTTTGAATGGCAAAAATTTTTAATTTTTGATGAAGGCCAATTTACTGGTTTTTTTTCTTTTATAGTTTATGCTTTCTTGTGCCTTATTTTTAAAATATTTGCCAAACTGAAGGACACTAAAATTTCCTCTTAAGTTTTCTTATATAAATGTTATAGTTTTTACTGTTACATTTATGCCTACGTTCCATTTTGAGGTATCTTTGTAAATAATGTGAGGAAAGAGGGCTGTGATGCATTGCCTTTTGCATATGGATATCCAACTGTTCCAGCAGCATTTGTTCAAAGATTTTTTTTCAATTAATTGTCTAGACATCTTGGTCAGAGATCAAATGGCCCTGTGTGTGGCTCTATTTCTGGACTTTCTATTCCATACCACTCATCTATTTATTTGTCTTTACATGAATACCACACTGTCTTGATTATTGTGACTTTAGAATTAGTCTTGAACACAGATAGTGTAGATCCTTTAACTCTGTTTAGCTCTTTCAAAGTTGCCTTGGCTAGTCTAGAGCCTTTGCATTTCCATATAAATTTTAAAATCAACTTGTAAATTTCTGCTCCAAAAAGCTGCTGCAATTTTGGTTTGTATTACATAAAATCCAGAGATCATACTGGAAATAATTGACATCTTTTTTCATGTTTATTTATTTATTTTGAGAGAGAGGGAGAGAGAGATCGCAAAAGCGAGGAAGGAGCAGAGAGAGAGGGAGAGAGAGGATCCCAAGCAGGCTCCATGCTGTCAGCACAGAGCCCAATGCAAGGCTTGATCTCACAAACAGTGAGATCATGACCTGAGCCAAAATCAAGAGTCAGACTCTCAACTGACTGAGCTACCCAGGCACCCCGGAAATAATTGCTATCTTAACAATATATATTTTTTTAATGTTTATTTATTTTTGACAGAGAGAGAGAGACAGAGCATGAGTGGGGGAGGGGCAGTGAGAGAGGCAGACACAGAATCCGAAGCAGGCTCCAGGCTCTGAGCTGTCAGCACAGAGCCCAACGCAGGGCTCAAACTCACAGACCATGAGATCATGACCTGAACCGAAGTCGGGCGCTCAACCAACCGAGCCACCCAGGCATCCCGCTATCTTAACGATATTAAATGTTCCAATCCATGATATAGTTCTCCATTTGTTTAGATCTTTAACTTCTTTCAGCAATGTTTTGTAATTTTCAGTGTCTAGGCCTCGCACATATTTTATCAAATTTATCCCTAAGCACTTTATGCAATTATTAATGCTATTTTTATTTCAATTGTCCATTGCTACCATATGGATATACACTTGATTTTTGTATACTGACTTTGCATCCTGAAAATTTGCTAAGAACACGTTAGTCCCAGTAGCTCCTTTTGTAAATTCCTTAGGATTTTCGGTAAAAACAATCATATTGTCTGCAAATAAAGGCAGATTTCCATCTTCTTTCTTTTCTGGAAATCTTTCATTTATCTTACTTACATTATTACATTCCAATACAATGTTGAACAAAAGTGGTGGGAGTGAATATTCTTGTTTTTTTCCTGAACTTAGAAGGAAAACATTTAGTCTTTCACAATTAAGTATGATGTTAGCTATAGTTTTCCCACAAGTGTCGCTTATCATTTTGAAGAAGTTCTCTTTTATTCCTAGTTTGCTGAGGTGTTGTGCATGTTGAATTTTGTCAAATGCTCTTTCTGCATCTATCGAAATGATCGTACAGGTTTTTTTAGTCTATTTACATGATGAATTACATTAATTGATTATTTACAGTTAGATCCTACTATCCAGCAATCACACTACTACGTATTTACCCAAAGGGTACAAAACAACTGATTCAAAGTGTGTGTGTGTGCGTGTGTGTGATATTATTCAGCCATAAAAAAGAATGAAATCTTCCCATTTGCAACAATGTGGATGAAGCTAAAGTGTATTATGCTAAGCAAAATCAGTCAGAGAAAGACAAATACGATATGATTTCACTCATATATGGAATTTAAGACACAAAGCATCAAACTCTTGATTTCAGTTCAGGTCATGATCTCACAGTTGTAAGGTTGAGCCCTGCATCAAGGAGCCTGCTTGAGATTCTTTCTTTCTCCCTCTACCCCTCCCTCTGCCCCTTCCCCACTCACTCACACATGCTTGTGCTCTCTCTCTCGCTCTCTCTCAGAAAGAAAGAAAGAAAGAAAGAAAGAAAGAAAGAAAGAAAAAACAAATGAACATAGGGGGAGAAAAAGAGAGAGGGAAACTATAAAACAGACTCTTATCTATAAAGAACAAACTGAGGGTTGCTGGAGGGGAGGCGGTGGGGGGATGGGTTAAATAGGTGATAGGGATTAAGGAGGGCACTTGTGATGAGCTCTGGGTGTTATATGAGCCACTAAATTCTACTTCTGAAACTAACATTACACTATATGTTAACTAACCGGAATTTAAATTAAAGCTTCAAACAAAAAAAAATAAATTAAATAAAGTTAAATCAATTTTGCATTCCTGGGATAAACCTCACTTTGTCAAGATGTGTTATCCTTTTTATATATTTTTGGATTAAATTTAATAAAATTATAAGAATTTTGCATTTATGTTCATAAGGGATACTGGTCTCTAGTTTTGTTTTACTGTAATGTTTTTGCCTGTTTTTTTAAACAATTTTTTTAACGTTTGTTTATTTTTGAGAGAGTGAGAGTGGGGAAGGGACAGACAGAGAGAGACAGACAGAGACAGAGAATCCCAAGCAGGCTCAACGCTAAGCTCAGAGCTCGACTCAGGGCTCAAACTCAGGAACTGAACCATGAGATCATGATCTGAGCTGAAATCAAGAGTCAGACACCTAACCAACTGAGCAGTCCAGGCATCCCTGTTTTTGCCTAATTAAAAAAAATTTTTTTTAACATTCATTTATTATTGAAATACAGAGAGAGACAGAGCATGAGCATGGGAGGGGCAGAGAGAGGAGGAGACACAGAATCTAAAGCAGGCTTCTGAGCTGTTAGCACAGAGCCCCACACAGGGCTCAAACTCACAAACTGCGAGATCATGACGTGAGCTGAAGTTGGACACTTAACCAACTGAGCCACCCAGGCACCCCTGTTTTTGCCTAGTTTTAAGATCAAAGTGTTATGATTGAATATTTGTATCCCTCCAAAACTCATTCGTTGAAATCTGATCCCCAATATGATAGTATTTAGAGGTGGGCCTTTGAAAGATAATTAGTTCACGAGAGTGGCATCCTCATAAATGTGATTAGTGCCCTTATAAAAAGAGGCCAGAGAGCTAGCTCTCTCTTTCTGCCATGTGAGGACACAATGAGAAGTTAGCTATCTACAACCTGGGAAAGATTCTCACCAGAGCCGAACCATGCTGGCACCATGATCTCAGACTTCTAGCCTATAGAACCATGAGAAATAGATTTCTGCTGTTAATAAGCCACACAAAAATAAATACCATAAATAAGTTTATGGTATTTTGTTATAGCAGCCTGAGCAAAGACACAAGGTAATAGAATGAGTTATGGAGTATTTTCTACTCTTCAACTTCGTATAAGTGTAGAACTTGGTATTACTTCCTCCCTTAAAATGTTTCGCAAAATTAGTCCATGAAGTCACATGTGCCTGGAATTTTCTTTTCAGGGTGGTTTTTAATTACTATTTAATTTCGTTTAACATTTCTTAGAGTGGAGGTCTGCCACTGCTAAATTCCTTCAACTTTTGTATGCCTGAAAAAGCCATGATTCTGCCTTTGGACGTGAAGGATATTTTTCCTAGGTATTGAATTTTAGGTTGACAAGTTTTTTTTCTTTCAGTTCTTTAAAAATATTTCTCCATTATCTTCTGGCTTGCATGGTTTCCTACAAGCTATCCAAACTCCTAAATCTATTTCTTCAACTCTGAGAGAACACCTACTTTCGTCCCTATCCCCACTGTTCTATAGCCTTGAAATGTTCACCACTGAACAAATTCATAAGGTTCATTTTGTTTGTTTCCCTCCTCTCAAGGGATAACTGTCCTGTGCTTCCTGTTGTCTTATGTCTAAAATAGTTGTTGTAAATAATTTTACAGGCTTTTTATTAGTTTAAGGCAGGAGAGTAAATCCAGGCTCTGTTACTTTTTGGCTGAAAGCAGAAGTCCCAACAACTGATATTATAGTCTTCATGGCTTCTTGCCAATACACTTCTATAAATAGAAACAACTGAAAAAATAAAAAACAGTATCTTCTGATTTCTATACATCCATGAAGATAGGATGACAACAGAATTAAAGAAGACATTACTCAGGGTGGTGCCTGTGTACCTCAGTGGGTTAAATGTCCCCCTTAGGCTCAGGTCATGATCTCGTAGTTGGTGAGTTCGAGCCCCATGTCGGGCTCTGTGCTGACAGCTCGGAGCCTGGAGTCTGCTTCAGATTCTGTGTTTCCCTCACTCTCTGCCCCTTCCCCACTACTTCTCTCTCTCTCTCTCTCTCTCTCTCTCTCTCTCTCTCTCTCAAAAATGAATAAACATTTAAAAAATAAAAATAAAATAAGAAGATATTACTCAGAAATCCTGAACTTGGGGTTGAATGAAATAAACTATCAAAACACCTGTCTTGGGGTGCCTGAGTGGCTCAGTCGGCTGGGTGTCCTACTCTTGATTTTGGCTCAGGTCATGATCTTATGGTTTGTGAATTTGATCTCCATGTGGGGCTCCATGCTGACAGTGCAGAGCCTGCTTGGGATTCTCTCTCTGCTCCTCCCCTGCTCTCTCTCTCTCTCTCTCTCTCTCTCTCAAAATAAGTAAATACTTTAAAATTTAAAAATATATATATCTTTTCTGCTCCAAAGTATGAAGCCTATTGAGAGAGAGACAGCAGTCAAATACCTCACTATGGAGTCAAAAGCAATCAAAACGCATGCTCTCTGAAGGCGGGGAGACCTCAAAAGAGAGGAAGAAGAAAAATACCCAGAAATGCCCTGTTCCTTCTCTCAGACTCGCCAGTCAGATAACTCACTTCTTATTCCACAAGGAAACAAAAAGTCAGGAGAATGGCAGTTTCTCCCATACCTCCCACCTAGCATCTTCCTTTCGGGAGGGATAAAGTCCACTTCCAATTACACTAAGAACATTGTTATCTTAAAAGCATCAAGGATGGAAAAGAAAATATTCCAGGCATGAGGAAATAGCAAGGTCCATAATAAGTCTCCCACCACAAACAACCAAAAAACTAAAGAAAATGAGGGAAATCATTTTCAGACATTGGACAACAGGTGGTACAGGACTGTAATTTCTTGAAAAGGGAAACAAATAATGTGAGACCTATGTATCATTACTCAGGCTTTCTTCCCCTGGGGCAATGTCTGGACTGCTATGTAGAGAAATGCAATCCAAAGAAAGTCTGCTGATATCATGGAGCTGAGGGGGACAAAACAGAAGTACAGAGTGATCAATGCAGCTAGAATTTGCGGCATAAACTTCTGGAGAGGAAAGAGTATGCAAATAAATATAGAGTTCCACAAATCTACAGTGTATATAGAGAACTCTGCAACTCAATATAAAGAAGTCAAACACTCGAATTCAAAATGGGCAAAAATAAGATGGCCAATGGAATGGCCAATAAGCAAATGAAAAGATGCTTATCATCATTTGTAACCTAGAAAATGTAAACCATGAGATAGCATTACACATCCACCCAAATGGCTAAAATTCCAAAGGTGGACCATACCAAGCACTGGAAAGAATGTGAAGTAACTGGAACTCTCATTCATTGCTGTAGAAACATAAAACTTGAAAACACTTTGGGAAACAACTTGCAGCTTCCGATAAAGTTAATCACACACTTACTGAATAACCCAGCAATCCCACCTCTAGGCATTTACCCAAGAGAAATTAAAACATATGTCTACATATTGGACACAGGTGTTCACAGACACTTTATTTGGAACAGTCAAAAACCGGAAACAGCCCAAATGTTCATTAACAGGTAAATGAATAAACAAATTGTGGTATACCCACATAATGGCAATAAGAAAGAATGAACTATTGGTATACTACAAAGTGGATAAATCTCAGAAACATTTGGCTGACCGAAAGAAGCCAGACACAAAAGAATATGCACTGTTTGGTATTCATCTGAAATTCTAGAAAAAACAAATCTGTTGTCCAAGGCTAAGTAAAGATTGACTGGGATATGTCACCAGGACATGGGGGAGGGGGACATGATGGAAACCTTCTATATAGTGGTTATATGAGTGTATAAGTTTGTCAGAACTTGTGAAAATGTGCCCTCAAACATGATGGATTTTATTGCATATACTAAACCTCAATAGACTTTATTAAAAAAAAAAAAAAAAAAGGATTTTAGTAGGGGGCCTGGCTGGCTCAGTCAGTGGAATGTACAACTCTTGATCTCGGAGTTGTGAGTTCAAGCCCCACCTTGGGTGTAGAGATTACGTTTTAAAAAAATAAAATCTGACACATGAAAAGATGCTCAACGTCACTCCTCATCAGGAAAATACAAATCAAAACCACACTGAGATGCCACCTCACACCGGTCACAGTGGCTAAAATGAACAACTCAGGAGACAATAGATGCTGGCAAAGATGTGGAGAAGCAGGAACTCTCTTGCATTGTTGGTGGGAATGCAAACTGGTGCAGCCGCTCTTGAAAATAGTGTGGAGGTTCCTCAAAAAATTAAAAATATATCTACCCTATGACCCAGCAATAGCACTGCTAGGAATTTACCCAAGGGATACAGGAGTGCTAATGCCTAGGGGCACATGTACCCCAATGTTTATAGCAGCACTTTCAATAATAGCCAAATTATGGAAAGAGGCTAAATGTCCCTCAACTAACGAATGGATAAAGAAATTGTGGTTTATATATACAGTGGAATACTATTTGGCAATGAGAAAGAATCAAATCTGGCTATTTGCAGCAACATGGATGGAACTGGAAAGTATTATGCTAAGTGAAATAAGTCAGGCAGAGAAAGACAGATACCATATGTTTTCACTCATATGTGGATCCTGAGAAACTTAACAGAAGACCATGGGGGAGGGGAAGGGGAAAAAAGTTACGAGGGAGGGAGGCAAACCATAAGAGACTCGTAAATACTGAGAACAAACTGAGGGTTGATGGGGGGTGGGGGAGAGGGGAAAGTGGGTGATGGGCATTGAGGAGGGCACCTGTTGGGATGAGCACTGGGTGTTGTACGGAAACCAATTTGACAATAAATTATATTAATATATAAAAGAAGATATATTGAAATCAAATAAATAAATAAATAAATAAATAAATAAAACCTTCTTTAAAAAAGGATTTGAGGATGTTTAATCGGCTAATGGGATAGACTATGGTAGACATTTCCTTGATTTTATCTGTTATAATTCTGGGGAGGAGAAAATTTGGGGGTGGCTTGAAGAAAATATTATAATGAGAAAAGAGACCCTGCTGATATATACCTCTGAAAAGGGTTTACTTTTTGAGGGAAGGTTAAGCTGTGGCCCTGGCTTGGAGCTGGGGAGACTCAAAAAGCCAAATGATGGGGCACTGCACATATCGCTCCTCAGAAGGAAGGCAGTTTCTTCCACCTGATCCAACTTTACCTACCCTTTAGAAGGCTTGGAACAACAACTAACCTGTCGAATCTTTTTTTTAAGTAAGCCCCATGCCCCAGTATTGGGCTTGAACTCAAGACCCCAAGACCAAGAGTTAGATGCTCTACCAACAGAGCCAGCCAGGTGCCCCAACCTGTTGAAGGTTCCTACTGTGAAGTTACAGTTTAACTTGGCACCTTAGAAAAAAGTTATAAAAACTATAGCTGGCCATCAGGAGGCCTAGGGCTACAGGAGACAGAAGAATTGGTGAGCTGAAGAGACAAAGGGCACTTCTTCTCCTCCCTCTGAACAGAAAGACAGAAAACAGTTTGAGGGAGCAGGAGGCCTCAGCCCAGCTGCTCTTGCTAGGTCCTGCCCATGGTCTTCAACAACCTCCTGCAGCAGGTGGAGGGTGTCGGGTGCTTCCAGCATATCCAGGTCACTCTAGGGGTCCTCTCCATGCTCCTGATGGCCTCCCACAACACCCTGCCTCCCCTTCATTGTCCCCCACTGGGGACTACCCTTTCCCAATGGCACAGAAGCCAATAGCAAGCAAAAGGGCCACAGAGCCTTGCATCGGTGGCTGGATCTATGACAATAGCACCTTCCCTCCCACCATCATGACTGAGATGAGGAAACCTGGGTCCCCTACCTCCCTTCCAACCCCTATGTTTCCATTTTAGCAACCCCACACACAGAAACAGACTTTTTGACCCTAACCCAAGTTTGTCTAAATGTGGGAAAACACTGGAGCTATGAAGACCTTTGCCCAAAATATGGGTAAGACAACAGTGGTTGGATTTGCAGACTTTCTGGTAGAGGAAATTATGGAAGCTTTCACAGGAAGCTGCTCCTTACCCCCTCTGCCCCCACCAGAGAGAGACACTGCTCTGCAAGTTTGATATTCTGTTTTGGTTTCCCTGGGGGATTGGAAAATTCTACAGGGTAGGGAGGCAGGGAGGTGATACAGAGGAAGAGAGAAAGGAGGTGTGTGAGTGGTAGAAGGAAAAGGGAGTATACCTGAGCAGGGAATTTGGGGGTCAGAGTCCTAGAGACAAAAGCAGTTTACTGACTTCATCTAGAAATAGCTCTCAGCAGCTGAGGCCAGGAGATGGAGAGCAGCCAAGAAACTAAGTTGGGAAAGAGAACAGAGTTATGAGGGGTCATTTCATCTCTACTGACTTAATGCCCCTCAAACACACACACACACACACACACACACACACACACACACACAATTGTAGCATTACCCTGGCCTGCTAAGTGGTTCATCCAGCTGAATTCTGTACTTTGTAGCTATCACGTTGATTATGCCCTTAACATCTGTTCTAGTCAATGGTCTTTTGGTTGCAAGGAAGAGAAGATCTCTCAAATCAGCTCATGGGAAAAAGGAGCGTTACTGTAACAATACAGAGATTTTAGGGAATCCAGGGACAAGAGACAAAATGTGTCTGGGCCTCAGGGAAACTGGAGCCAGGAATTAGAGCACCAGAGGCATCTCTATGCACTTACTCCATTACTCTTTCCTTCTCACCACATTTCGTCTGCATGTTCATCTTGCAAGATGACCACCAGCCCTATATCTACTCCATTATCTCTCAGATTTAGGACCCACCACCAACCAGAATGCTTGTGTGCATCTTAACTCAAATTCTTAGCAAAGGCTCTGATTGGCTCAGTGCAACATGCTGAACCAGTGCAGCGGTGAACCTCCTCTTACCCCACAACTGGCTCAGGTGTCCACACTTCATCTAATCATCATGCCAAGGGGCAATATAGTGGAATTACACAGCCCACTGCTTATTAGTCAGGGCCGTGCAGAGAAGATGCGCTAAGAAGGGGCCCTGGTAGGGCATAGTCCCCAAATTTACCTAATGCAGCATCTGCCTGAATTGATCCAAGTTAAGCCATGCTCCCATTAGGCGGACCCAAGACACAGAAGCAGAAGGTGACCAAGCATGGCTAGTCCTCCTCCCTCTGAGGCATGCAGGGATCATATGCCACCCACCCCCATGCAGAGTAGGGGGTCTTTTTTTCATTATTTGCCAGCCTCAACCCAAGTTCTAAGACATTCATGTCCACCCCCTCTTAATTTATATGTTATCAATCTTTCCGATTCTGCTTCCCCATTTCCCTTCTTAAAACTCCACATTCCTCTTCCCAAAGTTGACAGTACTCTAGGATCTATCAACCTACCTCTTGCTCTTCTGTTCAAAAGAGGAGGCAGTTTGATCCAAAGCTCGTATTTCTTGCCATGTAGGACAAAGAATCTGAGTAAGTGAGCACCTTGCATTTCCTTCAAAATGGAGTCATGGTGGTAATCTCTTTATCATTTTTTGGTTTCATTGGCTGACAAAGTCAAACTCATATAGTTCTTCATTCCCAGAGATGTACGCAGATGCCAAGGCTAATACAATCCTGTTCCAATAGATGCTAAGGATGGGACCATCATCCACCACCACACAACAGCATGGGGCACTAAAAGTCCTATTTCAAAAGCACAACCAGCATACCTCTTCTTTGAGCCAGTAATGTCAAAGCTTGTGCCTGCACAAGAGAATGTTTCATTAGGATAATAGGCAGTTTACAGTGTGAAGCCGGACCTTCTGAGTTGTAAAGCAAATGAAATGGCTCACACGTTAACAGGAGTTGCTTAAGCAAGCGGCCTAATTGTGGTGAAAACACTCCACCCAGGCCACATAGCTGTATCTGTAAGGCACAATAGCATAGGTCACCTGAAAGAAACAAGTCCCAGCTTGTTCCCTGGAATGACCCGATAACCCAAGGGGATGCTTCAGCACTCTGAAAGCAAAGCAAAAGATAAATAAATATAACAAAAAAAAAAAGATGCTGGGTATAGGTTAGAATAAAATCCTGCCTGAGCTCTTCTCCTTATTTTCTTCTGAATTAAATGTCCTGAGCAATAACTAGCAGATTCCATCTGAGCTATGGTAGTCAGAATCCTTGTTTGCAAGTCGCTATAGTTTAACTCAAGTTCATTTGAGCATTAAAAGAGTATATAAAGTCTCCCGTAACCACAGATAGGCAAGGGTGGAGCTGGTGCTAGGGATAATGAGAACTGAGGACATGGAAGTCATCAGGACCCTTGCTGGCTCTAGCCTATGCTTCTCTTTGCATTCTGGGTATGTCCACAATGCACAAGACCCTTCACAAGGTGGCCACTGACCATTTTGGGCTCACTCCTAAGTCAGCTTCCTCACGAGCTGACTTCCTCCACTCCAACTTTTTTTTAAGTTTATTTATTTATCTTGAGAGAGACAGAAACAGCATGAGTGGGAGAGGGGCAGAGAGAAAGGGAAAGAGAGAATCTGAAAAAGGCTCCACGCTGCCAGCCCAGAACCCAACGTGGGGCTCAAACTCACAAGACCGTGAGATCATGTCCTGAGCCAAAACCAAGAGTGGGACTCTTAATTGACTGAGCCACCTAGACGCCTCCTCTCGGTTCCAACCTTAAAAAATTTCTAGAAAAGACTTATTGGCTGGCTTGAGTCATGTGCCTCCCCTTTGATCCAATGACTGTACGACAGGGAGGGCATGACTTATTATGAATGACCCAGCTTGACTCTCCTTGTTCATTCCTGTTCTACAGATGTGAACAGCCACCGTTTTACCTTTCTGCTTCCTGGTACCCCACAGCCATTTGTTTTCTCTTTTTCTCCTTTTCTCTCCCCTGAGGCCAGTATCATAGCATCTGTCATTTATCAGAGCCTTTATCAAGTTAGCAGTGCAGAGCCATCCTCGGCATCAATTCTCTTAGTCTCCCTCAAATCCAAAATGTTTTTCCCAAGACATTGTTTCCTGTTAGTGATAAAGTACACATGAAGCCTGGGAGAACACAGCAATATTTGATATCTGGGTTTTCCGGTGCACAGGAAGAGAACACAGATGGTAAAAGCCAATACTAACCCTCAGGTGATATAACCATCATGCAACTGGTGCTTTTGCAGATGGCAAGGACCTTAGAGCAGGACCAGAGGCAAAGAGATAGTTTCTGAGTATCCCGTATTCATGGATCAATTTCTAAGCTGGACTACATATAGATTTCATCACTAACTCCCACAGAGTATGTCCCACATGCATTTCCACAGTCATATTCCATTCAGGTCTTTCCATTAAAGTATTGGGGTTTTGGAGGGGTTTTTTAATTTTACTTTAGGGGGAGGAGGGGCAGAAAGAGAGAGAAAGAGAGAGGAAGAGAGACAGAGAATCCCAAGCAGGCTCTGCACTCTCAGCACAGAGCCTAATGCGGAGCTCGATCCCACAACCCCAGGATCACGACCTGAGCTGAAATCAAGAGTCAGACACCCAACTAACTGAGCCACCTAGGTGCCCCAAAGTATTGTTAAAAATTAATTCCCAGCCTGACGCAGCCCCATAATCTTTTTCAAATAAAACTATATCAGAAAACACATAGAATTATAGAATAGCAGTTATATGAATAAAACAGCAATAAACTCCATTGCTGTGGGGAAAGAGTATTCAAATGCTGACATCCCAAATTTTACAACATATGAGTGTGTGTATCTATGGTAAAAGTAATAATTATATTCACAAATAGGGATTTGTCTCCAACCAAATCAAAATTATCAAGTAACTACACTTGAAAGATGAATTCATTTGTGTGTATATTAACACATCTTAGGGGGCATTCCCTAATTTTCCTGATCATGCCAGCCCCTTTTCCTTTTTTCTGTTAACAAAAGAAATGACAGTTTTAAATCCAGTCAAAAGTGTATAAAAATTAGCTCCTAACTGTAAGGGAAATGCCACATATATTTATTATTTTTACTTAATTGTAATGGCACACCTGTCAGCCGTATGATTTTTTTTCAGGCTATTTTACTCCCCCTAGAACACAAGTACTTTCAAAATGACAACTTTTTCTTATATTCATTAAAAAGAGCAATAAAATTTAAACTATCAGTTACAGTATTCGATTGCTGTTTATTTCAGGGTTGCAAATAACCACAGCTCTCTCAAATTCGTTTATGGAAAGTTAATGGAAGGATGCAAAAGTATTTCACGGAACCCAAGGCCAAGAACTCGAGCCCAACATTTTGAGTGACTGGGATGAGATAGCTGAAGGGAAGTCTTCATCTCTACTTCTCTGGCACTGACTAAGCTCTCTCCCTGACTTCTCTCTGACTAGAATTTCCCCCTCTCCCCTCTTCCCTCTCCCCTCTTCCCCTCTTCCCAGCTCAGCCCAGCTCCTGGGTCAGGTTTCTTCAGCTGTGCCCAGAGAGTGACAAGAGCTCATGAGGGTGAAGGGTTAGTGCTCAAGGAAAGGGGAGTAGTCTAAGCTGCCACCCCAAAAGGCATCTTTCACATGTTTTGAAATAACTCGAATCAATCTCCCCAGGAGACGGTGGTGAGAAACATTGTGTGTCAGGAGGATGGAAGTGTCCCTTATGGGTTAGTCCCAATTCAAGATCCTCAGCCCCACAGGAGAGGGGTAGCGAGGATTCCCTGTGGCCAGTCCAGCTTTCCTTGACCCAGCTCTTCCTTTCTCACAGTGGGACCTCATGTGCACACACAAGACCTTGCACCACCTGAGCCAATCCATTTTCATGGCAGGAATGCTGGTCGCAAGTTTGATGTTTGGGACATTGCCAGACAGGTCAGTAGTGGATAACGCTGGATCAGGAGCAAAGAGCTCTCTGGGCTGGACACGGAGGCATCGCTGACAATCCAAGGAAGGACACACGACTGATCCACCCAAGCCTGACCATGTCTGGAAAGTCCATAGGAATCACACAACAGTCCATCAACACTTTCCATGCCTCACTCCATTTCAATTACTCCTCAAAATATGCTTGTAAAGCCAACACAAGTAGTACCATTATCTGAATTTTACCAATGAGAAAACTCAGGTTTGAGGATGGTAAATAACATGTTCAAACTGTTTAGAAGGAACCCAAGAAAGCTGTCAGTTATTAATTCTGAAGAGTGGAGTTGGAAAGAAGAGAAGTTTTCACTTTTCATTACCACACTTTTGAACTTTTGTGATAATTTGTTATTTTTATAATTGTAACAAGGAAATAATGTTTACTTTTTTTAAAGAAAAAAGTACAATCATATAACTAGTAAGTAGCAAAAGAAGGACAAGAATCTAGGTTTCCTGACACCCTGAAGAAGTCACTTCTCACTATTTCTGCCTTGTATGTGAGTGTCACAGAATAAAAACAGACCTAAGAATCAGTAAGAGCTAGGAACAAGTGTCAGATATACAACGTATTGTGAGTCCATGGGAAAGTTACACAACCTCTCTAAGACTTGGTTTTTCCATCTATAAAATGGAGGTGTTGGTCTAAAGAATAATATTCTTTATTAGTAGAAATGTTGTATCAGATCAAAGGTACTCAAAACCAGCTTTATCCTTCATAAAAGATAAGCCACATTCATATCCATTTTGCAAAAGCATAAATTTGCAAAGATTTTTCAAAATAATTTAAATATCACTATCTCTTGGGAGAGGTCTGACAGAAGTCACCATAGGCCGACAGCCAAAGTACCAGCCACACCTCATAGCATCAGTTTCCAAGCCTTGGGAGTTTGTTAAAAATTAGGTTTCTAGGGGTGTCTGGGTGGCTCGGTTGGTCGAGCGTCCAACTCTGGATTTCAGCTCAGGTCATGATCTCACAGTCATGGGATTGAGCCCTGTGTTGGGTTCTGCGCAGGGTGTGAAGCCTACTTAAGATTCTCTCTCTCTCTCTCTCTCTCTCTCTCTCTCTCTCTCTCTGCCTCTCTTTTCTGCTCTCTTGGTCTCTCACTCTCTCTCTAAAAAAATAATAATAATAAGTTTCGGGGCGCCTGGGTGGCTCAGTCGGTTGAGCGTCCAACTTCAGCTCAGGTCATGATCTCATGGCTCCTGAGTTCAAGCCCCGCGTCGGGCTCTTTGCTGACAGCTCAGAGCCTGGAGACTGCTTCAGATTCTGTGTCTCCCTCTCTCTCTCTGCCCCTCTCCCATTCGCTCTCTCTCTTTAAAAAAAATTAATTAATAAGTTTCTAGCTTACCTTACAATCAACAGGACTTGCCTGAGACTCAGTCACCTGAGTTGTTTTATACACACTGCAGTGATTGTGATGAGGGGTTGTGGGCCGCTCCACCAAGGTGCGCTGGGATGTGTCAGGACCCTGGACAGCAGCAACAAGACTCCCAAGACTCAGGTGTGACTGTGATGAAAGGGTGTGTGCCCCTCCACGGAGATGCTCTGGGATGTGTCAGGACCCTGGACAGCGGCAACGAGCCTCCCTAAGATGCCAGCCTTCACCTTATTATTCCCCAATTTCCATGTCAGCAGCCACCTCATGGTCATATCTGGGCAGCCTCACAAGCATCTGTTAGATTGCCCAGGGCACCATGGGCAAGACAACCAAGAACACTGGCCAGAGGAGAAAGCAATATGTTCTCCACACATTTCCTCTCCCCACCACATGCTGGGCTGCCAAAAGGTGCTGATCTGGACCCGTCTTCAGTTAGCAGAATCAGGCACCTGAGCTGCCTTTACACCCAACTTCCCAGCCTATTGTGTTTGCCGCTTCCTCTCAGGTATGGCTATGCCTGACAACAGCAGCAACTCTTGACGTTGACTGAGAAGGGCCCTGGGAGGGCCAGGCTCATGGGGACTCCTGAATCACAGGGATTCAGTGGACCAGGAGACCTGACAAATTCAGACCTCTGCTCCTTCCTCAAGTTAAAACAGTTTATCTCTCCCAGCACCCCTGCCTCTCAGGGCCTCTCCTGGAGTAAGCAGTGCCCAGGGCAGAAAGAAAGTCAAACTATGGCCTCTTTGGTGGCTCTGATCACTTGGGGTTAGCATCCATCTAATATATTTAGGGTTCCCTGAAAGGATAATCTGGGTAAAGACTTGATAGGAATTGGGTGGGGATCCTTAAAGAGGCCAATCAAACTATGTTACTTTAATTCAGCATCATTTATTGAACACAGTCTTTCAAAAGGCACTTAGTTTGTGTCAGACTCTGCACTGGGGATACAAAGTGAATAAGAGAACACTACCCATGACCTCAACAAGTTAACAGTCTACTGACAGAGACTTCCAAGCAGTTACAAATTGGTGTGAGTGGGCTATAGGATGTAGGGTAAGAATCCTGGGATGGGACAATCAGGCCCTAAAGCCAGAGGCTTCCAGTCAGAAAGGGCACAAAGGTCAATCAATTATTTTTTTTAAGGTAAGAAAGGAGGAAAAACACGCACGAAAATTAAGACAAATTAAACATTAAAAGTAAGATGGCATCAATAATTCCAACTCTATCAGTCACCAAAATAAATGTAAATAGGTTAAACCTATCAGTTAAGAGGCAGACATATTCCAAGTTGATTTTATTTACTACTTCATGCAGTCTACAAAGGACCTATCTAAAATGTTAGCACCTGAAAATCTTAAATATAAGAGAAATGGAAAATATACACCAAGCACATATTAATCAGAAGAAAATTAGGTAGCTATGCTGGTAGGAGTCAAATTACACTTTAAGACCAAAGAAAGTACAATAGTTATGAACATGGCTCTGGTTTACAAGGTAGTTGGTCCAAATGCTCAGTTATCTTACCTGCAAAAACACACATAGTAGTAATAGTACCAGAAATAAATTAAATAGAAAACAAAGATATAAAAGAGACTTTCAAAAAAAAATGATCTTTGAAAATATCAGTGAAGTGGACAAATCCCTGGTAACCATAATCAAAAAAGTAAAATGAAATAAAAGACTGAAGACATAAACAAATATTAAGAATAAAAAAGAAACTGAACTAAAGATGTAATTACAAAGACACAAAATATTTATGAACAAGTCTATGTCGATAAATTTCAAGTGTACATGAAATTGGGGCTTCTGTGTGGTTCAGTCAGTTAACCATCCGACTTTGGTTCAGGTCATGATCTCACGGTGCGTTTGAGCCCCCCATCAGGGTCTCTGCTATCAGCACAGAGCCCACTTTGGATCCTCTGTCTCCCTCTCTTTCTTCCCCTTCTCCCCTCTCAAATATAAATAAGCATTTTTTAAACTTGCATATATTAAAGTCTATGTGAAATTCACAAATTCCTTTTTTTAATTTTTTTTCAATTTTTTAATGTTTATTTATTTTTGAGAAAGAGACAGAGCTTGATAGGGTGAGGGGTGGAGAGAGAGGGAGACATAGAATCTGAAGCAGGCTCCAGGCTCTGAGCTGTCAGCACAGAGTCTGACGTGGGGCTCAAACTCAGGAACATTGAGATCATGACCTGAGCCAAAGTCAGACACTTAACCACCTGAGCCACACAGGCACCCCACAAATTCCTTTTTTTTAAAGATAACATAGGAAAACTAATTCTAGAATAAATTAAAAGTCTGAATAGGAAACATTAAAATCTTGCCTCAAAAGAAGACACCAGGCCCAGATAATAACACAAGTGAGTTTCACCACACTTTTATTTACAAATCTCTCAATGTTATATCAATGCTTCCCCCAAAAAGAGAAAAAGATGAAATTATCTCAAATTTATTCTCTGAAGGCAGTTGATACTGAACCTGAAGGAGTATTGTTGTGAAATAAAGATTACAGGCTAATATCATTCAGAAATAAAAATCTTAGGGGGCACCTGGGTGGCTTAGTCGGTTAAGCATCTGACTTCGGCTCAGGTCATGATCTCACATTTCATGAGTTCGAGCCCTGCATCGGGCCCTGTGCTGACAGCTCAGGGCCTGGAACCTGCTTCAGATTCTATGTCTCCCTTTCTCTCTGCCCCTCCCCTGCTCACACTCCATCTCTCTCTCTCTCAAAAATAAATGAACATTTTAAAAAAAAGAAGAAGAAGTGGGGCACCTGGGTGGCTCAGTCGGTTAAGCGTCCGACTTCAGCTCAGGTCACGATCTCGCGGTCCGTGAGTTCGAGCCCCGCGTCGGGCTCTGAGCTGACGGCTCGAGCCTGGAGCCTGCTTCCGATTCTGTGTCTCCCTCTCTCTCTGCCCCTCCCCCGTTCATGCTCTGTCTCTCTCTGTCTCAAAAATAAATAAAACGTTAAAAAATTAAAAAAAAAAAAAAAAGAAGAAGAAGAAAAGAAATAAAAATCTTAGGGGCATCTGGGTGGCTCAGTTGGTTGAGCGTCCGACTTCAGTTCAGGTCAAGATCTCACAGTTCATGGATTCAAGCCCCGTGTTGGGCTCTATGCTGACAACTCAGAGCCTGGAGCCTTCTCCAGATTCTCGATCTCCTCTCTCTGCCCCTCCCCTGCTCACACTCTGTCTCTCAAAAATAAATAAACATTTTTAAAAAATTTTTTTTTAATTTTTTTTTTCAACGTTTATTTATTTTTGGGACAGAGAGAGACAGAGCATGAACGGGGGAGGGGCAGAGAGAGAGGGAGACACAGAATCGGAAACAGGCTCCAGGCTCTGAGCCATCAGCCCAGAGCCTGACGCGGGGCTCGAACTCACGGACCGCGAGATCGTGACCTGGCTGAAGTCGGACGCTTAACCGACTGCGCCACCCAGGCGCCCCACATTTTAAAAAATTTTAAAGAAATAAAAGTCCTAAATAAAATGTTAGAAAAATGAACCCAGTGGTGTATTAAAAAAAATACATTATGACCATGGACAGTTAATCTCAGGAAATCAAAGGTAGTTTAACCTTAGAAATTATATTAATATCACCATATTAATAGATTATAGTCCCAATAAAGGTAGAAACTTTAATAAAAATTAACATGTATTTAAAAGTCCTAGTAAAACAAGTAATAGAAATTTAACTTGATATGGAACATCCACCAGAAGTCCACAGCAAAGATCATTCTTAATGGTGAAACATTAGAAGCATCTCCTTTAAACTTGGGAACAAGACCAATGCACCTGCTTTCTCTTCCTTTAATTAATATTATCCTGGAGAGTGTGGTCAGTGTCAGCATAACAACAGAACTAAGACTGGAAAGGAAAAATCAATACTGTTACTATTTACAGAGGATATAGTTGCCTTTATATAAATCTGAAATTATTAGAGATAGTAAAGTTTGGCAAGGTGGCTGGATACAAGGTCAATAAATAAAAATCAATTGCATTCTCCACTCTAGTAAAACTTAGTTAGAAAGTTTATTTTTTTAATGTTTATTTATTTATTTTTGAGAGAGTGAAAGAGAGAGAGAGCATGCATGTGATCAGGGGAGGGGCAGAGAGAGAGGAAGGGAGAGAATCCCAAGCAGGCTCTGCACCATCATCACAGAGCCCAATGCAGGCTCCAGGAGAAGATCGTGATCTGAGCCAAAATCAAGAGTCCAATGCTTAACCAACTGAACCACCCAGGCGTCCCCAAAATTTATTTTTTTTAACTCCTATACAGAGAAAAATTTTTAATTATACGTAAAGGTATTTTTTAAAAAATTAAATAAATATACTATGTACATGGATAGGAAATCTCATAATATATCAACTCATAATTGATACAAGATGATGTAAAAATGTCAGTCATGCCAATATTGATTTATACATTCAATGGAATTCTGATCGAAATTCCAAAGGAGGGGCACCTGGCTGGCATCGTCCTAGAATATGCAATTCTTGATCTCTGGCTTGTGAGTTCAAGTCCCACACTGGGTATAGATATTATTTTTAAAAAATAAAATCTTTTAAAAAATTCCTACGGATATTTTCCAAAAACTGGCAAGCAAACTCTAAAATATATATAGAAGTGCAATTGGCCACAAATAACTAAGGTCGTTTTTAGCAAAGAGTGAAGTAAAAGGATTTGCCCTGCCAGAAATCAAGACATATTATCAACTCTCATTATAAAACTGTAATGGATTATGTAAATGATGATGGGGCAGGAAAAAACAAATTGTCCAGCGGAAAAGAATAGCAGGGTTCAGAAACGGACCCACATACAGGAGAAACCTGCAGAGGAAGCATGGCAGATGATTGGCTAAAACATGGACCATTCAGTAAGTGGTCTCAGGACATCTACTCATCCACACAGGAAATAAATAAAATGCAGCTGATATTTCAATCTGAAACAAAAATTAATTCCTGCCGAAGAGGAAAGGATTTCTCAAGACATAAAAAGGGCTAACCAACACAGGAACATTAATAAATTTTTCTGCTTTGAATTTGTTTTCGATTCTGGCCATCTGTTTCACTATAAATAATGCAAAAAGAGTAAAAGAAGGTATTTGCGAGGATTTGTATCCAACATTTATAACGAACTTCTGGAAATCAATTAGAAAAAAAGGACTTCTATTTCCATTAAAATAACGAAGTAACACTGAAAATAAGCCCCAAAAAGTATAAAGTATTTTAAAATATCCTTAAAAATACCAACGAGCTGGAATAAGAGCAAGGGGAAACCAGGCCAACCATCCAAGTAAGGGAAATCAGGAACCCAGAGAGGTAAACATCGAGACAAGCACTATACAGAATGGGAAAAATTGTGTGCCTTCTCTTTGACCTCAGAATCAACTGTTTAACATAGTCCTGGGGGTCCTGGCCAACACTGATGTACTAGGAAAAAAAGAGAAGAAATTTAAAAGAAAACTGTTTATTTAGAAAGAACATGATCATCTACCTAAATAAACCAATAAAATCAACAAATAATTAAAACTGATAAAACAGGGGCACCTGGGTGGCTCAGTCGGTTGAGCGCCCGACTTCGGCTCAGGTCATGATCTCGCAGTTCATGAGTTCGAGCCCCGCGTTGGGCTCTGTGCTGACAGCTCAGAGCCTGGAGCCTGCTTCCGATTCTGTGTCTCCCTCTCTCTGCCCCTTCCCCACTCGTGCTCTGTCTTTCTCTGTCTCTCAAAAATGAATAAACATTTTTAAAAAATGTTTTTATACTGATAAAACAGTTCAACAAAGATGCTGGATGCAAAATCAAATTACCAAAATATCAACAGCAATAACCTAGAAGTAATAATCCAGAAAATCTTTGAAAATTAAGAAACCATTCGGAATAATGCCAAAAGCTAGATATCATTAGGGAATTGGCATAGGACACCCAAGACTTCCATGGAGAAAATTTTTGAAACTCTTTTAAGATCATGAAGATTAGGGGAGCCTGGGTGGCTCAGTCAGTTGAGCATCCAACTCTCGATTTCAGCTTAGGTCATGATCCCAGGGTCGTGGAGTCAAACCCCAAGTCGGGCTCCAAGATGAGCAAGGAGCCTGCTTGAGACTCTCTCTCTCTCTCTGTCTCTCTCTCTTTCTCTTTGCCCCTCTCCCCTACTCACACTCTCTCACTCTCTAAACATATATATATATATATATATATATATATTTATATATATATATTTATATATATATATATTAAGATTATCTTAGTAAATGGAGACTCTACGCTCTTGTTTAAATATTATTTTATATAGATGCTCATCATCCCCAAATTAATTAATTTATAGAAATTCAATCAAATCTAATCACAATTTCAGTTCAATTATTTTTTTTAGGAACTCTAAAAACTTACTCTAAATAAATGTATGTGGAAGAAAAGAGACTATAATTGCTAAGTGAATTTTGAAACACAAAAGCAAAGAGGAGAGATTGACTATACCATCTACTAAGACATATCACAAAGCCATAGTATGTGTATGAACTTTTTGGTTCGAGAAGAGACAAACAGAATTGAAGAGAGGGCTTAGAGACAGAGACAGAAGGAGAAAGACAGAGACAGAAATATATGCAACAATATCAATCTGATTATACTGAAAAGGACTTCTGCTTGTTGAAGGACACAATGGACAAATTTAAAAAGCAAATGACAGACTGAGAGAAGACATTTGCAACATTTAACACTGACAAAATTCTAATATTAAGGATATTAAGGGGCGTCTGGGTGGCTCAGTTGATTGTCCAACTTCGGCTCAGGTCATGCTCTCGAGTTCGAGGGTTCAAGCCCCATAACAGGCTCTGTGCTGACAGCTCAGAGCCTGGAGCCTGCTTCAAGATTCTGTATCTCCCTCTCTCTCTCTGCCCCTTCCCTGCTTGCGCTCTGTCTCTTTCTATCTCTCAAAAAATAAAATGTTAAAAAAAATTTAAAGAAAGAATATTAATAATATACATGAAATTCTTACAAGTCAACAAGAAAAAGAAGGAACCTTAGTAGAAACATGAGCAAAAAAATATTAATTAGGTATTTTAAAGACAACGAAGTCCAAGGCACCTGGATGACTCAGTAGGTTTAGCCTCCAGCTCTTGATTTCGGCTCAAGACATGATCTCATGGTTCAAGAGATCAAGCCCTGAGTAGGGCTCCATGCCAACAGCCCAGAGCCTGCTTGGGATTCTCTCTCTCCCACTCTCTCTCTGCCCCTCCCCTGCTCGCTCTCTTTCTCTCTCAAACTAAATAAATAAACATTTAAAAAATAATTTCTAAAAATAAATAAACATTTAAAAAAATACTTCCTAAAAATAAAGACAATGAAATCCAAAAGGTTAACCACATGAAGCATGAGAAAATCACTTTGCACACATTAAAACTGGCAACATTAAAAAGCTGGATAGCGCCAAGTGCTAGTGGCCTTGAAGGAATACAGGACCCCTATATCCCCACATGGCCCACGTGCACCACTGGGGGGAGTGAAAGCTGTCCCACCATTCTCCAGGGCAAGTAACAACACACACGTGCGTGTGCGCACACGTACACACACACACACACACACACGATGACCCAGCAATTCCCTTCCTGGGCCTGTATCTCCGAAAACTTCTCACAAAGGCCCCTAAGGGTTCAGGTACAAGGACCTTCATTGCAGTGTCGCTTGAGGTCATGGGTGGTAGCAGCAATCTAGATGTTTAGGTAAACCATGCAGCGATACAGACTATGGAGTACTACACAGCAGGCAAACACATGTCAGCATGGAAGTATCTTCAAAACAGATGCTGAATGAAATGAGAAACTGAAGGAGATCTGCTACGTATACCAATGAGGTCAATTAAAATATTTGCACACAAAACAATACGCGTTTTACAAGAACATATACAAATAAAAGAGTACACATCAAACACAATAGAACAGGTGACTGGCAGGGAGGGGTAGGACTGGGTCATGGAAATAAAGAGGAATAAACATGTAAGGGTGGAACATAAGGGGGTTTTGCCAGGATAAATGACAATAGAGGGTCGTGAACTGAAGTCTCTTTGTACCTGAGGTCAAAGAAAAGCGTAGGAAAAAGAGAGTGACTAGGTAGCTGCTTTAGGTAGGAAGATCAGGGCGATCAGGTAGGTCTCCCCAGTAAAAATTAAAGGAAAACAGTAAGTCCGAAGGCCTTAATGAGAAAGCAAAGGGACAAGGTACAAGATAAGAACCAAGGAAGCCAGGGACCCATCATGTAGGGATTTGTAAAGAGGTCAGATTTTATTCTAGCACAATGAGAAATCACTGGATGGTTTTAAGCAGAATGTGAAATGATCTGGGCTATGACTTTCAAAGATCACTTTGGGGTGAGGGGATGGGTGAAATAGGTGATGGGGATTAAGGAGCGTACCTGTCATGATGAGCACCAGTTGATGTATGGAAGTGTGGAATCACTACATTGTACGCCCAAAAGTAATAGAACACTGTATGTTAACTAACTGGAATTAAAAACCTAAAAAGAAAACAAGATAATTAAAGATTACTTTGGCTTCCTGTGGACAATAGGCTGGGGATAGAGGGCCAGGGCCAACAGCAGAAATGGAAGCTAGTGCAATAGTCCCAGCAAAGATGAAAGTGTCTTGGAGTGGACTGGCGGGTAATGTTTATGGAGATGGAGAGAGAAAGGGAGTGTGACTCCGAATGTGTTTCAAAGGAAGAACGTCCAAATGCATATTTTGGATGTAGGGAAATGAGGGAACAGGAGACATCAAGATACTTGAACTTGAGCAGTGGTGTGGTTAGACGTGCCATGTGCCAGGATGGGGAAATCTGGGACAGGAGCAGACTTGAAGACAGAAAAGAAGCGTTCCTTGACCACGTAAAATTTGAAGGGACTTTCAGACATCCAAATGAAGATTTCAAGTAGGAAGTTGGACATATAGTCTGGAGCGCAGGGCAAAGGTTGGCTGGGAACTTGTTCACAGTTACAAAGCAGGTTCCAATCGGGACCAGAACTCAGGCTTCCTGGTTCTGAAACCATCTGCTTCCCACTTCCCTTTCAGCCAAGGTAAATGCAAGCATTTACCAGTAGGGAATGCGAAAAGAGGAAGCACTGGTAACTGGCAGAGTTAGGGTTCCCAGAAGCCCAGTGGCCTCCCAAGGTGTTCATCCTACCAACAGGCAGAGGGGTCTGAGCATGACAATGACCTTGGCCAACATAGGCAGCATCCTGAGCCCGCCAGTGGACATGAGTGCTGAGTTCTACCCTCCCTGCCTCCCTCCCAGACACTCTGGGCCAGCCTCTGCCCAACACAGTACAGGACCTGGGGAGAAGGTAGCTGCACCCTCCCCTAGCCTCCCCACCCTCAGAGCCACAAGGAGCCCAGAGCTCCTTGATCCAGCCTTGTCTGACAAAGGATCAGACACCTTGGGGCACCTGGGTGGGTTAGTCCTTTAAGCATCCAACTCTTGATCCTGGCTCGAGTCATGATCTCCAAGTTCCTGAGTTCAAGCCCTACAACAGGCTCTGCCCTGTCAGTGCAGAGCCTGCTTGGGATTCTCTCTCTCCCTCTCTCTCTCTGCCCTTCCCCCACTTATTCTGTCTCTCTCTCTCTCTTTCTCAAAATAAATAAACTTAAAACAAACAAACAAACAAAAGGCCAGACTTGGGGAAGAGGTCACCCAGAGCCATTCAACTGGACTCTGGTGGCACTAAGGCCAGAATCCAGGTCTCTTGCCTCCTGGGCTGCCTGGGTCCTGGTCTCACAGACTGAGTCCCCTGGAATCCTTTCTGGGACTCTCGGCTCTTGGAAACAGTGGGTGGTTGGACATAAAGTGGGACAGCTGAGCACAGACACCTAAAAAGAATCCCCTAATGGCTCTCCCAAACCCTGCTTCTCCTTCCCCCATAGGTGGAAAGGGAAACTGGGGCAGAAGGAGCAGCTGGTCTCACTCCAGACCTCCTAAGGACTGAGAAGGGGCAGAAAGTAAAGTTAGGAACCCCTGCATCTCATGAATAGTGACACCAAGGCGAGGGATGGAGAAATGACAGCTGTGGGGGAGGGGCAGGAGGGACCTCTCCTGGACTTGTGGTTCCAAAGACACTTCCCGTGGGCCCCCTGCTCCTACCCAGACCCACCTAAGCCCATTTCATTAAAAGTAACTATGCCCAACTTCCCCCACTGTTGCCCTCTGGCATACCCACAGTGGCCACTCCACATTGGCCAGCCGTTGGTTCCAAAAAAAACCTGGTCATCTATGCAGGAAGTCCACTGGAATATACACAAATGCCACCACAACAAAAACATGAGCTTAGCAAAGCCATAAGTTATAGACAATATTTTCAAAGAATTGCATTTCTGTACGCTAGCAATAAACAAACGGAAATTGAAATTTAAAAGACAATACTATTGGGGTGCCCGGGTGGCTCAGTCGGTTAAGTGTCCAGCTCTTGGTCTCCACTCAGGTCACGATCTCACCATTCGTGGGTTCGTGCCCTGCGTCATCAGGCTCTGTGCTGACAGCTCAGAGCCTGGAGCCTGCTTTGGATTCAGTGTCTCCCTCTCTCTCTGCCCCTCTCTTGCTCGCACTCTCTCTCTCTCATTCAGAAATAAACATTAAAAACATTTTTAATACTATTTACAGTAGCATCAAAAATTATGAGATACATGGGGTACCTGGGTGGCTCGGTCGGTTGAGCATCTGACTCTTGGTTTGGGCTCAGGTCATGCTCTCACGGTTTGTGGGTTCAAGCCACACATCAGGCTCTGCACTGAGGGCATAGAGCCTGCTTGGGATTCTCTCTCCCTCTCTCTCTGCCCTTCCCCTGCTCTCAAAATAAATAAATAAACTTAAAAAAAAAAGCAATGGAGCCTATACTTGAACCCAGACAGTTGACTTCGCAGTGGACTGCACCGTGCGCACACACACACACACACACACACACACACACACACCATACCCTCACCTTCCTCTCCATTTTCCTCTGCTCCCCTCAAGACTTTTCTTATAGTTACAGTGAAAAACCACATGAATCTTGCCCACCCGCTCCCAACTTCCACCTGGCCATTCAGTCCTTCCTGAAAGTGGAGAAGGGGTGGCGATGAAGGGAGTCACTCAGAAGGCTGTGAAACTCTTTCCTTTCCTGAGACAGGTGCAAGCATTTGGAAACAAAGAAGAAAAGACGAAGGGGAAGGTCAGTGCTGATGCAGCAAGTCTGCTCCCCCGGCCAGGCCCTGGCTGCAGTAGCTTGTGCTCCCTCATATTGAGCTCTTGTTCAGAAAGTTTGACTAACCTAAGCTTCCCTGCTGGACTCCTGAGCTCTTCTGTGATCTGCCTCCAGCGAGCCCTGAGCTGGCAGTGATGAGTTCCGGGAAGGCAAAACACAGCCAGGGGAGTCACTGAGATCTGGTGACTCTCTCCCCCTCGGCCCCCGCCTGCCTCTCCTGGGCTGGCCAGGGCTAGCACTGGTGGCACGGGGAGACCACGTGAGAGAGGGATGGGGGTGGCATGATCTGCAGTCCAGATCAGCACGGAGACTTCCTGGTCCTGGTACCAGTTCCGAGCCTGGGCAGGTGGAGGCCATGAGGAGCTCTGACAATGGCTGCAGAGAGGTGGGAGCAGGGGGGATGCAGGCTGTTGGCAGCCCAACGAGGAAAGCAAAGCGCATATGCGCATCTGCCCACCTGAGGCCTGCTCTGGCCCCTTCCTGGGCTCATAGGACGCTACCCCGGCCCAAGAAGCCCAGCTCCAGAAGTATTCAAAGACAAGCACACATAGTCCCAGCTCCGAAAAAGGGAGGAGGAAGGAGGGCATGACGTGCACCTGGCTCTGCTGGGGCGGAACAAACGTGCCCCCGCAGGGCCAGCGCGCAGGCCCCTCCCCCAACCCCATTGGTCCAAGTGTCTGTTTTAGACCCGCCCTATTCCCTGCCGGGATTGCCCCTTAGCCTTGGCCCCGCCTCCCAACTTCTGACTCCGCCCCCTGATTCTGTCTGCCTCGCTTTCAGAGCCCAGCGTCTCTCCGACTCTGGCTCCGCCTCTCGCCCTTGGCGCTGCCCTGAGACCTGTGCCCAGGGTGGATCTCAAGGCCCCATCACCTGGTCCCACCTCAGCTGGGCGCACGGGTACCTACCTACCTACCCGGCCCTCTCCCTGAGATTCTCCACTTCCTCCCCTGCTGGTCGGATGACTCCTAGGGCACCATCCTCACCTGAGGGAGCCACGTGAGTGACCCCTGCCCCAAACTGTTCCTGCCCCCATGCTCCGCCCCTCTCCGGACTGCGCGTGCCTCGTGCCTCCAGGCCCAGCGGGCACCACCACCAAGCGCAGTGGTGTGCCCACGCGTCTTTACTTAAAACTCGACTTTACTTAAATACTTACTTGGTATTCTGTTCATTGCGGAGTTTGTTTTTGCATTACTTTTTTAATGTTGCATTAAAATATTACATATCCTGGGGCGCCTGGGTGGCTCAGCCGGTTAAGCTCTTGATTTGGCCTCAGGTCATGGTCTCACGGTCAAGAGATTGAGTCCTGAGTCAATCTTGGGATTCTCTCTCTCTCTCTCTCTCTCTCTCTCTCTCTCAAAATAAAATTTAAAAAAAATAAAATATTATGGGCGCCCGGGTGGCTCAGTCAGTTAAGTGTCCGACTTCAGCCCAGGTCATGATCTTGCAGTTGGTGGGTTTGAGCCCCATGTCAGGCTCCCTGCTGTCAGCTCCAATCCCACCTGGGATCCTTGTCCCCCTCTCTCTCTGCCCCTCCCCTGTTTGTGCGCGTTCTCTCTCTCTCTCTCTCTCTCTCTCTCTCAAAAATAAGTAAACGTTAACAAATAAAAGAGTACGTGTCCTGATTACTAACTTTTTTGGCACCCCCTTAAATTTCACACCTGAGGCAAATGCTTCACTGCTTCACCCTAGTCCCAGCCCCGCCCTGCACACACTCCTTTCTTGTCTGCTCACTGCTCAAGGAACATTCAGGGGCTTTCATCTGGCCCTGCCACGGTCTCTCGGCTCCTCTCTCTGTGCGCACTGCCCCAAGCCCCAGCCCTTTTTACAATCATCATCTCTGTCCTGTAGAGACCTGCCGGTGTGTTTATTATTACCCAGGCAAAGATCACAGTGGTGCCAAATCCTTGAGGCAGGAAAGTGTTTGGCATGTTCCAGAAACAGCAAGGCCACTGTGGCTGGAGCAGAGTAGTGAGGGGGCAGTGGTAGAAAATGAGGTCGAGGGAGGAGCAGAGGCTGATCACACGGGATCTTGTAGGTCATTGTAAGGCCTGGAGCTTTACTCTGAGAAAGAGTTGTCCAAGCATTTTGAACAGAGAAGGAACATGGTTTGACTTCCCTGTCAAAAGGAACTTTCTGAATGCTGTGCTGAGAACAGATTGTAGAGGAGGCTGGGTGAAAGTGGGGAGACCAGCGTGGAGGCAGTAATCCAGGTCTGAGATGACACTGGCCAAGACCGCAGTGGCTGCGCCCTGGATATATTTAAGGAAGAGACAACAGGAGTTTCTGATCAATGTGATTTGGGATGTGAGAGAGAGAATAGAATCAAGGATGACTACAAGATTTGGGGCCCAGGCCACCAGCCGGACACAGTTGCCATCAGCTGAGACGGGCAAGGTTTGCACAGAGATCGGGTTTGGGGTTTGAGATGAGTCGTGTCTGAGATGATTCTAGATTTCCCAAGTGGAGCTGGCAGGCAGCAATGGTGACAGTGACAACAATAATCACAGCCCCAGGCATCATGTTCAAACCGAGCCAGGCACCATCTCGACACGTCACATGCCTTAACTCATTTAATCTGCCTGACAGCCCAACGAAGTAGAGCTATTATCACGCCCATTTTAAAGATGAAAAAATATTGGATATACAAGTTCAGAAGAGAGGCTGGGCTGGAGACGTAAATTTGGGAATCATCAGTGTGGTGAGTGGCATACATTCACCTGGGAGTGGGTGTGAAGGTCCAAGGACTGAGCCCAGACACTCCAAAGTTTAGAGGGTGAGAAGATGCAGATCAGCAAAGGAAACTGAGCAGGGAGGGAGGAGGAGAACCAAGAGAGGGAGTGGCCCCCGGGGCATCTAGAAAGTATTTCTAGGAGGAAGTATGGAGAGAAAGCACCTTGAGAACTGGTTGTTGTTTTTTTTAATGTTTGTTTGTTTGTTTGTATGTTTATGAAAGAGAGAGAGAGAGTGCAAATGGGAGGGGCAGAGAGAGAGGGAGAGAATCTGAACCAGGCTCCATGTTGTCAGCACAGAGCCGAACAGAGTTTGGGGCTCGAACTCACAAACTGCGAGATCTTGACCTGAGCCAAAGTCGGAAGCTTATCCGACAGAGCTACCCCAGTCTCCTCCTGACCTCCGCCCTTATCTCTACTTCCCACCTCCCACCCATTTACCTGACTAGAATGTTCCAGTTCATAATCTATACTTTTGCCTCCAAGGGGTTCCCTCTCCTTGGACCAGGCTTGTGCAGGGGGAGGGGGATTTTAATGCAAACACTGTGGAGTGCAACGCCTCAACCTACCAATATGTGATATGTGTAATCACTCCCCTGGGGCCCTGGCTCTCCTTTGACTGTGGCTCTGGCCCAAAGACCAAATGGGTTGCAGATGCAGCTGGGGATAGGGGACAGCTGGGGACAGGGAAGGTGTTACCCGTTAACCCTGTAGAACCCAAAGTCTCCAAAACAACTTTGGAGAGGAAGGCTGGGAGCCATGGGTGGGAAATGGGACCATGACTTAAAGATGAGGTTCAAGGTAGAGGGTCTGGAGCTGGGAGCCAGGAGACTTGGGGCCAGAGGCTGCATAGTAAGCTAGGGAATAAGGCCTGTTGACTGAGGACTGGAGGCCAGAGGCTGGGCTGGGGAAACTTGGGGCTGGGGCCCAGGATCGGGAACCAGGTAACCACATCCAGGGCTATGGGTGGCCATCACATTGACCCCTGCCAGGAGAGTCCAGATGGTTCCTTTGGGAACCAGAAAAGATCTGGGAAGGGGCAGGCAACTGGACTGAGTTTGAGCCTTCCAGGGCAGAGTCAGGGAAAGTCACAGGAAGCCAGGCACAAAGGACATGCTAAGGAAATTAGAACAAGGAGCCCAGAGGTGAAGAGTGGCCAGGAAAGGTTGGACTCAGGGAAAGGAGCCCTTGATGGGGACAGGAGTCCAGGTCTAAAGGGTGGAGGAAATGCCTAGAATTTTCACATGCTGGAGCTGGAGGGTTTCTATGGAAGCTAGTGCACAGTGACTCAAGTATGTTCCTCAGGGGGCACCTGGGTGGCTCAGTCGGTTGAGCGTCCAACTCTTGATTTTGGCTCAGATCATGATCCCAGGATCATGAGATCGAGCCCTGAGTCAGGCTCCGTGCTGAGCGTTGAGTCTGTTTAAGATTCTCTCTCTCTCTCTCTCTCTCTCTCTCCCTCCCTCTCCCCTTCTCCTTCTCCCTCTCCCCCGTTCACTGTCTCAAAAAAAAAAAAAAAAAATATGTTCCTCAGATGCCAGTCCTGAGAAAGGCTCATGTAAAAAAACTTCCGTGGTGAAATAAGTTGGAGAAACCTGCACGTTTTCTCTGCCTCTCAGAGATTGTCAGTGTATATTTGCCATTTAAAGGTTCTGATAGGTTCCTGCAGTAAAGAAAACCGAATTAATTTCCCATTTTATCACGGAGGCCTTTTTTCTTATAACTTACACCTACTAATGTCTTGCAAGATAGACTTTGAGGAATACTAGGCTAACCTAATCGCCTGATTTACTTCTGGGAAACCAAAGCTCGGTGATCTGCCCAAGGTCTCAGGGCCAGGAAAGGCAGAAGTGAGTTGAACCCCAGGTGTCCCACCTGCAAAGAACATCAGAGCTGGGAGAGTCTTTGGGGACCACCTAGTCCATCTACACCTCTGTCCCCATCATATTTATAGATGGGTAAACTGAGGCTGGGAGGAAGGCCGTGACATCTTCCCTCACACAAGATTCAAGACTGGGCCTCCAACTTGACTCAAACAGTCTGGTGTCTCGACATACTACATAAACCCCAGATCCAGATTATCCTCCCCAGCCTGGCCTATACCCGCACCTCCCCCCCCAATGGAGCCAGCTCCCACTGACCATCCCTGTACTTTTCTTCACCTTTTTCCCTATTCCCAGGAAGTTCATGCGCTCTGGTCTGCCCTGGTAGCTTTCCCAAGATCATCTTATCTCAACTAGTTCATCAACCCCCTGTCTTCTGGACTCTGGATTCTCCTGTTCCCTTCCTGTCTTTAACACAGTGCTGGGCATAGACTCCACACTATTCCCTTAGGATGGGGCTGCCTTATCAATCTGGAGGAAGTAGGACATACTATAGGCTGCACTGTGTGGTTTTTAAATAGCAACTACTGGTTTAAAACCCTGGAAGCCTCTCCCTGGAATGTAGGGCAAGGGAAAAAAGGCTCCCCATGAGAAGGGCTGAGCTGGGTCTGGGCTTTTGCCCCTGTCTTCCCTCACCCCAGGTGGTGTGCAGACCCACTTCCATGGTGGAAGCATGTCTAGCCTGCTCTGAAAGCTGGAGCAGGCTAGATGTGTGCTCAAGGAAGAGAGCAACAGGCCTAAGAGAAAAACATACCCACCCCAGAAGTAAGCAACTTGAGGCCCAAGCAGGGCTGCTTCCCACCTTCCAAATCCCAGATCCGGCCTGGCTTCCTCCCTCCCTCCCAGTAATGCAGCCATTTTCTGTTAGGGCTTCCTTCTCTTTTTTTTTTTTTTTTTTTTTTTTTAATTTTTTTTTCAACGTTTATTTATTTTTGGGACAGAGAGAGACAGAGCATGAACGGGGGAGGGGCAGAGAGAGAGGGAGACACAGAATCGGAAACAGGCTCCAGGCTCTGAGCCATCAGCCCAGAGCCTGACGCGGGGCTCAAACTCCCGGACCGCGAGATCGTGACCTGGCTGAAGTCGGATGCTTAACCGACTGCGCCACCCAGGCGCCCCAGTTAGGGCTTCCTTCTAATATGCACCCAGCCCCTCCCTTTCTGAGCCTCCAGTCCTCAGTGAAAAGGGCTAGAAGGGCTAGAAGGGCAGCGAAGGTTTGTCCGCAGCTCCAGAGGGCCACATGCTTCCTAGCCCCACTGGCAGGGCACAGCACCCTCTGGACCTCCCCGGGGGCTCCAACTTCAGGCCAACCCCTGATGGCCCCAGGGAGAGGGGGCTCTAGCCCGGAGGCCCCTCCCCCTCCCCAAGCCTCAGCCTCGGAGCTCTGGCCCTAACTCGATTGTGCACTGTTAATCACAGCGTGTGCCGACAGGCGGAGTAAACAGGCGGCCTCCGAGGTCGCCCAAAGTCATCAATCCCTGCCCTGGTTAGGCCTTCAGCGGCTGGGGCTGACAGGAGGCGCCAAGGGGGCGAGGCAGGGGGGGCCCTAGGTTCTGGCAGAAAGATTGATTGCCCCACAGTCCGGGATGCGGGAGTGGGGCGGAGGAGAATGGGAAGGCTGCGTGGATTCATTGATATGGACATTTGGGGGGGCCTTTATAGGATAGAGACAAAGCACTGATTGAAGTCAACAGGCCCAGCTCTGTCACCTACTAGCCATGCGACCTCAGACTACGGAACCTCTCAATACCTCAGTTTCCTTATCCATGAAATGGGGATAATAATTCTATCTACTTCGTTGGGTTATTACAAAAATTAAATTAGTTAAAACATGTAAAACTTTGAGAACAGAGCTACGTGTTTGTTAAATACATGGGACAGCGGAATGAAGAGCTGGGGGAGACACTGGCTTAGCAAATTCCTGGGATGCCCCTCCTTCTTTATAAATGGCCCACAGGGTTCTCAACTAAGGCTCCAAACTGGGGCCAAAATCTGCCAACTGTGAAGGAGTCCAGAGGGCAGACTGAGTTAACCTAACTTCTCTGGGCCTCAGTTTTCTATCTGTAAAATGGAAATCATCACAGCGCCTGCACCTTGGGGTTGTTGCGGCTTAAATGAGAAAAGCGCGCGTAAAGCGCTCCTGACTGAGACAGCCAGTGCCAAGGGCGGCAGTCCAGCCTAGCCAACTCCGGCTTCCTTCTGAGATCTGGATCTGTGCCGTCCCTCACCCACCCCTGCCAACGAAGGGCCTGCACTGTAGGGCATGAAAGAGGTCTATGTACTATTATTCCTCTCCCTGCGCAGGAAAACGGACTCCCGGCGCGGGGCCCACCGCCGCCCCGCCCTGCCCTGTCCGACCTCTCGCCCTGCACCCCCCCACCCCCGGGCCAGAGCCCGGCCACCAGAGGGCACGGGGAAGTACGGAGGGCGGTGGGTACCACCGGAACGTCCTGGTTAGTTGGTGCCCAGACAGAGGACTGCGGGGAGCCACCCTGCCCGCTGACGTACTTGCTGAGCCCACGGGGCGGGGGGGGGGGACGAGGGTCTCGCGGAGAGGTGAATGGGAGAGCCAGCAGGCTTAGGCTCCACTCAACCTGCTCCCTCCCACACCACGCCACCTTGGGCTTCGAGCTTCAGTCTCCGACTGGGTGGGAACAAGGTACATGGTCACAGAAGTCGGGGGGAGAGGTGCTACAAGGCAAGGAAGCAAACTTAGCCCGGCCAGGGGCAGGGGACCCTGAATTCGGTCCTGCCTCACCCGGGTCACTCACAGGGGCGCGTAGACTCAGCTTTGGAGGGCTGGAGAGAAGCCTTGGAGATCTAGCTCGGGGTGCCCGCCCAAAGCTCCGCACCACTTCTCTCCAGCAGTTTCACATCTGGTCAAGTCCAGGGCCAGGGTGCATATGTCAAGTGGCAGAAAACTTGGGGACCCGGTGTCCACTGACCAAGCAAAGCAAAGTCGACGCCGTTAACCAGATTTTCCCAGCCATTTTTTGGCCATAGAGATTTGAGTGGGAAGCAAGGACCCCCATAACGCTGGGGAGAGCGCCCCTTCCCTCCGTCCGGGCCGCAACTCCACGATGCGTCCAAATCCTAGACGGCAGCAAGTGGCCTGAACTCTGAGGTCCTGTCCTTATAGGCGGGAATAAAGAACGCTTAGGGACGCCCAACGGGAACGCTGATCCTCGCTGCACCTCCCGTGCAACCGAGATTCACAGACTCGTCCAGGATGGGTGGCCTCGGTCCCCAGCATCCAACAACCTTGCCCGACCCGTCACCTCACGTGCTAGAAGGACCAGGGGACGCTCTGCTCAGGTCCAGGCCGCACAAAGAACCGTGGTCTGGGCCACCCTGAACCCATCCATTCTTCAGAAGCTGACCTCGAGGCCTCCGAGCAGGTGGAGCAGGGTGCCCAGGGGCCCTCCGCCCTTCCCCGCCGAGGGTCCCTGAACAGAGCCCGGCCTCTGAGGTGAAGCGCCACATAAATGGAGAGAGATTGTTTCTAGGAGGCCTGAACTGCGGAACCAGATCGGAAAACCTCGATTTCCTGTCCCATGATGATGTCTTTTATTGTGGCCACATTCTCCCGAGCCCTCCGGTGTCAGGGACTCTGGGGCCCCTTACTAGGCCTGATTTATCTGCAGCCCTGCCCTGAATTTTAGTTTCTTCTTTGATCTGAGAATTAGTCTCTCCCAGAGCTCCTCCCCGCCCCCACCCGTTGGGGAGGCGAGGAAAGGGGCATAAGGAAGCTGAAGTCCTAAAGCAGCGGTGGAGGTGGGTAAGGAGGGGTGCCCTCAGGACCACAAGCTGCCTCCCCCTCCACCCCGTTCTGAATAGAGGCCACCTCCGCAGCAGGCGAGACCACCAACCCACGCCCATTCCCAAGGGCACTGAGGACCAACCAGCTTGGCTTCATAGGTTTGGTGGGAAGGATCGCTCACTCCCGCCTCCTCCCAGGACAGAGGAAGCAACACTGAAAAGTGGCAAGTTTATCCCGGTTTGAGCTTCTGACTTGGGTTCAAAGCCCAGGGTGAGAGTCTGACCTGAGGGGTTGCCAGCGCACTTCACCAGCACACACTCCCAGGGCGGGCTCACACTCCTTTCCCCACCCCCTCGCAGCCCTCAGCCAGGATGCCCTGCCTTAAAAAAATTCTGTCCCACAACAGGTCTGCTGGAATTGGAGCCCGCACGTTGCCACCGGGACCCCAGCCAGCCCCAGGATGGCCCCAGACGCACTGACCGCACCCTTGCACAGAGCCCTGGGATTGCACGCCGCTTGTAAATCCACTCATCTGTAAAATGGGAATAATAATACACACTCCCTCTGGGAGCTGTTGTGAGAAAAAAAAAAAAAAACAGTTAATGAATGTGGAGCGTTTAATAGCCCCGGGCACGTAGTAAGTGCTCAATACGAGTTATAAATAACGACGAGAATGGCTTTCACGTGAAGCAATCCACAGTGCCACGTTTAACCTGGTCAAACAGCCCCCGTCGGGGAGGTGTCTCTAACCCCCATGACGGGGACCTCAAGAAGGACGCCAACTTGCTCAGAGCGGTTCAGCTGGGAAGAGGCAGGGCTGGGTTCGCACCCAGGACAGCTTCTCTCCTCCTCCACGCGAGGGGGCTGAACGAGGGGCCCAGCCCCGCGCGGACAACCCCGCGTTCCCTCGGTGGCCGGGAGGAGTGAATCCTCAGCCAAAGGGACCAAAAATAGCCACCGGCGGGGAGCCGAGACCCAGGTGTCCTGCGCCAGCCGGAGTCCCAACCCGCCAGAGAGAAGGCAGAACCGGCTGAGGTCAGGCCGGGCCGCTCCCGGGGCCGCTGGGGGGTCGAGCGGGGGTGGGGCTGGACCCCCACGTGCGCCGCCTGCCGCTGCTTAGCCAAGCCCTTTGTCGCGAGCAGCCGCGTTCGTGCCTCACTCGGCGGCTTAAAATAAAGACAATGTTCCCAGCCTCCCTGCGGCTAAATCCGGCGCGGGTGCGGGGGCGGTGAGAGAGCCGGGTGGGAGAGCTTCTCCTGGCCCTACCTCCCTTCCTGCCTCAGTTTCCCCATCTGGTACGGGGACCCAGCCAAGTCTGGACGGAAAAGAGTCATACAGTCGGGGGGTGGAGGGGGGGGAGGGGGGCATCAACCCCCTGGCTTCGCGGATTTGAGGAGGAAGCCGCCTGGGACCGAGAGGGGCATTCGAGAAGAGGCAGGGGAGCGCTGGACACCCTCCTCTCCCGCCTACAAAATAAGTGTTTTTATTTCTAAAGGGACGTGTGCAGAGGCGGTGGGAGAAGAGAAAAGGGAGACCAAGGAGATTGGGGGGAGGGGGCAAGGAGAGAGCCTGATTCAGACTCGGAAATGGATGTGGAGCGTGGAGGCCTAACACCCCCACACTCAGCCACGTGTACGCGCACAAGTACCCGCCGCCCCACCGCGCGCACCGGCTGCAGCCGCAAACCGAGGACAGCCCAGCAGGGGGCAGCCGGAGTCCGCGCCCACGGACAGGGACCGGTGAAGTTCTGACCCCACGGCTGACCCTCTGGCCGACCCCGGGGTGGGAGGGGGTGGGGGGCGCAGATTCCTTCCTCTCTAAGCTGCAGTGCCTCCTCGACTTCAGAAGGGAGGTGGGCTGGATGCTTGCTCTAGCGGGCTTGGAGAAGCAGAGACCCCCCCCCCCCCACATGTACCTGCCACGTGTGCCCACCACTGGCGTCCCGTGGCTGCTGGCCAAGCCCCAGGGACTCCGGATTTGTTCCATCTGGCTCCACTGGCAACTGGGCTCCAGCCGGAGGAGGAAGCCCCAAGTTAACCTTCGGGCATCAGGATTGAGAGGGGGTGCTCGGTGGGGAAATGTGCGGGGCGAGTAAGCAGTGGGGCAGGTCCCAAGCCCCTGGCTTAGAGCCAAGGGACCTGAGTCCAAACACTTGCCCACCGTGTGTTAAGCACGCCTCTGCTCTTCAGTTTTCTCATCTGCATAATGGGAACAGTAGATGATCCCTATCCTTCCTACCTTCTGCCCCAGGGCTTCAGCATGGCCCAGTGGGACAAGGGACACAGCAGCCCCACAGAAGTCTCCCCGGCTCTCCTCTGCGGTCAGCTCCCCAGGAGGTCTCTAGGGCCAGGTGAGGCCCGTGCAGAACCCAGGTCTCTATGGCAAAGGGCCCCCAGGGCTTCTATCTCTGAGGCAACTGGACACAGAAATCTCAAAAGGGGGGAGGGTACTGACCAAGCAGGGGGTTTAAGGGAGGCGGGGCGGGGGGAGGGCAAGTTTGTCACTTTGGGTGTGCACCTGTGAGCCCTGAGTGGGAGTCAGGGGAGACAGAGTTTGACAAGCTGGGAGGAGAGCTGTCTGTCTGCCTGTCTGTCTGTCTTCCAAGTGGAAGCTGGGGGTGGAGCAGGCAGGGAGGTAGAGGCTGCCTCACTTGTCAGAATTAGCAAGTTCCACAGTTGGGCAACACTCAGACACACACCGAATACAGACACACGTGTACACACGCGTCCGGGTTCCAGACCAACAGGGCGACACCTGCATTTACACAGGTTGCGTGGTATTCGGGGACACTCACGTGGGGGGCACTCAGCAGCACGTGCAGTGGGCACACAGCCCCCCCCCATCCCTGCCATCCAGACCCCCATATACCCTCACACCCGGGCCGTGCAGCGTGGACAGACGCAGAAGCACGCAGCCCAGCACGCGGCCACGTCTGCCCAGCCCCTGGGGCGGTGCGCCAGCCCTCTGGGTCTGTTCCAAGTTGGAGCCTCTCACGTGAGGCCCAATGTGTCATTTCCAAACAGAAGGAATCTAGCTCCTTCGCAGCAGGGAGGAAGAGCAGGGTGTGGGGCTGGGTGGGTGGGTGGGTGGGCGCGTGGGCATGTGCAGGGGGCAGGGCGAGTGTGTGAGGGAAGCAGGCATGTGAATGCCGGGGAGTGTGTGTCGGGGCAGGGTGCACACAGGTTGGGGGCTCGAGTGTTGGGTGGGGGAAGGAGCCCCGGGAAACAGTGTGCCTTTGTGAGGGTGTGTGTGTGTGTGTGTGTGTGTGCCGCTGAGTCTGTGTGCAGTGGGTGTGGGTGTTTGTCTCCCTGTATCCGCCTTCTCTCCCGTTCTGGACTTTTAGCCTTCCTGGGCTCCTTTTCCCCGTGTCCTACGCCCTCCCTCTCGGGGCTCGAATGAGGTGCCCTAGTGGAGGAGGGGGGCACCCTCCAGGAGCCTAGTCCAACCCCAGACGCTGCCTGAGGCTTCCCTCCAGCTCCCCCTCCCTTCCTTTTCTCCCTTTCCTCCCTCCCTCTCTTTCCTCTCCTCCCTCCCCCCCCCCCAGGCTGGCGTGCCAGGGGGTGGGACATGCCAATCACTGGCTGTGCCTCTCCGGCTGCCAGCACAGGGCGCAGCTCCCCCCGGGAGCCAGGTGTTTGGGTCCCTGGAGACGCCGCCGGCCCCCGGGGAGGCAGTGGGGCTGAGGACCCTACAGACCCCTCTCCAGTCCCATGGTGAGTACATTTGGGAGGGTTTGGGAGGGGCTCCACTGAGGTGGGGGCGGGAAAAGCAGGGTCCTAGGAGCAAAGCCGGGGCTAGGGGGAAATGGGGATGAACCCCAGAGAGCGGAGGGGGCCAAGGAGGGGTCTAGAGGCCACGGGGGCCGTGTAGCATTGGACATTGGCGACTCCAAACACCCCGTCTCCTGGCTTTGAGCAGATACACCTGATGTTTTTCTGGGGTTCAGCTGGCAGAGGAGATGGAGACCCCCCCCCTTAGGAAACTGGACCCGGAGCCCAGAGGGATTAGGCTACCATGTAGCGGGCAGAGGCCCCAGAATCCCAGGGACAGAGTGGAAAGGTCAGGGGACCAGAGGGCCGTCCTTGCCACCAGCATCCCGCGGGAGGTTGACCCCCACCCCCGACATTGGGGTGCCAAGTCCCAGAACCTCCTCCTCTTCTCCCTCAGGGAACCCTGAATCCCACCACCCCCATCCACCTTCAGGCCCCCCAAGATGGACTGAACCAGGTTGCTGGCCACACGGACAAGCTGGATGCCAAGGTGGGTGTTAGGCCAGAAGCTAGCAGGAGATCAGACCAAGAGCCCCAGGGCTCTCGGGGAACAGATGGGCACATGGAAGGCCATTCCAGCCAGGGAACGTGGCCCTGACGTGTGCAAGGGCCCAGAGGGCCCTCTCTGTGTCCACGGTATCTTGGGCTCCCGTAGGAGCAGGTCTCAGTCCCGTGTCCTGGTAATGCATGAATACTAATGGGCACCCATGCAGGCACCCATCCCAGGACCCCCAGACTCCACAATGTAGTGATGGGCTGGAGGCCACGAGCTCTGATTCTTGCAGACTCACCCCTGCGGAGGGGGTGGTCAGCTCTCCCTGGGCCATTCAGACAAGTGCTGCTTAGGGGTTATCGGTGCTACTGAGAAGGGTTCACCTCCTGCCACAAAACATACCCACAGCTCCACCCAGGCTGACCCAACACCACCCTCCCCCTCCACCCAACTGGCCGGAAGGAGTCTGATTGTCTCCTACAGCCGGACAGTCTCCTGTCCTTGAGTAATCAGCTGCTCACTGAGCTGTCAGATAAGAGTTAGCTCTCTGCCCCCTGACCTCAGCCACTAGGCACACCGTGATCGCCGCTGCGATACAGCAGGCAGGGGAGGGGCTGGCGAGATCGGGCTGCAGAAGATGTGACTCTGGGGCCTGGAGATCTGAGAACCAGATCCCAAAGTGCAGAGAGGAGTCCAGAGTGTCAAGAAGGGTTTAGGCAGAGGTCACGTCAGCCCTAAAAAGGAGCCTCCCCATTGGAACAGACAGAGAGACTGAGGCTGAGAAAGGAGAAGGGACATGCTTATGGTCACAGAGAGGATATGTAGGGGTCCTCTTGGGCCGGGACCCCTTTTCCTTGCCCTCAGCGCAGCACTGCACTCCCACTCCCTGAGCAAGACAACGGGGTGGGGAAGCAGCAAGCTCTATGAGGCAGGAGCTTGGGCTCTGGAGGGGAGGGCGGGCGGGGAGAGGTGGGTGAATATCTCGCTGGGTTTCTGCTCTGCTGTGATGCCATGGTGATGCTTAGAAGGATGGGGGAGGGAGGGAGAGAGAAGAAAGGAAATGGGGAGGAGAACGCAAGGATCGAAGAGCAGGGGGCAAGTGATGAGGGGTGGAGCACTTCTGATGCTACCTTGGCAAAGTGACGTCGAGGGCCCAGCCTGCTGACTGTCTGGCTCTGGCCATGGTTTGGCTAAAGTCAGGCAACTGGTTAAAGTCCATCACCAATGAGTGTATTTGGCAGTGGTTCCAGGGCTGACGCTCCTCTTCCGGCTCAGCAGCGCATTTGTGAGCATTTAACTGATGGCTGCTGCCCTCCCCAGGACCATTTGGCACTCCAGTGACTGTTGAGCCTGAAAATGTGGTAAATTGTATTTGTTTACCCCTGATTCGCGAGGCCAGGCATCAGAAGTAGGAATCTGTGCACCTGTAACGGGTCGAGAGCTACCTTCAGAGAAAAGTTAACCCAGGGGGAGAGAGCTACCTCTGACAGGCTGGCTTCTCCAGCAGAAGGGACCGGTCAGGAGATCTAGCCAGAAGGAACCCTCTTCACAGCACATGTGAAATCCCAGAAGCCCAGCCCCACAGGCCCCACCTCGTGTCTCCTTCTCCCCAGTATTACCCGTTCTCTCCAGTCAGGGCTCTGCCAGCTTCCCGGCCCAGAATCACAAGATGGCTTCATGCCTCCCTCCTGAACCTCTTCCCTAGCACCCTCTCATTCTCTGTCTCCCCTTCTCTACAACGTGGCCAGTGGTAAGAGTCGGGAAGCCCAAGTGTTCAGGAATCCCTCTCCCCATCAATCGCTCCTGACCTCCCCTTTCCTCTCGCCAGCCAGATCCCCAGCCCCTGGGGATTGGTCCAAGGCTCTGGCGGTCAACAGTCTGGGCAGCTGTTCTAGAGGCTCTGACCTCATCCCTTAACTCTTTGAGCCCAGGCTGACTTTTTTCTCTCCCAACATTAACAGGCCCCAACCCACAGCTGTGCCTGTCCTGTCACCTCATGCTGCTTCCTCACAGCAGGTGCATCAGGGATCCCTTCGTCCATTTTACAGATGAGGGGCCCGTGCTCTGGAGCCTGACCGCTGTGGATTCATCCTCATGCCCCTGAGCCTGAAGTCAAACAGAAGGACCTTATATACGTATTCATGTATTTATTCCACAAATATTTGTTGAGCAACTCCGTGTGCCAAGCACTGGGATAAAGCAGCGAATGAGGCAGACACACCCGCTACCCTGCCTCTCTGAGAGCGATGGCTAGACCTCCCCCTTCCCATAGCGCTGTCATCATACATCACGCAGATGGACAACAGACACTGTCACACACACACACACACACACACACACACACACACAGGCTAGATTCTAAAGGAAGGACTGATTCCCTCACTGACTCAGACTGTGGCCAAGCCAGTCAAGGTGGGCGAGGAGGCTGTCGAGTTCACGATTCCCACAAGGGCAGTTTAGAGTAGGCAGGGGTCCAAGAGGTTAGTCTTGGAAGCAGACTGCCTGGGTCTAAATCCTGGTTGCATCGTTGATGAGCTGTAAGGTCCTTACAGTCTCAGAGCCTTGGTTGCCCCTTCTGCAAATTGAGGATAATAAAACCTGCTTCACAAGGAGTCGTAACAGGTCAATTAAATCCTGAATATAATCTTTAGAGCCATGTCTGGTATATGGTAAGCAGTCAGCAAATATCAGTTGCTATGATAATATTAATAATATTATTAAAAGCTCCCAACAACCTTTATCAGGAGGCCACGGTCCTGAGAAAAAAGCACCTCCCTGCTTCCTTGCCCCCTTCCAGTGCCCCAGACATGACACCCTCAGAGGATGAGTCCCAACCCATCTCCACAAAGCTACAGACTCACCCCCACCATTTCCTATTCTCACTCAGCAATGCACACACCCTCGCACACAAACAGTCATCCTACAGATGACCAGGGTGGGAAGTGACTTCCCCAAGATCACACAGCAGGGATTGGAGGAGGCCTCCAGGAATGTTCTCTTGAGCAAATCACTGTCCAAGAGAGGTTTGGGGGCAGACCCTTGCTTCTGATTGTGGAGGAAAGGCGGAGTTATTGACGGCTCTGCGCTTGGGCCCAGGGGCTCAGAAGATCCAGGGAGTGGCAAGAATCGGGGTCTAGTTCCCCAGAACTGCTACCCTTCTCCTTCCCCCAGTTGTCCCAGATGGGAGGCCTTAGGCCCTCCAGTTGGTAAGTGGGGCGTAGAGGAGTCTACTAAGTGGAAAGAATTCAGGCCCTGGAGCCCACAGGTCAAGGGGCAGAATCCCAGCGCCACTGCTTCCTGTGCGACCATCAGCAAGTCACTTAGTCCCCTGAACCTCAGTGTCTTCATCTGTGAAATAGGGATAAGAACCCTCATCGGGGTGTCCTATGGATTAAAGGAAATGATATCATACATCAAGTGCCTGGCATGCAAGAGGTGATTAGTTATGGTGGTCTATCAGTGTGGCTATTTTTTCTTAAGTTTTTTAAATTTATTTAAGCGCTCTCTACACCCAATATGGGGCCTGAACTCATGACCCAAAGATCAGGAGTCACAGGCTCCTGCAGCTGAGCCAGCCAGGTGCCCCATCAATGTGGCTATTAAAATGAGCAGGTGGGGGCGCCTGGGTGGCTTGGTCGGTTAAGCGTCCGACTTCGGCTCAGGTCATGATCTCGCGGTCCGTGAGTTCGAGCCCCGCGTCGGGCTCTGTGCTGACAGCTCAGAGCCTGGAGCCTGTTTCAGATTCTGTGTCTCCCTGTCTCTCTGCTCCTCCCCTGTTCATGCTCTGTCTCTCTCTGTCTCAAAAATAAGTAAACGTTAAAAAAAGCAGGTGGGAGGGACTTCCAGCCATGAAGGAGCGGGACTGCTAGCCAGCCTCCTCACTTCTAAGGATCATTTCTCATAGTTCCCCCATCGTGAAAGCGTTTTTAAAACTCATCAAAGCTATAGCTAGCTTTAACAAGAGCTTGTGAGGGTCAGAGGTTGCCATGTTTCAGCCACAAGTAAATGTGATTCCAGCCCCAACTGGGAGAACCTAAGTGAGCCTTCAGCCTCTACAGCCTCCACTCAAGGACATGGGTCCTTTCTGATCAGAGTCTTGAGATGTCGATTTCAGGACCCTGTAAAATCTCCCCACAGGCCAGGCGGGTTCAGCCCCTCTACTGTGCAAATGAGCACTGTGAGGGACCCCTGGCTGGTGGAGCATGTGATTCTTGATTTCAGGCTTGTGAATTCAAGCCCTACGTTGGGCGTAGAGCTTACTTTAAACAATAAAAACTAGGGGCGCCTGGGTAACTCAGTCGGTTAAGCACCCAACTCTTGATCTCGGCTCGGGTCATGATCTTGCACTCCGTGAGTTCAAGCCCCGCACTGGGCTAAGCGCTGATGGTGCACCTGCTGCTTGTGTCTCCGTCTTTCTCTGCCCCTCCTCCGCTTGTGCGCTCTCTCTCAAAATAAGTAAGTAAACATAAATTTTTTAAATAAATAATAAATTTAAAAAGAAAGAAAGAGAAAAAACAAATGAGTAATCTGGGGCTGAGAGAGGGGCTATGCCTGGATCTGGAAGGCCAAAGGGCACAGCAAGAGGTGGCTGGGCTGTGGCTCAGAATGAGGAGTCAGGAGTAATAAGAGAGGCACTTTGGATGCTGTCAGCCCCATCAGCTGGCAAATGCAGGGTGGCCAGGGAAAGAAAGGTTAAATGACTGCTAGTGATCAGATGGCTAGAGAGAGACAGTTTTGAGGGAGGACACACAAAATAATTCACTAATCAAGGTAAATAATATTGTAATGTAACATTTTAAAAATTCAAATGGCAAAAAAAAAAAAAAAAAAGCAACAAACTACAGCCCAGAGGCTGGCCGTCTGTTTTTGTAAATAAAGTTTCATTGGAACCAAGGCCAGGATTAGGGTGAGTCATGGGTGATAGGATTGTTTTGTGTTAAGTGCAGGGTTAGATCCTGCCTTTGTTTAAAATTTGGCTCAGGGGCACCTAGGTGGTTCAGGTGGTTAAGGATATGATCTCCCTGTTTGCAAGTTCGAGCCCCACATTGGGCTCTGTGCACACAGCTCAGAGCCTGCTTGAGATCCTCTCTCTCTCTCTCTCTCTCTCTCTGTCTGTCTCTGTCTCTCTCTGCCCCTCCCCAGCTCACTGTCTCTCTCTCTCTCAAATATAAATAAACAGTGGGGTGCCTGGGTGGCTTAGCTGGTTAAGCATCTGACTTCAGTTCAGGTCATGATCTGGCAGTTCATGAGTTCGAGCCCCGCGTTGGGCTCTGTGCTGACAGCTCCGGGCCTGGAGCCTCCTTTGGATTCTGTGTCTCCCTCTCTCTCTGCCCCTCCCCCACTCGCACTGTGTGTGTCTCTCTCCCTCTCTCAAAAATAAACTTTAAAAAAAATTTTTAAATAAACATTAAAAAATAATAAAAAATAAAAATAAAATTTAAACAAAATAAAAATAAAATCAAATTTTGTTCATGATGGGTTTTTCCACCAATTTCCTTTTCTTTTTTTTAAATTTTCTTTTTACATTTATTTATTTTTGAGAGACAGAGCATAAGTAGGGGAGGGGCAGAGAAAGAAGAAGACACAGAATCTGAAACAGGCTCCAGGCTCTGAGCTGTCAGCACAGAGCGCAACGCGGGGCTAGCACCCACAAACTATGAGATCATGACCTGAACCGAAGTCAGATGCTTAACCGACTGAGCCACCCAGGCGCCCCAGGCCTTTAAATATTGTGTTAAAATATTGTTTTCTTGATCAATGAGTCTGGGGGCACCTCAAATTTTGCAACCAAGGCAAAATTGTCTCAGCTCCCCCCAGGGCTAGACCTGCTTGTGGTGTAGGACCAAATCCAACACAGTGGAGGGCTTGTCACAGTGTTGAAGGCTGCACCGTGCCCAGGCAGACGGGAGGCCCCTGCAGCTCTGAGGTACAGCCTCTGAGGCCAGCAAGCTCCCCTTGTCTGACTCAGCCTTTTCAGGTAGTGGCCCAGGGCACCAGTGGGGGCTACATAGCTGCCCCAAAGCACCGGAGTTTGAGGGGTCGGGGAAGGGAGGCAGCGCTCAGGCTAGGAGCCAGGAGACTTTGGGCTACACAATGCCTTCTTTCCCCTTTTCTCTGGGCCTCAGTTGCTCCATTTGTGCAATGGGAACTAAATAGCACTGAGTTCAGATCAGAGGGACAGGAGTTGCGCAGGGCAACCTGCCAGGTGACATTCACCAGCGCCTTACCAGGGAAAGCCCCTGCGTGCTCAGTCCTATCCCGGCCTCCAGCCCAGCACCTGACTTTGGGTACAGGAAAAAGGTGCAGCAGGACTCAGTAAGCAAGACAAATAATATTTTAGCATAGTACTTTTAAAATTCAGGAGCACGTGGGGGGCTCAGTCGTCTAAGCGTCCAACTTCCACTCAGGTCATGATCTCACAGTTTGTTGGTTCAAGCCCTATGTCAGGCTCTGTGCTAACAGCTCAGAGCCTGGAGCCTGCTTCAGATTCTGTGTCTCCCTTTTTTCTCTGCCCCTCCTCACTCGCGCTCTGTCTCTGTCTCTCTCCCTTTCTCAAAAATAAACATTAAAAAAAAATTTTTTTTAATTCAAGGGACGCTTGGCTGTCTCAGTCGGTACAGTGTCCAACTCTTGATCCCAGGGTCATGAGTTCAAGCTTCACCTTGGGCGTAAAGCTTTCTTAAAAAAATAAAATAAAATAAAGTAAAGCAAAATAAAATAAAATAAAATAAAATTCAAATTGGCAGGGCTCCTTGCCACCTCAGTCAGTAGAGCATACGACTCTTGATCTCAGGATTGTGAGTTTGAGCCCCATGTTGGATGTAGAGATAAATAAATAAATACATACATACATACATAAAATTTAAAGAATAAAATTTTAATTAGCGGGGCCCCTGGGTGGCTCAGTCGGTTGAGCGTCCGACTTCAGCTCAGGTCATGATCTCACAGCTCGTGAGTTCGAGCCCCGCGTCGGCCTCTGTGCTGACAGCTCGGAGCCTGGAGCCCGATTCGAATTCTGTGTCTCCCTCTCTCTGCCCCTAACCCACTCGCATTCTCTGTCTCTCTCAAAAATAAACATTAAAAAAAAAATTTTTTTTATTGGCAAACTGTGACCTCCAGACCAGCCATCAGTTTTTATTTTTTTAATGTTTTCTTTATTTTTGAGAGAAAGAGAGACAGAATACAAGTGGGGGCGGGACCGAGAGAGAAGGAGACACAGAATCCGAAGCAGGCTCCAGGCTCTGAGCTGTCAGCAGAGATCCCGACACAGGGCTTGAACTCAAGAACCACGAGATCGTGGCCTGAGCTGAAGTCAGACACTCAACTGACACACCACCCAGGTGCCCCCAGTCATCAGTTTTTATAAATAATGTTTCATTGGAACAAGCTGCTTAGGCTCAAATCTTGGTTCCTGCCTGTGTGACCTTGTACCAGTTCTCTTGCTTTTCTCAGCCTCAATTTCTTCATCTGTGAAATGGAGAGAAGAGCAATCCCCAGGCCATAGGTTCCCTGTTAAGATTAAATGCAATAATGCACATGAGCACTTTGAGCAGGGACTGCCCCTCAGGGAGCACTAAACAGCAGTGGTCACTATCATTATCAGTTGCTGTTGTCGTAGTATTAGAATTTTTTTAAATTTTTTTCAGTTTATTTATTTATTTTGAGAGAGACGGAAAGGCAGGGAAGGGCAGCCAGAGAGAGAGAGAGAGAGAGAGAGAGAGAATCTTAGCAGGCTCTGTGCTGTCAGCACATAACCTAACTCAGGGCTCGATTCCACGAACTGTGAGATCATGACTTGAGCCAAAACCAAGAGTTGGATGCTGACTGATGGAGCCATTAAGGCGCCCCTAGAATTTGTTTATTTATTTAAGTAATCTCTATGCCCAACGTGGGGCTCAAACTCATGACCCCGAGATCAAGAGCCACATGTTCTACTGACTGAGCCAGCCAGGCGCCCCAAGAGATGTTTAATCAAAGAAGCAGATGCTCGTGGTGGGGAGTCCTCATGGGTGCACATGCTAAGAGTCCACAGGCATCTAGCACCTACCGTGAGCTAGACCTATTCCATGCATTCTGCATCTGGGGACCCATTTAAGCCTCACTTAATTCCTCGCTTTGGTGGCTAGTCACTCCCATTGGCTGATGTCATTCCCGGTTTTCAGCTGAAAAAACCGAGGCCCCTAGCAATGATACCACTCGCAGGGATCACAGACCCAGTAAATGGTGTTACCTGGGTTCAAAGGCAGGCCATCGAGCTCCAGAGTCCAAGCCCTCCCGCTGTGATGTTCCATGTCCCCCTGATGGGGACACTGCCCCCGACACACAAGCACGCACTGACAGCCAGTCCTTCTCGCTCATTCTGTCACATTCCAGACTGCCATCCTGAGAGTCCCTCTCACACACCGGTTTACCGTGACCAGTGGAGATGACCTCACTGTCACAGCCACCCCCCCCACCCAAGGCCACCTATCATGCATCAACCTCCTCACAGGCACAGCACACTAGTCTCTCTGTCACAGACCAGGTCCTGAGGAGCACCAGGGCTTGGTGGGCCCTTGCCCAACATCTCTCCCTTGGAATTTCTCTTTTCTTTGTTTTTTGTTTTTTTTTTTTTTTAATGTTTGTTTATTTTTGAGAGAGGGATGGAGCGCATGCGCAGGAGAGGGGTGGAGAAAGTGAGGGAGATGGGATCCGAAGCAGGCTCCGCGCTGACAGCAGAGAGGCCGATGCAGGGCGCGAACCCACAAACCAAGAGATGGTGACCTGAGCCGAAGTCAGACGCTTAACCAACTGACCCACCCAGGTACCCTGGAGTTTTTCCAATGATACGGTCCCTGAGGCCACAGCTGCAGGTGGGAGGAGACCCCAGCTCTTCGATGGTCAGATGGACACCTGAGCCCCAGAACAGGAAGGAACCAGCCAAAACATACAGCAGCAAGGCCACGGCTGAGCTGCGGGGGCCTCCTTCCCAGCCAGTAGGTTGCTGAGAAAGGGTTTTCCCTCTACCCACCTTTGGTGCCTGGGCTGGACTCCAGGCTCAAGAAAAATGTGGGGGATCCTCCCTTTGCCCTTGCCGTTCCCCACTCAGTTTGGACTCAGGAACAGAGCAGGGAAATAGAAGGGGCCTCCCACACCTCAGCTGGGGCCAGACCCCTGCCTACCTGGGAGCTGCGGCCCTCGTCCCCGCTGCCTGCTTTCACTCCAGGCTTTTTACCACCAGGCGAGCAGTCGGGCCCAGCACAACTTACCCGGCTGCCCTCATGGAGGATCTGATCCAGCCTCAACCGCTGCCTTCCTTCTCTCTCTCTCTCTCTCTCTCTCTCTGTCACACGCACACACACAGACACACACGCACGCACAGGAAAACCTGCAGACGCACTAACATACACCTCTCTCCCCTTATCTTCCTCCCTCGCCTTCCCATCTTATTCGATGGAAGAATCCCACTGACGCTCCACATGCTCAGAGTAAGAAAGAGAAGCAGGTCCCAATCAGACTCACCTCCTCTGTCACTGGGGGCCAGGTTTTGTAGCTGCTCAGAGCCAAGGTTGCCTCAGTGAAATGGGGATCATAAGAGACCTGCGTCCCAGAGATGTACGACAGTTAAATTAGGTAATTCAATGAAGCACTTAGTGCTGTGTCTGGCTGGTAGTAACTCCCTGGTAAATGAGAGCTTTAATAAAATTGAGTGAAGTGCTTTGAAAATTTGGCAGTAGTGCATACAAAGCGAGTCTCCCAACTCCTGCCACATGAGTTAAGCAAGGCAAGAATTAGTAGCAATTTCCCGATGAGAAAATTGAGGCTCGGGGTCTGAAGGGGGACTCTGATCTCTGGATTCCAAGCCCCCTCCCCCCAGTGCCGCTGGCACATCCAGTCATGGCTGGGAAGGTGCGTTATAAATGACTGTGTGGGGCCACTGGTGGGAAAAGGGGAGGCTGCCTCGCCTAAAGATCTGAGGAGGCAGAGGCTGGGTTCCCGGCACCTTGCACCCCGAGCTGTCAGAGACGACCGGCAGCCCAACCGAAGGCCATGTCCTCTCTTTTCAGGTGATGACCTCCCCCTGAGGAAGCCCTGTAGTGTGACTAGAGAAAGGGGCTGCCCGCCCAGCCCCACCCGGCCACCATGAATACCTCGGCCCCACCCGCCGTCAGCCCCAACATCACGGTTCTGGCACCGGGAAAGGGTCCCTGGCAAGTGGCCTTCATTGGGATCACCACAGGCCTCCTGTCACTGGCCACAGTGACGGGCAACCTGCTGGTCCTCATCTCCTTCAAGGTCAACACTGAGCTCAAGACAGTCAACAACTACTTCCTGCTCAGCCTGGCCTGTGCCGACCTCATCATCGGTACCTTCTCCATGAACCTCTATACCACGTACCTGCTCATGGGCCACTGGGCTCTGGGCACACTGGCCTGCGACCTCTGGCTGGCCCTGGACTACGTGGCTAGCAATGCCTCCGTCATGAACCTGCTGCTCATCAGTTTCGACCGCTACTTCTCCGTGACCCGGCCCCTGAGCTATCGAGCCAAGCGCACGCCCCGCCGGGCGGCCCTGATGATCGGCCTGGCCTGGCTGGTTTCCTTCATCCTCTGGGCCCCAGCCATCCTCTTCTGGCAGTACCTGGTAGGGGAGCGGACGGTGCTGGCCGGGCAGTGCTACATCCAGTTCCTCTCCCAGCCCATCATCACCTTTGGCACAGCCATGGCCGCCTTCTACCTCCCCGTCACGGTCATGTGCACGCTCTACTGGCGCATCTACCGGGAGACGGAGAACCGGGCCCGGGAGCTGGCGGCCCTGCAGGGCTCCGAGACGCCCGGTAAGGGGGGCGGCAGCAGCAGCAGCTCAGAGCGGTCCCAGCGGGGGACTGAGGGCTCGCCAGAGACCCCCCCGGGGCGCTGCTGTCGCTGTTGCCGGGCCCCCAGGCTGCTGCAGGCCTACAGCTGGAAGGAAGAAGAGGAAGAGGACGAAGGCTCCATGGAGTCCCTCACGTCCTCGGAGGGTGAGGAGCCTGGCTCCGAGGTGGTGATCAAGATGCCCATGGTGGACCCCGAGGCGCAGGCCCCCGCCAAGCAGCCCCCCCGGAGCTCCCCCAATACGGTCAAGAGGCCCACCCGGAAGGGGCGTGAGCGAGCAGGCAAGGGCCAGAAGCCCCGCGGGAAGGAGCAGCTGGCCAAGAGGAAGACCTTCTCGTTGGTCAAGGAGAAGAAGGCGGCTCGGACCCTGAGTGCCATTCTGCTGGCCTTCATCCTCACCTGGACACCATACAACATCATGGTGCTGGTATCCACCTTCTGCAAGAACTGCGTTCCCGAGACGCTGTGGGAGCTGGGCTACTGGCTGTGCTATGTCAACAGCACCATCAACCCCATGTGCTACGCACTCTGCAACAAAGCCTTCCGGGACACCTTCCGCCTGCTGCTGCTCTGCCGCTGGGACAAGCGTCGCTGGCGCAAGATCCCCAAGCGCCCCGGTTCCGTGCACCGCACCCCCTCCCGCCAATGCTGATGGCCCCTCACCTGCACCCCGCCACCCCAGTCCCCGGGAGAGCCGGGTGGAAAGCGGGCAGGGGCTGCGACCTCAGACCCAGGGCCCTGCTCAGCCCTCGCCGGGCTTCGCAGGCCCCTAGGTCACCTTCCTGAACAGCCCAGAGAGACCCTGCCAACTTTCCAAACTTAGCTCTTTCCAGCCAGGGAATGAACCCGGGGAACTGGTTTTTCTGTTCCCTGCTGGGTGGGAATAGGCTCTTCACCAGGAAGAAGGCTGGGGGAGGAGGCTCCAGGCTTTGGATCCCTTGTTTGCCTTCAGGCAGGAAGTCTGTTAGGGAGCCAGTGGGGCGGGTCAGGAGAAAGAAGGTTTACATTTCAGTCATCTCTGGCCCCGGGGGGCTGGCCCAGATTGTGGGAGACGGCACCCCCTGGGGCGATGGCAAGCTTGCCTCTCAGGGAGCAGGGATCCCCCTCCCCTCCCCAGGCACAGCCCACTCTGCCGGGGCCCTAGGCACACTCTCCGGGATTGTCCAGCCTCCCTGAAAATGTCCCCAGAGTGTCCCTATGTGGGTCACCCCAAGGCAAATGTCTAAGCATCAGCAGGACAATGACACCAGAAGAGACCAGATGGGCTAGTCACACACCAAGTCCCAAGGCAGCCGCAGGACCAGGCATCGGGAGTCCTGATTGTCCCACTATGTAGTTTCCCTGGGAGTGAGGGGCAGGGGTCCCTGCTGTCCAGCCCCACACCTATGCCCTCAGTCCCTCCCTCCCTGGCTCACAGCCACCACCTGGATGGATCTGCTCCGTGCAGCTCTAGCCAGGCCTCCCGCATGCTGCCTGCCTCCGGCCTGCCCCGCACAGGCCTGGCCCGGCCCACGGGTCCTCTCCTGTGAGCTCCCAGTCCAACCATGCATGGCCTCCCAGCCGCCCTTATCTCCAGGCCCAGCCTGACCCCAAATGTTCTTTCCTTCCATCCTCAGCAAGTGCTGAGTCTGTGAATAAAGCCACGTGACTAGTGGGCGCAATGGGGCCTACTTCCCTGTGTGGATCCAGGGCCTGGTCTTAGACCAGGGCAGAATGGGACAGGGAGGGCCCAAGGATCATGGAGTGTGGGCCACTGTCCTGAGGGTGGTCCCAGGAGGGGGCAGCACTGAGTGGCTGGATCTACTGAAACCTGTGGGCCCCAGCACCCCGGGGTCCCCGGCTCAGGTGAGTAGGGCTGTAATGGGCAGGCCTGGATACCGGAAGTAGGGAGGCCAGGTGAAATAAACTGCCCTTGCCCATAGCCCAGCATATTTTTTATCAGCTTTGCCATATGTGGCTGCTCCGGGGGCCCTGTTACACCCAGGGAGAGCGGAACTGCTCCAAAGCCCCATTTATAGATGGGGAGACCAAGGCCCAGTGACCCAGGAGGACTATTCAGGGTTACCCTACCAAGCAACACTCAGGCTTCCAGGCAATTCACAGCCTCCTGACCCCTGGACTATGGAGATGGGGCGCCAGGCCAAAGCACTCCATAAAGGTGACCCTCAGGCCAGGTTCTAAGGCATTTCATTGATTAGGGGAGCCCTCAAGCCTAAAACAAAGGAAGCGCAGAGAGGTTAGTCCCACAGCATAGAGTAGTGGTTCTCAAAGTCTGGTTACCACTGGGGGTCCTCAAGACCACCCTTAGGTTCAAGGATTCACTAGAAAGATACCCAGAACTCAGCAAAGCTGTTACACTCATGGTTATAATTTATTATAGTAAAAAGGATATAAATTAGGGGCGCCTCGCTGGCTCAGTTGGAGAAGCATTTGGCTCTTGATCTTGGGGTTGGGAGTTCGAGCCCCACAATGGCTATAGAGATTACTTAAAATCTTTTTTTTTTTTAATGATACAAATTAAAATCAGCAAAAGCTAATCGTACATAGGGCTGAATCCAAAAGAGACAAGCTTCCAGTTGTCCTCTCCCAGTGGAGTCATGGGGACAGCACTTAATTCGCCCACATGTGACAACATGCATGAAGTTTTGCTTGCCAGAAAGCCTACCTGAGCCTTGGTGTCCAATAATTCTACTGGAAACTGCTCGTGTAAGCATGGCTGACTCCAGTTACTTAGTCCCCAGCCCCTCCAGAGGTTAATCTGATACCACAAGGCCCAAAGCCCGTAGGTATGCAAAGACACGCTTATCAGGCAGAATATTCCAAGGGCTTAGGGGTGATCTCCCAGCAGCCAGCTAAGGGCCAAACCTTCCTTTGGAATGGCCAGGGTTTGGACAACCCGGACCCCCTGAGTTAATCCCTGAAGGCACAGTAGTCCTGAGCAGTAACATTAGTATCACTCAGGACCTTGTTAGAACTAGAGGTTCTCAGGGTCACCCCAGATTTACTGAATCAGAAACTCTAGCCATGTGCTTCATTGAGCCCTCCGGATGTTCTGATGCAGGCTGAAGTTGGAGGAATGCTAGCCAGAGGAATGAGGTCCTGGGTGGGGGCTAAACGCTTGCAGAGAGGGAATGAAAGTTCACCCCACACACAGTTGTCGGGACTTCCCGAAACCCTTTTTTTTTTTAATTATTTTTAATGTTTATTTATTTTTGAGAGAGAGAGAGAGAGAAAGAAAGAGAAAGAATGCGAGTGGGGGAGGGGCAGAGAGAGAGGGAGACACAGAATCCGAGGCAGGCTCCAGGCTCTGAGCTGTCAGCACAGAGTCCGAAGCGGAGTTCGAACTCATGAGTCACAAGATCATGACCTGAGCCGAAGTCGGATGTTTAACCCACTGAGCCACCCAGGTGCCCCCCGAAGAATTTGGAAAAGAAGCTGCCAACACTATGGGCAGGGACAATGCACAGAAGAGGTGGATGGGACAGGCTGGCCAGGAGCTGACAGGAGCACAGCACCGTGGCGAGTGGCCCCAGGACACTGACCCTAGACCCCTCTCCCTCCAGCATAGGTTTCTGGGCGTCAGCTCTAGACTCTGGGAGCACCCCTCCCTCGCCACTGCTCCCTAATGGCCCTGAACCCCCTGTAGGGTTAAATGCCCTGCCCTGTGCTGAAGGCACTGGAACAAAAGTCCTGGTGGTGGAGAGACCCAAGAAGCCTGAGTGGTGTTGGGAAAATCCTGGAATCCGATTGGCCTGAGCTCCTACTGGGAGCCAAGAGTGGGAGGACAGAGCTGGTATTCGCATTAGGAATGGGGTTAGCAGTTCATACTCCATCCTTTATCCCAGGCACAGGTCCTACCTGCCCATGCCCCCCCTCACCACACAACCCCAGGCAACCCTCTTATTTTCAGTGTTCTCATCTCTGAAAGGGGAATGAGTTCCTCGCTGAAGAGTGAAGAGGCCGAGACAGACTAAAAAGAAAGCATCTCCACGGCTCTGTGAGCAGTGTTACCCCAGGATGAGGCTGTTCTCAGGTAAAGGCCGGAAACCAAGTGCTTCCAGACCCACACCTTTCCCTCCACCTGCAGCAGGGGTTTCACAGAGTCCAGAGTCCCTTCCCCCACCCCACCCCCCAGCCAGGGGGAAGAAACCGGGCTTGAAGAAAGGAGTATCACGGGGCAAGCCTGGGTCGGAGGAGGGTGTGCAGTCCTGGAAGGCATCATCCCAGAAATGGGGCCTGGGCCCTGCAAGCCTCTGAAGCAAGATTCCTTCAGACCCAGCTGCCAGGAGGTGGAGGAAATGACTTGAGCCTGACGGGAGGCTCAGTGGCTGGACATGGCATCAGTCCACCCCAAACATTGCACGCGCGCGCACACACACGCACACACACACACACACACACGCCGCGGAGGGAGTCCTTCTTGGCCCCAGAAACAAGGCTGTCATACGTGAACGGGAAGTAGAGAAAGAATGAGGTGGCTCTGTGAATGTCACCTCCTCCCCTACCAGGTTGGAGCAGGCCCGGGGAATGGGCAGGACTCTCCCCCGCCTCCCCACCCCTCCCGCCACTGCCCCCTCCCGGCCACCCCGCCTTCCCATCGTGTTACTTTAGCGCCATCTGCGGGCAACCGAGGGAATAGCCCTGCCGAGAATCACGGCGCTTAGAACCTGCCTGGCTGCTTCCCAGAGAACAGGACCACGGGGGGCCAATGATGGTCTTGGCCACCTCGGTAACTGCCCCCACACCTCGGCAGGAACCCAGGGCCCCGGAAGGATCAGTTCGCTTGGAGACCACGCTAAACCTGTGGAGGCAGGCCCGACCTCTCTCCTCTACACCAGCTTCACCAGGCAAGCAGGAGACTCTGCGACCAGAGCAGCCCCACGTTCTCGCAGTGCCTTTAGGAAGCCTCAGTTTCCTTTCTTGGAGGCTGGCTCTGACTTTACAGAACAGATGCTGACCCAACCGGACATTCAGACAGCTATGCCTGCACACCTTTACAGCACAAAACCCTTTTGAATGCCAAGTGCCCCACACCAGCCTCAAATGCTAAAAACTTGGAGATGATGTCCTTGTTCTTAGCACCCTTGTAACACACACAAACTGCCCAACTCCAGGAATCAGACTATCACACAAAAGAGGCCTGAAAATTACTGTCACTCTCCCTTCTGGCCCCTCTACTTCCTCCATTCCCCCCCTCTCCTAGAGTTCCTGGCCATCACCACCCATGCAGCACTCAATCCAGAAATCTGGGAGTCATCTTGGACTCCTCCTTTTCATTCCTTGTACCCAGTTGGTCAGTCCAGCTCTCAAACAGTTCCCAAATTCAGCCAGTGCTCTCCATCCCCACTGTCAGCATCCTCGTGCGAGAGTCCTTTAATTCAGGGGTTAACAAACTTTCTCTATAAAGCGCCAGATAGTAAATGTTTTAGGCTCTGTGGACCAAGAGGCAAAATTAAGGATATTATGTAGATACTTATGTATTATAGTCTCTGTCCCAACTATTCAATTCTTCTGTTGTTAGGCAAAAGCAGCCATAAACAATACATAAGCAAGTGAGCATGGCTGTGTTCCAATAAAACTTTATTTAAATTCCACTGAGATTTGAATTGCACATAATGTTCATGTGTCACAAAATATTATTCCTCTTTTGATTTTTGTATCTTTTTTTTTTTTTACCATTTAAAAATGCAAAACCCATTCTTAACTTACAATGGGCACAGAAACAGGCCAACCAGCTGTAGTTTGCCAACCCCTGACTTAATCGATCCGATTCCCATTCATTCTCCATGTTGCAGCCAAAGCGATTTTGCCAAAACATAGAACTGATGCTGGGCCAATCCCTTGCTAACAGCTAGCCAATAGCGTGAGATAAAAATGCAAGCTCCTCAGCCTCCAATAGCCTTCCATTCAGCCCTACTTCCTTCTTAAGCCTCTTTTGTGACCCCTCACCCCCTAGACCCTAGACAGCCCCTGAAATTCTCCTGGTCCTCACACAGACCCCAAGCCCACTCATTCCTGCTTTTCACTCCCTCCAAGTTTCTCTGCTTGGAATTTTCTTGCCCCACCAAAAGGGAAAAGTTCTGTTTCCTTTACACTCTACTCACAAAACTTCTGACATCAAATGGGTGGGGGGTTTCCTTCCTGCACCAGCCAATTCTCCAACACTAGCCAGGTGTCCGACCATCTATTCTTTTTTTTTTTTTTTTTAAGTTTATTTATTTATTTTGAGAGAAAGAGAGCGCGTGCAGAGGAGGGAGAGAGAGGGAGAGAGAACCTCAATCAGGCTCCACGCTCTCAGGCACAGAGCCTAGCACGGAGCTCAATCTCATGAACTGTGAGATCATGACCTGAGCCGAAACCAAGTGTCAGACGTTCAACCGACTGAGCCACCCAGGCACCCCCCAACAATTGATTCTGATACTACCTATAGTTAACATCAGATCCCACTGGTTAAGGGCTCAGTGCCACGAGATCCCCCCCCACCCTGGCAGGAGCCAATCTCAAGTAGTGGGTCCTGAGGTTACCCATACTTATGTCCGATGTGGCTACAAATTGGAAATTCCCACGATCCCCTCCTCAGGTTCAATATTCTTGGGTTTTTTTGTTCAATCATTTGTTCACACACACACAAAAATTGTTCACAGAAGTCAGACAAATACGCATACTGGTTATATAATAGAGGATATAATAAAGGAGAATGAACAGATGAGCAGCAAGGTCCTGAAGGGGCTCGAGCACAGAAGCTTCTGTTCCCGTGGAGTTGGGATGTACCACCCAGCCAGCACATGAATGTGTTTACCAACTGGGAAGCCCTCTCAGACCCCATACTGTAGGGACTTTCATGGAGGCTTCACCATGTAATTGCGATCGATTATTAACTCAATCTCTAGCTCCTCTCCTCCCTGGAGGATGAGACAGGCACGGAAAGTTCTGAGCTTCTAAGCCCCCACCCTGAAGCTATCTGGCAGTCTGTCAAGAGTCATCGCATTAGAAATCACCCAGGAAATGCTGAAGGATTTAGGAGCTCTGTGTCAGGAACTGGGATCAAAGACCAAATGCTAAGAATAAAGATGCTCTTAACATCCCTATCACTTGGGAAACCACAAGAGAAGTTTGGGAGTAAGGCCAAGACTTTAGGAGCCAGAGTTTGTGACTTGGAACAAATCATTTCATTATTCCAAGGTCAGTTTCCTCACTGATGAAAAGGAGATGATCGTGCTGGGCCTGTCATATATGAAGCACTCAGCAAACATTGCTTTCCTTCTCCACCCTCCCTCCCCCACTCCTCCCACCCACTCCCCCCACCCCATGGTCTTCACTGTCCCTTTCCCATGCTCCTCTGCCTCTACCCAGTCAAATCCAGGGACTTAGAACATAAGACCATGGCCCCTTAGGATCAGTAAAGTCCTGGGCACATTGCGATACAGTGGACAATAAGCGATCATTATTACATTATATTTTTGCTGCCTTAGACAACTGGGAACTAGACAGGAAGCCCATCAGTTTCACGGACTCCTTTCAGATTCCTATCAGTATTCTCCCTGCTCTGACAGTCAGACAACACTCTCTTTGGATCTTGAAAATCCCTCAAGATGGATGCCATTGTCTCTATCTGTGATTTTTTTTTTAATGTTTATTTATTTTTGAGAGAGACAGAGACAGAATGTGAGTGGGGGAGGGGTAGAGAGAGAGAGGGAGACACAGAAGCCAAAGCAGGCTCCAGGCTCCGAGCTGGCAGCACAGAGCCCGACACAGGGCTCAAACTCACCAGCTGTGAGATCATGACCTTGATCAGTCATGCCTGCATAATGGCACCTTCATAAAATCCCTTAAGTGACAGAGAACAGAGAGCTTCCAGGTCATGAGCACATCAAGGTGCCGGGAGGCCATTGCACCTGGAGAGCGCATGGGCGGTCCATGTATACCTTCCCTCCCCCAAACCTTGCTCCATTCATCTCTTCTAGTTAGTTGTCCCTGAGTTGTATCCTTTATAATAGTAAACTGTTAATAGTAAAAAAAAAAAAAAAAAAAAAAAAAAAAGCACTGTCCTGAGTCCTGTGAGTCGTCCTAGAGAATTATAGAACTGGAGGAGGATGTTAGAGGGACTCTTTGAATTGATAATCCCTTGGTCAGAAGTGCCAGTGACAACCCGAGCCTTGCAACTGGCATCTCAAATGAGGGCAGTCTTGTGGGAATGAGCCCTTAACCTGTGGGATCTGATGCGGACTCCAGTAGACAGGTGCCAGCATTGAATTGAATGAATTGAATTGAATTGAATTGAATTGAATTGAATTGAAGGAGAATTGGTTGGCATGAGAAAAAAATAAATAAACACATTTGGTGTCATAGTGTTGTGAGGAAACTGAGTCTAAACTGAGGTTTAGACAGGGGTAGAGCAAAGAGTCCATCCCCAAATGATCTCTGTGCCCATGCGCTCCTCTTCACCCTGGCTGAGCAACTCATTCAACTTAGCAGTGCCAGCATCATGATCTCCTCGGCCCCAGGGACCTCACTTCTATCCCAGAGTCCTCAACTGCTGTTTATACTCCCTTGTCCTTACTCCCCCACTGAGAACCTTCCCCCCACCATCAACCTTCCTCCCCTGAGAAGCCTGAACCATGCCGGCTTTCATCCACACCATAAGTATCCGCAGACCCCTGGCCCCTGGCTTCCACTGCAAATGCACCACTCAGATCAACCCCACCATCCAGCTTCCCTGATCCCACACATGGGGACATTCGAGCACAGCTGGGGGGGGAAATCCCGCTACCTCACAGACTGGCACCAGAAAAAACGCAGGACTCCTGACCTCAGCTAATGGGCATCATTATGCCATCCACGTATCCTTCTGCTTGTCCTCAGTCAACTGCCTGGCCTTACTCCCAAAGGTGCCCTCAGCTCTCACCTCTCCTCATGCCCCCTCCCCTCCACACTCACAACAGGTGTCCTTCCCTCCCGCGCGTTCATTTGAATAAGACAAGACTCTCCAACTCTTTGTTTAAGAAAAACTTGCAGTCTCAGTCGAAGGGGGGATTATTTCACCCCCTGCACGTGGGAGGAGAGGGATGTGCGGCTGCTCCCCCTCTGGCTTAACAAAAAAAAAAAAACTCACAGGTATTTATACCTTCTAGAAAACAGGGATGTGAATTTAAATATTGCCAGGGCAACACATTCTTAAGGAAGACAAGCGATCAGAATCGCAAGGTTTTAAAAGTTAAAGGTTGCTGTCACAGGACAAAGCAAGCGCCTCTTAAATTTGATTGTCTGACAAGATTCCCTTGTTAGAAATAACATTTACAAGGATGGTTTCATGATTCGGGGAAAGATTCTGCTTTCGTTTCTGTGGCTTCAGAAAAAAAAAAGGGAACGTGTTCTCCTTATATGGAAGTGGGGGGCGTATTGTTTTTTTGGAGGGGTTTTTGGTGGTTTGGGGAGGACTTTTTTATTTGTTTTTGTCTTTGGCACCACCGGTTAGGGGGGATCCGGCATTTTTAAGGCCAAGTGCTGAAATTCCATTAGTTAGCACCAAGAGAAACGAAGGCAGGTCTGGAGCCGGTTGTTCACACGGCCTGGCCATCCATCTACGTTTCCTCCGAGCAGTGACTTTACCATTCGCCTACAGCCAGCCTTGTCCAACTTGAGTGTGCATGAGTCACCTGGAATCTAAAATGCAAATTCAGGGGCACCTGGGTGGCTGTCAGTTAAGCATGGGACTCTTGATTTCAGCTCAGGTCACGATCTCACAGGTTTGTGAGTTCGAGTCCTGCATCGGGCTCTCCACTGAGAGCATGGAGCCTGCTTGGGATTCTCTCACTCTCTCTCTCTCTCTCTCTCAAAAATACATAAATATTAAAAAATAAAAATTTATTTATTTATTTATTTATTTGGAGAGGGAGGGAGGAAGAGAGAGAATCCCAAGCAGGTCCCATGCTGTCAGCGCAGAGCCCGGCATGGGGCTCGAGCTCACCAACCGGGAGATCATGACCTGAGCCGAAATCAAGAGTCAGATGCTTAACTGAGCCGTGCAGGTGCACCATCAAAATAAATTAAAAAAAATTTTTTTTAATTTTTTTTTGACGTTTATTTATTTTTGAGACAGAGACAGAGCATGAACGGGGGAGGGGCAGAGAGAGGGAGACACAGAATCGGAAGCAGGCTCCAGGCTCCGAGCCATCAGCCCAGAGCCCGACGCGGGGCTCGAACTCACGGCCCGCGAGATGGTGACCTGAGCTGAAGTCGGATGCTTAACCGACTGAGCCAACCAGGCGCCCCAATAAAAAAATTTTTAAATGCAGGTTCAGGGGCATCTGGGTGGCTCAGTCAGTTAAGTGTCCGACTTCGGTTCAGGTCATGATCTCATGGTTCACGGGTTCGAGCCCCACCTTGGGCTCTCTGCTGTCAGCTCAGAACCTGGAGCCTGCTTCAGGTTCCCCTCATTCTGTGTGTCCCTCCCCTGCTGGTGCTCTCTCTCTCTCTCTCTCTCTCTCTCACTCTCTCCAAAATAAATAAGCGTAAGTAAGTAAGTAAGTAAGTAGATAAATGAATGAATAAATGCAGATTCAGATTCTGATTCCAAAGGTCCGGGGTAGGGCCTGAGACCCTGCATGTCTAACATGTAGGTGCTGTGGTTGCCATTGGGCCCCAGACACTGAATGGGAGGAGCCTGGGTGTTTATTCATATTTTCTCCCCTCTTCTCAAACCTCCACCCCCCCCCCCCCAGGCCCCGCGGGTCTCACTCTCAGCCGATGACCTCATTTCCTGTTTTACTGAGAAAATAAAAAGCCATCTGTGGGCAGAATTCCACAAGCTCCCACCACATCTACCCAGCAATTCTGTCCTCGTCTGTGCGTCGCCGGCATGATGCTGCTGCACTCCAGCCCATTTCCCCCCTGTCCTTACCCTAGACCCCGTCCCCTCTCCCTCCGGCAGAGGCACCCACCCAGCGTGCGTCCTCTCTCCCCTCTCGACTTAAGCAAATGTGCTGTCACTGTTCCCATCTTAGACACCAAAGATTTCAGGCCCCTTCTTCCTCCAGCTACTGCCTCGGTTCTCCCTTCCTGAGCTGCTCTGCTCTCTCTGGGCACTGACTCCAACCTGTCTCTTCTGACCCTCCTAAGCCCCTTCCGGTTGGCCCTTGCCCCAGCCTTGCCAAGGTCACCAAAGACCTCCATGCTGATAAACCGGGCAGCCAAGCCTCCATCCCCTCCCCCCATGCCCCCCCCCGCCCCAGTACTACCACTGGCAGCACTGGATCCAGCATTTGCCCGTCACCTTGGTCTCCGTGGCGCACCCTCCCACCTACCTCACTGCCCCTCGCTCTCAGTCCCTGTTGCCCGCCCCTCTGACCGGGGAAGGGCTGGCATCCTCTTCTCTTCCCTCTCTACACTTACCCCGCGGGCCCCCTCCTGTCATTCTGTGGCTCTGCAAGCCAGCCGTACACACGACTCCCAGGTTCGAGCCCCCAGCCCACGTCGTGGCACCAATGCCAGAGCAGGGTGTCCTGCTAACGTGCCCACAGCCCACAGCTCCGTGTCCGACCACACGCACATTGGCAGGGTATCCCCTTGGTGGCGGCCTCCCAGGCTGTTCCAGTTAAAAGACAATTGTACTTCCTGCTGCTTGGCACTTGGGCTTCCTGCCCATTTTCCAAGTCTGGTCCTGCCCCCTCCTGGTAGTTCTTGACGGCCTTTCAATAAATTCTTTTCGCTGCTTCAGAAAACCAAGAACTCCGACTGATACCATCTAGAAACTTGTAGAAATCCCTCCCACCCTTAGAAGTAAAAAATTTCATTCCTCCATCGTCCCCTGGAAGTGCTCCGGAGAAGACCGTCAGAGATGCCACCAAACTCGAGGCCAGCTGGGACAGCCCTGCTCTAAGGGACACAAACCAGGTCTCTTCTTCTTGCCTCCCTGTCCCCACCCCCAGGGATCTGCTCCCTTCTGCGGGTCCCTCCTCCATGTCTGTCCCGTAAATGGTGCCAGTCCTTGGGTATCCAAGCTCTTCCTTCCGCCCTTCTCACCCCACAAGCTCATCGGGGCGTCGTTCACACTCACAAGATGCAGCCCTACCTCCATTCCTCTGCTAGGCTGCAGACCGTCCCCTGCTGGAAACCTCCACCTGCCCTCGGTGCAGTCCAAGGGCACCTACACCCAGCACATCTACATGGAACTGACCCCCTTCCAGCTTCCCCGTCCACAGCTGCCTCTCTCCCTGCCTCCCCCATCCAGCTTGAGGGCCCCAGCCTGCTCCCCAGCCACCTAGGCTAGAAACTCAGGAGTCACCACACAGCTTCCTTCTCCCTCCGAGTCCGTCCCTCCCAGGCGTTTGTGAAATCCTGGAACTTCTTCTCTTGAAACATCTCTCCAAGCCATCCCCTCCTCTCCAACCACACAGCCTCTGCCTCATTAATTTCCACATCTTCCTGGGCTGTTCCGACAGCCTCCTAGAGGGGTCCTGGCCACCCTCAACTCCTTCTACAACAGCAGAGCCAGAGGGAGCTTTCTGGAACTCAGACCTGACCATGTCGCTCCCTACCGAGCACTTCTCTATCCAGTGAGAGCAGTGTTCTTTTCTCATTCTTCTATGAGCTTCTTACAAAGATCTGGTGTCCTCTCCCGGACCTGCTGAAACAGGACACCCAGGAAAAAACCCGGGACATCCCCCCCCACCACCACCACCAATCTTTGTCCTCAGGCATAACTCAGCACGTTTGGAAAACATTGATCTGGTGATTCCCAAACTGCTGTGGGAATCATTTCAGAAAGCTGGTTAAAAACCAACTCCCAGGGATGCCTGGGTGGCTCAGTCGGTTGAGCGTCCGACCTCGGCTCATGTCATGATCTCGCGGTCTGTGGGTTCAAGCCCCGCGTCGGGCCCTGTGCTGACAGCTCAGAGCCTGGAGCCTGCTTCGGATTCTGTGTCTCCCTCTCTCTCTGCCCGTCCCCCGCTCATACTCCCTCTCTGTCCCTCTCTGTCCCTCTTTCTCTCTCTGTCAAAAATAAATAAACATTAAAAAAAAAAAACAACTCCCAGGCTCACCCCCTTGGAGATGCCGATTCAGTGGAATGTGAGAGATTTTCCCAGAGGATGAGTGGGACCAATCTTCTTCCTACAGAGTATAGACAACTTGAGCACGGCTGTTAAAGCCCTTCAAGCTTCAGCCTCTGATTGGCTCTCACCATTTCCAAATGTACGACACCATGCTGTCTCGTCCTCACGCTCACCGCGCTGTCTCAACTGAGTGGCTATACATAATGTCCCCTCTGCCCGGGTGGCCCTGTCCCTCAAGTGTGTCACACAAATGCCTCTGTCTCAGTTCAAATGAGGACCTGAAGAAGCTTTTCCTGACCTCCCCTGGGTTAAACTCTTCCTGTGTCCTCCACGGAGCCTAGTTCACTTTGGCCCTAGAGGGGCCCTTTACTTCAGAGCCCTCGGCCTCCTCTGTAAACAAGATCCACAACGTCCTCACGTGTACGTCACAGTGACTTCAAAGAAAACAAAAAGGGAAATCTTGTTAAACCGATGATCTGGTTTATTTTTATTTTTATTTTTTTAATGTTTATTTATTATTGAGAGACAGAGCATGAGCATGGGAAGGGCAGAGACAGGAGAAGACACAGAATCCGAAGCAGGCTCCAGGCTCCGAGCTGTCAGCACAGAGCCCGACGCGGGGCTCGAACTCACGAACCGTGAGATCATGACCTGAGCTGAAGTCGGACACGTAACTGACTGAGCCACCCAGAAGCCCCCGGATGATCTCATTTAAAAGTGCCCTTAACCCTTAAGAGCCAGCCCCCAGTGCTTAAAATCCCAAGCACGTGGTCCTTTGTGGAGGCTGGGAGCCACGTGAGGGCAGGGTCCTGTTCACCCTGACTCCAGGAAGTTGAGGATGGTACCAGGAGCAGAGCAGAAATCCAAAACTGTATTCAATGAAGGAAGGAAACAGCAGAGGCGCATCTCACTCTGGCTCCCTCTACCTCGGGTGAGCCCAGCTGCCAACTCGGGAGAGGCATTCTGGCCACTTGCCTCAACTATGATAATAGGGGTGCGAGACCCTCCTTCATGGTTGAGGGGCTAACGAGACAGCTTCTGTGACCGCATCTGCCTCTGTTTCCTTCCTTCTTTAATGCGGGAAGTGGAAGCTGAGGTCCTCAATGGTACAGCTTGCAGATTCAGAGGACCCACGCGTTGACCTCGTCGGCTCTCCCGCAGCACAGAGGTCCGAGTCTTACCAAGAAGGACCTCACCCAGGATCTCTGGGGGTTTCAGTGTCTGCATGACTTTTGGTTTATTCATTTGCTATTTTATTTTTTTATTTTTTTAATTTTTTTTTAACGTTTATTTATTTTTGAGACAGGGAGAGACAGAGCATAAACGGGGGAGGGTCAGAGAGAGAAGGAGACACAGAATCTGAAACAGGCTCCAGGCTCTGAGCTGTCAGCCCAGAGCCCGACGCGGGGCTCAAACTCACGGACCGCGAGATCGTGACCTGAGCCGAAGTCGGACGCTTAACCGACTGAGCCACCCAGGCGCCCCTCATTTGCTATTTTAAAAACAAATATGGAGAGGGGTGCTTGGGCGGCTCAGTCGGTTGAGCGTCCGACTTTGGCTCAGGTCATGATCTCACGGTTAGTGAATTCAAGCCCCGCATCAGACTCTCTGCTGTCAGCACGGAGCCTGCTTCAGATTCTGTCTCCCCTCTCTCTGCCCCTCCCCTGCTTGCATTCTCTTATAAATAAATAAAAAATATGGAGGGAGGGAGCTAGTATTTGATGGGTACAGTCTCAGTAGTTTGGGAAGACAAAAAAGTTCTGAGGGTAGATGGTGGGGATGGTCAGACAACAATGTGAATATAGATTTTTTTTAAGTTTCTTTTTTTTTCTTTTTGAGAGAGAGAGAGAGAGAGAGAGAGAGAGATCACGAGTGGGGGAGGGGCAGAGAGAGAGAGAGAATCCCAAGCAGGTTCTGTGCTATCAGCACAGAGCCCGATGCGGGGCTCAAACTTTCGAACTGTGAAATCATGACCTGAGCCGAAATCAAGAGTTGGACGCTGAACTGATTGAGCCACCCAAGCGCCCCACAATGTAAATATACTTAATGCCACTGAACTGCACCTAAAAACAGGTCCATGTTCATTTAACATGGTAAATTTTATGATATCTATAAAATTAAACTTGCAGCCTTGCCCACCTCAGTAAAGGCAAATCCAGTCTCCCAGCTGCTCCAGACGAAAACCTTATAATCATCCTGACTGTTCTCTATCGAGTGCCACCCTAGGCTTATGAGTACCCCTGTATGAATGGGGAAAGGGTTTTTTATTTTTATTTTTTTAATTTTATTTTTTAAATTTACATCCAAATTAGTTAGCATATAGCGCAACAATGATTTCAGGAGTAGATTCCTTAATGCCCCTGACCCATTGAGCCCATCCCCCCTCCCACAACCCCTCTAGCGACCCTCAGTTTGTTCTCCATATTTAAGAGTCTCTTATGTTTTGTCCCCCTCCCTGTTTTTGTATTATTTTTGCTTCCCTTCCCTTATGTTTATCTGTTCTGTGTCTTAAAGCCCTCATGTGAGTGAAGTCATATGATATTTGTCTTTCTCTGACTAATTTCACTTGGCATAATACCCTCCAGTTCCATCCACGTCGTTGTAAATGGCAAGATTTCATTCTTTTTGATTGCCAAGTAATACTCCATTGTAGGGAAAGGGCTTTTTAAAAAGGGAAAGTCGGGGCACCTGGGTGGCTTAGTTGGTGAAATGTCTGACATTGGCTCAGGTCATGATCTCACGGTTCATGGGTTCGCGCCCCGCACAGGAAAAATTTGAAAAATGTGAAAGTCTACAGGAAATCACAAAGCACAAAATGAGGTTGAGGTTCCATCTGTAGTGACACCATGATACCCACTGGGTCAGAGGGGAGGCGGGAGGCAGAGCAAGAGGGAAACGGGGAGGGCTGGAGCTGGCCCCCTGGGAAAGGGCCGAGGGTGGGGAGCCTCAGGAAGAGGAGAGCCCGGATCAGACAAGGGTCGGAACCTGCCGGGTGTGTCTTCTCAGGAACTGTGCCCTAGCACCTGAGCACATGCCCGCACAGCCCTTGGCACAGGTGCAGGGCAAGAGAAATCAAATGAACCAACAAGGACTGGGCCTTAACTGGACCATCTAGTCTCTTGACCTGTCCCCTCCACCAAGACCCCCTTAGAGGCTCAGGCCCGACCCAAGCCCCATCCTGCAGGAACCAGTGTTCTTTCCATAAGAAAGCCATGGGGGCCAGACTTCACCCCCAGGTCTGTGAGGCCAGTCTGAGAATCATGACTGCAACAGAAAGATTCAACACAAAATCCAGTGGGTCCAGGACCCAAACACCTCCACTGCTGTTATCCTGCTAAGTCTGTTAAGCTACAGCCATTAACAGCCACCCTAACTAGCCTCCCTGCTAGGGGGACAGCGAGTCAGCGAAAACCCATCAGCCCACCCATGCTGCTCACAGCCTTCCAGCTCCCTCCCATCACTCAGAGTTAGTCTTACCTTCCAAGTCTGGCCTTTGCCCTCAGCTCCTGGGAGGTGATCTCCAGGCCTCTGGAATGTCCTGTCTGAGGACTTCAGACATCTGTCAAACAATGTGATTTGCAAGGAGTGCTTTGGGACACATGCCCTCTGGGGGAATTTGGAGAGTAAAGGTCGGGCACATGGGCACCCGCTTATGGGCACACCCAGGAACTCTGGACACCAAGCCTAGGACGAGCGTCCCTGCTTGGCCACACCGTGTGTTACAAACCAGGGGGTCTCAGGTCCAGGACCCCACTGCGAGAGAACAATCCATTGGAAGCTTCACACTTGGAGCCTCCCCTTCCCCCCCGCCAGTCCCCCGCCGGATTCCACCCTGTGCAACCTGCCCTTTAGTTGAACGTGTATCCTTCTGCTGTTAGAACACTGTGATCTTGGGGCATCTGGGTGGCTCAGCTGGTTAAGCGCCCACCGACCCTTGATTTCAGTTCGGGTCGCGATCTCACAGTTCATGAGTTCGAGACTCACGTTGGGCTCTGTGCTGATAGAGTGGAGCCTGCTTGGGATTCTGTCTCTCCCACCTCTCTCTACCCCTCCCCCGCTCACACACGCACCCTCTCTCTCGAAGTAAACTTAAAACACACACGCACTGTAATGTTAGTGCTTTCCTGAGTTGTGTAAGTCATGCTAGCATTACCTGCTCGGGATGGTTTTAGAGACCTGAACTTCCAGCTGGTGTCTGAAGTGAGGGCAGTCTTGTGGGGACCGTGCCCTCAAACTGTGCCGTTTCCCAAATTCTTTACACCCCGCTTTGTGACCACCTTACTCCGATCTTCATGATCTACCCAACCCCTGCCAACCAGGCCTCACCCCCCCCCCACCCTCTCCCCCTCAAGTAAGGCATGCCCCCACCCTAGGGCACCGAAGAGCCCCCTTCCCCCAGTTATCTGGCAAGTGAACCCCCTCCTTCACTTCAGGCCTTTCGTTCACATGGCACCCCCTTGGTGAGGTCTCCCCTCCCCCCTCCTCCAGTTCCCTTCCACCCCAAGCCCCTGCCTCTCTTCCTGCCTCACTTTGTCCTCTTGGAACACCATCACTATATCCACGGCACTCGAAATTGTATTCACCTTATTTCTTCTCCATTCCCTCACTAGACTAGAAGCCCTAGAAGACTAGAAGAGAGGGATCTTGTACTTCGTCCTCTCCTGTGACCCCAGGACCTAAGACGATTCCTGTCACATGCTGAGTGCACAACAGATTCTTGTTGAATGAATGCCCTCTAGTACCCTTTAGAAGCATCTCTTAGGAAACAGGCCACCCGGCTCCCACTCCTTCTCCCTGAGAGGCCAAGTCTGCAAAAAACAGGAAACCTGACCACACTTGGCTGGAGACCACAGCTGAGGGGGATAAGGAAAGAGTCAGTAAGACCAAAGACCTCCAGGGGAGGACCCTGGCCCAGACGCTAGCCCTGGCCCTCATACCTCCTTGTTGTTATGAGCCTGGAAGGCCCCTCCCTCTCTGGGCTGGAGCAGGTGCATGGAACTCTCTAGCCCTGATCACTGTCTTTGTGTGTGTGCACGCATGCGTGCACGGAGGAGGGGGTAGATTCCTGCTGTGACCGAGTAAGGGAAGACAAGACCTCACCAGGCAGGAGTGACTTTTATTTGAAGCCAGAAAACACCTCTCAACTGTAATCTGTGACCGTAAAAAAAAAAAAGAAAAGAAAAGAAACCAGGACCCAAAGGGCCTGGGGAGGGGAGGGGTACTGGGTCCTGTTAGGCCACATAGGGGAAACGAAGCAACAGCCCCTCATGGGGCTCCACGTTTAGGTGCCCCAGCTCAAGAGAGGCCCCCTCCTCGCGGCCCAGGTGGGTGCTGAGCAGCAGATTGACCTTGGTTGGCAGGCTGGCAGTGGCCGGCAACCTGGCTGGTTGGCCGACATCCCCGAAGTTGAGCACTACCAAGAAGCGCTCGTTCTGGTCCCACTGGCGGACGTAGGCGAAGAGGTCAGGCCCGGAGGAGAGTACATGGAAATCCCCGTGCAGCAGGGAGCGCTCCTTGCCTCGCTGATCACTCAGTCGCCGGAAGAGAGAGAGGAGGGAGCCAGGGTCTTCATTCTGGCCCTGCAAGTGGTGGTCACAGCAAGGAAGGATAAAGGACACCCCTGGGTGCAACCTCCTACAAGCCACCTGCCCACCCTCGGCCAAGCAGGTCTGGCCCACCCCAAACCCTTACCTTTACAGTCATGTTGTGACTTCCAGGTTCTGAGGTGTCGGGGAAGCTGGATTCATCCCAGGGCATGATTGGAGCCTTCACAGGCTGAAAAGCCAGGAAAACAGGATTTGGGAAAGGCCTGGGCCTGCTCTCCCTTCGCCTTCTCTTCCCAGCCCCATCTGTGTAGAGCCTCCCCCTGACGCTGGCCTAACTTCTACTGGATAAGCAAGGCCGGCCCCCGAGTCAGGTCCCTGCCCGCACTATCGCGTCAGCGTGGAGGGCTTTTCTCCCAGCCATAGGGTTAGCTCCCTCACTGCCCTCCACTCCCCGCTCAGGTGTCTCACTAGATCTTCTGTGGTCACACGATGGCAAACATCCCCCATCCCCTGTTCTCTAGGCCCCTGACCCTGCTCTCTTTTGCACAGCACTTAGCAGCACTGAGCACCTTTAATTTTTTTTTTTTTTTTTTAACATTCACTTATTTTTGAGAGAGATAGAGGCACAGCGCAAGTGAGGGAGGTGCAGAGAGACAGGGAGCCACAGAATCCAAAGCAGGCTGCAGGCTCTGAGCTGTCAGCCCAGGGCCGGACGCGGGGCTCCAACTCACAATCCGTGAGAGCATGACCTGAGCCGAAGTCGGGTGCTTAACCTAGACTAAGCCATCCAGGCGCCCCAGCATTGGGCATCTTTATTCTCTTTGCTTATTATCTAACTTCCCCACCTCCAGCTCCTCTGTGCATTGCTGTGTCCTCTGTGCATGGCATATAGGAATTACTCCAGAAAACCGTGGAGTAACTGCACGACCAGTTCTGTAAATATCAGCTTGGGTGTCAACCTCTAACCCTGCGGCTAGAGCTAAGTGAACACCATGCTCTTACCCCATCTCAGCACTGGCTACCATGCGTTTCCCTTACTCCTCTGGGTCCCCCACTAAACTAGGCGTTGCTGGAGGGCACAAGCCCAGCCGAATACCTACCTGCTGCCCACTGAACACATGAGTGGGAATGAACGAACGAACGAACGAACGGATGGCTCCCACATGGAACACCTACCAGGTACCAGGCATCGCATCTTCAAACGTGCTCTCATTGAATCCCAACTTCCCTCCAAGAAATGCAAGGCCCCAGAAGAGATGATCAAGACTAGGGCCGTGAAATAAGTTGCCGGGGCCACGCGGCTACCGTGGCTGACCAGGAGTCAAACGCGGTTCCCCCCAAGGCTCACGTCTACCGGCTGCCATCCACAGAAGCATCGTGATGGGGGAACACAACCTCCCCCACTGCGCCAGGGAGGCAGCAAGCCATACCTGGCCAGGCAGGGCAGCGGCCTCCAAGCCGATCTCATCTCCGTAGCTGAAAACCGGGGTCCCTGGCAGGGTGAAGAGCAGCAGGTGGTAGAGGCGGAGAAGATGAGCCGGCACAAAGGAAGTCAGGAGCCCCGCCTGAGACAACTGCAGGGATGGATGCACTGGTGAGCCCCAAAGCCCGTCTCTGCCTCCGTCTGCCCACACCTTTCCTCAAAAAGGCCTCCTCCCCCGCCTCGTCCCCCGACTGTGGTACTCACGCTCCAGCTGCACCAGCGACTGTCAGTGGCATTCAAATACTGGGTGACCAAGAACTCTATATGCTTCCCGGTGGAAATGGAGTCTGACAGGTATGAGCTAGTCAACAACAGGTCCTTAGTGGATCCAAGGAGGCTCAGAATCTGCTGAAGGTCAGAGGACTCAGTCCCTGCGATCAAGAGCCTGCAGAGGGCAAGGCAGGGGACAAGGTTGGTAAAGAACGAGCAAAGAATGAAAGTGAAGAAATTTCTCTGGGCTAGGAAATCGCCCATTCCTTGGGTCTGGCACTCTACTGGGGGATTCCCACCAGGAAGCTGAGTTGGCGGGGGAGGTCTGGCACCTACCTGTCTTCGCTGAAGCTCTTGGTGATGTTCTGCCACTCAGCCAACAACAAAGACGCATCCTAGAAGAAAAGAAACAAAGTCAAGGAACAGAGAACGCCAACAAGCCCTGACGAGTCCCTCTGCTCTCACCCAGGCTCTGCCTCTCACATGGAAAGACACTCACCGTCAGATTCTCCACGTCCCGAACCTGGAACCCATCCACACCAGCCTGCAGCCAAAAACTCAGAGCATCCTATAGGGAGGGGGCAAAACAACAGAGGAAGGGCTTCAACACTCTGATGCAAAGGCTTAGAAAATCCAGCCCATGCTAAACCTCACCTACCACGCACTTCCCTATGACCTTGGAAGAGTCACCTGCCTTGACTGGCCTCACTTAACCATCAGCCTTCAGCTCCGTCCCATTCTACACCATCACTGATTCTTTTTTTTTTTTTTTAAGTTTATTTATTTATTTTGAGAGAGAGAGAGACAGAGAGAGAGAGAGAGAGAGAGAGAACACCTATGAGCAGGGAAGGGGCAGAGAGAGGGAGAGAATCCCAAGCAGGCTTCACACTGTCCGTGCGGAGCCTGATGTGGGGCTCGAACTCACAAATGGTGAGGTCGTGACCAGAGTCCAAACCAAGAGTCAGATGTTTAACTGAGCCAGCCAGGCGCCTCTCACCATCACTGATTCTTAAAGTTATAGCATTTCACTTCTGTATTCCTCCCCATTACAAATCACACAGCTTCTCCTTTGATATAGAAAAGGCCTAAGAGAAAAAGTATGTTGATAAACATAACTTCACTTAGGAGTGCCTGGGTGGCTCAGTCCGTTGAGCATCGGACTTTGGCTCAGGTCATGATCTCACAGTGCGAGGGTTCGAGCCCCACATCAGACTCACTGCTGTCACCACAGAACCTCACTTCTGGTCCTCTGTCTCCCTCTCTCTCTCTCCCTTCCCCTGCTCACGTGCTCGCTTGCGGGCTCGGCGCACTCTCTCTCTCTCTCTGTCTCTCTCTCTCTAGCCAAGATCAGAAGACAAGTATACTTACTCCTCTCCCGGTGTCCTGAGGCCAGGGGAGGGTGTGTGTAAGAGAGCAGGTCAGAGCAAGGCCAAAGATGAAAGAGTGAAGTTCAAAGCACAGCCCCAGGGCAGTTCAGATGAAGATTTGAGAAGAGAAGCCAGTTCTGCAAAACAGGCCCAGGCCTGAAGTCCTGGCATTGGTGGGCACAAGACATGGAACCCCACCCCCAAGACCCCTTTTCCCCTTTCTGTCTCACCTCTTATCTCCATTTTCACCCGAGGCTACGAGTCCTCAAGCCATACCATCTGAAAACATCCCCTCATCAATAACTTTTAAGAGATTTTCTTTTGTGCGATACCCCTGCTGAACTGGCCAGTGTCCTAGAACCCAGGCATTAGGAGCTTGGATAACAAAGTCCCACTTGCAGCCTGCTGGGTATAGTCTTTGAGCCTATACCTGTATTCAGGGAAAGCAGGTTACAGAAATGAGACTACTTGAGACTTCAAATCCTAAGCACGTCAAGCCCCTCGGAACCCTAGCTTCTTCACTGACAGATTAGAGATGAAAGAGACCTTGTGTGGTTACAGAGAAACTTAGAACACATACCCAAAATACTTGGCATGGTCCCAGACGCATAAGACCACAATGCTTACAACTTCAGACTGGGCTCCCCTCCAAAATACATCAAACAAGAACTGGGAAACCAGACACGGCAGGATTCCCACAGAGAAACAGCTTCCTCTCCCCCAAAGGAAGAAAAGTCAAACCCAGATCGCCATCTGAGAAATTCCTTTCCTGGCAGTTACCATCAGAGTCGAGGAAACAAGGAAAATGAGTGACCAGAAAAGGAACAAGCAAAACCAGGGTGCATTGTTGGCCTACCCTCTGCCTGTGGGAGGGGTATGCCAGCTCGGCTCCAAGGAGCAAGGGGCCCCTCAGCTGGAGCCAGGCTAGTTTACAAGGGCTTGCTAGAAGGATCAACACAGCCCCAGCAGCCAACTCCCACCTGCCATCGGTGCCAACACACTTACTTACCTTCATCTTGGCGGCCACAGTGTCAATCTGAGTGGGGAGGAACCATGAGTTCTGGCCCTCATAGTTGGGAGTGAGGTCCAGAATGACCCGGATGCCTGGAACAATGGACGAAAAAAGGGAGTCAGGAGAAAGACGTTGGGATGTCAGGAAAGGAAGCAATCAACAAATACATACTCCCTATGTATCATTTGGCACAAAAAGCTTAGATTTGAACCCTGGCAAAACCTATTCCTTTGAAACAAAGATGTGAGTGGAGGGGCTGAAAATCTTATCGGGCAGAAGGCATGTAGCGTAGTCGAGAAGGCTAACCTAGGGGGCCCTGGGCTCCCCACCCCCAAAGTGAATCCTCTTAAAATAAGACAAGATTCTATTTGGATATTGTTCTCAAAAGGATCCATTCCTTTACAAGTTTAAAGAACACTGAATCAGCAAAAGCCTACATTTTGCAAATTAAGGACACTGAAGCCCAGAAGGTAAGTGAATGCGCACACATCCAAGTAGAAAGTCTCTGCACCACCTGGCAAAGTAATTTTAGGCTGAAGCCTAACAAACTGCAGGGAGCTTGTACCTGCCTTAGAAAACTCAGCCAGACAGGAGTAAACCAAACAAAAACCCTGTCCTGTCTTTTCTGTGGCCAGAAGGCCAAGCCCTTCCCAGCTGCTTCCTTGGCAACTCCAGGACACCCACTCTTTTTCTTGGCCGATTGCAAGAGATTGTCAAAATCTTCCTTGGAGCCGAGAACAGGGTTGATCTGTTCCAAGTTGGTCCCAGCGAGGTCATCTTTCTGGTTCTTGTGAATTGGGCCCAGCACAAAGCCTTTCACCTTCAGGGTGCTCAGGTAATCGAGGTGCCTCTTCAGGCCTGAAATGGGGAAGCAGATTTAAAGTGAAGGCCCTCTGAGGGGCACCTGGGTGGCTCAGTCGGTTGAGCGTCAGATTTCGGCTCAGGTCATGATCTCAGAGTCTGTGAGTTCGAGCCCCCCCGTTGGGCTCTGTGCTGACAGCTCAGAGCCTGGAGCCTGCTTCAGGTTGTGTCTCCCTCTCTCTCTGCCCCTCCCCCGCTCATGCTCTGTCTGTCTCTCTGTCAAAAATAAATAAACATTAAAAAAAAATTTTTAAGTGAAGACCCTCTGAGAGGTCCTTGATCGCCCCTCTTCTCTTCTCCCCTCCCGCAGGAAGTGTTGGGGAACTAAGTGTTGGGCCTTGATGGCCCCTCTTCTCCCCTCCGGCAGGAACTAAGTGTTGGGGGGAAGTGAGCCTGAATCACGAGACTCAGAGGAGCTGACGCAAGGTGCCCGGTGCATTACTTCAGAAACCGTCAGCTACAGGCTTCGCAGGGTAAGTGAGGACGCTGAGTCAGCCATCCTCGTGGAAGAGGGCGTAGGGGCAGTTTCCTTCAAAGAAGGAATGGAGAAGCTACATCTCCGGCTTGAGGGTGCGGGACCGAGTACAGAATGGGGTGGACAACCGTCGGCGTCAATCTGGGGACAGGATCGGAGCCGGTGGCCCGATAACCCAGGGTCGCGCCCACAGCTCACCCGCTAGGTCGCCCTCCTCGTGGCCCTGGAAGGCCAGCAGGTCGCCGATGCGGTAGAGGGCGCCTTTGTGCCACCAGCTCTGCGCGGGCAGCTCGCGGCAGCGCGGCGCCCGCACAATGATGACCACCGCACCCGCCAGCATGCCGAGCCAGCCGAGCCAGAAGAGCACCAGCAGCGCCCAGCGGGTGCGCACCCAGCCGGGGCTGCCCGCCACCTTCAGCAGCTCCTCCTTAGACAGGCCAGTGAACTTGGCCGCGGCCGCTGCCTCTGCCTCGTCGTCGGCCACCTTGATCTTAACCAGGCCGTTCTTTTCGGCGCCGCTCGCCACGACTACGGCCATGGCTGCCCCGGACGCCGCATTCATCGGCTGCTTCTCGGGCTCCATTTCGTTCAGCTCCACCTCCTTCATGTCCACCTCAGTGTCCTGGCTCATGATGCCTGCGGAACCGGCGATACGATGCAGTCTGCGATCAAACGGTGGCTGGACTCCGGCCGCGACCTCCCCGCCCCAACAGGGCCTCCGAAGAATTCGCGATCACGCGCAGCTCGGGCTACAGTGTTCGCGTCTGCGGTGGGAAGGGCGCAGCCTACCGGAAAGAGACGGGGAGCCCCGCCCCTGCCCGCCCCTTAAAGAGGAACGGCCCCGATTGCTCTTTCTGAGACAACACGGGTGGGCGGCGGCGGGGGGACTAGGCTCCGGAGCACGCTTCCCACCGCTGCGCGCCTCAATTCCCCCTTCTCGAACCTGTTTACCCCTAAAGTTCCTCCTAGTCGAACGCTAAGAAGGTTGAGCGCAGAGCCACCTCCAGGTGGGCGGAGTCTGATTTGTCTCCGCCCCGAGGAGTGGACAGGGAGGGGACTTCCAGCACCGCGGGTGGCCCTAGGGCCCCTCTTCGCCGCCGTCGAAGGCTGGGCCGCAACGCCGTGCTCCGTTCGCCCCTGGCCCTGGGCTCCAACCACCGCGTGGTGGGCCCAACTTCGCACGGCCGCTGGCGCTCTCAGAGCCAGCCAAACTCAGCTTCTCCCCTTTCCCCCACCTAGCCTTGTCTCCTCAAGCCTTTGGAACTTGGCGCCGGATCTCTGCTTCCCCGCAGGGCTTACTCCCACTCGTCCTTCAAGACTCATCTTGAGTTCATTTCGAATAATTCATCATGCAGCAACTATTAAGTGCCCACTACAATACTTTGCGGTATTAATTTTATTGAGTTAACTGTAATGCAGTCTTCTCCCTGATGTTTTAAGATGAATCTGTTCGGACAGGAGAGTTGAAGCTGACCCCACCCCCCACCGCCCGTCTTCCCCTACCCCAACCCCCCACCGCCAGTTTCTGGCGCCAGGATGTCGGGCAGCTAGGAATCCGACATCCAGAAGAGCCAAAAGCCTGATGGGCTGTAGGAAACATTCCAAGGTTGGGCCTCGATTGGAGGCACCCACCATTTTCCTACAACAGACCAGACTCTTCCCCACTGTTGCAGGGCCTCCGACAGATTAGCCCAATCTCCCCAGGGTGCCAGGATCCCCTTACCTCCTTATCACCACTTCACTATGCTAAACCTTGGAGGCAGCCGCAGATGATGAGACAAGCTGAGGGCAAAGCATAAACTAGCACCCCGCACCCCCCTCCCCCCTTCAAGTGGGATACTTGTGATATTCCTCGGACACTCCTGGCTACCAGAGAACAAAGGAAAGGGGTTTAAGTGCTTGCCATGGTAATGAGGGAAACTAAAGCAAATGAAAAATGTAATTCCCTTACTGCCTATAGCCCATGACAAGTCCTCGAGACCCGAGACCGACAGAGTGATCTCCCTCTAGGAGCTCAGCTGCCTCAAGGATGACGCTTTGCTGGGGCCAAAGAAAACCTTGGTTTAACATTATCCCAGCCACGAGGATCCTGTAAGTCTACTTCCTTTATCTCAACTGCCCCAGGATATATGCTGGCAATCATGCTCCAAGCTTATACCGCCCCCCCTTATACATTTGAAGGATCTCATGACTGAGATTTTATTTAATGGTAATAAGTGAAACAGTAATTTCCCTGGCAACAACTAGCCCCTCAAGGTCGTGGAAACCTTGCTTCCAAAATTCCTTAGAGACGTACTCTATCCCTGACCACCTCCCAAGCTGAGGGTATATAATAAGTTACCCATTGTGACCCCAGTGCAGCTCTTCCTGCCCACGGGTCATGTCCCCATGCTGTAGTAAAATTATTCCACCAAAGACGTCCTCAAGAATTCTTTCTTGGTCATCGGCTCCAGACCACCCCACCGTCACCCCAAAATTTCATCACAGAGCCCTTGAAGACCACCCAGCTTCCCTCCACAGAGATTCTGGGATGGAGACTAAGTGGGGCAGAGACAAGGTTCATAGCAGGGACTGCTGGACATCAACACCATGGGGTGCAGACGTTCAGGAACTGCTTGTTCCTGACCAGTGCCAGCTGGATTATTTTCAGAGAGGAGCTGAAGGAAACAAGTTCTTTCTCCCTCTCCCACCTGGGCTGGAAGCCAAGGTAGCTGTGTGTTTGGAAGAAAGCAGAAGCCAAATCTAAAGAAACAGCAGACAGGAAGGGGGGCCCAAGGAGAGTCAAGGGTGTGAAAAGGCTCATCTTCTGCCATTCCCTTTCTGCATGCCAAAGCCCATACCCTACCCCCACCCTAAGAGAGCCAGAACCAATTCCTAGAGGGAGGCAGGCGAGTGGATAGAGGGTGGAGTTCAGACTACTGCGCAAAGATGATAAGTCCAAGGTACCCTGGGCATGGCAGATAAGTGCCAACCAGAGGCTCTGAACAGACTTTAACAGGGTTCAAGTTCAAGGTTGAGAACTGGGTTCAGAAGCTCTCCTTGAGATTGTCCAACATTACACCCCTAGAAACCTAATATCTCACTCACAGCCCTGTGGTTCCGGACAGATGAAGCCAATTCCTTCTGCGTGCAGTAAAGAAGCTAACAACTTACCCTCCAAAATTTATGATCCCCACGCCTTCCACAGGGATTGCCCCCCCCCCCCGCCCCAGTGACATCAGCCTTCAAACACCTGCCAGTCTTACAGTACAGCCAGCTTTGTCAGGCCTCTGCATCTCTGGACATGCCATTCCGTGTTTTTCCCGTCCTGTTCTGCCACTCAGCCTCATTAGTTCCCGTTCATTCAAGACCTAGCTCAGATGACGGTTTTTCTCAACTTCTCCCAAAGAACTATTTTCCATCTACCTCTGCCACAACACATATCCTGTTTGTTTATTGCATTTCCTTTTCTGAGCGTCTGTTTGCAGTTCAAGACGAGTGGCAGAGACCTTGTGCAATTTGCTGACGGACCTGCCTGTTCAGAGATAACATATAGTAGGCACTTCATGAGTGTTTGGAAAGTGAGTGGATGAACTATACCAGTCGAACCCAAATACTTCCCTTCTTAGAAACAACAAAAGTAGCGTATGAAGATAAAGGGATAAAAGTGAAAAGAAATGTAAACAACACCACATTATATCATAAATAAGGAAAACAAGGACACCTGGCTGGGTCAGTCGGTGGAGCATACCACTCTTGATCTCGGGGTTGTGAGTTCAAGCCCCAGGTTGGGTGTAGTGATTACTTAAAAACAAAAGTCTTTATTTTTTTTTAATGTTTATTTATTTGGGGGGGGGCAGAGAGAGAGGAGGAGAATGAGAATTCCAAGCAGGTTCCATGCTGTGAGCACAGAACCTGACATGGGGCTCAAACTCATGAACCATGAGATCATGACCTGAAGTGAAATCAGGCGTTGGTTGCTTAACCGACTGAGCCACCTAGGTGCCCCAAATACCAAATTCTTTAAAAAAAGGAAACCAAGACTTGTTACTGTTCAACCAAAAGAAAGTAATAAATCTGGGGGAAGGAGACGACCAGAAAACATGGAAAGACTGTACAGAAAGAGGCAGAACGTGGCTAGAGATCCTCAGATCCTTCAATGCCTTTTGATATAAAAACATATAAGACTTAATATTTATTGTAGGAATGCAAAGTAGATCATTAACAAATTTTTTTTAAGTTTTATTTAAGTAATGTCTATACCCAATGTGGGGTTCAAACTCATGCCCCTGAGATCAAAAGTCACATGCTCTTCTGACCGAGCCAGCCAGGTGTCTGGAAAAGTATATGATTTGTCACGAAGAATTAAGCTTTCAAAACAAGGCTGGGACAGGATGGCTCAGTGGGTTGAGCGTCCACCACTCGATTTCAGCTCAGGTGATGATCTCACGGTTCGGGCGTTCACGCCCCACATTGGGCTCCATGCTGACAGTGTGGAGCCTGCTTGGGATTCTGCCTCTCTCTCCCTGTCTCTCTTCCCCTCCCCACTCGTACTCTCTTTCTCTCTCAAAATAAATAAACTTAAAAAAAAAAAAAAAAGACTGAGACAACGCAGAGAGAAAAGGCAGCTCAACAATCCAGAGACCACGTGAGGCTACACATCTTTAATACTTTATGCTCAGGCAGACAGATGAGGGTTGGGCCCTGAAACGCAGAGCGCTAAGTGTACAGAGAAAATTCCTTTCTAAACCCCTGTTGCAAAAGTCCATGTCACATGTTTCCCAACAAGTAAGGATTACAGTTGAGCCTTCAACAGCACAGGGATTTGTGGCACGGTCAAAACTGTGCGTGTAACTTCTGACTCCCCAAATACTTAACTACTAATAGCCTACTGTTGACCGAAAGCCTTACCGATAACATAAGCAGCTGATTAACACGTATTTTGCTTCTGACGTGTCCATCGACAGCCTTGGGGAGTTCAGACATTTGAAAAATGGATGATGGCTGAAAGTTAAAGAACTGAGCATTTGGAGGTCAAAGCGCTATGGAGATGAAAGCCGAGAAGGAGGCCGACCCTCAGCCAAAGGGGCTCACTTGGCAACTGTCATTTGAAGAAGTGACGTTGGAATAATATTGTTATTACGAATCCTGCAGGAGGGACGCTGGCTTCTAAAGAAGAGAACTGTCAGGGTTGTCTCAGTGGAGGATGGGGAATGTGAGGGGGGATAAAAGCCAGAAAGAGGAGAGGAAATACAGCCAAAGCCATCGCTTAGAAGAGAAATAAATGTGCCATCTCAAAAGTACCTGATTCTAAGTAAATTAGACAATGAACAATAATGCAGCAGCAAGCCTTTCTCTCTCATTGCAACCAGATAGTAAAAGAGAGAAACATGGGGCGCCTGGGTGGCTCAGTTGGTTGAGCATCTGACTCTTGATTTTGGCTCAGGTCATGATCTCATGGTTCCTGGGATGACGGGATGAGCCTCCCATCGAACTCTGTCCTGGCAGGGCAGAGCCTGCTTGAGATTCTCTCTCTCTCTCTCTCTCTCTCTCTCTCTCTCTCTCTCCCCCCTCCCCCTCTCGTGCTCTCTCTCTTCCTCTCTAAATAAATAAATAAACTTTTAAAAAGTAGAAAAAAAGAGAGTCACATCAGAGATATAGCAGATCAACCTATGGAAGAAACAGAGAAGCATTTGTAACATAGTATCCTTGGATAGATGACATCAGATATTTAGCTGATCAGAGACAGAATACTGATCTCATCCAAGAGGCTACATAGTAATAAGGGATTAAATTATCCTTAAAATGGTGACTGAAGTCCCCCAACATCAGCTCTTTCTACCATTGTGGTCACACGATACTGGTGGGTATTGCTATTTTTCCAGCCCCTGTGACCTTCAAAACTTTCTATCATCACATCCTTTGGAAGAAAATCTCTAAGTTCAGCCACACTCACGAGGTCTGGCATTAAGCTCTGCCTCCTGGATGGGAGGGAGTATTGACATGAATTACTGGAGATTTTCTGTACAGGAGATTTATCTCTTCTCCCTCATTTATCTGGTTATTTGTTTTTTGTCAGTATGGACTTGTGCATATGTATTTTATCCTTTGGGTTAGAATTCAATGCTATATTACTGGGGGGTTTGTTTTCTCAAATTGTTACAGCTTTGGCCGCTGTGAGCTCTTTTAGGTTGGCTCTTTTAATACATTTCTCTTTCTGCTGTCCCCCTGCCTCCCCCCACATACAGTTTTTTTGAGCACGTTCTTTACTTCCTGGCACTACAAAATGGTCCAGGCTCATCTTGTATGTATGTTAGGGCCCCAGCCCTAGAATCAGCCATATCTCCAAAGAACCCTGGTTCCTTTTATTGGGAGAATGGTATTAGAAACCAAGATCTGGGCACTCAGATGTCGTCTTCTTCTTCTTCTTCTTCTTCTTCTTCTTCTTCTTCTTCTTCTTCAAGTTTATTTATTATTTATTTTGAGGGGGAAGGGCAGGGGAGGGGCAGAGAGAGGGAGAAAGAATCCCAAGCAGGCTCTGTGCTGTCAGCACAGAGCCCAATACAGGGCTCAATCTCACCAATGGTGAGATCATGACCTGAGCCCAAATCAAGGGATGCTTAACTGACTGAGCTACCCAGGCACCCTTCAGGTGTCCTTTGACGAACAAAAGTTATCCACCAAAAATGTTATCAGTCTTGGGGCACCTTAGTGGCTCAGTCAGTTGGGTGTCTGAGTCTTGATTGCGGCTCAGGTCATGATCACAGAGTCGTGGGATCGAGCTCCACTTTGGATTCTGATCTGAGTGTGGAGCCTACTTAAGATTCTCTCTCCCTGCCTCTCTGCCCTTCTTCCCCCACACCTCATGTGCTCTCTCTCTTTCTCTCTCTAAAATTAAAAAAAAATAATAAAATGTTATCAGTTTTGGTGGGATGGCTGGGATTGAAAAAATAGGGGTGCCTGGCTGGCTCAGTTGGTGGAGCATCCGACCCTTGATCCCAGGGCCGTGAGTTCAAGCCCCACATTGGGCATGGAGCCTACTTAAATAAATAAATAAATAAATAAATAAATAAATAAATAAATAAATAAATAAAATAAAATGAGTGTTCTCTCTTACGGCCCACATTTTTTACTTTTGATGTCTTATTTTAAAATGTATTATTGGGGGACCTGAGTGGCTCAGTCGGTCGGGCATCCAACTCTTGATTTCAGCTCAGGCCACGATCTCACAGTTTCACGAGTTCGAGCCCTGTCTGGGGTCTGTGCTGACAGTGTGGAGCCTGCTTGGGATTCTCCCTCTTTCTCTGCCCCTCCCCCACCCACACTCTCTCTGTCTCTCTCAAAATAAATAAACTTTATAAAAAATTTTAATGTATTATTTGTTTTGGAAAATATTATTTGGTGTGTTATTTTGAGAATCTTTCTTTTTGTTTATTTGTGAGAGAGATAGAGAGAGAGAGAGAGAAACACAAGTGGGGCAAGGGCAGAGAGAGAGGAAGACAGAGTCTGAGCCAGGCTCCAGGCTCTGAGCTATCAGTGCAGAGTCCGAGGTGGGGCTCAAACTCACAAACCCTAAGATCATAACTTGAGCTGAAGTCCACGTTTATCTGAATCACCCAGGCACCCCTAAAAATTCTTTCTTTAAGGCCTGAAAGATATTCATCGACATTTTCTATGCAAGAAGGTAAGGTTTTGTTTTTGACATTTAAGTCTTTAATCCACCTTTAATTGATTTTTTATTTATGGTAAAAGCCAACCTCGCCTTTTTTATAAATGGGTAACTGTGATATGATAAAAGCAGAGACAGAGAGAGAGAGAGAGAACACGAGGGCACAAGAAAGGGCATGAACCTTTGTCCCTAGTTCCTGACGCTGAGCTCCTAAATCTCTTGGAATTCCTGGGTGATAAGAAAGCCTCTTCCAAAGAGACCACTCTTGGTGGTATCTTTGGGGTAGAGACTGGCCACCAGAAAAATCAAGGCATGACTAGAGGGTTGTAACTTCCAGTCCTATCCCCCAACTTCCAAGCAGGGGGGAGGGGCTGGAGACTGAGTTAATCACCAAGGGCCAATGATCATGCCTGCGTAATGGAACCTCTGTAGAAACCAATCAATGGGGCTTGGAGAACTTCCAGGTTGATGAACATGTACCAGGAAGGTAACCCACCCCAAGCCCACAGGGTCTGAAGATCCTATGCTTGGAACCTTCCAGACATCACCCCATGTACCTCTTCATCTGGCTATTCATTTGTATCCTTTATAACGTCCTTTTTAATAAACTGGGAATAGTAAGTAAAGCGTTTCCCTGAGTTCTATGAGCTGTACAACAAATTGTGTCCACACAAAAACCTGAACACGGATGTTTATAGCAGCTTTATTCATCATTGCTAAAACTCAGAAGCGACCAAGATGTCCTTCACTAGGTGAATGAAGAAACTGGTAAATCCAGATAATGGAACATTATTGAGCTATCAAGCCACAAAAATACAGGAAGGAATCTTAGATGCATATTGCTAATCTTAAATGCATAAGAAGCAAATATGAAAAATCTACATACTGTATGATTCCAACTATATGACATTCTGGAAAAGGCAACACTATGGAGACAGTAGAAAGATCAGTGGTTGCAAGGAGTTCTGGGGTGGGGGGGGGGGAGGGCAGGCTGAATAAGTGGAGGGCAGGGGATTTTTAGGACCAGAAGACTATTCTGTACAATACTGTAATGGTGGATACATGTCATTAGACATGTGTCAAACCCCACAGAATGTACAACACAAAGAATGAACCTTAATGTAAACCATGGTCTTTAGTTAATAATAATGTATCAGTATGGGCTCATCAACTATAACAGGTGTACCTCACTAAAGCAAGATTTTAATAGGGGAAAGGGTGGGAGGTGGAGAGAGGGTAATGGAAGATACGGGAACTCCATTCTTCCTGTCCACTATTCTGTAAACTTAAAATTGCTTTCAAAAAATAAATTATATTAAATAAATAAATTAAATAAGGTGTTTACTACAGAGAAAACTAAAACTCAAAAGTTTAAAGAAATGGATCCTCTAGCAAGTTTAGAACAGATTCCCTTTCATCCTCAAGTTAGACAGCAGCATTAGAACTGATTACCCAGTTTCTTTAAAATAGTACTATCAAGGGGTGCCTGGGTGGCTCAGTCAGTTGGGCATCTGACTTCGGCTCAGGTCATGATCTCACAGCTCGTGAGTTCAAGCCCCGCGTCAGGTTCCATGCTGACTGCTCAGAGCCTGGATCCTCCTTCAGATTCTGTGTCTCCCTCTCTCTCTGCCCCAACCCACTTGCATTCTGTCTCTGTCTCTCTCAAAAATAAATAAACATTAAAAAAAATTTTTTTTAAATAGTACTATCAATAATTTAATTCCAGCATAGTCACCATATGGTGTTATATTAGTCTCGGGTGTCCAATATAGTGATTCAACAATTCCATATGTCACCAAGTGCTTATTGTTATGCCCAGAATTCGTGATCCCCAAAGACCACCAGGGAGTCGAGTCTGATGCAAAAGCAAAGAGCCTTTATTCGAGCTAGCTCGAGCTCAATCCCCTACCTGCACCGAGGCAGAGGCAGCGGTGAGATACTGGAGAGAGTGGGTTTCAAAAGCACAAAGGTTTTATAGGGATCATGGCCTTAGCCGATTGGCTGGGGAAGGGTCATGGCCTCAGCTGATTGGCTGGGGAAATAGACCAATGGCTGCCAAGGTGTGGTCCCAGATCAGCAATTATCAGCCTCACCTGGAACTTGTTAAAAATGCAAATGTTGGGCCTGGTGGTCACAGACCTACTAAATCAGAAACTCTAGGGGTGGGGCTCAGCGATCTGTGTTTGAACAAGTCTTCCAGGAGATTCTGATGCACCTGAAGTTTAAGAACCACTGTGTCTGAGGATCTCTAACATGTTTGGCCTCAGTGTATACAGAACATTTTTCACTGGTCACCTATTAACCATTGGCTGTCAGCCTTGCTGTGCTATATAAATACCTAGCTCTAAACACCATCCCCAGAGACTCTGATTAATTGGTTTGGGAGGGGTAAAATGCTCCCAGGTCATTCTAAGCCTGGACAGGGTTGAGGGCTCCTGCCTCTGGCCCCTACCTGAGAGAAGCCCTCCCTCTTCTGCTCACACTTTCCACGCCTCTCACACTCCCCTTCCTCCCACCTTAGACTTCAGAAGAATGCATCAATCGGTAGCCTGCTTTCTTAGAAAACATAAGTTACTCAAGGGGAGGAGGCGTGGTCTGAGGTTTGAGCGGGAACCTCTTCATGTCAGGGACATAGTCACTAGTTGGCCGGCCTAGTCTGCTCTTTCATTTATCACAAGTCCCCTTGTTAATCCCCATCACCTATTTCACCCATCTCCCCACCCACCTCCCCTCTGATAACCATCAGTTTCTTCTCTATAGTTAAGAGTCTGTTTCTTGGTCTGTCTGTCTCTCTTTTTTCCCCTTTGCTTATTTGTTTTGTTTCTTAAATTCCACATATGAGTGAAATGATATCATATGTCTTTCTTTGACTTATTTCACTTAGCATAATACGCTCTAGTTCCATCCACGTTGTTGCAAATGGCAAGATTTCATTCTCTTTTATGGCTGAATAATATCCTATTGTGTATATATACTACATCTTCTTAATCCTTTCATCTATCAATGGATACTTGAGCTGCTTCCATAACTTGGCTATTATAAATGATGCTGTTATAAACATACGGGTGCATGTATCCCTTTAAATTAGTGTTTTTGTATTCTGGGGGATAAATACCCAGTAGTGCTATTAATGGATCATAGGGTAGTTCTATTTTTAATTTTTTGAGGAAACTCTTTACTGTTTTCCTTAGTGGCTATACCAGTTTGCATTCCCACCAACAGTGCATGAGTGTTCTTTTTTTCCAAGTTCTTGCCAACACTTGTTGTTTTCTGTGTCATTAATTTTAGCCATTCTGATGAGTATGAGGTGATATCTCACTGTAGTTTTGACTTTCATTTCCCTGATGATGAGATGTTAAGCATCTTTTCATGTGTCTTTTGGCCATCTGGATGTCTTCTTCGGAGAAATGTCTTTTCATTTCCTCTGCCCATTTTTTAATTGGTTTATTTGGTTTTGGGGGTGTTGATTTGTATAAGTTCTCTTTAAGTTTTATTTATTTAAGCGATCTCTATACCCAACGTGAGGCTCAAACTCACGACCCCAAGATCAAGAGTCACATGCCCTTCCAACTGAGCCAGCCTTGTGCCCCTGTATAAGTTCTTTATATATTTTGGATACTAACCCTTTTTGGATATGTCATTTGCAAAGATCTTCTCCCATTTGGTTGGTTGCCTTTTAGTTTTGTTGACTGTTTCCTTTGCTGTGCAGAATCTTTTTATTTTGATGAAGTCCCAAATAGGTTATTTTTGCTTTTATTCCCCCGTCTCAGGAGACGTATCCAGAAAAATGTTGCTATGGCTGATGTCAGAGACCTTTCTGGCTGTGTTATTTTCTAGGATTTTTATGGTTTCAGGTCTCAAATTTAAATTACTATCAGTAATTCACAAAATACTTTTATAGGTAACTAACATTCAATTGGGGGGGGGGGTAGGGAATGAAACCTAAATGTTTTGCTCTACTTATAGAAAACTCTGTACAAAAAAGTCCAAATTGAGGGGCGGTTGGTGGCTCAGTTGGAAGAGTGTGTGACTCTTGATCTTGAGGTGGTAAGTTTGAGCCCCATTTTGGGTGTAGGGATTAGTTTAAAAATAAAAAAATCTTTTTTTGGTAATTTTTAAATTAATTAATTATTTATTTATTTATTTATTTTTGAGAGAGAGAGAGAGAGAACGAGCGGGGGAGTGACAGAAAGAGAGGGAGACACAGAATCTGAAGCAGGTTCCAGGCTCTGAGCTGTCAGCACAGAGCCCGATGTGGGGCTTGAACCCACAAACTGTTGAGATCATGACCTGAGCTGAAGTTGGATGCTCAACCCACTGAGCCACCCAGGTGCCCCCAAAATAAATTCTTTAAAAAAAATCCAATTGAATCTAAAAATTATTAGATTAAGAGTTCAATTAAAAAAACTAGACGCAGAACAATTCTGTTCTGTATACCAGTAGCAAACAATGAGAAAAAAAAAATTTAAGTTGCCATTTATACTAGCAACTGTTAACCTTAAAAATAAAACTGTCAGTTATCTTACCAGAAAAAAAAAAAATGAGTTTATTCAGGAATACCAGAGAATTGCAATTCAGGACATGTGGGAAATGTGCAACAGTCTATAAAACTGAAAATACTCTTGCTGTTCTCTGGAAATGTCACTCCTAGATGCACACCGCAGAGAAACTCTCATACATGTGCACAAAGCAACATATGAAAGATTTCACTGCCACGTTGGTTACACCAATATATATTTGGTAACCTGAAACATGTTCTATCACTAAGGGACAAGATCATCTGTAGAAAATCTCTAAATAGAGCACTATAAATAAATATTAAAGAACCAGGACATAAAAGACAAGTAAAATATGTGTCAAAAATATAGCATTAGGGGCGCCTGGGTGGCGCAGTCGGTTACGCGTCTGACTTCAGCCAGGTCACGATCTCGCGGTCCGTGAGTTCGAGCCCCGCGTTAGGCTCTGGGCTGATGGCTCAGAGCCTGGAGCCTGTTTCCGATTCTGTGTCTCCCTCTCTCTCTGCCCCTCCCCCGTTCATGCTCTGTCTCTCTCTGTCCCAAAAATAAGTAAAAAACGTTGAAAAAAATTAAAAAAATATATAGCATTAAAGAAAGAGGGGAAAGAGCAGATTTATCTTAAAATTCTTTCCCAAAAACCAAAAGACATAGTGGAATGCAACAGTCTGCATTTTAACTGACATTGAGTCCAAAAGGGAGAACCATACCATTCATGGGGGTACTGCAATATCGGGTTGGTTTGTAGAATAGATGGAGAGAGCCCCTATTCAATCTCTCTGTTCCCAAAACCCACATCATCATCATCATCATCATCATCATCAACTTGATAAAGTATCCTCAGGTACAGGTTTACAAGATACTAAATGATAAGAACACATACTATTCATGGGGCGCCTGGGTGGCTCAATCGGTTGAGCATGCAACTTCAGCTCAGGTCATGATCTTGAAGTTGACAAGTTTGAGCCCCACATTGGGCTCTGTGCTGACAGCTCAGAGCCTGGAGCCTGCTTCGGATTCTGTCTCCCTCTCTCTCTGCCCCTCCCCAGCTCAAGCTCTGTTTCTCTCTGTCTCAAAAATAAAGATAAACATTTTTAAAAAACCATTTTTTTAAAGAACACATACTGTTCTTGATCTTGGGCCAAGAAACAAAGAAACAACCTACAATTAAGATTCCCAGCGGAACTCGCTTCCCAGCTGTCCCTTATAAAATTCCACATCCTCAACTCTTCCAAAAACCAGTCTCACCCCTCTATGAGAGAGCTTCTCCTGGCATACTTCTCCACAGTTCAGGAAATAAGGAAATTCTGTCCTCAAACTGAATTTTTCCCAGAGGTGAATGCCCTACTCCCAGATCCCAGGAGAGCCCTGTTCATTTGCGGATCCCTTTTCCTCCACGAATGGAGGCAGTGCCTCTTGCTGCCAGGAGGGGGCAGACGCAGCCTCCATCCTCTGAGAGAGCTTCCTGTTGCCAGGAAGCTGTGGACAGTTCAACTGCATTTTTCCTAACAGCCTCTTCAGGAGCTTCCTTCATAGCACAGGGCAGGCAATCGATGCATTACAGTGTCGTGCCTTGTTCTACACGATAGGGATAAAATAAGTTATACAGACACGATTTCTGACCTCAGGGAGTTTATATAGGGAAGGGGTCAAGTAGAGCAAGGGAGGGAATGAGTAGTGATATTAAAACTGAAAAAGGAAAACGGGCCTTGTTGGCTCTGTCAGTAGGTACAGATTTTAACCTAAGAGCAAAGGAGAAACACTGAGGATTTTGAGCTGAGATCGGACTCTCCGTTTAGAAAGATCGCTCTGGTGGCGCCTGGGTGGCTCAGCCAGTTAAGCATCCAGCTCCATTCAGCTCATGATCTCACACAGTTCGTAAGTTTCAGCCCCCCCGCATTGGGATCTGTGCTGACAGCTCAGAGCGTGGAGCCTGCTTCGGATTCTGTGTCTACCTGTCTCTTTGCCCCCCCCCTCTCAAAAATAAAACATTTTTTAAAAATTAGAAAGATCACTCTGGCTATAATGTGGAGAATGGGTTATAAGGGGTTGAAGTCATGAGATGCCTGGGTGGCTCAGTCAGTTAGGCAACCAACTATTGATTTCTGCTCTGGTCATGATGTCGCGGTTCGTGGGTTTGAGCCCCACATCGGGCTCTGCACTGGCAGTGCAGATCCTGTTTGGGATTCTCTCTCTCTCTCTGCCCCTCCCACACACACTTTCTCTCAGAATGAATAAATAAACTTAAAAAAAAGAGAGAGAGAGAGAGAGAGTTAAGTCAAAGCCAGGGAACCAGTTTGGGAATCTGTAGCAGAAATCCAGAGGTAAATGGCTTACACTAGGGTACTGAGAAGGAGAAAAGCATCTACTGACATCCAGAAGCTGGCCTGGGATTCACACCTAGACCTTGGTGGTCTCCTGTTGAACGTAATTTCAGAATATCAACATAAGACAAGGCCACTCTGTGATCATGGTGGGTCAAGGCAAAACAAGTCCATCCCATACGTCTGAGCACAGAAAAAAAGGATGAACATCGTCCAGATAGCAAAAGTCCAAACTGCTCCCTGTCCTTGCTAATATGAGTGATGGTTTATTTACCAATCATAAGTCAGTCTCATTCTATCCTTCCGTCCTTCTAGGTAAGACTTATTAAGATACCCAATAATAAATGATGTCACTTCCTGAAAACGTCAAATCCAGAATAAAGCCTCACTTGCTTAAAATCTCCCACAAATCACTTAGCACAAGCCCAAATCCTGCAGTAAATTCTTTCCAACACCCTCTTACTGAGACACCCCATGATTCCCCACGGGGTGTGTTCTTCCTCGCTGCAACAAATAACCAACTTGCTCCAATACAAATACACTCCCGGAAGTGTTTGGCTGGAGAAGATTTACAGCATATCAGCAGCAGGGGATAAGGACCACGTTCTGGCTTAGACAATCGAGTCAAAGAGGGCACGTCGGGGAAGGAACAGATTTGTAGGAAAAGATGATAAATTTCATTGCGGACAAGTTGAGCTGAGCTGTTTATGGGCCGTCCCAGTGAAGATGTCTGATAGACAGTTAGATACCAGGGTGTGCAGTCCAGGAGATCTTGTGTTGGGATGAAGTGGGGGAGATGGCAGCATATATATGGTAAATGAGGCCCAAGGTGATGGGTAAGCCGGTTTATCTAGGCAGAGTCTAGCGAGTGAGAAAACAAGTGGACCCGGAACAGAACCCTGAGGAACGTGTAGGAATAGATAGTGAAAAAGGTCAAGAAGGAAGAGGAAACCCAGGAGGGTGCAGGGTCCCAGAGAGCAAAGGTAGGGAGCACTTCAGGAAGAGGGGGAGGTCACCAGTGCCAAATGCCACAGAGAGGTCAAGAAAGATGGAAGTATCTTCTGGGATTAAGTGAATGAGGCCAGGCCTCCGTGGAGGGGCGGGTACAGGAGCTGGAGTGCAATGGGTTAAGGACAGAATGGGAGAAAAGGTCATCGCTGAAATGGGGACGGTGCAGTTTCACAGATTCCTACTTTGTCTTTCCCACTGTGATAGCTTTTTTCCCCCAGCCCAAAGACCTGTTGTGGTGGTAATGCGCTCCAACCCCAAGCATATCAACCCCGTTAAACACCCGGGGACCAGGGAAACGATGAATGGAGTACCCAAAGCAAGCTCTTATTCTAGCCCCCGCTCCCCAAATCACTGGAATACACTGTCCTCAGATACAGGAGGTATCAGATGTTAAACTGATAAGAACAGATACCACACTTGAGCTTAGCCAAAACATCAATTCCTACCCGTATCAACTCCCTATTATCCCAAACCTTCCTCCCTCAGGTCCACAAATACAGTATATGAGCCTGTCCTTATAACCTTCAACATTCTCGTCTCCCCTGAGACCAGGCTAATCCTCCCCAGGGTCACGCTTCTCCACAATCCAGTAATTCTGTCATCAAATTGGGACTGTTTCTCCATGGAAGTTAGTAATCCCTGGCAAAGCGGTAGTTATTTGTATATCCACCTCCGTTAAGCGAGGCAGTGCCTCTTGTAGCCAGGTGAGGGCAGAGTTGCTCCCTGAGCAAACCCTCCCGGAGCTCTGTAAGCAAGGAGCACCTGTGATATGTAGGGCAATGAATTGAGGCTGGAAAAAGGTCATTCGAAATTTATGGAGATAAACTGGTATATACTGAGTCCTACTTAGTGTCTTGCATTCTGCCAGGCAACAGGGATACAATGATGATTTACACGGGCATGATCTTGAATTAAAAAGAGTTATAGTGGGAGGCAAGGTGAATCAGGCTTGGGGAGGGAGTGGTGGTAAAAAAAAAAAAAAAGCTGGCAAGGAAAGCAGGGGTCTTAACGGCTATACTGGTGGGTCCTAAAGACGATGGAAAGGCACTGAAGTTTTATGAGCTGAGAAGTGAGACTTGATCATAATTTTTTATTTGGAAAAATCACTCTGGCTGCAAGGGGGAGAATGGATTGATTGGAAGGGAGGAAACCAGACCCAGGGAGCAGGTTAAATTTTTTGTAAAAACCTCAGGGTGAATGGCTTGAATTAGGGTAGCAGAAGTGGGGGGCATGGACAATTGGGTGGAATGAATAGTGAGGTGAAGTCCATTTTGGAAAAGTTGAGGAGTCTGGGGACCAACCAAGTGATAACGTTCATCCAGAAGGCAACTGGAGTTACCGCTGTGAAGCTCAGGAAAAAGAGCCTGGGCTGGAGTCATAGGCATAATGCTGGTCATTAAAAACATGGGAGTGAATAAGGTGGCCCAGGCAGAGTGAGAAAAATAGCTGGGTGTGGCACCCAACTGGGGGTACATTACTGTTTAAGGAATGGCTACACTATCTACTTCAAGAGATCACTAAGACTGTTGGATCCACACGACTCCTGAAACAGAATGCTACGGGCACCAGTGACAGTCACAACAAACTTTATTACAATGAGAGGCAAGGCTGACCGATCGGGACCAACACTCTTGATAAGAGTGCGCCCCGAACAGCCAGGGTACAGAGTTTTTATAACCGATCACATCGTTTTATCATCACCTGGGAACAGAACAAAGAAAGTTTCCAGATGAGTCAGAAACAGTTGCCAGATGAGTTAGAAACAGTTGCCTAAGGAGGTGTTTATTTTAGACTTTCTGCCTCTAAGTGGCAACCAGTGGATCCCCTTGACCCTGCCTCTGATGCTCTTTTCTTTGGACTTTTGTTTCCTTAATTGGTGAAGCCTGATTTACAAGAGTATGAGAGGTAGTTTACAAGAGTAAAGCAAGGCTGTTATCTCTTAACCTTCAGTATCAACACAAAGCTGTTATTTTTCAAGCTAAGCATTAGCCCTATACTACAATCTAACCCTTACAAGACATTATGAGAAATATCAACAGTGGGAAAGAACAGGGTCTCAAGAACTGTGGGAACACAGCGTTTCAGGACATAGGGAATGGATCAACTGGGTAGTGTTGCTGAGAGGTCAAGAAAGTGACTGAAAATAGTCTTGAGAAAGCACAGTGGACACGGCATATACAAATCAGCCAGGGAGTTTGTCAACATGAAAATTCTGATTCATTTGGTCTGCGGAAAGACCTGGGATTCAGGGGCACCTGGGTGGCTCAGCAGGTAGAGCACGCAGCTCTTGATCCCAGGGTCCGTGACTTTGAACCCCACGCTGGACAGTGGAGCCTACTTTATATATAACCTGTATATGTATAGGCCCTGCTACAAGCCAAGCTCCTAGCGACATCGGACGGGAAAAACCGTCGCTCGGGAAAAATCAGACCCTGTCAGAAGATCCAAGCGGAGCAGGAGCACTGAGGGCCTGATTCACATTCCCAAAATGGCTCCGTACAAAGGGCCTTCCGCTCCCGGTACCCCACAGCCGCCCTCTACGCAGGGACCCTGCGCACCAGGCCTGCAGAGGCGCGCCGGGAGGCAGGCGTGTAACCGGGATGACGCCGGTCGAGACTTCAAGATGAGGTTCAGGGGGAACCTCACGGGGAGGTGGAGCCTGCACACCAGTTTAGGGTGTGTGTGGGTAAGCGGGGGGCTCAGGGAGTGGTGTGGGAGCAGGCAGTCGTGACCGGGACGGAGCGTCTCCCGAGATCGTTGCAAAGCCGGGACCTCTGCGTTCTCGTCCTACAGAGAGCCGGCGGTACGGCCCCCGCTGCAATGAGCGCCTGCGCGACTCCCTGAGACGCATGCGCGTCTTTTTTCGCGCCCCAGATGCTGAGTGTGCGCACTGCACTCCCGCCTTCCCTGGAATTCCCTACCCACAATTCCCCAGGCTCGCGCGCTGTCTCCATATGCGCGTGCGCCCGCCATAGTCCCGCCCATAAATCCCGTGGGCCTCTGCGAGGTGGTATTTAAGTATCTCGCTGCCGCCCGTCTGCCTCATTTTTTTTTCACGGTGTCGGGTAAGTGTGTGGGTTGTTTACTTTATCTTTTTTAAAAGGTGAAGCGAGGGAAAAATAAAAAGTGAGCGTGGCTTGCCTGAGCACTAATACATTGCATTTATTGGTTGGTGGGGGAGGGGTAAGAGCTCGGCCACGGCCTTGAGTCCACGAAGCAGCCGCGGAGCTTTGTGAAGGGCAAGATGGCGATGGCGGGCCGTGCCGGCGGCCCTCTCTGTGATGAGAACCTTTTCACAGACCTGTACTGAGCTCCGTGAGGATAAGAAACTCTGAAGAGACGGGCCTTGCACAGCCGAAATGCGACACAGTCGTAGCTCCGGCGGACAAAACGATTGTGAAAAAGCCGGTGTTGATTTAATGTCCTCTTGTCTGCAGGGATTAGGCGCACGTCTGAACGCTAGAATGGAAAAGGGCCGACCTGCTAGGGTAAGTGTGTGGCCCTCTTTTACCCCCTCTTCCTCCGTTGTCGAGTGTACGGGGGCCTTGTGGGAAGTGCTACGGGGATGATACTAAGGATTGAACTCTCTCTTTCTGATGGAGTAGTGGAGAAAGCCTAAGAGTTCTGAGTAGCACCAGCCCGCAGCGAATGTTCGGGTGTTTCGCGCGGAGGTAAGAAGACCGACTGCAAAGTATGAAACTAAGTGAGAGGTGGCCCCCCCCCCTTTTTTTTCCCTTCCAGATGTGGCTCAACTCAAAAGACCTTACGGGTTGGAGGATGGGACAAGACCCATCCCTGCAAAGTAAACATTCCAGTGATGCTCCAGGTGGGTATGCAGTGATTTACCGCAGTTAAGGGTGGGCACTGTGTCTAGATGGGGTTTGTTCTTGTTCAGATTATGCTGACCACTCTGTGATGAACATAAAAAAGACAAGCATATGGCTGATCTTAAAAGTGATGTCATCTTCCTGCTGAGAAGTGGACCAAGAGTATTCAAGGACCTATGAATGGCTATTTTTAGGTACATATAATGCCTTCCTTTTCTGTTTCCAGCATCTCCTCCCCAAGCCTGAGGAATCCAGCTGCCTCCAAGGGTGAAGACAGGTAATTTTTTGACCAAATGAGGGGATTGGAGTGTCCTCTCCTGTTTGGCCTACAACCAGGAGAGCAAAATGAGCAGTTTTGCCTTTTTGCTTCTTGCAGCTTATTCCTCTTAGAATGACTTTCCTGTGGAGGGAGAGAGCAACCCAACAGTACAGTTAATTCTTGAGATGGTGTGCTCTCCCTCACCCATATGTTACTGTCAGATGATTTGAATAGATATGCTGATCCTCTGTGAGGTACAACAATTAATAGCATGTTAGAGTTCTGATGGCAGTTTCTATTATGAAGAAACTTTGTTCTAGCCTAGTATTTTTTGATAACCATCTGGTCTCCTTTTGCAGGTCGTCCTGATGGTGGTAATATGTTGATTTACCTTATGGTGAGTAGCTTCTCCCAATACTGTTGTTTTGTTAGCATATATGTGAACCCATCAAAGGGTGATTTTTTTTTTTTTTTTTTCCATGGTGTGGTTTTTATTTGTCTCGTCGTTGTGACCAAAGACTTGATCAGCCCGTATAGCTTTCTGGTTCTTTTTCCTTGTAGTGATGTTTCTTGATCTATTTCTCTAGATGCCCACTGATGTGCTCAGGGTCGAATTCATGGAAAGAGTTAAGGATGGTGAGTACTTGTAACCTTGCTGATTACAGCTTGCCCTAGAGTATAATGCCAATGAAGAGAGCAAGCATCCTGTCTTACCCCTGTTCTAGCCCCAGAGCCAGTAATGGTGAACCCACTGGGGCTAACTGGGTGAGAGGATGAGAATTTGTTCCATAAGGAACTGTCTGAGGTACAGCGTATCCCTGTCAATAGTATTTGCTTGGGTTTTCTTCACTTAAACCCATTAATTATATAGCTAGAATAGCTTTGGCTGTTTTAGATACTTGCTTGGCTAATTACATGATCTTTTTCAGGAGCAGCTTCTTCGTGTATACTACCAAAAGGCCTCCAGAGTTAACAGGTTAGTTGGTTAATGTCTGTGGTTCATGCCACCAGATGGGCAAGTTTCCATGATGAATAAAACTAGCTCACTATGACTCCACAATGAAAACATGTGAACACCTGAGAAACTGGAAAAAGTAGGAATGGGGGGTGCCACGTGGAAGGACTTTTCATTACCCACAGCTTTGTCTTTCTCTAGGTATGGTTACCCATAACCTGCTCATTTGCTCAGAGGTGAGTAGTTTCCATACGTGATACCTGAAGCATATCGGGTACCAAAAAAGCTCCCTTTGGGACCTAAACACGTGATGACTTACATGGAATCTCGTTCGGCTGATAACTTGCTGTTGAGATTGGAAATCTGATTTTCCTAGAAATGATGGTTTTAAAGGGGAACGATTTATTGGTGAAGGTAAGCATTACTGACTCCAGTCTGGTTTGTTTCAGGTTTAGCACCTTCTCTGGAGCCCAAGAATGATTTGAGGTAAATGCCTTTGTAATGCTGTCATTTATAGCCATTATGTAAAATTTACTAGGTGTTTTTAATGGGGAGGGGGCGACACTTCGGGTAGCTATTCGAAGAAGACATTACTGACTTAATTCAGTCTTGTCTGTGGACACCCTGAACCATCTGTGACAAGCTCCCACTCACCAGTGATGAATGCAATACCGCCCCAGTCTGAACACTGTGACTGAAAGGTATTCTCTGAGCTGTGAGCTTATCTTAGAGTAAGAAGTGGTAAGTTGGCTGGTGGTTTCTATGTAAAATGTGCATGCAGAATACTACATAACCTTTACAGCTGTGCCTTCCCTCTAAGCAATGGGGACCCAGGGGGATGACTGAGAGGCCTATAATTCCCAATCATTCTTTTACAGGTACCCTCAGCCATTTCTCTGCTCAGCTCCAGTCTGAAGTCAGGTGGGTAAACCTAGATACTAGATGGTCCAAATTAAAACTTCCCAGTGAAGAAACAGTCACATGTCTTACTTCCTGTTCTAGTCCCAGAGCCTGTAAAGGTGAACCCACTGGGACTGGCTGGGGGAAAAGAGGAAGCTTGTTCCAGAAGGAACAGTCTGAGGGATTACAAGAGATTTCTAAAGATGGGAAAGGGAAGGACAAGTCACTTTGATGTAGTTTTGTTTTGTTTTTTTCCAGGTCTGAAGAAGGAACAAGGCATAGGTAATGGGTAGGTATTTGTCCAAATATTGGTGTTTATTTAATGTTTATTTTTGAGAGAGACCACATGTGAGTGGGGGAGGGGCAGAGAAAGATGGAGACACAGAATCTGAAGCAGGCTAACAGAAAAACAAAAGTATACCTGAAAGTAGGTATTATGTTAGGGTTTTTTTTTTTAGAAAGCAAGTGGGGGAAGTGGGGCAGAGGGAAAGAAAATCTTAAGCAGGCTCCATACTGAGTGTGGAGCCCACGTGGGGCTTACCCACATGACCAGAGCCTAAATCAAGAATCATGTTCAACCAACTGAGCTATTGATGCTCTCCAGGGTGAACTAGTTTAAAGGGTCGTCCCTTGTAAACTCCATGTAGTGCATACATTCTTCTTGTCTACCAAGAAAATGCACTTTATTCTGTATAGGAATTCAGTTCTTTATCAAAAGGGAATTTTCAAGTCCTGTTTTTGTACAACCTAGTTATTGCAATTAACATAATTGTTTAACCCTTTCTAAATACAGGTTTAACCTTCATTGTGACTTGTGCATGTAGCTGGATAGAAGGAAATAATCCTGGGGAAGTTGGCAGTATCCAATTTAATGTGGCACTTTGCCTGATGCTGTCTAGCTCAGGGAAGCATTGTTCAAGGAGCCTTCTAAGATCTTCCCTCCCCCAATACATGCCCCACTGCATGAAAAGTTTCCTGGCTTTGGGTGATCCTTAGCTCTGCCTTAACTTTGGCAGGCTTGGTTCATAAGGCACAGAGAGCCATAAGACATAATCCCCATTGAGGACCACTCAGACTCAAAATATTGGCTGTCAGAGTTTGGTATTTCACTGCCCTTTTTCTGCGTATAAAATTCCCAACGTTTCAGTGGAGTCTGCTTTCTGTAGGATCAGGCCAGTAGCCCCTGAATTTCTGTTCCTCTAATGAGTTTCTGGGTCTCTACATTCTTCCTTTTATCTGGAATTGTCCTGGTTCTTGTAGGTAACTCAGGGTCCCACTCAAAAGTTCCTGCTAGGAGGTACCTGGCTGGCTCAGAGCATGCAACTCGTGATCTCAGGATCCTGAGTTTCAACCCCATGTTTGGGCAGAGCCAACTTCTAAAGTTTTTTTTTTTTTTTAATTGTGAATGTTCATTTTTCAGACAGGGAGACAGAATCCCAAGTAGACCTCATGCTGTCCAGTGCAGAGCCCAACGCAGGACTTGAACTCTGAAACTGAGATAACCTGAGCTGGAATCAATGCTTCGACATATAACAGACTGAGCCAATGAGGTGCCCCTAAAAAAAATTTTCTTAAGTCAATGCTAAAAGGCTTACTTTGGCCAATTATTGTGTTTATCCTGTTGGTGTAAATATAACTTGATGAGAATAATCCTGCTTGTGTCGGCCTTCCATTTGTTCTTTCCATGGGAAACCAGAACTTCTGTTCCCTTAGGACATCTGGTAAGAATGCTCAGTGAACACCTCAATTGACATCAAACATCCATCTTTCCATCTACATGTGCCATTGTTTCTGAGCATAAATTTAGTAAGTGGGGTTAAGGTACATGAATGAGTACTTGAAAATTTACAATCTCATTCAGATGGATTGTCACCTCACACATACCTAATGTTTTCAAGTCTTTGCTTTTTAATTGGCGCTGTTGGGGAGCGGATAGTTCTACTTATGTATAACTGGGATGCAAATAGGTTGCATAAGAAAAGATACAAGGACCAACTTTTAAAATTGGGGGGAAAAAAAAGGCTGGGAGGAACACGGGAGAAACAGCTACCACAAGCAGAATCTGCAGTGCTGACCAGGAAACATCAGATCACTTGTGTCAAAGCCACTAAGGTCAGGTGGACTTGAAACAAAACAACAAGCAAGTGTTTAGCTTTTACTACAGACCAGCCACTATGCACACGACCTCTCACCCCAGTACTTACTGTGGGGTGTTTGCCAGAAGTATCCTTGGATAAAGGGGAACCAGCAAAGAAGCGACTTGTCCCTGTCACAATACCAGGGGAGGAGAGGGTTACTATTCAAAGTCCTAGGTACTTAAACATCAGGCCGGGTGCTATCCCTAGGAGTCTGGAGGCTGCTTCTTCTCTAACCCAGTTGAGGGATTCAGCAAGGAGACGATGGAACCAAAGTTGGATCTAGGCTGGTACAGGGGCCAGAAGGTATTCACTGAAAGAGTCTGGTTGACAATGAAGCCGTCCAGGAATACTATTCTCACCATTTGGCAAATGAATTCAAATTAAGATCCAAGTCAATGGCTACTCTGGCTAAAAGATGAGATAACAGACAATATGGAGGAATGGGGGAGAGGGTTGGAATGATTGAGGCCTGGCTCCTCGAGTTCCTGATACTTCAGACCACCTTTCCCCTGAGCTTCAGGTACATCCATTTGCCCCTTGACCTCCTTCCCTGATATACCTAACTGGACACAGTCCCTGGAGTCCCTGTCCTGCCCAGGTCTGCTCCCCCCTGACACAACATCCTGTCTCCCCACCTCCATGAATGGTCACAGCACTGAGCAGCTGCTGTGTCCCAAACCTAGCAGTGTACTGATCACAAGAGCCATGGCCTTGCTTTTGCCATTGTTGATTGCTGTTTAGTTACATTCTTACAAGAGGGAGGGAAAGGGAAAATAGGACAGTGAGTGCCTAAGATAGTTTGAAATAACAGTGGTTTTCAAGCAGCAGTGACTTCATCCCCCAGAAAAAAAAATCCCTGGAAACGCTTTTGGTTGTTACAACTTTGGGGGTGGTATACTGGCATCCAGTGGGGAGACCCTACGATGCACAGGCCAGCTCCCTCTCCACCACTCCAATGAATCATACAGCCCAAAATGTCAATAGTGCTAAGTTGAAGACACCATGAGATCTGTGAGAGATGCCAGCAGGGAACAAGAATCCGTGATTTGGTAAGAAGGTGGTCAGGGCAAGCGTCTCTGAGGAGGTGACATTTGAGCTAAGATGGGGAGTTCTGGAGGCTAAGGAAGGAACAGCTGATGGGATGAAACGGAGTCACTCAGGATGTATTCTGGAGTAGATGCAACAGGACTAGCGGACGGAGTGGATGTGGGGGTGAGTGAAGGGAGCATAAAGGACGTTCCAGTGGGGACAGTAGGGAATGATTTTGGATAGCGTGAGTCTCAGATGCCTCCCTGACACCCAAGGAGTCAAGCAGACGTGGTATGGTATAGGAGTTGCCTGAGGTTGGAGTCTCCACCACTTACTAGCTGTGTGACCTGAAGTGGTTCAGTTTCTCCATCTGTAAAAGACTGAACATGACAGTCACCACTTCTCTCTTAAGGCTGTTACTCCATACAAAGCACTTGGAATGGTGCCTGGCATCACTGACCAGTCAGGCTGGAGACAGGGAATCCGTTGTCACCATAGCACCGAAAGCCCAGGCACCAGATGAGAGGCTTTCAGTAGAAAGTGTGAATTCGAATTTCTAGAGAGCTGGGGGACAAGGTGGGGGGGGGGGGGCGGTTCACACAAATTAGCAAAGGGGGTGGTGGAATTGGTGGCCAAGAAGAGAACTGGTGCTTCTTTTCCAGGAGCTGCAGGAGCGGTCCAAATCCACCCCCGAGTCGCCACGGGAAAGTGGGCCCAGTGGAGCCAGCCTTGAGTCTAGGAGACCGTGCTCTCGGACAGCCCTGCCACAAGCCGAAGCAGGGCTTCCAGGACCATCCCCATCTATGCCCCCATTTTTTTTTTAAATGCTTATTTCTTTATTTGGGGAGAGGGGCAGAGAGAGAGACAATCCCAAGCAGGCTCTGCACTATCGGCATAGAGCCTGATGCACAGCTGGAACTCAGGAACCTGTGAGATCAGGACCTCAGCTGAAATCCAGAGTCGACCCTCAACCCACTGAGCTACCCAGGCGCCCCTGTACCTCCAACTTGATATGACCTCATTAGGTGTTTGGACGCCGTCAGGTTCTCCTGTCTCTTTAGGACTGTGGTTGTTAATGAATGGGCTTAGGGGGCCCTAAAGAATCCCCCCAGGAAATGGTATGCAAGACGTGTGTAAGGCAACTCATTTGAGGAAAGCTTCAACAGATTCTCAGAAGGGTTGGGAGATGCAGTTACATTAAAATCAAAATCTTCAAACTGACTAGGCTGTTCTTTGACATGCTCTATATTGTGCTGATTTTTAAGTTTATACCATTTCTTTTTTTTAATATTTCTTTTAACATTTATTTATTTTTGAGACAGAGAGAGACAGAGCATGAACGGGGGAGGGGCAGAGAGGGAGGGAGTCACAGAATCAGAAGCAGGCTCCAGGCTCTGAGCCATCAGCCCAGAGCCTGACGCGGGGCTCGAACTCACGGACCACGAGATCGTGACCTGAGCTGAAGTCAGACGCTCAACCGACTGAGCCACCCAGGCGCCCCAAGTTTATACCATTTCTTAAGAACACACACACACACACACACACATACACACACACGAATAGAAAGTCTAAAATTGTTTAATCAATTTATAAACAAGAAAAGTACCATTAAAACATTTTATGGGGGGGGGATGTTATAAGCCTTTGAACGTGTGACAATGTATAGTGTGTCAGTTTTGTGAAAACAAAACATCAAATTTATTTTATTATTTCAATGTTTATTTTTGAGAGACAAAACGCAAGCAAGGGAGGGGCAGAGAGAAAGGGAGACGCAGAATCCGAAACAGGCTCAGGCTCTGAGCTGTCAGCACAGAGCCCAATGCGGGGCTCGAACCCACAAACAGCGAGATCATGACCTGAGCAGAAGTCAGAAGCTTAACCAACTGAGCCACACAGGTGCCCCCAAGACATCAAATTTAAAATGTATGCACACGGAAAGAATGCTCTTCCCTTGGCCTCACTTTGCCTGTCATCAAAGCCAGTGATTCTCTGTGATCCCTCCCACTTCCCTCCACCTCTGCCATCACAGCCACCCTGCCCAAATCCCCTCCAGCTCTTGCCTGGAGAATCACAGGAGCCTTCTCCCAGTTTTCCCCAGTAGACCACGAACTCACGAAGCCAAAGGTCCTGTCTGATTTTATCATTGTAGAGTATGTGCTCCATAAGCATAATCAAATGGACACATGGCCTCCCAGGAGCAAAGGTTAATTTCCAAGTTCTTATGGTGCCTGCACTGTCAGTCTCCCATACTTGTATAGAAAGGGGCAGGGTAACAGCGGACTGAGGGTAAAGGAGCCACTCCCCACTTGCCTTGGCTTCAGAGGAGGAACAGGGCTGCTGCTGACTGCAGACCGACCTGAGGAAGCACGGGCCACCAGATCTGTGTTCTGGGATGCTTGGCTGTACATAGCCTGGGGCAGAAGGTGAAGCCCGCTCAGCTAGGGGCCTGTGGCCTCGCCCGAGGTTGGGTCCAGTAGAATTTGGAGAAGGTTCAGATGGAAAGAAACTGAACGCTGCTTTTGCCCCTGTATTGGTTTTTATTGCTGTTGAAACCAATTACCACAAACTCAGTGGCTTAAAACATAACAACTTACTATCTTACAGTCCTGGAGGTCAGATATCCAAAACAGGTCTCAGTGGGCTAAAATCAAGCTGGGTCCGCAGGACTGCATTCCGTTCTGGAGGCTCTAAGACAGAGAATCTGTTTCCTTGCCTTTTCCAGCTGCTAGAGGCTGCCCACATCCATCTGATGACCTCCTTCCATCTTCAAAGCTAGCAATGGCTCATCCACCTTATACGTGCTCCATCACTCTGACGCTGGCTCCTGCCCCCCTCTGACCCTGATGAGGACCTTTGTGATTACAGGCACCCACTAGATAATCCCAGATAAACTCTCCTTCCCCCAACTCTTAATTTAACCACATCTGCAAAGTACCTTTTGCCATGTAAGGTAACACATTGAGAGGTTCTGAGAATTAGCACGGGAGTATCTTTATTGGGGGCAGTATTCTACCGGCCACACCTCCTTAATTCAGCCCTCCCTGGAGGCTCTGGATTTACATATGGGAACCTTTACAAACTCCCTGTTTATTATTAGCATCAGGGACACAATGCTGAGAGCCTTGCTCTCTAAAATCATAGATTATAGAAATTTTGCTAGTTGAAAGCCTGTCAGTGAGAACAGAAGGTCCCACCTAGTCACCTTGACACAGAGACAACGGCCTCTATTTCCAGCCCGGGCGTAGAGCTTCAGTGAAGGAGATTTCCAACAGAACGTTCCACATTAAAAAAAAAACAAAAAACAAAACAAAACAAACAAAAAAAAACGCTCCACATTTATATTAATATACTTTCCAAGGAAACGGGACCTCAAGTCCTTTCTCAGCTCCGGCCTGATCATCAATCCTTTTCATACAGCCGGACTTCGCCTTGAGCCTACAAAAGAACTGCTTCGTTTACATTTTATCTACACTGGCCTCAGCCTGTCTCTCCCACCTGGGTTTAGGAATCGGGACCCTCCAAAACGCCTTTCTCTGGGCATCTCTTCCCTTGTGTGAAGGGCGCACGGTGGACGATGCGTCGTAAACGGCAAGATGTAAGTGGTTTGGGGGTGGATGGTACAGTCAAGGAGGAGGCGCGGAAGGGAGGGGAGCCCTAGAATGAGAGGGGAATGCAGCCCTAAAGCCCAACCTCAACTGGGTTCTCACTACCGCCGTATAAGCGCGTTATTAGTCCCCAGTTAACAGAAAAAGATTCCAAGCAACCGGCCTTATGTCATCAAGTCAGGAACTGGCGAGCAGGGATCCCAATCCAGTTCTTCGGACTCCGAAGCCTGTACTTGGGATCGATAAACAAACGTCCCGGGGAAGGGCGCCACCACCTACCGAAACGCCTTCCACCCACTCACCGAGAGCGCCGCACGGCCTGCAGGCGGGGAGACTGGCCCGAGTCTGGGAGGCAGAGACCACGCCCATATTGAAATCCAGACTTGTATGTGGACCAATCCCAAGAAAGAAAATCATTGGCAGGGCGGGGTTATGTAAAACACGCGGAGTCAGTACAGGCAGGCAATGCAGCAAAGACCACTATTTAAGATCTTTTTTTAAAAAAATCTAGCTATTATTATAAAGGAAAGATAATGAGACGTTGAACTTAAGAAGTATTACATATTTCAAGGTAATCTAATCATTATGTCATAGAAATCGCCACAATCGTAAAAGCTATAGGAAGGGTAAGGGTTGCCAGGAGCCGGTTGCAACGGTATCGCTTCTCGGCCTTTTGGCTAAGATCAAGTGTAGTATCTGTTCTTATCAGTTTAATATCTGATACGTCCTCTATCCGAGGACAATATATTAAATGGATTTTTGGAATTAGGAGATGGAATAGGAGCTTGCTCCGTCCACTCCACGCATCGACCTGGTATTGCAGTACTTCCAGGAACGGTGCACCCCCTTTTGGGGGAACACTAATGGTTTCTAAAAAAAGAACATGGTTTTTTAAGAGTCTTTTAGCTCTGGTTTGAAAGGGAGTGGTGGTTTTTCTTAAATATACTAAGCCAATGGGGCTGTTAAACACTTTCGTTGGTTTTAACCCAAGTTATGACTTACCTAATTTGTGAGCTCGCTCGCGCCGCGCGCCCCTTTTCTCTTTCTCTCTGCCCTCCCCATGGGCTCCGCGCGCCCCCTTTCTCTCTCTCTGCCTTCCCCATGGGCTCCGCGCTGATAACTCAAAAATTGGAGTCTTTTTCGGGTTCTGTGTTTTTTCCGCCGGCGGTGCTCTGTCTTTGTCAGATGGAAGTGTACTAACGTTAATAAGAATAATATATTGCTCAGCGGGGAGCGTTCTGATACAAGCAAGTAACTTGAGAATGATCCCTGTTGTTTCTTACTCTGCGTGCAGAAATTGTTTTCCTGGTATCGATGTGTTTCTCCCCAAGGCAGTTTCTATTTGGTAAAATAACTTTCTCGGTCTGGGAGCTGGAGTAGCAACTTTTTTTCTCTTGCACTTTTAGAAAATGTGTTCTTTAAAGGGTTCAAAAACGATTTGCAGGTTTGTTTTATCCTGGATTATAAAGGGGAACTCCCGGGGGGGCCGGCCCAGCCTAGCCTAAACCCCAGATATATCCCCGAGTTTACAATGAGAGGAAACCGCCCACCAACAAAGGGGACGTCTCGCAAAATAAAGGAGTAATTTAAAGAAAGACTTTTAAGGTTAAGGTGGAGTTTAGATTTGATTTAATGTTGTAATAGGCTCAATACAAACTAGGACTGTGGAGGGGAGACAAAGGGGTCAATATCCAGTGTACCCTGTGAAGTAGACATCGTGCTTGTTACCTTGGTAATAACGTTTGCATAAGTGTGGAATGTTGTGCTCAGAACCCTCATTCACAGCTCTGCAGCTGAGCTGGAAATCGAGGCTGCTTCTCTGTGAGGCCTTGTGCAGGCAAGAGTGCGATGCTTTATTTCTTACTGATAAAATTTTAAACGGGCAAATTTCTGGTACTCTAATCTCAGAGAACAAAACCTCTGTAATAAAATTGTAGTCATTCACAGGAAGGGTGGTTACATTTATGCAGCAGCAGCTTGTACCTGGGAGAAATACTGTTAATTTTGCAGTTTTATTCTCAGTTGGAGCTGATGTTTTTTACCATCACCAAACCTCAATGCGAGGAAATAAAAAAGACGCAGCTACCTCCACTTTCTAGGTTTCTATTTTAAGATCATCGGTTTCATTTTCCCCATCCTTCGTCGGTTTGTGGCTTTTACGCTCGAGGTTGAAGCCATGCGCCTCAGTGATTTTTTTTTTTTTTTTCTAAAGTGTGCTCGTCTTTCTTGTCTTGTACAGAAAACATATTACACGATGCTTTGGAGCAGGGAGGCGCCTTCCACTCCAAGTACACAACTGTCAAGTTACTCTCCAGATCTCCACCAGCACCCCCAGAGTTCGTAAAGCAAAACCAGCTGCAGAAGGCAGGGGACCAGGGGATCTTTACTCTTCTCTTTCTTATTCTTTTAAGTTTGTATTTATTTAAGTGATCGCTACACCCATCGTGGGGCTTTAGAACTTACGATACGGAGATCAAAAGTCACGAACTCCTTCCACCCAGCCAGCCAAGCGCCCTTCTTCCGGCTTTTTAAACTGCAAGAGACGGCGTTCATCCGGATCAAACGCGGCGCGCTGGTGACGCAACGCTGCGCCGGAAGTGCGAGCCGTGGGCTGCTGGGTTCCGTTATGGGGGCTACTGGGGCACGCTGGAACCATGTGTGGGTGGGCACCGAGACCGGGATCCTGAAAGGTGGGTGGCCGGGCCCAGCATCGGGAAGGGGGGGGGGTGTCCCTCGCTCGCGACCCCGGATCGACTGACGCCCGCCTCCCGCAGGGGTGAACCTTCAGCGCAAACAGGCGGCGAACTTCACGGCGGCAGGACAGCCGCGGCGCGAGGAGGCGGTGAGCGCCCTGTGCTGGGGCGCGGGCGGCGAGACTCAGGTGAGCGGCCGCTGGTCGGTCCCGAGCTGGGGGGGATCTACGGTGCGGCAGCCTCGCTCTGGTCGCCATCCTGCCCTCTTCTGCCCGCAGATCCTGATGGGTTGCGCCGACAAAACAGTGAGGTACTTCAGCACCGAGGAGGGCAGATTCCAGGGCCACAAGCACTGCCCCGGCGGGGAGGGCACGTTCCGAGGCCTCGCCCAGGTCGACGGGTAAGACCGAGCCCCTCGCTGAACGCTCAGGTCGTAGGGACAGCGTGGAGGCTCTCGCGGGACTGCCGAATATTGGGCAATCAACCCTTAGGGACCCCAGCCTGGGCTGAGTGACAGGCCAGGTGCTATTGAATACCTGCTTATTAATAGGCATTGGACGAAATGCAAAGGCTGCAGGCAAACCAGACACGTGCAGTACCTGCCTTCATGAGTTTGCATCAAGGGTATTTTTCCTGGCTCCATAGCTTTTTGGATGACCCTGAGCAGGTCACTGAATAGTTTAGAGTATGTTTGAAAATGGAGACTAACAACCACCAATGATACGGTGAAGTTCTCAAAGGAAAGGATAGGAAAGTGTTAGTGGTTAAGTAACTGGGGGTAGCTTTCTTCCAAGGAGGGAGAAGGCTGTGAACAGGCTGTGTGGGTTTGATGGTGTTCTGAAAACTGACTAGTCGAAGTGCCTGTGTAGGTGAGTCACTTGAACTGAGCCATGAAGGATGGGTAGAATTTTGACAAGAGGAGAAAGGAGTAAGCGCGTTTCAGAAAGAGACTGCTGCCTGGGCTGAGGCCAAGGATTGGTGTCAGGCTACATGGTAATTTCAGGCAAGGTAAACAGCATTTGGGGGTGGAAACCGAGGGCGCGTTTTAGTACAAGATGGGCAAGGTAGGTAGTGATTAAATGTGAAGGCCTTTCAGCGTCAGACTGAGAGATTTGCACTTATGACTTTGCAGGTGGTTTTGAGCGAGGAGGGGTGTGTGGAGAATGGGTTGGAAAGAGTGGTTGAGAACCTCTTGCCGAAGCCCAGGCAAGCACCGCTACAGCCTGAACCGAGGCAGGGAGGGTGGGCAGATGTGAAAAAGAACATAGGCTCGGGCTTTACACAGATCCTGGGGGAGGCTTGCTTGGGGAGGGGGTGTGTGTTTTAGGGAGAGATTGACATTTAGTGTCTGGAATGCCAAACAGGGAACTTGAGAGAAGAAGCTAGTGTTTGACTTTGGCCAGACCCGAACGTGAGACCAGTCCCACTTCAGCTCTTTCAGAGCTACTGATCCTGGCCCCTGGTGACCCACCCAAGGTTCAGAAAAACCGGCAGGGCCGGCTGCCCCCAGATAATAGCAAAGGCACTCTGCTCTGGAGCATCACACGCTTGACTTTCCAGCTCTGGTTCTGACATTTAGAGCTGTGTGGGCAAATCTTTTTACACTTCTCAGAGCTTGAGTTTCCTCACTTACAAAACTGAGAAACCATCCCCCGTTGAGGATATTAAATAACAAACATGGGAGGAGGGAGTCTAGTTAATGTGAATCTGGGGGTGGGTTGACTAGGGCCCAGAGAACACTTGAAATTCATACTTACTTACTTTTTGTTGTTGTTGTTGTTTACTCTAACCTCCCTCTGCCCACAGCACCCTCATCACATGTGTGGATTCTGGGGTTGTCCGGGTCTGGCGTAACAATGACAAGGAAGCATCCTCTGACCCAGTAAGGCTCCCCTGCCCTGCCAGTGATGGGGAAGATGAGGGCCCGGGTAGGAACCGAGGGAGGGCTTTGGGGGAAGAGGGTTTTTTGTTTGTTTGTTTGTTTGTTTTGTTTTGTTGTTGTTGTTGTTGTTGTTTAATTTACATCCAAATTAGTTAGCATATAGTGCAACAATGATTTCAGGAGTAGATTCCTTAGTGCCCCTGACCCAGTTAGCCCCTCCCCGCCTCCCACAACCCCTCCAGTAACCCTCAGTTTGTTCTCCATATTTATGAGTCTCTTCTGTTTTGTTCCCCTCCCTGCTTTTATATTATTTTTGTTTCCCTTCCCTGATGTTCATCTGTTTTGTCTCTTAAAGTCCTCATATGAGTGAAGTCATATGATATTTCTCTTTGACTAATTTCACTTAGCGTAATACCCTCCAGTTCCATCCATGTCATTGCCAACGGCAAGATTTCATTCTTTTTGATTGCCGAGTAATACTCCATTGTATCTATCTATCTATCTGTGTATCTATACCACATCTTCTTTACCTGTTCATCCATCGATGGACATTTGGGCTCTTTCCATACATTGGCTATTGTTGATAGTGCTGCTATAAACATGGGGGTGCATGTGCCCCTTCAAAACAGCCCACCTGTATCCCTTGGATAAATACCTAGTCGTGCAATTGCTGGGTCATAGGGTAGTTCTATTTTTAGTTTTTTGAGGAACCTTCGTACTGTTTTCCAGAGTGGCTGCTGCACCAGCTTGCATTCCCATGGGGGAATAGGATTAAGGACTCCGGAACTGACTCTCATCTCCTGTCTCTTTCAGCTCCTGGAGCTGTGTGTGGGTCCTGGGGTGTGCAGGATGCGCCAAGACCCAGCACGCCCGCACGTGGTTGCCACGGGTGGGAAAGAGAATGCTTTGAAGGTGTGGGACCTACAGGGGTCGGAGGAGCCTGTGTTCAGGGCCAAGAATGTGAGTGACAGTGGTGGGAGGGGCTGGGGCTGAGGTTCAAGGAGGCTGAGGCCACTGAGTTGGGGGATGATGATGAAGAGCTGAAGGACAGGGCCTGTGAGCCCTCCTGCAACCTGTCCCCCCTCTATCCACCCCACCAGGTACGGAACGACTGGCTCGACCTGCGGGTTCCCATCTGGGATCAAGATATACAGTTCCTTCCTGAATCTCAGAAGCTTGTCACCTGCACAGGGTACCATCAGGTGAGGTACTGCCCCACCTCTACCTCCTCCGGGGCTTAAGCAGCCTCCTAGAGAAACAACGAAACAACCTGCCTGGTGGCACAGGCCGACCTTCATCCTCTGTCTCTGAGCTCCCAGAGGGAGCATTCCCCCCCACCCCCCCCGCTCCCCGGCCCCCGACCATCCCAGCCCCATGGCTGAGCCAGAGACCTTCTGGTACATTGTAGGATGAGTTTTCTGAACTGTGACCCTTCCTTCGCTTCCAATGTGGAAAGGAGGAGAGAAGAAGGGAGAATTCTGCTTCTTTCACAGTAGAATCCCACGGTCCAGGTGTCATGAGAGGACACTGGGTTGGGTGTCAGGGGAACTGGGTTCTGGTCTTGATGCAGCCTCTGATTTGCTTTGGGACCCAGGCCTGACCCACTCCTCTGCATCCTTGGCTCCTTGGCTTTTTTTTTTTTTTTTTTAATGTTTTTATTTATTTTTGAGACAGAGACAGACAGAGCATGAGCAGGGGAGGGGCAGAGAGAGAGGGAGACACAGAATCGGAAGCAGGCTCCAGGCTCCTAGCTGTTAGCACAGAGCCCGACGCAGGGCTCGAACTCAAGGACCACGAGATCATGACCTGAGCCAAAGTCTGACGCTCAACCGACTGAGCCTTCCAGGCGCCTCCTCAGCTCAGCTTTATAGGAGGGAGGGCGGGTGGGCCCGACTGGAGATCTTTACAGCTGGCCTCATTTGAAGTCCTAAGATCCCAGGGGCACCTGGGTGGCGCAGTCGGTTAAGCGTCCGACTTCAGCCAGGTCACGATCTCGCGGTCCGTGAGTTCGAGCCCTGCGTCGGGCTCTGGGCTGATGGCTCAGAGCCTGGAGCCTGTTTCCAATTCTGTGTCTCCCTCTCTCTCTCTGCCCCTCCCCCGTTCATGCTCTGTCTCTCTCTGTCCCAAAAATAAATAAACGTTGAAAAAAAAAAAAATGAAGTCCTAAGATCCCGGCAGGACTGGGTCCCTGTGTTTGTCCCATTTCCTTTGCTCCTGCATACTGAAATCTGATCTTGGGGATATGTCGCTGTTCAAAACACACTGTGAGGGCTTACTCTCCCCTCTGTTGCTCAGGCTAAATTTCTCTGCCTGAAATTCAGTAGTCTCTGAAGATTGGACTGGCTTGCCTTTTCATGCCAAGATGGGAGTATGGAGGGGTGGAATGCCCACACATGTGGACCCTGGAAATGCTGTCACCCCCCCTAACCTGGGGGACCTCTCTCCCTAAGCAGATCTCCTCTGCCCACTCTTCCCTGACACTCAGAGCAAGAGGGGGGTACGTTTCAGATGAGAAAGTTTCTCTAAGAGTGGGTCATAAGAAAGCAGTGTATGAAGGAGGGCGTGAAGATACGGACAATCCAGGGACGGGTATGTGGCGTGAGGGTGCTCTCGTGATGCTTCGGTGTTCTCCAGGTCCGTGTCTACGATCCAGCCTCTCCCCAGCGTCGGCCAGTCCTAGAGGCCACCTATGGAGAGTATCCACTTACGGCCATGACCCTCACTCCCGGGGGCAAGTAAGTGTTGAGAGGACACAGAGTGGGGCTCGGAGAGGACTCTAGGAGGCTCCTGCTGACCCCACCCACCTCTGGTCTCCTCCTTAGTTCAGTGATCGTGGGCAACACTCATGGGCAGCTGGCAGAAATTGACCTTCGGCAAGGTGAGTGGACTAGGGAGCCCTGCAGGAGGGGAAGAGGTGGGAGGAAGGGCAAGATTCCCTCTGAGGGGGTACAGTGGCATGGTGGAGCCCTCATTCAGGTGCCAATTGCCTGGGTTCAAATCCTGGTTCACCAGAAGCTGTAGGGTCTTGGACAAATTACTTCAGTTCTCTGTGACATTAGCTCCTCCACCTGTAAAATGGAAATATTAATGACAACTCCTGTCCCCACCTTATGTTGAGATATAAATATTGAAACATAAAGCGACTTGAAACGGTAAACAATGGTTGTTGGCTGGCCGGCTAGTGCTGATGCCTCCCCCTCTCCTCCAGGACGCCTACTGGGCTGTCTGAAGGGACTGGCAGGCAGTGTCCGAGGATTACAGTGCCACCCTTCAAAGCCCCTACTAGCCTCCTGTGGCTTGGACAGAGTCTTGAGGGTGCACAGGATCCGGAATCCACGGGGTCTAGAGCATAAGGTGAGAGCTGGCTGCCTTGTGTGCCCCAAGCCACGTTTCCGTTCCAGTGTCCCTAGCTCCTTATGGCCCCTCTTGGTTTTGTAGGTTTATCTCAAGTCTCAACTGAACTGCCTCCTCCTGTCAGGCAGGGATGACTGGGAGGTAAGCAGCTGGGTCTTGGAATGTGGGAGCAAGGGCACAGATGTGAGCACTTCCCCATGGAGAGAAAAAAGAAACAGCTGGAACACAGCCAGAACTGTCTGCCTGTCAGCCAAGTTGCTTAAGTTCTCTGAGGGGGGTTAATAGTTACAATCCTGGCAGGGCTACTGCAAAGGGCCACATAGGAGCATGGATGGGAATAGTGTCCGGGAGCAGGAATTGAAAGTGCTTTCCCAACTGGATCCTCCTTCCCGGGGCCTCTGTTACTGTGCCCCAGACTCCTAAGTTTTCTCCCACTCACCAGGATCAGCCCCAAGAGCCTCAAGAGCCCAAAACGGCGGCCCTAGAAGACACAGAGACAGATGAACTTTGGGCCTCCTTGGAGGCAGCCGCCAAGCGGAAGCTCCCTGATTTGGAGCAGACCCAAGGGGCTCTCCAAACCAGACGGAGAAAAAAGCAGCGGCCTGGATCCACCAGCACCTGAAGAGCCTGTGCTCACTTTGTAAATAAACAGTTTAACACCCACCATGACCCTGAGCCTTTTGTGATGGGAGAATGGAAAGAGGACTGGCTGCTCCCAGCGCTGGTGCAGCAGGATAGCTGATGTCACAAAAGCCAGGCGCGGAGCCTGGTGGGCTGGCGTGGGCGGCACGGAGTTCGGGGCCGCTCGGGACCATGGGCTGCTGCCAAGACAAGGACTTTCAGACCTCCGATGATCAGGCTAAGGAGGCTGATTCGGAGGAAGTCGAAGGTGAGAGCCAAGACACACCAGCGGGACCCAGGAAGCGGGAGAAGGGGCTGCGCCGAAGGGGATGGCCCGGGAGGTTGGACCGGGGAGGGTAGAGCAGAGCTCAGTGGGCTCGTCATCCCCGCAGGCACCGAAGAGGTCGATATGGACTCGCCGGACCAAAAGACTCTCAAGTCGAACGAAAGCCTTCTGATCACCGTGCTGTGGCGGCGGCTATCCCTGTGCAGCCGTCGGGGCTCTCGTTCAAACAAGAGGCACTCAGTCCAGAGTCAAAAGCATGCGTTACAGCAGAGCAACCGGGAGGGGATCCTGGAGGAGCCGGAGAAGGGGTGACCCCAACCTGCTCTCAATCTGCCCCAGCCTCCGGAGAATAAAGTTTCTAACGTGTACCTTTCCTATCTTGCTTGTCTCCGCTGCCCGCTCTGGGCACACTGGACACCGACGGGGCTCTTTAAGGCCCCTCCCCTGAGGCTGGCCCAGCCCCCTGGGCCCCAGCTCTCGTTCCTCAGGGGCGGGGTCACAGGCGGCCTAGCCAATGGGAGGACGGGGTTGCTCTTGCGTTTTGGTGGGGGGGGCGTGTCTCTCTGGTTGCTGTGCTCCAAAAGGTGTGGCACCGCCTTCTCGTCACCGGGGGTGGAGTTACGTGTGGGTGACGTGGCGGCTTCTAGGCTTTGGTCGGGTTTCGGCGGCTTTAGCGCTTGGGGAGGAGGCGGTGACCACCCGGGAGACTGTGGCAGTGGTGGCGGCGGCAGGCGGCAGAGAGGAGGTAGGACTCGCTCTAGAAGGGGTCTGGCCACCGTGTCCGCTCTGGGCAGCGGCTTTCCGGGGGCGGCGACGGGATGGGGGGAAGGGAACCTGGGGCGAGCGGGCAAGTCCTGCCGGCCCGGCTCGGGCTGAGGGAATACTTCGTCGTCCAATCAGGAAAGCCCCTGTTGAGAAAGACGTCGGCATTAGCTAATCGGTGGTCGCAGTCCCCCAGAAGGCGGGATTTGGGCGGGGGTGGGACTTCCTGTTTCAAATAAACACCTAGAGATTTTTCCCCCTTCCGCCCACCGAAGTGTGTCCTCCTCAGGAGGTCCGTCACCGTTTCTCCCTGAGGAGTCGAAGGGATCCGCGGATACGAGAGGGCCCGGTTAGGGCCTGGGGCAGTTGCACAGGCCGGGCTGGAGCCTCGGGGCCACGGGACCTGCCTCTGGCCCTGTCTCTGTTTCAAGGCCCCCGGCCCGCGCTCTGGCCGCCGGAGCCAAGTTGGAAGAAGAGTCTGAGGAGGGGGAACCGATTGGGTCGGAGAGCGGGCCCCTGCCCGCCGTGGGCCGGCCCCAGGATCTGCGGGTAGCTTTGGGCGCGAAAGTCCGTGCCAGGTGCAGAAGGGACCCGAGGATTTGCTGGCTGGGGCGGGGGGAGGGTGGGGGAAGGATTTATGGGGAAGGAGGCTGCCTAGGGAATGACACTCTCCCCTCCACAACAGTCCGAGGTTATGCGTCTCAATGATCCCGCGGAAACGCTACGGGTCTAAGAACACGGATCAGGGTGTCTACCTGGGTCTCTCAAAGACACAGGTCCTGTCCCCTGCAACTGCTGGCAGTAGCAGCAGCGACATCGCCCCTCTGCCCCCCCAGCGGCCCTGGTCCCTCCCCCTCCCAACACCATGTCTTGCCGGGATCGGACCCAGGAGTTCCTGTCTGCCTGCAAGTCCCTGCAGAGCCGTCAGGTAAGGACCAGGAGTGGGAAAGGCAGGAGCGAGCCTTACTGAAATCTGGGAGAGGCTGTGCTCCAGCACTGTTGAGGGACTGAATCTTGGGGGTGACGCGATGGAGAGCTGATCGAGCTTGGAGGGGGCTGGAGGATCTACTAAGCAACAGGGAATGGGGTGGGCCAGCTCTCTAGAGGCAAGGACCTAGACTTTTTTTGTGTGTGAGAAATCCCCCAGAGGGTAGGGTTGTTACTTTGCAAGGAATATCCCAGGGTGAGAGGTGGCTGCAGTATTTTTGGTTTGGGTAAGGAACACGTTCTAGAAAGAGCCTTTAGCTCAGAGACAGGCGCTTTGAATACTGGTTCTGGAATAGTCCTTACCATACGTTTGCTCTGTGACCACAGAATGTTGGGCCAGAAAGTCTAGTGGGACCTCAGTTTTTATATCTGTAAAATGAAAGAAGTTTTCCTGATAAGTAATTTTTGTCAAAATTCCTTCGCAGTGCTTTTTAAAAAATTAGATTCCCTGGTTTCAGTCCAGACTTTCTGAATCAAAGTGGGCCCTGAGTGACTGTAATTTGAAAGGTTTTTACTGCTCTTCTGTATGATCCCCAAGAGCTTTCCAGTTATCCTCTTTGATTTCCTGACTGGAGAAACAGAATGTTAATCGTGCCTGTCGTTTATTTAGTGCTTATAACGTACCAGGTATACGACTAAAGTACTTTATAGCCCTGATGCTGCTTGATTCCAGCGACTGCATTTTATACAAGAGGAAACAGATATTCAGAATGGTGCATGTCACGTGCCCCAACCCCTCCAGCTAGTAAGTGGTGGAGTCGAGATTTGAACCTGGGTCCACCTGTGCTCAAATCTGAGCTCTACGTGACAACTACTGACAAGATTAGACTGTCCGGTACAAGAGCTAGAGAGAATTTAGTGGGCACCTGAGGAATAGCGAAAGCTGGAAATGGGGAGGGGGAACTAAAGCTTCACCTCTTGATGTTGCTTTTCAGAATGGAATCCAGACAAACAAGCCGGCTCTGCGTGCTGTCCGGCAGCGTAGTGAATTTACCCTCATGGCCAAGTGAGTTGAGAGAAGTTACGTGGTGGGGTGGTGCGGTGTCTGGGAAGGAGTTGGCTTGCCTTTGGTGGCCTTGGCTGTGAGGGAGCTAATGTGGGAATAGGAATAGGTCCTGTCCTGCTCTTTCTCCTAGTGCCCTCACTAATGCTTGCTTCCAGGCGCATCGGGAAAGACCTCAGCAACACATTTGCCAAGCTGGAGAAGCTGACGATCTGTGAGTTCTTGGGGTCTTTCAGAGATGGGGCAGTGAACCAAAGAGCTCTAAGGAACCGGACTCCCTGAGCCTTGTCTTTGACCTCACCCGTCCTGGCCTCATTTGTCTCTACAGTGGCAAAGCGCAAGTCCCTCTTCGATGATAAAGCAGTGGAAATCGAAGAGCTAACTTACATCATCAAACAGGTGAGCTGCCAGCTGTTGGGAGCTAGCATTCCAGTCAGATCGCTTTCATCAATTTCCCCTTGTCTTGGAGGCCCAGAGCAAGTTTCTGGAGCCAGCCCCCAAAGACCTTGCTCATCCATTGAGTCAGTGGACACTCTTTGGTCATGTGCTGTGTACAAAGCCCTGCTGGGCCCTTGCCTCACAAACCTGAGGCAAGAATTCCACCCTGAGGGCTTATTGTCTGTAAGGGGTATCTAGTCCCGTACGTTCGTGCTTAGAATGAGTGGAAGGCAAGTGGCACAAAACAGAGCTTCAAAAAGATGAATGAGACGGTCTGAGGACGCTGGGAAAAAATGTTACAGAGGTGGGTGAAACCTGAACTGGTGTCAAGGCTTGTGTAGAGGCAGTGGAAGAACATTCCAGACAAAGGAAACAGGGTTCAGAGGCATGGCTTATAAAAGAAAGTTCACGTCTTTGCTCAGATGTTGTTTGCCCAGGGAGGCCTACCCTGAGCGTGTTGTTTAGTGCTCCAGTGCCCCAAGCTGTGCTTTTTATAGCATTTGATACTTTCTAATATCCTGTATCATTAACTCACTTACATTTATTATTTTTTTTTTTTTTAATTTTTTTTTTCAACGTTTATTTATTTTTGAGACAGAGAGAGACAGAGCGTGAACAGGGGAGGGGCAGAGGCAGAGGGAGACACAGAATCTGAAACAGGCTGCAGGCTCTGAGCGGTCAGCACAGAGCCCGACGTGGGGCTCGAACTCACGGGCCGTGAGATCGTGACCCGAGCCGAAATCCCAAAGTCGGACGCTTAACTGACCAAGCCACCCAGGCGCCCCTCACTTACATTTATTGTTTCCGTTCCCTCTCATCTACCTCATCCCAGCCCCCCCCCCAAAAAAAAAGAAAAAAAAAAAGAAAAAAAGAGAAAAATATAAGTGCCACAAGAGCGGAGAGTTTTTTCTTGCTATTTTTTCATCTTGCTCATAGATGTATCCCAGTTGCCTGTAATAGCATCTGGTGTAGAAAAGGTGCTCCGTATTTGTTGACTGAATGACCGCCGGGGGGAAATAAATACCAGCCTGGAGCATGGATGGGCAGAGAGGCCAGGGAGGAGGCTGCTGCCGCTGTCCAGTGAAAAGATGATGGTGGCAAAGGCCAGGGCAGACATGTTCAAGAGGTGCCATGCAGGGTAGGAGAGAGAGGATACCATGAACTATTGGAGCGCTATTGCATAAGCTTTGAAGAACCACAGCCTGTTCTCAGACAGTCCATTGGTTATGGTGTACCCTTGGGTAAGCTGCCTGACTACTCTGAGCTTCAATGCCCTCAGAAATAAGAGGGGGCTGATAACAGCACCCACCTCGTAGGGTGGATGTGAGGATTCAGTTGTTTGTTTTTGGAGTCACTCACGTGATTGAGTGAGTTTTAGCTGCCTGGTTCTGGGGGACTCCCCAGTGAACAAGACAGATGGGGTACCTCCCCTTGAGGATTTCCTATCTGAAACTCGACAAGTAGAATTTGTCAGACGACCTCAGGGTAGTGAATCCTATTAAAGACATAAAGGGAGTGAGTTCCTCAGGGTAGGGGCCTACTTTAGATGGGGTGATATAAGATCATCTGTGAGGGGCGCCTGGGTGGCTCAGTTGGATGAGCGTCTGACTCTTGATTTCAGCTCAGGTCGTGATCCCAGGATCACGGGATCGAGCCCCATGTCAGGCTCTGTGCTGAGCGTGGAGGCTGCTTAAGATCCTCTCTTTCTTGGGGCGCCTGGGTGGCTCAGTCAGTTGAGCATCTGATTTTGGCTCGGGTCAGGATCTCACAGTTCTTGGGTTCAAGCCCTGGGTCAGGCTCTCTGCTGTCAGCACAGAGCCTGCTTTGGATCCTCTGGCCCCGTCTCTGCCTCTCCTCCACTCTCTCAAAATAAATTAAAAAAAAATTTTTTTTTTAAAATTTTTTTTTTTTCAACGTTTATTTATTTTTGGGACAGAGAGAGACAGAGCATGAACGGGGGAGGGGCAGAGAGAGAGGGAGACACAGAATCGGAAACAGGCTCCAGGCTCCGAGCCATCAGCCCAGAGCCCGACGCGGGGCTTGAACTCACGGGCCGCGAGATCGTGACCTGGCTGAAGTCTGACGCTTAACCGACTGCGCCACCCAGGCGCCCCCCAAAAAAATTTTTTTTTTTTAAAGATCCTCTCTTGGGGCGCCTGGGTGGCTCAGTCGGTTAGGCGTCCGACTTCGGCTCAGGTCATGATCTCACGGTCCGTGAGTTCGAGCCCCGCGTCGGACTCTGTGCTGACAGCTCAGAGCCTGGAGCCTGTTTCAGATTCTGTGTCTCCTTCTCTCTCTGACCCTCTCCTGTTCATGCTCTGTCTCTCTCTGTCTCAAAAATAAACGTTAACAAAAAAAAAATTTTTTTTTTTTTTAAAAGATCCTCTCTTTCTTCCTCTCCCTCTGCTTCTTTCCCCTGCTCACACTCTCTTTCTCTCTCTAAAATAAAATTAAAAAGAAAAGGAAAGGAAAGGATAGTCTGTGAGAAGTGACTCTGAGACCTGAATGGTAAAGGAAAAGCCAGTTATCCAAAGATCTGGTGGGAGCACTTTCCAGAAAATGGGAATAGCAAAGGGAAAGGCCCTGAAGGGTGGGTCACCTTAATGCATCTGATAAACATGAAAGAGGCCAGTGTGACTGCAGCAGGGCAAGTGAGAAGGAGACTGGGAGGGGATGAGGTTGGGGAAATGGACAGGGCTGGACCACACAGAGTCAGGTGTAAGCTGCGCAAAGAATTTGGCTTGTGTTCTAACTTGAATGGAAGCTCTTGGAAGATTTTCAGCAGAGGGAGGACCTGCTCCATTTCTGGTTCAAAAGCTCACCGTGGTTGCTGTGTAGAGAGCAGATTGTTGTGGGTGGGCTTTAAGGGGAAGGTCATTTAGGAGGCTCTTGGCTATAGTTGAGAGAGCAACGGTGGTGGTTTGGTCTAGAATAGGGTTAGAAGAGAAGTAGCTCAGCGGCTCGATCCGGAGCATCTGTTGGAATCGGCTGGGTTCTCTGTGGGCTCCGTGTAGGCTCCATGTGGATCAAGGGAAAAGAGAGGAGGACGGCTCTCCAGCGTTTGGTCTGGGCAGCTGGCGACTGGCGGTGCCATTTACCAAAACAGAAAAGGAGGGAGAAGGGGGAACAGGTTTTCGTTGGAGGTGGGGGGATTAGGAGTTGTCATCCACGTTAAGTTTCACCACAAAGAGCAAGTTATAAGCTACGTAGCGTGCCGTGTGGCACACAGTAAACGAATATAAGGTGCCGAGTGCCTGGTCAGCGATCAGCCGAGTGTGGCTGCGTTGTGGCACATAGATGAGTTTAGGAGGTACGAATGTGTGACTTAGAAGCTTCCAGCTTGGGCACTTCGGTGGGAAGTGGTGCCGTTTTCTAAACTAGAACTCTGGGGGAGGAGATTTTATGGGGAGAAAACCTGGAATGCAGTTTTGGCCATGGGACTCTAGGGAGGGTGCATCAGCTCTGAAGGGACAGCCAGCCAGCAGTGAAAATCATCCATTGGTCTCAGGAATGGTTGCTGTAGGGCGGGGGGACACCTGGGTGGCTTAGTTGGTTAAGCATCTCACCCTTGATTTACGGCTCACGTCACGATTGTGAGGTTCGTGAGTTCGGGCCCCGCGTCAGGCTCTGTGTTGGTGCAGAGACGGCTTGGTATTCTCTCTCTCTCACTCTCTCTCAGAATAAGTAAACAGACTTATAAAAAAATAAAAAAGAAAAGAATGGTTGCACCTGGAATACTACCTGGGGCCTATTGGAGAAATTCTAGAAGTTGCCTAATCCAGTTTGTCTTCCAGCCTATTCCTTGAACTCACTATTCCTGACCTCTTCTCCCTGGGCTCCCCACCCCCAACCCCCTGGGCAAGCTTTCTCTGCCACTCTGTGGCCACCTCCTTCATCTCTCTTGTCTCATGTGGCCCTTGGTAACTTGCCAAGCCAGATCGGGGGGCAGAGGATGCCTTGGTCTGGTGTAGAAGGCCTGGCTGTGCTATGGTACCTCCTTATGTGTGACCTCGGATAAGTCACAGCTTTCACTCTTGCAATAAAAATATTTTTTTAATGTTTATTTATGTTGAGAGTGTGTGTATGAGTGGGAAAGCGGTGGAGAGAGAGAGAGAGAGAGAGAATCCCAAGCAGGCTCTGCATTGTCAGCACAGAACCTGACGTGGGGCTCCATCCCATGAACTGTGAGATCACGACCTGAGCCAAGATCAGGGGTCGCTGCTTAACCAACTGAGGCACCCAGGCTGCCCGCAATAATAATTTTTTAATGGAATTTTGTATATAAAAGGCATTTTGTTGATGTTTCTGGGCCATCGTGGAGACTTTGACTTCCCTTCTCCTGCCTACTGCACAGGTGCTTTGTCAGTCAGCGTGCTCTGGGCTTGAGATTTTGGCCTTTGAAGCAGTTCTGTGGCCATGTGCCTGGCCTCACAGGGTAGAGTTGGGCCGTAGGGCGAAGAGGGTAAGCAAGTCATTTATTTACAAATGGATGAGACCAGGGGTGCTTGGGTGGCTCAGTCGGTTGAGCATCCGACTTTGGCTCAGGTCGTGATCTCGCTGTCCGTGAGTTCAAGCCCTGCATCGGGCTCTGTGCTGACAGCTGAAAGCCTGCAATCTGTGTAGAATTCTGTGTCTCCCTCTCTCTCTGCCCCTCCCCCACTCATGTTCTGTCTGTCTCTGTCTCTGTCAAAAATAAATAAACATTCAAAAAAAATTTGTATACAAATGGATGAGACCATATTTCGCCTCTTCTGGCTCTCCTCTGCAGGGACTGAACCAGAGCAAAGTCCAGAGCTTGGAACATCCTAGCAGGCCCTTCTGGTCTGACTCTGAAGCACCCTCCCTCCCGTTTGTAACTTCCGCCCTGCCCTCCATGCCAGAGCCGTCCATGCGGGAGAGACATTGGCTGAAGAACCCTTTGTTAACAGTTTTTCTGTTGGCTCTCCCTAGGACATCAATAGCCTCAACAAACAAATTGCCCAGCTTCAGGATTTTGTGAGGGCCAAGGGCAGCCAGAGCGGCCGGCACCTGCAAACGCATTCCAACACCATCGTGGTCTCCCTGCAGGTGGGACCTGGGGTTGGTAGAGGGGGAGGCAGAAGGGAGAAAGGTGTTGTCTTCCTTGGCTGATCCTCTCTCTCCTTTTCTTCTAGTCGAAACTGGCCTCGATGTCCAATGACTTCAAATCAGTTTTAGAAGTGAGGACAGAGGTAAGGAAAATCTGCAGGAGGGGTAGGAGTTTGGGGGTAAGGGCCCAAGGGAGAAATGGAGCAGGAACAAGTGGAGGGGTGAAGGTAACAGGGTCAAGGACCAACAAGAGGGCCCCTCTAACATGCCTGCTTCCCAGAGGCCTCAGGACCTTTGCATTTCTTCCCCAATCCCAGAACCTGAAGCAGCAGAGGAACCGGCGGGAGCAGTTCTCCCGGGCGCCTGTGTCAGCCCTGCCCCTTGCCCCCAACCACCTGGGTAAGTCATAGGTGATGAGGGGAGCCTTGAGGGGAAAGACCCAGTTCCTCTGGCTCTGATGGCATCCTCTAATCCCGTGATGGCAGCAGTAGGGTAGGAGAACAGACAAGCAAGGGACGTGCTAGGATTTTCAGAGGTCAAACCTCATTGCTGGCATTCGTGATCCACACTCAGTCTACCACATTCTCGTGTTTGGGGCTGACGTCAGTCACATGCAGTACGATGATGGTTTCTAATCTTTTCGTGCACTTACTTCATTCGCGTTCTCTCACTTAATTGTGTTTTTAATGTTTATTTTTGCGAGAGCGAGAGGGAGGGAGAGAGAGAGATGAGCACAAGCCAGGGAGGGGCAGAGAGAGCAGGAGACAAAGGATCTGAAGTAGGCTTTGTGCTGACAGCAGCGAGCCCGATGCAGGGCTCAAACTCACAAACTGTGAGATCATGACCTGCGCCAAAGTTGGATGCTCAATCAACTGAGCTACCCAGGCGCCCCTCTCTCACTTGTCACCACCCCCCTCTGGGAAAGCAGTTGTTACTATCCCCCATTTTACAGTTGAGGAAGCCGGGCTCAGAGAGGTTAAATGATTTGTCCAGGGTCACAAGGCTATTAAGTGCCAGAGCTGGGATTCACATCCAGAGCATGTGGGCTTTGAACCTAAGAAGTGCTTTTTTTTTCCTCTCCGTAGGGGGCAGTGCTGTGGTCTTGGGGGCGGAGTCCCGTGCCTCCGGGGATGTGGCCATTGACATGATGGACTCTCGGACCAGCCAGCAGCTACAGCTCATTGATGAGCAGGTACCTGGGCTCTGAACTGGGGAGGAGATGCTCCTTTGTCCTCCCCTGTGGGCCACCAGCAAGGGCTGAAATGTGCCTTGCGTGGAATGGCAAGCGGGGACAGTCCTAAAGAGGCAGGCTCTTCCCTGAGGAAGCTCCCAGTGCTCACGTGTGCTCTCTCTCCTCTGAAGGATTCCTACATCCAGAGCCGGGCAGACACCATGCAGAACATTGAGTCCACGATTGTCGAGCTGGGCTCCATCTTTCAGCAGTTGGCACACATGGTTAAGGAGCAGGAAGAGACCATTCAGAGGTGAGAGTCTCTCTTTCATCCTAGACAGAAGGACCTTCTCCTCTCCATAGGGTGGCATCCTAAAGCTCCCCTGGGACAGCTTGATGCCCTTTGGAAGAGTAGAGTAAATCTGGCCCACCCACAGGGCCAAGTTCATCTGCGTCCATCCATTCAACAAGTGTTTACTGAGCACCTGTTTCATGTTCGGCGACATTCTAGGTGTTGGGCATGTAGCGAAGAATGAGACAGTGGAGTCTCCATAGTATAGGTAACGGAAGTCAGTTGGGCAGGTGAAAACAGCTGTTCAAAAGAATTGACAAATTTCCGGGTAGTGATAAGGTCTACAGGGAGAATTATAACAGGATGATGTGTTCAGAAAGTGACTGAGTAGTTACCTATCGATGGACTCTTAGGGTTCTTCCATATCTTGGCTGTTGTAAATAATGCTTCAGTGAACATAGGGGTGCATGTATCGTTTTGAGTTAGTGGTTTTTGGAGGGCTTTTTTTGTTGGTTTTTTTTTGGATAAATGCCCAGTAGAATTACTGGATTGTATGGTAGTTCTATTTTTCTTTTTTTTTTTTTTAGTTTATTTATTTATTTTGAGACGGTAGTGGGCAGAGGGAGAGAGAGAATCCCAATCCGGCTCTGCACTACTGGTACAGATCCCAATACGGGGCTCAAACCCACAAACCGTGAGATCATGACCTGGGCTGAAGTTGAGTCGGACGCTTAACTGGTGGAGCCACCCAAGCGCCCCTATTTTTAATTTTCTGAGGAATCTTCATGCTGTTTCCCGTGATCTCTGTATCAGTTTACATTTCTACCAACTGTGCACAAGAGTTTCTTTTCTCCACATCCTCGCCGACACTTGTTCTTTCTTTCTTTTGTTTTTTTTTAACCATTCTGACAGGTAGGAAGTCATGTATCTCATTGTGGTTTTGGTTTGCATGCTGATGAGTGATGTTGAGCATCTTTTCATGTGCTTGTTGGTCATCTGGATGTCTTCGCTGGAAAAACATCTACTTGGACTCTGCCCATGTTTTAATTGGATTGTTTATGGAGTTCTTGCTGTTGAGTTGTATAAGGTCGTTCTCTATTTTAGATATTGGCCCCTTATCAGATATATGACTTGCAAACTTTTCTCCCTCGCAGTAGAAACGAACTTTACCGATCATTTTCTTTGTTGTGCAAAAGCTCTTTAGTTTGGTTGTACACCCATTTGTTATTTATGCTTTTGTTGCCCTTGCCTGCGATGTCGGGTCCAAAACACATCGCGCTAAGTGACGTCAAGGAGTCTACCACCTATGGTTTCTTCTAGGATTTTTATGGTTTCAGGTCTTACATTCAAGTCTTTAATCCATTTTGAGTTTCTTTTTGTGTATGGTGTAAGAAAGTGGTCCAGTTTCATTCTTTTGCATGGAGCTGTCCAGTTTTCCCAACACCATTTATTGAAGTGATTGTCTGACAGTTACCCATTGTATAGTCTTATCTCCTTTGTTGTAGATCAATTGATGTTACATGGGTGGATGTATTCCTGGGCTCTCTCTCATGTTCCGTTGATCTTTGTGTCTGCATTGGTGCCAGTATTAGTTACTACGGTTTTCTTTTTTCTTTTTCTTTTTTACTGTTTATTTTGAGAGAGAGCGTGCGCACAAGTAGGGGAGGGCTAGAGAGAGAGAGGGAGGGAGAGAATCCCAAGCAGGCTCTGCACCATCAGCACGGAGCCTGACATGGGGCCTGAACCCATGAACCATGAGATCATGACTTGAGCCGATATCAAGAGTTGGACACTTAACCAACTGAGCCACCCAGGCACCCCTGATTACTAATGTTTTGTAGTATAGTTTGAAATCAGGGAGTGTGATATCTCCGGCTTTGTTCTTTCTCAAGATTGCTCTGGCTATTCAGGGTCTTTTGTGATTCCATAAAATTAGTGTAATTTTTGATAAGGTTGGATTTCTAGCATTTTACTATTTGCTTTTTCTTTTTCCTGTTTTCTTAAGTGGCTCCTCTAGGGAGTACATCGTCAGCTTTTACAGCCTCCTTCATGTGAAATGGAAGAACTTCGCAACCCTCTCATCCAGACTTTACACTCTAGTTGTCGTATCTGTTGCACTGACATACGTTCGAAATCCCCTAATCCAGTATTATGGTTTTTGTATCACAGAAATTAAAAGGAAAAAATTGTCTTTCGATTTACTTCTCTGTTGACCATTTCCAGCGCTCTCCATTCGTTCCTGGATATCCAGTTTCTGTCTGGTATCACTTCCCTTTAACCTGAAGAACTTTCTGTAGCATTTTTTGTAGTGCAGATCTGCTGACATGTTGTTTTACTTTCCTTTTCTCTGAAAATTTTTTTATTTCACTTTTATTCTCCCCCCCCCTTTTTTTAAAATGTTTTTTGTTTTTGAGAGAGAGAGAGAGAGAGAGAGAGAGAGAGAGAGAGAGCATGAGTGGGGGAGGGGCAGAAAGAGAGGGAGACACAGGATCTGAAGCAGGCTCCAGGCTCCTGTCTGTCAGCGCAGAGCCCGACATGGGACTCGAACTCCCGAACTGTAAGATCATGACCTGAGCTGAAGTCGGCGCTCAACCAACTGAGCCACCCAGGCACCCTTCTTTCCCTCTGTTTTTTAAGTTTATTTATTTTGAGAGAGAGAGCGTGCACGCAGGGGAGAGGCAGAGAGAGAGAGGGAAAGACTGAGAATCCCATGCAGGTTCCACACCGCCAGCGCAGAGCCCAATGCAGGGCTGGAACTTACGAACTGTGAGATCATGACCTGAGCTGAAACCAAGAGTCAGATGCTTAACATACTGAGCCAACCAGGCGTCTCTCTCTCTCTCTCTCTCTCTCTCTCTCTCTCTCTCTCTCTCTCTTCTTTGAATTTATTTATTTTGAGAGAGACAGACAGACAGACAGACAGACAGTGTGTGGAGAGAGGTGGGGCAGAGAGAATCCCAAGCAGGCTCTGAATAGTACAGAGCCCGATGCTGCGCTTGAACTCAAACCGTGAGATCATGACCTGAGCTGAAGTTGGATGCTTAATCAACTGAGTGACCCAGGTACCCCTCTTCTGTTTTTGTTTTTTTTTAATGTTTATTTATTTTGAAAGAGAGAGTATTATAGCAGCACGTGTGCACACACGAGCCAGGGAGGGGCCAAGAGAGGGAGACAGAGAATCCCAAGCAGACTCTGCACTGTCAGCAAAGAGCTGTCGCTGGGCTCGATCCCACAGACCATGAGATCATGACCTGAGCTGAAAAGTCAGGACACTTAACCGATTGAGCCACCCTGGCACCCCTGTTTTGTAGTTGTTTTTTGTTGTTGTTGTTGTTGTTGTTATTTTTATTTATTTTAATTTTTTAATGCTTATTTATTATTGAGAGACAGAGAGAGACAGACTGCGAACAGGGGAGGGGCAGAGAGAGAGGGAGACACAGAATCAGAAGCAGGCTCCAGGCTGTCAGCACAGAGCCTGACGTGGGGCTTGAACTCACAAACCGCAAGATCATGACCTGAGCCGAAGTCGGACACTTAACCAACTGAGCCACCCAGGCACCCCGTTTTTTTTTTTTTTAAGGTTTATTTATTTTTGAGAGAGACAGAGCACAAGCAGGGGAGGGGCAGGGAGAGAGGGAGACACAGAATCTGAAGCAGGTTCCAGGCTCTGAGCTGTCAGCAGAGTCCCAACGCGGGGCTCAAACTCATGGACCTGCGAGATCATGACCTGAGCCAAAGTCGGACGCTCAACCGACTGGGCCACCCAGGTGCCCCTGTTTTGTGTTTTTAAAAGTAGGCTCTATGCCCAGTGTGAACGCACAACCCCAAGTTCAAGAGCCACAGGCTCCACTGGCTGAGCCAGCTAGGCGACCCTACCCTCATTCTATAGAGAAGGATGTTTCCCCTGGTTATAGAATTCTGGATTTATGGTTTTTCTCTTTAAGCACTTCAGACGTATCTCTCTACTCTCTTGGTCTTTTTTGTTCTTAATGAGAAGGCAGTGGTAACATGAACTGTTTATGTGATGTCTTTCTCTCTGGCTACTTTTCTGTTGTTTGGGGGTTTTTTGTTTGTTTTGTTTTGTTTTTCAGCAGTTGACCAGCATGTGTCCAGATGTCACTTTCTTTGCATTTCTCTTTCTTGGGGTTGGCTGAGCCTCTTGAATGTGTACATTTGTATCTTTCACAAAGTTTCAGAACTGTTTGGCTGTTACTTACTCAGACCGCGCCCAGTTCCTCACACAATTTCAGCCTCTTCAGCTCAGTACAAGGGGGGCCAGTGGCAGAGAGAGGGGCAGAGGGAGATGTGGGAGGTAGAGGAATCCACACGGCTCGGCGTGCCTGCCCGCTTGCTCTTAGGCCTGTTAGCAGCACGCAGTCTTGGTTGATCTTTATTCCCCAGGGCGCGTAGCAGAGTGCTTTCACGCTGGGGTATAGGTCGAGTGAAACCGGTGAACACCTGGATTTGTATAAAGCAGGTTTCCCTGTATGGATCCATTAAGCAGCCTCACGTGTTTAATTAGGCAGAGGTGAAGAAGATAGGTCCCTGGCCTCACACTTGGAAATTCAGATTCCGTGCCTGTGAGTGGAGTGGCCCGCCAGGAATCTCCCATTTTTATGTAAGCTCAGAGGGTTCTTTTATTTATTTATTTATTTTAAATGTTTTCTTTAATGTTTTATTTTTGAGAGAGAGCAAGGGAGGGGCAGAGAGAGAGGGAGACACAGAATCTGAAGCAGGCCCCAGGCTCCGAGCTGTCAGGACAGAGCCCGACGCAGGGTTCGAACCCACAGACTGTGAGATCGTGACCTGTAAGCTCAGAGGGTTCTGATGAGCATCCAAGTTTGAGAACCACTGGTTAATAGGATGTTTGTTTATTCAACAACTATGGTACCGGCCATTTATAAGGTGCTGTGAGTACAGCTGTCTTGGTCTTAGAATCAAGAGACTTCAAAAGACTGACACTTACTTGGTTCAGCTGGTACCTCGGGAACTCCTTACTGGCTTGCTCCACAGACACTGCACAGCTCCTCAGGCTGTGATGTATTTTGAATGTTAGAATATTACTGTAGATCCAGTGAGACAGAATTATAAAAGACATTGGGGTTCTGTGTCCATCGCGTACGTGTTTTAAATAGTTAACACGATAGCACGCGTGCACCTTGACCTTCTAGTCTTCCTTGCAACAGCGTCGTAAGTATCTTTCAGCGTTAGTATTCATTTGGTCGTTGGTTTAGCAAACACCTGTTGTCTCGGCTGCGAGCTAGTCCTGCTGGATCTGGGGATAGGACGGTGAAAGACCGTCCTGGTCCTCGTGGAGCTCATGTCCACTCGGAGCTTCATACGCTGACAGTTACAGTTCAGCATGGGAAGGGCAGGAAGTGAAGGAGATAAGGGAACTCAGACTAGGTACCTCTTTCTAGAAGTAAAAAATACCGAGCTAAGTCTTGAGGAGGAATGCCAGCCGAAGAAGGGGAAAGAAAAGGCCATTCTCTGGGGTAGGGGGGGCGGGGAGGACCAGCTCAGAAATGAAAAAGAGCTTGGGTGGATTCCAAGAATGCAGCGCTACCGCACAGGGCATGGGGGTGGTGAGGGAGGAAACCGGAGGGGGCAGGGCCGCAAAGGACCGGTGCGCCACAGCAAGGAGTTTGTGCTCAGGGCGAGAATACAGGATGAAGTAGATTGGCGCTGGGCAAAGGGACGAGCTTTGTTCTGGACATGCCGAGTGCCAGATGGGACATCCGAGTGGCATGTGATGTGTGGTCTGATACTCAGAAGAGACTTGGGGGAGTCTGTGGCCTCCCTGATGAGGGAGGCCTCAACCAACTAAGCCACCCAGGGGCCTCTTAAATTTTGTTTTTAATGTTTATTTATTTTTGAGAGAGACAGTGCAGGCGGGGGAGGGGCAGAGAGAGAGAGGGAGACACAAAATCTGAAGCAGATTCCAGGCTCTGAGCTGTCAGCACAGAGTCCGACGCGGGGGTTGAACCCACAAACCGTGAGATCATGACCAGAGCTGAAGCTGGACGCTTAACCAACTGAGCCACCCAGGGGCCCCCTCAAAGGATGAAAGTTTTAAAATAGACCTAAACTTGGGGCGCCTGGGTGGCTCAGTCGGTTAAGCGGCCGACTTCGGCTCAGGTCATGATCTCGCGGTCCGTGAGTTCGAGCCCCGCGTAGGGCTCTGTGCTGACAGCTCAGAGCCTGGAGCCTGTTTCAGATTCTGTCTCCCTCTCTCTGACCCTCCCCCGTTCATGCTTTGTCTCTCTCTGTCTCAAAAATAAACGTTAAAATAAATAATAATAATAAAATAGACCTAAACATTCTTCTCTTTGCTTCCTGCATGCCGGTAGATCTGGATTTGAGCACCCTCTTTAGAAACCACTGATGTAGGGGCACATGGGTGGCTCAGTTGGTTGGGCATCTGACTCTTGATTTCAGCTTGGGTCATGATCTCATAGTTTGTGAGCTTGAGCCTCACATAAGGCTCTGCGCTGACAGTGTGGAATCTGCTTGGGATTCTCTCTCTCCCTCTGTGCCCCTCCCTTGATCTCTCTTTCTTTCTCTCAAAATAAATAAATGAAATAAACTTAAAAAAAAAAAAAGTAATTTAGTCCTAAGTTCTTCAGTATGTGGATTCCTGGGTCCCATCCTAGACTTTCTGGACGTGAGACATGAGAATTTTCATTTAGGGAATGCCTAAAAGGTGTTTCTTTAAAAAGAAAAAAAAAATTTGTTTAACATTTATTTATTATTGAGAGACAGAGAGACACAGAGCCTGAGCAGGGGAGGGGCAGAGAGAGGGGGAGACACAGAATCTGAAGCAGGCTCCGGGCTCTGAGGTGTCAGCACAGAGCCCGACGCAGGGCTTGAACTCACAAACTGTGAGATCATGACCCGAGCCGAAGCCGGATGCCCAACAGACCGAACCACCAGGTGTTTCTTATTTTTTCTACGGGTATGAAAACTGCTGATCTGTTACTCTGTTTGTTTTCTTTTTCACACCATTTTATAAATTATGAAATTTCTAACTAGAAAAGTGGGGAGAATAGTACAATGAACACCTATATGTTCCTTTTACCCAGATTCGCTTAGTATTTTATCGTATTTGCTTTCCTTCTTTTTTTTTTTTTTTTTTTTTATTCTGAATCATTTGAAAGTAAGTGCAAAGATCATGATGTTTTTATCCCTGAATACTTTGGCACACATCTGCCAAGGTCTGGTATTCTCCTGACCGGCCACAATGCCATTATCATAGCTAAGAAAACGAACAGTTCTCTAGCACTGTCCAATATTTAGTGCATACTGAAATTTCCCCAGCTGTTCTTAAAAACTGCTAGAAAAGGGGGCGCCTGGGTGGCTCAGTCGGTTGAGTCTACGACTTCAGCTCAGGTCATGATCTCACGGTCTGTGGGTTCGAGTCCCGCGTCGGGCTCTGGGCTGACAGCTCAGAGCCTGGAGCCTGCTTCGGATTCTGTGTCTCCCTCTCTCTCTGACCCTCCCCCATTCATGGTCTGTCTCTCTCTGTCTCAAAAATAAATAAACATTAAAAAAATTTGTTTTTTAACTGCTAGAAAAGAGTTGCTAAAATGCTAAAAGCATTTTTCCCCCTTCAATTTAAGACCCAGGCAGTATTGGCAGGTGGCATTTGATTGTTTTGCCTCTTTAGTCTGCCTTCTGAAGCTTTGCTTCTCGTGGCACGGACTTTCCTTTCAAGAGGCCAGTGCCTCTTACAGAAAGTCCCACACGTGTATTTATCCAGTGTTTCCTCACGAATGGATGTAGGTTCTAGATTTTTGGCCAGCTGTGTAGGTGATTGTTATCAGTAGCCACGTGGTGAGGTCATCCTTTTCTTGGCGATGCCAGGTTTGGTCACTTGTTGACTGTGGTGACCATCCCACCAAGTTTTCCATGGGGTGATGATTTGAGTCTCTGTGAACTTTGCAGCTCCTTCCGCCCATGATGGTCCTTGCCTGATTCATTTGTAACATTGTATATGGCAACATGGCAATTCTCTTATTCTTTCCTCTCTGCTACATTTTTACAGCTGGAATCCTTCTGTAAAGAAGGAGCTTTCTCAGGGCGCCTGGGTGGTTCAGTCAGTTGAGCATCCTAACTTCAGCTGGGGTCATGATCTCACAGTTCCTGAGTTTGAGCCCTGTTATGCTGACAGCTCAGAGCCTGGAGCCTGCTTCAGATGCTGTGTCTCCCTCTCTCTCTGCGCCTCCTCTGCTCGTGTGCGCTCTCTCTCTCTCAAAAATAAACAAACGTTAAAAATATTTTTTTAAAAAGGAGGTTTTTCTCTTTAAACATTACTAGGAATAATGGATTATTTTTATTCAATGTAAGATAATCCATTACCATTATTATTTTATGTTTATTTATTTTGAGCTGGGGAGGGAGGGAGCAGAGAGAAAGGGAGGAAGATTATCCCAGGCAGGCTCTGCACCATCAGTGCAGAGCCCAATGTGAGGCTCGAACTCACGAACCATGAGATCATGACCTAAGCCGAAGTCGGACACTTAACCTACTGAGTCACACAGGCGCCGCCATCATCATTGTTATTATTTTTTAATATTTATTTTAGAGACAGAGTGTGAGCGGGAGAGGGGTTAGAAAGAGGGAGACACAGAATCCAAAGCAGGCTCCAGACCCTGAGCTGTCAACACAGAGCCTGACATGGGGCTCGAACCCACGAACCATGGGATCATGACCTGAGCCAGAGTTACACACATCCAGCTGAGCAACCCGGGTGCCCCATCATTATTTTGTTATTACAGTCAGATTTCCTAAACCTGGCCTTGTGGAGCTCCTTAAAGGCAGTTTCTGTATCCTCTGAACATGACCCAACTCCTCTCTTGGTCCTTAGGAAGCTTTGGGGAAACTTACACTCTGAAAACTAAAGTCTCAGATCTCTGAATTGTGGTCAAATAATCTTTCCAGTCCCTAGGTTTAGTGTTTTCTTCCATTCAACCTCCTTTTTATTGTCATCCCCAACGTACACACACCTTCTCGTGCTCTGGGTTTTCCTGCTTCTCCATCCATCCACCCCTTTGTCCTCCCCACCTTGCAGACTTGTTCCTTTCTATTTTCTTCAGCCTTCTTCCCAAGCCATTATTTTCCACCCCCGTCATTTCCATCTTTACTCCCCCCTACTTTCTCCGAGTATCCTGCCAATACCTAATTTTTCACCACCAGTACCCTCTCCCATTAGTTTTCATTCATGGATTCCCATTTAAAATCTTTCTTAGGCCAAGGGCGCCTGGGTGGCTCAGTCGGTTGGGTGTCCTACGCTTGATTTCGGCTTGGGTCGTGATCTCATGGTTTGTGGTTTCGGGCCCTGAGGCGGGCTCTGCACTGACAGTGGAGCCTGCTTGGGATTCTCTCTCCCTCTCTCTCTGTCTCTCTCAAAATAAATAAATAAAATAAAAAAGTTTAAAATCTTTCGTATGCCAGACTGCATTGACTATCCATTTTTGTTAAGTAAAGCCATTCCTAATGGTCAAGATGAGCTTTCTGGGGTATGACAGTGGAATCCACACTGAGAAATGAAATTCCAGCCCAAAGGTAGGAAACCTGATACTAATTTAGTTAGCCACTCTGATATAAATAGGGAATCATGTACAGTCCAGGCTCCTGTATCTGAATTCTTTTTAAATGTATTCATGTGTGTAATCTCTACACTTAACACGGGGCTTGAACTCAACAACTCCAAGATCAAGAGTCACATGCTCTTTTGAATAAGCCAGCCGGCACCCCTGGGCTCTTGTATTTGGACAGAGATTAGTTCACAGTTCTCACGAGCACCTTCTGAGGACCTTGGGCCTACAGCCGCTGGCCCAGCCTCTCATGTTCCAACTGGATTACAGGGCTCCACCTTTTCTGTCCCCAGAGCTCACAGAGGTCTCTGCTCCCAGGGACTCCCTTTGCAAAGACCTGGGTTTGTATTGGGTTTTCAGGATTGCATATGCAGTTTGGCAGGGAAATGTTTTATTTTCCTCAGCAGTGTCTCAAGAGGTGGCCCTTCATCTGAGGACTTCTCTATATGCTGGAGAGACATGTTCGACTAATTGCAGGGCTTTTCTTCTCCCCTGACTTCCTGTCCATATCATGCAGTTTTTCTTCCTGTCTTAACTCAGAGCTGGGATTTCCTAACTCTAATGATCTATGGCCGTCCCCCCCCCCCCCCCCCCCGCCTTGTTACAAATTCAATACTGTTTTTTAGACGAAAACCAATAAATCCTGATGAGCAAAAAATTCAAATAGCCAGCATTTTGGCGGCTCTTACTAAGGGTTGGGCACCTCCTGTTAACTCACTTAAGGCCGACAACAACCGGAGAGGCCGGGTTGGTGTATCCTCATTTTCCCTCCTTTGCAGTTGAGGAAAATGAGTCGGGAGGCTGAATGACTGGCTCAAGATCATAAGCTAATAAGTTGCAGAGCTAATTTTCAAACCAGAGCCAAGACTTGTCTACGTTGCCCTTCCAGAGCTTTCTCTGGACACAAGTGCGTACACACAAAAATGGGATCACAGTGTATGTACGTACTTCCCACTCCCACACGTTGTGACTATCTTCCCATGTCCGTAACTATACTATAATAGCCTTCTTTTTAATCCAGTGTCCTTCTCTTTCCTCTTTTGGCTCTGTCCCCAGGATCGACGAGAACGTGCTGGGAGCCCAGCTGGATGTTGACGCCGCCCATTCAGAGATCCTCAAGTACTTCCAGTCGGTCACCTCTAACCGGTGGCTCATGGTCAAAATCTTCCTCATCCTCATTGTCTTCTTCATCATCTTTGTGGTCTTCCTTGCCTGAACCCTCTCTACTCGGAGGCACTTCGTGGGGGTTTGGAACCCTTTTGGCAGGGCAGGTGGCCAGTGCTGCCGCTGAGCCTGTGCAGGGTGCTGGGGAGAAAGGCCCTGTTTCCCTAGAACTGCTGAGAATGGCCACTGCCCCTGACCCCTGACCCTTTGCCTCTGGCCACCCTGTCCTCCCCTCACCACCCTCAGGCCCACGAAACACACGGTTCTGGATTTGTACTCTGCTGTGAAGTGGCTGGAAGAGAGCAGAGGCCAACTGGGGGCCTGTGGAGGAGGTTGTCTCCACTGGGTAGGAGATTTTTAGAAACTCCCCAGCCTCTTCCAAAGGAAACTTCGGCAGCAAGGGGAGATGATGCCGTTTCCCCACCTTCCTGCGAGTGAGGAGAGGAAGCGAAACTGCCCCCCTGGGACCAACTTTCCCATCTGGGTTAGAATTTGACCTTTCTTCTTCCTTTCTTCACCACGTGAGGCAGGGGGCCCTGAGCCCCTCGGCTGCCCGCACAACCCCAACTCTGGCTGCTGGTGACTCTCTGCCAAATGTGCTGCAGCCCATTTTCTCCCAATTACAGCAAGACTGTCAGCCTCACTGGCCCTGTCGTCATTTCTGGGTGGGAGCGTCGAAGGGCCTATGCAGCGAGCACACCGCCCAGTACAGGGACCGAAAGGCCGGGCCAACGGCTTGAAGGGCCAGGCTTTGGGTCCCATGTACACAACTGCTTCCAGGTGGAGGAGGACTCAAGTGCAGCATTTCATTAGCATGGAAACTTCCCTTCGGAGGGGGAATCGGGACCCCAGAGGGGGTCCTTGTTTGGTAGCAACTTCCAGGACCATCTCTAGCAGTATTTGTACCTGTTTTAGCTGCATCCTCTGACCAGCTGGCCCCGTTTTTCCTTAAGCTGGATGACACAGGAGCTCTGCCTGCTGAAGGAGTGAAAGGCGAAGAATCTGTTCCCCGCTCCAACTGAGGCTCTTGGTCCCCTCCAAGCCCCTCATCCAAGCCAGTCACAGGAGGATGGAGGCCTGCCTGGAATATCCACCCTCTGGGGAAGTTCATATGCTTCTTGGCCAGGACCCACAACCAAGTTTCTGAGGTTACTGGAGTCCCTCCCCCCCCATCTCACACACCCCAAAAGCAGCTCAAGCTACAGGAAAACAATAACCATACACCAAGCTGGCCCTAGAACTTTGGCGAGGGTCGGGGTGGGAGGGTGGGGAAGGGTCGCCTAGGAGAACCTATGGCTTTTCTAGCCAAGGCATTTTACTAGGTCCCCTTGGCCTCTGTTCGCCGGGTGTCTCGCTTGCATCCTCACTGCCCAGTTGACACAGAATGTAGGTCTGGCCCAGCACCTCTGTGGTGGGTGAGGAGGTTGTGAAGACAATTGCTTGCCAAAGTCGGAAGTGCAATGCTCCTTTGACTCGGCAACTCTTGGGAGGATGTGGAGATCGGAAATTCATTTATTTCACAAATGTTTTTTGAGTTCTGGTGCGTGCCAGGCAGGGTACTGAGCTAGGGGTTAGAGAAAAAAAAAAAAAAAACAAGCCACCCATGAATTTGTCGAGGACCCTGCCCTCTTGGGGTTTACGTGCTAGTTTTCTATTGCCTGATAATCCATTTTATAGATGAGGAAAGCGTGGTATATATCCGCAGCTGGCAAAGGGTTGGGCCGAGACTTAAGTACTGAGGTCTATGAACAATCACTCCCACTCCGAGGCCCGGGCCTCCCATTCCTCGGAGGGCCCTTCGTGCGACCCCCTTTGTGTTCCTCTCGGAGTCCTGGGCTGCACCAGCCTGCTATCTGCTCCGGCGCTGGCCCCAGAGGTGCCGGCCTAGCTGATGCCCGAAGAAAGAAGAAAGCAGACCGCGGGCCGACTGGGCCCGCCCCAACCTTGCGCGAGCTGTCGGCGCCCGGGTCTCTGGTGGGGTAGGCAGAGGCGAGCTCCGCCCAGACCCAGCTGCCAGCCGAGTGCGCACGCGCAGCGGGCCGCGCTCCCTCGGCGGCACCGCCCACCACCGGGGGACGTCGGCGGCGCGCGACGTAGTTCGCAGGATAAATGCGGTGGCGCCGGGCGTAGGAGCGATTAGGCTGGGGTGCTTGGGTGTTCGGACGCTTGGCGGGGTCGTGGCCCGCGCCTGAACCTGCCCTGTTTCGCGCTGTGCCATGGCGGACGAGGGGAAGTCCTACAACGGTCAGTGCTGGCTCTCTGGGCGGGAAGCGAGGCGATCTGGGGCCCGGTGGGCGGTGCCGGCCTAGGCCGCAGCCCCGGGGCGGGAGGCCGCGAGGGGCTGGGTGTCCGCGGCGGGGGGGGGGGGAGGGGGCGGCGCGGGCCGGGGGCCCGGCCTCCATCGAGGCTGAGCGCCCGAGGCGTTGGCTCGGGAATCCTGGCGTTGCGTGGAGCTTCGGCTTGGAGCGGGTGGCTTGGCGGCGGGGTGGCGAGATTCCTTTGAACTTTGTAGGTGGTTGATGCTTGTCAGTTCAGTTTGGCGGCCAGACTCTTCCCTTTAATGTGAGTCAGTGCCCGCCCAGTTCATCGGCTGCCCGTGTGCTGCTTTCCACCTCGTCCAGTCTGTCTTGCCCCGCCTCCCCTGCGGCCTTGGCTTTGGCTTAATGTTTCAGACCTCCACACCAGCTCCCTGTGCTAGTCCGAACACTACACTGGATTTTAGTCCAGAATAGTGGGTAGGAGCGCAAGAAGACCGAGGTTTGAATCCTGAGTTGTCTTCACTAAGCTTGAGTGAAGTCCACTCCCGGGCCTTACTTTCTGTCCCCGTAAGGAGGTAGTAACAGTGTTTATTTTCTTAGTGTGTCCGTGTATGTGCTAAAATGAGATCATTCATATCAGGTGCCTGGAGCTTAGTGCCTGACACTGGAGAAAGTTCTCAGTGAATGTTAGCTGTGCCTTCTATTCGTCCCCCCCCCCCCCAGGGTCATTTCTTAGGGTTCATTGTTTGCAGAGTACTTACTAAGCAAGAGGCAGATCTTTTTAGGAATCACAGACCTTTTTTTTTTTTTTTTTTTTTTTTTTAAATAAGCCATTCCTACACACCAGGATTCAGAAGGTCATGTTACCTGAGAGCAGTCAAGGACCCTTGGTTAAGCTCCCTAGCTGTCATTAGAACCTGAGTCTTAGGAGTTGTCTCCTGAGTTAAAAGGCATTTCTGGGGGCACCTGGGGTGGCTCAGTCATTTAAGCCTCCGACTTTGGCTCAGGTCATGGTCTCACAGTTTGTGAGTTTGAGCCCTGCGTTGGGCTCTGTGCTGACAGCTCAGAGCCTGGAGCCTGCTTCGGATTCTGTGTCTCTGTCTCTCTCTGCCCCTCCCCCATGAGTACTGCTCTGCCTCTGCCTTGGTCTCTCTCTCAAAAATAAATAAACACTAAAAAAAAAAAAAAAAAAAGAATTTTTTAAAAAGGCATTTCTGGCCAAGGAAATGAAGACTTCACTCCCAAAACTTCAGAGTGGCAGTTTGAGAGCAAGAGTTTTTAAAATGCCTTTCAGTTGACCACCTTTGTAACCGTATGCCATTTGTCCTCTGTATTGCAAAAGTATTGTTTACTGAAAGCTAATGTAATCACTGTAATTGGTTGATTTTAGAAGATGTGAGAGAGGTCACCACCCAGAGTTTGAGAGGGGTTAAATAGATTTGGGAGGCTAAGCAAGCAAGTTTCAGGTGAATTTCCCCGGGGGTCTGAGTTGTGTCTAGTTCTGCTTTGGGTCCGCTCACACTTCCACATTGTGCTTCTCTTCTCTGTTAGTTCCAGTTTCTGATTCCTTTTCCTAAAGCCCTACGCTGTCTTCCAGTAACATTTCCCTCATGCCGCCATGCCACAGGGAGGGTTCTCTCTCAACAGACAGAAGTTTGCAGGGAAGTGGCCCCTGTAGTTACTGTGTATCTCATCCGATAGCAGGGTGCTGGATACTGTGACTGCCCCAACAAGGTAGTTGGACTAGCAGTGTACTTTCTAACTGATGTTCTGCTTTTAACCCCAGAGCACGATGACCGTGTTAGTTTCCCTCAAAGAAGAAAGAAGGGCCGGGGTCCCTTCCGGTGGAAATATGGTGAGGGGAACCGTAGGTCTGGAAGAGGAGGTTCTGGCATTCGGTCTTCCCGCCTGGAGGAAGATGACAGAGATGTAGCGATGAGTGATGCCCAGGAGGTTCCCCGAGTACGATAGTAAGTAACCAGTTGATCTGGTTTGAATTTAGCGGCCCATTTGTTTGATAAAGCTCTCTTACTGGCCACGTCATTTCTCTTTCCACCTGGAAAAGTGAGGGATGCCAGGGCCAGCTTACTGGTTGAGCTGTCTTAGCTGTAATCCTGACAACAGTGTGTGTGGGCAGGCCTTGGAGAAGACATGCCTAGTGTTTGTGGGCATTTTGTTCTCTGCTTCCCCATAGCAACCCCTATGCTGCCCGACCCAACCGTCGAGGTGACAGTTGGCACGATCGAGACCGCATTCATGTTACCGTGCGGAGAGACAGAGCTCTTCCAGAGAGAGGAGGGGCTGGCACCAGCCAGGACGGGACCTCGAAGAACTGGTTTAAGATTACAGTGAGTGTCTGGGGAAGTGGATGTGCAAGGGAGACAGGGAGCTGGGCTCAGAATGAAGGTTTCTGCTTTTCACATGACAAAATCTGTTTTCTCCACAATCAGGTGTCTCTCCTTTCTTCTAGAACACCCAAGAGCAGGTTAAGAAAAGGAGTAGGACAAGCAGGATGCTGGGGGGCAGGGATGGGGACACCATCTGAAGGGAAACATGAAAACTGGTTGGGAGATGGAGTAATTCCTCTGAATGTCCCCATTTGGCTCAAGCCAAGTGTGGGGCTTCGGGTCCCTTAAGTTCCCTTAAGTGAAATCATGACCTTAACCGAAATCAAGAGTCAGACACTTAACTGACTGGGCCACCCAGGCACCCCAAGAAATGCTAAGTTTAGATGGACAGAAAGGAGGGCAAGGAATCCATGTCTGGCTTGAGTTAAAAAAAGAAAGAAAGAAAGAAAACAAAACTTTTTTTTTTTTTTTAATTTTTTTTTTCAACGTTTATTTATTTTTGGGACAGAGAGAGACAGAGCATGAACGGGGGAGGGGCAGAGAGAGAGGGAGACACAGAATCGGAAACAGGCTCCAGGCTCTGAGCCATCAGCCCAGAGCCTGACGCGGGGCTCGAACTCCTGGACCGCGAGATCGTGACCTGGCTGAAGTCGGACGCTTAACTGACTGCACCACCCAGGCGCCCCAAAAACAAAAAACTTTTAACTGGCCCTTTCTTTAGAAAACCTTGTGAGGGTCGGCGGAAGGTATGAAAGGAGTAGACTGGGGCTGCTGGTCAGCCTTCGTTCCACATTGTTCCCTTCTCTTTCTCTCGTCTAGATTCCTTATGGCAGAAAATATGACAAGTCATGGCTCCTGAGTGTGATTCAGAGCAAGTGCAGTGTCCCTTTCACCCCCATTGAGGTGAGATAAGGCCTGCGTGGCTGGCTGGGCACCAAGGAAGGCGAGGGGCCAGCTGGACCAGGGGCCCTGGGCTCCCGAGTCTCATGCTCTTGTTTCCTCTTTGTGCAGTTTCACTATGAAAACACACGGGCCCAGTTTTTTTGTTGAGGATGCCAGTACCGCCTCTGCGTTGAAGGCCGTCAACTATAAGATTTTGGATCAGGAGAACCGAAGGGTGTGTGTAAAGGCCCTGGCGTGGCCGGGGGTGGGTCTTGGGCCTGCTGCTTAGGCCTCCCCGGAATTCAACCTGCCCTCTGTGTCTTCCCTGCAGATCTCTATCATCATCAATTCTTCTGTCCCACCCCATTCTGTACAGAACGAGCTGAAGCCGGAACAAGTAGAGCAGCTAAAGGTGAGGCAGGCTCGCGTCCTGTTTCCCTCCAGCCCTCCCACTTCCCACATGCACTCCTGCCACCCCCCCTCTCCCCACAGAGCCCCAGTGACCACCGGCCCATTTTCCTTCCCCTGTAGCTGATCATGAGCAAACGATATGATGGCTCCCAACAAGCGCTCGACCTGAAGGGCCTCCGTTCAGACCCAGGTATGGCTGATAGCTGTCCCGCTCAGAGAGGTGGGGACCGAGCGGGGGGATCTGTCAGACGGGGACGGTTTGAGAATGGTTTGGTAGTAACTCTGACCTGGGAAAGTCCTCTCAGACTCGCCTTTCCTTCCTTTCTGTTTCCTGCAGACTTGGTGGCCCAGAACATTGATGTTGTCCTGAATCGCAGGAGCTGCATGGCGGCCACCCTGCGGATCATCGAGGAGAACATCCCCGAGGTGAGGCCTCTTCCCGTTTTGAGAGGGGAGGAGGCGGGGTGGGGTGGGTAGGATGGGGTCGGGAGGCAGATGCGTCTCTGAACCCTCTGCTGGCGGCGCTTCCTCTAAACTTTCCTCTGCCCGCAGCTGTTGTCCTTGAACTTGAGCAACAACAGGCTGTACAGGCTGGATGACATGTCCAGCCTGGTGCAGAAAGCACCCAACCTGAAGATCCTCAACCTCTCCGGAAACGAGGTGAGGCAGGAGAGCCCGGTTGTGGGCGGGGTGAGCAGAGGGGGGCCCCCGGGAGGGAGTTTCCGAGCTGGGACTCTCGCTGCCTCTCCTTACCGGGGTCTCTTGCCCGCTCTCTGTCCCCGTCTCTGCAGTTGAAGTCCGAGAGGGAGTTGGACAAGGTAAAAGGGCTGAAGCTGGAAGAGCTGTGGCTCGACGGAAACCCGCTGTGCGACACCTTCCGAGACCAGTCCACCTACATCAGGTCAGTTGTGGCCTCTGTCTCCCCTCCCGGGGACCTTCACCCCCTGGGAGGCTGAGCTAATGCACCCTGACCAGCGCCCGTCTGCAGGAGCTGTGCAGCCCTGAGCTGGAGCCGCCTGTCCTTTGGGAGGATCACGTGCTCCTCCCTTCGTCTGTCCGTGTGTCCCAGCTTGGCCCCAAGGTCTCCTCTCCTTCCTTCTCACCTGACTGCCTGTTCGCTGTCCTGTGGTCTTGCCTCTTCCTTCCTGAACACTGCCTTTTCTAGAATCTCCCTACCCTACTGTTCCAGGAAGGGCACCTCCCTTTTTCTACCACGACCAGGGGGTGTCTTGCGTATGCCCCGTACGTGGAGCTGCCTTGTGCTAAGAGCCCGGTATTCCTGGGCTGAGAAAGCCCTCCCTCCCCGGGACTTCCTGTTGATGGGCCTTCCCTTCTTTGTCTCACGACGGCCCCTCTTGCCGTGCCAAGAGGGACTCTCCTCTCATGGTCCACGTGCCCAAGGCTGTTGCCTGGGCTTTCCCACTCGTGCTGAGGTGGAGGACTCCTTGGAGCTGGTGCCATGCAGTCTGTCTCTCCTGCCCGGAGCTGTGAGCTGGGCCCTCCCTGGAGAAGAAACCTGGGTTCCCCAAGCCGTGTGATCAGAGCCGGGGCCCCGCCAGCAGGCGAGGGCGTCCCAAGGCAGGTGCTGGGCGTGGAGGCCACGGGGGCAATGGCTACCAAGGAGACAGAGAACTGACCCTCTCGGGGGGCGCTGCCCCGCCCTCACTCACACACCTCACGTCACCCTGCTTGGCCCCGGAGGATGGCTGGTTAGCCAGAGACGGGTAAGATTCCTCAGGGAAGGAACAACCTAAGACAGGCACAGTCGCAGAGGGGCCATCAGGAGAGAACTTGGGGGCCAACAGAGGTGGGGCACAGACCCTCACCCCCCCAACTTTGCAGGGGCCTGAACCCTCAACCTTCTGAGGGAGGTCTCCCGCCCCCATGGCTGCTTCGCTTCCCACGCCCAGCTCAGATCGGGACCCAGGTAGCCAGCAGAGACCTGGACGACAGCAACTGCCCTCTCGCTGCAGCAAGAATTTGTTTTCTGTTTCTACCTTGGACCACAGGGAAAGGGGCAGCTGAAGGAAAAGGCTGTGTTGGGTGTCTTCTTCCCCTTTTCCTTCCTCGTTCTTCTAAATGCCTCCTTGCCTGATAGTTCTTTCGCCTTTTCTTTGCTTCCTCTTTCTTTTCTCTCTCTCTGCTCCCCCTCTGTCTCCCCCATCTCTCCCCTGCCCCATCCTACCTTCTCTCTTCTTTTTTTCCCTTTTCTTTTCTTTTCTTTTTTCTTCTCTTCTCTTCTCTTCTCTTCTCTTCTCTTCTCTTCTCTTCTCTTCTCCTCTCTTCTCCTCTCTTCTCCTCTCTTCTCCTCTCTTCTCCTCTCTTCTCCTCTCTTCTCCTCTCCTTTCTTCTCCTTTCCTCTCCTCTTCCTTCGCCTCACCTCTTCCTAAACCCTGCCTTGCTCATCTCCCTGCCCCAACATCCTGTGCCATCCCTGTGGTGTTTCTGGTCTTGGCCACGGCCAGACTGGGCAGAACTGATGGATACCCGTTGAGGCAGCGGAGCCCCTGGGCTCCCACCCCATTCCCTCCTCCCGGGGCTGCACAGGTGAGTAGGTGGAAGGTAAGGGGGGCAGGGTGGGGAAGGACGTCCTGGCTTAAAGCCCGGGCTGGGAGCGCTGTTCTCGTGGCGCTCGGATCAGGCAGAGAGAATAGGGTCAGCCTTCAAGGCAGTTGTCTCTGGGTGCCCCGGGTGAGGTGGGGAGTGGGGCCTCTCTCCCAGGAGCTCAGAGGCTGGCGGGAGTGAGGACGGGAGGGGCTGTCCCTTGGGCGTTGGTGTATGTGCTCCTAGAGCAGCTCAGGAGGCACGGTGGCTCTGAAGCATCACTCACTTCTGTCCTGTTCTTGACAGCGCCATTCGCGAACGATTTCCCAAATTATTACGCCTGGTAAGTCCGCAGCTTTTTTAACTCTTTTGTCACGAGCATAGCCTCTCCCACCCAAAAGGTCCCGCCTCACGTATGTTTGTATGACCGTGAATTTGGAGACATGGAGCCCTTGGAGAATCTGGCAAAGGTTATATAATCTTTCTTCCCAGAGAAATGCCTGTAGACAAAAGTTGCACCTATCACAGATCCTGGGATCTTTTCCATGTCTCTTTGGCCTCTGACCCCCTCACTCTTAGTTCTCCCATCTAATTATTCATCCAGCCTTTTTCATCTCTGTTTATGCTGTCAACTTCCACTTCCTTTCTGCAGGATGGCCATGAGTTACCCCCTCCGATTGCCTTTGACGTTGAAGCCCCCACGACGTTACCGCCCTGCAAGGTAAGAAGTGGGGCAGAGTTAGAACTCGTGTGGGGAGGAGAGTATTGGTTACGGGATTCTGATACCTGTTTGCTTCCAGGGAAGCTATTTTGGAACAGAGACCCTGAAGAACCTGGTCCTGCATTTCTTGCAGCAGTGAGTATTGCCGGAGGACCCCTGAGGCTGGGGAGAGGTGGGCCAGCCCCAGTGCCGCTCACTCGGGGCAGCTGTTGGGTCGTTCTGTGGATCCACAGCAGGGAATTCAGACTGGCCCTTTTGTGGTTCCCGCAGGTACTACGCGGTATATGATTCTGGAGACCGGCAGCGGCTCCTGGACGCCTACCATGACGGGGCCTGCTGCTCCCTCAGCATCCCTTTTACCCCCCAGAACCCTTCCCGGTGAGTGTCACTGCCCGGGACCAGCATTTCTCGGCAGATGCAGGCTAGCACCTGCCAGCATCCATCCCACGCTGACCACCGCCTCCTTTTCCACTTATCCCCCTAGAAGCAACCTGGCCGAGTACTTCAAGGACAGCAGGAATGTGAAGAAGCTCAAAGACCCCAGTAAGTGTGTGATGTGAGCAGAAAGCCTGGGACGGAGGTGGGAAGGAATTGGTCACAGGGCTCAGGAGTGTGTGGCAGCCCCTAACCTTGGGTTCTCCCCACAGCCCTGCGGTTCCGCCTGCTGAAGCACACGCGTCTCAACGTTGTTGCCTTCCTCAATGAGTTGCCCAAAACTCAGCACGACGTCAACTCCTTTGTGGTAGACATAAGCGCCCAGACAGTAAGCACCTGTTTCTTCCCTGGCCGGAGCCTGAACTTAGGGAAGGAAGGGGCGGTCACGAGGCACGGGGGACTTAGGCTCCGGCGGGGAGCCCACCTGGTGACTGACGCTGCTTCTCTTTCAGAGCACATTGCTGTGTTTTTCCGTCAATGGGGTCTTCAAGGAAGGTGAGAATCTTGGTGGAGTCTGGAGTTTGCAGAGTGGGCCCCTCCTGCAGCTAGATTTTTTTTCTCCGCACTCTTCCCTCTCCTCCCCTGACCTCCTCCTCTTCTGCCCCAAGCCATCTTCGTGAGGCCTACCCTCTCCACCTGTCTTTCCTGTCTGGGATATGGGACAAACCTGAGGATTAGGAGGACACAGGCTTTGGTGTCAGGCAGATCCAAGGCTCCATTCCAACCTTGGTCCCGTGTGCCCGTGGCCAATTTACATTAACTCTGAGCTTCAGATTCTTCATTTGTAAAAAGGGGCACTAGCCATCCCCTAGCGGTGCTGTGGGGAGTAAATGAAGGGCTTGCCGTAGGACCTTGCACACAGATGTTCTGTGGGTGGGCTAACGGGTGGTTATTGTCCTCGCTGGCCCGACATTCCTCTTCACCTCTGCTCCCCTGTACACACGCAGTCATCCGTCTGGTCTACTTCAGGTTAGTCGTATCAAGTAAGACCGTGATGGGAGAAGCTTTCGGTAAACACAAAGCGTGGCTGATCCTAAGGGGTCATTGCTGTTGTTAACATTACAGTGGATGGAAAATCTCGGGATTCTTTGCGAGCCTTCACCAGGACATTTGTCGCTGTTCCTGCCAGCAATTCAGGGTAAGTGTTTGGCTTACCACATGGGGTCCCAGTCCCAATCCATGGCCAGCATGTGGGAATTGGTAGGGGCGGGGATGGGGGAGCCGGTCCTCAGGATGTTTTCAGAATTTCAGAAAGGCTGGGGGGAATCAGGAGGAAGCTCTCACAATGGTGGTGAGCTTGGCTCTGGAGCCAGGCTGGGTTTTTCATCCTGGCCCCACCACTTCTAGCTAAGGGCAAGTTTCCTCATCTGGAAGCTAGTATATTTACTTCCGTGGCCTGTCGTGAAGATAAATGGGGATGAGAACTGTCCAGAGTTGGGGGAGAATGTGTAATTCTAGTGTGTTCGGTAGAGAACCGCTTACACGGGTTGTGTGGGAAGGGTCGTAAATGATAAAATGTAATGACCAAGAGTGGGGGAGGGGTACTTTGTGAATGCTGAAAGAACCTGTCGAGTGTAAGAGGGTCAAGTATGAGAACAGGAATAAAGTTGGGAAGATGAGGTGGTCTGTTTGTCCAGCTGTCTAAAGTGCTTTTTGTCCCACAGGCTGTGCATCGTAAATGACGAGCTGTTTGTGCGCAATGCCAGCCCTGATGAGATCCAGAGAGCCTTCGCCATGCCTGCACCCACACCTTCCTCCAGCCCAGTGCCCACCCTCTCCCCAGAGCAGCAGGAGATGCTGCAGGCATTCTCTACCCAGTCTGGCATGAACCTTGAGTGGTCCCAGAAGTGAGTGCTGGGCATGTGTAGCAGTAGGGGGAAATGGAGGTAGGGGTGGTAGTGAATAATGAGTGCTCCTAAGATTTTAAAAACCAGAATTTATAAATACGGTCCATAAAAAAATGCGGCCTCTGCATAAATCAGCATCACAAAATTTAAAGCCCAAATGAAGTCTCTTTGTATATACTGTTTTACAACTTACCTTTTTGTTTATCTTGTGAACATCTTTCCCTATCACTGTGTGTGTGTGTGTGTGTGTGTGTGTGTGTGTGTGTATTTTAAATGCTTGTTTATTTTTGAGAGAGAAAGGGATCGAGCATGAGCGGGGGAGGGGCAGAGAGAGGGGGAGACACAGAGTCTGAAGCAGGCTCCAGGCTCCCAGCTGTCAGCACAGAGCCCAACATGAGGCTCAAACTCACCCTGCAATCATGGCCTGAGCTGAAGTCAGAAGTTTAACCGACTGAGCCACCCAGGCACATCCCCATCACTGTAAAAATCACCTTCCTCCTTTTGACAGCTACTTAGTAATCCTTTGTATCCAGTAGGCCATTGATAGACATTTGGATTGTTACAAGTTTTTCATTTGTATACATAGTGCAAGAATGTATATAATTGTTGGCACACACTGGCAAGTGTTACTATATAATGGACTTTGAAGTGGCATCTAGCCATCAGGGTGAGTGCCTTTTGGTTCTAATGAAGGTGCCTGTTCTTCCCCCACTGCAGGTGCCTCCAGGACAACAACTGGGACTACACCAGATCTGCCCAGGCCTTTACTCATTTGAAGGTAAGTTTTGGGAATTCAGTAGCAAAAAGGCCAGAGATCTCTGGGCCTTCAAGAGGGTTCAGGCAAGCTGGGGGTGGGGGAAAGGGGCTGGCTCTGCTGACCTTTTCTTTTTTTGCTAAGGCCAAGGGCGAGATCCCAGAAGTGGCGTTCATGAAGTGATCTGTAGTCATGCCTCAGAAGAAGCCCCCTGTAAAATAGCCCTTGGATATTGACGTCTCCTTGTCATGGCTGTCGTTTTCTCCTCTCTGGCCCCGACCGACCGAGGCCACCCTGTGACTGTGACCGTGACCGAAGAGAATGGGCTGCCGGATCCCTCTCCTCACCTGCCTTCTGGGAGACTTCTGGAAGAATTCCGGAAGATTGAGCCTCACTGGTGCCAGGAAGCCAAAGCTTACTTTGTAGAACTGACACTAAACTATCGAAGGACCTAGGTGCTTTGTGTACTTAACCCCAGAACCCTCCTTACTTTTTAAGATAAAGAGTGATATTGTATTTTGTGTCACGCGTGCTAGATTGTTTCTGCCCCGCCCCTGCCAGGAGGTGGTGCGGGGGCGAAGCCTGGCGGGCAGCCCCCCCCCACCCCCGTCCTCCCCTCCCTCCCGGGGCTGGACCCAGGCTGCGGGCAGCCGAGCGCTGGGGGCGGGGCCCGCCTGCCGGAAATCCCGCCCCAGAAGCGGCGCCGCCGTAGTTATGGCGGCGCCCGGGCGGCGGTGGCCGGTGCGGCTGCTCCTTGCGCTGCGGCCGCTGCCCGTGCACCGGTCCTTGCACGCCGCGGCCCCGCCGCGGGACGTGCTGCTCTTCGAGCACGAACGGGGCCGCTTCTTCGCGGTCCTCGGGCTGTTCTGCGCGGGCCAGGGCGTCTTCTGGGCCTCCCTGGCCGTGGCAGCTTTGGCCCGACCCCCGGCCCGGGCGCTGTCTCCAGACGCGGAGTTCCCGGACCGCGGCCGCTCGGACCTGCGCTCCACGCTCTGGCGCTACGGCCTGGCGCTCGGCTGCGGCGCCATCGGTAAGGCGTGGGCTGGCTTCCCACCTGGGGGACGTGGGGTGGCTGGGCACGACCTTCCCTGCTCCGACAAGGACAGTGAGGGACTTCCGACCCTCCGAGGCGGGCAGTACTGGAGGTGGGAGGGCCTTGAGCCAAGCTCTCGGGCAGGCCTAGGGGGAGGTCAGCCTCTCAATCTGCGAGCTTGAGCAGTTACACGGCCCTGGACCGGTCTCCTTGTCTTTAAAATGGGGGTGGACATTAATGTTGTTGGGAAGGAATGACGGAACACAAGACCCCGGGGTAGAAGAGGAGCTCAAAAAATGTTACCATCGTCGCAATTGTTTTAATTTGGGGGGACCGGAGAGGTTCCTGCTTAGCTCTCCCGCGAAAATGCCCCACCCCAAGCTTTGCTCTTCCTGCAGGTACCCTGGTACTTGGTGCCGGTCTCCTCTTCTCCCTCCGTTCTGTGCGTTCAGTGATGCTATTGGCTGGAGGAAAGCAGGTGACCCTCACCACTCACGCTCCCTTTGGCTTGGGTGCCCATTTCACCGTTCCTTTGAACCACGTATCCTGCATGGCCCACCGTGGTGAAGTCCCTGCCATGTTGCCTCTGAAGATCAAAGGCCGGCGCTTCTACTTCCTCTTGGACAAAGCTGGACACTTCCCCAACACGAAACTCTTTGACAACACTGTGGGTGCCTACCGCAGCTTGTGAAGAGACCACCGCGGATGGCTCACCCCTCCCAGAGGGGAATAAAAACCGGACCTCGGGGATGGGGGTCACCCAAGGGGGCCCAGGGTTCATTAACAGCAAATAAAAGAGCAGTCATCCCAAAGGCAGCCGACAGTACCTCTGACTTTTGGTTCCCTGTCTGTTTGGCTTTCGCTCCTGTCCTCCGATCCACCTGCCTACAGTGCTTTCAACACCAAGAACTCAGTACCAAGATGAAGGAAAAAAGTAATCTAATATTTCGGTACAAAACAGCTGCAGGGAGAGAGGTGGAGGGAGCCCATTGTCACGTTTCCCTCGTGGAGGGAAAAACAGGCTCCCAGTATGAACAGGGCCACGTGGGGGCAAGAGGACTGTAGGCACGTGGGCATGGAGTCTTTGGCTGCAGGAAGGATTTTCTGGTTACTCTTCAGGAAGGGGAAAGGCGTGGCCCAACAAGAACCTCTGTCTCAGAGCTCCATTCGGGGTCCCCCCGCTCCAGAGGCCGATAAGGTGTGGCTTCAGACTTCCGCTGCACCACCTGAAGCATCAAGACCACACACCACAATACCAGATTCACCCAAGAAGAGGTCTGTGGGAAACAGGAACAAGAGCGTGAGGAACGTGGCCATCTTGAATCCAGTTCCACCCACATACAGCTGTTTGCCCGCTGTCAGGTCAACCAGCCCATCAGCCTCTCACTGGTGGGCACCCTGACAACTACAGATGCTTATAGGAGTCTGTGGACCCCTGAGTTTCCACCTAGTCTTTCACGTCCCAGAACCTCACTTCAGCATCGTATAGGTTGGAGTAAAACTTCAGAGCGGTTCCAGGGGGTGTCCATGGAATTTTCTGGGCTTCAGAGCAGCTGTGAGGTCAAAAGATGGTGGTGAGAAAGGGAGGATATACCCCAAACATACCTGTGCCCGGATGCCCTCTGAGAGGAGAACGGAGAGGGACAAAAAGGGAAGGCAGTCAGCCCCAGCCAGGGTTCCCTCCCTCTCCCATTACCTAATTGTAATGTTCAGGGAGACGATGGATTTGCAGAGAGAACGGGTGCCAAATCGAAGGATACAGGCAGACACTAAGACCAGGAAGGTGGCTGTAGCAGAGATGGCCAGTGCAATGCGGAGCCCTGTAGGGCCTCTGAGGAGGGAGAGAACAAGCCTTGTGGTTGGAATGGGCCTTCCCCGAGCTCAGCCCCTGACTCTCAGGGTAGGGCAGTCACCTGTGGGAGTCCTCGATGCAGCTGCTGTAGACCCAGAAGAGCAGGAGCAGAAGGCAGTAGAGGGCCAGGAGGCCAGAGACCCCGGCCACAAAGTAGCAGAGGGATGGGGCCGAGGGTTGGGATAAAGCCAGGGAGGAGCCATTGAGGGCGGCCACGCCGTACAAGGGACAGTGGCTACTGAAGGAACCCTGTGGAGAGAAGCTGCTGAGTCCTACCTAGATTTCAGGTTAGAGCCTCGGTGCAGGCTCTGGGCAGGTGTGAGGGATAACCTAGGAGAGGGCCACCCTAGGAAGTTATTAATGCACTGTCAGTTCCTGTTTCTGGGCCAGTAGACGGATGGAGAGGGCCTGCTGGGGAAGTCAAACCTGCAGTGGACAGAAGGATCAGGAAATAGGCGGTGGTTATAAAAGACAGTGACTTCAGAGATGCCTCACAAGTTCTGGTCTCCCCTCTGCAGAAAGCCTAGAGTAAAACCAGAACTTGTGTAACCTTCAACTATCTCCGATATTTACTAATCTGTAAACAAAACAAAACAAAACAAAAAAACACGAAAACGGCATAATCATGCCTTACAGGGTTAAATGAGCCTGTTTATTAACAAGATTGCAGGCTGGGGGGGAAAAAAACCCTCCTGCTTTGGGCATTTTCTACCTCCGTATTTTGTCATTCATACACCGTGCTGCAATCGTGTGGAAGCTCGGTCATCTCCGCTACACTATGCTTTATTTCCTGGCGTAGCTCGGCACAAGTGCCTCACTTAAACGTGTAGGCAGGGCCCGGGCCGATTTCTGTTTCAGAACCAGGGTAAGGTGATGCAGCCGCAGCCACCAGATCGGGCTACGTGTGGTGCCGGAAGACACTCCGGAAAACCCGTCCCTAGGCGAGGGAATGACTTTTTAGAGCAACGTGGGCGGGCGGGGCCGGAGAGCGCGATCGGCGCCGGTGCATCTCCGCCGCAGACGGGCGCCCGCCGGGCCTCCCCCGACGCCCCGGCTCCGAGGCGCAGCGCGACGGCACCAGGCCGGCCCCGGCCAGCCCGCCCCCGCCTACGCGACCCCACGGCCGGCCCCGCCCCGCACCTGGGTCCGGGTCAGCGTCGCGGCCGCCACGGCCCCGCACAGGAAGGCAGCTGTGAATAGCAAGAGCTCGAAGCGCTGCAACCAGGGCAGCGCCATGGCGCCCTCGCCACTAGGAAGCGCCGCCGCGGGAGCCAACCACCCAAGCCCCGCCTCATCCGGCGCGACCCACGAGCGCGCAGACGTCACTTCCGACAGGGGCTTTATTTACAGAGGCCGGCGGGCGGGGCCGGGGGGCCAGCGCCGCTTCAGAGCGGCAGGTACAGCGAGTAGTCCGACAGTGCCCAGCGGCGGGCCGGGCGGCCGGTGCGGCCGATCATGGGCAGCTTCTGCACGTAGCGGGAGGCCGGGCTGGGCCCGTAGGGCGCGGGGAAGGCGGTCTGGAAGAGGCGCCCGCGGCATCGCCTCCCGGCCTGCCGCCCGGCAATAATGAAGCGGAAGTGGGGGGCGCCGCGCGGGGCGAAACGGCTCTTCTGGAAGACGTCGCGGGTGCCGGCGCCTGGGCCCTGCTGCCGGGGCGCCCCCCGCGCCCGATGCACGCGCGGCAGCGGCCTGCTCTCAGAGGCGGCGGGCGCGGAGGCCGACGCGGGGCCGCCGCTCCGGGGACTCTCGTCGCCCTGCGGGCTGACCATGGCGTTGGCCGTCAGCTGCGGCATCTTCCGCACCGAATCCGGAGCGGCCGCCGGCTCCTTCTTGTCCCCGGGCGGCCGCGGAGTGGTGGGCGCGGGCTGGCCCGTGCCGAAGCGGGTGGCCAAGCTGTCACCGAAGAAGGCGTACAGCTCCCGGTAGATGTCCGCCAGGGTCACCGATGGGGAAGGATCCTCCGGCCCCGCGCCTCCTGGCGGCGGCGGGACGACAGACCCAAAGCCTGGCTCCGCGCTGCCCCCGGAGGGAGACTCCTGCAGGAGAAGGCTGTCCCACGGCAGGTCGTCCGAGCGCCGGCACCCCCTGCCGCTTGGGCCCCCCTTGCTGGGCTCTGCCGCCTGGGCCTTCATCTTCAGCAGTCTCTCCACGGCCACCTGTAAGAGCAGAGGGACTAGGATAGGCAAGAACTAGGAGGAACCTGGGCCCATCGAGTTTTCCACAGTTAAGGCAGGTGAGCTGCTGAGCTCACGCCAGGGAAGGGAGACTGGAAGGGGCAGGCACTCACCAGAATGGCTCCGTAGACCTTGTGTCCATCTGCTTTAACTTGGGCATTAGATACGGAGTAATCATCTAGCACAGCCTGCAGGTTTGTCCAGTAAGGGAAGGGAGACTGGAAGGGGCAGGCACTCACCAGAATGGCTCCGTAGACCTTGTGTCCATCTGCTTTAACTTGGGCATTAGATACGGAGTAATCATCTAGCACAGCCTGCAGGTTTGTCCAGTAAGTGGACAGGTGTGGGTACAGTACTCGTTCTACTGCCTGGAAGGGAAAAGGGAATGCAGTAAGCACCTTGTTGCTTATTGCCTCTCAGGTACCCTTGCCCACGGAAGACGTACTGTTACCTCTGACAGGAAATTCTCAGCTTGGCATATTCAGCCAACATTTATTTGGAACCCACTGTATGCCCAAGCCTTGGCTGAGCACTGAGAACGAAGGTCAGGTACAAAGACCACGTAAAGTGACCCTGTTATCACTGACATGTATGACAAGGGCTAGAGGATATAGGTAATGCCCATTGCTAACAGACAAACTTAATTTGCCAACTGTTAACCGTATACAGTCAATAGGCAAGTACTATTGCTTAAATGTACACTGGGACTCAGTTCAGACCACCTGCACAAAAACAAACAACCGATCAGAGGCCTGGACTCTGATTATAGGATTTTAATCCTGTGATTACTTTTGAGGAAAGCAATTAAGACTTCACAGAGGATGGACGGCCTCGGTGGCTCAGTTAAGCGACGGACTCTTGATTTTGGCTCAGGTCACAAGCCTGCTTAACATTCCCTCCCTCTCCCTCCACCCACTCCTCTCACTCTTGCACATTCTATTAAAAAAAAAAAAAAGGGGCGCCTGGGTGGCGCAGTCGGTTAAGCGTCCGACTTCAGCCAGGTCACGATCTCGCGGTCCGTGAGTTCGAGTCCCGCGTCGGGCTCTGTGCTGACAGCTCAGAGCCTGGAGCCTGTTTCCGATTCTGTGTCTCCCTCTCTCTGACCCTCCCCCGTTCATCTCTGTCTCTCTCTGTCTCAAAAATAAATAAACGTTAAAAAAAAAAAAAAAAATTAAAAAAAAAAAAAAAAAAGACTTCACAGAGGATGTGACATCTGTTACAGGCTTTGATGCGTTAAGAGTTCTTTGGTTAGGCATCCACAGCCTGAGGATTTGAAAACGTTAAAAAAATCAACAAGTTCCGAGAAGAACACAACTTACGGCTGACTCAAGTGTAAGAGCTTAAATAATTCTATAACTGTAGTAGTTAAATAAAATATCTAACCACAAAAAAAGACACAGTGCCAACATTTACAAAGACAGTCTGAGATCTTATCAAAACAAACAAGGGAATGCCTGTGCAGTTCAGTCTGTTATGCACCCAACTCTTGATTTTGGCCCAGGTCATGATCTCCCAGTCTGTGAGCTGGAGACCCGCATCAGGCTCCGTGCCGAGCCTGCTTGGGATTCTCTCTCTCCCTCTCTCTCTTCCCCTCCCCCACTCAGGCTCCTTCTGTCTCTCTCAAAATAAACAAACATTAAAAAAAACACAAACCCTCAATACAAGAGGAATTGAGGGGTGGTTCCTGAACATGATTAACAGAGAATGGCCAGGAATTTATGAAGTGGGGATATACTAATACCTGCCATGTAGAACTTTTGAAAGAATAAGACATTTACACACAGAAAGGCAAGCTATCAAATAGCGGGGCCTAAGGCAAGAGCTCAGTACATGGCAACAGCAAGCATATACCTTTTTTTTTTAGTTTTTTAATTTATTTTTATTTTGAGAGAGAGAGCAAGCAGGGGAGGGGCAGAGAGAGAGGGAGACAGAAAGAATCCCGAACAGGCTCCATGCTGTCAGCGCGGAGCCCGATGTGGGGCTCAAGCCCACGAACCATTGAGACCATGACCTGAGCCAAAATCGAGTCAGATGCCTAATTGAGCCATGCAGGCGGCCCAAGCATATACCATTTTCATGATAAAAGACACAAAAATACTATTTTTCTGATTACAAATGGGAGCTCTTCTGGCTCTGTGTGTGGGAAAGGCCGGGGTCCTCACCTTCCAGCCGAGGGCATGCAGCCCCACCACAGCCCCGTAGTGAGAGCAGAGAGGCCGCACGGGGTCTGCCAACACCTTCTGCAGGGAGAGCAGGATCTGCTGATAAAGGCCACTCACAAGGTCCCCGTGTGTCCTACGGGAACGGCATTCAGTCAGAGAGGAGAATGAGGCACAGGGCAGCCTAAACTGGACTCCGGCCGGGGCACACTGGGGTAAGTGGACAAGGAAGGCTAAGGGGGAGCGAAGGCCACCTGAAGGGCCGGAGGGCCCAACCCTGGGGATATCGGGTGTCCATCTCTAGAATCCCAGCGTGCCGACGCACACCGACTGGGAAGCTCTAATGGAAGAGGCTCCCTGCCCGCTCAACGCATGGCCTCGAAGCCAGACGTCTCACCCGCTCCCGAACGCAACCCCTCGGCACTGTGACAGCCCCACCCTTCGTTCAGCTAGGCCCAGCGGCTACCAGAAGATGTGGCTGAGCAGGAGGGCAGCCCCATCCCGAAGAGTCCAATGGTCGTTCAGAGGATTGATGGAGGCAGCCAGTGGCTCCAGCACGCAGTAGAGGACACTCCCTACCAGGGAGCGGACATAGGGCCCCAGGCAGAGGTGTGGGTTCCGAACCAGGCTCCGAGCCACTTGCAGGAGCCGGTGCAGCTGCTCCAGATCGTGGCTTACAGATTTCACCTGTTTGTAGAAGAGGGTCGCTTAGGGGGACACTGCCGCGACGGCGCCTGCCATGAGCCCTACCCGGTGCCGGGTTATCTCCCCACAAACCGTCCCCACCCTGCCCCAGCCGCGTCACTCACCCCACTGACCACGTAAACAAAGTAGGGGAGGAGTGCTGCGATCTTGGAGTTCGTCTGCAGGTCCTGGAGAGCGATCTGAAAAGGAAGAGGCCAGACTGCACTGGGTCCTCCAGCCCCAAGTAGAAACTGACATTTAAAAAAAAAAAAAAATTTTTTTTTTTTAAATCTTTATTTATTTTTGAGAGAGAGAGAGAGACATAGAGCGCGAGCAGGGGAGAAACACAGAAAGAGGGAGAGACAGAATCCAAAGCAGGCTCCAGGCTCTGAGCTGTTAGCACAGGGCCCGATGCAGGGCTCGAACCCACAGAACTGCAAGATCACGACCTGAGCCGAAGTGTGGCACTCAACTGACTGAGCCACCCAGGTGCCCCTATACTGACATTTTTGAGAGGACAGTTTACTTCTTGTGTATTACAATTTAAATGTTCTCTCTCAAAATAAATAAATTTTTAAAAAATGTAAATGTTCATATTCTTTGATTATTCAAGTGTACTGCTATAAATTTAACCCACCATAAAAGTTACCCACTTACACACATACCCACTCACAGCACAGTCTGTAATAATAAAAACTGCCCACAACCTAAATGGCCAACATGATTTTAACTGAGAAAAGCACTTGTTCTAAAACCAGATGTTTACTATAATATCACCTTGGTTTATACTAGAGAAATTACAGTTAAAACTTGGGGGGGGAGAAAACATGTTTCCATAGGAAACTTTCACTTTCTTTTTAAAATCTTTTTAAATTTTTTTTTTAATGTTTTTTTTATTTGATGGAGACAGAGTGAGAACGGGGGAGGAGCAAAGAGGGAGACAGAGAATCCGAAGCAGGCTCTAGGCTCCGAAGCAGGCTCTAGGCTCCGAGCTGTCAGCCCAGAGCCTGATGTGGGGCTTGAACTCACGAACCATGAGATCATGACCTGAGCCGAAGTCGATGTTTAACCGACTGAGCCACCCAGGCGCCCCTAAAAAAATTTTTTTTGACGTGTATTTATTTTTCGGAGAGACAAGAGACAATGAACGGGGGAGGGGCAGAGAGAGAGAGGGAAACACAGAATCCGAAGCAGGCTCGAGGCTCCCAGCTGTCTGCACAGAACCTGACACGGGGCTCGGACTCACAAACCACAAGATCATGACCTGAGCCGAAGTCAGATGCTTAACTGACTGAGCTACCCAAGTGCCCCTCTATATTATAATACTTATATAATAAACATGCTGATATAACTTTTATAAGCAGAAAAAAGAGTTAAATAAATGAGAAAAGTCCTCTTAACCCTGAATCTCCACTACCTGTGACCTCCAGACCCTTCTGGATAAAGCCCCTATGCTCAGGCACTACGAGAGCAGACAGCAGACTAGTGGGAAAGGAGCTCAGCCCCCAGGCCCCCCATCCATCCCATCGGCACGGTGCCTGGGGAACCGGAGCCAAGCTCCTAAGGAATGGGAGCAACAGCCAGACATGGGAAGAAGGATAGAAACCCCGAGAGGCCACATGGTGGAGCAGACCAGCAAACTAACGCTCGCCCGACTCTGGACACAGGAGGACTGACCACAGGCAGCCTGCGGAGTCCCAGAGGCTAAAGCGGCAGGGTCTCTCCGAGCAGGTCTGGCCGGGCACCCTGACCCCGGCTCCTTCCGCTTCCCTTCTCTCCCTCTCAAGTCCTCACAAATGAGAGCCGCAATGTGGCTGCCTCACTCGGCCCCAAGTCAACAGGCACCCCAGAGAGCAGGCTCTGGAATCAAGGTGTGCGGGTACTGACCACCCGAGTCCCCCCAAATGGCTCTGCCGAGCTGCCCGTTCTCTGGAGAGCAGGAGTTCCCGCTGGAGTGGGCAGAGCAAGGCGGTCCTGGAGGAGGGCGGCCTCAGAGCCCTGCACCCCCGCTCCCACCCACATCAGGTGTCTGCAGTGGACAGGAAGCAGGGGCCTGAAAGAGCTCTGTGGGGGGCGCCTGGGTGGCTCAGTCAGTTAGGCGTCTGATTCTTGCTCCGGGTTCAGTCATGATCTCCTGCTTTCTGGGATCGAGCCCCGTGTCGGGCTCTGTGCTGAGCATGTGGAGCCTGCTTGGGATTCCTTCTCTATGCCTCTTTCTCTACACCGCCCCCGCCAACTCACACTGGCTCTAAGTAAATAAATAAACTTAAAAAAAAAAAAAAAAAAAAAAAAAAGAACGAATTCCATGGGGATTTGAAAACTGGACTTTGTGCCCCAATTCGGGTCCACTCGCTCACCTTCATCAGCTGCGGATCGTCCCCCAGCACGGCTCGAGTCACTTGCTGGTAGTACTTGAGAAGGTCATCGGTCAGCGAAGACACGGCGCTGGGCACTGTGGGAGGATGGGCAGGAGGTGGTCAGGGTCAGCCCAGCCCAACCTCACCTGCCGCCTCCCCTCCCTCCCCTCCCCACCAGAAGCCTGTTCACACGGGACTCCCAGAGCACACAGCCACCAACTCCTCGGAGCAGCCCTGCTCAGCCCTGAGCTCGCAGGCCCTCCACACCTCTGTGCTCTGTACTGTGCCTCCCACCTGTCCTCTGCCACGCAGGTTCCTGCTCAGTCCTCAGTCCCTCCTGGACACTTGCCCTCAGGGAACCCAGTTGCCCAGACTTCTGTGCTAGCATCCAACACCCGGCATCATGACTGGTCCCAGGTCTGGGCTCATAGCTCCAAATCTGAACCCTCTGGGCAGGGACTAGTGCCCACTCAGAACGGGGCATCAGTAAATACTTGTGAGATGAAGAATCAGAGGTACAGGGGTGCCTGGGTGGCTCAGTTAGGCGTCCAACTCGGGTTTTTTTGTTGTTTTTTTTTCCAAGCATCCAACTCAATTTTGGCTCGGGTCATGATCTCACGGTTCATGAGTTCGAGCCCCGCATTGGGCTCTGCGCTGGCTACGAGGAGCCTGCTTTAGGTTCTCTCCCCCGCCTCTCTCTGCCCCTCCCCCGTTCACGCTTGCGCTCTCTCTCAAAATAAACTTAAACAAAAAAAAAGAAGCAGAGAGGTACAGGAACACCCCCCCTCCCCCTTAGCTCCTAAGGAAGGAAAGTCCAGAAAGCCCGTTCCCCGTACTACCCCTTACCTGATCCTTGAGGCGCCAGGTTCCCTTTGCCATCTAGGTAGGACACATGAACTAGAACCAGAGCACAGATCGGTCAGCTAAGGGGGTTCTGCCCCTCGTAGCACCAACCCATGCAGGAGTTCTGCCCCCCCCACCCCTCCTCTGACAGCCCAGTTCCTGTCCCCACCCCATGGAGGACCTCGGTAGTCACCTCTCACAGCTGTCTCGGCACAGCCTTTGGGGATGTTGGTGGCCAGGGCCAGCTCTACCAGGTTCACCTCTCGGTCCTCAGGGAAGTAGAGCTCGCCCTCCCTGGCAGGGCGCAGGGGCAGCGCCTCCTGGGATCCATAGCCACACACAGCCTGAGCAAAGAGAGGATCGGAGGGCAGGCTGAATCCAGGGAGGGAAGAGGCGATCTACTGACCAGGGCAGGGGGCCTACGTTTGAGGGAAATCCAAGAGTCTGAGAAAAGGGGAGATGCCTGAGGCTTCAGGCCTATTGCCGGGAATTTGGCTGGAGCATCCAGTACTCACTGGGTCAGGGAGTAGAGCCTGGTCTGTCCTTCCAGAACCATACGGGCTCTGAGACCCAACCCCCTGCCGCCAGCCCTCCAAACATTCACCGAACTTTGAAAACACTATATTTTTTTAATAATCTTTTTTTTTTTTTAATGTAGGGGCACCTGGGTGGCTCAGTTGGTTGAGCGTCCGACTTTGGCTTCGGTCACAATCTTGGGGTTCGTGAGTTCAAGCCCTACATTGGGCTCTGTGCTGAAAGCTCAGAGCCTGCTTCAGATTCTCTGCCCCCCAACTTCCCGCCCCTCCCCTGTTTGCACTCTCTAAAAAATAAACAAAAAGCATTTTTAAAAAATTAAATAAACTTTTTTTTTTATTTTAGAGAGCGTGCGTGTGTGAGCATGTGGGCGGAAGAGAGGGGCGGCGGGGTAGGGAGAGAGAAAGAGGGAAAGGGAAAGAGAGAGAGAGAGAGAGAGAATATCCCAAGCAGACTCCTCACTCAGAATAACTTGCTCCCAGGACCCTGAAATCATGACCTGAGCCGAAATTAAGAGCCAGACGCTCAACCAACTAAACACCCCAGGCGCCCTCCCCCTCGTTTTGTAAAGTAAGCTCCAGGCCCGACATGAGGCTCAAACGAACTCACAACCCTAAGATTAAGAGTCACATGCTGGGGCACCTGAGCGGCTCAGTCAGTTAAGCATCCTACTTCGTTTCAGGTCATGATCTCACGGCTGGTGAGTTTGAGCCCCACATCGGGCTCGCTGCTGTCAGCACAGAGCCCGCTTTGGATCCTCTGTCCCCCTCTCACTGCCCCTCCCCGGCCTGCGCTCTCCCCCCACCAAAAAAGAAAAGTCACATGCTCTCCTGAGCCAGCCAGGCACCCCAACACTATTCTCTTCTAAACATGATCTTCTTCCCTCAAGCCCCTGCCCCACAACAACTGTGCAGGACAGTCTAATACCCACATTTATGCCCAGGCTCCTCCCTTACCCAGAATGTCTCCTCTTCTCCTCTTGGCTTAGCCTAACCCAAGCCTCCCTTTAAAGCCCGGCTCAAGTCCCAGTTCTTCCAAGGCTTCCCTAACCTCCTGGCCCCCGGGCACCGACCCTGTGGTTTCTGTGAGCTGCCCCTGTGTGCACATTTGGTCTTTAGGTCTGTGCTGGGCACGGGGTGGGTCGTGCCACCTGAGCCCTGTGCAGCCCGCGCTCAACTCACCTCCACGCTGCTCCAGCGGAGGGCCCTGTTGAAGTCCTCGACAGTCAGCTTCCGCCGTTTGGTATGTTTCATGAATTGAGAGCTATTCTGGGAGGGGAGGAACAAAGTCAGGGGACCGGGAGAAGGGGGTATGGAGTCCCCAGGGGAAGAGAGACAGCCTGGGGAGGAGGCAGAGAGGACACCAGGAAGCCCAGAATCTGGCTCCGCTCTGGTGCGGACAGCACCCCGCACGTGACGTTCCCTCTCTGTGACCCAGTTTCTCACACGCAGAATGTGAGTGTGAACTTGCCTGGCCTGCCTGGCGGCGCTGTTGAGAAGAGGGGCAATGGGGGGACGCTGCCCAGCCAGCACTTTGTTTGCCAGAAGCCCACTGGCTGAAAGGGGAGCTCCGGAGAGGGCAAGGACCGCCTCTGTCCCTCAGAGCTCAGAGCAGGTGCCGCAAATACAGCTGTGTAATAAATCCCTGTGGGAGGCAGCCACCAAGGAGAGAATAAGGGGAGCTGGGAGGGGTGCGGGGAGCGAGGGGGGCGTACCTGGGTGGCCTCTCTGAGACGGTAACACACATCCTCCGCGAGAAGAGCTGCCACCTCATCGCTCAGCTCCAGGCCCGTGCTCTCCGCCATCAGCCGGACCGACTCCCGAGGGATCTCCACAAACCGCCGCTCTTCTCGCTCGGACATGGCCCCGACGGAGCTGGGAGCCAGGAGAGAAGGTTTGAGAAGCCACCCAGTCTCCCTCAGGGCCCAGGAGCCCGACTTCAAGGCCTTCTGAACCAGTCTCGCTGCTCTTGTTCCAGAATCCCTGAACAAGGAGCCGCAGAGGCTCGGAGTGTCCAGGCGAGGAAACTGAGGCTAAGAACAAGAAACAGACGAGCTGGGTCAGACAACAGGGATGCCTGAGAAAGTGCCTGGCCTCAGGGGGTTCACAGAACTGGGTCCCAGCCATGATCTACCACCTCCTGAGTGAATGTGACTGAGAGCCCTGGTCATCCGCTTGTGCGCTGGTGTCCGGACTTGTAAGATACAGGCAATCACCACCGCCCTCCCTACCTCACAGGGTTGCTATGAGGCCAAAACGAGACGGTGTATGAAAAAAGCCAAGGACCAGAACACCACCCAAAGGGATGATGGAAGATGTTACCATGGTTAGTTACAAATAAAAACTTCAGGGGCGCCTGGATGGCTCAATCGTTTAAGTGTCTGACTTCTGGTCCGGTCGTGATCTCACAGTTTGCGAGTTTGAGCCCCGCATCTCGGGCTGTCTGCTGTCAGCGCAGAGCCTGCTTCGGATCCTCTGTCCCCGTCTCTCTGCCCGCCCCCCTCAAAAATAAATAAATGTTAAAAAAGAAAAAAAAAAAAAGTCACGTTTTCTTCCTTCTGATTCTTGCTACCACCACTATCTACTAAGTCTTGATGAAAACACTACTTGTATCCTGACACTCCCTTGCTCAGAAATCTTTAGTACTTCCACACTGGTTCTAAAAGAAAGTCTAAACTCCCCAGCTTGACATTTTTCTTTCTTTATTTATCGAGAGAGAGAGAGAGAGAGAGAGAGAGAGAGAGAAATGCAGAGGGAAAGAGAGAGAATCCCAAGCAGGCTCCACACTGCCAGCAAGGGGCCCCATACGGGGCTCAAACTCACCGACCGTGAGATCGTGACCTGAGCTGAAGTCCGTGACGCTCACCTGACTGAGCCACCCGGGGCGGCTCCCAGCTTGACATTCTGTATTTGGTCCCAAATCCCCCCAGCTATTCAAGCTGATCCCTCCTCCCAGTAAGACCAGCCTAGAGTCTTCCAGCCTGCCTTGTGCTCCACCACCAGTGCTCAGGCTGGTCGTCTCCCTCTCTACTCCAAGCCCCCCCCCCCCTCCTCTTTGCTAAGGCAAATCCAGTCTGTCTTTTAAGGTCTTCCTCGCCGAATGCCTTTAGGGATTGTCAGGCTTTTAGTAGCTGGGCTTTTGCCCATGTGTCTGATCTTCCCCAGTCTGGCTTAGAGGTCTAACAGCAGGAACCTGCTCTTCCGTTCACAGGATATGGCAGAATAAGAACCCAACAAAAACAGCAACTGATGAACGATTCCAGTGACGGACACCACAATGAGAGGGCAGGCCCACTAGGGCCAAAGTGAGGCATCAGCACCACAGGCAGCAAGGCCCACTTCCAGGTGCTTCTGGGTCACCAGTGACCTCCAGGTCCCTAAATCCAAAAACCTCCAGGTCCCTAACCCGGCCTCCTGCATTTCTCCCAGTGGCTCCACATTGCCTTTGGAATAAAGAACAAGCCTGTACCATGGTTCCAAAGCCCTGCGTACCCATCTACTTCTGCAACACTTCTTTCCCTCTTGTGTTCTGCATTCCCGCCATGGCCGCTTTCCATTTCCCCCAAAACACCTGATCCCAGGACATTCGTACACTCTTTCCCCTCCACCTCCAATCTCTTTGTCTAGTGAGCTCCTAGTGGCTCCTTCAGATCTCAGTTCAAATGTCACTTGCTCAGGGAAGTCTTCTCAGACCTCCACAATGTCCCAGTACTTGGCCTTCAAAGCGATTATCACAGTTGGTAACTATACAATTGGGTGACTGTGTGGATAACACCTCCCCACTATATTGTAAGCTCCATGCCCAGCTAGGATCATGCCAGTTTGCTCACCTTTGCATCCCCAGAGTCCGGCACAGGGTCAGCACATAATACTCCTTCAATAAACACTTGCTGCAAAACCGAAAAAAGAATAGCTATTTTTCCCAAGCACATGCTATGCCTGAGGCACACAGTTAGGTGCTTTATATGGCTTATACCTCATCTTATTCTCAGTAACAATGAGATAGATGTTAGGTAAGTATCGTGTCTATTTCACAGCCAAGGAAATCAAGGCTCAGAGAGGTTAAATGTTAAATGACTTGTCCAAGAACACCCAGCGAGCACTAAGTAGGCAGCAGGGACTCAACTCCTGTTCCTAGTCATCAGAGCGGTAGGCTGTGTGAGGGACAAGGCCTGGATTTCCAGCCCGAAGACTGGAGTTGGAGGCCCGCCAGTGGATAATTCTGAAGTTTGTTTCCCTGCCTGTAAAATGGGAGCATGAAGTCCTGCCCACGGGCAAAGGGCTTTCCTTATTATGTGCCTATATTAAGACCCACAAAGTCCTGGCTCTGACCAAGGTCTCCCCCTCCTCAACCTCCTCTCCTCTGCATCCCCAGCCACTAGCCACACTGGTAAAGTGGCGTGGGAACTGACCGCCACGGGCGTCGGGGGAGCGCATCCTCCCACCCAGCCTCCCTTCATCCCAGATCCAGAAGTGCTGGGGTAGGGTGGAGGAGGTCAGGGGTTACCGAACTTGGGTCACGTGGTCAGCGAAGGGGGCGGGCCCCCAGCGGAGCCGGCGCTAAGGCTAGTCAGTGCGGGGCCCACAGCGGGACGGAGAGTCCTTGGGCCTGCGAGGGCCTGCTCACCTGAAGGCTCTGGCGCGGCAAAGGCGGCTACCCAGACGGCGGTGGCGGCGAAGGCAGCTCCCACTCACCCTGCTCACCCTAATTCCCTCTCTCTGAGCCCAGGCCCCGCCCTCCAGGAGCACAACCAATCGGCGAGCGTCCTGCGAAGTTCCCGCCCACCCTCAGGCTTCCCGCCTCGCGATTGGCCTCTGTTAAGGGGCTGTAAAAGAATCTGGGCGCAGGGGGTCACGTGAGGCTGAAGAGTCGGACTTCTTAAAGCAACAGCTCTTGGGTGTTTTGCGAGTTGGTATGTATGGTTTTGTGTATGTTTTGTGTTTTGTTTATTTATTTTTGAGAGAGAGAGAGAGAGAGAGAGAGAGACTGCAAGCAGGGTAGGGGCAGAGAGAGGGAGACACGGAATCTGAAGCAGGCCCCAGGCTCTAAAGCCCGGAGCAGAGCCCCATGCGGTACTTGAACTCATGAATCGTGAGATCATGACCCGAGCTGCAGTCAGACGTTTAACGGAGTGAGCCACCCAAGTGCCCTTGTGTATGTTTTAAAAGCGTATTGTCAAGGAAAGCGTCTCTATTCTTTTGATCTTGTCTGCACTTTGAGTTTCCAAGCATTTGCATTTATGTGACTGCAGCGAAGCTTTAAACTTTGGTGTGTAAATTAGTTTTCTTGCCCACTTGGTGGGGCGCAATTTACCTCTCCAACATCACCTGCAGGACTGATGGGGCTCCCACTAGGTATTTTCTTTGGGCAGAAGAGTCTTCTCACTGGGACAAGCTCACGTGCAAAATACAGACTCCAGGGCTGTGCTCATTACGGCACCCTTCCTCAGTAAGCCAACTATAACCCCTAACCTGCCTCGGTTTCCTTGCCCACTTTACACGCACATGCTTTCCTAAACTTGGACAGCTCTCAATTCGGAAACAAGTGGGTTTAGTGGGTTGCAGATAGTATTTGGAGTCAGACCAACCTAGGTTCAAATTCTACCATCGCTTTGGGGCAAATTACCTAACCATATTTTCGCCCAAGTGCAAAATGGGATACTGATACTCACTTCACAGGATTACTGTAGATTAAATGAGATGATGTCTGTGAAAGCACTTGGCAGAGTTGAGGTTGAACCTTCTTGTACACATCAGGAGGCAGACAGTGAATTAATTCCTTTATGTTCATTCAAAATGAGGTCGTTTGCAGTGGGCTATTCATTATAGAAAGGAGTTTTCTGCGGAGGAGCGTGAATGTACACATCCTCGCCCTTCCTCCCTCTCAGGGTAAGATGCTGCTGCCTCTAAAAAAGATCCTCCCAGGCTAGAGCTGGGAAGGCCAGATGGATGTGGTGGAGGTTGCCATGGCAACACCACCTAAGGAGCCGATGACCCTGCTGAGTCTCTTCCAGTTATAGTCAGTATGACATCTGCTGTAGTGTCAGTACTGTGCTTGAACACTGGAGTGTCTGCCCACCTCTGCATAAAGGGAAGCGGCAGGGCCTCCTCCACCATCCTGAGTCTGAGGTCAGTTCAGCAGGATCTGGGCTGCTGGCAGCTCTCCTTGCTGAGGTGTTAGTCTGGACAGCCATTGGCAAGCTCAAAGGCATGACACAATGACAGAAGGCCCAGGGGCCTGGGGGATATAGTAAAGCCGTATTCAAGCACTTTGGGGCCCATTTGCCCCTAGCCTCGAGTGGAGGCAGGGGCCAACGAGAGCAGTAGTGAGACCCACATGACCACAGATAGGAGAAAGGTGGGTCCCACTCACTCCCCAGTCACCTAGAGCCTAGGATGGCTTTGAAGGCAGACTGACAAGTTTAAAAACAAAACAAAGCTCCACCACTCACTAGCTGTGTACCCTTGGCATTACCCTTCGTCTCTCTAATCTGTTTTATCAGCTATCAAGTGGACCAACAGAACAGTTCGTGGAACTGTTGTGGGCAATGTGTGTAAAAGATTTAGCATTAGGCACCTGAGTGGCTCAGTCAGTTAGGTAGCCAACTTCAGCTTAGGTCATGATCTCATAGTATGAGTTCAAGTCCTGCATTGGGCTGTCTGCGGTCAGTTCAGAGCCTGCTTCGGATCCTCTGTCTCCCTCTCTCTGCCCCTACCCTGCTCAGTCGCTCTCTTGCTATCAAAAATAAAATGTGTATTTTTAAAAATGCTTTCCTTATTTTTGAGAGAGCACAAGTGGGAGAAGGGCAGAGAGAGGGGACAGAGGATCCAAAGCTGGCTCCGAGCTGACAGCAGTGAGCCCAATGTGGGGCTCGAACTCACGAACCGCAAGATCATGATCTGAGCCAAAGTCAGATGCTAAACCAACTGAGCCAAGACACCCCAAAAATATCTTTTAAAAAAATTAGCATTACCAGGCAGATACTCCTGTTACCTGTGACCTTTTTAAGAGGCCGTAACTTTCAGTTACAAACCTTAAAAAGAAGAGGCCTGGAGACCATCTCCAGACCGTCCGCACTTAATCCCCTCTCCACACAGCACACACCTTCTTGGCAGGTGCCACATCCCACGTCCTCACCAGCACCCACATGTTCACATTCCACAAGCCACTTCTGTCCATCAGTCACTTCCTTGTAGGCCTGGTGTTACTTCCAGATTATCCCCAACACAATTAACAGATGAGTGGTCCCATTTGAGAACTTGGGAAGATTTTTACTCCGTGAGACACATGCTGTTTACAGCCTAGGGGAAATCCCTACAGCCTGAGTAATCAACTCACTGTATACTGAAATGGTAACATGACTTTAACGTGGTTTCCATGGGAAAATTCATTGCTAATCCAGCACACTTTCCCAGATTCAACAAGCTTGGAAAACCTGGCCCAGTGCCAAGAGCTGGAGATACAAAAATGAGAGGGATGCGTGCAAATCTACAATGATCTCAACTGAATCTTTATCTGATAAAAAACAAAAAAATGAGGGGGGCCTGGCTGGGTCAGTGGGTCGAGCGCGTGACTCTTGATCTCAGGGTCGGAGTTCAAGCCTCAAGTTGGGTGTAAAGATTATGTAATTAAAAAAAAAAAAAAAAGAAATAGAAAGGAGACAGGAGACAGTAACAAAACAGCATGTTTTGTGGTCCACTGTAGAGGTGCAAATGTTAGAGCTTCTATCTGTCCAGGAGTGCTAATGGCAAGAAGGAAACCACATTCAAAGGCCATTTTTTTTTTTTACCATGTTTCAGCCACTATTCTGCTTCATATCGGAGTTTCTAGACCTTGACATGATTGACATTTGGGACCAGATCATCATTTGCTGGCGGGGGGAGGGGGGAGAGATATCCTATAGATTGTAGGATGTTTAGTGGCATCCCTGGCCTCTACCCACTAGAAGGCGGTACCATCCAGGACCCAGCTGTCACAACCAAAAATGTCATTGCCACATGCCCCTGGTGGCAAAAATCACCCTAGTTGATAATCACTGCTTTGTATGCATTATATAATAATTATAGGGGCACCTGAGTGGCTCAGTCAGTTAAGCATCTGACTCTTGATCTCAGGGTCGTGAGTTCAAGCCTCGAGTTGGGCTCTTTGCTGGGCATGAGGCTTACTCAAAAAAAAAAAAAAAGAAAGAATTGACGGAGATTTGCTAGATTAGCAGGCAGTAACCCAACGGGCTAGGAAAGGGCATTCCAAGGCACACAAATATTACAAAAGCAGAGTGTGAGCATACCGTGAGGGAGGGTAGCATGTTTGCTTAATCTTATTGTCATTTCACGGAGTTCTGGAGTTCTGCTGTGTTACTCTGACATTTTGAAGCCTTCCACATCTTTGGTTCAGTTTAGTGACTGATTAGCAAGTAAAGGCTTCTGTTGTTTGTGACTCATCCTAGGAAGGATTGGGACCTGCCACCCCCCCGCCCCCCCCCCCCCCGTCTGTGTCATCACTGTCTTCTTGTTCACCTCTCCCTACCCAGGATCTCCTCTCCCCTAGTTCCCAGCTTTACCCTTGGTTAGTTTTAAGGGTGCGGGAAGGCCAAATACCCTGAAACCAGATTGGAACTCGGAGTGACTCTAATGACAGTATCACTTGCAGCAACCTGAAGACCTAACTTTAGTGCCCTTCCTTCAATGAGGTCAACTTTAGCTCTCTGCAAGGGGTTAGTCAGATCCCCTGGGTAGCTGAGGCTAGTTGAGGCATCAGGCCACCAAAAGAGAGGCAAGTGAGCAACTGGCCCCCAGCCTTTTCTAAAAAAGAGTTGTTCTGACCGAAGAAAGGAGCTAACACTTCCATGAGAACAAGGACCTTTTATGGTTAGAATTGCAGAGTCGCAACTCTGGGGACAAGGAACCTTCTTTGCCTCCCCACAGCAGCCAGACTGGGCCTCTGGACAACGTGGGAAGCATGACAGTCACATCTCCTAGATAAGGACCAAACGAAGCAGCACACCCCGGTGCTCAGCTCACAAGCCCTACAAGAACAGGAAAAGCACATCAGTCAAGCTCGCAGCTTGGGGGCGGCCATTACCATGTACTTCCCATCCCACAGGGCACGTGTCCTGCATCTTCCAAGCAGACAGCATGAGAGTTCCTTTCATCTGTGACTCGGGCATTACGTCCCACGTCCACCCCCCCACCTCCATACACCTGTGCCTTCTCCAGGCAACAGCCCCGGATGCGTGATCAGGCACTCACCCAAGTAATCATCCATCAGGGAGCCGATAGCAAACTGCAGGAGGGAAGGTGAAAAGGACATAAAGTCTTAGCAACCACAGAACTATCCTCTAAGCCCAGTCCCAGGCCTTCTGCCCACCCATCCCCTCTCGCTGGCAGAAGAGAGCACGACATCCCCAGGAGCTGTAAGAAGTCAACAGCTCCCAGCTCTGCCTGGTACAGGCAGGAAGACAGGCAAGGGACTCACAATGTCATTCTTGTCCACTCGGGTCCCCACGATCTTCAAGCGGATCTCATCATCCTGCTGAATCACAATGTCCTGGGGAAGAGGAACAGTATACTCAGATACCCCTCACGCCAAAATCCCTTGGAGGGCTCATTCTTCCTCCCTCTCACTGACTTCCTCCCTCCTCACCTCATCCATTGTCTTGTAACATGGCGGGTTGGAGTTAGGATCAAACTCCATCTCTGATGGGATGGACTGAAAGGAAAGCCAGACTGGGTCAGTGCTTTACAGGGGTGCCTTCTGGAGATGGTCATGATGGGTGTCTCTCCTCCTTGGCACCCCCAGCATGCCCAGACTTACATGCCGAGAGATGAAGCAGGACATAGGTCCAATTTCTGTGAAGAGTCCAACCTAAAAGGCAATGAGTGATGTTGCTTTTTCTTTTACCCCCCCATGTCTTCTAAGCTCCTCATCTTTGTCTGATTCCTAATATTCTTCATGTCCTGAAACCACTCTGGATTGTATCATTTGTCTTCTGGTCTCTCTTCTGTTAAGCTTTCACTTTATTTATTTTCATATCATTTTTATGAGAAGGCACAAGTGAGCAAAGGGCAGAGACAGAGAGGGAGACGGGGCGGGGGGGGGGGGGAGGCGGGGTTCACACGAAGCAGGGCTCAAGTTCACCTGATGCGAGACTCACAAACTGTGAGATCATGACCTGAGCCAACGTGAGATGCTTAACTGACTGAGCTACCCAGGCGTGCTCCCTTTTATTTATTTATTTATTTTGAGAGAGGGAGAAAGGGAAGGAGGGATAGAGAGAGAATTCCAAGCAAGCTCCGTACTGTCAGCACACAGCCCAACACCAGGCTTAAACTATGAACCCTGAGATCATGACCTGAGCTGCAATCAAGAGTCAGACGCTTAACTGGGCCACCCACACGGCCCTCAAGTTTTCATTTGAAGTTAAGCAAACAATGTGGTAAAGAGCCAAGGCCTGGGACTTGTCAGTCCACAATTTGAACACTTGTTGACCACATGACCTTGGCCAGTAGACTTAACTTCTCCAAGCTTAAGGTTCTATAAAAAGGGATGGGGCACATGGGTGGCTCGGTAGAGTAGGTTAAGCATCCAACTCTTGACTTCGTCTCTGGTCATCATCTTGTGGTTCGTGGGTTTGAGCTCCACATCGGGCTCTGCACTGTCAGCACAGAGCCTACTTTGGATCCTGTCTCCATTGCCCTGCCCCTCCCCCTTCTCTCCTAAAATTAAACATTTGAAATAAATAAAGAAAGAAAATAAAAATGGATAAAAGCACCCACCACAGTCATTGTGAGGTTTTGCACATTACCTGGCCCACAGTAAGTACTCCACGAATGGAGGCTGTGCTATTGTTGACTACTCGGGCTGACTTACCTGACCCGGACGGAGACAGCACAAGATTACTGTACCATTTAACAGGTGAGGCAACTGAAGCACAGACTGACTCAGCCAAGGTCACAGAGTTAGCAAGAGGAGTTGGAACCCATCTCACATCTTCGGAGCAGCGGCCACCCAACTGCCTCCGCTATGTATAGTCTCACCTTGTTGACTTGAGTGACAACAGCATCCACGACCTCCCCTTTAAAGGGCCGGAACACAATGGCCTTGTACTTAACTGGATAAAGGACAAAGCCTCGGCCTGGCTGGATCACACCAGCACCAATATTGTCAATGGTGGTGACAGCAATCACAAAGCCATACCTACAAGCATGGGAAAAAGAAAGGCACCGTGTGTGTAAGAGCCTCTAAAACCATCTGCAACAAGTCAGTGAGCCTGGGGGTTGGAGAAGAGCACAAAGGGAAGTAGAGGACACCCCAACCCCAGAACTTAATGACTAAGAGAAGACAGGATACTGATCAGTATTCAAAATGCCAAACACTGCTCTCATAATAATTTCACAATAAGTGTCCAAGAAGGCCGAAATCCTTGAGCCAAGAGACCTCAATCGTCGGGATGCCTTAGAATCACCTAAGAGGAACTTCTTAAAACACACATTCCCAGGCCTGTCCGCAGTCTTGATTCTATAGGGACAAGATGAGGCTCAGGAACTTGCATGTGGTTATTCTGATGAGAGAGGCCAAATACTCCATAGCCCTGGGCTCATCCCAGCCCATTCATCACTGTGTGAGAGGCCCTTATGTGCAGAGCCCAGAGATGTGCCAGGCCAGGTCCCTGGTCGTGTGGGAGAAAGAAAACCAGCAGAACCACAGGAGAACAGACACAGGAACAATGATTAGGCTGTGAGCTCCATGAGAGCTGGCTTGATTCTATCTGGTTCACTGCATTGTTCCCAGAGCCCAACACACAACCTGGCAGACGGCAGAAGCTTTAGAAACGTTTGCGGAGTAAATGAGTGAACAATCTCAGCTGAAGTGAGGAAGTCTCATGATCCAGCTTTGCAGAGGGCGCCGTGGGAACCCAAAGCAAGGAAGCAACTGACTGCCTGGGGTGCCTGAGAGGGTGAGAGGGTTCCCCAGGGTAGATGGCAGGTCCTCGCAGGATGAGTAGGACCCGGGGAGAGGTTGCAAGCCTCGGGCGCCACACGCGCCTCAGATCAGGTGGCACGGAGGGCGCAGCACTCACTTGCCGGTGCAGGTCCCCTCCACCTCGGTGAAGAGCTTCTGCTTTACCGTGTTGAGCAGGTTGGGGCCGAAGTAGCGCGGATGCAACAGGATCTCGTGCTCCAGGGAGATCTGCAGGGAAAACGGGATGGAGACCAAGCAAGGCGCGGCAGCCACCCGGGGTGAGGAGCAACCTTTCGTCCCGGCGCCACGTTTCGCTCCTCCTCTCGACCCTGCCCTCGCCGCCACCCCGTGCTCTGCTCACGTGGTAGAACATCTTCCCACGGCGGACGGGACAGCAGCCGAATCCACTCCCGCCGGGACGGCGGCGCCTCTGGACCAACCGGAAGCACACAGCGGCAGCAACTCTGCTTCCGGGCCTGCCCCAGCGAAGTGGGCGGGACTCTGCCCTCTCCGCAGACCCAATTGGGCATCGCTGTCGTGGGCGGGAAATCCGCGAGGCCCCGCCCCCTCCTCCCCGCCCACCGGCGGTCGAACCGCCGAACTCCGGTAAAGCAAGTGTCTGGCCCAGAATGGGTGCCCAGTAAACTCTTTTAAACGGAAGTAATTAGCTAATAAAAGATAACATAAATAAAGCGTTTTAGCAGAGTGCATTCGTATAGCAAATTTTTGAAGACTGTTTTCACATAGTAAGCATAGTAACTAGCTGTTCTCATCTCATTTAATCTCTACAGCAACCCCACCAAGCAAGATTTATTGTCCCCGTTGACAGATGAGGTTCCAGGCTCAGAGGGTTGAGGTCACTTCAGGGTCACTCACGGCCAGGATTCAAATTCAGGATGTCTGACCCCAAGACTTGCATATTCGGGCTTTCCAGATTTTCATGCAGCCATTCGTTCACCAAACATTAACGGAGGGGAACACCCACCCCATGCCGGCAGGTAGTTTGGAGATGAAGCAGCCAAAATCAGAGCCCAGAAGGCAGCGCTCCCTCCAGGTGTGAGAAAACAGATCACTGCACTCCTCCTTCCCATTTCCCCATTCCTTCCAACACGCGCGCACGCGCGCACACACACACACACACACACACACACACACACACACACGGCTTAGAGAACCGGTGAGCCCCTGTGTGTTCCTTCAACTCTACCCACATTTTTGTAGACAGTCCCTTTATTAAACTCACGTCAATTAGCCAGAGTGAGCATGCAATCTGTTCCCTGTGGAGACCCTGACTGATAAAAGGTCCGTACGGAAAGAAGCAGAAACCATGAGCCACAGACCCATGAGAAAGGCTCAGCAGTTGACTCTAGATCCACGACAGTCCTTGGGGCCTTCCTTGAGCAAACTCCCTGCTGCCTGAATAAGTTTTTGTATGTTGTAAATAAGAAAGACTGACCTACCGTCCTGCAAGAATAAGGACATCCTGCTTCCTCGGAGCTGTCACACATCAGTTCCCATTGACTCTGCCCATTTCCTAGAATGGCTGAACCCACCAGTCAGCCACTTAGACTCCATGCAGATCCCATTGACCATGGTCAGGCAAGGAAGCATATGAATGGGCCTCAGCAGTCCTGACTTCCTCCTCTCTCCTATTTTCTAGCCAGCCACCCCTAAGGACAGTAGTGTGCTGGAAACAGCTGCAAGAGCCTTTTTTTTTTTTCAACGTTTATTTATTTTGGGGACAGAGAGAGACAGAGCATGAACGGGGGAGGGGCAGAGAGAGAGGGAGACACAGAATCAGAAACAGGCTCCAGGCTCTGAGCCATCAGCCCAGAGCCTGACGCGGGGCTCGAACTCACGGACCGTGAGATCGTGACCTGGCTGAAGTCGGACGCTTAACCGACTGCGCCACCCAGGCGCCCCCTTTTTTTTTTTTAAGTAATCTCTATACCCAACATGGGGCTGGAACTTACAACCCCAAGGTTGAGTCCCATGCTTTACCGCCTGAGCCAGCCAGGTGCCAATTGTTAATATTTCAGAAAACTTGCAAGCCAGTTTTTAAATACAGCCTTTATTAAACATTTAATGAAAAAAATTAATGATGTTTATTATGATAACATACAATCAACTGAATTATACTAAAAAAAGAAACAAAGGCAGAGGTATAGATGAAACAAGTTTGACAAAATATTGATAACTGTTGAAGCCAGATGATGGGTTAGAGTGGTTTCTTATATTTTTCTTACTACTTTTGTGTGTTTGACATTGTTCAAATAAAAAGTTAGAAAAGAAAACATGGCACGCCTGGGTGGCTCAGTCTGTTCAGCATCTGATTCTTGATTTTGCCTCAGGTCATGATCTCAGGGTTCATGGGTTTGAGCCCCATATCGGGCTCCACACCCACAGTGGGAAGCCTGCTTAGGATTCTTTCTCTCTCCCTATCTGCCCCTCCCCCACTCATGCTCATGTGCTCTCTCTCTCAAAATGAACTTTTTAAAAAGTTAGAAAAAAAAACAAAGGTAGCTGTCATACTGTAACTTCTAATAAGAAAAACATAGGTGGTCTTCTCTGTTCCTGGCGCAGAGCTCCTAAAACCCTTTTCCTAAAGGGTAAGAGTGATGAAGGTGTCTCCATATTCATAACAAACCCTTTTCAATCACACCCAAGTTTATGTTAATGAGGTGATATTTGAAAATCACCTCATAACAGGGGGCTGGTTGCTGGGGTACCCAATCTCGTGATTGGAGGGTTGGAACTCTCAACCCCCTGACCTCCAGGGAAGGAAGAGGGGCTGGAGGTTGAATCTTCGGCCTATGGCCAATGATTTAATCCAGTGTGTGTGTGTGTGTGTGTGTGTGTGTGTGTGTGCGCGCGCGCGCACGCGCGTATAATGAAGCCTCCTAAAACCCGAAAAGGATGGGGGTTCCTGAGAGCTTCTGGGTTGGTGAACACCTGGAGATATGGGGAAGGTAGCACTCTAAGAGAGAGTATAGAAGTCCCATACCTTTTCCATACCTTGCCCTGTGCAGCGTTTTCACCTAGCTGTTCCTGAGTGATACATCCTTTTATAATAAACCAGTAATCTAGTAAGTGAAATGTGTCTTTGAGTTCTGTGAATCACTCTAGCAAATTAACCAAACCCAAAAAGGTGAGTAGGGAAAGAGTTAACAGTAGGCACGGCCAGATGAGGGACCCTAAGAGAGGCTGATTGCAGCTGGGAGGGCTCCACCAAGGGACCCTCGCCCTAGACTTCAAGGCTCACCATAGTGGCCCTTGGCCCTCCTACTCCTGGTGGTGTCCACAGTGCCCTGGTTGCATATGCGGGTGGGATGCTATAGCTGTGTGCAGGTTTGGGGGAAAAAGGGATAAAAGCATTCCAGATCTGCCCATGCTAGGTGTCATGAATAGAGTCTCACAAACTGTTATCTAGTTCCTGATAAAGTCCCAATAAAAAGTCAGAGACAAAAATCATACCCAGCAACCCAGTCGGCATCCCTCTCACTCCTGAGAGCTTTGTACTTTCCCTCAATAAACCCTATCACTTTGCTCACTCTCTGCTGTCTGCGAGATTAACTTTTCAACTAGGTGGGATAAGGACCAGCATCTCTCCAACCCACCTGCACCAAAGGGTTCTTTATAACCTCCAATCTATAGCTAGTAGATGAGAAGCATGCGTGACAACCTAGACTTTCAATTGACATCTAAAGTTGGGGGTGGGGGAGAGGGAGCACTCTTAGAAGACTGAGCTCTTAACCTGTGGAACCCAATACTATTGCCAAGTAGATAGATTCAGAATTAAATTGAGTTGTAGGACATTCAGCCCGTGTCTGAGAATTACTTGATATGTGTGTGTGTGTGCTGGGGTGGGGGGGAACACATTGTAATCAGAGTCAGAATTCTTAACAGATACTAAAACTAGGGGCACTTGGATGGCTCAGTGGGTTAAGCATCCGACTTCGGCTTAGGTCACGATCTTGAGATTTGTGAGTTCAAACCGTGCATTGGTGTGGAGCCTGCTTGGGATTCTCTCTCCCTCTCTCTCTCTCTCTGTCCTCCCCTCTCTTCCTGCCCCTCTCTCACTTTGTACTCTCTCTCAAAATAAATACTTTTTTTAATTTTTAAGTTTATTTATTTACTTTTTAGAAAGAGAGTACGTAGGGGAGGGACGGGGGTGGGAGGGAGAGAATCCCAAGCAGGCTCCTCGCTGACAGTGCGGAGCTGGATATGGGGCTCGAACTCATGAACTGTGAGATCATGACTGAGAAAGGAGCATGGGGCAAGCTGAGGACAAAGTGCAGGCTAACAGCACCCCCCCCCCACCTCCTCATGGGATATGGGTGATATTCCTTGGACACTCCCGACTACCCCCAAACAGGAAAGGACAAAAACAAATGGTTAAACTGGATAAGAGTCTTCACCAGTTTACCAGAAAAAGGCAATCCCATCAACAGCCTAAAGTCTAGGAACTCCCTACTGTCTTAATGTTAATGCTTAATGTTAATGCTTTACCAGAAAGAAAAACAACCTTAGCTTGACAGTAGCTAGGCCTTCAGTAAGTCTTTAGTATGTGAAAATCTCCTTGGAAACTCCCTCTGGACTTTATCTCCCCCAACTCCTTAAAAGATCCCCCCCACCCCGACACTTACAGTGCACCTTTTCCTGCCCACAGGTCCTGTCCCCATGCTTTAATAACATCACCATTTTTGCACCAAAGACATCTTCAAGAATTCTTTCTTGGTCATCGGCTCCAGACCCCATGAACGCCCCATCACCCCAAAACTTCATCAATGACCTGAGCCGAGATCAAAAGTCAGACACTCAACCGACTGCGCCACCCAGGCACCCCTAAATAAAAACTTTTCTTTAAAAAAGGTCCTCACCCTCTTTGTTTATTTATTTTTTTAATGTTTATTTTTCAGAGAGAGAGAGAGATAGAGTGTGAGCTGGCGGAGGGGCAGAGAGAGAGAGAGGGAGACACAGAATCTGAAGCTGGCTCCAAGCTTGAACTCATAAACTGTGAGATCATGACCTAAGTCAGAGTCAGATGCTTAACCAACTGAGCCACCCCAGGTGTTGAGGTCCTAACCCTCTTTAAAAACAAATAGATACTGGGGCGCCTGGATGGCTCAGTCGGTTGAGCACCTGACTTTGGCTCAGGTCATGATCTCGCGGTTTGTGAGTTTGAGCCCCGCATCGGGCTCTGTGCTGACAGCTCAGAACCTAGAGCCTGCTTCGGATTCTGTGTCTCCTTCTGTCTCTGCCCATCCACCACTTGTACTCTGTCTCTCAAAAATAAATAAATAAATGTAAAAAAAAAAAAAGAAAAGAAAAGAAATAGATACTTAAAGCTCACCACCTCCTGGGGTGCCTGGCTGGTTAATTTGGTAGAACATGTGACTCTTGATCGCAGGGTTGCGTGTTTGAGCCCCATATTGGGTATACAGATTACTTTAAAAAAATTAAATTAAAAAAATAGAATCTTAAAAAAACAACTCATCTCTTCTTCCTCATTATTTCACCACAGTTTACTATTATCATTGCTCTTGACGTACTGTGTCTGCGTGGTATGGTAAAATATTAAATCATAATTGCATAAGCAGGTATAAGAATTCCAGTTGCTCTGATATCCTCACCAGCATTTGGTATTGTCAATAGGCTTTGTTCATTTAGCTATTCTAGTAACTGTGTGGTAGTATCTCACTGCGGTTTTAATTTCTATTTCCCTAATGACTAAAGATGTTCAGCATCTTTTTATGTGCTTATTTGTCCACAGTGATGTATTCAAAAATCAAGTCTAATCATGTCACTCCCCTTCTTAGAACCCATAAAAGATGGCATTGGCTGCCTCCATTTTGACCTCAAACTTTCCAGTTGGCTTTTTCATGCCAGCTTGTCTCTGGGCTCTAGGGAAAGACCCTGAAGGCAAAGCATCCCTTGAAGGACTCCAAAATTACCCCCCTCAAGCAATAAGTAGTGTCCCAAGCAAGCCAAACCCCGCCCATGACTGACTCCAAGACTTGATCTTCACTGCCTACCCACCCACCCACCTTTGCCCTGAATTCTCCTCTTATAAACATGGGAATGTTTTCCATGCTTTGGAGATAGTCTTTGAGATGCTAATCCACTGACTTCCCAGATGTGGGTTTCCCTACCACAAGTTTATCTGCCTTTGGATTTTGTCAGCAACGAGTGGCTGTGCCTGGTCTGTCCCTGCACCCATGTACATATCTATGTTGCATCAGTGAGGAAGTCTCTAGCACCAAATGGCACTCTGCAAATACTGGAGTTTTAAAATATGGGTTGATTGAACCTCATCTCACAATGAACCTATTCCTATCTCTCTGAGCTCCCCAGGCATGGGTTGGCCATGATGAATTTTCCCCAAGCCCTGATCCCTTTACTTCCAAAGCTTCAAGATCAGAAATAAGCTAGAATAGATAGAGAAAACAGCAATGGAGAACAATCAGCTGTATTGAGATTTGGCATACAAAGAAAGTCTATTGGAGGATTATTTCAGTTACCTTTTGCTATCTCTTTTTAGAGATGATGATGTCTGTCACCTGTTTCCTAAAAACCAACACAAGACCCAGGTCCTGCTGGAGGGCAATCTCTAAGCAAGGATCATCCATCCCAGCTGCCCCTCTTCCAGGTTCTGGGCTCTTCCTTCTGTGCCACAACCCTGAGATCAAGACCTGAGCTGAGATCAAGAATCAGATGTTTAACTGACTCAGCCACCCAGGCACCCGAGGCATATCTTACTTAAGAAAAAAAATTTAAGAAAATCTAGGTCCAGTATGCATGGCAATACCCCAGTGTGACAAGCATTCAGTCTTTGTGCCCAAACTCTGACTCACCTTCAGTTTGATCTCTTCTGAACCTGTAGAAACAGGATTGCTTAAGCTTCCCAGCCTATGTTCTTTACTGCTTAGTAACTCTACCAGTCCTCTACCATACAAGGGATAATCCCTTTAGTCCTTTGGTTTTAAATAACATCTGTATGTTGATGATATTCCAAACATGTATCTCCAGACCCAAAATTACCCCTGATCTTCAGGCTCACAAGTCTAACTGGCTAAGAGGAAGCAGAACTCTCGGTTTCCCATTGTCTCTCTCTCCTCCAGGCAAATGGTTCTGTCAACCACACTATTGCTCATGCCAAAATTCTGGCTATCCTTGTCTCCTTTTTCTTCCTTCCTTCCTTCCTTCCTTCCTTCCTTCCTTCCTTCCTTCCTTCCTTCCTTCCTTCCTTTCAGAGTGTGTGAACAGGGGAGAGAGTCAGAGGGAGAGGGAGAAAGAAAATCTTAAGTAGGCTCCATGCCCAGTGTGGAGCCCAACGCGGGGCTCAATGAAGGGCTCAGCTGGGGACTTGATCCCACGACCATGAGATCAAGACCTGAGCCGAAATCAAGAGTCCAAAACTTAACTGACTGAGTCACCCCGGTGCCCCCATTCCTTTTTTACTTGTCCTTAATTTCCTACTCTCATTTTAGCAAAATCTGTTGACCCAGCATTTCTCCACCACCACTACCTTTGTCAGGGCACCATCATCATCACCTATGGGACCATTTCCTCATCTTCCTCCCTGCTCCCACTTTGATCCCCTACTTCACAGAATAGCCAGGATAAGCCTCTAAAAACTAGAATCATGGGGCACCTGGGTGGCTTGGTTGATTAAGCATTTGACTTTAAAAAAAATATATTAATGTTTATTTATTTTTGAAGGAGAGAGACAGAGAGAGAGAGAGAGAGAGAGAGAGAGAGAGAGAGAGAGAGAGAGACAGGGCATGAGTGGGGGAGGGGCAGAGAGAGAGGGAGACACAGAATCTGAAGCAGGCTCCAGGCTCTGAGCTGTCAGCACAGACCCTGACATGGGGCTCAAACTCACGGAGTGCAAGAGCATGACCTGAGCCAAGGTCAGACGTCCAACCAACTGAGCCATCCAGGTGCCCCGAGCATTTGACTCTTTATCTCAGCTCAGATCTTGATCTAACGGTAGTGGGTTCAAGCCCCTCACTGGGCTCTGTGCTGGGTGTGAAGCCTATTTAAAAAAAAAAAAAAAGAAAGAAAGAAATGAAATGAAAAAAAAAGAGAAAAGAAATGAAAAAAAAGAGAAAATAAATGAAAACTAGAATATCAGAACACTCCTCTGCTTAAAACTCATCAATGGCTTCCCGTTACACTCAGAATAAAATACAAACTCCTCACCACGGGCAATGGAAATTCCATGCATTCATACTTGTGTGAGGTCAAATTTTCTTCACATAATCAAAACAATATCTCATAATAGCTTGAAAACACAAGCAGATGTGAGAATCCATCTGTCCACAAGACATTAAAGAAAATTGGGAAAATATAAAACAATGTTACTATTATTACTGCATGTTTTGGGTTTTGAAAATATAGATATTTTTTATAAAATGAAAATGTTGCTCATGTTAGTTTTAATTCCTATACAATATTGTATGGCTTGGAAGGGTATCTTGAAAAGATGGGGTCTCAAGCTGAGGCCAGTATGGCCCACAGGTCTTTAGTACAAGGATGAAAGGTTGATGAATGTCCCTAATTCTGGTTCTGTCTCATTGGAGGGCTTAGCTACAGAACAAAGTTAAGATGCTTAGTGTGGTGGTGACCATGGTAACCCTGTAAACACATTGCCCTAGTCAGAGAAGAGGCAGGTATCATTGCCTCCCAACCTATAGCCCTTTCTTCTCGTTGCCTAAGTACCCTCAAAAAATTTCTTCAGAAGTAATCACGCTTTGGGGACAACTGGTTGGCTCAGTTGGTGGAGCATGCGACTCTTGATCTCAGTGTCCTGAGTTCAGGCCCTACGTGGGGCATAGAGCCTACTTAACAAAACAAAACAAAACAAAACAAAACAAAACAAAACAAAACAAAACAAAACAAAACAAAACAAAACAAAACAAACCACACTCTTTTTTCTCCTGTACTGGAAAATTTAAGGCCTTGAGCCCACTCCCTCCCTTCCATCAGCACCTCCCAGGCTGCTCCAGACACAGAGAAAGGCAATCTAATTACTCTTAATTGTAAATTGACTAGAGATCAGGCTAAGGATCTTACGAAAGCATTGGTGCAGCTGCCAGTTCTCAGACACCATCATTACTGAGCCAGGAGCCTGGAACCATCAGATTGGGGGTAGTGGAGCAAAAAGGCATCTTATCATTTTTTTGAGGATAGAAGGGACTTTCAAGAGACACCTGCAGTTCGGAGAGACGTAGCTAATGCCCACCGTTATGGCAGAGCCCGGTCAGGAGGCAGGCCCCCTGGGTACTACACCAGCTCCTTGGTTCTCCCTTTCCCCATTTCCCTGAGCACAACACTCAGCGGGGTGTCGGGCCTCTCGCCCCGCCCAGAGGGCGTCGCGCTCATCTCCATGGAGCCGGTCCCCGCCCTCCTGTTGCCTCAGGTAGATGGGAGAAGCTCAGCCAATCAAGAGGTCTCTGAGGCAAAGAAGGCGGGACGAAGAGGAAAAGTTTAGGACAGGAGCGCCAACCAATCCTGAGCCTAGCTGCCTGAGCAACGGCCACCAGCACCCACTTGCAGACGCCAGTCAGAGCGGGGGGATGGTCAGTGGACAATGAGCCAATCCGTGCCGAGGGAAGGCAAATTTGAGCCAATTAAAACTGAGAAGGTGGGAAGGGGCGGAGTTCGCCGGTGGCTGCTCGCTGGTGGGTGAAGGATCAGCTTTCTCTGCTAGTTCCCACCCTAGGACTTCTTAGCTCCTGGAATGCGAGAGACAGAGAGGCTCAGGGGAGTTCCTGGAGTGGGGCGTGGAGGCATCTCCCGGGAAGGCCTGGAAGCAAAAGAGACTCCTAGTTGGAGGAGCTGCTGGAAGCCGCCGGGTGGGCATCGAGGAAGCGGAGGCTGGTTAGGGGGCGGGACTTCCGGGGCGGTGCCTTTGCGAACGGGGGCGGGGCCTGCTGCTAAGGTTGGGCCGAGGGGGCGGGGCTAAAAGGAGCCCCCCCTGGGTGTGACCTAGGAGAAACAAGGGTAGCGATTACAGCGGGCGTCTTGGGGTCAGGACGGTGTTGCCAGAGGCTTTGGAGTGGCAAGTGATAGCTCAGGATTGACGTTAAGGTTGCTGGGGAGGTTACCTGCCCTAACTTACTGTCCTTTCTTCCCAGGGAGAAGAAAGGTGGGGACCTTTCTAGGGTCCTTTTCCATCCGTGGGGTGCTATGGAGTTCCCAGAACACAGCCAGCAGCTGCTGCAGAGCCTCCGAGAGCAGCGGTCCCAGGGTTTCCTTTGTGACTGCACCGTAATGGTGGGTAGCACCCATTTCTTGGCCCATCGGGCTGTGCTGGCCTCCTGCAGCCCATTCTTCCAGCTTTTCTACAAGGAGCGGGAACTGGACAAGAGGGATCTGGTGTGCATCCACAATGAGATTGTCACAGCCCCAGCCTTTGGGCTGCTTCTGGATTTTATGTATGCTGGCCAGCTGGCCCTGAGGGGGGATACCCCCGTGGAGGATGTGCTGGCAGCTGCCAGCTACTTGCACATGAATGACATCGTTAAAGTGTGTAAGCGGCGGCTGCAAGCCCGGGCCCTGGCAGAGGCAGACAGTACCAAGAAGGAGGAGGAAACCAACTCACAGCCCCCTAGTTTGGAGTTTTTGTCCAACCCCTCCCGCGGCCCCCAGCCTTCACTGGCATCTGCTGAGACATCAGGCCACTGGGGCAAAGGGGAATGGAAGGGCCCTGCAGCTCCCTCACCAACTGTCTGTCCTCCAGATGAGCCACCAGTGTCCGGTGGGGCAGACACGACACAGCCTGGCGTGGAGGTTGACCTGCCACATCTACGCCCCCCCCCTCCACCAGTGGCTGATGTCTCCCTTGCCAGCCCTAGTAGCTCCACAGAGACCATTCCTGCAAACTACTTCTCTTCTGGCCTTCCAGCAGTTTCAGTGGAGCCGCTGGCTCCCCTTGATGTGGGTACCGAGAGTCTGAGGATGGTGGAACCAAGGGGTGCTGGAGCGCCATTGCAAGGCTTCTATCCTCCAGCTCCAGCCCCAACCCCAGCCCCAGCTCCATCCCAGGCTCCGGCACCAGCCGAAGCTGAGCTGGTCCAGGTGAAAGTGGAAGCTATTGTGATTTCGGATGAGGAGCCTGACGCCTCAGAGGAAACGCCTCAGGGTCCTGAGGGGTTCTTCCCTCCTGGAGGAGCCATGTTTGGCGCACAGCCCCCTCAGCCAGAGGCTTTTGAGGAGCCCAGGGCAGGACTGGAGGAGGTGGGACCAAGTGACCACTTCCTGCCCCCGGATCCTCATCTGCCCTACCATTTGCTGCCAGGTCCAGGGCAGTATCACCGAGGACTGGTGACCTCACCCCTGCCCGCCCCCCCGGCCCTGCATGAGCCACTTTACCTGCCTTCTGAGTATGAAGCAACCCCGGGAAGTTTTGGAGTTTTCACGGAGGATGTGCCCACTTGCAAGACATGTGGGAAGACCTTCTCTTGTTCTTACACACTCCGGCGCCACGCCACCGTGCACACACGCGAGCGACCCTATGAGTGCCGCTACTGCCTGCGCAGCTACACACAGTCAGGGGACCTATACCGCCACATCCGCAAGGCTCACAATGAGGACCTGGCCAAACGCAGCAAACCGGATCCAGAGGCTGGCCCCCTTCTGGGGGTGCAGCCCCTGCATGGCTCCCCCACAGCAGACAGACAGGACGGCGGTGGTGGAGGGCCACCCAAAGATTTTGTACTTGGCCCCAAAAACTGACATCAGCAGGAGCTGAGGCTAGGCCTGCTCTTGCCATCATCAGGGGGCAGCACAGGTTGGAAGCCTCTCACTTCCCCTGTGAGGGGTGGGTTGTGCAGGGAGCAGAAGGAACGTTGTGCCCTGGGCTTAGGATTCCTCCCACTTTTCCTTTCCCCAGCCAGGCAGCAGGACTTTATGGGGCATTGCGACTCAATGAGCCCTTCTCCAAGGGCACTGGGAATTTTGCTGAGGTGTAATCACTTCTCACCCTGCATCCCGGACCATAAAGCTAGCAGTGAAAGTATCTCTTTGAACTGGTGTTGGCTGGTTTATTCCCCAAACCCGCATGCCTCCTGATTTCTTTCGTAATTTTCCTGTGGATCTTTTAGGAATCTGATATCTGTACCTGGGGTAGGAGTCAGGATGCTTCTGGGGGAAAAAGTGAGATGCGCAAAGGACAACATAGACTTGACTTAGGAGAAGTGTGCTAATTAGGGACTCTTACAGGATGATGGGTTATTGTAGTTGAGCTCCTGTGTCCTGGGCTGTATTGAGGACTTCATAAAAATACTCAGTTGTCAACAATTTTACGAGGTGTTAGCACCCCCTCCCCCGCCTCCCTTCTTCCACAGACAAGGACACTTAGGACTCAATATTTGTCTATTTTGTGGGGGGGGAGGGACAGAGAGAGAGGGAGACACAAATCTGAAGCAGGCTCTAGGCTCAGAACTGTCAGCACAGAGCCCAATGTGGGGCTCGAACTCAAGGACCACAAGATCATGCCCTGAGCAGAAGTTGGACGCTTAATTGACTGAGCCACCCAGGCACCCCGACTTGAGACTCAAAAATCAAAGTTAACTTGTTCAAGGTCACAGGGCAAGTTAAGGGGCAAGCAGAATTTGAGTCATGGCTTCAAATGCCATGCACACGGCGCTGAGTTAGAACATGGTTGAAGACAGTTAACCAAGAGCTAGTTTTCTCTTTTGTCCTCTTAAGTGTTTGGCTTTGCTCCCTTACCACTTTACCTCTACTTCCAACATAGAAAGTCTTTGGCTGACTGTTTCAACAACAAATACTGTATCCATTACTTGGAATTCTTGCCTGTGTGTCATACTATGAATCGAGGTCTCTGAAGATGGGGAACTGAAAGGCAGAAAGCACGAAGCTCCAGGGTGGTGGGCTTGTGGGGCAGGTGGAGGGCCTGTGGTATGGACAGGATGGGCACTTGGGAAAAACTAAAAGCAAGATACTCCGGAGAGAGAATCTTATTCCTCTGGTCCAACTCCCTCACCTAGAAAGCACGAGGACAGCCTAGAGAAGTCAGATTACTCAGCTGGGGTCACACAGGCAGTTCGTTACTGGCAGTAAAGACAGCAAAGAAATAAGGAGCCTGGGGTGTTGATGTGGGTTCTGGGAGTTCTGGGAATGTAAGAGAAGGGCCTACCCCGGTGTGTATGAAGAGTAGGGCCATGGTGTAAGAGGGCTCCCGAAAAACCCTCCTCTGTTCTGCACATAAGCAACTGAATGCAAAAAAGCAGGAAGGAAAATTTAGGAAAAGATGAAAATGGGTAAATTTTCTGAATTTCTTTTCTTTTTGGATTTCTGTCATATCCAGCACTTGCTCTTGCGAGCAAGCTACTGTTTTTGAGTTAGAAGAAGGAGGTTTGGCCAAAGAAAAGCTCCTTCTCTGGGGCATTCGGGGACGCAAACGTTGATGCTTAACGTTTTCATGGCTGGATGAATTCTATGCCTTTCACTTTCCTTGTGTTGGAATAACTTCTTAGTTTGTCTTCCAGGGGGCTAATTTTATTTGTGCAAATACATTCCTACCTTGGCTCCTTGTTGTAACAATGCAAGATCTACATGCACACCCCGTAAGTTACTCTAAGTGGAGCACCTTTTCCAAAGTCTTTCCTAAAACAATATCAAATCAAAATGCCTGAAAACAATGAGTTGCCTTTAAAAGGGTACATTTTATGGCATGTGAATTATATAAAAATTATACACATATGATTATATATGGAGAGACATAGAGAAAAAAATCAGCTGTCTCAGAACATCATTTCCTAAAAGCAAGGCATAATATCTGTGTCTGCATGTGTATATAATGTACAGACCTTCTCCAGACAGTCTTGAGAACATAAACCATTGTTACTATCTCAGCCATGTGTTCTACCTAACTAAAAAAGGATCTGTTACTTGGTGAGATTCTCCTCAAGAGGGAGTATTTGCTTTCAGTTCCCAGCATGAGATGCATTTTTCATTGGTGATGGCAATTAGGAATCTGCAAGATGTTCAACAGCAGCCAACACAAAAGGCCACGGTTGTCTTTTGTCTCACTTTATCTGCTGGACGCCAGGAACAGTTTCTGCCGGTCTGTAGAGGTGGGACCAATAGAGAATTTTCTCATTTCCACTCCTCTCCATGGTCTCGACCACGGATTCAAGGAACCACAGGTGAGCTCATCTAACTTCTGGTCCAACAATGGATCCTCCTTTTGCCGGTTGTGACACCCCTGCTTGAAAAAGAACTCGGGGCACCTGTCTGGCTCAATCGGTAGAGCTTGTGACTCTTGATCTCCGGGTTGTGAGTTCAAGGCCCACCTTGGGTGTAGAGATTACTTAAATAACCTTTAAAAAGAACTTGCCATCCCCAAAGGAAACCTAGTCTATTATCGGACAGCCCTAGTTGTTGGATAACGCTGCCTTCTACTGAGCCCAAATCAGCCTCATTTGAGGAGGGTATGGGCCAGGCCCCACCTATTAAAAGTTTCACCCAGAGGAGTTCTTTGTTTTTGAGCTATAAGCTGACTTAAGTTTTCAACCACCCTTTGCTCTCCAGCTTTAGAGATATATATTTCTAATTTAGGATTTCAATTCTTTTCTTGACTGGCAATTTTATAAGTGTATGGTTTCACTTGCCGTCTATTGCCTCTTCAATCACTGGACATTTTTGGCCAAGCTTAGCTTCACAAAAGTCACCATTTCAGTCCTTTGCGTTGGATTTTGACTTTGTTTTTTTAATATTTTTATTTATTTTTGAGACAGAGAGAGACAGAGCATGAGCAGGGGAGGGGCAGAGAGAGAGGGAGACACAGAATCCGAAGCAGGCTCCAGGCTCTGAGCTGTCAGCACAGAGCCCGACGCGGGGCTCGAACTCACAGACTGTGAGATCATGACCTGAGCTGAAGTCGGACGCTTAACCAACTGAGCCACCTAGGTGCCCCGACTTTATTTGTTTTTAAGTAAACTCTATGCCCAATGTGGAGCTCAAACTCAACGCTGAGATCAAGAGTCACAGGGTCTACCGACCGAACCAGCCAAGTGCCCCTGGATTTCAATTTTAATTTCTCCAAAGCCAATGTTTCCAAAGATGATTTACCTGGTCATGTACTATTTTTACTGTAAAATATATTTACTTTTGTGGGTTTTTTTTTCCTTTGGCAAATGATAGCAAGTGTTCCTAATTCCCCTCCCCAATTATTAGTAAGCAATTTCAGTGTGCATCTCTATAAGAACCCTTGGAAAAAAAAAAGACCAAATACCATTAATCATATTCAACAAAACTGACAATAATTCTTTTTTTTTTCCCTCTCCCTGACAATAATTCTTTTCTTTCCCCCAGTAAGTTCTATGCCCAACATGGGGCTTGAACTCATGAGCCCGAGATCAAGAGTCACACATTCCACCAACTGAGCTGACCAGGCACCCCTCACTCCCAACAATTTTTATTCAAATTTCTCTGATTGTCTCATAACCTTTTATTTACTCACTTATTTAAAGACTTCAAGTCATCTCTACACCCAACATGGGGCTCAAACCCACAACCCTGAGATCTAGAGTCATACACTCCAACAACTGAGCCAGTCAGGCGCCCCATCTCATAAACTTTGTTGTTTTGTTTTCAAACCACAATCCAAAGTAGAGTCACATTTATTTGATGTCTTTTAAGCCTTTTTTAAAAAAATTATTTCAATATTCTTTTTAAAGGTTTTTCTTTTTTGTTTTTGTTTTTTTAAGTTTATTCAGTTTATTTTGAGAGGAAGAAAACGTGTGTGTGTGTGAGGGGCAGAGGAATGAGAGAATTCCAAGCAGGCTCCATACTCAGTGCGGAGCCTGACTCAGGGCTCCAGCTCATGAACCATGAAATCATGACTTGAGCCAAAATCGACTTGGATGCTTAACCAACTGAGCCACCCAGGCACCTAAGATTTTCATTTTTAAATAATTTCTACACCTAACGTGGGGCTTGAACTCGTGACCCCAAGATCAAGAGTCACATGCCTTTCTGACTGAGCCAGCCAGATGCCCCTTAAGCCTTGTTTTGGTTTTTAATTTTAGAGAGAGTAAGTGCGCACAGGAGCGGTAGTGGGGGGAGAGGGACAGTGAGAGAGAAAATCTTTTTTTTTTTTTTAAGTTTATTTATTTTGAGAGTGTAAGAATGTGCACATGAGCAGGGGAGGGGCAGAGAGAGTGGGAGAATCTCAAGCAGGCTGCATGCTGTTAGTGGCAGAGCCCTACATGGGACTCGATCCCAGAAACTGAGAATGACCTGAGCTGAAATCAAGAGTCCCACATTCAACCGACTGAGCCACCCAGGCACCCCAGGAGTGAGAATCTTAAGCAGGCTCCATGCTTAGTACAGAGGCTGACATGGGGCTTGATCTCATGACCCTGGGATCATGAGCTGATACACAATCAAGAGTCAGACACTCAACCAGGTACCCCAAAGCCTCTTTTAATCTGTAAGTGCCTCTCTCCTTTTCCCTGTAATTTATTTATTGAAGGAACTGGGTTACTTGTCTTCCCAGTTTCACAGTCTACAGTTTGCTGAATAAACCCCCTTGGTATCATTAACATGTTCCTCTGTCCCAAGTTTTCTTTAAAAATATATATTTAAATAAAATATTGAAAACAATAGTATAGGTAGTATGTGGTTTTGGCAAAATTGTAAAGGTAGTGGGTAGGAGTTCGGGAGACACTGCTCTCAACTGTCCGTTATGTGCCAAAGTATGGACCTTCACATCTACAATGCTTTCTCTTCAATCACACCCTGAAATTCTGCATGGAATCCATTAAGGACTGGTAAGGTGGGCACCCTCCTCCTCCAGAAACTTCTGAGTACTGACATTTAGGTGCCCTCTGGCTGTTTCCTTCAGGATGTGGGCTTGCCAGACCTCCTCCACACCCACATCTGGTTGCCTATCTTTGTCCACTTTCCTGTTGATTAACATCTCCATTGGAAGCTGGCCTTCAAAATGAAGAATGAAATGCAAGCCTGACCACTTTGTCTCTTAACAGTGCTAATAAAAGGATCAGTGCAATACATTCCTAAAATATGTTTTTATTTTGTTATTTTTTTAAATTTTTAAATGCTTGGTTTTTTTTTTAATTGCAAGGGAGTAGGCTTAAACTCAGGAAATAAAATATAGGTCAGTCCATTATCTACATACAAATGAAGGAATACTGCCTGATCTAAAATACAATTTTTGAATTATCAGTTTTATTTTTTCCTCATTGATGCAGAAGATAGCTTAGTCTTTGGGGGGGGAAAAAAAAAAACAAAGAGAAGAAAATCAGCAAAACTTGCCCAAAGCAAACATGCAACCATGACATAATTTTGTCAACAACCTAGGCTTAGAAATGTAAGCAGCTTGGGAAAGGAATGAAATATTCTATTTTTATTAGTTCTGTCCTTAGACTCACAAGATTATTTGGTAGAAAAGCTTTTTATTGTAAGTTGTATTATTTAAGGGGTATGGGAGACACAGCGGAGCCTGGCTCATTGGGAGGGGGCATTACTGATAAATGGAAAACTCATGCACACTTGGCAATACAGAGGACTTGGGATTGTTTTTATTGTTCTTTCTGAAATCTGTCCTTATGTAATGGCTAGTGACACATGCTTACTACCTCTACTCATAAAGGCAGAGGCAGTATACATTGTGAACATTATTCACAACAAGCGCACAAAATGGCAAAGGATCTCCTGGTTGATGGAACCTCCTACGGAGACATGACTGTACCAGGTCCACAGCCTGCACTGACAAAACTTCCAGAAAGTTCCATGGGGAGCTTAAGCACTAGGGAAGGAGAACTCTTCCTCATTTCCCTCCTCTGTAAGGAACTGAGCTTTTGCATAATACAAGGTGACGGGGAAAGAACAGACTGAGGTTTTTATCCTGCTCTTTCATGGTATTGTTTCAAGAAGACACAGCAACCTGTCCACTCCACCCCACCCTTTTTTTAGAGAAATGAGCATACTATAGATATGCACCTGTTAAAAAAGAAAATGTTTACTTAGGTTTTGGGGGTTTTTTTGCACAAGGCTGAAGAATTATTAAATACTTAAATGCTTGACTCAAGGTTTTAAGATAGAAGAGTTTAATGAAAAAAATAAATAAGCATATTGTATGAATGATCTGAGTGTGAACAATACCAGGGACTAGAAATTATCACCAGAAAAAATAGGAACCAGATACTTTTGTGGGGGGGAGGTCTGAATGTACATAAGGAATTTGATTTAATCAAAATGGTTAATTTCAAGTCGTTTAAGTCATGTGGGTCCAACTTGTAATTGTCTATTTTCACACAAAAAATATATTTCCCGGGTTGTGGCCTATGTAACTTTGGCTTTGGGAAGCTGAGGAACCAAAGAAAAAACTTTGTGATCATGATTTCATCCTTATGAGCTTTTTCCTCTGTATATGGACACATCTAACAACATCTTTTGTTAAAATCTATGCCATAGACAGGATTATTTCACATATAGCTGATTGTATTTCTCAAAGCAAACATCTCCAAGAATATCACGTATGGAAAGCTATACAAATACGTAGATGGACAGGCAAAAAAAAGACACAGCCTGCTTAAGTGCCAGAGAGTTTGTGCAGAGCTAGAAAGAAAACAGAAATCCACGTGGGTCAGAGGTATGGGGTTAATTTCTCTTGCTGAGGCTCAGGTTTCCCCTCGATGGGTCTTTAATGGTTCACCTAAGTTCAAGTAGAGGAGCGTCTTTCTTCTTTGTTAACCAAACATGCCCAGGTACAGCTGCTTCTCCTTCTGATGGTAGCTACTGAGTTCCGACTGAGTTAGCTGGAGGTACCGCCGGACATTGGCGTCTTAGAATAGGGCAAAGGAGGCAATTAGAGACACAGTTAGAACGTGATCACACCTTGTGGTAGGAAAGGATTGTTCACACACTTCTTTCCCCGCCACGACTTCTGACTTTTATAGAGTCAGATATTTTTTAGGCGTGGATAAAAATAATAAACAAGTCCCTTTAAAACGTTCAAAACAAACATACTGATTATGAATACTTAGGGAAAATACCAAGTTATTGTCACTGGTTTATGCAAGTTAGCATTTTTACCCCCCACTTTAGGGATGAGGTTATTTTACAAAAATAGATCAGAGATAACCGCAAAGGACATTCCAAATAAACGATAAAAACCAGCACTATTATTTTGAATCAAGACTCCAATCTTTCAAAGGACTTCCTATAGAAAGTGGGTTTGAGGAGAACCAGATTTCTGAATCTGGAATCATTTGAGCTTACTTATTACTGATTCTGTAAGTATCAGAATAAATATATTCTCTGGGAAAATAAGTTTGTTCCTATCTATAAAACATGCAGAGTATTTTTTACTCTCCAAAGTCCAGGAATCTTCCTGTGAAGAAATACACATAAGCATGGGTATATGACTTTAAATGCTATTTTGGCCCTTCTTCGATGTGACCTCTTCTCTATCTTTAGTTGCGGGGTTTGTTCTGCCAGGCGTCAGGTTGATTTCTGGGGTATTAAGGATGATTTGATAGTTCTCTAGCTGCATTCGTGGGACGAGGCGAGCCTAGGGTCGTCCTACCCTGCTGCCATCTCCCCAACCCCACACATACTTCTGATTTTAAAAATCTTTCTAAGATCTGAATAGATCACAACTATTCTTTGCAACAGTCAATCTCATTCATTAATACCACTTTGAATTAAAAAAAAAAAAAAAATCTCTGTCCAGGGAGAAAAATCTCTGTACAGTCAGGGCTGGCTGGTTCTTAATCTGATAATGAAAAAGAGCTTGAGGAAACAGTTATTGTTACAGCAGAGCCTCTAAAATACTCTACATGGGTGCAGTTCATCTATGTACTTGAAGGTAAGAGACACGAACAAATGCCTCATGTTTTATGTCTTTATTAATTCACAGTGGCTTTCCCATTCATTTGTTTCATTTTGATTTTAAAGATTTTAAAGGTTTTATTTTTAAGTAATCTCTACACCCACCATGGGGGCTCGAAACCCACATCCCTGAGATCAAGAGTCACCTGCTCCACCGACTGAGCTAGCCAGGTGTCTCCCCCTCCCCCAATCATTTAGAGAATTTTTGCTGCATCGTTACCCTGGGGGACCCTCTACCTCTAGCATCTAGTAGCCACTCTGAGCCAGAATGCAAAATGGGAGATCATTTTCAGTGCTGAACCACCAACACAGGAGTGAGTCTGTTATCCGCTTCGTGGTATCTCTGCCTTGGAAACAAGTACCAAGTCTCAAATTCTCTCTAGGTAGGCCTGCCCCTTTTCTGGGTCATACCTGGGCTTAGCGGAGCTAAAAGAATAAAATCATAGCTAAAGCAAAGGCCAGACCCAGCTGGGGAACTGGCAGAAAGGAGGATCAGCAAGTATATTGATTGGAATACAGATCCTATTTCAGTTACAATCTCGGAACAGAAACTTGAAAAACAATACTTTACAATCTCTTTCACCGGGGGAAGGAAGGGAGATGGTGTGTATGCCTGTTGAAGCATAATACTTCTGGAGGGTGTATAATATTGCTTTCTTGTGGAGGCAAGAATACAGGAATAGAAGAAGGCCAGTTTCTCAAACACCTCTTCAGACTTTTTGAATTTTGAACTATATGAATATATTATTACCTAGTCGAAAAAATTTCAAGGGGCGCCTTGGGTGGCTCAGTCAGTTAAGCACCCGGCTCTTGATTTTGGCTCAGGTCATCATCTCACAGTTCATGAGATCGAGCCCCGCATCGAGCTCTGCGCTAACAGCGTGGAGCCCGCTTGGGATTCTCCTTCTCCTTCCCCCTCTCTCTGCCCTGTACCCTGTTCGTGTGCATGCATGTGCTCGCTCGCTCTCTCACAAAATAAATAAACTTTTTAAAAATTCAGTAAATTGAAAAAAGTAAAATAAATCCCCCCTTCCACCGACACCACCTCAGCAAGACAATTTCCTTTGTCCTTACCACTTTGGTCCCCTTCTCTCTCACCTTTTGGCTGCCTGTTGACAGCAGCCAGGAGGTAGTGCTGAGCCTGGTCATAGTCCTGCAGATGAAAAAAGGCCACTCCAGCCCGATACAAGGCCTTGGCATTATCAGGCTGTCGTTCCAGGACTTTCTGACTGTATTCTTTCACTCGTTCGTAGTTTACTGGCTCCATCTGAAGGAGACAGGCTAACAGGCCAAATGAAAAGAAGACAGAAGAGCAAAGAGGGACTTATTACATGAAGTTCTAGTGGCCAACTCAAGGCTGCATCAAACAGAGGACGATACCAACAACATTCACTCACCCAACTAATACATCCAAAGGTCTACCATGTGCCAGACTTTCTTCTAGGCACTGGGGATGCAACAGTGAACAAAAGCTTGACATGCCTTCTAATCAACTTTAATATCTACTGAACGCTTATTATGTGCCTACTGGTGGGTTAGGCCCAGCTATAAAACTGACAGGAACATACTTGAAAATTTGTTTAAAATTCTTCTTCTCTGTTTCTCTTCTACCCAAGGCTCTCCATCTTGAGCCCCCCATCTAACCACAATTATCACACTGCAGCTTTACAAACAACAATGGCTGCCATCAATTGTGTGAGGAAATAGCAGCACGGTGCTTTGTGCTTTATCTCATTTAATCTTCTCATCCACGCTACGAAATTGGTTAAGTGTTACTATCTCCATTTAGTGGACAAAGAAATCAAGGCTCAGAGACGTAAAGGAACTTATCGAAGATCCTACAGCTTCTGGGTGGAATAAGAAATTTGAACCAAGGACTCTCTAATTCCCAAATCGTCATTTTTAAAAAATTTTTTTTAAATGTTTTTATTTATTTTTGAGACAGAGAGAGACAGAGCATGAGCAGGGGAGGGGCAGAGAGAGAGGGAGACACAGAATCCGAAGCAGGCTCCAGGCTCTGAGCTGTCAGCACAGAGCCTAACGCAGGGCGCGAACCCACAGACGGCAAGATCATGACCTGAGCCGAAGTCAGACGCCCAACCGACTGAGCCACCTAGGCGTCCCCATCATTAAAAATGATGATATATTACTTCACTATTCCCTTGGATTACATAATGGGACTTTGAAATCCAAATCTGTTTAGGAGACAATGCTCAGCCTTCCTATAATTAAGAAGGGAAACGTGCTCCCCATTTCATGACTGTAGGAATTAAACATAGTATCATTTAATCACGGTGCTGAGAAGAAAGGAGAATCAGGGCTTCCGAGGACATTAAAGGGCCTGGGCTTACTTATGTCTGCATCCCTTCTACAACATCCCCACCAAGTGGTCATATGGTTTACACTCAACTAACCCATTACTGTAGCTTCATTCATTATCTGACAACTGGTTCTGCAGCACCGACCACAGGCTAGGGAGAGCTAGGAGCAATGGGTAAGAGGAACAAGACAGACTTCTTGATGAGTAAACACCACTCGAATCCTAGTCCCCAAGTAGAAGGAGTACACAATAAACAAATGGATTTTCTAAATTGCTTTGAAAAAAAAAAAAAAAAAAACCCCAAAAACAGAAAAACAGAACTGTATTGGGATGAAGTGAATGAAGCCAGAGTCACGCTTGATTACAGAAGCCTCTCGAAGAAAGTGACTTTTGACCCAAGATCTGAATGACATGGGTCATTCAGGGGACGGGGCATTCTAGCTGAGAAAGAAGAAATTCTATAAAGCTGGAAGGTAGAAATGTGTTTTGCAAATTCCGTGTATTGGAGGAGCCAGACCATGTCAGGCCCTGAAGGTGAGGGTCAGAGTTTGGGTTTTTTCCCTAAGTCTAATGAAATGCCATTGGAGGATTTTCGGCAGCGAGCCGATCTCATTACCTTATCGGTAAAATGAGGATAATCACAAGTATCTTGTAGAATTTGAAGATGAGAGATATTGTACATAAACTGCCCCACGTGTTACAGGCACTCAATAAGTGAAAATGGCTAATCCAGTAAGTTCTTTATGGAGCATCTCCCAAGCACTCCCAAGTGGACGCTCTGTGGATGGCTAAGCCATAGGCTTTGACTTCAGGTCCACCTGGAGAGTGAAGACACTGGCTGATCACTCTCTTTAAAAGGGAACATTCCCATGCCTGTGGCACTCACTGTGCCCATCTGCTTTATTCCTTTCCACAGCACTTGCCATCTTCCGATATAATATGTATGTTACCTTTGTTAATTGTCCATCTCCCTTACTTGAATATATGTTCCAAGAGAGCAGCACTCTTTACCTTATTATAGTCCTATATCCTTAGTACCCAATAAGTAATTGAACTTAATGAATTGAAACATTAGCTACCATAATTACTATTGTTACCTGGATCTGAGAGTAGCACTGAACTCACACTGTAAAAAAGCTAGATTTTCACCAACCCACAGCGGAAAACTACTGTAGTAAAAAAAATAAAATAAAAAAATAAATCACTTTTAAACAACCATTACGAAGTATAAAAACTAACCCTAATCATTTCCATAGCCTCAGCTGGGGTCATTAGAATGCTTTAATATACACCAAAATAATTTAATTAGCTCCATGATTATTTTGCCTGCCATAGAACAGACCTATACGAAGTCTCCTTTCTTTTAGTAGATCAATCCTAGTGATACAGATTCTGGCATCCATCTCTTCACCCAAGTTCATATGGAGATGGGAGATCCTAGTTATCCAAGAACTGATTTAAAGGAAGGAGAAAAACGAAGAAAAGCTGTCCAAACATCTAATAATGTCTCACACCACCCGCTGGAGCAAATGCCTTCTTTCCTCTATTATAAATATTAAAGAAACAATGCCCTAAACATAAGTTCAGTGTTTTTTCTAGAGCGTGCAAAATTCCCTAAACCTATCAGCATCACCTGGAAATTTGTTAGAAATGCAAATCGGTAGTGCCTCTCCCACTCAGCTCCATTGAATCGGAATCTCTAGGGGTGGGGCTGAGTTAACCAACTCTCCAGGTTAAGTTTGAGAAGCATGGCTCTATAGAAACTCATTTAGAGGCCCATAGGTTGGAAATGTATTTCGATTCATGGCAGAATAAGTACATGACAGCAGAAAAGCACACCCGTGCTTTTCCCTAATGTTCCCAGATTTTCATGTGCCTGCCCTGATACTCTACCCACCCTTCAGCCCTGTTCTTACCAGCTAGATTGTTGTAGCAGTCTGTCTGGGTGGTGTGCAGTATGTTCTCTTGTTCGGGTGTGAGGGCCGGGCCCTGAGGTCCTAGATTAGGTATCGGGGAGGGCAGACTTGGATCCAGACCCCGCAGCTGAAGCAGAGCTCGATGGTACCTACTTACAGCATCTCGGTACTTCCCTTCTCGGTAACGTTGGTTCCCTTTCTCCTTGTACAGTTGAGCCTCCTGCAGGCGCTTCTCCATAACTCTTTGTCGCCCAGAGCTCTTGTGGAATTGGGACGCGAAAGAGCAATTGAAGCTCTGGAGATGGGAGCAAAACAACTGATTTAGATAGCCGATTTAAGAAGGCAGGAAATTAGCCTTCTCCAGGACGCCCCCCGGGAATGAGTTTTACTTGTCTCTTCTCTGTAGTAATTTTCAATCTTTAAACGTACAGGACTAATCAGGGAGAGGATGTGGGAACAGCAAAGCCAGAGATCAAGTGATTTCATAAAGAGGAGACTCCGGGGTGAAGAGACCCTCCCGAAAAAGGAAGGGCCGGACTAAGGAACTGTGGCAGGCGTGGGAATGCCGGCGGAATTTGCTTCCTCCTTTCTCTTGGACACACCTTCTTGACCCGGAAGTGGAAGGGAATAGGCGGGGACAACTGCTAAAAGAGGTCTACGGGGCTTGCCACCACTCCTGGTCTTTTTTTGCGCGTATTAAATAAACATTTGTTTATGTCGGTATCAGAAGCTGGGGACCGAGCTGAATGTAGTTTGTGCAACCAACTCACAGGCTTAAGCTGGCGCGGCCGCAGAGCAGCTCAGTTACAAGCCCACCAAGCTCCGCGGCCAACCCCTCGCCCTCTGCAAATACCCAAGCACGGAAGTCTCCCCCTCGGCTTCGGTTTACGGGCGGAAGCACTTAGACGGTCGGGACCGACGTCTCGGCAGTTTGGCATCTGAAGGGTCGCGCGCAATGCGCCACACCGTCCAATCAAAAGCGGCCCTGGAAAAATAATCCCGCAGAAGCGACCCCGCCTCTACAGCCCCCTGCAGATCAACCCGGGGCCGGGGGGGGGGGGGGGGGGGGGGGGGGGGCGGCGGGGAAATCTCCCGTCAGCTTCGCCAATTGGAAGAATCCGGCCGATCACGGATGACCAATCAGGATTGCAGATGACGATTCAAGTTGGCCAATAAGAAAGCTAAAAGGCGAGGTCCGGGCGTCTGTTGCTGGGTAGATAAGTTAAAGGATTCAGAGAAGAGGGCCGGGGTGGGGGGGGAGGGTGTCACTGTATTCCTTAGTTTGAGGAAGCCCTTTGTTTACTAAACAGACAATTGCTAGGCGGCTTTCAAGTCTCTACAGCATTCCTCCTGGGCTTTTTTTTTTCTTTTAAACTCTCAAGAAGCTGGGGGACGTATAGGCAGTAGGGAAGAAAGACTAGCAAGCAAGACTTTAGACGACAGCTCGATCGGAAGCCAGACGGGAGTAAGGGTGGTGACGGGGTGGGAGGGGCGTGTAGGAAGGGAGTTTCGGGCGTCTGCGCAGAGCCCATGGCTGGAAGTACGGAAGGCGGGCGCGCACACGCCGCCGTGCTACGAGGCACTTGAGCCGTAGCCAGTCCTTCCCGTCTCCGGCTCCGGTGCGGCTGCGCGGTGGAATCACTGGCGGCGATTGGCCCAGGGGTGAGAGGGGGCGGGAGGTAAGGGGAGGGAAATCGGTCGTCCTCGGCGCGCGCCCGCCCGCGGCAGGGGAACCGAGGGGGCAGGAAGGAAAGCTGTTGCCCGCTGCGTTGTTTTGGGCCCAGTGAGCCGAAAGGGGGAGGGGAGGAGAGGGCGAAACAAACACTACGTAGCGGAGGCTGCGCGCGGCCTTCGTGCCTGCGTGCGTACGTGCGTGCGCTCGCTCGCGCGGGCTCAGTGCTGGCGCGTGAGGCGGAGGCGGGCGGCGGCGGCGCCTGCGCGGTCGGGCTCGGTCGACGGTTCGCAGGGGAGGAGGCGGCGGGAGGCGGAGGAGGCGGCGGTGGCGATGGAGGTGAAGCGGCTGAAAGTGACCGAGCTGCGGTCTGAGCTGCAGCGGCGGGGCCTGGACTCGCGCGGCCTCAAGGTGGATCTGGCGCAGCGGCTGCAGGAGGCGCTGGACGCCGAGATGCTCGAGGACGAGGCCGGCGGTGGCGGGGCCGGGCCCGGCGGGGCCTGCAAGGCGGAGCCTCGGCCTGTGGCCGCGTCGGGCGGTGGCCCGGGCGGGGACGAGGAGGAGGACGAAGAAGAGGAGGAGGAGGACGAGGAGGCGCTGCTTGAGGACGAGGACGAAGAGCCACCTCCTGCCCAGGCCTCGGGCCAGGCCGCGCAGCCGCCGCCGGAGCCCCCGGAGGCGGCAGCCATGGAGGCCGCGGCCGAGCCCGATGCTTCCGAGAAGCCGGCAGAGGAGGCCACGGCCGGGTCAGGTGGGGTAAATGGTGGCGAAGAGCAGGGCACCGGCAAGGGGGAGGAAGACGAGCCGGAGGAGCGGAGCGGGGACGAGACACCAGGATCCGAAGCTCCGGGTGACAAGGCCGCAGAGGAACAGGGTGAGGAGCTGGTAGCGGAGCCCGGCTCCAAACTGCCCCGACCCAGCGGTCAGCCATGCACCGCGGGGTCCGTTTCCTTGTTCTCGCTTGCCGGAAAGCGCAAGATTCCCATCGCCTTTTGGTGGGACTCTCTCCCCAGGGGAGGTGGCTTTCATTCTCTACCCACCTTTCTGGAGGGTTTGACTGCCTCTGGCGGCCCCCCTCTCTGCAAGAGGGAGCTTCCTGCCTAACTTGGTTCCTTGGTGGTGGTGGATGGAAGTGAGCGATTTTGCATGCGAACTGCTTGTGAGCTACCTGTGGAGCAGTCTCCCGCCGTATTGGTTATCTTTTCCTAAAGCGGGAATGCGATGAGAAATTGGCTATTGCAGGGCCAGCCAGACAGGACTGTTGGAGGCTTTGGCCTTTGGGTTACCTATTGGTATTTCCGCCTTAAAAATATTAAGCAATAGGCTAAGTTCGCCAAAGTCCGCTCCATCACATTACTGGCGCTTGAGCCACACAGTGAATCTGAAAATCTAACCTTGCTCCTGCTTTAGCAGCCTGTGGTTTGAGGGTGTGGAGTTTAATAGTTAACTAGTGAAGGGAAAGTCTTAATCTAGTGCGTTTAGAGTAAGTTAGTTGACACCAGTTGGCTAGATGTTTTACCTTGCTTGAATTCTTATGATTAAGTTTGAATTTTTCCACTGAGTCTGCCGATGGACAAATTTGTGGATTGGCTGTGCACTTAAAGCATTTTTAAATTCTAGGTCCCTGACTTCCTGAATTGGAACTATTGAGGTGTTGGTGGGTTCACGGAATAACCTCGTGGAAGAGAGTGTGTAGAGTTGCCCAGGGAGTTAGTGACCTTTCTCTCTCTTCTTTTGAAGTGATTGGATGGTTAGACCAAATCTGTAATTATCTGTCAGAGTAGGCAGGAAAACTAGAGGTGCTTCCAAGTCTTGCTGTGTAGTGGGGTGCCTTAATTCTTACAATACATTTTTTTAGGCTGCTATTAGTAATCATGGTATAATTGGAACCCTTTCTAAGACAGTCACATGCAAGTTGCAGATTGTTTGTTCTGTGTCCTGGAACAAAAATCCCATTACATAACCTTTGACTTCGTGTGTATCCCAAATAGAAGATAAAAAAGGTTGAGGGATGAAGGACTGCTTTAAGGAAATTATTGTTAAAAACCTTAATGTTGCAAACTACAAAAGCTTGAAGAAAATTCCAGTTTTTTTTCCCTCTTGCAGAGAATGTTGCTAAATATACGACAACACCTTTCTACCCCAAATTATGTGCAGTAAAGATGCAGTATTATTTATGGGTCTCTTGTGACTTAATGGTTTGCTCTTGGCAACCTTCAGTTAAAAAAAAAAAAAAATTCCATGATAGAAATACAGCTGTGAATATGCACCTGAGTCTGTTTGCTGTACAAGTAAAAGCTGTGGATGGCTGTGCATTGTAAAGCTGGAAAGGCAAACTCTTTAAAAAAGACACATACGCTCAGGCTTCTGTATCATGAAGCTGTGGGAAAATGTTGGAAAATGTGTATTAAGTGCCTAGTTTACATCCAAACCTGACAATCAAGAGTCAAAATTAAATTAACCTATGAAATTCTTTAAAGACTTAGAGGATTTTTTTAAACGTCGTATTGGTGGGAAAATCTGCAAGTTTGACCTGATTTAAGCAGATAAATTTAGAATGCAAAAATTGTCCAATTTTTATCTACTGCTTGACTAATTAGCCCGTAATGTCCATCCTTTTCTTCTCTTTCCTTTTCTTTTCTTTTTTCTTTTCTCTTTTCTTTTCTTTTCTTTTCTTTTCTTTTCTTTCTTATGAAATAATCAGCCAGTGACAGGAAGATGATCTTTGGAAATAAAACGTTCTGTGGGTGCAGTGGGAAGAACCTGGCTATTCTGATTAGACAGCTACTCAGCCCCTTTAGTTTCTATTGGTTCTGAGCTTATTCTACGCTCCAAGATGAAAACTGATTTTCTTTCCCTCCTTTTTGTAGGAGATGACCAAGATAGTGAAAAGTCAAAACCAGCAGGCTCAGATGGTGAGCGGCGGGGGGTAAAGAGACAGCGGGATGAGAAGGATGAACATGGCCGAGCTTACTATGAATTCCGAGAGGAGGCTTACCACAGCCGGTGAGGGAAACGGTCCCCTTCATTGAAAGGGGTGTCTGCTCTGATTTGTTATCTACCTGATGTTGATTGGAGAGTATGGAAAGAGGGGTGGCTTAAAAATGCAATAGGTTTTTCTAGGTGTAAGTTTCAGATTGAATCCACTCTGAAAGCTCCTGTTGCTCTTTTCTCATTTGCTGATAGAAGCTGTCTGCTGGAATTTTATATTCACTGATAGTTTAAGACTTGATACAGACACCCCTCAAAGAAGAGGGCTTTGGATACACCGTATTTGCTTTTCTCTCATACCTATAGCTCAAAGTCTCCACCACCCCCTGAAGAAGAGGCAAAAGATGAGGAGGAGGATCAAACTCTTGTGAACCTGGACACGTGTATGTATAAGGCAGACAGGTTGGGGTGTTCAACCAACCCAAAGTGATTTTGGAGATTAAAACTTCATGGCCTGCAATTTTTAAGAGATTTAGCAATAGGAGACTTTGTATCCGTTCTTGACACCTGGGTAGATTTGCGTTCTGTTGATGATTTTCAAGTGTTGGGCTTTGGAATAAACAGATTGTTTCTTTCTAACAGATACCTCGGATCTCCATTTTCAAGTGAGCAAAGACCGCTATGGAGGGCAGCCGCTTTTCTCAGAGAAGTTCCCCACCCTTTGGTCTGGGGCAAGGAGTACTTATGGTGTGACAAAGGGGAAAGTCTGCTTTGAGGCCAAGGTAGTGTATACAGCTCATTAAGACCATTTGTTTATTAAATTATTTATTAGACTGCTACGTACTGGTTCCTGCCCCCCAGTATTTTATTAATGCAGAAAAGGCACCACACTTGAATGATAACCTTAGCTTCGGCAACCGACAAATTGACCCCCATGGCTTTGGTTTAAGTTCACTGATAGCTGGTATTCTGATGTTGAGTTGTGACAGTTGTTTTCAGTTTATACAAAAGTCTTGTCTTTCCAGCTCAGACTTTGCTGGACTTTCCAGCTCAGACTTTGTTGGTCAGAGTATCTGAGAGTTCCTTTTCTGACTTGGCCAGGTAACCCAGAATCTCCCAATGAAAGAAGGCTGCACAGAGGTTTCTCTGCTTCGAGTTGGATGGTCTGTTGATTTTTCCCGTCCACAGCTTGGTAACGTTCTTTTTAACTGAATCGTTAGTGTTTGCTGCCATGTCGTTTATTCCGTGGGAAATTTGGGTATAGGTAACTAATTTGCTGTCTGTTCTAGGTGAGGATGAATTCTCTTATGGTTTCGATGGACGAGGACTCAAGGCAGAGAATGGGCAATTTGAGGAATTTGGCCAGAGTTTTGGGGAGAATGATGTCATTGGCTGCTTTGCTGTAAGTGCTCCTAAAAGTTGTGGATTCTTAGCAAGAAGTGAGTAGAGGGCACTGGGAATTCAACTTGCTTCCTAACAGCTGCTGTCTTCTATGCATTTAAAAAAAACTTTTTTTTTTAACGTTTACTTAACGTTAAACACAGAGCATGAGCAGGGGAGGGGCTGAGAGATGGAGAGAGACAGAATCTGAAGCAGGCTCCAGGCTCTGAGCTGTCAGCACAGAGCCCGATGTGGGGCTCGAACGCAAACCGCGAGATCATGACCTGAGCCGAAGTCAGACGCTTAACCGACTGAGCCACCCAGACACCCCGCTCTTCTATGCATTTGATGTATTGTTTGCTTAGTTGTGTTTAGCAGTCTGAGTTTTGTTGTTGTTTTTTTTTAAAGGTTAAATTGCAAGATTTAATCAGTCTCAACTCCTGTAAGGTCTTAAATGCTCTTGTTTGTTGTCACTGTAGAATTTTGAGGCTGAAGAAGTAGAACTTTCCTTTTCCAAGAATGGAGAAGACCTAGGTGTGGCATTCCGGATCAACAAGGAATCCCTGGCAGAACGGGCCCTCCTACCCCATGTCCTCTGCAAAAATTGTGTTGTAGAATTAAACTTTGGTCAGAAGGAGGAGCCCTTCTTCCCACCACCGGAAGAGTTTGTGTTCATCCATGCTGTGCCTGTCGAGGAGCGTGTGCGCACTGCAGTCCCTCCCAAGACAATAGATCAGTGTGAGGTATGCCAAACGGTGTGCAAAACTTACGCTTTGGAATGGTTGGCTTGAAGACTTTTCTTAAAGCTTCATCTGACTGGGCAGGTGATGATGTTCTTAAATTGGGCTTTATGAACCTGACCCTCACTTAGTTTTCATGGCATTCCTGGTTCTGTTTACTTGTAGGTGATTCTGATGGTTGGACTGCCTGGATCTGGAAAGACCCAGTGGGCACTAAAATACGCAAAAGAAAACCCTGAGAAAAGATACAATGTCCTGGGAGCTGAGACTGTGATCAGTCAAATGAGGGTGAGTTGCTGGGAGAGGTGAGCTGTGGTATTTGCTCTGGAGGTTCCAAGTAAATGCCTATAACCCTTTCCTGGTGGAGTTGGTCTTAATATATGTTTAGGGCTTTTTTTTTTTTTTTTTTTTTCTGTGTTGTCAGATTTCTCAAAGCAGATAAAACCTGGAACATATCCAGATCAAGATGGAAATGACTCTTAGGGAGTGGACAGCATGCATTCACAGCATTGAGGAATAGGAATGATATGCTATGAATAGCTATGATAGCTTTGATCGCATTAAAAGAGGTGACATTTACCAGTGACTCTTGGGTTTTAACTTGCTGCTTAACTTCTTGTGTTTCTCTTCACTTCCTCTCAAACTCATCAGATGAAGGGGCTTGAGGAGCCAGAGATGGACCCCAAAAGCAGAGACCTTTTAGTTCAGCAAGCCTCCCAGTGCCTTAGTAAGCTGGTCCAGATTGCTTCCCGGACAAAGAGGAACTTCATTCTTGATCAGGTATTGTTGAAAACATTGACAAGAAACCTGATTTTACAGACGGTCCAAAGATGAAAGATTTGGCATCTATTTAATCTGATAAAACGGCTTACAGTCCAAGCGGGGTGCGTATGTAGAGGAAGACAGAATTAAGGATCAGAAACAGGTTCCCTAAGTATGACCGAGTGGTTGTGTTATATGACTGAGTCATAATGTTTTTGGAATTCAGGGATACTTTTTTATTTGTTTTTACCAGAGAGTATATGGACCAGACTATAAAACACATAATAGAGGCAATGGGAAGAGAGGTGGAGCTTGTGTGGATTCCTGGCTCCACCACTTAACTAGGTTTGTGGCCTTTGACGAGTCTTGGTCTCTGAGTCTCAGTTTTTTTGATGTGCAAAACAGAGTAATACCTGTCATATAGAGTTTGAAGAATTAGAGGAAATTGTGTCTATAAGACCCCTAATTTCTTGCTTCACTTGTAAAGGTTGCTCAGTAAGTGAATATGAGTGGTAATTTTTATTCCTGAAACATCTGTTGTTCTTTCTGTCCCTAGTGTAACGTGTACAACTCTGGCCAACGGCGGAAGCTGTTGCTGTTCAAGACTTTCTGTCGAAAAGTGGTGGTGGTTGTTCCTAATGAGGAAGATTGGAAGAAGAGGCTGGAGTTGAGGAAGGAAGTGGAGGGAGATGATGTGCCTGAGTCTATAATGCTGGAGATGAAAGGTGGGCTAATGTTACACAAATTAGGGAGCCTGTCCTTGGTCAGTGCACACCTTTCCAAGGCCTCTTAGCACTTGGAGCGATTCTCCCCATCTAAAGTGTAAATCTGGCGGCACCTACCTGGCTCAGTCGGTAGAGCATGCATCTCTTGATCTCAGGGTCATGAGTTCGAGTCCCGTGTGGGACATAGGGCTTACCTGAAAAATAAAAGTGTAATCCAAAGAGTAAACTAATGGTAAATTAAGAGTAAATCAAGGAAGCACTTGTAGGTAAATAAATGAGGAGAGTAACTGGAGAAGCAGTAACTCTTTTTTTTTTAATTTTTTTTTTTTTTAATGTTTGTTTATTTTTGACAGAGACAGAGACAGAATGCGAGTGGGTTAGGGGCAGAGAGAGTGGGAGACACAGAAGCAGGCTCCAGGCTCTGAGCTATTAGTACAGAGCCTGACACGGGGCTCAAACTCATGAGCTGTGAGATCATGACCTGAGCCGAAGTCGGACACTCAACCGACTGAGCCACCCAGGCGCCCCAGCAGTAACTCCTTGATTCATTCCAGAGAAGATACAAAAAGTGAGGTAGGGACTGACCACAGGGTGATTAAAACTCAAAGCTGAGGCTTTGTTGATTCCATTATTCATTTAGCAAAAGTTTCAAGGGTGTTCACTGTTTGTTCAGTACTCTTTTAGGCATAGGGGAATAGTGAATTAAATGAAGCTTTGTCTTCAATGAATTTATATCTTAAGGGGGGGAGTTTGGAGTGAACAATCTTACCAATATGTCTTGATTTCTAATATCACGTTAGGCTTGTTTGTTTCGGTTTTTGGTGTGTGCCTGAAGTTTTTAATATAATACAAAGCCTTATAGCAGCATTTCCATGAGGCAGAATTAACCATCTTGATTGATCCCACTTCCTGCTGTTCCCTTGTTCCCTCTAGAGTGTGATTTTTTTCCCCCTTTGCTGCCTTTAGCTTCTGTCATCCCACCTGTCTGCTCGGCTACTGGCTCTTTAACTTCTGATAATGCCCAGGCATGGGAGCTAGTTACACATCTAAGAGCTGGATTCTCCAAGTTGACTCAGGATGAACCATGCCAGTCCATAACTAATTCAGGTCCTTGGAGGAATTTAGTGCAGTTTTATAAAACTGAGGGCTGACTGGATTCATCTAAGGGTCAAGAGAGCCCCATAGAGCTGAATTCCACTGAGACTCACCCTCAGAACTTGATGTCTAGAGACTGGCTAATGTGCTGGCCCATCATGCACAAGTGGTAAATGAGGCCGCTTGTACTCTTGTCTCCTGTGCTCTCCTCATATAGATGAGTAAATGCTTTTTGGTTTGGGTCACTTTCTCATGGAGTCTCTCTTAGCATGTTATCTAACCAACACCAAAATTTCCTCAGTTATTTTTTAGCCTCTAGCTATCTTCATCTGTCCCGATAAGAAACTTTCACCCAATTCACTGTTAATTTATTATGGATCACTTGAGAACTGGTAAATCTAATTTGTAAGTAGCCCTTTGCTTGGGACTGTTACAGTTCAGAGGAAACTTCTGATAAGCCAGTGGGTATGAACCCAGCACCTTCGTGTGCATAGAAAATCCCGTTCTTCCTACAGCGGGGTTTTCGGGGTGAGATCTTGCATGTGGATGCACTTTTCAGCTCCCACAAGCTTCTCCCTTCCTCTTGCAGCCAACTTCTCTCTGCCTGAAAAATGCGACTATATGGATGAGGTGACCTACGGGGAGCTGGAGAAGGAGGAAGCTCAGCCCATTGTCACTAAGTACAAGGAGGAGGCAAGGAAGCTGCTGCCCCCCTCCGAGAAGCGGACAAACCGCCGAAACAACCGAAACAAGCGCAACCGGCAGAACCGAAGCCGAGGCCAAGGCTATGGTGAGTCCCGGGGACCTGCCAGCCCCCTGCCTCAGTCTGTTCTTTGTGCTGCGCACGGCAGGAGCCACAAGGAAAGGCTAAGGAAACCAAGTCCAGTCCCAGACAATGAGGAAGTACCTTCTATATTATAGGAGCATATGCTTCCTGTGTCCTTCCCCCCCCCCCCCCCGCCACCAACCACCTTCTTGCACTTCTTCCATAATCCTTCAGCAAAAGGGAGTTACTTTTCAACAAAAATGTTTGTGTCCTCGAAAAGCGTTTGCGCAAGCTTCCCGTGCAGGTGTTTTTTCATTCTTAAATACAAGCCCCACACTTTACCTCATGCTTCGCTTTTCCAGTATGTCCTCAGGACTTAGGCAGTGAGGTTAGATTCCCAACCCGAATTTTCTTGCTGCTTTTGTCTGTTGGATCAAGCCAGCTGTGTAGACCAGAAAGTGAATGCATTATTCAGTAATTTGGGGGGGTTCCAAAGTAAGTTAAGCTAGTAGTAGAATTCACTTCCCTCCTGCATGTCTATCTAGTTTGTCAGTTAACCCCACAGTGTGCATTCACTTGGCCTTAAAAATGTGTGTGTGTGTGTGTGTAAGTCAACAAAGCTTCTGAGTGTCTGCCGTGTGCCAGGCACTGGGAATACCAGGTTTCTGCCCTAAGGAGCTTGTTATTTAGACTTTGTTTTTCATTCGCATAAAATAATGGGTCTGGGGTACAGGATAGCTGGGGTCCCTTCCAAGACTGAAAGTCCGTGATTCTACGAATGGCAGTTTTTACTCCTGTTTCTAACTCTGCCATGTATCCTTTTGCCATCTTAAATGTTTTGCAGGAATTGGGCAGGTTCCAAAGCAAGGTGGCTTGGTTTTCTTGTGTCTCTATTTCTCTGCCCACCCCCACCCCCCCCTTCAGATTCTTTAGAAAGCTCCTGGCTGGTGCCTTAATTACCACTGTGTGAGCCTGACAGAAACAGGCTTCCTATTCCCCCAGAATTGCCTTTGGCTCCGACTTTTTGATTTCCACTCAGACGTGGAGCCAGGACCCCATGCCAGCTGTGTGAGCGCGCTCTCCATTTCTCTTCCAGTGGGCGGGCAGCGCCGAGGCTACGACAACCGGGCCTACGGGCAGCAGTACTGGGGGCAGTCTGGAAACAGAGGGGTGAGTGCAGCTCTCCTTCTGCTCCTCCCTCTGGGTTGTGATGGCCATTCCTACTGGCTTGGGGGAGCAGAGTGGTTTGGGCTGTTTTCTCAGGGCTTAGGGTTTTGCCCATTTAATGTGTTCCTCTGGAAGAATTTATTCTGGGAAGATTAAGCCTGTTGATAATGTCAAGCTCTGATGTGTGTCTCACTCAAAACGGGATGGCAGTGGATCCTGACGCCCAAAGCCCACCAGTCTTCACTTCTCCTTTCTCAGGGTTACCGTAATTTCTACGATCGATACAGGGGAGACTATGATCGATTCTACGGGCGGGATTATGAGTACAACAGATACAGAGACTATTACAGACAGTACAATCGGGATGTGAGTATCCTCTGGGGATGGGGGCGGGGGTGGCAGGACTAGAGGAATGAGTGTCCTGCCTCTCCGTGCTTGGCCAGCTGTGGCTCTGAGTGATGGGGTTTCCCCTCTCTTCTAGTGGCAGAATTACTACTACCACCCCCAGGACAGAGACCGATACTACAGGAACTACTACGGTTACCAAGGGTATCGGTGAAGCCCCTGTCATGCTCGCCTGTCAGCCATGAAGCTGAATCTCTAGGGGTGCCAGGCACCCCCCCAAAACACAACCAAGGAAAACAGGGGCTGTTCGGGTGGGGCTGAGCTGCCGGGGAGGGGCGGTGGGGGGGAGGGTGCGCAAGCAGGGGCAGGGGAGGGGGGAGGTGGAAACGACAAAACTGTACATTTTTTTTAAAAGTTTGTTGAAAAGAATATTGTCTTATTCTATAAAACATTTCAAACCTAGTTAGATATTTGTAATCAAAAAACATTTGTGCAGAAAGCGGCACTTAGGGCTGCCTGTCCTGTATCCTGCGGTTGGACAGGAAAAGAACTAAAAATGTCACCCTTCTGACATTCTAAGGCAGCTGGACTGGCAGCCAAGGAAGGGAGAGCGGAGGAGGTGGTGCGGAGAGGGCGGGGACGCCCATGAGGGCGCTCTCCCCGGAGCAGGCAGGAGTGGGGACAGAGGGAGCACTTGTGACCGGGGCAGTGAAAATAAACGATTGGCTCTTCTCAATCACTTGCACCAACTAACCGTTTGTATTTTCTTTACTGACCTTTCCCTCTTGGGATATCCGGTCTGGTGGGCTGGGAGGCCAAAGCGTCCCTGTCTCCCCTTTCCCGTGCCTCGTGCTGTTTGGCTGAGGCTTGGAAGACCGACCACCCATCGGGCGGCTCCGTTCCGGAGGCTTCCCAGGCCAAGGAGGCACGGGGACCGTTCGTGATTGCAGGGCAGAATAGCCGGCGCCCTCCATGTACCCGTTAATGAGTTTCCATAGACTCCTGGGGGAGAAGGGCATCGAAGCCCTCAGCCTGAAGATTGTGACTTGCCAGTCTCTACTCTGTCTTCCAAACTTGAGACAGGCGGGAAGTCCCTGAAATCATCTCTGTTAGAGCATCTGTCCTCTTATAGTGCGAGAGAAGGAGCGTTTCTCAGGGTTTCAGCTCACACAGAAACGAAGCAGGATTCTTTTCACTGCAGCAGGAGATGTATATAGGTGAATCCTGTGGTGTGGGCTACCAGGCCCAGGTGCTGAGAATAGCAACTATTTTATACAGTGTGGAGGGCATGAGCCCTACTGGTTTTTTTGATACACAGGTAGAGAGTGAATAGGAAAGGGGAGGGCGGGGGGGGGGGCGGGGGGCGGGGTGGGGGGGGTGGGAGGCAGCTCGGAGTGGGGCTGCTGAACTTGGGGAAGAGCGAGAATGTGAGTGCGTGTAATGTGTGCATGAGAGGGAGCGCCCCCTCCCAGCATCTTGAAACAGGATTTGTCTGGGGGTGCTGTCCCTGCATGTCCCCACAGAGGCCTCTCGCCGAGAGACTTCTGTTGGGATAGTGTTTGTTTGTAACTTTACCAACCCCCTCCCAGTTCTTGATGAACAGCTTCAGGTTGCTGGGCTCGAGAATATGGGTGGGACATGAGAATGCTCTTTCGACATTCAGCTTCAGTTTTCATTCATCTTCCTGCTCAGCATTCTGTCAGCCTAGAACTTACTCTGCACACACCATGTATTGCAGCACTTGCTAGTGAGGGAAGACCCAGGGTAGCGTTGTGTTACTTACCAGACGATGTGTCCATTTCCTCCCCTGGGCAGTTCTCTGCCGAAAATTCTGTGCTGAGATTTGACCTTTCCCTCCCTCCACTGATCCCTCCATGCAGCCCTTCCCTAGGCAGGCAGGCCCACATCTGGTCCTCTGGTCACCCCCTGCCCGATACATCCTTCTGCCCTACAAGTACCTCTGACCCTGAGGCTGGAAGAGGGGTGCTGGCACGAAGGAAGTTTGCTTGCTCCTAACAATGTCCTTTCTCTTGGCGCCTGCTTCCTTGTGGTGCCATCATGGATCTGTGTGAGGCAGTGAAGTGATTGCATGAACCTTTCTGTAACCCGCTCACTTTTTATCATTAAGGGAGTTTGAGAGAGCTTTGCTCGTAGTGTCAAGGCAAGGAGGCAAAAACTGGAGCCCAAAGAAATTCCCTTAGGGCCAGATTATGTCACAACAGTAAGTTGAATTTTGAGGCAGAAGTTGCCATCCCTTTTCAAATGTTCAGTCCTCCAGCGAATAGTATCTTTTTAGAGTCACATGGTTTGGGGGTGCTAGGCCCTCAGGGCTGTGGGGGGCAAAGAGCTTAAGCCGATTGGGGGGGTTGGGGGAGTCAGGGGAAGGTACTTGCTGTTAATTTTTGACACCAGAAAGTCATCTTTAAAAAAAAAAAAACAAAAACGCTGTTTTTCTGATGGATGGAGAGTGAAACTGCCACATCCTTGTTGGTTTAGCCCAAGAAATCCCTTGCAGCAACTGTAGTTGTCTGGGTTTTGTTTCTGTCTTTTTATTGTGGGAAAAAAAAAAAAAAATGTTACGGGGAAAATGTGGATTTACCAAGAGGGATCCCTAGCCTTGTTTTCCTTAGAAGACTTGTTTAGTGTTTTATCAGACGTCTTTTGTAGTTGTTGTAGATGGAAATGCTTGTGAGAAAAACAAACACCACATGGAGCCTGTAAATGTTTTTGCACAACCTGTAAAGCATTCTTGGAAGTGGCCAGTAAAAAAGGGTTTTACCGTTTAAAAAAAAATGTAACTGTGTCATTGTTTACATCTGTAACTTTTTCCTCCCCTGTTCTCATTACATCCTGGCAAAAATGTAGGCACCGTAGCTTCCAGTTTTAGAATAAATAACCATTTGGATTGAATTCACCCTATCTCCTGTGGCTGCACTGACTGGGGTGGAGTGTGTCATGGGGGGGGTGGATTGACCAATTTCTGGTGCTGCTTCCTCAAGTCGTACTGGGTCCAACCAAGGCTGGCTTTCCTCTTGCGTGGCTCTTACTCCCTTCTGATTGTACTATTCACTTGATGATTGTTAGCCTCCTTAGTGCCTGCTTCTGAGCTCCTGGGCCACTGGAGTAGAAGAAAATACATGATAAATCATGATCCATTTGGCCTGTACTAAAACCACTCAAATGCTTAAGGTTCAAGGTAAAGCCAGTTCCGTTTGGGAGCCAAGTACGTTTATTAATGATTAGTTGCCACTTAGGAGGAAAAGCCTTCCTATACCATGGAAGATGTCAGATAGGGCTTATTTTGGGGAATAAGAATGTCACTTGAATTAACAAAAGCACCACTGCATTACTAGCACTAACTGATCCTAATTGTAATTCTAATACATGTTCAAGGACTCATTAAGGCTGAGATGCCTACAGGCTCACAACCCCAGTTTGGAAATGGTTGTGCTGTAACAGATATAGGTCCTGCTCTGTCTCCTCCCTCTGTACGAGACAGATGTTCAGACCCCAGGGACCTACAGCTGTGTATATATAAAGGCTATCCTTGATTTCAGTGTTAGAGCTAATTAGTAAGTTTTAGTGGTTAATTATAGTTAACGTCTGGTCTCTGGTAACCTCTTAAACCCCCTTTTTCCCCAGCTAGGGCTACAGCCATCACCCCCAATCTGAGGAGTATGAAAGTTGTGCAGAAAAATTAAGCAGAGGCTTAAAACAACACACACACAACTCCTATCAAGACTACCTTTATTGAGCACTTCTTTTTACCAATTCTGAACTTACGTGGAAATGTTCACTTACTCTTCTGGAGTTTGCCCAACACTTTGGTGCAGTAGAAAAAGAGCAAGGTTCTTCTTAGTGACTGCTCTGCATTGCTTGCTACTTAAGCGTATATAGTACAATCATTCATTAAATATTTGAGTGCCAGCTATGTGCCAGACACTTTCAGGATGCAGGGATTAAAATAGACTTGATCCTTTCAGGAGTTTTCATGAAACACCCAAGAAGAAACTAAAGCGGACTCCTGAACAGAATGAGGGTAGGGTCCCCACTGTAGGATGAGGTAATGAATTAGATTACCTCCAGGGCCTGTTAGGGCTCAGAAATTCAGCAGCAGCTGGAAAGCTGCTGTTCCTGAAGGTGCCCCAAGTTCATCGGGTGCCCCTGGACCTGTGGATACATCCGTAGGAGACTAAGTTCGGTTCCTGGTAGAATGCCCTTTATTCCCTTGGTTTCCTCTCTGCATTCCTGTATGCTTACTGTCTTACTGCGTGAAGGAAGTGGGGGTGTGGGGAAGCTGGGGGTGATGGCTATCCCCAAAACAGGTCACCCTTCTGTTACTTCAGGGTGGCTCCTCCCTTCGGCACTCCCCACCCCACGCCCGGAAAGTATATTCCAGCAAGAAACATGACCTAGGCTTCCTACGGTTAGGATGTATTCCTGAATTTGGGGGATGTTGATAGTGCATAAGAAGCAGACACCCTCGGACTGTTACCTTACCTGCCTTGGCCCTGGTCCCACCTCCATATGTTCGCCCTTGGAAGGAAAAGGCTTTTTTCTAGAAGAGCATTCTGGGCTTCTAAACCTCCGCCAAGTTTGAATCTGGGAGGCGCTCGTGAGACCTTAAGCCTTAGTTTTGGCATCTGGCCAGACAGCATGCTGGGACCACTATGAAGGCTGGTAGGCACACGAGGGGCGGGGACGTTGTTTCTGGCGGATGTGACCGAATGGGTCTGAGAGGGAAAGGGGAATATAGTAAGCTCTACCAGGAAGCCCAAACTGAAACAGTTTCGGGCTTATCCAGCTCCTAGGGACACCAGGAGGCAACCAAGGAAGGGCGCCTGAGAGGAACGGCGCCGGGCATTGACCTCACACTTCTGTTTCCACTCCCAAGACATCCTCTGCTTGGCAAGCAGTAGAAACGAGATTCCCTCGCAAGATCCACGCTCCCAGCGCCTGCTACGCTGTGCTTGCCGGGGTCCCCTTGTCCCACGATCTTTGCTTATAGTCACCCGTGTGCCTTCACCTGGATTGGGGAGACGTCGACTTCGAGACTCCGGGGTGGGTAGGAATGTGCATCGAGTTGACAGGGCAGGGGCAGCCATTTTGAGACCAGATGAACACAGAAGGGACCATATTGAGAACTCTAGATGCCTGGGGCCGCCATTTTGAGTATGGGGATAGCTCGGAAGCCCTGTACGGTGAAACCCAGTGACGTGGGGCCGCCATATTGGCGCGGCTCCCATGGCGGTGGCCATCTTGGAAAGGGGCCCACTGTGGGCGCGGCCATCTTAGAAGCAAAACCTGCCCCTTCGCAGGAACTGGGGCCGAGCTCCTCCCCTCCGTTACTGAGCTCCTGCTGTCTGCGACTGCCCTCAAGATCCCTTCCTAAGAGCCGCCCTGTTCGGTCTGTTTTCATTTTCACTTGCGTTCAGTGCTTTCGCGCGCGCGCGCGCGGGGGTGTGAATGCTTTCCGTGGCCCCGAGTGTCTGTTGTAACTAAATTCTTGCACTCGAGACGCTCTCTTGCGCCCGCCATCCCCCCAATCCAGGCGGTCCCCGATCCTAGACAGTGTCTAAAGTGATTTGACTAACCCTGTTCCTTGGGTATGGCAAGCCTTTCACCTGCCGTACACAGCCCCAGATCTACAGATTGATGATCCTCTCCCCAAGAACGCTAACACAGGAGCTTGTCCTCTGAGACTCTGGATGACTTTATTCTTCAAATGGCTTTACCCTTCTGGTAGCCCCAGGTGACACTGAGAGCAAGCACCCGGCCCATCCCTCTCTCCATTGTCTGAGCGGGTCACAGAGAGAAGCCGGCAGGACGCTGGCAGTCGGACGGCCCTTCTGGGGACGGAGCTAAGGGGGCTCCCCTAGTCAGGGGGTACTTGGGGTCGGCCGAAGTGGGCGAGGAAATGGGGTGACGGAGAGCCTTGTGCTTCAGATAACCTCACAGGGTTGGACAAGGGCTAGGGATGGGATGCAGGGACCCTCAGGGGCTCACGACAGTTACTGACCTAAGGAAGGGCCTAGGAGGAGGAAAGGTGACGAGCTTGTGGGGAGGGACGGGGCGACTCAGAGGAGGGCACAGAAGAACTTCTTCTCCCGGAAGGGGTTCTCCGAAGTGGGCACAGGGGTGATGAGGGGATCCTCGCAGGCGTGGGCATCACAGTAAGTCATCAAGTCCGCTGCTGCCTTGGACACCTGGGACACAGCCAGGAGGGGAATGGTTAGCCAGATCCCCTGAGAGGGGCTGCAGCCTCCCTCCCCAAATGGGTTATCTTTTGCCATCTCTAGGGCTCCTTAAGACAGTCTTCTCTTCCCTCATCCCTGACAGCGGCCAGGGGACGGCTGCCCTTACAGAACCGGAGACTCCTCCCCTGATGGCAGGGAGTCAAGGAAAGAAAACATCTCTTAACCTGAGGTTTGGGGACCTACAGCACAAGTGGGCCAACTAATAGGATCCAGGGTCCACCCACCTTTATCCGGCACAAGCTGGCTTCAATCTTAAGCTGTTCCACCATCTTGCGGGCTTGCCCAATACTCATAGTGCTGTTCACAGGGGTCTCCCCTTTCATCCTGGAGAAAAGAGTGGGACAGCTCGGAGCATAATGGAGGTGGGTGGGTGCTGCCTAATCTTATCTGAAGACCACCCCCACCCCCTCCCATGTTCATTTTTCATCTGTCTTTACAAGGCTGGGGTCATGTGGCCCAGTATTTTGTTTCTCGTATCTCCATCCTCCAGGGGCCTTTCCCATCCCTGTCTTCCCAGGCTAAGGAAATGGAGAAGGTGGGATGAGATACCCCCCCAAATTCCCACACGCCCTGGGCCACAGATCATTAAACATACAAACGATTTAAGGCTTTTTGGCTCTTGCAGCCATGTGTTTGCAGCTCTGGAAGCCTCAACCAGAAAGAGCCCCGCCCTGTTGAGGAGGGCACATAACCCCCACCTGCCCCCTTGAGCCCCAACGGGAGAAAAGCAGGATGCTCCCTACTCACCTGAAGCCACAGGCAGTGTGGCAGCCCTGGGGAGTAGTCAGTGGGGTGCACAAAACCTGCCTGAGATGGGTGCCCCACCTTGCAGGGAGTTGCCGCTGAAAGTATCTGCTGCAGCAGCCGAAGCAGCTGACACAAAGAAGGCCACTGGGGAGGGTCAGGGCAGAGGTCCGTCGAGGGCTGGACCCAGTTCCTGAAGCTCAAGCACTGCCCAGACGCTGGTACCTGAAGGATGAAGGATGCTAGAAGGAGCTGCTCGGATACTGGAGCATACCAACTGCCCGGCCAATGGGGGAGCCTGGCTGCTGACTGCAGCCCCTACGCACACCCCCACTGTTAACGGTCTCTCTTAGCTGCCCTTCCCCCATTGCAGGCATTCTGAGTCTGGGCTACGAAGGAGCTGGAAGGAGCTGAGGCCCAGGCCAACTCCCCCCCCCCCCACTTTAAATGGGGTGGTCTGGACCTGTGACATCCCCTGCAGTGGAGTCAGTACTGGCTGCGGGGGACCCTGCTCATTTGAAAATCTGACATCAGCTGGGCAGTCGCCCTCCCCTCCTCCCTCCTCCCTCCGCTCTGACATAGCATGTAGTACCTGAATCTTCTTGTCTTTCCCAGGGACCCTCCATTCCCTATACCCAGGAAAATGTGATGAGCTACAGGTAACCAGCTTCTAGATCACCAACCAGTTCATATTCTAGCCACAAGTGATTCGAATGGAAGATCCCGGGGCGACAAGGGACGTCAGGAAGATGCCTAAAGAACAAGAAGCTGGGGGGAAAGAGGTGTGCAGATACCAGATCAAAGAATCGGACAAAGAAGAGGTAGGGGGAATTGTGGGGAGAGTCATTGGGTGTTTATTGAAACAGATGCGCTTCCTGGGTGGGTTTTGGGTGGGGGGAATTGGTTTGATAGAATACTTCCCAGACCTGCAGAGCTGTGCTTGGTGCTGTGTGGAATGCAAAGACGTACACTGACCTTACCCTCTGAGGGATGTTATTCGGGGTGAAGAGTCATGTACAAAATAGAAGGTACCGTCTGCCAAGATCTAGTCTAGATTGGTGCGCTGTGGGGACTCTGAGGGAGTCTAGTTAGGGTCAGAGGAGGTCGATCCCAAATGCTGGAGACAAAACACGGAGCTGAAATACTATCACAGCTGTGAATAGGGGCCGGCCGGCAGTGCCCTCCGCCTAGGACGCCTACAGGTGCAAGGAGCTGTGGGCGACAAAAATCAGCGCCAGCTGGATAAACGCCTCTTTCCCCCTTTGCGGGGTTTAAATGGCCGGTGGTGAAGGTGGGCGGAGGGCCGGCCTGAGGGGGGATGCTGCTGACTCATAGCATGCCGTGGGGGCAAATCTTGAGGCCTGAAGGAAGGCGCTCGTCCTCTTTGGTTTGGGTAACCGACCGCAGGCAGAGACTCTGCGCGGAGCGCGAGGTGGGAAACACGCCGCCCGGCAGACCCCGCCCCTTGCGCCGGGCTCCTCCCCTGAGTGAGGTCCCGCCTCCCGGGGCCGCAAAGGCGGCCGGCGGGAGGGGGCGGGGCTTCCACGGGAGGCGGAAGTCTCTGGTCGCCGTTGCCCCGGCAGCCCGCGAGCTGGTGAGTCTGCAGAGCTGCGGCGGCGGACGGGCTGGTGTCCCTGGGGGCGCGGTTAGGTGGGGGCTCCGGGCGCCGCGCCCACTGCCAGCCGGAAGGGGTGCTGGCGGGGGTGCTGGCGGGGAGCGGCCGTTGGCTGCAGGACTCCCGGCCCGGCGTGGAGGGCGGCCCTGTCCGGGAGCGAGCGCAGTTGTGCGCTCGGGAGAGGAGAAACTCGGGAGACAGTTCTGACGGCACTTAGGCAGCTGGCTCTCAGTGCGGCTGTACGACCTTAGGCAAGTCGCGCAGTCTCTCCGTGCAGCCACCTCGCAGTGTGAGCTCCGTGTCATCACGTGTGTAAAAGCCTTTTAAGGTGCTCATTTTATGTATATTATATATTGCTATGGATGAGTGTCAAGGTAGCCTGTCCCAGAATCAGGTGTCCAGAGGACAAATTCAGCGAAGTTGTTCTGGCACTGGGGGCGAAGAAAGCACAGTGAAAGAAAGGGAAGGGATAATTGGTTGGGAAGCGTAGCCATTTGGAGAAAAGCCATATGAAACAAAGTCTATGCTGTGTCCAGCTATCTCTGGTTCCTCAAAGCCAGTCCAGTAAACTTGTCCTTGTTGTCTCCACCATCCCTGGGGAAGGAGCCATTTTTCCCCCCCTCTCTGTCTTTTTCCAGGAACCACCAGCTTCTTCATCCCATGGCCAGGGGTGGCGTCCAAGTGACCGAGCAGCTAAGAACTCAAAGCCTGAACCTGGGGCCAGACACTCCGCACTCCCTGCCATGGTCAATGACCCACCAGTACCCGCCTTGCTGTGGGCCCAGGAGGTGGGCCACGTCTTGGCAGGTCGTGCCCGCAAGCTGCTGCTGCAGTTTGGGGTGCTCTTCTGTACCATCCTTCTCCTGCTCTGGGTGTCTGTCTTCCTCTACGGCTCTTTCTACTATTCCTACATGCCGACAGTCAGCCACCTCAGCCCTGTGCATTTCTACTACAGGTGAGAGGGGTCTTCTCCTGAAGTGGAGTCATCCTTTGAGAGAATTGCTGTTAGGGCCGTTAGAGCTTATTCAGTTCAACCCCCTCATTTACAGAGGAGAACATTGGAGCCCAGTGTGTTTATATGATTTCTTACCTTCCACAGCCCAAGGCTGAGGGAGCTCTGGGTTGGTAGCGCTCTGAGGTCCTAGCTCTGCCTCTGGTTACTGAAATCTTTGATTAAAAAGAAGGAAAAAAAAAATCCCTCTTTTAGGCTGTCACTGTGTGGGTCTGTTCTGTTTGGGTTGGATCAGACCTCTCTCAGGGCCGCTCTAGACCTCTTAGCCAACCGCATCCCTCGAGTCATCTCAGAACTAATCTAGCCTTCAGTAAAGAACGTATTAGGAAAGCAACAAGTTGCCTGCCTCCCACTCCTGATAATCCTGCACAGTAGAGATGATGCAAACACAAAGTGACTAGGTACCTAAAGTCCCAGAGTCCTGCTTCTTGCCTGGGACTTCAGTTCCTTCTGATTTTACGGGCCTTAACCAAATTCTCTCCCCTTCTCTTAACATGGGCCATAGGACTAATCTAGAGATGCTGACAAGGACATTGTTATCAATGGTCCAAAGTCATTTTCCCCCTCCCCCGTCTTGAGTCCCTGATCATGAACTGTAGTTTCTAAGTCAGAGCTGCTTAAACTTTTAGGAGGCATGATCTCATGAAAGCTATGGCCCTTTCTGCTATAAAAACATGTATGCAAGGGAGTATCTGTCTGGCTCAGTCGGGAGGGCATATGACCCTTGATCTCAGGGTCATGAATTCAAGCCTCATGTTGGGTGTAGAACCTACTTAAAGCTTATACAGACATCTGTATGTATGTGTGTGTGTGTATATATATATATATATATATATATATATATATATATATACATGCATACACATATGTGTATATGTATGTGTGTATATATATGTATATATACATACGCACACCCATGTATAATTTTGCTTACAAGTTGGAGACGTGTGTCAGCCTCTTTAAGACCATCTGTGGATTCCTTGGGAGGACTTTCCTCAAACTAGGCCTCAGACCAGAACTGCTAAATCAGACTCTGGGGCTAGGACCCAGGAATCCGCATTTTTATGAAGCTCTCCAAGTGAGTCTTTAGAAACATTTGAGTCTGAAACTATTCAACGAAGTGTCCATGGAGTCCTGCTTAAGAATTTCCACTCTAATGAGAGGAGATGAGCTGAGGTGGCAGGAAGAGAATGAAAGACTCATTCAGGTGTCTTGAGTCTCCTGGCTGCATTTCTTCTCCATCTCTCTCTGACAGAGAGAAGGGTGCCTGTTCTGGAAGAAGGGATGGGGGACAAGAGGGAGCCCTAGGGGCCCAAGGAAGTGTACAGACAGGTAAGGCAGACCCTCTTAACTTAGCAGAGTATCATCCCCATTCTCATCTAGGACTGACTGTGATTCCTCCACCTCCTTACTCTGCTCCTTCCCTGTTGCCAATGTCTCGCTGGCTAAGGGTGGACGTGATCGGGTGAGTATGGGAGCTGAAGAGAGGTTTCATTAGAGCTCTGAAGACTTGAAATCGGAGGGCTTGAGAAAGACCTGGTGAGCAGGGATTGAGTAATGGAGACTAAGAGGAAGGCTCTCAAGGAAAAGGAGGTTAAAGAAAAAGTAAAATCTGAAGCGTGTGGATTTTCCTGCTGCAGATGTTAACGATGCTCTCTCAGATTATTTCAGACAAGCTATAGCTATCAGAGGTGTTTTAGACCTCAGTGAATGTGAATCAACCAATCAGCTATGTCACTGGACTGGGATGGAAACCACCCAAGCGTTTTAAAAGCCTGTATGTAAGATTATGAAACTGTTGACAAATATGTGTAACCTGCCATTACAAAGGGTACTGTGCCAGGAGATGGGCCACGTGCCAGTATGACTTCAACAAACCCAGAATCCCTGCGAAATGCAGAATGGGGGCCCATCTATTTATATTAGGCAAGCTGGTGGAGGCTCTGGAAAGGCTAGGATCCCTGAACACTTCAAAAGGACCTTTGGAGCATCAACATTGTTTTTGATGACCAGAGTGTTTTGAGTCGTTAGCAACATAATTAGTAATAATCAGTGGTCGAACTTACTAAGAACTTTATTTAATGTTTATTTATTTTGAGAGAGCAAGCCAGGGAGGGACAGAGAGGGAGGGAGGAGGAAGAGAGAGAGAATATGAATCCAGAGAGAGAGAGAGAGAGAGAATATGAATATGAATCCCAAGCAGGCTCCACGCTCAGCACGGAGCCCAACCCAGGGCTCAATCTCATGAACTGTGAAATCATGACCTGAGCCAAAATCAAGAATCAACTGCGTGCCTAATTGACTGAGCCACCCAGGTGCCCCTGGAAAGTGTCTTTTAAAAGTGGTTCTTGAGAGGACACTGACTTACACAGGATAGAAATAAATGGTCACTCTGAAGGGAGGAGTGTAAGCATTAGCATCTGGGGTCCCCTGAGATTGGTGTTTAGCCTGGACTTGTTTGACAATACAATAACCTGGGAGATTGTGTATCCTTTCCCTCCTTCCAGTCAACCCCCCAGGTAGCCATACACCATCAAGAACACTTACCTTGGGTCCCAGGTGAGTGGGTCCCAAATGGAAGATTTCAAAGTAGTGAGGTAGAATGTTGGATATTGCAAGGCAGAGATTTCTCATTTTAATCCTGCCGGGAAAGGAGTTTGGAGATCATGACAGAGTCGTCTGTGAAAGCATTGATTCAGTGTACTTTTGTGGCTCAAAATAATAATGAATGGAATACATTGAGAGGGAATTAGAAACAAAGCCACAGAACATCTGCACCTGAAATGGTGCATACGGTTGTGTGGCTGTCCATTGTGGAGATCCTCATGGTGGCTCAGACGGCCTAAAACAATTGTGTGTGAGGCTGCTGGATGAGGAAGGAAGGGAAAGATGAAGGGTGAGGGGATGTCAATATCAGGGACTCCAATCAGGGTAGTCCCTGGTAATTAAAGCGGGTTGATCATTACGTTCATTATATAAAGTAGCAGAGTGTAAGATGCAGATTCTGCATTTCAGAAGAAGTTGTGAAGGATTGGAGGGAGAGGCTCAAAGTAGACCTTTTAAGGAAGGGTGAATGTTGGGTGGGAAAGGAGGAACAGGAGGGGAATCTGCCCATCAGGCAGACAGATGTGAACAAAGGTGTGGAGTCATTCTCAAGATTCTGACATTCAATTCCGTGGATCGATCCCATTGGAGGAGATGATGTTTATTTAGACGGAATTACTAGTTTAAAAACATCTATATGGGACTCCTGGGTGGCTCAGTCGGTTAGGCGTCTGACTTCAGCTCGGGTCTGATCTCACCATTTGTGAGTTCAGGCCCCACGTCAGGCTCTGTGCTAACAGGTCAGAGCCTGGAGCCTGCTTCGGGTTCTATGTCTCCCTCTCTCTCTGACCCTCCCCCATTCACACTCTGTGTGTCTCTTTCTCTCAAAAATAAATAAGCTTTAAAAAAATAATAAAAAATAACATATGAAACAGCTTTATTGAGCTATAACTCACCTACTATACAGTTCACCCATTTATTTTTAAAAAATTTTTTTTCAACGTTTTTTATTTATTTTTGGGACAGAGAGAGACAGAGCATGAATGGGGGAGGGGCAGAGAGAGAGGGAGACACAGAATCGGAAACAGGCTCCAGGCTCCGAGCCATCAGCCCAGAGCCCGACGCGGGGCTCGAACTCACGGACCTCGAGATCGTGACCTGGCTGAAGTCGGACGCTTAATCAACTGCGCCACCCAGGCGCCCCCAGTTCACCCATTTAAAATCTATAGTTCTATCGTTTCTAGTGTATGCAGACTTTAAGCAACCAGCACAATTTTAGAGCATTTTAATCATCCCAAAAAGAAACTCCTACCCATAAGCTAGGAGTCAATTTCCCTCCAACCCACCCTGAGAACTACGTACTATAATGTTGCAAAGAATTCAGTGAAGCAGCTGGCTTCATCAGGCCTCTTCTGGGGGGCTAGGAATGTCATGGAATCCATTTTTTTTTTTCCAACAGATAGTACTTCATTCTGAAAAGCAGAATCTGTATAAAAAAGGACTTTGAGAAGTAGTTTTCCACGTTTTACCTTAGTGATAGTGCTCAACACACCCTCAATCATATCTGGATTTTGGAGGTGATTCACTATGGGTTGGGTTTTGGTTTTGGTTTTTTTAAATTCATTCCCTTTGGGGGCCCCTGGATGGCTCAGTCCGTTAAGTGTGCGACTTCGGCTCAGGTCATGGTCTCACGGTTTGTGAGTTCAAGCCCCACATCAGGCTGTCTGCTGTCAGCACAGAGCCTGCTTCAGATCCTCTCTCTCTTTCTGCCCCTCCCCCGTGCTCTCTTTCTCGAAAAAAAAAATCCGTTCCCTTAAATACAGACACTTTACTCTTGCCCCTGTGATTCTTGTATATGCACCCTGAGGTCATGCTACAGATGAGAGCTGAATAAAGGGTTAGAAGAGTACAGGAATGGTCAGGAAAAACTAGGGTATGTTTGGTGGCAAATCTTTAGCTTTTTGAGGTTAATCCCAATGAAGACGCCTTCCCACTGTGAGTCTCAGGGTTCCACCAAAAGAAGCCAGGTAAGGACCCAGAGTGACACAAAGATGATCTGGAGTGACAGACTGAGAGGTGGCTCGGGAGTTGGTGCTTGGTTAATTAATAATATAAGTGAAGGCGGGCTGGGCCCAGGGGGATAGCCTCACGGGGACAGAGGCCTGAGTCACAGATGGCCCAGTTGGCAACAGGATGGTTCACTTTTGGAAAAGAAATGTGTGACGCAGCCTTTCTCAGAACAGAGCAGAGAGCGGTTTAGCCAAAGCATAAGATGCCGAAGCTCTCCGAAGTAGGAGGGACCTGGCTACCACAAGGGGGCAGCACCCTCCTGGGATGAGAGCCCTGAGAGGCCTGCTCTGCTAACCAGGGAGATTGTTCCCTATTCGGAGGGATGGGGGGAGGTGGAACAGAGACCGTACAATTAAAAACAAATTTTTTTGAAGAGAGATGGGGGCTACCTTGGGCAGGTGCTGATGTATGGACAGCCGTACCGCGTCACCTTAGAGCTTGAGCTGCCAGAGTCCCCTGTGAATCAAGACTTGGGCATGTTCTTAGTCACCATTTCATGCTACACCAGAGGTGGCCGAATCATCTCCACTTCTTCACGCTCCGTAAGTGTCCGTGGCCTATCTGGGAGGGTGTGGCGATGACAACGGATGGCAGAATATCTGGGTAGGGTTCCAGGAGAAAACATCCTAGCTCTGGAGGTCACAGACACATCAGGATCGGGAAGAGGAGTCAGTTTACCAAGCCAGACAGACACCCCAGGTATCTGATGAGCACATCCAGCTTTGGGGCAAAGCCTGAAGAGGGGAGCCAAAATGGGCTTCTTTAGAGCCCGGCGGATGTCTGCTGGCATTCTGTCTCAGAAACCTACTAGCTGAGAGACTACTTCTTTAACTCCTTGGTTACAAAGCCTTATTAACTGGGTATGAAAGTAATGGTCCCATAGCGAGACCAGTTAGGGTCCGCTAAAGAAATGTACCATGCTTGTTAGCACATGGTGGGTGTGCAATAAATATTAGACTCCATTCTTTTTTTTTTTTTTTAATGTTTAGTTTTGAGAGAGAGAGAGAGAGAGAGAGAGAGAGCGCGAGCAAGCGGGGGAGGGGCAGAGAGAAAGGGAGACACAGACTCCAAGTTAGGCTCCAGGCTCTGAGCTGTCAGCACAGAGCCCGACACGGGGCTCGAACTCACGAACCGTGATATCATGACCTGAGCTGAAGTCGGCTGCTTAACCGACTAAGCCACCCAGGCCCCAAGACTCCATTCTTACATGAATTGTCAACAGAGCCATGTGATGAAGCGTATCTCTGAATGTCTACACGGGGAAAAATGCTTCAGCTGGAGCGCTGGAACTTAGGGTCTATTCTGGATCATAGAACTGCGTGGGGGAAAGATCAGAGACACTGTTGGGCTTAACCCACGAAGTTCTTAGAAGAGGGACCTTTGTTGCGCTGGAATGGAGACGTGGATTGAGGAGAGGAGGGATGTTAAGCAGTTGGAATGATTGGGCCAAGGCTTGTTTGGGGTGTGGGGGCATGGTAGGAAGTGAAAATGAGAGAGCAGGGGACCCGAGGAAGGTTGAGGGGTTGGTAGGGCGGTGGCAGTCTGGGGGTACCCATCCCCAACCTCTCCCCTCCTCGCCCTGGCTCCGGCAGGTGATGTTGCATTACCGCTCAAACCTGCTCCAGATGCTTGACACACTGGTCTTCTCTAGCCTCCTGCTGTTTGGCTTTGCAGAGCAGAAGCAGCTCCTGGAGGTGGAGCTGTACCCGGAATACAGAGAGAACTCGGTAAGGGGGGCAAAGGAAGACTAGCGACTGCTCTCCCCAGGAGCTCAGAGTTCTACCTGAGGAGCCTCTGGGCTCGGTCAGCAGGGGCGGCCACAGACGCTGCAAGTGGGGCTCAGATGGGGCTGGGAAGAGTGACAGCAGCAGGACCCTGGCCTGACCCTCGCTGCCCCGCCCTCCGCAGTATGTGCCGACCACCGGCGCGATCATCGAGATCCACAGCAAGCGCGTCCAGATGTACGGAGCCTACCTCCGCATCCACGCCCACTTCACCGGGCTCAGGTGAGGAGCCGCTCGAGTGGGGCGTCCGCAGCTCCCCTGGGGGCTGTCTTGAAGGGAAACTGCCTTGAACTTCCCCAGAAATGATTTCTGGGAAGCGGGGAGGCTGGTGCTTTCCAGTAACCGCTGCCCACTTCCTGCCTCAGGTACTTGCTGTACAACTTCCCGATGACCTGTGCCTTCATCGGCATCGCCAGCAACTTCACGTTCCTCAGCGTCATCGTGCTCTTCAGCTACATGCAGTGGGTGTGGGGGGGCATCTGGCCCCGCCACCGCTTGTCTCTGCAGGTCACAAAGGACCTCCTCTCTCCACCCCCCCCCCCCGCCCCCCAACTTCATGATCCTTCTTTAACTGAGGGGCGGGCTGGGGCGTGTCATGGGGTTCGGGCGTTAGGGCCCAGATCACTGCATGGGAAGCACACCCTTGCTGCTCACTAATTTCTCCCCCACAGGTAAACGTCCGGAAAAGAGACAGTTCCCGGAAGGCAGTGCAACGAAGAATCTCTGCCCACCCTCCAGGTGGGCATGACGGTTGGGGAGCTGGGTGAGAGGGGACTCCTGTGTTATCCAGTGTGAAGCTTTAGGCCCTCCACAGCTGGGCTGAGGGCCAGAGGACAGGCTGGAGGAGGCGTCACCTGGGTGCAGCCACCCTAGCCCTCCCCTGCCCTCTCCCCACTCTGGAGGCACAGGGCCCCAAGGCCAGGAGGAGTCAACGCAGCTGTCAGACATCACAGAGGACGTTGGTGAGAGCCCTGAAGACCCCCCAGGGGCAGGTATGGTGCCGCAGCTCTCCCATCCTCCTTCCTAACACCTCCTCAGGTGTCCCCTTCAGCCTCTTCCAGTCTGACCTCTGCATTCCCCTTGTGGCTGCAGAGGGTCAGCTCTTGGAGGAGGAGAAACCCGATCAGCAGCCCTTGACTGGAGAGGAGGAGCTGGAGCCAGAGGCCAGTGATGGTGAGGGGCACTCGGCACAGGGGCCCAGGCGGAGTGGGGTGGCATGTGGGTAGGGAGGACATTATATTGGTTGGGGGAGAAGGGCCCCTGGTTGGTTAATTTCCGATTTAACTTTGTTGCTCCCTCCCCTGGCCCAGGTTCAGGCTCTTGGGAAGATGCAGCTTTGCTGACGGAGGCCAACCTGCCTGCCCCTGCCTCTGCCTCTGCCCCTGCCCCTGCCCCTGCCCCGGAGACTCTGGGCAGCTCTGAACCCTCTGTGGGCAATCTCCGACAGCGGCCCACCTGCTCTAGTTCCTGAAGAGAACAAGGCAGAGTCCCCACATTCCAGCCCTTTCCCACCTGACTCCCTTCCCTTTCCTGTGTCTTCCCCCAATAAACTATTTTCATGCCAGCTGCTTCTCTGACTCCTCGAAATGGATTCAAGGCCACTGGAAATCCTGTGTTCCCCAGGCATCCTCCTTGCCACCCCGAATTGGAGGAGGTTGTCTTGTTGGGGGCTGCCGGTGGGGAAGGCCTCCAGACCCTGGACTGTTTTGGGTACAGCTGTTCCCGTTCACAAACCTAGGAAGTCCAAGGAGAGAAAACCTATCTCCATCCACGTGATTCTTTCATCTCCCTCTGGGGAGGGGGATCATGTAGGGCGGGTCTGGAGAGCTGGGCTACATCATTCTGGCCTGTGCACCCCTCCCTTTCTCCGTCCATTGGGAGGCAGAAGACAGGAAATGACTGCCATGGATGTGGTATGATTTTTACCGAAACAGCATTTTGTAGCCCAGGCCCCATGCTGCCCACAGCTGTTTTCCTCTCTGATTCCAGCCAGGTGGCCCTCTGTTTCATGCTCCCCTCCTCACCCCTCCACATAACTTCAGCCTTTTGATTCTCAGCTCCTGGCTGCTTTCCACATTCCAATCCCCTTTCAGAACCCAGGCATCCCGGCCTCCAGATGAAACAGCTGCATGTGGCTCCCCCCCCCCCACCCCCTTCCCTGGCCCCGTGACTCAGGCCCTCTGAAGGGACCAGCCCGCTTCTTGGCATTCACTGGGATAGAGGGGGGGCCGGGGGAGGGGGGCTACGTGGTGACATCATAGTTGAAGGGTATAAAAGCTTCGAGCCAAAAGAGAATTGAAATTGAAGAGAAGACACTGACAAAACCTGACTGCGCAGCCTGTGCGCCTGGGGGCTCAGCCTCAGACCCAAAGACATCTGCTTGAAGATTTGAGCTGCCGCAAGACCCACCCACCGGTGAGGGGCTGCTGGGGGCCAGGGAAGAGTGGTGGGAGGTGGGGGGGGGGGAGCAGGCAGGGACTGGAACTCCCTTGACAGGTGGAGAGGGTTCCAAGGTCCTTGGTTTCCCCTTCTGTTCCCTCTCCTCTCTCATTTCGGTCTCCTTTTGGGTTTTTGTGTCTGTCTCCCACCGATGATTGTTTTACTCAGATCTTTTCTCTGGGTGGCAGCTGGGAAATATTCCACCTTTCTTCCCCAGGCTGAATAAATCATTTCCTCTTCTTTTCCCCTCCAGCACTTTGCTTATTCATTAACTGTTTCTGGTACTTCACACATGGCTGGTCACACACCCATGTGTCAGACTGCATTTGGGTTTTTTTTTTTGTTGGTTTTTTTTTGCCCAAAACCAAGTACATATCGCCTGTTCAGAAGTTGGTTGACAAATTAAGAGTGTCAGTCTCCTTTGCTCCTCTCTCTTGGTCTCCTCCTGGCCCCCAGCCGTGTTCCCCCGTCCCCGGAGATTTTGTTGAGGGAAGGGCCCTAGACCTGCATGGCGTCTGGGCAATCTTGACCTATCCACCTCCTTCCCTTGCAGGCCCCATGCTGGGCTCTCCCTGTCTTCTGTGGCTCCTGGCTGTCACCTTCTCCTTGGTTCCCGGAACGCAGTCCTTGGCCCCTCAAGACCTTAAGGAAGAGGACAAAGATGAGACACCCCGGCCACGGCCTCCTTTGCGGGCCGTCCCCTGTGACTATGACCATTGCCGTCACCTGCAGGTGCCGTGCAAGGAGCTGCAGAGGGCTGGACCCAGGGCCTGCCTGTGCCCTGGGCTCTCCAGCCCCACGCAGCCGCCTGACCCTCCGCGCCTGGGAGAGGTGCACGTGGTGGCCGAGGATGGCAGCGCAGTGGTGCACTGGTGCGCCCCCTTCTCTCCGGTCCACCAATACTGGCTGCTGCTATGGGAGGGCAACGAGGCTCCCCAGAAGGGTCCCCCCCTCAACTCTACTGTCCGCAGAGCAGAACTGAAGGGCCTGAAGTCCGGGGGTGCTTACGTCGTTTGCGTGGTGGCTGCAAATGGGGCTGGAGAAAGCAACGTGCCACAGGCAGGGGGGGAGGGCCTCGAGGAGGTGGGTGGCCCTCCCTTCGGGCCCTGCAGGAGGCTGGCCGTGCCCCCCAGACCGCTTACCCTGGTCCACGTGGCTATCGGGGTGGGCACAGTGCTGGCCCTGCTGAGCTGCTCTGCTCTGGTCTGGCATTTCTGCCTGCGAGAGCGCTGGGGCTGCCCCCGCCGCCGGGTGGCCTCCCGACCCACAGCAGGGCTCTGAAGCAGCCTAGGGGCCTCTCAGGCCCAGCGGAGCCCAGGCTTAGGGAGCAGAGCTCGGCCTGGACTCCCTGGGAGGAGGCGGTTCCCACTGCTGCCCTGAGCAGCCTGGACAGCAGAGTCGGGGTGGCCAGGCACTCGGGCCCCAGCTGAGTCTCAGTGCTCAACCTGAGAGCTTGTTCAGGTCCCAGACTTTCTGTCCTGCTCCAGGCCGAGGTTTGGAACAGAGCAGAAGGCATTGGGAACTTTTTACTTAAAGGACCAGATAGTAAATGATTTAGGCTTTGCAGGTCCAGAGGACCAAAGCAAAGGTATTGCATAGGTACTTCCTTAGCCGTGCGACAGTGTAAAAATGGAGAAACCATTCTTAGCTCATGGGTCTGAGGAATCAGGCCCCGGCCACATTAGACCTGTTGGCTGTAGTTAGCCAATCGCAACCCCTGTCATACACCCTCAAAAGGGCTCTGGCGCATTGGTGGCCTCAATGGGATTTTGAGAACAAGCTGCTGCAGGATGAGAGTTTGGGGCAAGGCTATTCCCGCTGTTGCTTTTTGTTTAGATATCAAAGATGGGCACACCGGGGTCAGAATTCACCTGTGTCTGAAGTGGGTGAAAATGAATGGCTGACACGGGATGGAAAGAGGGACCTGCCTGAGCTGTTGTCTGGGACCCCCAAATCCAAGGGATATCCCCCACTTCCCCTCAATTTGTGTTTATTGCACATCCCCTGTACCAACATTAAAGGATATGTTAAAGGAAGACATTTGCATTTTTCATGATCCTTTTCATTTCCCTGTCCACACGCCTATTGTTCAGCGTCGTGTGTCCTTTTTCCCCCCAGAGTAGTGTGTATTTTCGAATTTCTCTTTCACTTAACTGGATGTAGAAAAGTCTGGGATGGCTACAGAGTATAATCCTCGTTTTTGCTGGTCTTATAACTTTTAATTATAGAAATAACATTTCTATGAGTTTCAAGCACTACTGAAGAATATAAAGGAAAGTTCCCCTTTTTCTCGGGAGGTAATCACCCCCTAGCAGAGCAGTGCTTTGTTCAGTGCAAATGTTTTCTTTATTCACTAAAGGGATGACGGATAATGTTCCACAATGTTCCATGATTTGTGGCAAATTGTAACGTCCTTAGTTACGTCAAAGGCTGCATAACTTTCCATAGGACGATGCTCCTTAACTGACAGAAGTTGTCGCCCTTTTATGGAACATTTGTCTTCAGTGTTTGTTGTGATGTCTCTGTGTATCCTCACATGTTTGCATTTCTATAGGGTACTGACCTGGAAGTAGATGAAAGAACACAGTCCTATATAATTATGGATTAAAAAAAAATTACTGGACCTCTAGGATAAATTTAGAATACATTTGTTATCTATAATGCACTTGCCACACTGTAGTGAATACTTTGTCCCTTTTTTAATTTGCTTCCTGTATTTCCTCAGCATTTATTCATTTGCAAATAACAAGACCCACTCTCTCCTTATTCAAGACGTGCTTTGCAAGCATTCTTACTTACTCTTCACCGCAATTATTACAAAAGACAGTGTCCCCTTTGAGGAGATGAGAAATCTGAGGATCTAAACGGTTTGAGGTTACAGGTAAGGAGTTAGGATGCCCAGCTCCAAAGCTGATGTTCCCTGCACTATGGAGAGGCAACATAGCATAGTGGTGTAGTGAATGCATACTGCATGGGTTTGGATCCTAGCTTAGCTATTTACCAGCTTTATGACATTTTTTCTGTGTGTGTTCCCTGTGACTAGTAGTAGTATAATCATATAGATGGTTGTGATGATTAAATATACATTAATTCTATAAAAGTCCAGGGCATATACTATCAATGTTAGTAACTTAGTATGACATGACTCTGCCTCCTTATAAACATTCAAAGTGAGTTTACCTTAAGGGATCTAACAGCCTGGGCCTAGCGGTGTAGGGCTAAGTAATCAACGAGGACTACACAGGGGAATAAATGCTTAAGGGGGTAAATACTGGAGCTGAGAGGTGGATGGGGGTTGCTCAAAGCAGGATTCCCTTAGAAAGCAAACCTAGGGTCCAGTCTGAAAATTGGGAATTAACCAGTCCCACCAAAGAGGCAGGACATCCCAGGCGGAGGGACTCGTAGGTGCAGGCGCCTGGAAAAGCAAGACGGCCTGTTTTGCAATCTGCACAAATTACCAGCAAGTGGTGGGAGATGACGCTGCGCACTACCAACATTTACACAGCGCACTCCTGCCAGGTACCTAAGGGAAGGGCTTACTGTTGTTATTCTCACTTTACAGAGGCCTCCAAACAAACAACAACAAGAACAATAAAACGGAGGAAGCCAGACTACTAAGCACTTGTTTCGTTCTAAGTGACTGGAGTGTCATGGAGAACATTTAAGCAGGGAGGTGATGACAGGATCACGGAGTTATGTTTTGCAAAAGATCCCTCTGGCAGGCGAGCGGAGGATGGCTCAATTCCCCGGAGAGGATGAGTGGGTCAAAGAGTAGGAACATGTCTATGGCTCCCGATCAACAAGCCAAGGAACTTTCCAATTGGTTGCGCTCAGAGCTTGCCTCATTCCGCCCTTGGGTTTCAAAGCCGCACCACCCTTCTTCCCCACCGCTGCCGGCGTCCCAGTCTGGGGGGGGCGGTGGGGAGGGGGTATCGCCTCCCCCGTCAGCGTCCTCGGATGCACCGCCCTTCTCCGCCCTCACGGGGCCCCGGCAGCCGGGCCGGGCCTGTGTTTTCTGGCTCTCGGCGGCACCCGTCCACGTCCGCCCCCACGTGACCCAAACAGATCCGGGCACTTCCGCTTCCCCTCGGCTTTCTTCTCGTCAGTGTCCGCGGCGGGTCTAGAGCCGGGTAAGTAAGAGAACGCCCGGCTGGGACGTCGGGGGGCGGCACCGTGCGGCGGCTCGGGGGCGCCCCAGCGCTGACCTTCCTGCGCCCTCCTTCTCGCCCTCCTCCAGGTCCCCGCGGAATCGGCGGTGGTGGCGCCATGGCGGAGCTGACGGCTCTGGAGAGTCTCATCGAGATGGGCTTCCCTAGGGGACGCGCGTAAGGGAGCCCCCTAACCCTGGCCCGCGGGGATCGCGGACCTGTCTGCGCCTTTCCCCCAGCCTGGTCTCAGGCTCCACGCCCCAGCCTGACCCGCACCATGGCTCGCGGGCGCTATTCACGGTGTTTCTGCCCCCAGGGAGAAGGCTCTGGCCCTCACGGGGAACCAGGGCATCGAGGCTGCAATGGACTGGTGAGCGCTCAGACCGGGTGGCAGGGGACTGGGGACTGCTGGAAGGGGCAGCCTCATTGTTAACGTCCCTCCCGACTTCCCTTGCCAGGTTGATGGAGCACGAAGACGACCCCGATGTAGACGAGCCTCTACCGACCCCCCTTGGGCACGTCCTGGGACGGGAACCCACCTCCTCGGAGCCAGGCGGCCCTGAAGGTCCTGACTGAGGGACACAGTGTGATTATTCACGAGAGCTCGAGGAGCATGAACGGCCAGTAACACTGATTGCTTGTTTGTAGGAACCAGCTCTAACGCCGGAGAAGGCAAACCCGTTTTGAGTGAAGAGGAGAGACAGGAACAGACTAAAAGGTATAGTCACGAACAATGTCACATTTCTGAGGGTCACCTTCCACTTTTCCATGATGCACAAGTCTGATCAAAGAACCTGGAACTTTCCGTGTTCCCTCCATCCTTCCTTGGCGGCTTCCTCTTTGTTTCTCTCACCTCTTTTGGGACGCGTGTTCCCTGATTTCATTTTGAATCCGTTATGAACTCACCTTCCCAATCTGTGTCCATTTCTCTTGAGCTCTTTCCTTTCTGCCACACAGGATGTTGGAGCTGGTGGCCCAGAAGCAGCGGGAGCGGGAAGAAAGAGAGGAGCGAGAGGCATTAGAACGGGAACGGCAGCGCAGGAAACAAGGGCAAGAGTTATCAGCTGCCCGACAGCGGCTACAGGAAGATGAGATGCGGCGGGCTGCTGAAGAGCGGAGGAGGGAAAAGGCTGAAGAGTTAGCAGCCAGGTCTGGGTGATGGGGATATCGGACACGAGAGGAGAAAGGAATCTAGATTTGCTTTGTCAGTGTCCGACCTACTTTTTTCTTGTCTGCATTCCAGACAAAGAGTCCGAGAAAAGATTGAAAGAGACAAAGCAGAGAGAGCCAAGAAGGTAGGTGATTGGGAAGACACTGGGGTCATGAAGTAGGTAGGCTAGTAGAAACCCTTTTCTCGCTTCAGAGGAAAAGGATGGGTGTAGTGTGTTTCTCTTAAGAGTGGGTGAGCCTGATCAGTGTTTTCCTTTGTCCTCCAGTATGGTGGTAGCGTGGGTTCTCGGCCGTCACCACCAACAGAGCCAGGCCCTGTTCCCTCCTCTCCCAGCCAGGAGCCTCCCACCAAGCGGGAATATGACCAGTGTCGCATACAGGTACTGATTCTAATTCCTGTCTTGCTTCTGGGACCCCTTTGTCTACCTGGCTCAGAGCTTTTTTCAGTTATGTTCCCTTTGCCAAACCTCTCCCTTCTTTGTAAGTGACTTTTGAAATCCTACCTCCTCTACTCTTAGGAAAGATATCGCATTTCACTTGCTCCAGTCTTATTTAAATCCATACTTCCCTCTTACTCAGCAATTACCTTTTTAGTTGATCATGTTTTCATTTCGTTTATTACACAGCAACTTGCACGACGTGGTGTTTATCTAGAGGTTTTTGGATGATCTTGTCTTTGTTAAAATGTGAGGAAGCTGGGAGCCTCTCTTCAGTGCTTAGTAAACCACAGCATAAGTGGTTGTTCATGAGGTGCTTTGAAGAGTAATTACACCGGTCCAGTCTAACAGGAAGCAGGAGCCAACTTTGCAACTCTTCTTTTCCTTACTTGAGCACCTCACTCAGTTCTGACACTCACAATACTGTTTCACGCTTGCCCTCTAGGTCAGGCTGCCAGATGGCACCTCACTGACCCAGACGTTCCGGGCACGGGAACAGCTGGCAGCTGTGAGGCTCTATGTGGAGCTCCACCGTGGAGAAGAGCCTGGAGGGGACCAGGACCCCGTGCAGTTGCTCAGTGGCTTCCCCCGGCGGGCCTTCTCAGAGGCTGACATGGAACGGCCTCTGCAGGAGCTGGGTATGACACGTGCGATCAGAAACAGGACTTGGGGGAGGGGAGGGGATGCCTGAGAAAGGAAGGAATGCCAGGGGAAGAGACTTTGTGGAGATGGTATGAAGCCAGAAATTTTGGGGGGCAAAGAGCAAGGATCTTTGAGGTCAAAGCTGTTTTCTCCCATCTTTAGGACTTGTGCCTTCTGCTGTCCTCATTGTGGCCAAGAAATGTCCCAGCTGAGAGGCCTTTATCCCACCATCCCTCTCTGACATCTTCATGTTTGATAGAGCACTGACATCTCCTTCCTAATAAATAGACCCTCTGAGTTCTGTATGTGCCTGACTCCTTCCTGAGTGGCTGGGAGGGACAAAACTGAGGCAGAGGGAGAAGTTACAGGGAAGGCAATTTAAAACAGACCTTATTTTTCATCTTCAGTTTCCATACAGAAACTTGATTACAATCTCTGGATCTTTCTTTTTGGGAAGTTAAGAGAAGTGTTGGGGGTAGAGTACGACGAGCAGCACAATTTGCTCCTATGGGTAAGGTAGTGCATAAGCCTGAGATCCTGACTTGTGTGCCTGCCTTTTTTTTTTTTTTTTTTTTTTTTGGCACCCCCCCCCCTTGACTTCTTGAAGCCAGCCTAGTTGCTTCCTGTAAAATAAGGATGATAGTACCTGTTAATTCATTGTTATGGGTATTACATAATGCTGATACAGGTGCTTTAGTGTAGTTCCCCGGCACTTAATAAGTTCCCAGTAAGTATCAGCTATTAAAGAGTAATTTTGGGGGCACCTGGGTGGCTCAGTCAGTTAAGCGTCTGACTTCAGCTCAGGTCATGATCTCACGGTTCATGGGTTCAGGCCCCACATCAGGCTCTGTGCAGACAGCGTGGAACCTGCTTGGGATTCTCTCTCCCTCTCTGCATCTCCTCAACTCGTGCTTGCTCACTCTCTCTCAAAATAAATCTATGTGTTAACAGAGATACGAAGGCAGTTATCTGGGGTTGGTACAGTTATGCCATCTTTATTTGTATAAAAGTTTTTATTTAATCCCTACACCCAGGGTGAGGCTTGAACTCACAACCCTGAGACTGAATGTCGTGGTCTCTTTCTGCCTACCAAGCCTGCCAGGTGCCCCCAATTATCCCATTTTAGAGACTGGGACACCAAAGCATGCGACTTACGGAAACCAACCCACCTGAGGAGCTTGACTCTAGGGCTCAGGCTCTGAACCTCCCAAGTTCCTTCATCATAGCCTCTCACTGCCGCTCTCATCCTCGTACTCCCTCAAACAGCTGCTGACCTTTTCCCTCTCATTCCCCTGCTAGAAAGAGGCCACGGTTAAACCAAAGATCACACATAACAAGTGCATTTGGCTTAGGACTTCATCCATCGGGTGAAAACAGCACCAGTGCACCATCTGGGTTTACACCTCAGTGTTAACCAAGCTTTATTTATTGTCCTGGCTTTATTTAAATAAAAGCAGGGGTACCTGGGTGGCTCAGTCCGTTGAGCATCCCACTCTTGATTTCAGCTCAGGTCATGATCCCAGGTTCTTGGGCTTGAAACCTGTGTGGGGCTCCATGCTGAGCGTGGAAGCTGCTTACGATTCTCTCTCTCTTGAGGAAGCCTGTGTGACTCAGTTGGTTAAGTGTCTGACTTCGGCTCAGGTCATGATCTCGCAGTTCGTGGGTTTGATCCCTGCATTGGGCTCTGTGCCGTCAGCTCGGAGCCTGGAGCCTGCTTTGGATTCTGTGTCTCCCTCTCTCTCTGCCCTTCCCCCGCTTGCACTCCGTATCTCTCTCTCTCAAAAATAAATAACACGCTCTCATAAATAATAAATAAAAGCAAGCTTTCCCCCCTCCCCTTCAATTGCTATCTTCTTTGGAACCACCGGATGTGAGGCAGACCACAGGGAAATTATCTCGCTCCTTCAGAGATTCCCAAGAAATCCCATGACTGGATTCGGGGATTACAGACTACTACAGTGAAAACCTGGAAGGGGAAAAACCCCACTACCTATATCAAAGGCTGCTCTGTGCCAAGCACTGCACTTTACATTTCTAAGTTAATTTTTTCCCAACAACCCTCAAGATAATTACCACCTTTTATGTAACAGGACTGAGGCTCCAAGAGGTTTTGTAACATGCAGGACTTTCATCAAGATTTGTCTTACTGAACGCATGCTCCTTTCACTCCTAGCAGATTGACCTCCAAAGGTTCAATAGCCCCAGAAAGCATCATAGCGTATGTTAAATGCTAGAAGCCCCTCTCCAACCTCACAGGACAGGAAACCCAAAGTGTCCTCCATGGGCACCAATTGCTACAGGATTTTCCAGCATTAGTTCTGATTTCGAGAATGTCACTTGGTTATCAAAAGTACACTTGAACAACCACATGACATTGTGTTTTGGTCGCTGCGGGGCACATGGGAGCCACAGTCATCCGCTTCCCCAGCACGGGCCCCCCAGAACACTCTAGACATTTAGAGGCGCCAGACTGCAGGGCTCACAGACTGGACGGAGGAACGTGATTTATTGGTTCCTTCGGGTTCACCATATCCGACGCCCCCGCCCGCGACGTAGGATGTTAAAGTGCAGTCAGTGCATCTTTTGATAGGGGACGTGCTCACCCTGCAGCGGCTCCCAGGGTCTCAGGGAGGCCTGGGCGCGGCATCCTCAATCGGGTCTCCCCGCTGGGCATACGGAGGAGAAAGGCCGCCTCCGACTCTTGCGCGGGAGCAAGGTCCCAGTGCCCACGATGGAAGTCCCAGCTCACGCTGACTTCCCGCCGCCGCCGCCCATCCAGTTCTTCCTCCAGGCCACGTTCTCTTGCGTGGCCGCTGCCTCCTGCAGAGTGGCTAGCACTAACTCTTTGGTCCTGACCGCCTCCTCCCTGCGCCGCGGGTCTTGCTCGGGCATCTCCTGCGGGCGGGAAGGGAGGTTCGCAGTCCTGACCCCCAGCCCGGGGGCTCTCCGCCCGCCCACCCCACGTCTGACTTCCAGTCGCCCCCACCTTCAGCATCTCCTGCTTCCGCTGCTCTCCCGGAGCCACGAGGACAAAGAGCGCGGAGCCCACGCCAGCCCCGGCGCCCAGAAGGGCACCCACGATCAGCGCTCTGCGCAAGGTCTCCATGGCCGACCGCGCGACCAGCGAGGCGCTCTCCGGGGCCTCCCGCAGCCTAGAAGGCGAGCCACGACGTCTCACTGCTCCCCGCGCAGGCTAGAGCGGCCCACGGAGAAAACCATAGAGATGGGGCCGGGCTAGAGGGCCTGACCAGCGAAAGCTTCGAATCTAGAGCACCTGGGTCTTAAAAGACTGGTTTTAACTGGGAAGCTTGAGCGCGTCCAAAAGCGTTGGACTTGAGGGTCGAGCACCGGACCCATTGCCATGAAGTCCAGAGTGGGATTGCTAAAGGGAGCGTGCGTGTCGGAGTGCGTGTCTTCATGGTTGCTGTGGGTTTTACGGCTGCCCAGTTCTGAAATTTCCTGGTCGATACAGGGCTAGGGCTGTGCTCTGTAGTTTCCTACAATAACTTGTGGTTTTTCAGTACAGCACATACCGGACATCCAGATAACTTACATCAGTGTATTGATCCACTCCAAATCTCAACTTCTGACTGGGTGGGGGGAAAGGTATACATATGTTACTATTTTTCTTTATTTTACTTGTTAACGTATTGAAAGTAAATTTGTTTTGTTTTGTTTTGTTTTCATCATGGGAAACCCTTGGCTCCCCCACCCCACCCCTGGCATGAAAACTCTGGGTTTGGAGTAACATACCGAGTTCTAGTTTGGAGAAGAAAGCACCTTTTAGTTGTGTGACTCTGGGCAAATCATTTAAGTTCTTTGTGCCTCGGCTTCTGCATCAGAAAATAGGGCTAATGACCGCATCTTTCTCATAGTTTTAGGATAATTAAATGAGTTGATATATAAAGCATTTAAAAACAGTTACTGGTAAATAGTAAACACCCTATAAATATTCATTAAGACACAAAGAAACATGTCAAATTGGGAGACCCAGTGAGCAAAGGAATCAGGAAATTCCAAGTTTGTTTGCAAAGCTCTTCACTCCCAGGGCTTTAATCCAGATGCCCTTGTTGACTCCTACCCTCCTGCCTTTCCCAGTGACACTGGGGAGTGAGACATAAAGCTCCTATCCCATCTCTTGGGATTTTCCCCTCCCCTGGAAGGCCCATAATCTCCTAGCTTGTCATTCTCTTCTCAGAAGTGATTAGGGGCCAGGCTCCAAGGATTAAAGGAGCAGTCTGTGGAGTGTCTGAGTAGGGGTACTCCACTTTGAGTTCAACCACTCTGCCCTCTAAGAATTAGAACCCATGGCCCTTGTGCCAGGGAGCAGCGAGGATGGGCCTTGGCCTAGAGATAGCCCAGGCTCCTCCCAGCACCCAGAAAGTCCTAGGCTGACCAGCCCCCTGTGGATGGACAGAGGAGAAATTGGCAGGGTTGAAGGTCACCAGGATGTTCAGGTTAGTACACCCCTACCCTGTGTCTTGCTGCTGACTCATCTTCCAGTTTGGTCCAAGCACCCTGCTTATCCTGATTCAGGTGGTCTCTCAAAAGACTCGCCTGCCCTCCATTGTGGTGGAAGCTTCTGAGGGGAGTGAAGAGAGCGGGGAGCTGGGTTGGCCACAAGAGGAGCTGCTGCTGCTCACTGATGAGGAAGAGGAGGCCGAGGTCTTCTTCCAGGACCAAAGTGAAGAGGCAGGTGAGGGAGGCGGCTGCTTCAGTGGGGCCGTTGCGACCTGGATGTTCTTCTGGGCAGGGCCCAGATGGAAAACTCAGTTGTGTCCCCTGCATTAAGCAGTACCAGGCACACAGTAGGTGCTTAGTTCATGTAGTGAAGAATAACATAGAGGTGGAGAGAAAAGTCAGTGTTTGGCAAAGTTGAACGTTAGAGGGAAGTTGTAATGTCAGATGGGTGATGCCTTTTAATTATTTTAAAAATATACTTAATATTTTAAAATACATTGTTTTTAAAATATTCTAAAACAATGTTTTAAAATATTTACGTCATTTGTTGTGTGTGTGGGGGGAATGTAATAAAATTATCCCAAATCGACTACCCAGAGAGAAGTTACATTTTGGATGCCTTTTCTTCCAGAATTTTCCCCATGTCTGATACTGTTATAAAAGCTTATTTATTAGGACTTACAGTGTGCCATGCACTGTGCTGAACACTTTTATCTCATGATTTTCAGAACTCAGTGGGGGAGACCCTTTTATCCTCATGAGAAAACTGAGGCCATGAAATTAGGCTCTTAATTACAATTGCTGTATTACTTTTTTATAAGCAAAAGAAAAAAACATCAAACTAATTTGCTTCATCTTTCAAAAAGTCGGTAATGTATCAGGAATACTTTTCACTTTTTTTAATTTAACGTTTTATTTTTTAGAGAGAGAGACAGAGCATGAGCATGGGAGAGGCAGAGAGGGAGACACAATCTGAAGCAGGATCCGGGCTCTGAGCTGTCAGCACAGAGCTAAAGTGAGGGTCAAACTCAAGGACCTGATATCATGACCTGAGACGAAGTAGGACACTTAACCAAGCCACCCAAACGCCCCCAGGAATACTTTTCACTTTTAATGGGCTCTTCAACTCTCCTCTCCCCCAGGCTGGACTTGGAGCCCACTGGACCCCAGATCTCCCTTAAGAACCTTTAACCCAGAACTCAGCTGGGGACAGGAACAGGTAGAACAAGAGGTCTCCTGGATTCCTGAGGACACAGAGTATCAGGAAGCCACCAACCCCTGTCCTCTCTGGAACCCAGCAACAGGCTCCCATGTGTGTAGAAGCTGCTTTGTGGAATATTCACACCTCCTGCCTCCCAGGAGCTTTGAGGGTAAGTATCTGTTCTCTCTCCTTCAACATTTCAGTGAAGTTTGTTAGGAGGCCCTTCTGGCTGTCCTATCAATCTTCCCCTTTTCACAGGTTGAGGACACTGAGGCTTAGAGGTTGGGCTACTGGTTCACATCAGTCAGTCAGTGCTGGGATTTGGATTAAGAACTCCTCTCTTTAAACAAAAAACCCCCAGAAACTCTATCTGTGCCCATAGGTATTCCAGTTAGTAGGGGTTAGAAGCCTTCTCTAGGTAGCACTCATCTTGTGCCTGGCATTGCTAAGTGCTAAATGTTTCACCTGACATTGTATGTAATCCCAACTCCACCTATTATTATTCCTACCTTGCCGAGGTGTAAACTGGGGCATGGAGACATTCAAAAATATGTGCACGCGGCTAGAAAATATGGAGGCCAGCCCGAAGATCCTCACTTCCCAGACATCATACAAAGAAGAAAAAAATTCTCTTCACCTCTTTCCTCACCCAACAGAAAAATTAGAGTTAGAACTAAAGTCTTTAATGAGAGTCTTGAACCAAGTAAGCAAAGTAGGGGATGCCCCTGAAAGGGCCTAGCTCCTGCACAGTCACAGTCCAGCCTTGGGACCCTTGCTCCAGGCAGGGTAGCCGCACATCAGGGTCCTCATCGGAGAATTGAATCAGGGTCCCCCGGGGGCTTAGGACCCTTAGGCATTCTGACAGAAGCTGGTAAGCCCCAGGCAGACCACCCCGGGCAACAGCATCCCAGGTGCCCTTATCCAGCACTAGCTGGAAGGAGCCTGAGGGAGCCACGGGCTCCAGGTTCTGGGCATCAGCCTGTATGAACTGTAGTCGAGAGGCAGGGTGCCCAGGGTACAGGGGTTTTTGGTCTTGGCCACCTTCCAGGAGGCTGTTCATGTGGGCCACGGCCACAGGAGAGAAGTCCACCCCCAGCACATCCACGGGAATTGGACACTTGGTGTAGAGACCTGTACATAGGCTGGAGGTCCCACAGCCCACGTCCAACACCCGCAGTGGATAGGCAGCCCGTGCCTCCTGCAGCAGCGGCAGTAGGAACCCCTGGGCTTCCTCATACCCAAAGAACCAGTCGAACGTGGGGACGCTGCCGACTCGGGGACCGCTGTGGAGCTTATCCCAGAGGCGACGGTGGGCCAGGCAGTTACCAGCCAGGGAGCCTGTGGACACGAGTGGGGCACATCTGTCACCCAGCGCCCAGGTTTCATCAGATTGCTGCAAAAAAAACCAAACCAAAACAAAACAAAAAAAAAACAAACGGTGCAATATACCCTGGGGTTTGAAGAATCACAATTTCAGAGATTAGGGTCACTAAGAACCCGCCTTGCCCTCCCACTCTGCCTACCTTCCCTACCCAACAAAGCTCGGCGCGCCCCAGCCGCCAGGGTCGCCACGTGGAGAGTTGCTCGCAGCGCGGCCATCTGGAGATCCCGGCAAGGTCGGCCAGAGAACCTTCTGCGAAATGTCGCCCGCACTCCCGAAGGAGCCTGAGGTCCAAGAGAAAGGTTGCAAATTCCGCTTTGTGGGATAACGCGAACAGCCTAATGACAACCATGGAAAAAACGCGGACACACACTTACTACGGCAGGAAAGGCCTTTATTGTTGGCAACGGTAAATTAAAAGAGGAGGGGGACACGACAGCTCCGGTTCCAGGGGCGGCTCCCCAAACCTGAAATAAAAGGAGAAGTCGTGAGCACCCCAAGGAGGAGCCTGCAGAACCTCGGTTCCGCTGGGCTCCTTGGAGCCGGTGTCCCGGCGGTTGAGGATAGAACCCGCGGACCGGAAGCCGCGGGCACCGAAGACATGACGCCGAGGGGCCAGAGCCCTTTCCCTCTGCCTCCGTACATTACGGGGGCCGGGACCGTACACCCGGCCCCCGCCAAGAAAAGGAGGGTGCGCAGGCCCCGCCCAGAACCCCCGCCGGGCCTCGTAGCTCCGAAACCTACCTGCGCACCTACTTTTTCGCCGTTCCGGGAGAGAGCCAGGACGCCGCCGAGCTGCTTTATATACCCTCAGTACCCGCCCCGGGCTGCGATTGGCTCGCGGAGGCCGAGGGGCGGGACCTGCGCGGACACAGCGCAGAGCCAAAACGCCGGCCGCGAACCACAGTCGTTGCGCAGCCATGGGGGCTCCCGGGGGAAAGATCAACCGGCCCCGAACGGTGATTGTGTGGGAGCCCCGACTTCGTTTCCCCACGCGTCTTGGAGCCCTCTAATCTCGCCAGAGATGAGATCTATGGGCCGGAGTCGCCGGGTGCGGGGTCCTGGGTCGCGGTGCGCGGCTTCCGTCTGATTAGCATCTTCCTCCCCTTCAGGAGCTGAAGAAGAAACTGTTCAAGAGACGGCGGGTGTTGAACCGGGAGAGGCGACTGAAGCACCGGGTGGTGGGAGCTGTAATAGACGAAGGCCTGATCACGCGGCACCACCTCAAGAAGCGGGCGTGAGTGCCAGACTCTCTTCCCTTTGCCCCGCCCCCTCCCGCCCCGAGTCCCCTTTCTCCTCCGTGTCGATCTCCACAGCAGGTATCACCTCCGCTTTTCTTGTGCACTGACTTTATACAAGGCACGTTTGTCAGCTGTGTTTGTGCCTACACCCTGCTAGCGTGCGGACAACACTGGTAGCTCACAACCTCTTTGGGTCTTGGACCCGACTAAGAATCTAAGAACTGTCGACTCACCCACCTCCCCAGATAACATTGTACCTTCACATAAATTTTTATAAGTAAACTTAAATTTTTTTATTAAAAAATTTTTTTAACATTTTAAATTTATTTTTGAGAGACAGCATGAGCAGGGAAGGGGCAGAGAGAGAGACACGACACACACAGAATCCGAAGCAGGCTCCAGGCTCTGAGCTGTCAGCACAGAGCCGGATGCGGGGCTCAAACCCACGAACTGTGAGATCATGACCTGAACCCAAGTCGGAAGCTTAACCAACTGAGCCACCCAGCTGCCCCTAAATATTTTTATTTCTGAGAGAGAGAATGTGAGTGGAGGAGAGGGGCAGAGGTAAAGAGAATCCCAAACAGGCTCCATGCTCAGCGCAGAGCTCCACACGGGGCTCCATCCCACGATCCTGGTATGGTGACCTGAGTCAAAACCAATGAGTCAGACACTCAACCAACTGGGTGTCAGAAATATTGAAAATAGGGGCGCCTGGCTGGCTCACTTGGTAGGGTGTGCCATTCTTGATCCTTGCAGTTCATGAGTTCAAGCCCCACATTGCGCGTGGAGACTACTTAAAATAAAATAAAATTAAATTAAAAAGTATTGAAGATAGAAGGAAAAATAGTTTTCCCTTACAAATTCTTGCTATATACCAAGTTTTAACACTTAATGTTAAGTACTCTATATATATGTATGGGAGTAGTGTTAAGCATGTTAATGGCTAAATGTTGGAAAGATTTAACTCAGAGCCTAGATTTTCAAGGTCTTTCTACTTGAGTCCAAAGACATTTTCTTCTCTTTTTTTTTAGTTTTTCATGTTTTATTTATTTTACAGAGAGAGAGAGCGGGGGAGGGGCAGAGAGAGAGGGAGACACAGAATCAGAAGCAGGCTCCAGGCTCTGAGCTGTCAGCACAGAGCCCAACGTGGGGCTTGAACTCACAAACTGTGAGATCATGACCTGAGCCGAAGTCAGATGCTTACCCTACTGAGCCACCCAGGCGCCCCAAAGGCGTTTTCAATAGCCAGAACCAGCCTGCAGTGGTTCCGGTTAACCTGGACATCTTTGCTCTTACCAACCCTTCAGGTCCAGTGCACGTGCCAACATTACTCTCTCTGGGAAGAAGCGCAGAAAACTCCTCCAGCAGATCCGGCTGGCCCAGAAAGAGAAAGCAGCCATGGAAGGTGAGGCTGGGGCAAAGAGGTGAGGTGAGGGGGCAGCCTGGATTCACTGGGGGTCTTTCATGCTTCCTCTTTCCTTTTGCTCAGTGGAAGCCCCCACGAGGCAAGCCAGGACTAGTGAACTGCAGCCCAAACGGCAAAAGAAGACAAAAGCCCCCCAAGATGTAGACATGGAGGACCTTGAAGATAAGAGCTAAATCCCCACGCCTCCCACTGGAAGATTCTCAGCTGGAGCCAGGAGGACTCTGGTTATTTCGGAGGACTTTGGAGAAGGCATTGCCCCTTTTCACTCTTCTCAGATTCCTTTTCCTTAATGGCCTAGGGAGCTGCCCTGTAGGAATGCATCGAGAGGAAGAGAGTAGAGAAGGAAGATGGGAGACGGGGGTCCTTAACAGTCAGCTCAATTTGTAATAAAGCCCTAGACTTCTCACTGAGATGTGTGTGATTAAATGTAGGAACGGGCGGGGTCTGTGAGTGGGGAAACAAGACAGGAAATAGGACCCACGGAGCTTACTTGAGCAAAGGCAACGAGAAGCCAGCCTCTGTGCCTGGCTGGCTCAGTCAGTAGAACATGCGACTCTAGATCTCAGGTTGTGAGTACGAATCCCAATTGGGTGTAGAGATTACTTAAAAAAAATAAGAAAGTCAGAGGCACCTAGGTAGCTCAGTTGGTTAAGCATCTGTTCAGCCCAGCTCACAATGTCACCTTTATGAGTTTGAGCCCCACGTCGGGCTTTGTACTGACAGTGTGGAGCCTGCTTGGAATTCTCTCTCCCTCTCTCTGTCTCCATCACTTGTGCTTTCTCTCTCAAAATAAATAAGTAAACTTAAAAAAAAAATCCACTGTTATTTAAAAAAATTTTGGGGGGGACACTTGGGTGGCTCAGTCGGTTAAGCATCTGACTCACAGTTTGTGAGTTCAAGCCCCGTGGGCTCTGTGCAGACATCTCGGAGCCTGGAGCCTGCTTCAGATTCCGTGTCTACCTCTCTTGGCCCCTCCCCTGTTCTCTGTCTCTCCCTCTCAAAAATAAATTAACATTAAAAAAATTTGCTTGAAGTAAATAAAAAATAAATTCTTGTTTTATTTTTTTTAATTTTTTTTAACATTTATTTATTTTTGAGACAGAGAAAGACAGAGCATGAAGGGGGGAGGGGCAGAGAGAGAAGGAGACACAGAATCGGAAGCAGGCTCCAGGCTCTGAGCCATCAGCCCAGAGCCTGACGCGGGGCTCGAACTCACGGACCACAAGATCATGACCTGAGCTAAAGTCGGACGCTCAACCGACTGCGCCACCCAGGCGCCCCTAAATTCTTGTTTTAAAGTAAGTTCTACGCAGGGCTTGAACTCATGACCTTGAGATCAAGACTCGCACGCTCTACCGACTCAGCCAGCCAGTCGCCGAGGATTATATTTTTAATAAAGTGAAGACCGAGCATTATTTTTCCCATTTAACATTCAGAACTTCTGTTGGATGACAGGACTGGGGGTGTTTAATTAAAGTGAAAAGCTGCCTGTGTGGAGGTGTGTTCAACAGGGGGGGAAAAAACATCTCTCTGCCCTGTTTAATCTGTGTAAGCTTCTTTGGAAGAGGGAGGGTTTGGGTCCAGCGTTGCACCTCCTTTCTCCCTGCCACAGCCCATCCCACCTCACCCCTCTGCCAACTACATATTTTGAATTTCAAATTCAGTAAAGAATCTGTACAATGAACCTTTATAAATGCACTCTACTTAAATTTGCCAATTTTTAGCATTTTCCAACAGTTGTTTTATCTGTATGCGCTTGCAAATATGTATGCATGTGTCTTTGTTGACTCATTGGAAAGTCAACTGCAGATGAGATTTTTACCCCAGAGAACATTCCTACTTTTTTTTTTTTTTAAGGTTTTTTTTGTTGTGTTGTGTTGTGTTGTGTTGTGTTGTGTTTTGTGGGTTTTTTGAGAGAGAGCCAGCAGGGGAAGAAGCAGAGAGGAGAGAGAGAATCCCAAGCAGGCTTTGCACTGTCAGTAAGGAGTCCCACTTGGGACTCAAACTCACCAACTGTGAGATCGTGACCTGAGAGGAAATCAAAATCAAGAATTGGCCGCTTAACTGACTGAGCCACCCAGGTGGCCCAGAACATTATTTTATATAGCCAAAATACTCTTATCACACCTAAGACATTTAACATTAGCTAATACTGACTTTTTCATATTTGAATTTCCTTAATTGTTCCAATAATATCCTTTTGTTGTTGTTGAGAGAGAGAGAGCGTGAGCAGGGGAGAGGGGCAGAGGGAGAGAGAGAGAATCTAGGGCGCCACACTCAGTGAGGCCCAACACAGCCCAATCCCACAACCCTGTGACTACAACCTGAGTGGAAATGAAGAGTGGGACCTCAGCCTACTGAGCCAACTAGGAGCCCCTCCAATAATATTTTTATATATTTTTTAATTTTATATTTTTTAAAATATTTTTTATTTTTATTTTTTATATTTTATAATATTTTTTATAGCCGTTTTCCTCCTCAATCCAGGAGTTAATCAAGGATCGTGTACTTCATTTAATTGTCCTATCTCTTTTGTCTCATTCAACAGTGCTTTTTTTTTTAATGTTTATTTTTGAGAGAGCGCAAGTGGGGGTGGGGCATAGAAAAGGGGACAGAGGATCAGAAGTAGGCTCTTCACTGACAGTAGCAAGCCCGATGTGGGGCTTGAACTCATGAACCACAAGATCGTGACCTGAGCAGAAGTTGGACGCTCAAACAATTGAGCCACCCGGGTGCCCCTCATTCCACGGCACTTCTACCTATTTTAGGTAAACTTGACATTTTTGAAGAGCCCAGTGTAATTTTATTTATCTATTTAGGAATAATCCATTTCCCGTCGCTTACATCAATTTGTCTCACGATTAGTGCTTCTAAGTGTAGAAACTTGGTTAAGTGGGTGTCTGTCAGATTTCTCCATTGTTAAAGTATACTTTCCCTTTGTAATTCATAAGTAACCTTTGGGGCTGCTACTTTGAGATCGCATGAATACCCTATTCCCCAAAATCCTTTCACCCCGTGATTTTAGCACCCATGATAATCTTTACCTAATAAGTTACTGCACAAAATGGTAATTTTCTAATTTTATCCTTCAGTCACTGATATTATTCATGTGATATATTCTGTAAAGAAAACCCCTTCCTCTGTAAAAATATCACTATGGATTCTGATTGTTTCTCAGTGTGTCATAATCTATGACTATTGCTTTTACAGGCTTGAAGTCATGGCCAAAATTTGGCCAACAGGAGCCTTTTCAAGGTGGTCTCTGTGTCCTTTTGACACAACACCATCAGTATTTGAGCACTTCCTTGTTTTCTGACATGATGATCTGTTCCAATCTCACCTGCTGCTTCCCCTGGCCTAAGACTGGGATCAGCCAATTTTCCAGGGAAACAGAATTATGTCCAGTTTTGAACACAGAAAGGAAAAGCGGTTGTTTGAAAATGTATTCAGATGCAGTAAAGAGAGGAGGGGAGGCAATAGGAAGGAGAAGGAAAGACATTTTTTTTTAATTTATGTTTTTTTGAAGTAGGCTCTACATCCAATATGGGGCTTGAACTCATGACCCTGAGACTAAGTGTTACACACTCTACTGACTGAGCCGGCCAGGTGCCTCAGGAAAGACATTTTTAATATTTTGAGACAGAGAGAGAGAGAGAGAGCAGAATCTGAAACAGACTCCAGGCTCTGAGCTGACAGAGCTTCACGTGGGGCTCAAACTCATGAACCACAAGATCATGACCTCAGCTGAAGTCGGACAGTTAACTGACTGAGCCACCCAGGTGCCCCATCTTCTTTTTTTAATTAAAAAAATTATTTTAAATCTTTTTTTATTTTTGACAGAGAGAGTCAGAGTGTGAGCAGGGGAGGGGCAGAGAGAGAGGGAGACACGGAATCTGAAGCATGCTCCAGGCTCTGAACTGTCAGCACAGAGCTGGAAGCAGGTCTTTAACTCAGGAACTGTGAGACCGTGACCTGAGCTGAAGTCAGACACTTAACTGGCTGAGCCACCCAGGCGCCCTTTAATAAGTGATCTTAAGTGATGTTTGCAAAAATCTGTCAGATAGGAGACATACGCATTTTACAGATAAGGAAATGGGCTTCAAACAGTTGGGTCAATTGCTCAGGGTTACACTGCTGATAAATTGCAGACATGAATCTAGATCTGTCCAACACCAAAACAGGCACCTTTGGATTATGAAATCCTTAAGAGCAAGGACCACATAATAGTCTTATTCCTGGAGAACTTACATGTTTCAAAGGTCTCCTTAATTTTTTTTTTTTTTTTACATTTATTTATTTTTGAGAGACAGTGAGACAGGGTGCGAGCAGGGGAGGGGCAGAGAGAGAAGGAGACACAGAATCCGAAGCAGGCTCTAGGCTCTGAGCAAGCTGTCAGCACAGAGCCCAAGGCAGGGCTTGAACCCACAAAGCGTGAGATCATGACCTGAGCCGATGTTGGACGCTCGATGGACTGAGCCACCCAGGCACCCCAAAAATCTCCTTTTCCAGATCATAAGTTGAGGCTCTCAGATGGTAAGTATTGGGTCCCAGTTGGAGACAGTGTTAGGAGCAGAAATATTTATTGTTCTAGAACAGATCTTGCTAGTAGGTAGTATATGATGGGGAGAACAAAGGCAAAAGGAAAAAAAATAAACTTCCTTACAACTTATAGCCTATTGACAAGTACTTGAGACAAGCAGAATGGCCTTCCTCTGGAAGCTTAGCTGCCTCAATGTTAATATGTTGCAAGAGGCAAAAGACAACCTTAGCGTGACATTAGTGGGACCTCCAGGATCCTGTAATAAATTCCTTTGGACATTTCCTTTATCTCTACCTGCCCAAGATACATGTTAGCAATCATTGCCTAAACATATGACCCACTGATACACATTTAAGGGGGCTCACACTAAGAGTTTACTAGGTTGTAGTAATTGATCTTTTTCTAACAACAGCTAGCCCCTCAAGATCCTAGAAACCTCTCTTCCAAATTCCTTAGAGACCTAATGCTCTTCCTAACCCCCTCCCCAACCTGAAAGTTTATAATCAGCGCCTCCGTACAAACCAATAGCAGCTCTTTTTGCCCACAGGTCCTGTTCCCTTTTTAGCACCGAAGATGTCTCAAGAATTCTTTCTTGCCTATTCACTCGTGAATCCCAACATTTAGGATCAGTGAACATATTCCCTGGTTTCAATTTTCACAACACCCTAGGAGGTAGTTGTACTGTTACCATTCTCATTTCCCGAGGAGGAAGCAGGCATAGGGAGGATAAGAAGAGTATACAGCCAGTAAGTGGAAGAGCTGGAGCTTAAGCTAGACAGACTGGCCATTTTGGGGGCTATTGATGAATGCATAGGAGTTCGTCATACAGTTTCCAGGCTCCCTCTCCGCAAGGGAGAGGAAGGGCCCTGAGTTGGCAGGTTGGGGAGAGAGAGCAAAGCCTAAAGAACGGAGACTAACATGACTGTAGAGCCAGCCTGTGACTGGAAGAACACCTACAACCCAATTTATTTCGGACTTCCTCTTCCTCCCTCTCTTTCCTTTTCCTCTCGGGAATTTTCTCTCCCTTCTTTCGTTCTCCACCCCCACCCCCCGCCCCCCGCCTCGCTTTTCCCTTCCCTTCTCTCCTTTAACTGCTTTCTCCATTGTCACGGTCTGTTTACTTATCTACTTGTTTATTCGTTTAATATTGTCACTGTTTGTTGATTAAAATATTTCCCAGTGCTTCCTTTTTAAAAAACCTCGCGAGTTGAATATTTTGTATTTTTGGCTTTAGACAAAAATAATTAAATCCAGTGTGAATAGCCGCAGCCTGCTTTAGTTTGTGTGTCAAAGGCCCTTTGGGGGGGAAATGGTTTTGTTGCGGGCGGGTCGGCTTCTTGCTGTCACAGTCGCAGTCCTGCTCCGGGGATCCCGACTCCGGTCCGGAACCAACATATGAGAGTCGCGGACGTCGCCGGACTGGTTTTCCTGCGAAGCCTAGTCGCTGGTTCCTTTCAGGGTTCCCGTCAGCGCGCATGCGCTACCTGCGCTTCGCCGCTCCCGCCTCGGGCTCGGGCTAGGGCTCCGGGATGTCCGCGTTGTGCGACCCTCCCGGGGCCCCAGGGCCTCCCGGGCCTGCCCCGGCCACCCACGGTCCCGCGCCGCTCAGGTAGTCAGAGCCCCTGGCATCTTCCCCCACCGCGCGGCCCTGCGCCGATCCCCAGCCTTCTCGGCAGAAACCCGGATCCTACCTCGAGAACTCGCGTCAGGGTTCTCAGAGATTCCTGGTCCGGTCTCCCCAGAACTCAAGGGGCTGCCGCGCCAAAACTCTGGGCTCCAGTGCCCGCCCTTCTAAGATCTCGGTCGTCCCTCCCCCTAACCCGCAGCGCCCCGTTACCCCAGATCCCGGCCTTGTTCTCACAGGAGTTGGGGATATCAGAACTCTTGGGAACCCAGCTGTCCTGCCCCTTTTAGAGCCGAGAGAACCCGGAGTGTCCTGTCTTCATGGAGTCTCCCTGAGAACCCAGGCCCACAAAATGCTTCCCTCTAGCTTTTCCCTTGTCCTGCAACTAAGATACTCCCCCTTACCTTAGGGTGGTTTATTTATTTATTTAAGAAATCAAGGCACAGTCGGAGCCCTAGAGGATGCGGTCTTTGGCAGAAAAGGCAGTAAGAGGAAGGGGACTTTGCCTCTTCCCATAACACTGGCTTCTGAACCTCTACCACTGAAGCCATATGTTTTGGGAGGGGAAGGGGCTGAAAGGCAGACATTATTACCTTGTATGAACCCTGGGGATACCGTGGTTCCAAGGCACACTGAGAATGCTGGGAAGGTGGTGGTGGTTGATGTGGGGTCCAAGAGGTGTGTGCTTAGGATGCTTGCAGAATATGGGAGAAAACAGGTACTAGGAGGCCTTAACGAGGGTGCTTGTGTTTTGGGGGAAGGGCAGTAAAGTTGGAAAGGTGTTTTTAAAGCAGATGTTGTAGCCACACAAGGTATACTTACTTGATTCAACAAATACTTAATGGAGTGCTTTCCATATACCAGGCACCTCAGTAGAAGAGTATTCGGTGTTGAAGAGCACAGAAATGTTTACTGCCCTCTTGGAGCTTATAGTCTGATTACTTAACCTTGGTTTCTTTATCTGTAAAGTGGGAACATAATAGTACCTACCTTATCGGGCTGTTGTCTTGATTGAAATAATACATATAAAGTACTTCAAGAGTACCTGAGATGAGTTATCTAACATAGACATTATTGTTATTATTGAAAGAAAAATAGGTAGCATTTATTGGGTGATTAGTGGAAACTTGATATGGTGCATTAGTGCTTCACTTACATTATCTTTTGAAGCACAGTTATCCCTGTTTTATGTGGAAAAAACCCGAAGCTCACAGAGGGAATGTAATGTGCCCACCATCTCCCAACACTCTAAATCTGCTTCTCTTGCTTTCTTTTCAGTGCTCAAGAGCTGTCCCAGGAAATCAAGGCTTTTCTGACTGGCGTGGACCCTATTCTGGGCCACCAACTCTCGGCCCGGGAACATGCTCGCTGTGGCCTTCTCCTGCTCCGCTCTTTGCCACCGGCTCGGGCCGCCGTGCTTGACCACTTGCGAGGCGTCTTTGATGAGAGCGTCCGGGCCCACCTGGCTGCCTTGGACGAAAGCCCTGTGGCTGGCCCCCCTCACCTCCGTCCACCCCCACCCTCCCACGTCCCTGCTGGGGGACCTGGTCTAGAAGATGTGGTGCAGGAAGTGCAGCAGGTGCTGTCTGAGTTTATCCGGGCCAACCCGAAGGCCTGGGCACCTGTGATTAGCGCGTGGTCCATTGACCTCATGGGGCAGCTGAGCAGCACATACTCAGGCCAGCACCAGCGTGTGCCCCATGCCACTGGCTCCCTCAACGAATTGCTGCAGCTGTGGATGGGCTGCCGGGCCACCCGCACATTAATGGACATCTATGTTCAGTGTCTCTCAGCTCTCATTGGTAGTTGCCCAGATGCCTGCGTGGATGCCTTGCTGGATACCTCTGTCCAGCATTCCCCACACTTCGACTGGGTTGTGGCCCATATTGGCTCCTCTTTTCCTGGCACCATCATCTCCCGAGTTCTCTCCTGTGGCCTTAAGGATTTCTGTGTTCACGGTGGGGCTGGAGGTGGAGCTGGTGGCAGTGGTGGAAGCTCTTCTCAAACCCCCTCTATAGACCCCTTTCCTGGATCTCCTGCTATCCCTGGGGAGAAACGGGTGCCCAAGATTGCCTCAGTTGTAGGCATCCTAGGGCACCTGGCCTCCCGCCACGGAGACAGCATCCGACGGGAGCTTCTGCGAATGTTCCATGATAGCCTGGCAGGGGGCACTGGGGGCCGGAGTGGGGACCCCTCCCTTCAGGCCACAGTCCCCTTCCTACTGCAGCTGGCGGTCATGTCACCAGCTTTGCTGGGCACGGTCTCTGGAGAGCTGGTGGACTGCCTTAAGCCCCCAGCCGTGCTGAGCCAGCTGCAGCAGCACCTGCAGGGATTCCCCCGAGAGGAGCTGGACAACATGCTGAACCTGGCTGTGCACCTGGTGAGCCAGGCCTCTGGGGCAGGTGCCTACCGCCTGTTGCAGTTCCTGGTGGACACAGCCATGCCTGCCTCAGTCATTACCACCCAAGGCCTGGCTGTGCCAGACACTGTGCGTGAGGCCTGTGACCGGCTGATCCAGCTGCTGCTTCTGCACTTGCAAAAACTGGTTCATCACCGGGGAGGGTCGCCTGGGGAAGGGGTGCTGGGTCCGCCCCCACCCCCCCGCCCTGTGCCCTTTCTAGATGCGCTAAGAAACCACGTCGGAGAGCTGTGTGGAGAGACATTACGATTGGAACGGAAGCGCTTCCTCTGGCAACACCAGCTCCTGGGCCTGCTCTCTGTCTATACTCGGCCTAGCTGTGGACCTGAGGCCTTAGGCCATCTCCTGAGCCGGGCCCGAAGCCCTGAAGAATTGAGTCTGGCCACCCAATTATATGCGGGGCTGGTGGTCAGTCTGTCTGGCCTCCTGCCTCTGGCTTTCCGAAGCTGCCTGGCTCGGGTGCATGCAGGGACTTTGCAGCCTCCCTTCACTGCCCGGTTCCTGCGCAACTTGGCACTGCTAGTCGGGTGGGAACAGCAGGGTGGTGAGGGCCCTGCAGCCCTAGGGGCCCGGTTTGGGGAGTCTGCGTCAGCCCATTTGTCTGACCTGGCTCCTCTCCTGCTACATCCTGAGGAGGAAGTAGCTGAAGCTGCTGCCTCCCTCCTGGCCATCTGTCCCTTTCCTCAAGAAGCCCTGTCCCCCTCCCAACTCCTGGGACTGGTGAGAGCTGGAGTGCATCGCTTCTTTGCCTCTCTGAGGCTGCATGGCCCCCCAGGTGTGGCTTCGGCCTCTCAGCTTCTTACCCGCCTCTCTCAGACCTCTCCAGCTGGGCTCAAGGCTGTCTTGCAGCTGCTAGTCGAGGGAGCCTTACATCGGGGCAACACAGAACTGTTTGGAGGGGAAGTGGACAGGGACAATGAGACTCTTTCAGTTGTCTCCGCTCCTTTGGCTTCTGCCTCCCTGTTGGACACGAACCGGCGGCACACTGCAGCCGTGCCAGGTCCTGGAGGGATTTGGTCAGTTTTCCACGCTGGAGTCATCGGTCGTGGCCTAAAGCCACCCAAGTTTGTGCAGTCGCGAGATCAGCAGGAAGTGATCTATAACACCCAGAGCCTCCTCAGCCTCCTGGTGCACTGCTGCAGTGCCCCCGGGGGGACTGAATGTGGGGGCTGCTGGGGGACTCCCACCCTGAGCCCGGAGGCAGCCAAAGCAGTGGCAGTGACGTTAGTGGAGAGTGTGTGTCCTGATGCAGCTGGTGCTGAGCTAGCCTGGCCCCCTGAGGAGCATGCCCGGGCCACCGTGGAGCGGGATCTCCGCATTGGCCGGCGCTTCCGGGAACAGCCCCTGCTCTTTGAGCTGTTAAAGCTGGTAGCAGCTGCTCCCCCAGCCCTGTGCTACTGCTCCGTGCTCCTGCGGGGGCTACTGGCCGCCCTCTTGGGTCATTGGGAAGCCTCTCGCCACCCTGATACAGCTCACTCCCCTTGGCACCTGGAGGCATCCTGCACCCTGGTAGCAGTCATGGCTGAGGGAAGCCTCCTGCCACCAGCCCTGGGGAATATGCACGAGGTATTTAGCCAACTGGCACCTTTCGAAGTGCGTCTGCTGCTGCTCAGTGTCTGGGGCTTTCTCCGGGAGCATGGGCCATTGCCCCAGAAATTCATCTTCCAGTCAGAGCGTGGTCGCTTCATCCGGGACTTCTCCAGGGAGGGTGGGGGTGAGGGTGGACCCCATCTCGCGGTTCTGCACAGTGTCCTCCACCGCAACATTGACCGCTTGGGGCTTTTCTCTGGCCGTTTCCAGGCACCTTCACCGTCCACTCTCCTTCGGCAGGGGACATAGCCTTTTCCATGATTCGGAAGCCAAGGGACGTTAAGCAGTGAGGGGGGGGGGGGGGGCTAAGGTGCTGCAGAAAGGTGGAGGTTTCTCTTCTAAACCTTGGCCTAAAGAGCGGTGTCACTTTTTTCCTCCCCCGCCTTTTTTTCTAAATAAAATTTACCGAGTTGAGAAAAGCAGAGTCCAGTGCCTCTGTCTGATGCTTAAGAGCTGGCAAAGTCGGACAGCGCCTGGCTCTGAACAATCCCGCCCCCGCCATCAGGCCACGCCCCTGGCCCCGCCTTCCGCGGGCATTTATTGTGTGCGCTCTGCCAATGGGGTAGCCGCCCGGCCGTTGTGTGGCCGGGCCAATCAGAAGGCCGGAAGGGGCGGGCGCTAAGATACGTGGCTCAACGCGCGCGGGGGGAGGGGAGGCTCGGGGTCAAGGAGCAAACCCGGCACAAGATGGCGGCGGTAGCGGCAGTGGCGGCGCGTAGGAGGCGGTGAGGAGCCCGGAATCCCGGGGCACGCCCGGGACGCCCCCAGGCCCCCCAAGCCCCATATTTCTCTTTCCTGTATGTCCTCCTAAAACTCTGTCACTCACGGCCTCGTGAGCACCCTTTGTCTCTCTGGAGGCGGCCTCAGGCGCCCCCAGTTTCCTCGCGGTAGATCCGCGCGGCGTTGGGGGCCCTTGCTTCTGGGGCTTCCCGCTCCAGCCCGGCGGCTCAAGAGGGCTGCAGCCGTTTGCTCTTCTTGGCTTTGGCCGCTCGCAGCCGTCCCCCCTCGCTTGGCGGCTCGCGGCGGTTAACGCTGCCGCCTCCTTCCTGCAGTGCGCGGGGCCATCGGGGCGGGGGACGAGACGCGGCCCGGCCTCCGGGAACGCAGCCTGCTGCCCCGCGGGTCCCTCAGCCGGGAAGCACCGCGGCTTGCTGTCCGGTCTGCACTACCTTTCTTGCCCTACCCCCCAGAGTCTCGGACCCTGCCCTGCCCTTGTCTTCACGTGGACACCAACCCTGGCTTGCTCGGTATCCACGGTCGCTGGGCACGTTAACTTCACGGCCTGCCTGGATGATGGTGCTCAAACACAACATGCAATCGAATGGTTTGGTCTGCGCTCTCGAGTTTATATTACAAAAAAACCAAAAAACAAAAACGGTTCAAAACAATCACCAGCGCCACAAAGCGTTTACCCGGACCTAACGGATATACCGGGGTGGGAGAGGCATGTACTGTCAACCAGCAGTGAAAAAAAGATTGGACTGTAAACTCAACTCTCTGGAAGCCTGTGATCTGAAACAATAAACGGGTGCATCTTACCCTGTGGCTCATTCCTGACTTTGGCTTGTGACCGCCTCTTGCTCTGGGGCGTTCAAGGCATCCCTGAGTACATAGAGCCTTCCAACAGGTCACATTTGAAAGATCTTTTAGAAATCCTATCCTCATTGGCATTTCTCCAAGCCCATTTTATAGATTGTGCAAATAGTACTCCAGAGGGTATTTAAGTCTGATTACTGCTGCTCTGGGCAGGTAGACCTGGGGTCAGTGGTGTAGTGTGCCTGCTGCAGTCACTCCTCAAGACTTGGGCCCCAAACCTTGCTGTTGAATTTTCTGGTAGCATTTCTTCTGCTGGTTTTGCTACTGATTATTCCTGGTTGGCCTATCAAACCACAGTGCCTGGTGTTTTCCTCACTTTTCTGTGTGGCCTGACTTCCTTTGCATATTCTTCGGGAACTGGAGGGCTTACTGTGTTGGGTGATTTCCTTTCTGGTGATTTTCCTTAGTTTAGGTTTCAAGCCAGTATTGAGGCTAATGCTGGATACAATGTATATAGTAAGCCCTACTCTTTAGCTACCTTGTTAGCTAGTAGGTTGCAAACTTTTAAGGCTGAGAAGAAAGGGAATCATGTGTTGTGTTTTCTCCCCTATTTGGAACACCTGCATCAGTCACTGGAAAGGATGTTTAAAATGCAGATTCCCGAACTCCCGGGATATGCACTTAATAAGTCCTGCAGGTAATTCTTAAGAGACAATAAAGTTTGAGAACCTCTGTTTAGGGTTTACTCAGAATGGGCGAACATATCTTTCAAACTAACTTGTTCAAATAAGCCTATTAGTCCCTTTTCTGTCATTTGAGAGCACATTGGGGAAGTGACAGTTTGTGGTAACCTTGGGGTAATGGTCCTTAATGACGCAGGCACTTTTCATAGGTTGTGTGCTGTATTGTGTATCGTGAAGTATATGGGCCCCGGAGTCAGGCAGAGCTGAGTTCAGTCTCAATGTCGCCCCTTACTAGCTTTTCAGTTTTGGATGGATCATCGAACCTATTATGCCTCAATTTTCCCATCTGGGAAAAACCCCAACCCTACATTCACAAAGAAAATAACGAAAAAGAGGGAGTGTGTATAAAGAAGTGGTTTTGAATGGTGGTTGCCCATTAGAGTCGTTTTGGGAAATTTAAAAAAACTGACGCCCCGCTTCGTGCCACTTCGGTCAGAATCGCTGGGAGCAAGACCCAGGTGTTGGCACTTTTAAAAACTGCAGGGAAAATTGAAAACTAGGGATATAGGCAGTTAGGCCCCTGGAGGAACATTAGGGCTCCGTACATGTAGCTGTTATTTTTTGTTTTTCAGGCTTAGGTAGTGGTAGTGGTGACTTATTTTGAAGACACAGGAGTAGACATCAGAGGACCAGTATGCCTAGGGTGCTGGGGATGTTAGGACTCTATTGTGATAGCAGGCTAGCTGCGGGTACATCCTTAACATTTTCACCCTAGCTCCCCCTGAGGTCTTGCCCGTGGGAAGGCCGGGCTCGCTTTGTTTCTCTTTTCCTCCCACGGTGCCACCACTTCCCCCGGGACTGGCTGTTACTGCTCCTTTCCTCTGAGAGGCTGATGTAACCAGAGTCCACACCAGGGCCTCTGAAGGCCAAAGATCCTTTTTCCACTTCCTGTGCCTTTTGAAGGGAAGGTGTGAGCGAGCCAGCTCCTCACGCCTAACGCTTCACCCCATGTCCACTCTGCCTTTTCTATTTAACCAGACTCTGTCTTTCTCCCCTTTTAGGGTTGTGGTGGGAAGGGGCCTTTACCTCAGGAGGTGGAGCCCTTTCTGACCTCTGTGCTGATCGTTCCCTCTTTGTCTTTTTTCTCCTCAGGTCTTGGACAGGTTTGGTACTCGCTTGTTTAGGTGTCTGTCTGGGAGTTACCCTTGCTGTGGATAGAAGCAACTTTAAGACCTGTGAAGAGAGTTCCTTCTGCAAGTATGATATTTCTTAGAGAGTGGGATGGAAACTGGGGTAATGTGGGAGGTGCTGTGGCAGATTGGGTAGCCTGGGGACACTTGAGGTGGTAGAGGGACCTAGGAACATCGGGGAACCCTGCCACCTTCCCATTTCGCTTGGCAGGAGGCAACGGAGCATACGGCCAGGCCTCTCTCCGTACCGAGCCTTGCTGGATTCTCTGCAACTTGGTCCTGATGCCCTCACAGTCCATCTGATCAACGAGGTCACCAAGGTCAGGGGAGAAAAGGAGGAGTCTGGCGGGGGTGGAGAAATGGCTAAGGGGTAATTCGGGAAAGGTGAACCTGTAGCCAGCCAACATCCTTTCCCAACTATCTTGGGATTTTATGAGGAATAAGGAGGAGACCCCTCAGGAGGGAGTGAGTTCAGAGGGCATTCTGTGGTGTAGCCCTCTCCCTTCCCCACATCCAGACCTCTGCCCCCACAGGTGTTGCTGGTGCTGGAGCTCCAAGGGCTTCAAAAGAACATGACTCGGATCAGGATTGATGAACTGGAGCCCCGGCGGCCCCGATACCGGGTGCCAGATGTGTTGGTGGCTGATCCCCCTACAGCTCGGTAAATTTTTCCTGAGAAACCTATCCATTTCCGCAGCCTCTTTCTCCTTCTTGATGCAACTTTATTTGACTGACTTTCTTTTCTGTTTTTGGGTAACAGCTGACTAGCATCTTGCCACTCTCCTCAACCTTGCTCCATTTCTCCCTCTGCTTTATGTATTTTCTCTTTCACTTTTTGTCTTCTTTCATTCTGCAAACAGCTATTGCCTCCGTTTCTGTGCCAGGCCCGGGCTAGGTGCTGACGACGGGAGAGGAAATAAACAAGGCCCCAGGTCTTGCCCTCCAGCATTGTGTCTGTGTGGTTGGTTCCTCCCTTACCTCTCCTTCCGATCACTTTTCTTTTTTCTTTCTTTCTCCTCAGATACTCAGGATAGGATTACTCAAATTCTTGAGTCATGCCACACAGTCATTATGAGTATTCCGTGTATGGCTCTCTCTTTTAAGTTTGCTTATTTATTTTTTTCAGTAATCTCTGTGCCCAATGTGGGGCTCAAAACCATGACCCCAAGATCAAGAGTCCCACGCTTTTCTGACGGAGCCAGTCAGGCACCCTGTGCATGGCTTTCTATTAAGTACTTAATTTACAATTCGATATGATGAACCCTCCACGTTGTATACCCTTTACCTAACCCAACCATATACTTCTCCCTGTCCTGTGCCCCTGATCACCCCCACAGGTGATTGTTATTCTCAAGTTTATCATTCCCTTGTTTTTTTGTTCTTACAGTTGTACCGTGTATGGGTAAGAACATATGTACACAAACATATTTGTATTTACATACCTAAGCCATAAATATTGTAGTTGTGTTTGGTTTTGAGTGTTACAGGGCAAGTAACTTAGTGAATGTGGGCTTCTGGAATTTCCTTTTTTTTTTTTTTTTTTTTTTAACATTTATTTATTTTTGGGGAGAGAGGGAGCAAGTACACATGTGCAGGAGAAGGGGCAGAAAGAAAGGGAGAGAGAGAATCCCAAGCAGGCTCCGTGCTGCCAGTACAGAGCCTGGCTTGGGGCTTGATCTTACAAACTGTGAGATCATGACCTGAGCCAAAATCAAGAGTCGGGTGCTCAACTGACTGATCCACCCAGCTGCCCCTGGAATTTCCATTTTTTGCGTAACTTTATATAGCTCTGTTGCATGTAGCTTTAGAAATTCATGTTTACTGCTGTAGACTATTAACGTATGAATATATCCCACCTCATTGATCCCTTTCTGCATTAAGGGGCACTTGGGTTGTTCCCAGTATTTCTGCTATTCAGAGTGTTGGCGTGAGCACTCTTGTCCATGTCTCCTGTGTCCGTGTGCACGAGTTTCTCTTTGGGGCAGAGCCACAGAGTTGTAGAATGTGGAAACACTGTTTTCCAAGGTAGAGCCGGAGCAACTGACAATTTACACTTCCACCAGCAGTATAGAAAAGGCCTCTTTGACCCACATCTTCTGCAACCCTTAATACTATTGGACTGAATTTTGGTTGATAGAATGGCTGTAGAATGATGCTGTGTGGTTTTCTTGGCTTCGTTGTCTTTCCCAGTTTTTTAGTGAGACTGAGCACCTCTGCACATGTCTGTCTGTTCTGGTTCATAATTCTGTGAAACGCTGGTTCATAGTTCTGCTCATTCTCCTGTTGTTCATCCTTACTGATTTGTAGAAATTTTCTTTCTTTTTTTTTTTTTAAAGTAATCTCTGCACCCAAGATGGGCTCAAACTCATAACCCCAAGATCAAGAGTCGCATACTCCACCGACTGAGCCAGCTGGGTGCCCCAGAAATTCATTAGTTTTTTTTTTTTTCTTTTTATGCTTACTTATTTATTTTGAGAGAGAGAGTGTGTGTGTATGTGCACGAAAGTGGGGAAGGAGAACAGAGAGAGGGAGAGGGACAATTTTAAGCAGGCTCTACGATGTCAGCATAGAGCTTGATGCGGGGCTCAATCCCATGAGCCATGAGATCATCCCCTGAGCTGAAATCAAGAATTGGATGCTTAACTGACTAAGTCACCCAGGCGCCCCATTCATTAGTCTTGATCCTTTCTCACTTACCTGTATTGTAGCTCTATCCTTTTCCAGTTTGTAGCTTATCTTTTTACTCTCCTAAAGGTGTCTTGAAAAAAATTAAAAAAAAAATTTTTTTTTTTCAACGTTTATTTATTTTTGGGACAGAGAGAGACAGAGCATGAATGGGGGAAGGGCAGAGAGAGAGGGAGACACAGAATCGGAAACAGGCTCCAGGCTCTGAGCCATCAGGCCAGAGCCCGACGCGGGGCTCGAACTCCCGGACCGCGAGATCGTGACCTGGCTGAAGTCGGACGCTTAACCGACTGCGCCACCCAGGCGCCCCGAAAAAATTTTTTTATTTTAGAATAGTTTTAGATCTTTAGTGCAAGGATCTTATGAGAGTTCTTGTATACCCTGCACTCCTCTTCCCCTGTTGTTAGTATTAATGCAGTACATTTGTCATCCCTGATGGCTTGATATCATTGTTACTAACTAAAGTCCATGTTTTATTCAGATTTCCCTAGTTTTTATCTAATAAAAGGTTATCTAACAGTTTTTATCCTTTTTCCAGGATCCCACCTAGGATAACGTATTTAGTTGTCAAGTCTCCTTAGGCTTCTCTAGACTGGGACAGTTTTTCAAACTTTTCTTGGTTTGATGACATCTGAATGAGAAAATTTGGATTTGATAAGCAGGAATTCTGGATTTGAAATGTCGTGCATATCAATCTTTACTTTCTGATGTTAGCACTTTCTAAGTTGTGTTTTCTGTTTTTTAATGTTTATTTTTGAGAGAGAGCGTGTGCCAGCAGGGGAGGGGCAGAGAGAGAGGGGGACAGAGGATCTGAAGTGGGCTCTGTGAGATCATGACCTGAGCCGAAGTCGGACGCATAACTGATTGAGCCAGCCAGGTGCCCTCTAAGTTGTGTTTATTTTTTATTTGTTTATTTTTTTGAGCGAGAGAGGGCTCAAGTGAGTGAGGGGCAGAGAGAGAAGGAGGGAGAGGGAAGTGGGGCTCACCCAAAGCGGGGCTCAAGCTTGCCCAATGCGGGGCTCGACCTCACCTGAAGCGGGGCTCAAGCTCACCTAGTGAGGTGCTCACGCTCATGAACTGTGAGATCATGACCTGAGCCAAGGTTAGATGCTTAACCAACTGAGCCATCCAGGTGCCCCTAAGGTATGTTTAAATAATTCTCTATTTCAAAGTCGGAAAAAAAAAATGTTTTTCAAGTTTACATCTTCTAAAAATCTTAGGGGTGCCTGGCGAGCTCAGTCAGTAGAGCATGTGACTCTTGATCTCAGAGTCATGAGATCAAGCCCCACGTTGGGTGTAGGGATTACTTTAAAAAAAAAGTTAAAGAATCATAACCTGTCTGGAGTTGATATTAGTATGTAGTATGAGGTAGGAATATAGATGGTACCATTTTCTTCCTATTCCCAAAATGTTTTTCCTCCTTCACTATCAGATAGTCCTTTCCTCACCGAACTGCCATGCTACCTCTGTTACATTTGGAACTTCTACGTATGCTTGGGTCCGTTGCCCAGCGCTTACTTGATTCCTTTGATTTGTCCATCCTTGGCACTGTCCCCACACGCCTATAGCCCTTCGCAGGTCCCCTCTCTTCTGAAGTGTTGTGACTACTTTTGATCCTTTGCACTTCCTTGTATCCCTTCTGATCTCTTTCCCAGGCTTTCTGTCTCTGGCCGTGATGACAACAGCGTGGAGCTTACTGTGGCTGAGGGACCCTATAAAATCATCTTGACGGCGCGGCCATTCCGCCTTGACCTGCTAGAGGACCGCAGCCTTCTGCTCAGTGTCAATGCCCGAGGACTCTTGGATTTTGAGCACCAGAGGGCCCCCAGGGTCCCGTGAGTACGGGGCCTGGGACCGGAAGGGACCTGGTGTAAAAGAGCCTAGGGGTGTGGTGGGTTTGGCACTGGTTCCCTGGGAGGAGACAGGGTGGCAGGACCACCAGGTAGGGGGTGGGGCTGGGAGAAGCTGACTCTCAGGGAGGGTAGGAAGCAGACCCGGGTCACAGTTTTCTCCGTTTCCTGTACAGACCAGGAGGCAAGTCAGTTTTGTCCCTGAGCTGTACCCTGGGCACCTCCTCTGGGAGGCCTGCCTGGGTCTGCCTTTTCCTCCTTCCCCTCTCACACCATCACATTTCCCAGATTTATTTTCTTCCTTTTTTGTTTTTTTTGTTTTTGTTTTTGTTTTGTTTTGTTTTGTTTTGTTTTGTTTCTTTTCCCCCCACCCCCCCATCTCTGGAAGTTTGTCGACTGAAACTCACTTTTATGTTTCTGTTTTTGTGTTGGTTTTGTGCCTCCTTTCCCCCTTCCCTACCCATCTCCTCCTGCCCCAGTTTCTCGGATAAAGTTAGTGTCACGCTCGGTAGCATTTGGGATAAGATCAAGAACCTTTTCTCTAGGTAAATCCATGGCCACTGGTACTGTATCTGTTCCTCTGCCCTTACCTGCCCTTTACTCTGGCCCCCAAGGGAAGGTGCCCCAGACCTTCCCATGCCCCACCCTGCCCTCACCCTTCTTTCCCCAGGTATGTGGGTATCTGGTCACTCTTCCCCGTTCCCTTGGCTGGGAGCCCCCTGGGAGAAGGAAGATGAAATGCTGGAAGTTCTTGAGGAATGTAGGCAGCTTCTTGCTTTGCCAAGGGGTGGAGAGATACTGCCTGTTGCTGGGGTTTCTGGCTCTCAGCTGGGGCGCACTGAGGCTCTAGGTAGAGCTGCTTGCCAGCTGCCCTTGAAAGCATTCTTTGGCAGAACCTCTTGTTTGAGTCCCTGCATATATCCGTAGAGGCTTGACCATGGTATGACCCACTTGCCTTTGTAAAACCCTGATGTCAGGCCAAGAGGCCCGGTGACAGTAGTTGGGGCCAGAGTCTCGGAGGCAGCATAGCCAGCACTGGCATTCCCAATGCAGGCACTGGAGCCATCCTGCCTGTCTCTTCTGGAAGTGGGCAGAGGCTGGGGATTTGGTCCTGTGTGTGGAAGGCCCCTCCTGGTGGCATTTACTCATCTCCCTTCCTCACTTCTCTCCCCGTCCTTGGCACATTTATCTGCTCGCTGGGGTCCCTCACCAAGCTTTAACGTTCAGTCCCTTCCTCCAATGCCTTCGTTCCTTTGGACCCTTGGCTCTCTATTCCCTTACCCCTCCTTCCACTAGCCCCTCGTCCCTGCCCCCTCTGGATTGGAGCAGACAGCTCTCCTACCTTCCAGGCAAGGATCAAAAGACCCAGCTGAGGGTGGTGGGGACCAGCCCGAGGAAATGCCTGGGGACGGTGACAAGGCAAGTCGGTGGGCCAGGTGGTTGGGGCACAGGGCTGGCCGGGAGGCTGGAGGGGAAAGGCCCACAGGAAATTTGAGCTCAGTCTCCTCATCGGAGATGGAATTTAGAAAAGGGTGGGGGAAGAGAGAGCTGTGTGTGATTGGAGGTGGTCTGCTTTCCTCCTCACAGCCAGAGGAGACCCAGGGGAAGGCAGAGAAAGATGAGCCAGGAGCCTGGGAGGAGACATTCAAAACCCACTCTGACAGCAAGCCATATGGTGAGGGACTGCAAGAGCCTTGGACAGGGATGCAGGGACTCCTTGTCAAACGGGAGCTCTGGAGCCCAGTTTTTGCTTTCCTTCCAGGCCCCACGTCTGTGGGTTTGGACTTCTCTCTGCCGGGCATGGAGCATGTGTACGGGATCCCTGAGCATGCTGAAAACCTGCGGCTGAAGGTCACTGAGTGAGTCCCATGGTGACACCAGGACATGGAGGGGAGGGGAGGGGAGAGAGAGGTCGGAAGTTGAGGCTGTGGGGTGGTGTCCATGCAGTTTGGATACTCCAGACAAGCATGAACCACTTCCTGAGGCCAGATCTCCTTGGTGATCAGAAAATTCTTCAAGTAAGGGTAGAGGAACGAGTTCTTATTACTCACCTATATCTGTGGGGTGGAGGTTGTGGGTGCCATAGCCTAAGGCCAGTCTGTCTGTCTGCCTTCAGGGGTGGGGAGCCGTATCGCCTCTACAATTTGGATGTATTCCAGTATGAACTCTACAACCCCATGGCCTTGTATGGGTCTGTGCCTGTGCTCCTGGCACACAGCCCTCATCGAGACTTGGGCATCTTCTGGCTCAATGCCGCAGAGACCTGGGTTGACATATCTTCTAACACTGCAGGGAAGGTGAGCGTGCAGGCGGGGAGCAATGAGTGCATCATCAGGCCTGAGACAAACGAGTGTGCTGGGGCATTTGCTTTAAAGAGGCTGGCGGGAGGCCCACAGGGGTACCTGTTTGGGGACTGCAACGGAGAAGAGGCCCTTGGCCTTGGGAGCAGCATGTGAATTCCCCAGTCATTTCCAGAAAACACATACTAATGGGGAAGGTATTGCCCTTTCTGCACTCATGGTTGGTACATTTCTTATTGACTCCACATCACGTACTAGATACTTTTCTAGGTGCTGGGAATGTATTGCTCATTGAGGTAGGAAAGGTCCTCGCTGTCAGGGTGGAAGACAGATGTCAGACATATAACAAGGCAGGGGAGTTCAGTGGTGGTAAGTGCTGAGAAAGAAATGCAGTGGTCACATGCTGGGGATGGGGACAGTGCTGCTTTTATGGTGTGGTCCGGGAAAGCCTTACTGAGGAGGTGACCCTTCACCTCAGCCCAGAGTGACTTGTTAGGAGCCAGCTGTGTGAGGATTCTGAGAACATTGGCTTTGTCGCCGGGTCAAGGAAGAAGAGGGTAGGTGTTAGACCTGTGTCTGTGGTTCCCTCTGTAGACCCTGTTTGGGAAGATGCTAGACTACCTGCAGGGCTCTGGAGAGACCCCGCAGACAGATGTCCGCTGGATGTCAGAGAGTGGCATCATTGATGTCTTCCTGCTGCTTGGGCCCTCTGTGTCTGATGTGTTCCGGCAGTATGCCAGCCTCACAGGTACGCGCGTCCCCTCTCTGCCAGCCAGCAGCCTCCTTTGCTGGCCCTTGTCTTCTTGAAAGGGATGACTGCATTTTCAAAAATCCTGTGCCTCAGCCTACTTCCTAGCTCCACACCCTTCGCTTTCTGTCTAGTTGACAAACTTCCCTCGATTTCTGGGTGTTCCCATTGGCCCCGGGTTGGGCCTGACCCCACTGTGACCCCCATGCCTGCAGGGACCCAGGCATTGCCCCCGCTCTTCTCCCTCGGCTACCACCAGAGCCGCTGGAACTATCGGGATGAGGCCGATGTGCTGGAAGTCGATCAGGGCTTCGATGATCACAACCTGCCCTGTGATGTCATTTGGCTGGACATCGAGCATGCTGATGGCAAGCGGTACTTCACCTGGGATCCCAGCCGTTTCCCCCAGCCCCTTACCATGCTCGAACACTTGGCCTCCAAGAGGCGGAAGGTAAGAGGACTGTGGCCATGCTTAGTCTTCTCAGGCACAGCAGCCCTGGAGAGTTCTGAGCACCCATGTTCCTTGCCCGCAGCTGGTGACCATTGTGGACCCCCACATCAAGGTGGACTCCGGCTACCGCGTACACGAAGAGTTGCAGAACCGGGGTCTGTATGTTAAAACCCGGGATGGCTCTGACTACGAGGGCTGGTGCTGGCCAGGTAGGTGGGCCTAGAGTTGAGGGAGAGGCTGTCGCGAAACCAGGGAGTTAGGATGGTAGCCATTTTGCTCCTGGGAGGTTGACAGCCACCCTTAACTTGTCCTAGGCGCAGCTGGTTACCCTGACTTTACCAATCCCACGATGAGGGCCTGGTGGGCTAACATGTTCAGCTTTGACAATTATGAGGTACGTCAGCCCCTCCCCTCCCCGCGTCTGTCTTTCCCACCCTGCCTCCGTGAGTCTTGTCATTCTCCACTGGCCAGCCCTGCTGTGGTTGGCTGCCTATGTTTATCCCGAGGCTTGATCCTGGGAGGACCCTGAGAAGGGCTTCTTTTTGCATTCCTAGGAGTTCTTTCATAGTTTGTCATCTTTCTCTCCTTTGTCATTCTGACCCTATTTCTGCCTTGTGTACTTAGGGCTCAGCTCCCAACCTCTATGTCTGGAATGATATGAACGAACCATCTGTGTTCAATGGTCCTGAGGTTACCATGCTCAAGGATGCGCAACATTATGGGGGCTGGGAGCACCGAGACGTGCATAACATCTATGGCTTCTATGTGGTAAGAGGCTGAGTGAGGAGGGCCTGAGGGTCGGGGAACTCGCACCAGATGACGGCAGGCTTTTTGCTCCTCACCACCCGTCCTCTTCTGTCTCCACCCAGCACATGGCGACTGCAGAGGGGCTTGTGCTGCGCTCTGGGGGCCTAGAGCGCCCCTTTGTCCTGAGCAGGGCTTTCTTCGCCGGCTCCCAGCGTTTCGGTAAGACTTGGAGAACAGAGCTGTGGCAGAGGGTGTGAAGGCCAGATCGGAAGAGTGACGCGCCAAGGCCTGCTTCTCCGAGCAGTCCGTCCACACAGCTGTCCTCTGAGAACAGCGCACCGCATCCCCCACCCCGCTGTCCCCGGCACTCAGAGGGAACCAGGGATCGGGGGTCCTGTCCCCTTTCAAGTGCTTTTGTGCATTTTGCCGTGCCTTCCTCAACAGGACCCTGGGGGCCCTAGAGCGGACGTGGCAGGTCAGAGGAGTCAGCTGTATGAAAAGCGGAGCCCTTCACTGTCTGCAAACTCCATCTCCCTGTCTTCCTTAGGAGCTGTGTGGACAGGGGACAACACTGCTGAGTGGGACCATTTGAAGATCTCTATCCCTATGTGTCTCAGCTTGGGGCTGGTGGGACTTTCCTTCTGCGGAGGTGAGAGGGGGAGGAATTGGGGGTCTTGGTCTGGTGGGAGAGGAGCAAGTAGAGGGCGCGGGACCCAGGCGTGGACAGAGCAAGCTGAGGGTCCAGGGTGGGGCCTGGGGGAGCTCCTTAGGCAGCAGCCCTCCTTCACCCACTTTTCCAACCTGCTTCCTCCCTCCCCTTTCTTAGCGGATGTGGGCGGTTTCTTCAAAAACCCAGAGCCAGAGCTCCTTGTGCGCTGGTACCAGATGGGTGCCTACCAGCCATTCTTCCGGGCACACGCACACTTGGACACTGGGCGGCGAGAGCCCTGGCTCTTACCTACTCAGTACCATGACATAGTCCGAGATGCCTTGGGCCAGCGGTATTCCTTGCTGCCCTTCTGGTACACTCTCTTCTATCAGGCTCATCGTGAAGGCATTCCTGTCATGAGGTAAGGCATTCAGCTGGGTCTGTGTAGAGTGGGCCGAGGTGGCTAAGGGGCAGTGGGGACTGGGTTCCATCTCTGGGCCTCTCTTGTCACCCACCAGGGCCTTATGAAAGAGGGAAACTCTGGTTTCAAGGTCAAGAGTAAGAAAAGAATAAAGGGGATGAGTAGCAGTAAACATTACTGCCAGGCGTTGTTCATCGCTATCCCCAGAGGCTGAACCAAGGTAGACGAGTCCTTCTGTCCTTGGGAGCAAGACAGACGGACGTATGCAAATATACAAATAAGAAAATTGCCAACAGTGCTCTTTGAAAAAATAGAACAGGGATATGGAATTAATTTCTACAAATGGCCTTCTTAAGAAGGGCATGTGAGAGATGGCCTGACTAATGAAGAAGATGGCCTGTGACCTCAAGGAAGAATGTTCCCACAGAGGAGGCTGCAAGTGCAGAAATTGTACAGTGGCAATGAGTTTGTTGTGTTCCAGGAATAGAAAGCCTTGTGTGTTTCAGGGTAAGGAACCGGAGGGAGAGGTAGAAGATGATATGGGAGAGGAAAATTTCACCTGACCCAGGATGACAAAATGGCCACTGGAGAGTTGCGTGGAGAATGTTTTAAGATGGGACAGGGGAGGAGGAGGCAAGGAGATGGGTTAGCAAGTTCAATGACTAGCCCCAGGGTAGGGCGCATAGCTGAGGCCTTCAGGTCAGTTGAGCTGTCTGGTTGCAAGCTCCTGGGTTGTGCTGTTCTTTCCTCCAGTTCCTGGGGCAGCATCTTTGACATCTGCCAAGACAGCAGGTGTCTTCCTTTCTTGTCTTGCTTCCTCCCTAGGCCCCTGTGGGTGCATTATCCTCAGGATGTGACCACCTTCAGTATAGATGATCAGTTCCTGCTTGGTAAGAAACGGGGAGGGCAGATGATGGTGGGTTGGGATAGGGCTGAGCAGTGAGCACCTGTGGTGGGGCTGGGGGGGGAGGGGGTGGCTGTAGACGCCCAGGGAGGGAGGAGTGAGTGAGGCTGGGCAGGCGTTCTGGTGCTCCCTGTCTGGGAACCGACCCCCTCAGTTCACAGTCGATTCTGGTGTGTCTTAGGGGATGCGTTACTGGTTCACCCCGTATCAGACTCCGGGGCTCATGGCGTGCAGGTCTATCTGCCTGGCCAAGGGGAGGTGAGTTAAGGAAGAAAGGGTGTGGTGGGGAAAGGTGGTAGAGGCCAAAGAGGGTAAATGGGATGGGGGCCCTGTGTGGTGAGTGACCAAGTATCTCTCCTGCCACCCACAGGTGTGGTATGACACTCAGAGCTACCAGAAGCACTATGGTCCCCAGACCCTGTACCTGCCTGTCACTCTAAGCAGTGTGAGTATGCCCAGCCCAGCTGCCAGCTCCATCTGTCTGTAAGTTTCCAGAAGGAGAGAGTGTGTGCTTCAGGGTCTAGGACTTAAGCGGGCACAGATGGGGAAGAGCAAGAGACCCTGCAGTGCCCGACACACTGCAGGGCCCAAGATTGGACAGTGGGGCAACTTTATCCCAGCGCTGCTCTCGCCCTAGATCCCCGTGTTCCAGCGTGGAGGGACCATTATCCCCCGATGGATGCGGGTGCGGCGCTCTTCCGACTGCATGAAGGATGACCCCATCACTCTTTTCGTTGCTCTCAGTCCCCAGGTGAGCACATGGACAGGGAGCCCCCTCAGCCCTCTGCTCCCTTACTGGGCTTCAGTCCCCTGGGGAGTGCCCCTCACTCCCTCTTGGGCCCAGGCTTTCATCCATCCTACCCCCTGCTCAGGGTACCGCCCAAGGAGAGCTGTTTCTAGATGATGGGCACACGTTCAACTATCAGACTCGCCATGAGTTCCTGCTACGTCGGTTCTCATTCTCTGGCAACACCCTGGTCTCCAGGTAACGAAGTGCCCATTCTTCCTTGGTAGCCTCGGGGATGCTCACCGCACATTGTACTCTTCTCTTGTATTATGACCTTGCGTATGACCTTGTTTAAGGTCTCGTCCTTCCTTCTGCTCTGACATCTTTCTCCCTGATGGGCATTTGCTTTTGCTCCCTCTAGCTCAGCAGACCCCAGAGGCCACTTTGAGACACCCATCTGGATTGAGCGGGTGGTGATAATAGGGGCCGGAAAGCCAGCAGCCGTGGTACTCCAGACAAAAGGTGAAGAGCAAGGCTGGCCCCTGGGGTGGGGACAGAGGGGATGTAGGGGCAGGGCCAGGGACACCTTGCCCATAGCAAAGTAGTTGCTGTGCCATAACTTGTTGCTATAAGTGTGGAACTTTCTTTTTTTTCCACCAGGATCTCCCGAAAGCCGCCTGTCCTTCCAGCATGACCCTGAGACCTCTGTGTTGATCCTGCGCAAGCCTGGCATCAACGTGGCATCTGACTGGAGTATTCACCTGCGATAACCCAAGGGATGCCGGGGGGTGGGAGGGGTGCGGCGGTGATAAGAGTTCCTCTTCCTTCTGCCTTGGAGTGTGACCCTCCCCACACTTCACCTTTCTTATCTGAAGACCCAGATTCTGCCAACATCTGGGCAGGATGAGAAGCTGTCCCTGGGCTCTAACTTCCTCTTGTGATCTTCCGACCTCTCCCACCCCACTGACACTGTCTCCCTCCATTCCCCCAACACTCTGTTGCTCTAACTGGAGCACATTCACCTGTGAAGACCTGGGGACCACGAGGCCCTTGCTTTCTCTTTCCTTCCTTTCTTTTGGGGGCCCTGAATCCCCTCCAGACCCTCTTCATTCATACCTCTTGTGTGTTGATGCCGTTTCTTGGAAGAAGATGAGGGCAGTGAGCTTTAGGGCTCCTTTTCTCCTTCCCCTCCTCTCCCCACCAAACTGCTCTCCCTCCTTTTATTTCTTCCTCCTGATTCTTCTCTGTCAGCGCTCCCCTTTTATGCCCCATTGATACACTGGGACCACCCCTTACCTGATAAGGGATGAATGGATCAAAGGAGTGAGGTTGCTGGAGAACATCCTCTTCCCTGTCACCCCAACCTTTCCTCTCCCTGATTGCTTCTAGAGCTGCTGCAGTTCTGACAGGGGCAGTTCTGTCTCCCCTGTCCCTTGGGGGAAAGAAGTTTCCACTCTTCTTTAAGAGGGGATGGGCATTAAACTTCTTTTGCCCCCTTTTTGTCCTCTTGAGGGGCATTCAAGATGGAGAAATCAGTTGTGGTTTCATTGAATCACGGTCACCTGTATTTATTGTTCCGAGAAGGCTGAGGGTGGGGGGAGATGATCATGTGTGCCCAGGGTTGGCCCGAAGCCCTGGGCGGGGGGTGGGACAGGACTAACTGGGGACAAGGGGGAATATTTGTGGCAATTTTTTTTACTTCCTCTTGGCCCCCAGCTGTGACAGGTTTTGATAAAAGGAGAAACAATAAAGAGATAAACCATAAATAACTGTTGGTGTCTGGATTCTAGTTCTGGCCTGAACCACAGACCCTTAGAAGAAGCCTGAGGGCCTGAGATTTTCATCCAGCTTCAGCATAAGCCTCATCAGTTCAGCAAAATGAGCAAGTGCAAGTGGTCTTCAACTTGCTAGAGGCCAGTATTTTCATAGAGGAGTCCGGCAAGGTCATCAGATTTTAGTAGGCCTAGTTAATAGTGGTGACCAGAGGGGCGCCTGGGTGGCTTCTTCGGTTAAGCATCTGACTTCCTCTCAGGTCATGATCTTGCGGTTCATGGGTTTGAGCCCCGTGTCAGGCTCTTGTGCTGACAGCTCAGACTGGAGCCTGCTTCAGATTCTGTCTCCCTCTCTCTGCCCCTCCCCCACTCGCACTCTTTCACTCAAAATAAACAGTAAAAATATTTTTTTATTTTTTTTTATTTTTTTTTATTAATTTTTTTTTAACGTTTATTTATTTTTGAAACACAGAGAGACAGAACATGAACAGGGGAGGGGCAGAGAGAGAGGAAGACACAGAATCTGAAACAGGCTCCAGGCTCCGAGCTGTCAGCACAGAGCCCGACGCCGGGCTCCAACTCACGGACCGTGAGATCATGACCTGAGCCGAAGTCGGACGCTTAACCAACCAAGCCACCCAGGCGCCCCTTAAAAATATTTTTTTAATGGCGTCTGGGTGGCTCGGTTGAGGGTCCGACTTGATTTTGGCTCAGGTCATTATCTGGTTTGTGAATTCGAGCCCCGCGTCGGGCTCAGCTCTGGCACTACAGAGCCTCTTTGAGATCTCCCTCTCTGCCCCTCCCTTGCTCGCACTCTCTCAGAAAAAAAAAAAAAAAAAAAAAAGTGGTGACCAGAGCTGATGGGGTCCCTCTTGAATAGAAACAGCTATATAGTCTGATGCTCTCACGAATTCCCCATTGTTTCAGTGATGGGAAATAGTTCTCTCCATTTTGCAGACTGACGACCAGTCTCAGATTATTTTATAAGAAACTATAGGATTTTTTTTTTTTTTTTTCAGGGAAAATGACTCCTCGGGAAGGCTTGTGCCTATGAATAGTTAGGGGATGTGTCCTTGGAATCTCAGTTCAAGAAATACATGTATTTTTATTTATTTTGAGAGCGCAAGTGGGACGGGCAGAGAGAGGGAGAGAATCCCAAGCAGGCCACGCTGTCAGCCCAGAGCCCATGGCAGGGCTCAAACCACCAACTGTGAGATCACGACTTGAGCCAAAGTTGGACGCTTAACCATCAAGAACTATTTCCAATTGTTTGGGAGGTGGCCCACTGCCTTGCACCCCACTCCCTACTCCCCCCTACCCTGCCCCCTATTGTCACCTGTTTAAGAAATGGTCAGAGGAAACAGTACAGATCTAGAAGGGGCAGCATACTGCATCATGGCAATTTCGCAGTTTTTGCCAACCTTGGTCACTTGTCTGTAAAATGGGGACAATACCACCTATGTCAGGATTCTAGTGAGGAATGCATGACAGACACCCAGAGCACAGGCCTGGCACGTGAGAAGTCCCAGGTTTCATTCATTTGTGTGACGAGTGTTTGTTAAACTATTACTGGGTGCTGTGACTGATAAATGAATGAATGAAAATAAGGAGGAAATCTAGACACGGACGGGCGTTCAAGGGGAAGGTTTCAACGTCGCTCCCACCAGGCTTCTGACTGCCCGCCACGCGAGCGCGACACGCCGGATATGACGTCACCCACTCCCGTGGTTCCCAGAACTAGGCTGTGGGACCGGAAATTAACCCGGGGGGCGGTGTGCAGACTGACCGGAAGTGGGCACGGGCGGGCGCTGTCGGCCCCAGCTCCCGGGAGCCGGTGGAGACGAGCGTGAGGAAGGCGGGACGCGGGGCGGGGCCGCTGCAGGGGCGGGGTCTGCAGGCTGGCGGGTGGGGGGCGGGGACCCCTCGTGTCCCCGGGACCCCGCCTGCCCGGGCGCCGGCGGCGGCACGGCCATGAAGCTGAAGCTGAAGAACGTGTTTCTCGCCTACTTCCTGGTGTCGATCGCCGGCCTCCTCTACGCGCTGGTGCAGCTCGGTGAGCGGGGCGGGGCGGGGGTGCGGCGGGCCCGTCCGAGGGCGCCAGCCGCCTTGCATCCCGCCCTGGGGATGAGCCCCCGCGCAGACACCATTCAGCCGGCTCGGCCCTCCGACAGCCCTCTGCGGCCGCCGGGCGCACTCCCCTCTCTAGAACGCACCGCGGCTTCCCACCGCACCTCGGATGAGATGCAGACTCCTTCCCAGAGTCCGCAAGGCCCCGCATGATCTGTTGCCGTCCTCCTTTCCAACCCCATCTCCTTCCCCACTCGCTCGCTCTGCTCCGGCCACACAAGCTGCATGACAGTTTCTCGAAAAGCCCACGCTCATTGCTGCTTCAAGCTCTTAACCTGTTCCTTCTGGCTGCAGTGCTTTTCTCCCAGCTCTTTCCTGGCCGCCTCTTTCTCATCCTTCAGGTTTCAGCTCAGATGTCACCGCCTCAGAGAGGCCTTCCCTGACCACCTTAGCTAGATTAACTCTTCTTTTTTTCTGGATTCTCTTTTATTCTCTATCTTAAATGTTTCCTTCGTGGCCCTTACCACAATTTGTAATGATTTTACTAATGTGTTTCTTTGCTCAGTGTCTGCCTCCTCCACTAAACTGAAAGCTCCGCGAAGGCAGGGACCATGTCTGCTTTACTCCCTGCTGTATCCCCAGCACCTAAGGCTGTGCCTTCTACGAGGAGCATTCAATAAATATTTATCCAATAACGGAATCAATGAATTTTATGAGTCTTTGGTTACATAGCCAAGGGAACAGATTGAATGTTGCCTCTTACTCGGAGATTTAGAGACCAGGCTTTGATCCTCAGGTATTTAAAAGACTGCCCTGTTTCAGGAGATTGACTTCTTTATGGCTCCAGAAGGCAACATTAGGACCAGCAGGTAGAAGGGATGGAGGCAGATGATCAGCTCGATATCGGAATGAAAGCTGCAACAGATGGGATGTATTGAAGTTGGAGAGGGCTGCTGATTGAGACCACCAGGGATGTAGAAGAGGCTGTCGGGGAAGTTGTCAGGAGATGACTGCACTGGCTAGGAGTTGAACGAGAAGGTTATGCCCCTCTGGGATGCTCAACGTGCTGTGTGTGGTTCTCTGCCCCCATCCCTGCTTCCTGGGACCAGGCCAGCCATGTGACTGCCTCCCTCCCCTGCGGGCAGCAGCAGAACAGCTTCGGCAGAAGGATCTGAGGATTTCCCAGCTGCAGGCTGATCTCCGTCGCCCACCCCCTGCCCCTGCCCAGCCCCCCGAACCTGAGGCCCTGCCTACTATCTATGTTGTTACCCCCACCTACGCCAGGTACGGGCTCTGGTACGCCCAGGAGGCCTGGCACTGGCCAGGAGGTGGGGGTTGGGGAGGGGTCTGGGGAGTCACCGGGCCAGGGGGTGTTTCTCAAACTAGGGCATGCCAAGTGACAGGATAAATGAGCCACGTCTTTCCTCAAAGGTGTGTGAGAAAATGGTTGTTTTTCCATTGAAATGGACAGGGGTACACTGTGAAATCGAATACACAGCTCCTGCCAAAGTTTAAGATAGAGCCATATAGTTTCAAAGAGACGTTGAGCTTGCCCAAGTTCACTCTCTCTCAGGGATCCTTTGGGGAGAAAGCTTGAGCACCCCTGACTCAATTGAAATAGAAAAGGCCCTGGCCTTATGTCACACCAGTTACGCCAGCTGTGATTTACAGTGTGTTTACTCTCTACCAGGCACTGTGCTAAGGGCTCTCCTTTCTTTTTTTTTTTTTAATTTTTAATGTTTATTTATTTCTGAGACAGAGAAAGACAGAGCATGAGTGGGGGAAGGGCAGAGAGAGAGAGAGAGGGAGACACAGAATCCGAAGCAGGCTCCAGGCTCTGAGCTGTCAGCGCAGGGCCCAACGCGGGGCTCGAACTCACAAACTGTGAGATCATGACCTGAGCCGAAGTCAGTCGCTCAAGCGACTGAGCCACCCAGGCACTCCTACTTTTTTTTTTTTTTTTATTAAAATATAGCTTTATTATTGATACAAACCAACTGGGGAACATGGTTTTGGGTCTGTCGCTAAAGAGCCTACTAACTCCTCCCTGGAATCAGATGGCTGACTCATCTAGGCACAGCCAGCTGTCAACCCCATCCCCTTACACACATGCAGCACCAACCCTGGGACGGACAGACTGATCTGAAGGATCAAGAAGCCTAGAAGGATAAACTGGGCCACACCTTCCCAGTTTCTTGTCTAAACTCTGGAAAATTCCCTGGAGAGGAAGGAGGCAAAGGACTCCTCTAAATACCTCTATCCGGAAACCCAAGCACAGGAGGAAGAGGACCTGGTCCTAAGGGTATTTTAGAAAGTCATTATAATTTAATCTTCAAGATGACATTGTTGTAAAGTACCGTTCATCCATTTGATAGCAGAGGAAACAGGTTTGGGGAGATCTGACCCATTTCCCCCCAGTGTCTTACCTAATAAGTAACAGAACTGGCATTCAAACCCAGAGCTGTCTGATTCCAAAGCCTGTGTCCCTTAACGTGTAGTCTCCCACAGCCAGAGCCCTTGGGTTGAGGCGAGTGACAGACACGGGCTGTACGAACAGGGGAGGTGAATGAATGCAGTGTGAAATTGACAAGCGAGAAAAGGAGTTTGGATATTGGCTGGGGAAAGACCACGGGGGATACTAGAAGGGGCTCAGGAGAAGCTATGTATGCTGGCTGGAGTGAGTAAATGGTGCCCACCCCTCGCCCTCCTCTTCATCTCTCCCCCTGCAGGCTGGTGCAAAAAGCAGAGCTTGTGCGGCTGTCCCAGACGCTGAGCCTGGTGCCCCGGCTGCACTGGCTGCTGGTGGAGGATGCTGAAGGCCCCACCCCATTGGTCTCTGGGCTGCTGGCGGCCTCGGGCCTCCTCTTCACACACCTGGCAGTCCTCACCCCCAAGGCCCAGCGGCTCAGGGAGGGTGAGCCAGGCTGGGTTCGGCCCCGTGGTGTAGAACAACGGAACAGGGCCCTGGACTGGCTCCGGAGAGGAGGGGGCGCCGTCGGGGGAGAGAAGGACCCTCCCCCAGCCGGCACCCGGGGAGTCGTATACTTTGCTGATGATGACAACACCTACAGCCGGGAGCTCTTTGAAGAGGTGAGCACCGGAGGTGGGGGGGGGGGGCGGGATCGGGAGAGAGGCCAGGCGGGGCCAGCTTTGCCTGTTGCCCTGGTTACCAGTGTTGCTCTAGGCTGCTGTGTGAGGAGGGGGAGCAGTGGGCCAGAGTGACCCCAGCGGTCCTTCCTGCTGCTCCCTTGTCCCTGGGCCACCCCGTGTCTGTTTCGTCTCTTCTGACCTCTCATAGATGCGCTGGACCCGTGGTGTCTCAGTGTGGCCTGTGGGGCTGGTAGGCGGCCTGCGATTTGAGGGCCCTCGGGTACAGGATGGCCGGGTTGTGGGCTTCCACACGGCATGGGAGCCCAACAGGCCCTTTCCAGTGGATATGGCAGGATTCGCTGTTGCCCTGCCCTTGCTGTTGGCAAAGCCCAACGCCCAGTTTGATGCTACTGCTCCCCGGGGCCACCTGGAGAGCAGTCTCCTGAGCCACCTCGTGGATCCCAAGGACCTGGAGCCGCGAGCTGCTAACTGCACTCGGGTAAGGGATGAAGGTGGGCAGAACTCCGGCTTTGGGATATGGCAAGGTGATGGGGGGAAAGTGGAGTAAGGCCTTGGGGAGGAGGATCACAGGGTGGGTGTTTGAACCACGAGGGACCTTCCAGGGCCCGGACTCAACCTTGCCGACAGCACTACTGCAGGGGAAGCTGGGAGCCAGGGAAGGAAAGCGGTCCCCTGGGCACCCATGTAGCACAGAGCGGGTGAGGGGCCTCTATTTTAGAGGCACTAAAGCCTCCTGCCATTCACGCTTTGGAGCCAACGCTGTGTGTGTAGAGGGGGTGAGTGGGTCCACTCTACACAGAGGGCCCAGTTCTAACCGAAAGCCTCCTGGGACAGGTTCTGGTGTGGCATACGCGGACGGAGAAGCCCAAGATGAAGCAGGAGGAGCAGTTGCAGCGGCAGGGCCGAGGCTCAGACCCAGCTGTCGAGGTGTGATGGCAGGCCCCACCCTGACTACCACCTCCTCAGGCACAGACCTGGCGGACTGGGCCCCTGGCCTGCCCAGGATCCGGGTTTTCCTAGTCCTGACCCCTCAGAGCCGGGGCGGTGGCCCCTCTGCCCCCTCAGCCCCAGGGCATGGCCCAGCTGCTTCGCCCCTCCCCCAGCCTGCCATGTGGCACTGCCCACAGGCTGGGGACAAGCAGCCCTTGTATTGAGCCAGGTCAGCCCTGTCTGGGGCGGAGCAGAAGGACAGGCACTCAGGAGGGAGGGCTGCTGAGCAACCGGGCAACTCACTGGGGCTGGGCATGCCCTGGGGGGCTGGAGGAGCTGGGCTGGACCCTCCCCACCTGAGCATGCTGACCCCCTCTCCTACCTCCAGAATAAAAGATCTCAAGCTGGAGGGGCCTGTGGTTTCCTTCATTCCACACATTCTGGCTCTTGCATTTGAGATCCTTCCCAGAGTCGAAACCCAGGAGTCCTGGCTTCTCTATCAGACAGAAATCAATTCTCCCAGGGCCCCCCAACCCCCTTGAAAGGAAGATCGGTGGCTTCAGTGCAAAAAGCTTTATTGAGTCTCTGTGCCAGGAGCAGTCGCCAGCCCTTCCCGTGTCGCTTTCCCATCACCCTGTGTTTTCTCTGTTCCCCGCTGGTTCCAGCCGCAGGGGCTAAGCCCCGGCCACCTAGTTTTCCTGCCGCCCCCAGTCCAGCTCGGTGACTATCCTTAACCCCGCTAATCCCAGGGACCCCCCCTCCCCCACCTGGAGCCTTGGTATGGAGTTGTGAGGTTTTCAGTGTTTGTCCATCCCTCCCCTTCCCCCCTCCCATTCCCCATCAGGCCACTAGGCCTCAGGTGGACCCTCCTTAGGAGGTGCCTCTTCCGGTGGGGTCTCCTCAGGTGCCGGCCTGTGAGCCACCCCTCCCTGTCGCCACGCTGTTTGCAGCATGTCCTTCAGCCCGCTGGGAAAGAGGTAGCCCTGGGTCTCTCCCTCCCCATCGATGACTCCTCCGAGCCCCTCCAGTGCTGTCTGCAGGTACCGCAGGCCCAGGAGCACCAGAGTCTGGGGGAAAAGCAAAGGGAAAGAGGTCAGTGAGGGTCCACCGCCCCGGGGGGCCAGAGCTGGAGGCAGCGAGGAGGCCCAGGTGGAGGCAGCCCTCAGACACTTTGCTGACTCACCTGCAGCAGGAAGGTGACAGCCAGCATGCTGCCCAGCGTGCTCGCCAAACCCTGCAGGTGCCCCAGCAGCACCCCGTGGCATCCTTGCGCCCAGAGGTTTAGGTTGGGCTGACGGGGATCAAAGAGCGGGTGGGCATGGGGGTCTGAGAGCCGGCTTTGCAGGCAAGGTCTGGGTGAGTGGGGGTTGCAGCAGGAGAAAGGGACACCGTCGATCAGATACAGGCCTTCCACGTTGCTCTGGATGCGGCTGCAAAGGGAGGGGACAGGGGAGTTAGGGCGCCTGGAAGTCGAGGCCTGGAGGAAAGGCTGCCGGGCACAGGAATGGAGAAGGGAAACAGGAAAAAGACCTCCACTGACTGGTTTGCTGTGTGCCGGGCGTGCATAATTCATTTATCCTCACAATAAGTCTGTAAGATCGGTCCCATTAGCTCCATTCTACAAATGAGGAAATGGGCCCAGAGCTGTTTGGTAACAGGCCCTGGGTCACACACCTGATAGAATAGCAGATCTGTAACCCATTCTCTCGATCACTAGGCTCTATTTACTTCCTATCTGGGTAAGGTGGGTTTCAAGGGATGGGGAGGAGGAAAAGGAGGGGAAGGAGGCCAGGAGGAGGGGGGCGGGGGAATAAGACACTCACTCCACCACGTCCTGGTCATTGGGATCCAAGTAACGGCTGCTGACCCACTGGACCCCAAACCAATCCTTGTACCCGTGGCGCCCGCAGCAGTGGTGCCTCAGCTGCAGCTCATCCAACAGCCGTTTGGCATGACAGTGTCCGGGCACCTCTGTGTCTTTGTAGTGAACCAAGGCAGTCCCCAGGCCCTCCTCCAGCCCTGTGTCCAGACTCCCAGGTAAAGCCAGGGCCAGTCCCAGGGCCAGGACCAGAAGACCCCCGCCCCCAGCAGTGCCAACCACGAGCAGCGGGCCTAGGACCTTCCGCCAGGGAGGGTATTGAGCTGCGTCCAGACTGGCCCTGCTGGTCCCTGCACCCACCAGTCCTGTGCCCAAAGCCACCGCACCAGCTGCCAGGGCAACCCGGGGCAGGGCAGCAAATGGGCAGGAGGGAGCCAAGAAGGTGCTGAGGTGCCACAGCTGGACCTGGAGGTGCCCGCTATAGAGGAGGGTGAGGCCACCGGCCAGCGCCAGCAGCCAGGAGAGGAGCCAGAGCCCCTGTGCCAGACGGATGCGGGGCTGGAGGGGCAGCACCAGGGGCAACACCGGCGCCATCTCCCATCTCTGCCCAAGGGAAAGCAGAGCTCTCAGGGACTAGGGTTGGCCGGCGCAGGGTGCTGAGTCAGCCCAGCCCGGCTTGAGCTGGGCTAATGCCATCCTGACCCCAATACCCTGGGAATCCTCCCACCCCCATCCTTAATAACCCGCTGCCCTGGCCCCTGCCAGCCCCAATTCGAGATGCCTTGGCCTTGCCCCTTAGGAAAAGCCCCGCCCCCGGGCTAAGGGCCCATTTCATGACCCCGCCCCTGCCCCCTCGCGGAAGTGGGGAGGGGCCGGTCGGCTCTGCCCCTAGGGGCTAGGGGCAGGGACTCCGGGACCAGAGAGGACCCCAGGGATTCAGGGGGCGGGGATCCCGGAAAGGCCTGGAGGGCGGAGGCCCAGAGGGGGTCCGGGGGGTCAGCGGGTTAGCCCAGCCCGGGGACTGAGCCGCGAGGCCCGGACAGGGAGGGGTTACCAGGCGGCCCGGCCCCCCCCACCTCGTCCCGCCCCCCCTCCCGCGCTTCCTGGCGGCTCCGCGTCCGGCGCCTGTTTGTGCCGCGGCGCTGGGGCCCCGGACGGCCCCGCCACCCCACCCCCGGGAGCCGAGAGCGGCCCCGGGAGAGTCCGAGGCCCCGGCGGGTCCTGGAGCCTGCCGCCCCCGCTCCACAGCGCCCCCTCCAGGCCCTTTCCCCGCGCCCGACAGCGCCCCCGGGGGGTGGCACGGCACCCTTGCGCGCGCGCCCCGGGGTGCTTCCCCTTCCCCTCTCCCTGGCCATGGCCCCGGCGGCTTAGAAGCCTCCTCCGCCGCCGCCGCTCGGAGCAAGCCGGGGGCCGGATGGACGGGGCCGGGGGGCCCGGTGAGTACGGGGCGGGGCGGGCGGCGTGCCCCTTCCCGGAGCGCCGGCCGGTCGGCCGCTGCCAGTGCCCGACGGCTGTCTGGCGGCGTCCCCGCGTGCTCCTCGGCCTCAGGGGTTCTGAGCATCCTCCACTGTTCCTCAGGTCGCTCTCCCTAGTTATTTGGATCTCCTACTGTCATTTCGAACTTCCTCAACGTCATCCTATTCCCCATGTTATTCTGGGCCCCTCGATGTTTCTCTGCCCCCTATGTTATTCCGGGCCTCTTCTCATGGTCTTTCGGGTCGTTTTACTTCTGACCCGTTACCCTGGGACCTTCACTATGACTCCGTCTCCACTGATACCCTCTCCTGTCATTCTCGATCTCTCCTCCTGGTCCTGTGAGCCCTCAGATGACTGTACTCTTCGGGGCGCCCTCTTCCTTTCGCGCCCCCTTCTCCGTTTCTCTGCCTGCCTTGGAGACCTGAGCTTTGCTCTGGGGTGGGCCGGCATCCCGCGCCGGCGCTGCGCCTCCCTCTGTGGTTCCCACGTTCCTGGGCAGTACTCCATATTTTCCCCCTGGTACTCCATGGTACTCCCTGTCTTTGCGGAGGTTGAGACAGCAGCAGGAAGGGAGCCTTGCCAGGCTCCTCGCCTGCCCTGCCAGAAGGAGGCCCTTGATTCTCTACCACCCGCCTCCTCCCCTCCGGGCCAGCCTCCAAGCCCGGGGCTGCTTGAAGGGGGTAGTCCTATCGGACGAATGCAAGGTCGGAGGGGAGTCAGAATCCCCTCAGCCCTTTTCTTGAGGGGGTGGGTACATTCTGAGTGCTTCTTGCCCTTTCCCCAGGTGAGGGCCCTGCTCAGGAGGCCCTGCAGTCCTTGAGCCGGCGGCTTCAGGTGCAGGAGAAGGAGATGGAGCTGGTTAAGGCGGCCCTGGCAGAAGCCCTCCGCCTGCTGCGGCTGCAGGCGCCCCCGAACTCCCTGCAGGACCCTGGCGCCCCAGCTCCTACAAGGGACAGGTAGGCAGGTTGTCACGCCCTCTTCTTCCGAGGGCCTCTGGGGGCATCAGGTTGACTCACTGTCTCCCCAGCAGCCCTGCAGCCCCCCCAGGACTGCCACCCACGTGCAGCCCCTCCTTGGTGAGCCGGGGCACCCAGACGGAGACAGAGGTTGAGATGCAGCCGTCCCCTGGACCCCCTGTCCTGAGCAATGGGCCCCCAGCCCCACAGGGGGGCAGTGAAGAGCCTAGTGGGACCCAGTCTGAAGGAGGGGGCAGCAGCAGCAGTGGTTCCCCTGGCCCCCCAGGGATCCTCAGGCTTGTGCAGCCCCCACAGCGCGTTGACACGTAAGTGTCCTGTGGCAGGGGCCAGGAGGGCCGGCGGGGGGACTGGGAAGCGTGAGGAGAGGGAACGATCTTTACCAGCTCACTATGCTCCTAACCAGGCCACGGAGAAATTCTTCCTCCTCCTCATCCCCCTCAGAGCGGCCTCGGCAGAAACTCTCCCGGAAGGCAGCTTCCTCGGCCAACCTGTTATTGCGGTCAGGGAGCACAGAGAGGTGGGCGAGGCTCCCGCCACCCCCAACCCGCCCCACCCCACGCTCAGGCTCTCGACTTTCCACATCCCTCACCTCACTTCCCTGGGTGGGGTGGGGGGACCTCATCGCCCAACAGGAAGAAAGGAACAAGCCCCCCAGGGGCGCCTGCTGTGTACCCGGCACTGTGCTAAACCCTCGCCCTCCTCCATCTCATTCAGTTCCCACGACACCCTTGGGGGGTAGGTGGTCTCATGCTGTTCATTGTCCAGGCGAGGAAGCAGGCTCAGAGAGGGTAAGTCATTTGTCTCGGGTCACACAGCCAGAACTAGGATCTGAACCCTCCTCTCCCTGACTTCGGTTCCATCATATCACCACATACCTTCCAGGATTCCGAGAGGTACCAAAAAGCTCTCGTGATTTTCCTGGATGACCGTTTTCAGAGTTTTCCCCCCACCGCCCCTCACCGCCCCCCACCCCACCCCCAACCAGGCTTTATTTCTACAGAGCAAGGGGAAATTCTAGTGGCTGAACATAGTTGTCTCAGAGTCTGTACAGGCCCCAGGACACCTGAGCGTTCATTCTAGCCATGTCCTCGGTTTCCCCTGTATTCTCAGAAGAGAAGTCACTACGTTTTTGATCTAATGACAGCTATCTGTGGAATTCACCTGTTACTTTCCCCTTGAGAGATAAAGACTTTCTTGCTGACCTCCCAGATCCCTGAAAGGCAGGGCTGGTGTACATTCTGGATTCACTTTGGCCCCCTTTTACCGATGGAGAAATGAAAAGGTCAACCAGAAGCCTGGTAGTCTAGAGGAAAGGGCTCCCCGCCTGACATGCTGCCGCACTGGCTCTGACAAGCTTTATGGCCTGAATCTTCTCATCTCTTACATGGAGCTGAGAGTCCCCATCTACTCTGGGGCCCCGAATGCTCCGAATGCAAACTAAAAGCCTGCAGAGATGACTCTGTAGGTCTCTGGAGTAACCTCCTTTCTTGTGTCCTGCACTTCCCCACTTAGGTCTTGGGCCCTGACCCCATCCCTCTGCTTTTCTCTCTTCCCAACAGCCGTGGGGGGAAAGACCCCCTCTCCAGCCCCGGGGGTCCTGGGTCTCGGAGAAGCAACTACAATTTGGGTACGTACAGAGGAGTGAATAACTTGGATGACAAAGTTAGGGTTTGGGCGACAGCCCTGAGAGCTATTTTGGGGGACCTGTGAGGTGTGGTGGGTAGAGTTCTGCTCTGGCTTTCCTGGAAGGGAGGCTGCAGGGTGGTGGTTGACACCCCCCTTTTCTCTGTAGAAGGCATCTCAGTGAAGATGTTCCTTCGCGGCCGCCCCATTACCATGTACATCCCGTCTGGCATCCGCAGCCTTGAGGAGCTGCCCAGCGGCCCACCCCCGGAGACCCTCAGCCTTGACTGGGTGTATCCTGCCCCCTCCAATCCCCCAGGAACCACCTTAACCATCTTGGGAACCCCCCCTTCTTTATGGTTTCCCCCTGGACCTGCGGGATCAGGGAGCCCTCTGAATCCTCCCCTCCCATCCTCTGCCGATGGTGCTGCCAGCCAGAAGGTCTTCCGTTGCCCCCTCTTCCTCATTCTGCCCTTGATCTGACCCTTTCCTTGACTGTGATCCCCACTCCAGTTACGGGTACAGGGGTCGTGACTCCCGCTCTAATCTGTTTGTGCTGCGCTCTGGGGAGGTGGTCTACTTTATCGCCTGTGTGGTGGTGCTGTACCGGCCCGAGGGAGGCCCAGGGGGTCCTGGAGGTGGCGGCCAGCGACATTACCGGGGCCACACGGACTGTGTTCGATGGTGAGGGGCCTGGGACCTGGGAGTGGGCGGGCGGCTCTAGGCGCGGGGATGGTGGGCTTGGCAGGAGCAGGGTCTGGGTCGGTGTGGAGGAGCAGGAGAGTAGAGTCGCCTTGCTGCTCTGCAAGCATGGAGAAGGTGTCCTGAGGGGTCTTGAGAGACCGACCCCCTTCCCTAGAGTGTCTCCTCCCCCCACTTAGTCTGGCCGTCCACCCCGATGGTGTTCGTGTAGCCTCAGGACAGACAGCTGGAGTGGATAAAGATGGAAAGGTAAGACCAAAGCCCAACACCAGGCAGACAGGCTGAAATTCCAGCCTGCCTTTCCTTCATACCCCTGACCCCTTCTCCTCTCCCAGCCCCTGCAGCCTGTGGTTCACGTCTGGGACTCAGAGACACTGCTGAAGCTGCAGGAGATTGGACTGGGGGCCTTCGAGCGGGGCGTGGGAGCCCTGGCCTTTTCAGTTGCGGTGAGCTGACCCCAAAGCCTCTAGACCCCCATCTTCCTTGCCCAGGAACCTCATTCTTGTACTTCACCGGGAAGCCTCAGAAGTTCTGACCTTCCTGGACCTGGCTCCGCCGGTTCTCCTGAGAAAGGAGCAGGTGTCCCCTTCTCCTGCCCGCTCAACTTGTGATGGCAGCCCTTGCCTAATGACCATGAACCCACAGACTTCTAGGCCTCACTCGGCCCCTCCGATGTGTCCCCCATTCTCAGGATCAGGGTGCTTTTCTTTGTGTGGTGGATGATTCCAATGAGCACATGCTGTCCGTGTGGGACTGCAGCCGGGGCACAAAGCTGGCTGAGATCAAGGTGAGGAGTCCAGGCGGCCTGGCGGGGCACCGTGGTTAGGGACCTGGGGGCAGTGAAGTATAGAGAGCTGCAGACTTACCCATACGTTGACTTCCTTTCTGGCTGGGTCACCTGGAGGAAGCCCCCTAGCCTCTCTGAGGCTGTAAACGGGGATTTCAGAAGTTCTGGCTTCCTGAGGGATAATGTCTTCGGCATTAGGGTGGTTCTGGCATCGTGAGTGACAGGGAGGGGTGCCCTGAGGGGACCAGGGTCTGGGTCCAGAAGGAAGGCTTGTCCTCGGGTTTCAGGATATCAGCAGGCCGGCTGTCAGGCTGCAAACTGAAGAGTCAAGTCAAGTGAAGGTGCTCAGGGCTTGGGGTGGCTGAATCTGGTATCTTCCCTTCAGAGTACAAATGACTCAGTCTTGGCCGTTGGCTTCAGCCCTCGCGACAGCAGCTGCATTGTCACCAGTGGGAAATCGCATGTCCACTTCTGGAACTGGAGTGGAGGAGCAGGGGTTCCTGGGAACGGGACTCTCACCCGGAAACAGGGTGTCTTTGGGGTGAGGCGTGGATGGGTGTGGGGTGGGGGGGGGGGAGGACAGAGTGGAGATGGAAGTATTGGTCTGAATACCTTAGACCCTGATACCACCCAGCTGGCAAGGGTCTGTGACTTTCAGTCTTTGGCCTTCCCTTTGATCTCTGCTCTCTCCCCTAGAAATACAAGAAACCCAAGTTTGTCCCTTGCTTTGTGTTCCTCCCGGATGGGGACATTCTTACTGGGGACTCAGAGGGGAACATTCTCACCTGGGGACGGAGCCTCTCAGATGCCAGGACCCCAGGCAGGGGTGGGGCCAAAGGTATGTGGTTGGAGGTGGCACCTGGGAAGTCTAGTACCCCAGAGGGTGTCTGTGGGAAACAGAGGATTTTCCTTTTTCTTTTTTTTTTAACCATGAGAATTGATAGATCTCTGTGGACCCTCTAGAAAGGCCGGCTGGAAGGGTAGGGGCGACACGGCTGGGGCTTTGGAGTCTGCCAGATCCTGGGTTCAGATTCCAGTTTTGCCACTAGTTGTGTGGCCTTTAGGAAGTTACCTCACTTCTTTGAGCCTCGGTTGTTCAGTCTGTAAACTGGGTAAAATAATAGCTGAGGATCAGAGATCACATTCAGTAGGTGCTCAGCGGCTAGGAGTTATTATTGTGTTGTGACGGCCAAGGCTGCCTCTGTTCCCCACTTCCCTGTACCCCCACAGCCTGACCCACTCGTGACTTTGCCAACAGAGACCTATGGGATTGTGGCCCAGGCCCATGCTCACGAAGGTTCCATCTTTGCCCTGTGTCTCCGGCGGGATGGGACTGTACTGAGTGGTGGCGGACGGGACCGCCGGCTGGTCCAGTGGGGGCCGGGATTGGTGGCTCTCCAGGAGGCTGAGGTGAGGGCTAGCCTGGGGTCGAAGGAGGGAGTGGGGAGAGGAATGGCCAGGGGGCCCCTGACTTCATGCCACCGTTCTGCAGATTCCTGAACACTTTGGGGCTGTGCGGGCCATTGCTGAGGGGCTGGGCTCCGAGCTGCTGGTGGGAACCACGAAGAATGCATTGCTGAGGGGAGATCTGGCGCAGGGCTTCTCCCCTGTAATCCAGGTTGGAGGGCCAAGGGCTCCAGGGAGGAGGGTGGGAAGTGCTACTGAGGAGGGGCAGAGGTAACAGCCCGTGATCTGCTGCAGGGTCACACGGATGAGCTCTGGGGGCTCTGCACACATCCCTTCCAGAACCGTTTTCTCACCTGTGGCCATGACCGACAACTCTGCCTGTGGGATGGGGAGGGCCATGCCCTGGCCTGGAGCATTGACCTCAAGGTAGAGCCCCGTGTCCCTGGGTCCCCAGTGCCACACCCACCATGGCTTCTGTGGACACCACTCCTCCCCCAGCATCCCTCTTCCTTCTCCCCAGGGGCAGCCACTTTGTACTGGTATGGCTGTGTTGGCTACCAAAATCTGCATTCTTCTGTGCGGATGCCTCCAGTGTCCCCTAGGCACTGTCCCCTCCCCCTTACCCCCAAACCCCCAGACCTCCCTTTGATCCAGCAACAAATGGTTAATCTCTGGCACAGCCTCCTAGCTCAGTTCTGGTTGTTAAATATGTTGAGTATCGCCTAGTTTAGGCTCCAGTGACACCCTGCCTCCACCCCAGGTCTACTGCCCCTCTCCTCCCTGTCTCATCCTTGGGAGGAGAAGGCTTTGGTGTTGCCAACATGACGAGGTGTCTGTCCGGGAACCTTCACTAGAAAGGCATCTTCCTGAATTCACCTTCTCCCCCCTCCCAGGAGACTGGTCTCTGTGCTGACTTCCACCCCAGCGGGGCAGTTGTGGCCGTAGGACTGAACACAGGGAGGTGAGAGGAGCCAGGATTCCTGGGAGGGGAAAGCAGGAGCTTTGGGAAGGGCCCCTGATAATGGGGTGGCAGGGCAGGAGTGTGGCTCAGGAGCCCCAACCGCACCTTCTCGTTTCTCAGTGCTTTTCTCTGCAGCCCGGGCCTCCCCTGCTCTGCCTGTGGCAACTGTCATCACATCCAACCACTCTCCCCTCTGAGCCTGGGAGTGGCAGCTTAGGATAGAAAAGCTGTGGGGGGTAGGAGGGACATGGGAGAGCCTGACACAGGGAAGTGACAGGCTTACAGACTCCATAAGGTTCCTGTATTCTTTTCTTAGAGGCATCAGAAGCCCCTCACCCTTTCTCTCTCCTTAGCGTCTTCCGATTTCCTGGCATAAGAATGCAGCGGCAACCTGTCTACATCACAGCCTTTCTGTTGGCGTCTCTGACGCTCTCCAACTTGCCAACCCCCACGTTGCCCAGGATGGGTAACCTCACACCTGCTTTCCACCCCCTCCCTTCCAGGTGGCTGGTTTTGGACACAGAGACCAGAGAGATCGTGTCTGATGTCACTGATGGCAATGAGCAGCTCTCAGTGGTCCGCTACAGCCCAGGTGGGAGCCACCCCCACCCTGGACCCAGACCTGTCCCTGGCCCTTCCCTCTCTGAGTGACTGTCTTTATAGATGGGTTGTACCTGGCCATCGGCTCCCATGACAACATGATCTACATCTATAGCGTTTCCAGTGAGGGTGCCAAGTCCAGCCGCTTTGGCCGCTGTGTGGTGAGGAAGCCGGGGTGGAGGGTGGGGCATTGCCATAGCAGGTAAACTGGAAGGGCTCTCATGCACTAAGGGGGACCTGGGGATGGGAAATGGTAGCTACATTTTTAGTCTCTTGACCCTTGCTCCCAGGGTCACTCCAGCTTCATCACTCACCTTGACTGGTCCAAAGATGGGAATTTCATCATGTCCAATTCTGGGGACTATGAGATCCTTTACTGTGAGTGGCTGTAGGGGAAAGCATGGGGAATGGGTAATCGGCTGGGTTTTGTTTCGGGGTGGGAGGCTCCTGGTTGGGAGGGGACGAAGAGTATGTAGGGAGCTCCAGGTAGAGATGGGGCTGAAGTGGAGTTGGAATTGTTCAGGTAGGAGAAATATTGTGAATTGAAAAACCCTACACAGTTTTACACCATGCCTTTCCCCACGAGGACGTGAGGGAGTTGAGGAACGTACTAGGAAAAGATTGTTTAGGACAAGTTTCTCAGCAGGTGTGGAGGAATTGACTTAGCTAGGGAGGAAGAACTGATGAGAAGCTGTTAGGGGAACTTCAGAACTTCAGGATTCAGGAAGTGCATGGGGCTGGGTTTTGCCCTGGGCTGAGGGCTACCAAGGTGACCAGATCACATGCCATTACCTCAAGTTAGTCTTTCCAACCTACCCTTCCCGGTCAGTGGGTCGGTGGGTCGGTGTCTTGCCAACCGAGGGCAGGGGGAGAGCTGAGTTGGGTGGGTTCCCTCCCCCCAGGGGACGTGGCTGGAGGCTGCAAGCTGCTGAGGAATCGCTATGAGAGCCGAGACCGGGAGTGGGCCACCTACACCTGCGTGCTGGGCTTCCATGTCTATGGTGAGCAGGGCCTCTGAACCTTGCCGGGTGGGGTGTGCGGGGTAAGGTGGAGCGCGCACTGGGCTCGGAATGCTGGGCATGTGTCAGAGGGGTGGGTGTCAAGAAACCGGCAGATCCAGCCCAGGAGGCCCCTCTGGCCCTCGGTGGCTGCCGGGACCGGGAAGGATTGCCTGGAACGCGGCCGGTGGGCGGCCTCGGCTGCCTGACCGCCGGAAACGGTGCGGAGCCTGGGCCGTGGGTGGCCGCGGGGAGGAGGCCATACTGAGGCCGGCTGCTGTGCTAGGCGTGTGGCCAGACGGCTCGGATGGCACCGACATCAACTCCCTGTGCCGCTCCCACAACGAGCGAGTGGTGGCCGTGGCCGACGACTTCTGCAAAGTGCACCTGTTCCAGTACCCGTGCGCGCGCGCCAAGGTGAGGCCTCCAGGGGCCTCTGGGGCCGGCCGGGCGGGGGCCGGGTCCAGGGCTCCCCGGCCACCGCAGCTCGGTCTTCTTTCCCGCCCAGGCTCCGAGCCTCGTGTACGGCGGCCACGGCAGCCACGTGACCAGCGTCCGGTTCACGCACGACGACTCGCACCTCATCTCGCTGGGCGGCAAGGACGCCAGCATCTTCCAGTGGCGAGTGCTGGGCGCTGGGGGCGCGGGGCCGGCGCCCGCCACGCCCTCTCGAACCCCCTCCCTGTCCCCCGCCTCCTCTCTCGATGTCTGACCGCTGCCGCTGCCGGAGGGGAGCCACCGGCCCTGCGGCGCGGCCCTGCCCACCCGAAACCCCCAGGACCAGGGGCCGACTTTTCCTCGACTTCGAGACATTCCCGATCGCGCGTTTCCCTGGAGGGGGCGAACGGCACCCCGCACACACTGTAGAGACCCGCTGGCTGAGCCGGGCAGCCCCAGCCTGGGCCCTGACTCCTGCCGCCTGCTGAGGGGCAATAAACCAAAAGCAAAGTCGCCTCCCAGTCCTTTTGTGGGGCGCGGCTGGGCGCCTCCGGGGCCCTGTGGGGGTGGCGATGAAGGAAAAGAGGAGTTTGGAAGGAGTAGGGGAGCGTAGGCCACTCATGCAAATAACAGGCAAAGCCGCTTGCAAATAACCCGGCGGAGCGCAAAGGCGCGCGAGTCTTTTCGCGGCCGCAGGCGGAGTTGAGGGGCTCCGGCGAGGAGAGAGTTAAGCCCAACACCTCTCCCGCCCTCGGAGGAGGGGCCGAGCTGCAACGGAAATAACCGAGCGCCGGGCCGCCGTTGGCCGGAGGGAGCCGAACCTTTTCCGGAAGTAGCCGATCTCTGGGGTCTCGCTCTCCGACCTGAGCCGAGCGCCGGGCCTTGTTCTCCGGATCGGCCGAAGGTGTTCCGGAAGGAGGCGAAACCCAAGGCGGGCAGGGCAAGCCTTCCCGGCGGCCGGCAGATCCCAACGTCTGGTGGGGCTCGGCGAGGGCGGGGAGAGTCAGAACCTGGCTCCGGTCCGGCGGGAGCCGAGCTTGTTCCGGAAGAGGCCGAGCGGACCGGCGCTGGCCTCGGCGTCCCGGGCGTGAGGCGGTAGCTGCGGCGGCGACAGCGCGGGCCGGGATGAACCGCGACGGCTGAGGCAGCGGAGGTGCCGGCTGCGCGGGCCCGACCGAGACTTCCGCGAAGCGCCAGCCCCGCGCTCGGGGCTTCGCCTCGAGCCGAGCCCTGCCCCCGCGAGCCTCCCGGACCCCTTTGTGCGGCCGGAGGCGGCGGCGGGAACGGCCATGGCGGCCAACATGTACCGGGTGGGGGGTGAGTACCGGGGAAGGGGCTGCGGGGCCCGGGGCGGGAGAAGTCGGGGACCGGGGCTGGAGAGGCTCGGCACCCGGCAGCGCGGGGAGCCGCGTCCGGGGCGGCGTGGTCCCGAGCGCGGACCGGAACCGGAACCGGGAGGACGGGGAGCGAGGGTGCGGGGACCGCGACGCGGCCGGGCGCCGAGGCCCCCTGGAGAGCCTGCGGGCTGCCCCGACGGCACTCTCGGGGCTGCGTCTGGGGCCCCGGGTCGGAAGTGGGGCCTGGGAAAGTGGTGCGGAAGGAGCTGACAGGGCAGGCAGGGGGCACCAAGGGCCGAGGCGTCCGCTCTGCCGCCTGAGCGGGACCGCCGGGAGGTTTCCTCTCCCCCGGGGCGTTATTGTGCGCCTGGGTTCGAAAAGGCGAGGGCACTAGAGCGAACAATTGCCGATGCCGGGGTGCAACTCCATCGCTGAATTGTGGGGACTGCAGGGGGACCCCCTGTTTCTTGTCTCTTCGCTGAGGCTCACTTTTGAGAGAAAGATCTGATATTAGAACTCGGTGGTCAGGGGTGGTGGTGGCGGGGGGGAAACCCCTCATTTTCTCGTAGTCTCTCTACTTCCACATTTCAGCGTTCTCTCTACCTGGACCCTTATTCTTTTGGTCCCCTCAGGCCTCTTTTCTCTCTGACCCTGGTGCTCTGGCTTTCCCATCTCCTCCTCTGATCTTCCCGGTGCTTCCCCACCCCCTCCTACAGATTACGTCTATTTTGAGAACTCTTCCAGCAATCCTTACCTGGTTAGACGGATTGAGGAGCTCAACAAGGTGAGTGGAGCATAGTCCCACCCCTGCCCCTTCGGGTACCTCCCTCCCTCTAGGGGGTCTTTTTTTTTTTTCTGAGGTCACTAACTTCAGATGGAAGAGAGAGAGATCCAGAGAAAAACCAGCCCTAATCCTAAGTGCCCATTCATATTCATTCATTCATTCATTTATTCATTCAGTGTATTCAGGAAAGGCTTTTGAGAGCTAGGTGGGAGCTTTCCTGTTCCTTGTCTTGGGGGCTAAGGAAGGGGAAAGTCTAGGGAAAAAAAGTTTGGAAGTTGTCCTTAAATGTGAGTCTCTTTATTTGTAATTTCTTTGGGTGTCTGGGTGGCTCAGTGGGTTGAGGGTCCGACTCAATTTTGGCTCAGGTCATGATTCCAGGGTTGTGGGATGGAGACTTGAGTTGGGTTCCATGCTGAGCGTGGAGTCTGCTTGAGATTCTCATTCTGTCTCTCTCTCACCACCTCCCCTCTCCCTGGCTCACATGCTCTCTCTCTCTTAAAAAAAGAAAATCATAAAAAAAAAAACAAAACCCTCATAGTTTCTTGGGTTTTTCTATTTACACCCCATAGAAACTACTTCATGCTTAGTTTCTTCTTCATGTGTTTCCACTTTATTTTTTTTTTTTAATTTTTTTTTTAACATTTATTTATTTTTGAGACAGAGAGAGACAGAGCATGAACGGGGGAGGGTCAGAGAGAGGGAGACACAGAATCTGAAACAGGCTCCAGGCTCTGAGCTGTCAGCACAGAGCCCGACGCGGGGCTCGAACCCACGGACCGTGAGATCATGACCCGAGCCGAAGTCGGCCGCTTAACCGACTGAGCCACCCAGGCGCCCCATGTGTTTCCACTTTAAAACAACCCATTTTAACCGCAGTTTTCCCCCCCTTAGACAGCAAATGGAAACGTGGAGGCAAAGGTTGTGTGCCTTTTCCGGCGAAGGGACATTTCTAGTAGCCTCAACAGCCTGGCTGATAGCAATGCCAGTGAGTGTCTTCGTACCCCCACCCCACCCCCACCCTCCCTGTCTCCCCCTTCCCATGATCTGAGGTCTGGGCATGTCCCTGCAGGTGTTTCCCCTGGTAGCATGCCCAAAGCCCGGGTGTGAGTTTGGGGGTGGGAAATGCCTGGTCTACAGAAGGAGGCCTGTTTTTACACGTTGGGGTTGGAAGCAGGGTGGAGAGACGATGATAAGGAAAGCCAGAATATGACTTGTGTGGGAGTGTGTGTATCTGAACGATAGGTGGAAAAGAGATGATAGTATTTAAATAGGGGAGGAAGAAGAGCTGTAGAGAAGCAGGACCCTTGAGGGACGGTTTTGGGTACATTGGGACAATGGATGGTGATTGTAAAGGTCAAGGTGAAGAGGAAGAGGTTGTACTTAGAAGCTTGCAGGACAGGGAAGCAGCCTAATTTTGTGGTCGCGAGGTAGCGAGAATACATTGAAAGGGCAGAATAGGAAGCTCGGAAAGTTATCTTGCCCTTTTTTGCTCTTTCCTACCTCTTCTGTCCTTCTCCAATCCATTTTATATCGTTCCCTTTTGCCTTGTCTTCCTTCTCTTTATGATTTTTATCTTTTTTAAAAAAAATTGTCTCCTGTTTTCCTTAGTTGATTTTCCCTTTCCTGCTTTGGCTTTCTTTCCTCTTTCTCTTGTTCCTCCTTCTTAAATTATTTTCCTTATTTCAGGCTGCTTTGAGCACGAAGGGGTTAACAAGGAGCTAGGCCTACCAAGTTCCCTGGCCCTCTGGGGTTTCCAGCCCCATCTGGCAGGGGCTGACCTTGGCCTTGTCCAATCAGAAGGGGTGGGGGGTGTGGTCCCCCCTTGCCTTAGCACAGGGTTTCTGCACAGGGTTTCCGGAGCACACAGGCGAGGGGTGGAGCCCGCTGCACCCCCACCCCCCTTCTCCCTGAGGTTGGGAACAATGCACCAATGAGCCTGGGCCTGTGGCTCTCCTGCCCCCTCCCACTTTGGGTGGCACTCAGCCAAGTTAACCCTTCCCACCAGGGTTTCAGGGCAAGTCGCAGCTCCTGGGAAGGAAGGTGTTGGCACTGGCTTGGGAAATCCTGTCCTCGGAAGCCCCACAAACTTAGTAGTCAAGTGGACAGCGAAGGATTGTTACGGTTGCCTGATGTTTAAGAGCAAAGAGTCTCCTGAACTCTGAAAAGCAAAACTAGTAAACACAACCTTATGTGACAGTTGTTCACCATATTGGGTTTCTGAACCTCAGGCTGGTTTCGCAGGAGAGACGAGTGTGATGTTCCTGCTGGGCCTAGTGTGGGCAGATTTGTGCTTTATGAGTGGCATCTGAGCATTGGTTACCTGGGTTTGGGATGGGTTTCTGTGGCATTCTTTGTACTCTCAGCAGCTGTTCCCAAGGCACTGGTGATGGGGAGCTGGGAGGACCGGAACAGCAAGAGAGGGCTAGGAGGAGAGGGCTCAGTGGGGAAGCTGGTGGCTGTAGGTATAAACGGCAGATGCCTGGGGAATGTGAAAAAAAACTAGCTGGGATAGGAAGTGTTTTCCCCGGGTCAAAGTTTCCAAGGTGGCTTCTTGCTGAATTAGTTTCTGACTTGACTTCTTCCTCCTTAATCTCCCAGGGGAGTTTGAGGAGGAATCAAAGCAGCCAGGGGTGTCAGAGCAGCAGCGACATCAACTGAAGCACCGGGAGCTTTTTCTTTCTCGGCAGTTTGAATCGTTACCAGCCACCCACATAAGGTATAGGACAATCGGGGCCACTGTGGCCGGTGTGCACTTCTTTAGGAGATGGAGAGGAGGGGCGTGGTGGCATAATGGAAGTGCTGTGGAGAAGGAATGAGGAGCTTACCTAGGGTTTTCGGACCTCTGTCCTGTAGGGGGAAATGCAGCGTGACCCTCTTGAATGAGACCGACATCTTGAGCCAATACTTGGAAAAGGAGGTGAGAAAGAGGTGTGGGGGGAAAGAAGGAGGGGAGTGGGTGTGCCCAGAAGGCCAGAGGAGAGTAGGACTGGAATGAGGTTCCGGTCCACAGACCGCCTGTCATGGGAACGCTGGATGCTCCCCACCGCCTGCTTACCTTTTCTTCCTGGCTCCAGGACTGCTTTTTTTACTCACTGGTGTTCGACCCCGTGCAGAAGACGCTTTTAGCCGATCAGGGGGAGATCCGAGTTGGTTGCAAATACCAAGCCGAGATCCCAGATCGTCTGGCAGAGGGTAAGCAACAGGACGGAGCGTGCGGCCCCTGAGTCATGTAACGTCGTAGTCGCTGTGAATGGCGTGCTGCGGAGTCATAGGCTCCACGGCCTTCACGGCTCTGTGCCATCGCCCTGACAAGCTGGGACCTTGGGAACCTGCAACGGGCCAATGGGCACAGTCGGGAAGAAAAGTCCGAGAGTTGAGGTGGCTGATAGAATCCACGCCAGAGGCACGGGGGGAGCGAGGTGCTGTTGTGTCAAGGCACCTATTGTTCTCCTTTCCCTCTCCCTGATGTTGCCATTGCCCTGTTCCCCAGGAGAATCTGATAATCGGAACCAACAGAAGATGGAGATGAAGGTCTGGGACCCGGACAACCCTCTCACAGACCGGCAGATTGATCAGTTTCTCGTGGTGGCCCGGTGAGGGGTGGGTGGACGGGCAAGACGGGCTGGGGGCGGTGTGGACGCTCTGCATCGAATTCTCAGAGCTGGACTAGACTGGTTGTTTTGGCCTGCGTGGTTTTCCTTATCTGGCTTAGTTCCTCAGCTCACTCATGCTTTCTTGTCTCTCTCTTGACTTCTTAATATCTCCCTTAGGGCCGTGGGGACCTTCGCAAGAGCGCTAGATTGCAGCAGCTCCATTCGGCAGCCGAGCCTGCACATGAGTGCAGCTGCTGCCTCTCGAGATATCACGCTGGTGAGCAGAGGTTGCTGGGAAGTCGGGCAGGCTGGGCTCTGTGGGGACCTGCAGAGCCTGGGGACAGAGGAAGGGTCTCTGAGAAGCCCGGTGTGGAGGGTCTCAGGGCATCCGCATTGTTTCCCACCTTCCCGGTAGTTTCATGCCATGGATACGTTGCAGAGGAACGGCTACGACTTGGCTAAGGCCATGTCGACCCTGGTGCCCCAGGGAGGCCCGGTGCTGTGTCGGGACGAGATGGAGGAGTGGTCGGCCTCGGAGGCCATGCTGTTTGAGGAGGCCCTGGAGAAGTACGGCAAGGATTTCAATGATATTCGCCAGGATTTTGTAAGTGGACGGGGCTGGGAGGAGAGGTGGAAGAGACGACAGGTGAGGGAACGGGGACCCGGAGCCAGATGCCAGCTCAGCTTCCTTCCCTCTGCCTCCTTAGCTGCCTTGGAAGTCACTCGCCAGCATAGTCCAGTTTTACTACATGTGGAAAACCACAGACCGCTATATTCAGCAGGTATGGGCTGGGCTGGGAAGGCTGGACCAGGGGCCTCCTGCTCACCCCTGCCTTTGAAGTTGATGACATCGTCCTGTGGAGGTGCTCTGATCCTTCTCTTTCTTCCTTTTTTCCCCTTCTTGCAGAAAAGATTGAAAGCTGCTGAAGCAGACAGCAAACTGAAACAAGTCTATATCCCCACCTAGTAAGTGTGGTAGGTGGGGGAGGCTGGCATGTTTTCTTTTTCTCCCTCCCCGCCCCCGCCCCCCCCCCCCCCCCCCCCCCCCCCCCCCGGCAATGCTTTTCTCAGTGATTGGTGGTGACCACGGCAGGAGTCAGGGTCAGAGGGTCAAATGATCGGGAGGAGGTGGACGTGGATTCTCTTTCTTGACCGGTTCCTGGTTTCTCCCCACACCGTTCCTGTCAGTACTAAGCCAAATCCTAACCAGATCATCTCTGTGGGCTCGAAACCTGGCATGAATGGGGCTGGATTCCAGAAGGGCCTGACTTGCGAGAGCTGCCACAGTGAGTTTCAGGGAGGGGCAGGGATGTTGAGGGGGGTGAGGTCTTCTCTGGGCCAAGGACCTAAGGGGCTCACGTGGCATATTTGTCCCAAACTCCCCCTTTTCTCCATGTTCCTGCAGCCACACAGTCTGCCCAGTGGTACGCCTGGGGCCCACCCAACATGCAGTGCCGCCTCTGTGCTTCCTGTTGGATCTACTGGAAGAAGTATGGGGGACTGAAGACCCCGACCCAGCTTGAGGGGGCTGCCCGGGGCACAACAGTAAGGACTGATGGGGAATAGGTAGGGGAGAGCAGTAAGCATAGTGATGTGAGCTTCAGGTGAAGGCCAGAACCTTAAAAGGTGGTTTGATGTGTGTGGGGTTGGGGAGGTGGTGCTTAGTGGTGGTTGGGGAGACGGGTGGTTGGGATGGTAGTAAAAAGATCAGGCGGGAATAAACTGCTTTTTGCAGAGAAGGAAGGAAACAAGGGAGCCTCAGTGCCCATCCGTGTTCTCTCTTTTTCCTATGTCTTTCTTCCAGGAGCCACACTCGAGGGGTCATTTGTCTCGACCTGAAGCCCAGAGTCTCTCCCCCTATACGACCAGCGCCAACCGGGCCAAGCTACTGGCTAAGAACAGGCAAACATTCCTGCTTCAGACCACAAAGCTGACCCGTCTTGCCAGACGCATGTGCAGGGACCTGTTACAGCCGAGGAGGGCTGCCCGACGACCCTATGCCCCTATCAATGCCAATGCCATCAAGGCAGAGTGTAAGGGCAGGAGCGGTGGGGCTAGTGGCAGGCCTGGGTGCTCTGGCCAGAAAGCAGAGCAGAGACCAGTGTTTCTCTGGAGGTTTAATGACCACAGGGACAGCAGGCCACAGCGGTTTGGTAGGAGATTAGATGTGGCTCCTGGCCGTAGGAGAGGCCTGAGTAGTGAAGCCCCTTCAGAAGCTTTCATCTTTGCTCTCCAGGCTCCATTCGACTTCCTAAGGCTGCGAAAACTCCACTGAAGATTCACCCTCTGGTGCGGCTGCCCCTGGCAACTATTGTCAAAGATTTGGGTATGGGATGGGGAAACCAGACTGTGGGTATGGGATGGGGAACCAGTTAGATGGTTTCAGGGTCTCTGTCATCCTTTTACTATCATAGTCCAAAGAGATTTAGTTTAACAAACTGTACTCCTGTAGGTTAATAATGGTTTTCATAGGCTGTCCAATATTACCATGGTGAGCTAAGGCCACATTCCTGTGGTAATTGCCAGACTGCTTTTGGGGATGCCCAGGGAAACTACATACAGAAGAGAAAACATGAAATTTCTCCAAGTTTTTTCCTGTTTTTTTTTTTTTCTTGGCAGTGGCCCAGGCACCTCTGAAACCAAAAACACCTCGGGGTACCAAGACACCGATCAACAGAAACCAGCTGACCCAGAACCGGGGTCTGGGGGGCATTATGGTGAAACGGGCCTATGAGACTGTGAGTTGACAGCCGGAGTGGGCCAGGCCGATTGGGTGGGCTTTTTTTTCTGATAGGGATCTGTGAGCCCTCTCTCATTGTGCTGCCTGCGCCCACCCCTCCTCTCCAGATGTCAGGAGCCGGGGTCCCCTTCTCTGCCAATGGAAGGCCTCTGGCCTCAGGGATTCGTTCAAGCTCACAGCCAGCAGCCAAGCGTCAGAAACTAAACCCGGCTGATGCTCCCAATCCTGTGGTGTTTGTGGCCACAAAGGATACCAGGTAGGGAGCCCACCCACCGTAGGAGGGGCTGAGAGGTTGATAACCCAGGTTGGTGGCTAAGGACAATAGGAATTCTGAACAAGACCAGCTCCAGAAGACTGGGCACGGGGTGGGGGTGCCAGGAAAGAATGGGCCAGAAGGCACACTATGGCATGGAATGGGGAAGGGGGTTTACCTTGAGGGTCCTAGCCTTCATTCCACTCTTCTTTTCCTGGCCAGGGCCCTGCGGAAGGCTCTGACCCATCTGGAAATGCGGCGAGCTGCTCGCCGGCCCAATTTGCCCCTGAAGGTGAAGCCACCACTGATTGCAGTGCGGCCCCCGGTCCCACTATCTGCACCGTCACATCCTGCCAGCACCAATGAGCCTATTGTCCTGGAGGATTGAGCGTCTGCGGGGAGGGAGGGAGGTGGGCTGAAAGCTAGAGGGTGGGTGCCCAGGGCACCCACCCTCCCTTCCCTCTAGTATCGAAGGGAATGAGGAGTGAGGGAGGGAGGGAGCAAGTGTGTGTCCTTGGAGGGGTCGGGCGCCCTCTGGTGTTACCACTTGCGAGGCTCGTCCCCTTCCCATGCTTCTCCATGCCTGGTGGTGGAGGACACACTGCAGGAACTTGGTCCATTGTGGGAACCTAGCCTGTTTTGGGGGGTAGGACCCACAGTTGTCTTGGACAGTTTTGGGGGGAGGGTTTTTTAATTTTTTAAAAATTTTGCCTCCCTTTTCGAAAGGGGATGGGGGAGGGGAAGAGTAAATTGATAGGAGGTGGTGGTACCTGGTTGGGGGAGGGGGGCATGCACTGCCATGACTGCCATGTCTATATCTTTTTTTTTTTCTAATGGGGGTTTCTCTTCCTGTCCGGTGTCCGGACTTTCCTAATTGGAGTTTGAGGCCCCTAAGCTGGTATCAGCCCCAGCCCATGCTCTCTCTTTTCCTTCCCTCGCCTTGTCCCCTCTGCCTTTTGTACGCCAATTCTCAGAAATAAAGATCTTTTGTCCGTTTTTTTAACCTCGGATTCTGTAATTGGTTCTTATAGTAACAAATAAAAAGCTGTTTTCTTCAGCTTCTCCCGGCTCAGCTGTTTTCTGCCATGGCGGGGGGGGGGGGGGGGGGGGGGGGGGGGGGGAGGGTGGTGTCTTCAGTTGGAATAAAGGACAAAGGGATAAGAAAGAAGATACAGATGGTGCTTGCCCTGGGAGCAGCTTTCTGAGATAGGCAGCATGGACAGGCAGACTGTTCCTGCTAGCTTTCTTGGAGGACCCAAACTGCTCCCCAGCTCCCTGTGGTGCTGGAACTCGAGCTCCATCTTGGTACAGATTCACTCAAAACAGAATCAGCTGACTCTCTGGTTGGTGGCTTCCACAGGAAGGGAGGCGTGAAGGTGCTTTTTCTTCTATTTCCCAACCCTTAGCTCTCAGGAAATTCTGGGAGTTGCTGGAAGCCCGGGAAGATGTAGCCTACCTTGGGGGGGGGGGCGGTACTGCAGTATCTTACCACCCAGCTCTGTGGTTTATTTGCACAAGTTGCCACTTCAAGGATTCCCAAGACCAGCCTCAGTAACTGCCTTGGCCTGAGGTCCACTCTAGTGTTGTCTCCTGTCTTTTTGGGTTTGGGAAACAAGCCTGAGCAGGGCCCAACAGGAGGAGCACCTTCGGAGAGTGCATAAGAGGTTAAGCCTGTTGTACGTGTTCCTTCCACACTTTAGAGATAGGGGAACAGATTCAGCAGTTGGGACTTTGCTTAAGGTTTCGGATCTTGAGATGTCTGCTTCAGGTCCAGGGCGCTTTCCGCAGTCCGAAGCTGTGCGCTGACAGCCGCAGCAGGAACTGCTTAGCCCATCTGAGAGTCTTCTCCACGTCATGTTCTCTGTCCCCAGGGCCTCCCCAGCTCCTTTACTCTCCCCATTCTGAGCTTACACCCCGGCAGTATCGGGAGAAACTGACCACTCTACCAGTCTGGGGAAAGAAGCATTTTTTTCCCTCCAATGTCTCCACTCAGCTGTCACATGGTAGGTTCCATCGCCTGCCTTGAAGGGGGCCGGTGGCTCTGGCGCCTCGTGAGTACACTTCACGCAGCCCACTATTGCGGAAGGAAAGCCTGACTCACCGGGACCGCAGCGATCTGGCTGTGGCTGAGTGGAGTCTAGAGGGTGCCCACAGGGGCAGAGCTCCCCAACCAGGGCTAGGAAGTGGTCCCTGAACGCCCATTTTAGGGAAGGACAGAGGGCAGAAGGAGAGAGTAACAGCCCTAAGGAACTTGGGAGTCCAGGGGCAGCTTTGAGTTTTGTGAAGTCGGCTCATCCTCCGCCTTTATTCGTCAGGTGAATAAGGAGAGAGGATTCAGCGCCGCGGGTCTCTAACCGCCTCTTGAAAGAAGGTACAAACAGCACACTCCCGAACTCCGAGCAAGGATAGAGCACTCAGGCTTCAAACCCCCGCCGGCGCCGGTTTTTGTGGCCACTCTATGAATATTCATGAAGCCTTGGGCCAATCAACGCCTAAGTGGCTCAGAGCACACCAATCGGCTTACCGCATGCAGATAAGTATCAAAGATGGGCGGCTTTTCCAGAAGCGGGTGAAGACTTAAAGCCGGGTGGAAACGGAACCCGGAGCCTTAGGGACTCAGTTTCCGGAGGAGTGTGCCTGCGCGATTGGCCTTGCTACGTCATTTCCTATTGGACTGGCGGAAGTTGCTTCCAAGCGCGCTGCGATTTGTAGGCGTGAGTTCCGGTGGTGGCAGAAGTGGTTGTGTGTTGTCCGTACTGGAGAGTCGCGATGGCGGCAGTGGATTCGGATGTCCAGTCGCTGCCTCGTGGGGGTTTCCGCTGCTGCCTCTGCCACGTTACTACAGCCAACCGTAAGCGGTGGCTTGTGAGGGGGTGGTCGTGAGTTTTCGTCTTCGGGTCCTAGTTTTTGTCAAGTCGGTTGGTAGGGTCACTCACCTCGGTTTTCACTCTGCCTGTACGAAGGGATTGGAGAGTGGGGAAAGCCCCACCACTTTGCCCCCTCATCCCTAGTATCCGAAATCTCTACAACTAAAGTGTCATGATCTTATTGCCTCTATCACCGTCATCTGTTGGACGCCCCCTTTGTGCCTGTTACTCGGCTGGGCTCTCGGGTGGGGTGAGGGGATTTAGAGGTGAAGGAGCTCACCATCTAGAGATGCAGACAATTCCAGAGCTCTAGAGATATGTTTAGACAGCTGGAGGATCACTGAGAAAGTAGCACTTAACTCAGGGTAGCCCTACGGAGGAGCTAGGCAAAGGCAGAGATGGGTGAGGTAGCAGGGTAGCAGGGCATGCATGATGAGAAAGTGGATTTGGCAGAATCGACAGGAGTCTTGTATGACAGCGCAGGGGACTCCATGAAACCTCAAATTCCATTTTTTTAAATTTTTTTTCAACGTTTTTATTTATTTTCGGGACAGAGAGAGACAGAGCATGAACGGGGGAGGGGCAGAGAGAGAGGGAGACACAGAATCGGAAACAGGCTCCAGGCTCTGAGCCATCAGCCCAGAGCCTGACGCGGGGCTCGAACTCCCGGACCGCGAGATCGTGACCTGGCTGAAGTCGGACGCTTAACCGACTGCGCCACCCAGGCGCCCCTCAAATTCCACTTTTGAAGTCTGGAATCGCGATCTTTCCTAAACTGGAATCATGATCTTCCTTAAACAGATCTTCCATTCTTTTTCTTTGTGAATGACATTACCACTCTTTGTCCCCTAGGGCAAGCCAGAAATCCAAGATAGTCTTCCCTGGCCCCACATATACATTGGTGACAATAAGCAGCTGACCCAAAATTTAATAAAAATAATAATAATAATAATAGCAGCTAAACTTTTCCCGTGGTCCACATGTACCAGACTCTGCCAAGTACTCTTAGATGCATAATACCTATGTGGTACTGTTAATATCTTCATTTTGTGTGTGCACAGAGGTGCACAGAGAGGTTAAGTAACTTGCCCAAGATCTCACACAGCTTGCCGGAGCTGAGAATTGAACTTGGGCAGTGTGACTTCAGATCTTGCACTTTGAATCTCTATACCATACCTAGGGATGATTCATGAGGGAATAGTCTAGGGTCCTGTTTTATTTAGTTCCTCTGTATATGACCTGGATAAGCTTCCCGTTAATTTCTTTACAATTTGCAGGTGTTGCTCTAGCACTTAGAGATGGTTTAAGAAGAAGCGGTAGCTAGCTCTCTGGGGAACCGCTTAGAATGCATTATACAGACAAATGGACAAGAGAGGAAGGTGAAAAGAGCTAGGACTTTGTTTATTCAAAGATCACACTTCCTATGGCTTGGAAGGATTAGTAGGATTTAGGTATGCATTTAAGTCCACCGAAGAGTGATTTGGATGTTTTTGTTTCACGTTTATCTTTGCAGGACCCAGCCTAGATGCCCATTTGGGAGGCCGGAAGCACCGGCACCTGGTAGGACTACGAGCTGCCCGAAAGGCCCAGGGTCTCCGGAGTGTGTTTGTCAGTGGCTTTCCCCGGGATGTGGATTCTGCGCAGCTTTCTGAGTACTTCCAGGCATTCGGACCCGTGGCTAGTGTCGTCATGGACAAGGACAAGGTAGAGTGAATGGCTATTGGCGTAAAGAACGAGTCAGGTGTGCCACATACAAAAAGAAATGAGGGAGAAACCAGCAGCCCTGTCTCAGCTGGTGCCTCATCCTTGGCGGGCTTGTCCTTGGTGGATACCACAGTACTTGGGCCGGTCCAGCTTTGTGAGCTTCCCCGCCCCAGCCCCTGCTTGGGTTTTATCAGTTCACCAGAGTTAGTCACTGGGGGACTTACTGGTCATTTATTTATTCAGTCAATCTTCATTTGACTTGCCAAGTATTAACTGCTGACTTTGTACTGGGCACCATGCGTAGAGCTGCATTTTCAGTCATGAATAGGATAGATCTGATCTCTGTAGGCACAGAGCTTACAGTTTTGTGAATAACGTAATTACAGCGAAGCAGGTGCTTTGAGGCCACACCATTGGGAGATCTGTCCTAACCCCACAAGAGACTGGTTGATAAAACAGCTAGCAGTTTATTAACTTCCAGTGAGAGATACTAATGTTAGCTGGCCAAAATACCCTGTTCTTTGGACAGTGCTAGACAAACAGGCTTATTCTTTGTGGTCCTTTTTGTCTTCCAGGCAGACCTTTTGTCAGTTTGTTAGTCCTTTGAAAAAAGTTCAGTATTGTACTGCTGTGTTGTGTCATCATATTATAGTTCTGAGGTTGTGCTCTCGTTATGCAGGCATGGCTTTGACTGCCCATGTCTTCTCTTAGGACGGGCTGGGGTGTGTTTTCCTTAGCGATTGCGTTCAGCAATGGACCCACAGTGGCTTAAACAAAAGGGGTTTAATAATTCTTCTTCTTCTTCTTCTTCTTCTTCTTCTTCTTCTTCTTCTTCTTTTTTAAGTTTATTTGAGAGAGACAGTGCAAGCAGGGGAGGGGTAGAGAGAGAGGGGGATAGAGGATCCATGGCGGGTTCTGTGCCAACAGCAGACAACAGAGGGCCTGATGCTGGGCTCGAACTCCTGAACTGTGAGATCATGACCTGAGCCAAAGTCAGATGTTCAACCGACTGAGCCACCCAGGTGCATCTAATTGTTCTTTGTAACAAGAAGTCCAGACCTGGGCAGTCTAGGACTGTACTGTTTTCCTGCTCTGTCATTAATTGGCAAGTGGCTCTCACTTCTTAGTTGTGATAATGCTGCTTGCACATCTTCAGGTAAGGAAAAGGGGCAGGCTTGGGTGCCTGGGTGGCTCAGTTGGTGGTTCAACATCCGACTCTTGGTTTTGGTTCAAGCCATGATCCTAGGGTCATGGGGATTGAATTCTGCTTTGGGGTCCGAGCTGAGCATGGGGCCTGCTTAGGATTCTCCCTCTCTCTCTCTCTCTCTCTCTCTCTCTCTCTCTCAAAATGAATGAATGAATGAATGAATGAGTGAATGAATGAAAGACTGAAGGACAGTTTAAAAAGGCTAGTGCCATATGAGCCTGACTTTATTCCCCTGCTTTTCTTTTATTTTTTTAATGCTTGCAAATTTACCTTGAGAGAGAGAGAGAGAGGAGAGGGAAAATCCCAAGTGGGCTCCGTGCTGACATGATCTTACAAATTGTGAGATCATGACCTGATCCGAAATCAAGAGTTGGAAGCTTAACCAACTGAGCCACCCAGGCTCCCCTCCTCTGATTTTCTTTATTTTCTAGGAAAAATTTTCCACACGCCTCTTCATTAGACTTTGTATATCTCATAGGCCTGAATTCTATCCCATGGTTACCCCTAGCTACAGGCAAGACTGGGAAATGTGTTTGTAGCTGGACACCTTGCCCTTTTGAACAAGAATCAGGGTTCTGTTAGTAAGAAAGAATGGAGAGGGCATCTGGGTGGCTCAGTTGTTAAGCATCTGACTTCGGCTAAGGTCATGATCTCACAGTTCCTGAGTTCGAGTCCCACATCAGGTGAGTCCTGCATTGGGTGAGCACAAGCCCTGCTTCAGGTGAACAGGAGCCCTCCTTTGGGTAGAAACTGGAGCCCCGCTTCTGGTGAGCCCTGCTTCTCTCTTGCGCTCTCTCTGCCCCTTGCTCACTTGTCTCTCAAAAAAAAAAAAAAAAAGGGAGAAGGTGTATTTATTGGGTGAGCACTTGGCAGTGTCTGCCCCAGACTACTTCCTCAGAAAACTCAGTACCTTCATTTTTGTTCATATTTGCTTCAGTTGTAAAGAATGACCTTTTTCTGAACTTAAACCTCAAGTTTCTGAGGCTTTTAATTATTATCAGAATAATGACTAAAGTTTTTATTGAATAATTATCATGCACCAATCATGTGCTAAGTAGTTTACAAACAATATCTCATTTAATTTCCACAACAGTTCCTTGAGGGAGATCATCACTGGGAAGTTGGAGATTTGGGGGATTAAGCCCCTTACTTGGAGGCAGTCACAAGTTACTTTAGTAACTTAATTCTTACTAAATTAAGAAATTTAGTTTCTTAATTTCTAAAATGGAAATAATAATGTATACTGTGTAGGAGCCTTGTGAGACTTAGGGATAGTTCATGTGAACTGCTTGGTTTGTAATAAGCCCTCAGTATAATAAGCTCAGTAAGTGGTAGCACTAGCTTGGGGTGATGGTATTGAGAAGAGAAAAATAGCCAGGAGACAGCCTTCTGAATCTGCTAATCCTGTCCTCCCTGATGCCTTCAGTGGAGTTCTTGAGAAAAATATGTGTGCAGACAAGGCCAAGCAAAGAGACACCTAATTCCTAGCTGGGGCTTTGATTGCAGACTTGGTGTTGAACTGCAGTCTGGTGCGTAGTGTGATTCCTCAGAGTTGGAAGATTGGCCTGGGCAGGTCCAAGTGGCTGCGTTTCTTCCTTGTTTCACATTTTTTGTTGTGTTTGGCATAGGGCAGAAGTGAGATGAGTGATAAAATTCACACTTCTGAAGTACACAATTCAGTGGTTGCTAGTATATTTACAAGGTTCTTCACCCATCCTTCCAGAATGTTTTCATCACCCCTCGCCTCTGATTCAGGCCCGTGTGCTGGTGAGGCTGCTCCCCCTGTCCCACTGCTCCATTAATTTTAATTTGTGTATGTGGTGTGAGGTCCAATATCATTCTTTTGCATTTGGCTATCCAGTTGTCCCAGCCCCATGTCGAGAAGACTAATCTTTCCTCATTGAATGGTGTTGACAACTTTGTTAAAAATCTGTTGATCATATGGGGCGCCTGGGTGACTCAGTCAGTTGAACATCCAACTTCAGCTCAGGTTATGATCTCACAGCTCGTGAGTTTGAGCGCTGTGTCGGGCTCTGTGCTGACAGCTCAGAGTCTGGAGCCTGCTTCTGGAGTGTCCGTTCCATTCCCTTCATCTTTTTTTCTCTTTTTTAAGTTTATTTATTTTGAGAGAGAGAGTGCGTGCGCGTGCGTGTGAGTTGGGGAGGGGCAGAAAGAGAGGGAGACAGAGAATCCCAAGCAGGCTCTGCACTGTCAGTGCTGAGCCCTACATGGGGCTCAAGCCCATGAAACCATGAGATCATGACTTGAGCTGAAGTCGGATGCTTCACTGACTGGGCCACGCGGGTGCCTTGAGAATTGTTTATCTGAGTATATTCCCTGTTCAGAAACATTAAGCAGATATTCCTGATTTATAGGGTGGTCCCAGTTTCAAAGAGTGTCACCCACTGTCAAATCACGCGTTTGGATTCTTGGTTCCAAAACCATGATCACTGCCCCTGTTGTGATTTGCCAGGGAGTTTTTGCTATCGTGGAGATGGGGGACATAGGGACCCGAGAAGCTGTCTTGTCACAGCCCCAGCACAGCCTGGGAGGACACCGCCTGCGGGTCCGGCCACGGGAGCAGAAAGAGTTCCAGAGCCCTGCCTCCAAATCCCCCAAAGGAGCGGCCCCTGACAGTCACCAGCTGGCCAAAGCACTAGCCGAGGCCCCCGACGTTGGGGCACAAATGATGAAGCTCGTGGGGCTGAGGGAGTTGTCCGAGGCTGAGCGGCAGCTTCGGAGCCTCGTCGTGGCCCTGATGCAGGAGGTCTTCACAGAGTTCTTCCCTGGTGAGTCCTCTCCCTTCCCGTGTCTCCCTGTTCTTCCCTCCCTCAAGTCCACACCCCATTTATCCGGCTGCTCTTCCTTCTTTGTGCCCCCGTGTCCTTCCACCCCATACTCCTCTCTAATGTTGCCCCGCCTTTATTTTCTGCCCGGCACCCAGGCTGTGTGGTCCATCCTTTTGGGTCTTCCATAAACAGTTTTGATGTCCATGGCTGTGATCTTGACCTCTTCCTGGATCTGGGTGACCTGGAAGACTCCCAGGTGAGTGACCAGGGAGGTAGCTAGGAAGAGTCAGCAGGGATGGTCCTCTCTCTCTCACGTTTAGTTCCTCATCTGTAAAATGGGGATAATAGAAGCTACCTGAAAGGGTTATTGAATTGGAGAAACGTGAATGTGGATGGGGATTAGGTAGAATGAATATGAGTTGACATAGGATACATGGCATTTGTAACATGAAAAAATCAGATTTCAAAACAGTGTATAGAATACCCTATTTGGGGAAAAAATATATAAGAGGACATACAATAAAGTAATTCTGGGGTTATGTTTTTGCTTATCTATATTTTCTAATCTCTAATGTACAGTTTCTGTGTTTGGAATAGGAAAGGTTGTTAAGGAATAGGAAAGGTTGTCTTTTTGTAAAAGATTTTGTTTTTTGGAGCAGTTTTGGGTTCACAGGAAAACTTAGCAGAAAGTACAGAGTTTTCATATACTTCCTACTTTACAAAAAGGGTTATTTTAAGCTAGTTTTGTTTTGTTTTTAAGTCTATTTGAGAGAGAGAGAGCATAGGCAGTGGAGCAGCAGAGAGAGTGAGGAGGAGACGGAATCCAAAGCAGGCTCCAAGCTCTGAGCTGTGAGCACAGGGCCTGACATGGGGCTCGAACTCACAAACTGTGAGATTATGACCTGAGCCAAAGTCGGATGTTTAACGACTAAGCCACCCAGACGCCCCATAAAAATCTCTTGAGAGCAAGTTGCATACATTGAATCCCATAATAGTCCAGTGTGTATCAGGGAAGCACAAAGGTGTCCTAGTGTGTAGTGGCAGGACAGTTAGCAAGTAGGGACATGTTAACCTGGTGCAGGTGTAAAATGTTATGAGACTTTAGTCTATAGCCTGTCCTCTACCTTCATCAGTTGCCCACCAGCAGGCTAGCGTTGTTTACTCGGTCTCCTTTACAGTTCCTCTGCCTTCTTTTGTCTTTCGTGACCATGACATTTTGGTAGACTACAGACCATTTATTATGTGGCATTAAAAGTTATTTTTAATGTAATTAAATTGATTTATTTTTGAGTTTATGCATTTTGAGAAAGAGAGTGCACAAGCAGAGGAGGGCAGAGAGAGAGGGAGAGAGAGAATCCCAAGCAGGCTCTGCACTGTCAGCACCAAGCCCGATGTGGGGCTTGATCTCATGAACCATGAGATCATGACCTGAGCCGAAATCAAGAGTCGGATGCTTAACTGACTGAGCCACCCAGGCGCCCCAAGTTATTTTTAATTTTGAAAAGGGATTGTGAGGATTAAATGAGTTAATTTATATAAAACCCTTGGAGTGGGGCCTAACTCATAAGCAGTAATAGATAGGTTTTGAGGAATGTTGCCCACATGGGGAACAGCAAGAGAGGCGACTATTCATTCAACTCGTTTCTATCTACAGCCAGCCCCAAAGGCTCCAGAGTCTCCATCTTTGGATTCAGCCCTTGCATCCCCACTGGATCCTCAAGCCCTGGCCTGTACCCCAGCTTCCCCTCCAGACTCACAGCCTCCTTCTCCCCAAGACTCGGAAGCCCTGGACTTTGAAACTCCTTCCTCTTCCCTGGCACCCCAGACTCCGGACTCTGCTTTGGCCTCTGAGACCCTTGCCTCTCCCCAGTCCCTGCCTCCAGCCTCCCCACTGCAGGAGGACCGGGGAGAGGGGGACCTGGGGAAGGCCCTGGAACTAGCAGAGGCCCTGAAAGAGGGGGAGAAGACAGACGGGGTGGCCATGCTGGAGTTGGTGGGATCCATTCTTCGGGGCTGTGTCCCTGGAGTGTACCGAGTCCAAACTGTGCCCTCTGCCCGACGCCCTGTGGTCAAGTTTTGCCATCGGCCTTCAGGTCTCCACGGTGACGTCTCCCTCAGTAACCGGTACCTTTGTCGTGGGGGTGGGGTGGTTGGGGAAGGGCAGCTGAGCACTCTGGGGTGGTGGAGAGGGAACCCCTGTGCAGAAAGCTCCTGCCTTGCTGAGCATTGAGGTTATCCTTGTTGGGTTCCATCCCCTCCTTCTGCCATTTGCCACCTGTCTGGCATCCGTTTTCACGAATGTAAAGGGTGTTCCTTGAAATAATGTTTTTAGGGGATTCAGAAAAGAGTTCCAGGGTTGAATAAGTTTGGGAAATGCTAAGTTAAATGCAAATAGGTCTCCCTTTCCTCCCTCTCCTCCACTTCCTCTTTCCTTCTCTTTCTCCCTCCCTTCGTTTCTTTGCATATGAAAGGCTTTGAGCAGTCTTGTAACTACACGCTTCTGGAATATCCTATCCAGGAGGGGCATATAGGATGTAGTGTTTCCCCAGACACATTGATGGCTTTTTGTATACCCTTTCGCATGACCAGTGTGTTAGCAGACACTTGGGAAACCCTCTTTTGGCTTTCTTCCAACTGGCCCCCGTTCCGCAAGCCGGGAATGAGAGCGGGGTTCCCCAGCACTGACACCCTGGTCTTTGTTCCAGGCTGGCCCTGCATAACTCTCGTTTCCTGAGTCTCTGCTCTGAGCTGGATGGGCGAGTACGGCCCCTCGTGTACACCCTCCGCTGCTGGGCTCAGGGTCGAGGGCTGTCAGGTGAGGATGAATCAGGACAGACTTGGGGTAAAGCTGCTGTTGGGGCAAAGGGAGGGAAGGGGGGAGGCAGGTATAGGAACCAGGGTTGAGAAAACCAGGGAGGGTGTCAGATGGCATCCCCAATCTAACTGGAATTATTATTTACCCAGGGAGTGGCCCCCTTCTCAGTAACTACGCCCTGACCTTGCTCGTGATCTATTTCCTTCAGACCAGGGACCCTCCTGTGTTGCCCACTGTATCCCAGCTCACCCAGAAAGCAGGTACGGCAGCCTGGCCTCCACCTTCTGTATCTTGGTAGCATCAGCTTTCCTCTTGTTTATCTCGTTTAGATGCACTAAATTTACCCCAGGAATGAGATCTCTGCTTATCACCCCAAATCTTCCTGCTTCCAGGCTGACCCTCACCTTTTTCACTTTCACAGGTGAGGGCGAACAGGTGGAGGTTGATGGCTGGGACTGTAGTTTCCCCAGGGATGCCTCAAGACTGGAGCCCAGCACCAATAAGGAGCCCCTCAGTGAGTCTGGGGAGCCCGGTAAAGGATTAATAAATGATGTTAGTCACAAACGTAGATGTGACATAGCTCAGTTGCTGTTTGCCAGGCACGGTTCTCGCAACCACCTCGTGGGACAGCTAGTATTACTGCCATTTTACAGATGAAGAAACCATGCATTGGAGCAATGAAGTGGCCTGCTCAAGGTTACACTGCTAGCAAGGGGAGGGAGCAGCATCTGGGGAAGGATGTTGCTGGGGGCACGGGGAGAGAGGCTGGACCTCTTGTCTATGGAGACTAGAGGAGCCCGGCTTCTGACACTCTTCTGAGCTACTTGGAAGGGAAAAGAAAGTCCTTCTAACAGAATGCCTCTAGTGCAGGCCTGTCTCGGTTCTGGCCTCTAAGTAACCCTTTCTGCCTGGTCTTCCTCCTCTTCCAGGTTCTCTGCTAGCCCAGTTCTTCTCCTGCGTCTCGTGTTGGGATCTTCGTGGCTCACTGCTGTCCCTGCGGGAGGGTCAGGCACTGCCTGTGGCAGGGGGCCTGCCCTCTAATCGCTGGGAGGGTCTGCGCCTTGGCCCCATGAATCTCCAGGACCCCTTTGACCTGAGTCACAATGTGGCAGCCAATGTGACCAGCCGGGTGGCCGGGAGGCTACAGAACTGTTCCCGAGCGGCAGCCAATTACTGCCGAAGCCTACAGTACCAGCGCCGTTCCTCCCGGGGTCGGGACTGGGGGCTGCTCCCTCTTCTGCAGCCCAGCTCCCCCAGTGCTTTGCTGTCCGCAACGCCCATCCCCTTACCCCCTGCTCCCTTCACCCAGCTCACTGCTGCCCTGGCCCAGGTGTTCAGGGAAGCACTGGGATGCCATATGGAACAGGGAACCAAGAGACTGCGGTCAGAGGGAGGTGGGCCTGAGGAGTCTCCCCAGGGAGGGACAAGCAAAAGATTGAAACGAGATGGACAGGAAAAAAGCTGGGAGGAGGGATGGGAGGAGCAGCAGGGATGCACGGGAGACCCCAGCGAAGATGGGGTGGAGGAAATGGTTATAGAGGTTGGAGAGACGGTGCAGGACTGGGCCGTGCATAGCCCTGGGCGGCCAGGGGAGCCACCCCACGTGACCGGGCAGCATCTAGCCCCTGGAGAAGAGGGGCGGTCAGGCCATGCGGCACTGGCAGAGCAGGGGCCCAAAGGACCTGAGGCAGCAGGAGAAGGGGCTCGGGGTGAGGCAGGGAAGGGGATGTCCCTCTCCTTAGTGAGCTGGCGCTGTGCCTTGTGGCACCGAGTGTGGCAGGGGCGGCGGCGTGCCCGGCGACGCTTGCAGCAGCAAACCAAGGATAGAGACGGAGGCGGTGCCGGCGCTGCAGAGTGGCTGGCAACGGAGGCTCAGGTAACCCGGGAGCTGAGAGGACCCGGCAGTGCTGCACAGAAGCCAGCGGCTGAGCCGCTCCTGACTTTCGTGGCGTCGGCCTCCCAGGCCGGCCAGAATCTCACTGTGACCCCACTGCAGGATTCTCAAGGCCTGTTTCCTGACCTCCATCATTTCTTACAGGTTTTCCTCCCTCAAGCACTTCGAAACCTCCTCAAGTGAAGACAGGGACCCTAAGGGGCAATAAAGCTGCTAGTTAATAAGCACTACAGTGTCCTCTAATTTCCACCCAGTACTTCCCCTCCCCAGACCTTACCGCCTCTTCTCAGAGGTGCCTTTGACCACCCCAAAACGTGTGTCAGCCTGTTCCATCATACCATTTGTCACAACTTGCAGCGAGGGCCGGTGATGATGGTGTGTTCCTGCACCTGGGGCCCACTCAGCAGAGTTCCTGGAGGCTGGGGTGCTGGCTGGGGGGCTGGGGCAGTAGCTGTGAGAAGAACCAAGTTTGGCTCCACGTTTACCTTGCTGCCCAGATTTATATGGTGACGGCCTGAAATTGGGGTTCAGGGTTCTACAACCGTTCTCTCACTTTACAGAATTCATCCTGCTCTTATTAAAATGGGTGAAACATTCTCCGACCTGAGCGTGGGTAAAGGGCAGCCCATCATTGGTAAACTGCCCCTAAGGGTGACGAGCGGAAGGGATCAGCTGTGTTCTCTCTTGCCCCCCCGCCCCTGCTGCAGGACCAGTACCAGAGCCATTCCTGCAGTAACTGCATCCCGGAGCCGCAAGGTGATTTAATGCGAGGAAACCTCACTTCTGCAGAGGGTTTCTGACCTAGGCTCCGGATAGACATTCATCCTCTCTAGAAAACCAGAGCGGGAACAAATGGAATTATCCACGCAGGAGTTGTTTCCGCTCCAGTGAGTGTCCCACAGTCCTGATGTTAGGGGGCTGGCAGGATCCCCGTCAAGTCACCGCGGGTTCCTGAGCTGGAGGGGAACGCTTCTGGGACCCCGCGCGGCGCGGAGTTGGCAGCGGTGCCACGTCGCCGCCCAGAGGAGGCCCTGGATTGCGGCCCATTCTCACAGTTTACCCTCCGCGCCTTCTACCTACACGTCGGGACTCGGATTGGCCGTGCCTGAGGGGCGGGCCAGTCGAGAGTCCCACTGCGCAGGCGCGGGCTTTTCCGCGCAGGCCGGCAGGCCCCGCCCCTCTCTTTTCCCAATTCAGCGCCGCGGGATACCGAACTGTCGTGCGTATGCCTTCTATGCCGTCCTCGCTTTGCGGCTGCTGTTTCTCCACGGCTCTCCCCTTCCCCCCCTTCTCTCCCGGACGGCTTACTTTGCGGCAGCGCCGAGAGCCCCACCCCCTTTCTCTGCGGAATCACCATGGCGGCTGGGGTAAGTTTGCCGGCTCTGGCGATCCAGGTCACGGTATCCGACGCCATCCTCTGCCCGAGTGGGGCCCTCCGGCGTCAGAGGAGTTCTGGAGCCGAGTGGGGAACTGGTGGGGGGTCTAGAGATCGTACTGTTGGAGAGCAAGGCTTCCAGGCCCCGGAGGGGAACTGAGGCTGGGGCTCTCGGAGGCCAAAGAGGTGGAAGGGTCTGGGGTAGTGGAGAAAAGAGATGTCAGATCCTGGCCGTCTGGGGCCTGAGAAAAGGGTTCGGGTTCACTGCCGCTTCGAGACATGGTATCCGGGCAGGTTGACAACTTTTGTGACCGTTTTGTAGGGCAACAGCAGGGACTGGGTTAAGACGAGGGTCTTTGTGGGCAGGTACGGCTGTCTCCGGTTAAGGGTTCATCATCGGGGAGGTTGGAGAGTGAGAGGAATCCCCGGACGGTGGAGTCAGCCCAGCTGGACCGTTAAGAGAAGGACTAAGAGAAGGAGAAGCTACTGCCAGGGAACTCACTGCGGGACGGGACGGGACGGGCGGGGGTGGGGGGGACGTTAGCGTGACAAGAAGGAACGGGCTTTTGGGGAGACCGAGTTGATTTGGGAGGAGAGGATGCCATTCGGTTTCGCCTGGCTGTTCTGAAGGGAATTTGGGAACGGTCGGTGTGTGTGATAAACAGTGATGGTTCTTTAAAGGGATGAGCGGCTCAGCGGTGGAGTAGGCAGGTACTCGCCAACCATCAATGAATGAAACCAGGGAAAGGAGGAGTGTCTGTTTGTCGGCAGGTGGAGTCTGCGGGTGCTGGAAGTTCTGGGTTTCTTGAAGATACATTTGAGGGGGTGAGAGTGCTTCTGGAGCTGTCCTTAGAGAAGGTCAAACCTGTCAACAAGCTTTATTTAGCAGTTGGTGTGTAGTTCTGTCCCCGGTATTTCAGAGGACTCTGATTACACATGACAGATACCAGAGAATTTGGTTTACCAGAGGGAGTTGAACGGATTGGGAATAACTCAGGGAATTTATCCCTGGAGGTGACATTTAGAACTGAGACCCTTCTGTCGTTAACATTCTCCATCTTCCCCCTCCCCCCACAGACCCTGTACACATATCCTGAAAACTGGAGGGCCTTCAAGGCTCTCATTGCTGCTCAGTACAGCGGGGCTCAGGTCCGCGTGCTCTCCGCACCACCCCACTTCCACTTTGGCCAAACCAACCGCACACCTGAATTTCTCCGTAAATTTCCTGCCGGCAAGGTGAGTAGGACGGTGGAGAGGGGTCTCGGGTCCTGAGAATCCAAGGAGGCCTGAAGATGGCCTCCATCTTTAAAAGGGCGCTTTCCATATTACAATTTATTTATTTTTTTTACATTTCATTGACTTAAAAATTTTTTCAGTTTAAAAAAAAATTTTTTTTTTCAACGTTTATTTATTTTTGGGACAGAGAGAGACAGAGCATGAACGGGGGAGGGGCAGAGAGAGAGGGAGACACAGAATCGGAAACAGGCTCCAGGCTCTGAGCCATCAGCCCAGAGCCTGACGCGGGGCTCGAACTCACGGACCGCGAGATCGTGACCTGGCTGAAGTCGGACGCTTAACCGACTGCGCCACCCAGGCGCCCCCAAAAATTTTTCATTTTAAGACAAGTGTGTATTTGCACATAGTTGGGAATAATGCAGAGCCTGTTCAGTGACCTGTTGTAAAATTCACAGGTTTCTTTATTTGTGGGAGAGAGAATGAGTTTTGACTGTTTATAGTGCAAATGTATCAGGTACCTGCTATGAGCTGACCGAGAGGCTTTTAGAGATGGGTAACTAACCATACTAAACAGAAAAGAGATCAGTGTAGTATGGGGAGTACCACCCTGCTTTCAAGAATATGGAGAAAAGAGACAACATTTAGTTTCTGGTCTTTTGCCTATTTGATTGAGGGATTTTACATAAGTATTTGATAATATCTAAATCTTTGGGTTTTCCATGTGAGTTCAGATACCAGGGATACCAGGTAACTTAAATATTTTTGGTTCCGGGGTTTCAGATAATATCAATAGTTTGTGTCAGTAGTTGCTTAGTAAGGGTCGTCAGCCTTATAAAAGAACTTTCATCCAAAACAACTCTAGGGCCTGGGATTGGCTAGTGAGAAATTACTGTGTACTTTACTTACTTTTTTTTTTTTTAATTCCACTCCCCTTTCGACTGTTTTATCCCAGGTTCCAGCATTTGAGGGTGACGATGGATTCTGTGTGTTCGAGAGCAATGCCATTGCCTACTACGGTAATTTGCGGTGGGAGTGGGAATGGGAAGATCTGGAATGAAGGAGGTAGGAGAGGATAAGGGTGAGCTGGAGTGACAGGAGAGGAATTTTCATGGACTTGGATTGGTGTTGGCATGACCCCAAAGTTCTGACCTTTGTGCTCTGCCTCTGCAGTGAGCAATGAGGAGCTGCGGGGACGTACTCCTGAGGCCGCAGCCCAGGTGGTGCAGTGGGTGAGCTTTGCTGATAGCGACATAGTGCCCCCAGCCAGTACCTGGGTGTTCCCTACCTTGGGCATCATGCACCACAACAAGCAGGTAAGCCTTGGAACTTGGGGAGAAGCCAGGGGCAGGGATGGCATCAGCTCCTGAGTGTCGGGAGTAAGGAATTAAATAGATTGAGGAAAGGAGATGCTGAGAACATACGGATGATAAAAGACCTAATCTCTTGGGTGTGAGTTTGGAGCACTGGGCTGTTGATGGTATCCGGGTTGTTTTGTCACATAGACCCAGTGGAGGTGGTGCCTGTCATGAGTGGTCAGGGGAGAGATTTCTGCTGTAGAAAAGCTATACCCAATGGCAGGAGGGTGGTTAAACCGGGTGACCTCTGAGGTTCCTTCTCAAATCCAAAAATACAGGACTGTGGTCAGTATAGTGGGAAATTAAGCCAGACTGCACCATGAAGAAATTTGACATTGAGAGCTTCAGTGTCTGATAACATTTGGAATGATCCTAGAGTCTGACTCCATTGCAAAAGGGTTGGGGATGAGCCAGAACTTAGTAAGTGAAATAGTTATCTTAGTTCGATCATTGGGGGAGGGGAGCAGGGAAGGGGGGGATACCCACTATTAAGTTTGGTCATTTGAAATCAATAGGCCACAGAGAATGCAAAGGAGGAGGTGAGGCGAATTCTGGGGCTGCTGGATGCTCACCTGAAGACGAGGACTTTCCTGGTGGGCGAACGTGTGACACTGGCTGACATCACAGTTGTCTGCACTCTGTTGTGGCTCTATAAACAGGTGACGTTTATAAAGAATCTGGGTCGGCAGAGGGTAGGTGGGGCTAGAAACTAAGGGATGAGTCTGATGAGTCATTTCAGGTAACAGCTCCGACTCTAGGAATTCCAGATTTGAGTACCATGCTGCTTTTCCCCTTTCTGAGAAGTCTGGTAATGTTCTGTTGTCCTGATTTCTCTGTGGCAGCTAAGATGTTTCGTTTTGTTTCCATATTTCTTGGGAAAGCCAGCTGTGCTTGGTTGTAAAGACAGAGCTGGTCGCTTCATCAAGAAGATCTTGTGGAGGCAGAATTAGGTTCGGTTCTTGGCTTCGTTACTTACAAGTTGTAGGTAGAGGTGAGTGAGAGCGACTGAGAATTCATTTAGTCCTTTTTTTCTCTGTAAGCTATAAAACCAGGGTAGTAGTAATTACTCTTGAAGTTATCAGGTCAAAGAAAATGACATGTTGCTGGGTCCCGAGCAGCAGCTCTCGGACTGATGCTGGTCCAGAGCAGTAGTGTGGTAATTGTAAAGAAAAAAAGCACCTACTTTGTCAGACACGGTGCCAGGGGCCTTGCAGGCATCATCTTAGTCTTGCTCTGCTGTGCGGGTGAGGAGAAATTCGCACCTGGTCCAAGGGCACGTAGCTGATAAATGGTGAAGGATTTGAACCCAGCACTGCAGAACCAACACTGTTGGCTGCTATCCTCTATCTCTGTGCCAAGGTCACTTTCCCTCTGGTCTTAGCAAGCTACAAGATGGTAAATGAGTTGGTTTATGAAGCTGAGTTTAGTTTAAGGGACCGTGTGATGTATTGAAATACTTTTTTGCTTTTGAATTTTTATTTACTTATTTTTGTTATTGAACATTCTTTAGTTTCTGAAGTTTGGGTCGTGTGGTTAACATAGATGGTATTTGTTAGTCTTATTTATTTGGCAAAATGAGTAATTGATAGCTCTGTGTGTCTGCACTTTTTTTTTTTTTTTAATTTTTTAAATGTTTTTTAGTTAGAGATAGGGAGGGAGACACAGGATCTGAAGCAGGCTCCAGGCTCTGAGCTGTCAGCACAGAGCCCTACGCGGGGCTCGAACTCACACACTGTGAGATCATGACCTGAGCCGAAGCTGGGAAGCTCAATTCCCAACTGATTGAACCAGGCGCCCCACCTTTTTTTGTTTGTTTGTTTTTGAGAGAGAAAGACACACACACACACACACACACACACACACACACACACACAGCATGAGTGGGGGAGGAGCAGAGAGACAGAGACACAGGATCCGAAGCAGGCTCCAGGCTCTGAGCTGTCAGCAAGAACTATGCGGGGCTTGAACCCACAAACCAGGAGATCATGACCTCAGCCAAAGTCAGTTGCTCAGCCATTTGAGCCACCCAGGCATCCTCCCCTCCCCCCCTCCACCTACCTACCTTCCTTCCCTTCTTTCCCTTCCTTCCTTTCCTTTTTTTAAAACAATTTATTGAATTGAAGATTGGAATATGTTGGTGTGAATTGGCTTTGGAAAAGAAGTAAGGTGCTGGGGGCGCCCGGGTGGCTCAGTTTTTGTTAAGTGTCTGACTCTTAGGTTTCTTTGTTGTTGTCGTTGTTGTTGTTATTTTGACTCTTAGTTTTTGCTCAGGTCATGATCTCTTGGTTCATGAGTTTGGTTTGTGAGTTCCAGCCCTCCATCAGGCTCTGCACTGAGAGTGCAGAGCCTGCTTGGGATTCTCTCACTCCCTCTTTCTCTGCCTCTCCCCTGCTAGTTCCTCTCTTTTGCTCCCTCTCAAAATAAATAAGCTTTAATAAAAAAAAAAAAGAAAAGGAGTAATGTGCCGTGTAAACATTTGTGCTAAGTAGATTTGTAGTAAATGAGGGGTGGGATCAAGCACCCGTTAAATTGGACTGTACTGTGAAAAAGAGGAAGGTAAGCAGGAAGTAGCCCCCCAGGTAAGAGGGGACTCTAGGGAGCTGCCATCTGGGGCCTCGAGAGGAAGGTGGAGCTTTGATCTAGAAAGAAACAAGGGTCTCTGGCTTGACACTCTTCAGGACCTTTCTCTCCACTGACTCGGTTTCCACCCTTCTGTTCTGACAGGTCCTGGAGCCGTCTTTCCGCCAGGCCTTCCCTAATACCAACCGCTGGTTCCTCACCTGCATTAACCAGCCCCAGTTCCGAGCTGTCTTGGGGGAGGTGAAACTCTGTGAGAAGATGGCCCAGTTTGACGGTAGGTCAGAGCAGGCGGAAGAGCCGTGCGACCTGACGCAGGGGCTGGTTCATTCAGTCTCAGCCCTTTGATGTTCCATCAGGCTTTTGGGTTTTGTGGACCCACAGAATGTAGGGTATCCCACATAGTGACCGATACTTCAGGAAACTTGTTTCATAAGCATACGTACCCTCACTTGTTCGTATTAACGTCTAGCAACGTTGGTGCATGTATGTTGCCGAGGGTTGTGTTCTTGGCTTGGGGACGTATGGGGAACTGATGGCAGCGCAGGGCCTAGGCCCCTTTGTAGTCCCACCCAGCAGTTTTCCTCTGTTACCCTGCTCACTGCCTGGCTTTAGAGGCACATGGAAAGAGGCAGGACATTGAGTTCTCTCCCTTTCTCTGTACCAGCTAAAAAGTTTGCAGAGAGCCAGCCTAAAAAGGACACCCCAAGGAAAGAGAAAGGGTCTCGGGAAGAGAAGCAGAAGCCCCAGGCTGAGCGGAAAGAGGAGAAAAAGGCCGCTGCTCCTGCTCCCGAGGAGGAGATGGATGAATGTGAGCAGGCGCTGGCTGCAGAGCCGAAGGCCAAGGACCCCTTTGCTCACTTGCCCAAGAGGTAAGGATACTGGAGAGTTAGGGACCCAGGAAGGCCAGTGCGTCCCTGTGCATGTTCCCCTTACACAGCAAGGGCCCAGAGTTTTAGGGTGTCCGTGTAGGAGTGAAGGATGTTTGTTTGCAAGTAAAGCAACTTCTGAGTTTATTCTCAAGAATTGGATGAATTTAAAAAAATTTTTTTAATGTTTATCTTAGGGAGCGGGGGAGGGGAGAGGGAGACACAGAACCCGAAGCAGGTTCCAGACTGAGCTGTCAGCACACAGCCTGTAGTGGGGCCCGAACTCAAGAACCATGAGATCATGACCTGAGCCAAAGTCAGACACTTAACTAACTGAGCCACCCAGGCGCCCCAAGAACTGGGTCCATTTTAAAAGTGGAAGGCAGATTCTAAGTACGTTTCTTACATTTGGGAAAAAGATAAGAACTCCCTTTCTAGCAAATAGACGGGGCACAGCATTGGGTGTGGAGGTAAAGTGGTCTTGAACATGCTCAGTCAGTTTTGAGAGCCCCCAGAGCTAACAGGGAGAGGATACAGAGAGCCTCATGTCTGCCCTGCTGGGCTGGCTCTGAAGCCGTGACACCAGGTCAGTGTCGTTTGATTGTTATTTTTACTCTTTGGATGAACAGACAATGTAAAAATTCTTACTGAGAAAAAGGAAGGTGACCATGGCTCCATAGTGCCTGTCTGGTTCATTTTGGGGGGGGGGGGGGAGTTAAACCCCTCAAGGAGAAAGAAATAGATGGGATGGTCGTCACCCCACCCACTTCCAACCTTTTCAGTAAAGGTTGGGGTTCTTGGAAGAAAACGCAGTCAAAGGAAACTTTCGGGTGAAAATGGTGGGACATCTAGTACTTAGCCGCTTCTCCAAACTCAAGTTCTCAGTCACTGCCCTAGGTCATTCATTAGAATTGCAGGCCTAATGAGGTGCCTGGGTGGCTCAGTTGGCTGAGCATCTGACTCTTGATTTCACCTCAGGTCATGATCCCAGGGTCGTGGGATCGAGCCCCATGTTGGGCTCCTCGCTGAGCACGGAGCCTGCTTGGGATTCTCTATCTCCCTCTGCTCCCTGCCCCTTGCATGCATGCTGCTCGCGCATTCTCTCTCTGTCTCTCTCCCTCTCTCAAAAAAATTGCAAGCGTTATGATACTGGTTTTGTCCGTAGCCACTTCACATATGTAGTTCTTGTTTTTCCCTGCTTTTCTCACCTGCTCACTCTGCCTTTCCCAAAGCTGTCTGGCCTTTCCCGAAGCTGTCTGGCCTTTCAATAGTTCTGTTAGTGTTTAACAGGGTTCAGCCTCCCTTATTTTGTACTGGTTTTCTTTTGTTTCTTTTATTATCTTTATGTTTACTTATTTTGAGAGAGGGAGTGCTAGCGGGGGAGGGACAGGACAGAGGGAGAGCGAGAGACTCAATGCCAAGCATCCGTGCTGGCAGCGCAGAGCCCAGTGTGGGGCTCAAACCTACAGACTGTGAGATCATGACCTGAGCCGAAATCAAGAGTCGGACACTTAAGCGACTGAGCCACTCAGGTGCCCTGTAATGGTTTTTTGTGGGTTAACCCAGCATGAAGGTGCACACTGCTGGAGGGTACGATAGGAGCGTGGAGACTTCTAAATGACGAGCATCCTAGTGCTGGGTGGTCACAGTTAGGAGCTGCTGTTTCCCCATTTGGGGAGAAACTTGGAATGTAGCTCTTAGGCTTAGCAGCTCATACAAGACCAAGGAAGGTTTCAGGTGCAGCTGTTCTTTACAGATGTATTTCTTTTTGAACCGAAGTGACATACTTTGAACTTAGCACAGGGGCAGGTCAAGAGTTGAATAGGCTTTTTAGCGTGTGTGAGTATGCTCTGGTAACTAACCCGAATTACATATGCTGTTGTAACATAGACACCGTTAATTTTTAGAGATTTTCACATATATTAGGTCTGTATACTCTGGGCAGAAAACAAATCAATAAACTGAAAATCTTTAATAAACTTTGCATTTCTTCTTTTGGGGAATGTTGGTTAATACCAATTTGTTGTATTGCCATGACGCTCTACTGGGCTGCCTACCTAGATGATTTTTCCCCTGGATTTTTTTTTATTTTTTATTTTTATGTTGAGAGAGCGCGGAAACATGTCCGCGTGTGTGTACACACACGTGAGCATGAGCTCGAGCGGGGTAGGGGTGGAGACAGGGAGAGCGAGAATCCCAAGCAGCCCCATGGAGCTCCAGAGTTCGATCTCCCGAACAGTGAGATGGTGACCTGAGCCGAAATCGAGAGTTGGACGCTTAACTGAGCTACCCAGGTGCCCCTCCCCTGGACTTTTAAGATCACCAAGGTTATGTCTTCAAAGATGAATACTATTTGTCTCGAGTTAGTTCTAGTCCTTTTAAGGCCTTCCAGCTCAACTTGTTCCAGGAGGTGTTGAGAGCCTGTGGTCATTTGGTTGAGAAATGGATGCAACGTGGTCACAAATTAGAAAGTTTCAACGGTTTGGGAAGGTGTGAAGGAAAAAATCCCCGGTCCCTTTTTTTGGGTGGTTGAGATGGAAGCTCCTCAGAGGAGGCCTCTGATGGGTATTTGGGAAGGAACGTAGGACCCAGGGTTGAAGTCCAGCCTCTACTTTGCTGTAATGCAACAGGGGGCAGATCCGCACCACTTAATGGTTTCTAACTCTAGGGTTTGTTACTGTTATTTATGTTAGTGAATAATTGGACCAATGAAACATTTAGTAAGGGCTTTTTTTAAAAATAATTTTTTTGTGTATTTATTTTGAAAGATAGTGATAGAGCATGAGCGGGAAGAGGGGCAGAGAGAGGGAGACAAGCCCAAGGAGGCTCTGTGCGGGACTCTAACGCGGGGCTCGAACCTACGAACTGTGAGGTCATGACCTCAGTCGAAACCAAGTCAGATGCTTAACCATCTGAGCCACCCAGGCGCTCCAGGCATTAAAACATTTGTAAAAAGATATAGAGTGATATAGTATCAAATTAACAAACTGTAGAAGGCACAAAACTACATACATCATCTTTGGAAAGTCACCAGTGGCAAGTGTATAAAAATATGAATTAGTTGTCTTGTTTGCTGGCATTGTGGGTTTTATAACTGCAAAGAAAAGTAGAACTGCTACCGTGAGAAGAGGGACCTCTCTGTAGCGGCAGAGCCTTCTCTGCTCAGTGTGCCAGATCGGAGCCAGATCGCTTCAAAAATAATCTGAACCTAAGGGCTTTTCAGCATCCGGACTTGTTCCTGGGCAGAGTGACTAAGGCCACGGGTGTGAGGTCTGGGGTGGAGTCCCTTTGAAGATGTTCACTGCTTACATTGCTGTCACATTGTAGTGTATGTAACCTGAAGAGGCCAATGGTGGGGGAAGAAAGTTGGGTGAGTCAGTTTTTAAGTGTGACTCAATGGGAAAGCACCCCCCCCTCCCCCCAGGGGCCTGCCAGGAAGCAAAGGGAGTGCTCATTCTAGGTCTCCGCTAGGGGGCAGCAGTTCCCTGTGCCTTTCTTGGGGCTGCCTCCTTCCGGCGCCCCCCCCCCCCCCCGCAGGTCCCGCCCTCCTCAATCCCAGCCCATTTAGGCAGGGAGCAAAGGAGCACCCTAGCTCCTTCCCTCCTTAGCTCTCTTCCCTCTAAAGTTGTACCCATTTGCCAGTCCAGTGACCTCTTTAAACCAGTACATTTTAAGTGAAGATTGCCCTTAGCTTCATCTTTAGCCTGACCGCCCTTGGTTGCCTCAGTAGGACCTCCACGTTGACCTTGCTTTTTGCCTCCACTCAGTACCTTCGTGTTGGATGAATTTAAGCGCAAATACTCCAACGAGGACACCCTCTCTGTGGCGCTGCCGTACTTTTGGGAGCATTTTGATAAGGATGGCTGGTCTCTGTGGTACTCCGAGTACCGCTTCCCCGAGGAGCTCACCCAGACCTTCATGAGCTGCAACCTCATCACCGGTGAGCAGAGGGTGGGTCTAGGAAGAAGGGAGGACAAGGTAGTGGGTGATGTGATCCTAAAGGCAGCGTGTTCTCTCTCACCCCTTCAGGAATGTTCCAGCGGTTGGACAAGCTGAGGAAGAATGCCTTTGCCAGTGTCATCCTCTTTGGAACCAACAATAGCAGCTCCATTTCTGGAGTCTGGGTCTTCCGAGGCCAGGAGCTTGCCTTTCCGGTGAGGAAAGTTGTAGGGGAGGAGTCTGTCTCTTGAGGGTGGGGCAAGGGTATGGGAGACACACTTATTCCTGTGCCTTGTAGGCATTCAGGAGAGTTCAAGGAACATGTACAGGAAGGAGCCGTCACAGTCACAGGAGTTTTAGGAGCTGATGACATGTGTCTGAGCTGAAACACATGAGCTGGAACAGGTGTGGGACAGTATCTGATAACCTGACCACATGCTTCTCAACCTGGCCTTTTTTTCCCCAGCTGAGTCCAGATTGGCAGGTGGACTACGAGTCCTATACGTGGCGGAAACTGGATCCTGGCAGTGAGGAGGCCCAGACGCTGGTTCGAGAGTACTTTTCCTGGGAGGGGGCCTTCCAGCACGTGGGCAAAGCCTTCAATCAGGGCAAGATCTTCAAGTGAACATCTCTTGCCGTCACCTAGCTGCCTGCACCTGCCCTTCAGGGAGATGGGGGTCATTAAAGGAAACTGAACATTGAACCCTTACCCGTCCTGCCTCCTTTGTGAGTGATGGCTTCTTCCAAGGGGACTAGTTTACGTTAAAGCAGGGTATTTTATGGGCCTGCGGTACCTCCCTTTGCAGGAGAGAAGTCTTCGGAAGAGCAGAGAGGCCTCTGCTCAGTTTTGTCTTTATTCACCCTGCCTCTACCGTGATGACTGACTGCTACCCTAGCTGGGAAAGATTGGATACAGTTAGGGTGGGTAGGGACATGGTGTTTTGTAGCCACCTTATTATTATTATTATTTTATTTATTTTTTTTTTTTTTTAAGAGAGTGTGAGCAGGGGAGGGGCAGAGAGGGGGAGACAGAATCTGACGCAGGCTCCGGGCTCCATGCTATCATCACAGAGCCTCACCTTGGGGCTCGAACTCCCAAACTGGGAGATCATGACCTGAGCCGAAGTGGGACTCCTAACTGACTGAGCCACCCAGGCGCCCCAAGTAGCTACCTCATTCTTGAGGACCAGATTGCAGACCTTCCCCAGTGAAGGGAGAGAGTGCCTGCAAATGGTGCTAAGAACTAACCTACAGTAGTGCACAGTGTCAAGGAACTTCGCATTATTTCTCACAGATGCCCTGGAAGGTAGGTAGGTGGTGGCATCCAAGGGTCATAGTTTAAGTTCTTCAGACAAGTGGGAATACAGGCATAGAGTGCTCACAACAGGCACTGGCCCTCTTGGCCCTAACCTGGCTGTGGATCATCTATGGGGTGTTCTTTTTTCTTTTTTTTTTGGTTTAGTTTTGAGAGCGAGAGGCTGCACACATGCAGGTGCACGCACAAGTCGGGGAGGGGCAGAGAGAGAAGGAGACACAGAATCTGAAGCAGGCCCCCGCCTCTGGGTTGTCGGCACAGTCTGACGCGGGGCTCGAACCCATGAACCGTGAGATATCACCTGAGCCGAAGGAAGTCGGACGCTTAACCGACTGAGCCACGCAGGCACCCCTGGGGTAGTTCTACTTTCTAACAAGGAAGTGGGCTTCGGAGATTTAAGTGACTTGCCTGCGGAGACAGGATTTTGAACCCAGTGGGTGTCACTGACGCCCAAGCTCTCAATGTGCCCTGCTGCTTCCTGGAATGTAGAGCAGTCATAATTGCCATCTGAAAACCCTGCTCAGACCTGTGGTTACTGTTTTATCTCCTTTGAGCTTAATTTTTATTCCACCCTTTTCAGAGGTTCTTGTTCCTACTCTGTTTTTGAAGAGCTTTGAGGGTCTCCCTGTGGGTTAACAGCTCAGGTGAAGCTGGAAAGCTCTAGTTGGATTCGTGTTTTGAGGCATATGAAGAAACAGTCGCCACTCAACCTTTGGTCTCTAGTTTATGGTTTTATGTTTTTTGTTGTTTTTTTTCTCCCACCTTCTTAGTGGGAGAAAGAAGGGCTTAGGTTGGGAGAGGAAGAAGGTGATCTTTCCAGGTACAGACAGGGTCTGGTAGCTTGGGAAAGGGTAAGGATGTAATCTAGCTGGGGACCTGGACTCCAATGGGGGTTCTGGGAAGAATGGGCCAAGCAGGGCTGTGGTTTGGAATCCAGCTGGGTGAGGATGGGTCGGTTCTTGCTCAAGTTCGCTCCCTGGCAGATCATCTTGAGTCGGATCCAAACTTGCCACCTGTCTTGCTTCCGAGCATTCCCGGGCTGCTCTTGGTTAGGATCTAAAAGTGCTAGTTGCTGGTGGGGCTGGGCCCTGCGCTGGGTGCTGGGGCCTTGCCGAACCTGTCAGACTCCCTCCACGCCACACCCTCCTGCGCCTTCACTTGTGTCATCTTCCCCTGCTTCCCGGTACCCCCAGTCTTCCCGAGAGCTGAATATTTACTCAGAAGAGGCCCAGGAGTGGGGCCTCGGTATCCTGTCTTCCCAGGAGCTGAATACTTAGAAGAGGCCCAGGAGTGGGGCCTCGCTGTGGAAAAGGGGGGGTTCTGCAGGGTGGGCTAGAGAGCGGGCTGCCGCAGGCCTGGCACCCCATGTGGACTGGGTGGGTCTGGTGGACCCAGCCTCTCTCCGACTGCAGGAAGCGTGACTCATCCTCACGTCCTGCCTCCTGTGCCCCAAACTCTGGCGGTTTGGTGCAGAGAAGGGCGGCCAGGTTGTTGGATGAGGCCGGGCCTGCGCTTGGGGGAGGGCCAGTACCCACAAGCGGAGGTGGGGTGGGCAGCTCGAGGGGAGGGTGTCGAGGCCTCGGTGGCTCTCGCTGTTGGCCTCCAAAGCGGGATGAAACTGAAGGGCCCCTTCCCGCCGGGGTGGGCAAGAAAGAGGTTAACAGCAGGAGTTTTCTAGCGGCAGATGTGGGGCGGGAAAGAGGGGAGGTCCATCTGGAGTTGGTCGGGTCCCGCCCTGCCCCGGGGAGGCCTGAGTCACCGCACAGCCCCGGGCTCCCCGGGCTCGGGACTCTTGCCCTCCCTCTCCGATCCAGGCCGGGGCCCCGCGCTGGTTGGAGCTCGGCCCGGCTCCTCCGCTCTTCCCGGCCCCGCCCGGCTCGCCGAGGCGGCCCCGTGAGCGCCTGCGCGCCAGGGGGGACGTCTCTGCCGGGCCCTCTTCCTGACACGCGGGGCAGGAGGCCCGCGCCACCCGCGCACCACCTAGAACTGGCATCCCGGCGCCCACCGTGCGGCGCCTGCCGGCCGGGGCCGAGGTCCCGGGCAGGAAAGGGAAGGGGGTGTTGCGAGTGGGTCGGGGCTGAGAACAGGGCGTGTTCCTGGGGAACGAGGGTAAGATGGACCGAGGAAGCTGTTTTATCCACCTACTGGGCAAAACCTTAGAGCATCCCTAAAGGGAGGTGGAGAAACTAGAGAGGGGTCGTCGGGGCTCAAGGGTGCAGTTGACCGCAGACGAAATCTTTTCTTTCACTTGAATTCCAGTATCGTTGACATACAGTGTCCCATTCGTTTCAGGTGCACAGTATAGTGATTCACCACTTCCATACATCATCGCGGGGTGCTCATCAGACGAGGGCACTCCTTAGTCCCCAAACCCCGTGTCAACCCAACCCCCCACCCTCCACTCCTCTGGTGACCATCCGTTGGTTCTCTGTAGCGAAATCTGTTTCTTGGTTTATCGCTCTCTCTTTTCTGTTTGCTCGTTTGTTTTGTTTCTTAAAGGCCACATAGGAGTGAAATCGTATGCTATGTGTCTGTCTCTGACTGGCTTATTTCGCTCAGCATGATACTCTCTAGCTCTATCCCCGCCCTTGCTGCAGATGAAATCTTGCCGGAGCCCCGAGTGTGAATGGGAACGCCTGTATGTAAACTGGTAGATACTGGTCATAAGCAGCTATTTATTTTAGCTTTGTTGGCGCTTCTGCTTAAGTCACTTATTAAAAAGTCTGAAAGCCTTTAAAGTTCTTCCAAGAAAGACCTAGATTGTCTTCTTTTTTTTCATGTCCTGTTTGAGCTGGAGCTGGACAGCTGCTCGGCACACTGGGTCAGGCCCATCCCACCAGCTGCCCACATGCCCCAATGTGCCACTTCCCCTTTTGAAAGGTGGGGGAAGGGTCTAGAATGTTGAAGGGAGAGGAATGAAGTGTTTCGGAGGCTCCACCCAGTCATTTCTGAAATTAATACTGTGGTTTTCATGGCAACCAGCACTCTTTGTCCCCAGAACCCAGAACTTTCCCTCCACACAATCAAATGGGTTTTCCTGGGTGACTCTGGCCTCCTTGCCTCTCCCCACCAAGCTGTACCTACAGTGCAGGGTAACTTCCCCAGCTTGGCCTGGTCCTCCGTATGTTTGAGCGCAATTCTGGGGTCCTCACCCTCTCCTCTCTGCCTCCCCTAATGCCGGGGAGCTGAAATATAGGCACTCCTGAAAGGTTAGAGAAACTGCCACCTGCTCCTGTCTGTTTGCTCTAATCAGGCTGGCATGGCTCCCGGAGGAGGCTGTTGTTTTACTCCAGTGGAATGACTGGGGTGTCCCAGTGCTTCAGCACCCAAGGGATGGGTGGAATGGTGGTTATGGCGGCTGCCGGACCCTAGCACTGAACGTCTCATAAGAGAGAGAACGCCATGGGCAGGTGGGACCTGCTGAAATGGCCAAAGTGCCCTTGGTGACCCTGGATCTCTAGATGTTCCTTGGCTCTTTTCATTCTTGTGGCCCCCTCCCCTTTGGGAACCTCCCCCTGCCCCCTGTTTTCCTGATATCCTCAGGATTACAAAGAAAGCCTACTGACCTTACCTTGTTTACACAATGGGCTGGCCATGTGCAGAACAGGGGCTGGATGGTCAGGGTTTGGGGCTATTTCTGATCGGATCTCCCATGGAATGTGCTTCCCTCTACTTCCAGCTGCCCCCTCCCCTCCGCAGCAGGAACAGCTGTCATGTGAGGGCCTCTCCCGCTGGCTCAGCCCTTTTGCAATCATCTGGCTGGCTCCACTGGGATGGGGGTGGATAGTGAGGATGGGCAGAGCCAAAGGGTAAATGAGGGGACCTGGCAGGGCCGGGAGGGCTATGGGGTTGAAGGCCGAGGGAAGAGGGGTTGCCAAGGCCAGGTAGGAGGGGTGGAGTAGGCCAGGGAGGCAGTATGATGAGCTTAGGGCGCCCATCAAAGGCAGTGGGACCTGCAGTGCAACCGGAAACTTTCTAGGTGTAAGGGAGATGAGTTGGTTATAGCGGGACCCTGGGCAGTCATTCTTCAGGGAGCTCTGCATTTCCCCTGAGTCACAGGGAAGCCACGGGGTGCTTTCCTGCCAGTCCGCCTCTATGTGGGGCCTGAATCACCCAGTCACCTAGGGTGTTGGCTGCCCTATGGTGGTGGTGCCTGTGCCTCACCGCCACCCACTCGGGTTAGGACGGGGGTTAGCAAACATACCCCTTTCTCCCAGCCTCCTCAATGCTTACACTCTATCTCTTTGACTCAGACGTCCAGAATGTACCTTATTCGGGATTGGGATTGCCGGGGAGACCACATCAAGACATCCCTTTATTTCACCCAGGAGGAAATGAGCCCAGAGAGGGGAAGTGACTTATCAAGGGGGCATGCTAGCCTTTCCACAGTTCTCGAAGCCACTCACTGAGTCACTTTTGCTCCTAAGAGCAGGAGGGCGCTTCCCCCCCCAAAGCTGCAGGGAGAGAAGGATGCACTCTCGGTTTGGGAGGCAGAGAGAAGGTGGTATCCGAAGCCACCAGCAGCCCTGGCTGAGCGAGAAGCACAGAAGTGGAGCAAGTCCCAGGGCAGGTCAACCCCGGTGCTCCAAGTCCTGGGGCGGGCAGAGGGCACAGGGTGTAGCAGAGGCGGGACTTCGAGTGACAGGAACCTCAACTATGTGGTGACTCAGGCTCTGGGCAGCCTAGGCCTTTCCTTCACGGCTCAGCCTGATCTCCTTCAACTGGACTTGGGAAGTGTAAGTAGAAGAGGGAGGGAAACCCGGGCTGGTCTCTTCCCCCGCCCCCCCCCCACAACCCCCCAAACTGGGGGAAAGGCAGAGGAAGTTGGAAAGGGTGGCGGAAAGGCAGATTCCAAAAAAGGGGAGAGGAGCCTGGTGTTCCCCTCCCTCCCCGCTCCCCGTTCCCTGCTGGGGAGGGGAGCTGGCTGGGGCGTCGGCTGCTCATTCCAGCTCCCTCCCTGGGCTCCTGTTTACTTAGAGTCAGACTGCCGGGTCCCCAGCTCAGTTCTGAGCTCCCCTTCCTCCCCCCACCTCCTTTGCAGCCTATGCAATCATGCTTTGCCACTGTTTTCGTTAATCTCGGCTCCACATTTCCTATATCTTCTTGCTCTCCCCGCATCTGCACACCCACACCTCCCCCGGCCTCTAGGCTGTCTCTGACTGTGCTTGGAATCAGGCAGTGACAGGTATGTCCACCTGTCCCGCCCGCCCTGCTCACTTCGTCCCCTTTCTCTTGCCTGGACGGTCTTTCTGTGCCTTCTTTCCTCCCAGAGTCTGCACTCAGAGCCCTGCCTGTCCTCTCTTGTTCTCTAATCAGCTTTAACTTGGGTTCTGCTTTGGCCTGAAGATTTCAATTAGGACCGAGTGTAATGGGCGGGTTTCCGGTATCCCGGCTGTCGGATCTGAGTGATTCAGGAACTCCTTATTTGAAGTCCGGGGTTTAAATACAGGCTGGGATTTGAACAGAGCCGGAATACTCGACTTCAGATTTTGAGTGCGGGTGAGGAGTTTGGGGTTTGACGATTGCTGAGCACCTAATGTGTGGATCCCAGAATCACCCACTAGGTCTGCTGTTCTCTGGGGAAGACAGATTGGGAAGCAGTGAAAAGGGAACAGGGAAGGGCCTGATGTTTGACAGAGATGCTAAGCTCCGGGTGTGTGTGTATGGGGTGGAGGTGGGGTCTGGGAGATCCCAGATGGCTCAAAGGAGGGGTAACAGTCATTTCTCTGCTTCTAAGGCTGACACGCCAGAGGGCTCTCATGGGAGGGGCAGGGAGTCTGCTTTCAAAGAGACTGCAAACAGATTGCACACTTCACTTCCTTTCTGGGATCACAGTTTAAAAGCCATGATTACTTTTTGAGCAGTCGGCCTCTCGTCTTCCCTGTAATACACTGATTTTAGAGAAGGGGACTGTGGTGAGGAGGGAGGGGAAGGGGAATCCCCTGGCCAGGGGCCTGCCCACAGAGCTCCCTTTGTGGTTGCTATGGAAATGGGCATAATAGGAACAAAACAGAGGCACGTCGCCTGGCAACCGAGGAGCCCAAGGTTCATCACACACACTGTGTGTACACATCAGGGAACCCCCTGCGGGGAGGGAGCAAAACTTCTGGGGAAGCTGGGGTATCCCAGTGATGACGAGTCCTAGAACTCACCTAGCTCTGCCAGTGAATCTGCAGGACTGTGGTGTGGGATGCCTCTGAAAGATGATGGGAGTGCCAGCAGGAGGGCTCAAGTCCTCCCTGATCCCTGGGTAGCCCTTAATTTGACAGACGAGTCTGAAGCCTCCCCGAAGATACAGGTTTTCTTTGCAAAGTTGACACCGCAGGAATCCTTATAACTAAAGAAATATACACAGTGTGTATCTGTGTGCGGGTGGGGGGTGAGGTATCCGTGTAAAAGACCTGGCCGAAAAGATCATGTCCGATTTTCCCAAAGCATAGGACCTGCAGGGGACTCAGAATACAGTTCCTTCAGGACAGAGCACCTTGAGGGCAGGGATTGCATCCTGTCAAGTTCTCCATTCCCTGCACCGCCCCCCCCCCCTCCCCGTAGGCCCCTGGCCTTGTGTTGGACACACAATAACTGTTTGTGTAGCTGCACGTGAGGTCTGTAAGTGGAGTGACTGCTCCCTGGAGGTTGACCTTGAAGGGAAGTGTGGGGTTCAGGATGCTGTTGTGAAAAGAACAAGGGCTGTGGGGCCAGTTGTACCTGTAGTTGGTTCATTCCTTCATTCCTTCATTCACTCATTCATTCCACACAGTGTTCTTCATTGATTGTTACATGCCAGCCTCGGCTCTAGGCGCAGGACAGACAGCAAAGAACAAAGAATTCCCTGCCCTCATGGAGCTTAGATGCCAGTGGGAGTTTTGACCCCTGCTTCTGAGGGTTTTGTGCCTTTAGGTAAATCACTAACCCTCTCAGACTATTCCTCCCAGAGCATGTGAGGATTAAATGAGCTAACACATGATAGTGCCTGCTGTGGCATTAGACACAATCACCATTAGAGTAGCTTTGCGGGGGGGGGGGGGGGGGGGGGGGGGGGAGAGCCACAGCCGTGGGCAGAAGGAGAAGGGTTGGCAGCAATTTCCAAAAGAGTGTGTGTGTCTCCAATCACATCATTGAAAATTGTTGAATATATTTCCCTTCCCCTGCGCTGTGGAAGCTGGCCTAGGAAATCCCAGCTCCAGCAGGCACGATCGTGGCTTTGTACGGGGCAAGGGTCTGGGTTACCCCATTCTCTACACTCCTGCTTGGAGTGGGGCAACAGCCAGTCCCCAGGACCATCCCCCACCAGGGATCTTGACACTCTTACCTCTGAATGAAGTACCTGGACAGTAACCCCTGCTCTATAGCTGCTCCAAGCCCAGCCCCTCCTGCCTTCTTCTCTGTTGACCAAGAGGGTGGCCAGAACAAACAATGCAGCAGATAAGTTGGCCTGGAGCCCAGGACACTAGCCTCTGCTCTTTCACTCCTGGGGGGCTGACGGAGCCCGGGGTGCAGTGAGGGCACAACACCCGCACCCTTCCCCCACTGTTCCTTTCCTGCTCCAGCCCCTCCCTCCAAACTCCCAGAGCCCTTCTGCAGATCCCCTGTGTCTTTGTGGCAAATCATCCGAGCTATCCTTCTGAAAACCTAGGTAAATCCACTCCCATTTAAATATGTCCTGGGAAGGGGCGCTTGGATGGCTCAGTCGGTTGGCCGGTTGGGCGTCCGACTTCGACTCGGTCATGATCTCACGGTCTGTGAGGTTGAGCCTGGCGATGGGCTCTGTGCCGACAGCTCAGAGCCTGGAGCCTGTTTCCGATTCTGTGTCTCCCTCTCTCTCTGCCCCTCCCCCACTCACGCTCTGTCTCGCTCTCTCTCAAAAATAAACATTAACATTTTTTAAAAAAAAATATGTCCTGGGAAAACTTGCACTTTCAAGGAACCAGATGATTCATTTCATAAAGTTAGATATCCTTTGGTATACTGTTAGCAGTGGTTACTTTTGGGGAGAGGGCCTGAGGAGGGGAGGAAGGAGATGTTTATTTTTTATTGTCCTACCTTTCTGTATTGTTTACATTCTTCACCAGATGGAGGCATTGATTTTATTTAAAAAATGTCAACAAGGATTGTCTGACTTGGAGCGTTACGGGCCACTTTATCTGTATTCTTGGTCCATTTTTGAAAAGCCGAATAGATGTTTCTGAAAATGAAATATGAATTAAAAGCCATTGGTAAGGGAAATATAGTAGCTCTTGGTTTTTGTGTTTTAAAAGCATCCCAAAGTTGAAAAGTTTGTATACGTATATACATATGTATGTGTGTGTGTGTGTGTGTGTGTGTATATATATATATATAAACTTAAAAAAATTTTTTTTTAATGTTTTATTTATGTTTTAAGACACAGACAGAGCATGAATAGGGATGGGGCAGAGAGAGAGGGAGACACAGAATCCAAAGCAGGCTCCAGGCTCTGAGCTGTCAGCACAGAGCCCGATGCAGGATTCGGGACTCAAACTCACAAATCGTGACATCATGATCTGAACTGAAGTCCGATGCTTACCAACTGAGCCACCCAGGCACCCGTTTTTTAATAAGGCAGGTTGGGGGGGCAGTCGGTTGAGCCTCGGTCCCTGGTCTTTGGCTCAGGTCATGATCTCAGGGTTTGTGAGTTCAACAGCCCCATTCATAGGGCTCGAGGCTGTCAGCGCAGAGCCGGATTCTGATCCTCTGCCCCCTCTCTCTGCCCTTCCCCCGCTCACACTCTCTCAAGAATAAACAAACATTTAAATAAGGCAGGTTCTAGGGAAGGTGTACAGAACAAAATGGAGAAGGTGCTTCTTTAGAAATCCTGGGTCTATGGCTGTGTTTGTGATGTGTGTGGTGGGACTGCCTCTGCCATGGGTTTGAGTCCCTATCTACGTGTGTGTATGTGTGTGTGTGTGTGTGTGTGTGTGTGTGTGTGTGAGTGAGAGAGAGAGAGAGAGAGAGAGAGAGAGAACGTTCTTGCACACACGAGCAAGTTAGAGACAGTAGACATAGACACAGAGACATAGAGAGAATGCTAGTGCCCCAGTCTCTGCTTTGTCTGTCTGTCTTTGCATGTCGATGCCTGTCTGAATGTCTACACATGTGTCTCCACCTTTCCGTGTGCATTGTATGAGTCTGCACAGCTATGGCTCCTTTGCTATGTCTTCCCTCCCCCACGGCCTGTACCCTGTGCTGGTAACTGGACCTGGGACACAGCCCCCAGGGCTGGCAGCAGAGTTGGCTGCTGGGTATTTTTAGCCTGTAAACATGTTTGCCATTTCAGAGGACAGGACCGCAGGTCTCAGCCCTAGCCCACTCATGATCTTGCAGCGAGGAGGGAGCTCCTGCCTGGAGCCAGGTCTTCTCCTGGACCCCCCAGCCTGGGGTCTCCCTTCCTCAGCATTCGGGAAGGAAGGAAAGCTTCCTCGATGCGGGTAGTGGGTGGCCGCCTAGGAGGAAGGATAAGAGGAGTCGTCGGGGGAGAAGAGAATGGGAGGTGGAAGGGGACTGCGTAGCGCCAGAAGGCCCCCCTGCACCCCATCATTAAGCGGTTAATAAAATCTCATGGAGTTAGAAGTGGCTGTGGGAAATCGCAGTAAATCTGGAAACAGCGTCCTTCCAAGTGGGGAGGTGGGGGAGGGACTCGGATAAGAAATGGTAGGTAGAGGAAAGGCGGGCGCTCCAGCCTGCAAGGAGTCTGCAGAAGGGGGGGGGGGGGGGGAGTGGGGAGGCTGCCGGCCTGACTCCCATGTCGTTGCAGCGGCCGGAGCAGCACCGTGGTGCGTAGGACCCTGGTGACTCCACGTGGGCACCCTAACTCCAGGGGTGGGGCCAGCGTCTTCAGACCGGCTTTGTGGGGGGAGGGGCTGGGGGCCCTCCGAAAGGGGCGAGGCGAGAAATGGGCGCGGCTGCCTGGAGCTCAGGAACTAAGTGAGGAGGAGACAGGGGCCTGGAATTTGAAGTGTAGGTTCCTGGGTTGAGAGAAAACTCAAAAGGTCCGCGGCAGGCTGGAGGTCGCGGCCGAATCACCCAAGCCCCCCCGCCGCTCCCGCAGAATGAGCTGATTCGCGGTTCTAGCTGGGAGGATGAGCCTTGGGGAGCTTCGAGGAGTTTCTGGCCGAGGAGACCACACACTGCATACGTTGGGGGTAGATCCAGGCACGCGCCAGGGACCGGGGCACTAGATGGGGGCAGGGTAAGGCAGTCCCTCGGACGTGCGGCGCCCCCACGTCCCTGCGACCCCCAGTGGCCCCCCCACCCCCACCCCGGCAGCCCGCTCCCGGGTCCTTGTAGGGTCGGCCCCCGCTCGCCAGTCCCAGCCCCAGTCCGGCCCCGCCCGGCCCCGCCCTCTCCCCACTGCTCGGGGCAGACCCGCCCGCCGGAGCCGGAGTTACAAGAGCCGCCTCCGCGCGCGGGGGCCCGGCCACTCGGAGCAGCTCCGCCGCGGGGACTGCACCGCCCGCCCTGCCGGACCCGCCCCGACCGGGGCTCGCCGCCTGCAGCAGCCGCAGCACCGCGACCTGAGGCCCCGCGCGGGCTATGGCTGTGCCCTGGGGCTGAGCGCGCAGGTAGGGGCACGGGGCGCACCGCGGCTCCGCGGGAACAGGACTCTGCGAACGCGCGAGGGGAGGTGGGCTGCAGGGTTTGGGCCGCGCTCTTGGGCCAGGCGCGCTGCGAGGATTCAAACGGCGTGGAGCAAGCTAGGCAGCCCCGGGTCGCGCGGGCAGGCGACGCGTCGCGTCGCGCCGCGCCCTGGGAGCCGAACTCTGCCTCCGGAGGTGGGGCGCAAGTTGGGCAAAGTTGGAAAATCGCTCCGAAGCGCGCTTTGCTCCAGTCCTTATTTCTCTCGAGGGCTGATTGTTAGTTCTCCTGCCCGGCAGGGAGCCCTGTTCCTGGTCCGGGGGCCCCTGTCCCATCCCCTCCTTCTCTTTGGGGCGGTGGCTCAGCTCACTGCTGTAGCTCCTATTCCGTGTTTACTGGAGAAGTTTCCGAGGTCGCCGCCGCGGCCCCTTGGCCCCTCCCGGAGCCCCCGCGCTCCCGCGCCCCCTCCGCTGTCCCTCCCCGCTCCCCACACCTCCGCCTCTAACTTCGCGTCCGGAGTCCTCCCGGCCCCACCCAGTTCTGTACCACCGGCCTCTCCCTTTCTCAGCCCCCCTCCAGCTGCCCCGCCCTAGTCTGGCCGCTCCGCGTTCCCGGCTCCAGAAGACTCCCTGCTTCCTCCGGGGCGGCGCTGCCTGGACGTTTGCAGCGCGCCCCCCGGCGGGAAGGGTGGGAGTGGGGGTGGGGGGCGTAATTAGGGAGATTCCAGCACTGGGGTGGGCGGGGAGGGGGGGGCGGTGTGGCGGCCCGGCCCTCGGGACCGCCCCTTCCCCTTCGGGGGCGGTGCGCTCTCCCCCACCCCACTCCCAAACTCGTCGGGGCGGGATGGCCCCCGCCCCAGCGCCTGGCTCGGCGCCAGCAGCCTGAGGAATGTGGTGGTTGGAGCCGCTGACTAATTCAAACCAGAACTCGGGGAGGAGTGGTGAGGGGCAAAGGGGAGGAGGGGAAGGGGCTGTGTGTGGGAGATGGGGGCAGGAGCGGGGCCCCGCGTAGGAGGAGGGCTTCGCTGCGCTCTCTGGACCCTCCACTCCAGCGGTGCGCTCTTGGAGAGAGGGTTGGGGGACGAGGTCCTGCCACGGAGTTGGAAAGGCTTGAGTGCTTAGGGTGTGTTCGGAGAGCGGTGTTATGTAAGGCTTTCCCATGCAGGGAGAGGGTGTGCAGTGTGTGAGGGCCTGGCCCTCCCCTGGCTGGGCTGGGCGCCCCCTGCAGTGCCAGGGCCGGGGATGTGGGGGCGCAGCCCTGGGCGGAGCTGGCCGCGAGGGACACGTGGGGTCTGAGCAGGCCTGGCTGTGCCCCCCTTGCGTGGGAGGGGAGCCGAGTGGGCAGAGGGGGCAACTCAGGGCTCTAGTTGGGCGCCTGCACCCACAACGTGGCCACGGAGAATTGTGTGCGTGGTGTGTGTGCTCTCGCCTTTCACTGGGTGTGGCTGCAGAGGGGTGGTGGTGAGGTGCCCCGAGGGAGTTTGCGCGGTGGCCGCTGAGAGCCCTGCTCTGTGTAGTGGATTTGTGGAAAGGCAGGGTGGGATCATCCCATGGCAGTGGGGTCCTTAGAGAATGACCTGGCGTTTTGGAGGAAGAAGGACTACGATATTTACCTCTGTGTCCCCAGCACAGCGCGGGGCTCCCAATAATTGGTTTTGAAACAGTTCTTTCTTTAGAATCCAGCCTCCGATGACAGGGTTCACCTGCCCTTCCTTGCACTGCCCCGCACTGGTAGGGGCTGGGTTGATGTTGTGAGGCATAGTGACAGTGTGGGGCTGTAGTGACAGGTGAAGGTGCGGGAGTGGGGGGGCGGGAAAGAGGAAGAGATTGAAGATGCCTTGGAAGGCATTTTCAGGCCTCCACACCTATGCTGCCTCAAAACTGGGGGAGCAGGGTCCGCTTTCATTTTCCTCTCTTCCGCTGCCCCTCAGGAGGGAAATCCCTGGAGCTGGGTGTGGCCCTCACTTCCTTTCCGAAGCTGAATGGGGAAGCTTCCTTCTACTTGGCCCAAAGGGATTGATGGGTTGGGCCAGCCGTCGGTAGGCAGAGTGTGCAGAGTGGGGAGCAGAAGGGCGCCCCAGGCTTAGGGGGCACCTCCTCGCTCTGAGCTGTGAGCTGTGGTTGGAAGGAGGTGGGGGTGGGGCGGGGTAGGAGAGGACTTGGGATCTTGAAAACTGGGCTAGCAGAGGACACGGGGTCTGCAGGGTTCGAAATGGGGATCAGGGGGTGTTCTAAGCCCCTCTGTAAAGTCTTGTCCTTAGGAGATTATATGCAGAGACACTGGTCATTGAACAAGGACACATAGGGAGCCACGTAAGTCGTGCGGGGCTTAGTGCTGCTGACATGGAGGCCCTTAGCAATGGCTCAGGGTCCTGGTCTGGGCAGTTCCTTGAAGAACTAACCCCACAGAGCTGAGGACTCGTACCAGCCGGACTTGGTTCAGGGTCCTGAGGCTACAGGTCCAGGGCCCAGGGTGGGACAAGAGAGAGTAAACCATGGGAGACTCGTGGAGACGGGAGGGGGTGGGGGAAGGGCAGCAGCAGACCAGGGCAGGGAATGGTATGGGGGTCTCCGGGATCACCTGAACAGGAGGCCCTGGGTGGAGGTGCCCAGGCATTGCCAGGCTGGATTCCTTGGCTCAGCTCGGAATTGGCTGGCAGGCCCTGGTGGAGCATGCTACCCAGATCCTGAGCAGCTGGTTTGAGAGGTTGGGGCAAAGCTGTGGGGGCGGAGGGGTGTGTGGGGCTCTGGGGTGTGGTCACTAACCTTCCTCAGAACTTGGGAACCGCCTGGGGACAGACAGAGGCATACCAGGAGAGCTAATCCTACTCTTCATGGGAACCCTCCCACTGCTGGCTCTCCCTGCGCCCCCCCCCCCCCCGCCCCCGCGCCCCCAGGTTTCTCTCCCTGGAGGTGGTAAGCCTGTGCATGCCCTGTGCACCCGAGGAGAGGAAGGCAGGCGGCTGCTGGGGAGGGTTTAGAATGTGCTGGTTTCAGTCGGGTGGGGGCCAATGTCTAGGGCCTTTTGCTGTTTCTTTGTCCCCCATGGGCTTCATCCAGGCCCCCTGGGGAGCTGGCATGTCCCTGGTCTCTGCCCATCCCTGCTGGGCTCCCAGGCCTTCCGGAGCAAGGTCGCTTTCTTCCATGCCTGGCGTGGGGGCTGCGTGGATGGGCTACAGTGGGGCTTAGCAGGAATGAGTATGCACACAGGAGTTTTGAGAGAGCCCCTCTTCCTCACCCTGGCCTCACTTCCCGCCTGTGAGACTGCTGGGCTGTTGTAGCTGGAGGTCTTGCGTCCCAAGCATGGAGGTCTCACTGTGGCCTTGAGTCCCGGTGACCACTAATGTCATAGTGGGGAGGTGTGTGTTATTACCTGTGAGCAGATGGCCCTCTGGCTATGCATGGTGGCCCTGGATGTGTCACTTTGCTTGCCTGTGGGACTTTTAGGGCAGGGGACAGCAGTGGGACTCTGCCCGGGTAGTGGAGGTTTCATAGGGGCGGGAGGGGCTGCAGGTAAGCGCTGGAGTCAGTTTCTCCATCCTGGACAGGTTCTGGGCCCTGGAGTTTGCATCCAGAGGCCCTCGGGAGAGTGAGGATAGCTCTGGGAGTAAGGCTGAGTGATGCCGGACGAGGCACTGCACATGGCTGGTCAGGGAGGGGCATCCTGCCCTGTCCCTGGGGGCCAGAGCGGAGGTTCTAGGGGAAGGGGAAGTGCCTGGAGCTGATCCCGGCTTCGTGTCCTGGCTGGGATGGGGGGCGGCTCTTTGGCTGCAGAGCCAACCGACCGGCCTGGCCCTGCGCCCCTGCACTAGCGTGGTCTGACCGCTGGGCGGAGAGCTCGCCTGTGGTCGGGGAGTTTCTGCGCCCTCCCGGCTGTAACCTTCCCCCAGGGGGAGACGGACTGTTCTTCACCACCCCTGCCCCGTGGAGGGTGCCACCCTTGGAGTTGGTGTCTTCGTCCAGCGGTCCTGGGTAAAGGCTCTCTCTTCCTTGGCTGTGTGGCCAAGTGCGGGCACTTGGGCTGGATAATGTGCTCCTGGCCCCAGGCCCGTCACAAGGAGGAGAGTCCCTCTGGGTCAGGGGAGGAAGAGGGAATCTCCCTCCCCGCTGAAAGTGAGAACTTGGAGCTCGCTGGGGAGTTGGGGGGTGGGTGGAAGGAAGCAGCGCGCTGATGGCCGGGGGGAGAAGTGGAGAAAGGTGTCACGGGGGAAGCCAGTGGGCAGCTGGCTGGTGGGGTAGGAGTGGGGATGCCCTGGACGTGGAGGTGCAGAAAACTCCCCATGGTGGTGAGGGGCTGACAGGGAGGAGAGGGCTCGAGTGATGAGGTTGGAGGAACATCCTCCTTGGTGGGAGTCGTGGGTTGGGCTAGTGGCCCAGAGAGCAAGGGAGCAAGGAGATGGGCAGGGGCACACACGTAGAGGGACACACAGACTCCCGGGCACCGGGGTAACAGGTGTAGGCACCCTCCATGATGGGCAGGGCCTGGGGCTTCCCAGACCAGGTGTCTGCGGGGAGAGGGTGAAGGCAGGGGTTGTGGCCCCGCTCAGGGCTGCGAAGGGTGGAGAACAGGGCTGATGAGCGTCTGTGTGCACACGCGCTGTGTGCGTGCCCCCGTTTTTCTCGGAATGTCTCTCCATACGTGGCAACTGCATACGCGGAGGCTCATTTGGAGGCTTGGGCCCTGGAAGAGATGCCACCCCTGTTTGTCCTTGTGCCTCTGGGATGAGGGTCTGCCTGTTGTGTCTGTTCCCAGTGAGTGGAAATATTTGCCTTGCCTTACTGGTGCCTTTCTCTAGAGTGGGTCTTAGGCTGCCCAAGCCCCAGAGGGGACGATTCTCTTGGCCTTCGCTTGCTGGGGCCCGGGAGAGTCTACAGGTGGGCTGGATCTGTGTAGCTCAGGATTGCTGACTTGTAGGGACATGGCCTCAACGAGCCTCGGAACCAAAAGGCCCCTCAGATCCTGGGCTGTCGGATGCCTGGGTCCCTGCCCATCTGGGTTTGCTGTCCCCAAGCTGTTGACCAGGATTTGGCCGGTGTGTGGGCAAAGGAGGCTGGTGGCCTCTTGCCCTCCCTCCTATGCTTCTGGCCCTTGAAAGCCACCTGAAAGGTGTCACTGCTGCCTGGGCAAATCTCCCGCTGCTCCCTGGGTCTTTGGGTCCCCTCCAGTAATCTCAGTCCCTCCCTCTCTTGGGGGTAATGCCCCTCGCACCTCATATCCCTCTAGATGTGCATAGAGGCCTCTCCATCTTCCTGGGGGCGTCTCTCTGGCCCTCCTCCTCCAGCCCAGGTCTCTGTTTTCTGTGTATCTCTGTCGTGCATCTTTCTCTGTGGTTTCTCATCCTGTGTGTGTATTTTTTTGTGCCCTCCATCCCTCACGCCTCGCTAAAGACCGTTTGCTTTGGAGTCACAGAGTTCTAGAAACCCAGGCTTGCATCTCAACTCTAGCTTATCCTTGGGGCAGTCTTCTTACCTCTGGGGACCTGTTGCTGCGTCTCTAAAACCAGGACAATTAATTATTAATCACACAGGGCCGTGACTGGGATCGAATGAGACCCCAGGCGTGGAACCACAGCACGGAACCTGGCACACCCCAGGAGCTCTGCAGAATTCTCTTTCCCCTGCTCTGTTGGGGGTTTTCGCTCTATGCGGAGCTTTGTCTTCCTCTTGGCTGCTTAGTGTTTAGGAGCATAGATCCCCCCCCCCCCCCCCCCGGGTGTGTCTCTTTTTTCGTCGCATATCCTACCCCCTCATCCTATTTTCAGTGTTTGGGACTTTCCCTCTGGTAGAGGTCTCTACCTTGGGTGTGAGTCATTCGTTCTGTTCTTCGTAGCTTGGGGAATGGCTCTCCCTGCCTTGTGTGTATGGTGCATGTGATCGCTAATGCGCATGCCGCTGGGCTGGCTAGAAGGTCCACTGCTCTTGGTGTCCTCCCCACGGTGGGTGGGAGTGCCACCGCCGGTGTCCATCCTTTGGGGGACAGATACTCAAACTTGTGCTCCTTCCGGCGTGCATCTTGTCTTCAGGTTTGGTGCATGGAGGCATCGGGGCCCATGGACCTATCTTGGGGAGTGTGTGTCTTATGGTTCCTGTCATCTTGACATTGACGCCGGTGGCAAGGCTGTTTTTGGCTGTAGCAGCAATTAGGCTGGACTCCCCCCACCCCCCACCCCCCACCCCCCACGGCTGACTTCATGCTGGCTCTTGGGAGGAAGAGGCTCTGTTCCCTAAGGGCAGTGGGGGAAGGACGCTCCTCTGGATGTCACCCCTGCAGAGACCCTCTGCCCTGGGCATGGAGTCCGCTACCTGGATCCGTCAGGGTCTTGTCCCCAATCCACAGAGGTGCTGCACATCCTCTTTGCAGTTTTGAATCGACAGGACAGCCTCGTTCTTCTCTCGCTGCTTCTGGCCCGCGTCATGGTGTGTGTGTCCCTGCAGCCTTAGATATATGATCTCTCAGCCTTACAGATGGAGCAGACTTATCTCTCTCTGACTTCCAAGCAGTCCACTGCCTTAGCGGGTCTCCACTCCAGTCCCTCCCATCACGAAGGATACTGTAAGCCAGTGTCAGGTGGGCCTCGGGGTAGGGAGCTGGCAGACGGGGGGTCCTGGGGCCCCAACACTCTCCCGTTCTCACCTCTCTGGACCTCGCCTTCCCCATCTGTAAATACCAGCTGGTGCTGTCCCACAGGACTTCTGGCGGTGCCGGAAGTGTTCCACATCTGCCCTGTCTAACGTGGTGACCCTTGTGTGGTTGTTGAGCTCTTGAAATGTGACTATTGCAAGCAATGAGCTAAAATTTTAATTTCGTTTAATCATTTTATTTTATTAAAATATTTTTATGTTACTTTTTAAATTTACATCCAAATTAATTAGCATATGGTGTTAAAATACGTTTTTTTTAATTTTTTATTTTATTTTATTTATTTTTTTTATTTATTTTTTTATTTTTGGGACAGAGAGAGACAGAGCATGAACGGGGGAGGGGCAGAGAGAGAGGGAGACACAGAATCAGAAAGAGGCTCCAGGCTCCGAGCCATCAGCCCAGAGCCCGACGCGGGGCTCGAACCCACGGACCACGAGATCGTGACCTGGCTGAAGTCGGACGCTTAACCGACTGCGCCACCCAGGCGCCCCTAAAATACGTTTTTAAAGTTAATTTATTTTGAGAGAGAGAGAGAGCACGAGCAGGGGAGGGACAGAGAGAGAGGGAGACATAGAATCTGAAAGCAGGCTCCAGGCTCCGAGCTGTCAGCACAGAGCCCAATGCGGGGCTTGAACCCACAAACCTTGGGATCATGACCCGAGCAGAAGTCGCACTCTTAACCGACGGAGCCACCCAGGCACCCAAATTAATTTTTTCAACATTTATTTTTTTTATTTTTGAGGGAGAGAGAGAGAGAGAGAGAGAGAGAATCCCAAGCTGTGAGCACAGAGTCCGATGCAGGGCTCGATCTCACAAACCGTGAGAGTTGGACACTTAACTGACTGGGCCACCCAGGCGCCCCTTAATTTAAATTAATTTAAATATAATTTAAATTAAGGCAGCTACCCTGTTGACAGCATGGCTTTCAGATGTCTTCCAGCTCCAAAGACTTAGGAATCTCTGCTGAATGTGCAGAATTTCCCAAAGTTCCAAAGACCCTCCTTTGGGTAACCGCAGGGCAGGGCCCTCGGCGCCCCAGGGGAGGCCTGGCGTTGCCTGACTTGTGTGGGAAAAGAAGGGACCATCTATCTGGGCTTGGTACAAGCTCCAGGGGTGTGGGAGAGACTGGGAGCAGGGACTCAAATGCAAAAAACAGGCCCTTGCCACCGTGGTCTCGAATCCCACACTAGCATCCCTATGTCCAGCCACCTGAATGGGCCAGGGCAGGTGGGAGGGGAGGGTGCTGGTCCTGGCTGTGCCAGGAGAGCCCTGAGCCTGGGTAGTCAGTGGGTGCCCTGCCAGGGCCAGCCTACAGCCGCGGGTCCAAGCGGCTCCTGTTCTCACGGGCTGTGGAGGCTTCACCTTCGAGATGGCTCTCTCCCCTCATTAGCCGCCAGGCCTGAGGTGCATTAGCCGGTCCCTCCTGAGCCTCTGAGCTGTGCTTCTGGGGACACCTGGCCTGTCTCCACTGGAGCCCTGGCCCCTCTGTCACCCAGGGGTCTGGCCAACGAAGCACTTTGTCTATCTGGTTTTAGGCGTGACCCTTTGCATGTCTGGAGCTGTTGCGGCCCCAGTGACTCACTGGGGAAGGAGGGAGGGTGGGGCTGAGCTGTGGGCGAGGGTGAGCTGGCTCGTGTTCCCCCCCTTCGCTGGCTGCTGGCTCAGGACCAGGATGCTGGGCAGAGAAAAGGGGCCCTGCTCGAGGAGGAAGAACGGGGTGCTAAGGTGGTTGGTGGCTTCAGAGGTCGGAGAAGCCCTCAGGCTGGAAGCCTTTTCCATCCCTGCCCTGCCTGGCTCCCTGTCTGCAGGGCTGGCTTCCTGGGGCTGGCCGCTGGGCAACGGCACCTTTAAGTTGCAGCTTCGCTGTTCCGCGTGACTTCCTGTGGTGGCTCCTCTGTTTGGCATTTCTGCTCGTCCGGAGGGATGGTGATTCCCCAGCTCACACCTGTGCCCACAGGCCACTCGCTGTCAGTGGCTCTGCTCGCCTCCTAGGCGGCACCCGTGTCATAAATACTGCCTGTATGAGTTCAGGGGGTGGAGGACTGGGGTCTCTGTGGCTGTCTACCGGCCCCCCCGCCCCCCCCCCCCCGTGCTGTGATCTGCCTGACACCACAACTGCTAAGTGCCCAGGAGTTTCCAAGAGACACAATCCCGTCCTCAGAGGCAAACTCTAACACTTTCAAGAAAGCTGGTAAAGGGGTGCCTGGGTGGCTCAGTCGGCCGGGCATCCGACTTCGGCTCAGGTCATGATCTCACGGTTTGTGAGTTTGAGCCCCGCGTCGGGCTCTGTGCTGACAGCTCGGAGCCTGGAGCCTGCTTCAGATTCTGTCTCTTCCTCTCTCTCTGCCCCTCCCCCACTCACACTCTGTCTCTGTCTCTGTCTCTCTCTCTCTCAAAAATAAATATTAAAAAAAAAAAGAAAGCTGGCAAATTATAGGTTCGCTTTGCCCCTTTCTTTCCTTTTATATTTCATCCCCCAATCCCCGAGAAGGCTCATAAACCTTCTGGAACATTCTGAGGCTAAATGGGTCACACCCAGAGCACCTTGCCTCATAATTTATATCCGGGACAGGAACTGAGTCTTTTAAATCTCCGCATCTGGCACACGGAGCGCATTCAGTGAACGTGGCGAGGAGCTTCGAGGGAGGTTAGGTAACGATCTAATGCGGCGTGGAGCACGGGGCTCTGCTGTCCGTCCCTTGCTGGTCTTCTCTGCCGTGTCTGGTACAGTGTTGCACTTACAAGACGCTATCAGTGTGCGTGTATTTATCGACTGGTTGACTAATTCCTGAATGTAAACAGCTTCAGGGTGGGGCTTTGGGTGAGGCTCTGAGTGGTTTTTAGCATCCCCAACTTGGTTTCACAGACCACGCTTCGGGGTGATGCTGCCACCACCATTCTGTGTGGGTGGCTGTGGGCCATGGCTGTATCCAGAGGCCCGCCTCGTGTCTTCCCAGGGCACCTCTGCAGCTGACAGCTCATCCTGTGGCCAGAGGGCATCTTTGCTCCTGAGTGCCCGCACCTATGGGGCCCTGGCTCAGGGCCCGGTGTGGGCAACCAGATGAGCCCTGACTCACCGTGTCCCCGAGGTGGCTTAGCTGTATTCAGGCCTCTTGGGCGTGGGCTGGCTCCAGGGGGTTTGCAGCTTCTTTTTTCTCAGCTGCTGTGCCTGGAACTCCCAGCCGGTGAGGGTTCCCCTGGTCCTAAGGACTGGGTTAGACCGGGTGAGCCAGTGTCACTGTCACAGGGGAAGGAGGGCACCACTGTTCCTGTTTTCAGGGCCGCCACTGGCCCCCAGTGCTGGAGGCCCCGAGAAGGGGTGACCGCTGCAGACCCGATGCGGTGTAGGGGAGAGAGTTGCGGACTCAGAGCCCAAGCAGAGTGGTGCTCTCGCTGTGGACTCCGGGCACACTGCCCTCCCCTCTCCCCCCCGCAATCTCAGTCTCTCCATCTATAAAATGGGGACAGTAACATTTCCCTCCTGGAGCCGTTCTAAAGAACCCACCGAGGACGGTGTGTATCGTGGAGCTTGTGTGCACCAGAACTTTTCACACACGCGCTCTCTCTCCTCCAGCCCTCCGGGAGATCCTATATCGTCTCCATTTTCACAGATGAGGAAATGGATGTTCAGGGAAGTTGAGTGACTTGGCCAGGGTCACACACACACAGCTGGGAAAGATGCAGAGCCCGGGTTGATAGCTAAGTCTGGCCTCCCCTAATCCCCCTCTCTGTGATCCCAGGCTGGAGAGTCACATAGGAATGGAATGATGACAGTGGGCAAGGTTGAGGTTTTGGTCTGGCCCAGAGAGCAGAACACTTGGCCATCTCTTACGGTCGGGGTGCCGAGCAAGCCAGTTGTTGAGGGCGAGTGTCCTTGTCCGCTTTTCCCTAGGCCCTGTGACCGAGATTCCCGACGACGACGAGAGACTGAGAAGACAGGAAGGAGGGGCGGGCTCCTGGCAAGGCATCCGCTCCTGAACTGAGTCCTGCAAAAGGTCCGCGGGAGGGAGGGTGTGATGGAGGGAATGGTCAGGGGAGGGGAGGGACCCTGTGTGGCATGGGAGGCAGGGCCCTGGGTGGAAGGGATGAGGGGCTGGTTATCTCCGAAGTCGGTTGCCTCCAGTGTGCACTTTCCGTATCCTCTGCGGTGCCTTGGGAACATTCCACAGTGGACACAGGCCCCTCGGAGACGCTGCTTCACTCCCTGGGAGCTCACAGCACCAGAGATCTTTGGCTTTCTCATCTCCTCATACCCCCTGAGCCCCCACTTGTCCTGAGCCCCATTTCCTTACCTCACCCCAGATGGAGAAGGAGGAGGAGACGACCCGGGAGCTGTTGCTGCCCAACTGGCAGGGCAGCGGCTCCCATGGGCTGACCATTGCCCAGAGGGACGACGGCGTCTTTGTGCAGGAGGTGATGCAGAACTCCCCTGCGGCCCGCGCTGGGGTGGTCAAGGAGGGTGAGTCACCTCAGGGTGCGGGCTGGGTGCTGGAGTGGGGTGGAGGACGGTGGCGGACGGGAGGGCACAGTCCCAGTGGGATCAGGATGGTCGGTACCCGAGCCCTGCCCTCTTCTGCCCCCATTGGGGCAGGCGGTGATGTAGGGCGGTGGAGACGTAGTCCCTAGTCCTCACTCCACTGCTCACGAGCTCTCTCACTTCGGACAAATTAGTTGGCCTCCCTAAGCCTCAGTTTCTTCATCTGTGCAACATGTATTATGGTGGTCGGACATGCGTTAAATTAAGTCAGTTCGAGGGCCCAGTGCGTGGTGGTTGTGTGTTGTTTCCCTGAGACCCTGGGTGGGGGTCTCACCAGCTTCTCGCTCCTCCCTGCTCAGGGGACCAGATTGTGGGTGCCACCATCTACTTTGACAACCTGCAATCAGGCGAGGTGACCCAGCTGCTGAACACCATGGGGCACCACACCGTGGGCCTGAAGCTTCACCGCAAGGGCGACCGCTCCCCTGAGCCTGGCCAGACCTGGACCCACGAAGTCTTCAGCTCCCGAAGCTCCGAGGTGGTTCTGGTGAGTGCCTCGGCGGCTTTTCTGCGCCCCGAGTTCCCCCTGGCCATGCCGACCTGCTGGCCACTTTCTGAGCCTTGTGCCTGCCTGCCGGACCTCTCTTGTGGTTACTTTCTCTACTTTCTCTCTTGTGCGTTCTCTGATGAGCCAGTCTGTGTGTTCCTGTTTGTGTCTGGTGTGCGGCTGATGTTGCCCTGAAAGTCTCCCGTCAGACTCTTCAGAGCCCCACAGCGTGGGAACCCACTCACGCTGTCTGGTCCTAGATGCCAGGAGGAAGGTCAGCTGTTTTGTAAGAATCTTCGAAATAGCCTCACAGGTGCCTCACAGGCAGCAGTTTTCAACTTCCAGAGGCCTGGACTCGTCTGTGAGTCAGAGGCTGGGCGGCAAGGTGCCTGAGGGACGTTCCTTTGCTCCTTCTGCCGGCTTCTTTAGTTAACACATAATGGGTCCTCAAAGTGACAGTGTTAACCCCAGCACACTGAGTCCCAACAAACGCTTTCTTGAGAGGTCCCTGAGAGAATTCCCCCTGCCGATTAAGTAAGCCAGTGAGTCAGTGAGTCGAGAGGATTAAGTAAGCCAGAGTGAGTCGAGAGTCGGGAGCCTAAAGGGTGAAGTCCACACAGAGATGGTCACCCAGGAGGCATCCCTGGGACTTGACACCCATCCGAATCTAGAACGGATTGTAAATCTTTCATCCACACAGCGCAGCCCTCTACCCGGCTCCTCTCCCCATGGCTTTTGCTTCCCGGAGTTTCCCCGAATAATTTGTTTTCCTCCCGTGAGGTGGCCGTCAGCCCCTTTCTTCAGCCCCCTTTGCTCTGCCCCAGGAGGCTCCGTGGGTCTCCGTTCTGGTCCCAGCTTCTTTGGGAAACAGGCAGCCATGTTGTCGGCTGGGCTGTGGCCGGGCGTCTGTGACTCGGGCGGACCCTGCTTCAACCTCTGCCGGGCGTGTCTTTCTGCAGAGCGGGGATGATGAGGAGTACCAGCGCATCTACACCACGAAGATCAAGCCTCGGCTGAAGTCGGAGGATGGCGTAGAAGGGGATCCTGGGGAGACCCAGAGCCGCACCATCACAGTGACTAGAAGGGTCACGGCCTACACTGTTGATGTGACAGGCCGTGAAGGTGCCAAGGACATCGACATCAGCAGCCCTGAGTTCAAGATCAAGATTCCACGGCATGAACTGACTGAAATCTCCACTGTGGATGTGGACACCCACCCTGGCAAGACAGTGATCAGACTGCCCTCGGGCTCGGGGGCAGTGTCTCCGACCACAGGCTCTGTCGTGGACATCCGAGCGGGGTCCGTTTCCGCTTCGGTACCAGAGCTCCAAGGTGCTGGCCACTCGAAGCTCCAGGTCACCATGCCTGGGATAAAGGTGGGAAGCCCAGGCGTCAGCGTCAGTGCGAAGGGCTTGGACTTGGGTGGCAAAGGAGGGGCCCAAGTTCCGGGAGTGGACATTTCGTCTTCTCTTGGGGGTGGGGCAGTAGAGGTGCAGGACCCATCTCTTGAGAGTGGCAGTAATGGGAAAATTAAAATTCCCAGTATGAAAGTGCCAAAATTTGGTGTCCCAACGGGGCCTGAGGGCCAGGTGCCAGTGGCAGGGTTGAGTGTTTCTGCACCTGAATTCTCTGTGGGGCACAAGGGAGGCAAGCCAGGCCTGACCATTGGTGGGAACATCCAGACCCCTCAGCTAGAAGTCAGTGCTCCTTCTGCCAGTATTGAGGGGCTTGAGGGGAAGCTGAAAGGCCCCCAAATCACTGGGCCATCACTTGAGACTGGTCTAGGCCTGAAAGGTGCCAAGTCACAGGGGAGCATCGGGGTGGACGTCTCTGTGCCCAAGATTGAGGGCACCATCACTGGCTCCAATGTGGAAGTTCAAGCCCCTGACGTTGATATTCACGGGCCTGGGGGCAAACTGAATATGCCCAAGATGAAAGTTCCCAAATTCTCTGTGTTAGGTTCTAAGGGAGAGGGAGCTGGCATTGATGTGACAGGTGCAGTGACTCTTCCTGGGGTCTCTGGGAACATCAGTCTGCCTGAAGTTGCTGCCGGGGGGCTGGAAGGGAAGGTGAAGGGTACAAAAGTTAAGACTCCTGAAATGATTATTCAGAAACCTAAAATCTCCATGCAAGATGTGGATCTGAGCCTTGGGTCTCCTAAACTGAAAGGAGATACTAAGGTTTCTGCGCCTGGGGTGCACGGTGATGTTAAAGGCCCTCAAGTGGCAGTGAAAGGCGCCAAAGTGGACATAGAGACACCTAGCCTTGAGGGGACTTTGACAGGACCCAAGCTTAGTAGTCCTTCTGGGAAAACAGGCACCTATGGGATCTCTATGGCAGATGTAGACTTAAATGTGACTGCCCCTAAAGTGAAAGGGGGTGTGGATGTTGTACTCCCAAAAGTAGAAGGGAAAGTCAAAGTCCCTCAAGTTGACATCAAAGGACCCAAAGTGGACGTCAGGGCCCCAGATGTGGAAGTGCATGGCCCAGAATGGAACCTGAAAGTGCCCAAGTTCAACGCTCCAGGAGTTGGAGGGGAAGGCCCAGATGTAGATGTGAAACTACCCAAAGGAGATGTCAGTATTTCAGGGCCCAAGGTCAACGTGGAGGCCCCAAATGTCAACGTAGGGGGCCTGGGAGGCAAACTTAAAGGCCCTGATATTAAGCTGCCTGAAGTCAGTGTCAAGACACCAAAGATCTCCATGCCTGATGTGGACTTACATGTTAAAGGCCCAAAGGTAAAAGGAGAGTATGATGTAACATCCCCAAAACTTGAAGGAGAACTGAAAGGCCCCAAAATGGACATTGATGCCCCGGATGTGGATGTTCATGGCCCAGACTGGCATCTGAAGATGCCCAAGATGAAAATGCCCAAATTCAGTGTTCCAGGGCTCAAAGCGGAGGGCCCAGAAGTGGATGTGAATCTTCCCAAGGCTGATGTGGACATTTCTGGGCACAAGGTAGATGTTAGTGGTCCAGATGTGAGCATTGAGGGACCAGACGGGAAATTGAAGGGAGCTAAGTTTAAGATGCCTGAGATGAATATCAAAGCCCCGAAGATCTCCATGCCAGATGTGGACTTACATCTGAAAGGCCCTAAGGTAAAAGGAGAATACGATGTCACAGTGCCAAAAGTTGAAGGTGAGATTAAAGTTCCTGATGTTGAACTTAAAAGTGCCAAAGTGGATATTGATGCTCCAGATGTTGATGCTCATGGCCCAGATTGGCACCTGAAGATGCCCAAAATGAAAATGCCCAAGTTCAGCATGCCTGGCTTCAAAGCTGAGGGCCCAGAAGTGGATGTGAACCTGCCCAAGACAGACGTTGACATCTCAGGACCCACAGTGGACCTTGAAGTTCCAGATGTGAATATTGAAGGACCCGAAGGAAAGCTGAAGGGTCCCAAGTTTAAGATGCCTGAAATGAATATTAAGGCCCCGAAGATCTCTATGCCTGATGTAGATTTGCATATGAAAGGTCCCAGGGTAAAAGGAGAATATGATGTTACAGTGCCAAAGCTGGAAGGGGAACTCAAAGGGCCAAAAGTAGACGTCAGTGCCCCGATGTTGACGTTCATAGTCCTGAATGGAACCTAAAGATGCCCAAGATGAAAATGCCCAAATTTACCATGCCCAGCCTCAAAGGGGAGGGCCCAGAAGTGGATGTGAACCTGCCAAAGGCTGATGTGGACATTTCGGCACCCAAGATGGATATTAGTGCTCCAGACTTGAGCCTTGAAGGACCAGAAGGAAAGTTGAAAGGTCCAAAGTTTAAGATGCCTGAGATGCACTTCAAAGCCCCTAAGATGACTCTGCCAGATGTTGACTTGGATCTTAAAGGACCCAAAATGAAAGGAAATCTAGATATGTCTGCACCAAAAATAGAAGGTGAAATGAAAGTTCCAGATGTGGACATCAAAGGACCTAAGGTAGACATTAAAGCACCAGACGTGGAAGTCCAAGGTGCAGACTGGAGCCTGAAAATGCCCAAGATGAAAATGCCCAAGTTCAGCATGCCCAGCCTCAAAGGGGAGGGCCCAGAAGTGGATGTGAACCTGCCCAAGGCTGACCTTGACATCTCTGGACCCAAGGTGGACATTGAAGCCCCGGATGTGAGCCTTGAAGGTCCAGAAGGGAAGCTGAAAGGCCCTAAGTTTAAGATGCCCGAGATGCACTTCAAGGCTCCCAAGCTCTCCATGCCTGATGTGGACTTACACTTGAAAGGTCCCAAAGTGAAAGGGGATGTGGATGTATCTGTGCCCAAGATAGAAGGTGAAATGAAAGTGCCAGATGTGGACATCAAAGGCCCCAAAGTGGACATTGATGTCCCAGATGTGGATGTTCATGGCCCAGACTGGAACTTGAAAATGCCCAAGATGAAAATGCCCAAATTTAGCGTGCCTGGCTTCAAAGGCGAGGGCCCAGAAGTGGATGTGAACCTGCCCAAGGCTGACATTGACGTATCTGGCCCCAAGGTGGACATTGAAGCCCCAGATGTGAGCCTTGAGGGCCCAGAAGGGAAACTGAAGGGTCCCAAGTTCAAGATGCCTGAGATGCACTTCAAGGCTCCCAAGATCTCCATGCCTGATGTGAACTTGAATCTTAAGGGGCCAAAACTGAAGGGAGATGTGGACGTGTCTGTGCCTGATGTAGAAGGTGAAATAAAAGTGCCAGATGTTGACATTAAAGGGCCCAAAGTTGACATCAGTGCTCCAGATGTGGATGTTCATGGGCCAGACTGGCACCTGAAGATGCCCAAGATAAAAATGCCCAAGATCAGCATGCCAGGCTTCAAAGGCGAGGGCCCAGAAGTGGATGTGAACCTGCCCAAGGCTGACATTGATGTCTCAGGACCCAAGGTGGATGTTGAAGTTCCAGATGTGAATATTGATGGTCCAGATGCAAAAGTAAAAGGTCTTAAATTTAAGATGCCAGAAATGAATATAAAGCCTCAGAAGATATCCATGCCAGATGTTGGTTTGCATTTGAAAGGTCCTAAAATGAAAGGAGATTATGATGTTACAACTCCAAAGGTAGAAGGAGAGATAAAAGCACCTGATGTTGACATCAAAGGGCCCAAAGTGGACATTAATGCACCAGATGTGGGGGCTCATGGCCCAGACTGGCACCTGAAGATGCCCAAGGTGAAAATGCCCAAGTTCAGCATGCCAGGCTTCAAAGGAGAGGGCCCAGAAGTGGATGTGAACCTGCCCAAGGCTGACATTGATGTCTCTGGACCCAAGGTGGACATTGATGTTCCAGATGTGAATATTGAAGGTCCAGAGGGGAAACTAAAGGGTCCAAAGTTTAAGATGCCAAGCATGAATATACAGACACACAAAATCTCTATGCCTGATGTTGGACTTAATCTCAAAGCCCCTAAACTGAAAACTGATGTCGATGTTTCCCTTCCCAAAGTGGAAGGAGACTTGAAAGGTCCTGAAATTGACATGAAGGCCCCGAAGATGGATGTGGATGTTGGTGATATTGATATTGAAGGTCCAGAAGGAAAGCTGAAGGGCCCTAAGTTTAAGATGCCTGAGATGCACTTCAAGACCCCCAAGCTCTCCATGCCTGATGTGGACTTACACTTGAAAGGTCCCAAAGTGAAAGGGGATGTGGATGTGTCTGTGCCCAAGATAGAAGGTGAAATGAAAGTGCCAGATGTGGACATCAAAGGCCCCAAAGTGGACGTCGATGTCCCAGAGGTGGATGTTCATGGCCCAGACTGGCACCTGAAGATGCCCAAGGTGAAAATGCCCAAGTTCAGCATGCCTGGCTTCAAGGGTGAAGGCCCAGAAGTGGATGTGAACCTGCCCAAGGCTGACATTAATGTGTCTGGCCCCAAAGTGGACATTGATGCTCCTGATTTGGATATTGAAGGACCAGAAGGAAAATTAAAGGGCTCTAAATTTAAGATGCCTAAGTTGAATATCAAAGCTCCTAAGATATCCATGCCAGATGTGGACTTGAATTTGAAGGGACCCAAAGTGAAAGGAGAAATAGATGCTTCTGTGCCTGAACTAGAAGGTGATCTCAGAGGTCCACAAGTTGATATCAAAGGTCCTGGTGTGGATGTGGAGATGCCTGATGTTGACCTGGAATGTCCTGATGCAAAGTTGAAAGGCCTTAAGTTTAAGATGCCCGAGATGCACTTCAAGGCTCCCAAGCTCTCCATGCCTGATGTGGACTTACACTTGAAAGGTCCCAAAGTGAAAGGGGATGTGGATGTATCTGTGCCCAAGATAGAAGGTGAAATGAAAGTGCCAGATGTGGACATCAAAGGCCCCAAAGTGGACATTGATGTCCCAGATGTGGATGTTCATGGCCCAGACTGGAACTTGAAAATGCCCAAGATGAAAATGCCCAAATTTAGCGTGCCTGGCTTCAAAGGCGAGGGCCCAGAAGTGGATGTGAACCTGCCCAAGGCTGACATTGACGTATCTGGCCCCAAGGTGGACATTGAAGCCCCAGATGTGAGCCTTGAGGGCCCAGAAGGGAAACTGAAGGGTCCCAAGTTCAAGATGCCTGAGATGCACTTCAAGGCTCCCAAGATCTCCATGCCTGATGTGAACTTGAATCTTAAGGGGCCAAAACTGAAGGGAGATGTGGATGTATCTGTGCCAAAATTGGAAGGAGATTTGAAAGGCCCCAGTGTGGATGTGGAGATGCCTGATGTTGACCTGGAATGCCCTGATGCAAAGTTGAAAGGCCCTAAGTTTAAGATGCCAGACATGCACTTCAAGACCCCCAAGCTCTCCATGCCTGATGTGGATTTACACTTAAAAGGCCCCAAAGTGAAAGGGGATATGGATGTGTCTGTGCCCAAGATAGAAGGTGAAATGAAAGTGCCAGATGTGGACATCAAAGGCCCCAAAGTTGACATTGATGCCCCAGATGTGGATGTTCATGGCCCGGAGTGGCACCTGAAGATGCCCAAGATGAAAATGCCCAAGTTCAGTATGCCTGGCTTCAAAGGCGAGGGCCCAGATGTGGATGTGAACCTGCCCAAGGCTGACATTGACATCTCTGGACCTAAGGTGGACATTGAAGCCCCGGATGTGAGCCTTGAAGGTCCAGAAGGGAAGCTGAAAGGCCCTAAGTTCAAGATGCCTGAAATGCACTTTCATGCCCCTAAGATCTCCATGCCTGATGTTGATTTCAACTTAAAGGGGCCTAAAGTCAAAGGAGACTTTGATGTTTCTGCCCCAAAGCTGGAGGGAGAGTTAAAGGGTCCAGAATTGGATGTGAAAGGCCCCAAATTGGATGTTGACATGCCAGACGTAGCTGTGGAAGGTCCAGATGGAAAATGGAAAAGTCCTAAATTTAAGATGCCAGACATGCACTTTAAAGCTCCCAAAATCTCCATGCCAGACATTGACTTACACTTAAAAAGTCCCAAGATAAAGGGAGACGTGGATGTTGATGTTCCAAAATTGGAAGGTGACCTCAAAGGGCCAGTTCTCAAAGGTGACATCAGTGGGCCAGATATTGACATTGAAGGACCAGAGGGCAAATTGAAAGGTCCCAAGTTCAAGATGCCTGACATGCATTTCAAAGCCCCAAATATTTCTATGCCTGATGTGGACTTAAATTTGAAAGGACCCAAAATCAAGGGGGATGTTGATGTGTCTGTGCCTGAGGTAGAAGGTAAAATTAAAGTACCAGATGTGAACATCAAGGGCCCGAAAGTAGACATAAATGCTCCTGATGTTCATGGCCCAGACTGGCACCTGAAGATGCCCAAAATGAAAATGCCCAAGTTCAGCATGCCTGGTTTTAAAACAGAGGGCCCAGAAGTAGATGTGAATCTTCCCAAGGCTGACATTGAAGTCTCAGGACCCAAGGTTGACGTTGAAGTCCCAGATATGAGCATTGAGAGTCCGGAGGGAAAGATCAAAGGGCCTAAATTTAAAATGCCAGAAATGAACATCAAAGCTCCCAAGATCTCGATGCCAGACATAGATTTACACTTGAAAGGTCCTAAGGTCAAAGGAGATGTGGATGTTTCCCTACCTAAGGTGGAAGGTGACCTAAAGGGCCCCAAAGTGGACATTGATGCCCCAGATGTGGATATTCAAAGCCCAGACTGGCACCTGAAGATGCCCAAGATGAAAATGCCCAAGTTCAGCATGCCAGGCTTCAAAGGAGAGGGCCCAGAAGTGGATGTGAACCTGCCCAAGGCCGACATTGATGTATCAGCACCCAAGGTGGACATCGAAGGCCCTGATGTTAACATTGAGGGACCAGAGGGAAAGTTGAAAGGTCCCAAGTTCAAGATGCCTGAGATGAACATCAAAGCCCCCAAGATCTCCATGCCTGACTTTGATTTGCACCTGAAAGGTCCTAAGGTCAAAGGAGATGTGGATGTTTCCCTGCCTAAGGTGGAAGGTGACCTAAAAGGCCCTGAAGTTGACATCAAAGGGCCCAAGGTGGACGTTGATGTCCCAGATGTGGATGTGCATGGCCCAGACTGGCACCTGAAGATGCCCAAGATAAAAATGCCCAAGATCAGCATGCCAGGCTTTAAAGGCGAGGGCCCAGAAGTGGATGTAAACCTGCCCAAGGCTGACATTGATGTCTCAGGACCCAAAGTGGATGTTGAATGCCCTGATGTGAATATTGAAGGACCTGAAGGAAAGTGGAAAAGTCCAAAGTTTAAGATGCCTGAAATGCATTTTAAGACTCCTAAGATATCTATGCCAGATATTGACCTTAATCTATCAGGTCCAAAAATAAAAGGAGATGTGGATGTCACAGGTCCTAAGTTAGAGGGAGACCTGAAAGGCCCTGAAGTTGACCTCAAAGGCCCTAAAGTGGACATTGATGTCCCAGATGTGGATGTTCATGGCCCAGACTGGCACCTGAAGATGCCCAAGATGAAAATGCCCAAGTTCAGCATGCCAGGCTTCAAAGGCGAGGGCCCAGAAGTGGATGTGAACCTGCCCAAGGCTGACATTGATGTCTCTGGACCCAAGGTGGACATTGATGTTCCAGATGTCAGTATCGAAGGTCCAGATGCAAAATTGAAGGGTTCCAAGTTCAAGATGCCAGAGATGAACATCAAAGCTCCCAAGATCTCCATGCCTGACTTTGATTTGCACCTGAAAGGTCCCAAGGTAAAGGGAGATGTGGATGTGTCTCTGCCTAAGGTGGAAGGTGACCTGAAGGCCCCTGAGGTTGACATCAAAGGCCCCAAGGTGGACGTTGATGTCCCAGATGTGGATGTGCATGGACCAGACTGGCACCTGAAGATGCCCAAGATGAAAATGCCCAAGTTCAGCATGCCAGGCTTCAAAGGAGAGGGCCCAGAAGTGGACGTGAACCTGCCCAAGGCCGACATTGACGTATCAGCACCCAAGGTGGACATCGAAGGCCCTGATGTTAACATTGAGGGACCAGAGGGAAAGTTGAAAGGTCCCAAGTTCAAGATGCCTGAGATGAACATCAAAGCCCCCAAGATCTCCATGCCTGACTTTGATTTGCACCTGAAAGGTCCTAAGGTCAAAGGAGATGTGGATGTTTCCCTGCCTAAGGTGGAAGGTGACCTAAAAGGCCCTGAAGTTGACATCAAAGGGCCCAAGGTGGACGTTGATGTCCCAGATGTGGATGTTCAAGGCCCAGACTGGCACCTGAAGATGCCCAAGGTGAAAATGCCCAAGTTCAGCATGCCAGGCTTTAAAGGTGAGGGTCCAGAAGTGGATGTGAACCTGCCCAAGGCTGATGTTGATGTGGCTGGACCCAAGGTGGACATTGTAGGCCCTGATGTTAACATTGAGGGACCAGAGGGAAAGTTGAAAGGTCCCAAGTTCAAGATGCCTGAGATGAACATCAAAGCCCCCAAGATCTCCATGCCTGACATTGATCTTAACCTGAAGGGCCCTAAAGTGAAGGGTGATGTGGATGTGTCTTTACCAAAAGTGGAAGGTGAGATTAAAGTTCCTGAGGTAGATCTTAAAGGCCCTAAAGTGGACGTTGATGTCCCAGATGTGGATGTGCATGGGCCAGACTGGCACCTGAAGATGCCCAAGATAAAAATGCCCAAGATCAGCATGCCAGGCTTTAAAGGCGAGGGCCCAGAAGTGGATGTGAACCTGCCCAAGGCTGACATTGATGTCTCTGGACCCAAGGTAGATATTGATGTTCCAGATGTCAATATTGAAGGTCCAGATGCGAAACTGAAGGGCCCCAAATTCAAGATGCCAGAGATGAACATCAAAGCTCCCAAGATCTCCATGCCTGATTTGGACATTAATCTCAAAGGCCCTAAAATGAAAGGAGAGGCGGATGTTTCCCTTCCAAACGTAGAAGGTGATTTGAAAGGACCTACTCTTGACATCAAGGGCCCAAAGATAGATGTAGATGCTCCAGATATTGACATCCATGGCCCTGAAGGCAAATTAAAAGGTCCCAAACTGAAGATGCCAGACATGCATGTGAATATGCCTAAGATCTCCATGCCTGAAATTGACCTGAATTTGAAAGGCCCAAAGCTTAAGGGAGATGTTGATGTTTCTGGGCCCAAATTAGAAGGTGACATTAAAGCTCCCAAGTTGGATGTAAAGGGTCCAGAAGTGGACATTTCTGGTCCTAAGCTCAGTCTTGAAGGCAAGTCAAAGAAATCACGTTTTAAGCTTCCTAAATTTAATTTTTCGGGCTCCAAAGTTCAGACACCTGAGGTGGATGCCAAAGTTAAAAAGCCGGATATTGATGTGACAGGTCCAAAAGTTGATATTAATGCTCCTGATGTTGAGGTCCAAGGAAAAGTGAAAGGATCCAAGTTCAAAATGCCTTTCCTGAGTATTTCATCTCCTAAAGTTTCTATGCCTGATGTGGAGTTAAATCTGAAAGGCCCTAAAGTCAAAGGAGACTTGGATGTTACAGCTCCTAATTTAGAAGGTGACTTGAAAGGACCCAAAGTGGATATTAAGGCCCCAGAAGTTCATCTTGATGCACCCGATGTGGATGTGCATGGTCCAGATTGGAACTTGAAAATGCCCAAAATGAAAATGCCCAAGTTTGGTGTGCCTGGCTTAAAAGCAGAAGGGCCAGAAATGGCTGTGGATCTGCCCAAAGGAGATATCAACATAGAGGGTCCCAGAATGGACATTGAGGGCCCAGAAATCAATGTGGAAGGTGTAGAAGGAGGCTTAAAAGGTCCCAAACTCAAGATGCCTGACATGAATATCAAAACTCCCAAGATCTCCATGCCTGACATTGATTTAAACCTGAAGGGCCCCAAGGTGAAAGGTGATATTGATGTTTCTCTGCCCAAAGTTGAAGGGGATCTGAAAGGGCCAGAGATCGATATCAGAGGCCCTAAAGTGGACGTTGATGTCCCTGACGTGGATGTGCATGGCCCAGACTGGCACCTGAAAATGCCCAAGGTGAAAATGCCCAAGTTTAGCATGCCAGGTTTCAAAGGTGAGGGCCCAGACGTGGATGTTACTCTCCCTAAGGCTGACATTGATGTTTCTGGCCCCAAAGTGGACATTGATGCCCCAGATGTGAATGTTGAAGGTCCAGATGCAAAACTGAAGGGCCCCAAGTTCAAGATGCCTGAGATGAACATCAAAGCTCCCAAAATCTCCATGCCTGACTTTGATCTGAACTTAAAGGGCCCCAAAATGAAAGGTGATGTGGATATGTCTTTGCCAAAAGTAGAAGGTGACTTAAAGGGCCCTGAGGTGGACATCAAGGGCCCCAAATTGGACATTGACACTCCTGATATTAACATTGAAGGCCCAGAGGGAAAATTGAAGGGGCCCAAATTCAAGATGCCAGAGATGCACCTAAAGACTCCAAAGATTTCCATGCCTGACATTGATTTAAACCTGAAGGGCCCCAAGGTGAAGGGTGATGTGGACGTTTCCCTTCCCAAGTTTGAAGGGAATCTGAAAGGCCCTGAAGTGGACCTCAAAGGTCCCAAGGTGGACATTGATGCCCCTGATGTGGATGTTCATGGACCAGACTGGCACCTAAAAATGCCCAAGATAAAAATGCCCAAGATCAGCATGCCAGGCTTCAAAGGAGAGGGCCCAGAAGTGGATGTGAACCTGCCCAAGGCCGACATTGATGTATCAGCACCCAAGGTGGACATCGAAGGCCCTGATGTTAACATTGAGGGACCAGAGGGAAAGTTGAAAGGTCCCAAGTTCAAGATGCCTGAGATGAACATCAAAGCCCCCAAGATCTCCATGCCTGACTTTGATTTGCACCTGAAAGGTCCTAAGGTCAAAGGAGATGTGGATGTTTCCCTGCCTAAAGTGGAAGGTGACCTAAAAGGCCCTGAAGTTGACATCAAAGGGCCCAAGGTGGACGTTGATGTCCCAGATGTGGATGTTCAAGGCCCAGACTGGCACCTGAAGATGCCCAAGATAAAAATGCCCAAGATCAGCATGCCAGGCTTTAAAGGCGAGGGCCCAGAAGTGGATGTGAACCTGCCCAAGGCCGACATTGATGTATCAGCACCCAAGGTGGACATCGAAGGCCCTGATGTTAACATTGAGGGACCAGAGGGAAAGTTGAAAGGTCCCAAGTTCAAGATGCCTGAGATGAACATCAAAGCCCCCAAGATCTCCATGCCTGACTTTGATTTGCACCTGAAAGGTCCTAAGGTCAAAGGAGATGTGGATGTTTCCCTGCCTAAAGTGGAAGGTGACCTAAAAGGCCCTGAAGTTGACATCAAAGGGCCCAAGGTGGACGTTGATGTCCCAGATGTGGATGTGCATGGCCCAGACTGGCACCTGAAGATGCCCAAGGTGAAAATGCCCAAGTTCAGCATGCCAGGCTTCAAAGGAGAGGGCCCAGAAGTGGATGTGAACCTGCCCAAGGCTGACATTGATGTCTCTGGACCCAAGGTGGACATTGAAGCCCCAGATGTGAGCCTTGAGGGCCCAGAAGGGAAACTGAAGGGCCCCAAGTTTAAAATGCCTGACCTGCACTTCAAGGCCCCCAAGATCTCCATGCCTGAAGTGGACCTGAACCTGAAGGGTCCCAAGGTAAAGGGTGATGTGGATGTGTCTCTGCCCAAAGTGGAAGGTGACCTCAAGGGCCCGGGAGTTGACATCAAGGGCCCGAAAGTGGACATTGATGTCCCAGATGTGGATGTTCATGGGCCAGACTGGCACCTGAAGATGCCCAAGGTGAAAATGCCCAAGTTCAGCATGCCAGGCTTCAAAGGCGAGGGCCCAGAAGTGGATGTGAACCTGCCCAAGGCTGACATTGATGTCTCTGGACCCAAGGTGGATGTGGAAGTTCCAGATGTGCATATTGAAGGTCCAGATGCAAAACTGAAGGGCCCTAAATTCAAGATGCCAGAGATGAACATCAAAGCTCCCAAGATCTCCATGCCTGATATTGACTTACACCTGAAAGGTCCCAAGGTAAAGGGTGATGTGGATGTTTCTTTGCCTAAAGTGGAAGGTGACCTCAAGGGCCCGGAAGTTGACATCAAAGGGCCCAACGTGGACATTGATATCCCAGATGTGGATGTGCATGGGCCAGACTGGCACCTGAAGATGCCCAAGGTGAAAATGCCCAAGTTCAGCATGCCAGGCTTCAAAGGCGAGGGCCCAGACGTGGATGTAAATCTGCCCAAGGCTGACATTGACCTATCTGGACCCAAGGTGGACATTGACGTTCCAGATGTGAATATTGAAGGTCCAGATGCGAAACTGAAGGGCCCTAAGTTCAAGATGCCAGAGATGAACATCAAAGCTCCCAAAATCTCCATGCCTGACCTTGACTTTAATCTGAAGGGCCCCAAAATGAAGGGTGATGTAGATGTGTCTCTGCCCAAAGTGGAAGGTGACCTCAAGGGCCCTGAAATAGACATAAAGGGCCCCAAATTGGACATTGACACTCCTGATGTCAACATTGAAGGCCCAGAAGGAAAATTGAAGGGGCCCAAATTTAAGATGCCAGATATGCATATTAAAGCCCCCAAGCTCTCCATGCCTGACTTTGACTTAAATTTGAAAGGCCCAAAGGTAAAGGGGGATGTGGATCTTTCATTACCTAAGGTGGAAGGTGATCTAAAAGGGCCAGAGGTGGACATTGAAGGTCCTGAAGGGAAACTCAAAGGTCCCAAATTTAAGATGCCTGATGTCCATTTCAAAACCCCACAAATCTCCATGAGTGACATTGATTTGAACTTGAAAGGACCGAAGATAAAGGGAGATTTGGACATTTCCATTCCTAAACTGGAAGGAGATCTGAAAGGCCCCAACGTGGATGTTAAAGGCCCTAATCTAGACATAGACACTCCTGATGTTGACATTCATGGCCCAGAAGGGAAACTGAAGGGCCCCAAGTTTAAAATGCCTGACCTGCACCTCAAGGCCCCCAAGATCTCCATGCCTGAAGTGGACCTGAACCTGAAGGGTCCCAAGGTAAAGGGTGATGTGGATGTGTCTCTGCCCAAAGTGGAAGGTGACCTCAAGGGCCCGGAAGTTGACATCAAGGGCCCGAAAGTGGACATCAAGGGCCCGAAAGTGGACATTGACGTCCCAGATGTGGATGTTCATGGGCCAGACTGGCACCTGAAGATGCCCAAGGTGAAAATGCCCAAGTTCAGCATGCCAGGCTTCAAAGGCGAGGGCCCAGAAGTGGATGTGAACCTGCCCAAGGCTGACATTGATGTCTCTGGACCCAAGGTGGATGTGGAAGTTCCAGATGTGCATATTGAAGGTCCAGATGCAAAACTGAAGGGCCCTAAGTTCAAGATGCCAGAGATGAACATCAAAGCTCCCAAGATCTCCATGCCTGATATTGACTTACACCTGAAAGGTCCCAAGGTAAAGGGTGATGTGGATGTTTCTTTGCCTAAAGTGGAAGGTGACCTCAAGGGCCCGGAAGTTGACATCAAAGGGCCCAACGTGGACATTGATATCCCAGATGTGGATGTGCATGGGCCAGACTGGCACCTGAAGATGCCCAAGGTGAAAATGCCCAAGTTCAGCATGCCAGGCTTCAAAGGCGAGGGCCCAGACGTGGATGTGAACCTGCCCAAGGCTGACATTGACCTATCTGGACCCAAGGTGGACATTGACGTTCCAGATGTGAATATTGAAGGTCCAGATGCGAAACTGAAGGGCCCTAAGTTCAAGATGCCAGAGATAAATATCAAAGCTCCCAAAATCTCCATGCCTGATGTTGACTTGGATTTGAAAGGACCCAAAGTCAAAGGAGATTTTGATGTGTCTGTCCCTAAGATTGAAGGTACTTTCAAAGGCCCAGAAGTAGACCTTAAAGGTCCAGGTGTGGATATTGAAGGCCCTGATGTCAAGCTTAGCGGCCCAAATTTAAAGATGCCATCGCTGGATATATCTGCCCCTAAAGTAACTGTTCCTGATGTTGATTTGCATCTCAAGACACCTAAAATTGGGGTTTCTGGTCCCACGTTAGGTGGTGAACTGGACCTCAAAGGGCCCAAAGTTGATTTAGAAGCTCCAAGCTTGGACGTACACATGGAGAGCCCAGATATCAATGTTGAGGGGCCAGATATTAAAATTCCCAAATTTAAGAAACCCAAGTTTGGATTTGGGGCAAAAAGTCCCAAAGCTGACCTCAAGCCAGCTTCCTTGGATGTGGCTGTTCCCGAGGCAGAACTGAACGTTGAGACTCCTGACATCAGTGTTGGTGGCAAGGGCAAGAAAAGTAAGTTTAAAATGCCTAAGATTCACATGAGTGGTCCTAAAATGAAGGCCAAAAAACAGGGATTTGATTTGAATGTTCCTGGGGGTGAAGTTGACGCCAGTCTCAAGACTCCTGACGTAGATGTCAATGTTGTGGGGCCAGATGCCACACTTAAAGTTGATGTGAAATCCCCCAAAACCAAGAAACCTATGTTTGGAAAGATGTACTTTCCCGATGTAGAATTTGACATTAAATCACCTAAATTTAAAGCAGAGGCCCCCCTCCCTAGCCCCAAAATAGAGGGTGAAATCCAGGCACCTGATCTGGATATTTCTTCAGGGATTAACGTGGAAGGTCCTGACCTCAAGCTGAAGGCTCCGAAGTTGAAGGTGCCAGGTATGGATGTTTCCGGCCCCAAAATAGAGGGCGACTTCAAAGGCCCCAGGGTGCAGGCAAACTTGGATGCACCTGACATCAACATTGAAGGCCCAGATGCTAAAGTCAAAGCACCATCGTTCGGCATTTCTGCTCCTCAGGTCTCCACCCCCGATGTGAACGTTAACTTGAAAGGACCAAAGTTGAAGGGTGATGTCTCCAGTGTGGGACTGGAAGGACCAGACATAGATCTGCAAGGTCCAGAATCGAAAATCAAGTTCCCCAAGTTTTCAATGCCCAAGATCGGCGTCCCTGGTGTGAAAATGGAAGGCGGAGGAGCTGAGGTCCATGCCCAGCTGCCTTCTCTTGAAGGAGGCTTGAGTGCACCTGATGTTAATCTTGAAGGAACTGATGTGTCTCTGAAGGGGCCAAAAGTAGACTTGCCTTCAGTGAACCTCTCTATGCCCAAAGTCTCTGGACCTGACCTTGACCTGAATTTGAAAGGACCAAGTTTGAAGGGAGACCTGGATGCCTCTGTTCCCAGCGTGAAGGTGCATGCCCCAGGGCTTGACCTCAGAGGTGTCAGTGGAAAGGTGAGGATGGAAGGAGATGGTGTGAAAATGCCGGGGATTGATGCCACAGCGCTAAGCCTTGGCCTTGGCGCGCCAGACGTGACCCTGAAGGGACCAAGCCTGCAGGGAGACTTGGCTGTCTCTGGTGACATCAAATGCCCTAAGGTATCAGTAGGTGCCCCTGATCTCAGCTTGGAGGCACCTGAAAGTGGCATTAAACTTCCCCAAATGAAGCTGCCCCAGTTTGGCATCTCCACACCAGGGTCCGACTTGGACATCAGTGTCAAGGGGCCACAAGTGACCGGAGAACTAAAGGGGCCAGGTGTGGATGTGAACCTCGGAGGCCTGAACCTGAAAGGGCCTCAGATCTCTGGCCCTCAAATCTCAGCACCAGACATGGCCTTGAACTTGGAAGGACCAAAAATAAAAGGGAGCCTCGGGGCCACTGGTGAGGTGAAAGGCCCCGCTGTTGGAGGAGGCCTTCCGGGCATCAGCGTGCAGGGCCTCGAAGGAAACCTCCAGATGCCTGGGGTTAAGGCCTCTGGATGTGATGTGGAGCTGTCAGGTGTGAATGTGAAACTCCCAACGGGGCACATTTCTGGTCCTGAAATCAAAGGCGATCTGAAAGGTTCGGGAATAGGTTTCCAGGGTGCTGTTCCTGACATTAGCGTGAAGGGGCCTTCCTTTAATACGGCATCTCCTGAGGCAGATTTCGGTGTCAGCTTGAAGGGCCCGAAAATCAAAGGAGGTGTGGATGTATCAGGGGCTGTCAGCGCCCCGGCTGTCAGTCTGGGTGAAGGGCATATGAGTGTCAAAGGTCCTGGGGGTGAGTGGAAAGGACCCCAGGCCTCCTCCGCGCTCAACGTGGATGCGCCTAAGCTTGCCGGGGGACTTCATTTCTCAGGACCAAAGGTAGAAGGACTCCAGGGTCCTGGGCTGAGTGCGTCTGGGTCTCCAGGCCACTTGGAAAGCAGATCTGGAAAAGTAACATTCCCCAAAATGAAGATCCCCAAATTCACCTTCTCTGGCCGGGAGCTGGTTGGCAGAGAGGTGGGGGTGGATATTAACTTCCCGAAAGTGGAGGCCACTGTCCAGGCTGGTGCCGGAGAGGGCGAGTGGGAAGAGTCCGATGTAAAACTTAAAAAGTCCAAAATCAAAATGCCCAAGTTCAATTTTTCCAAACCTAAAGGGAAAGGTGGTGTCACTGGCTCACCGGAAGCATCCATTTCAGGGTCCAAAGGCGACCTGAAGAGCTCCAAGGCCAGCCTCGGTTCTCTGGAAGGGGAAGCAGAGGCTGAAACATCGTCGCCCAAAGGCAAGTTCTCTTTGTTTAAAAGCAAGAAGCCGCGGCACCGCTCAAATTCCTTCAGTGACGAAAGGGAGCTGTCTGCGCCTTCCACCCCGACGGGGACTTTGGAGTTTGAAGGTGGGGAAGTGTCACTGGAAGGCGGGAAAGTCAAAGGGAAACCCGGAAAGCTGAAATTTGGTACCTTCGGTGGATTGGGGTCAAAGAGCAAAGGCCATTATGAGGTGACTGGAAGCGATGACGAGGCAGGCAAGTTACAGGGCAGTGGCGTGTCCCTGGCCTCTAAGAAGTCCCGACTGTCCTCTTCTTCTAGCAATGACAGCGGGACTAAGGTTGGCATCCAGCTTCCCGAGGTGGAACTAGTCGTTTCCAAGAAGGAGTAGCAGGCCTCTGTGTGGGTGTACATATATGTATAAAAATACATCGGCCTTGGGTGTGTTTGTATATAAACTCCAAAGAGAAACACGCCGACAGACAGCCTCAGCATAATGCAAGGTTCTGGCCTCTGCCAGTAACAAGCGCTGAAAAGCCAACCGCCCTTAAGCTCACGGCCAGCGCTTTACAGATAGGTAAAGAGTTCCAAGTTCGTCCAGCCCATGTGCAGAGTCAACAGTATTTGCCTTAAGATTTCAGTTGTTGTTTTTTTGTTTTTTTTTTTTTTTTGCATTGAACGCTGAGAGCTCCTGTTTACTAAGCAAGCTTCTGTGTTTATTATCCTCATTTTTACTGAACATTGTTAGCGTTGGGGCAATGGAAACCCACTTTTTCATTGTAATGACTTTTGGGGCTTTTGTTAGTAAGGGTGGGGTGGGGTGGAAGGCAGTAGGGAGGGTCAGACCTCCATTTCTCCTAAGATTGGATCTATTCAAACAGCAAACACCCAGTGAGGGCCGAGAGGAGCTGGCGGGCAGGGCAGGGCAGGGCAGGGCGTGTGGGTGTTTCTCGATCTCTGTAGCATCACTTCTCCCCCCCCACTCCCCCCCCCCCCCCCATGGGTGGCGGTCCCAGCCAGTTTGGTGCTCATGGTGAGAGAGAATTACAATCTGTTTGCAGATTGGCCAACCCACCAGCTCCACACGAGGGGCTTCCATTCTGTGTATCGTAGGAGAGATGTTTATCTTCATGACCGCCACATTCCTGAAACTAGTTCTGATATCTTTTAATAAAAGTTACCGTGATTAAGAAAATGTCCCGCACTTTAATGGCAAATTAATGGAGAATGTAAGGAAATTGATGCTGTCGAAGGCAAATAAAGCTGTTCATTAACCCTGATGTCTTGTGCCTTTGCATTCTGTGTTGGGAGTTTGAAGTCTGCACACCCAGCCCTGATAGTTCAGACTCAGTCCATCCAGCGGACTAGCTCGTTTCATCAGTGGCTAATGAGAGAAGTCTCCGTTGCCTGATTCTCCGGGTGAGGCTGGCTGCGAGTAATCAAGAGAGGCTTGGCACGTTGGCCGCCCGGGCTCCAGGACCCACCCACCCACTTTCCATCCTCAGATACGAATACACGATTTAGAAATGGTTCTGAATGGGTCAGAAGATACCAATGGGGATGGAAAATAAGACCTACTGGGGTGGTAGAAAGGGCTCTCTCTGGCTCTGAGTTACAGGCCTGCCATCTCTTTATTTATTTTTTTGCTTTTTAAAAATTTATTGATTTTTGAGAGACCAGAGAGGGACAGAGCACGAGCAGGGGAGGGGTAGAGAGAGAGGGAGACACAGAATCCAAAACAGGCTGCCGGCTCCAAGCTGTCGGCCCAGAGCCCGACGCGGGGCTCGAACCCAGGAACCTCGAGATCATGACCTGAGTTGAAGTCGGATGCTCAACCGACTGAGCCGCCCAGGCACCCCCCAAAATAAATAAGACATTTAAAAGAAACGTGAGAAACCTCTCAGCCGCCCTCTTTGACGGCAGACCCAGGCTGGAGGCGGTGGCCTCGGAACGGGAGCCCTCCCTCCTGTGGTGGCAGTTACCATAGGAGGGGCAGTGTGGAGGAGGTGCTGGGGGCTGGAGGTACATGTGGGGGACCCATCCCAGCTGGCTTTGCTTTGCCGGCCCGCCAGCCCCTCTCATTTCCCACTCTCCCTCTCTTTGCTTGACACCTGCATCGCCACTCACGCCTGCCCTCTCTCAGTCCCTGATGAGGATGCTTCACGGGGTCCCCAAAGTCCTGCACGGTCCTTCAGGAGGTGTTACACTTAGAAGGGTGGGGGGAGGAGGTTGGTGGCATCAGGAGACCGGGGAGGGGTTGGGCTGGTCTCCCCACGGTCCTTGCTCAGAGATGCACCGAGCGCCCCGCGGACCACAGCCTCACCTCGTACCTTGCTTTAGGCAGTGTGACAGTGGGTGGAAAGACTGGCTAAGGGGACATTTCAAAAATAGAATGACTTGGAAATGCACCACGTGCTCACAAATGGCAGTAAATGTTTTGCTTTCACACAAACTCATTTCTCAATCTGTCAGGGTCCCTACAGGAAACAAAATTCCACTTGAAGATTAGTTCAATCATAGAGGATTAGAGAAAGGGACTGTTCAAGGAATAGTGGGCAGGAACAGAGGAGCCAATAGGGGGTGACGGGAACACGGACAGCAGGAAGCTGGTATCTCCCAGGGGCCTGAAGGGGTTTGGGGAAGACATGGTGTTCCTTGGAACCCAGTGTGAGCTGGAGGCAGAGGAGGGTCCACCGGCAGGAGCTGTAGTCACAAAGGACATAGCATTTGCCGGAAAGTGCTGGTCATGGGCAACAGGAAAATGACCTTTCCTCCTTACGGTGCCTCTCCCTGGAGGGTAAATGAGTCTAGGTGTTGCAGGTGAAGGGGTCAGCCTCCTGGAGGCACAGAACCTCCGGGAGGCAGAGGGCAGGCAGAAGGGCTCTGAAGGGGGAGATACAGGTAAAGGATCATCAGGACGATGTCCCAATCCTCTCATTTTTCTGTTAGGCAAGTTTGAATTTCTGTATTTTGAGATTTCTGAAACTAGCCCTCATCACATGGGATGTATTTGATCACAAAGTACCAGGACAATTTTTGTTTTAAACAAACACACTTAGGGGCGCCTGGGTGGCTCAGTTGGTTAAGCGTCTGACTTTGGCTCAGGTCATGATCTCGCAGTTTGTAGGTTCCAGCCCCACGTTGGGCTCTGTGCTGACAGCTCAGAGCCTGGAGCCCGCTTCGGATTCTGTGTCTCCCTAGCTCTCTGCCCCTCCCCTGCTCATACTCTGTCTCTCTCAAAAATAAATATTGAAACACACACACACACACACACACACATAGGGGCACCTGGGTGGCTCACTCAGTTAAGCATCCGACTTCAGCTCAGGTTGTGATCTCAGGGTTCGTGAGTTCGAGCCCCGCATTGGGCTCTGTGCTGACAGCTCAGAGCCTGGAGCCTGCTTCAGATTCTGTGTCTCCCTCTCTCTCTCTCTCTGCCCTCCTCTGCTCATACTCTGCCTTTCTCTCTCTCTCAAAAATAAACATTAAAAAAATAAAAATATATATATTTGTTCCCTCTCTTTTCAAAAGGCTCCCAATGTCACCTATACATTAAAAAAAATTTTTTTTTCCCCTTGGGGAAACACAAGTCTTCTTGTCTTGAAGTTTTGCAAATAGCCAAAAGTTGGGGGAAGATACTCCAGGGTTGTCAGGACAGAGCCTGGAAAGCAGTACTGGCCTGGGAGTAAATGGGATTAGCCGCGACCTTGGGCACATTAAGGTTCCTCTCCCAGCCTTGGTTTCCTCATTTGTAACATGGCTCAGGCTTGCATTCTTTAAGGCCGCTGCCAGTTCTAGCTGTTTATGATCCTTTCAGAAGTAAGGTTAATTAGGTGCGTGGAACTGTTTGGGGTCAAAAGCAAGGTGTGATTATAATATAATGTAACTAATTTTCCTGTGAGGTTGGTAGGTTGGATCAAATGTTTCCAGCAATAGCAGCGTTAGTGAATTACTGCTATGTCTTTAGTGAATTTCTGCTATGTCTCCAGTGTTCCACTGGGACTTAGCATGTTGCTGGCTCTCATCGCCCTGCCCTTGCACATTAGCCGACGTGAATTAGTATCTGGGAGATGTAGCTGTGCATGTAACTGATGTTCCTTTATTTCTTTTTTTTTTTTAATTTTTTTTCAACGTTTATTTATTTTTGGGACAGAGAGAGACAGAGCATGAACGGGGGAGGGGCAGAGAGAGAGGGAGACACAGAATCAGAAACAGGCTCCAGGCTCTGAGCCGTCAGCCCAGAGCCTGACGCGGGGCTCGAACTCACGGACCGCGAGATCATGACCTGGCTGAAGTCGGATGCTTAACCGACTGCGCCACCCAGGCGCCCCAGTGTTCCTTTATTTCTTTGTCTGTTGGGGCGTTTTCGTTTATTTATTTAACTTAAAAAAAAAAATTGTTTTTAAGCAATCTCTACCCCCAACGCGGGGCTCAAACCCACGACCCTGAGATAGCAGTCGCATGCTCCTCCAACTGAGCCAGTCAGGCGCCCCCGATGTTCCTTTTTTTTCTTTTTTAAAGTGTATTTATTTTGACTTTAAACCTACAGAGACCTTGCAAGAGCGATACCTAGGATAATCCATATGCCTTTCACTTAGATTTTTACTAATGTTACCTAGTTTGTTTTAATCTATGTACAGGTTATCAGTAGCATCAGGTTTGCTGGATCGTTTGAGAGTAAATTGCAGACGCCACGACCCTTTACTCCCAAATACTTTAGCATGCATGGACATCCTGTTTAATAACGCAATATAATCAGCAAATTCAGAAAACTTAACATTGACAAGGGGAGCCTGGGCGGTTCAGTCGGTTGTGTCCGACTTCAGCTCAGGTCATGATCTTGCAGTTTGTGGGTTCAAGCCCTGTGTCAGGCGCCGTGCTGACAGTTTGGAGCCTGGAGCCTGCTTTGGATTCTGTGTCTCCCTCTCTCTTTGTCCCTACCCTGCTCACGCTCTGTCTCTCTCTCTCCTTCAAAAATAAATAAACATTAAAAAAAAATGAAAACACTGGTAAAATATTCTTATCTGACATACAGTCCATTTGTAAGTTTTATTAACTGCCCAACCACTGCCTTTTGCCAAGGTCTTTATTCCCATTTTGGTTTCAACCCATGTCCACAATCCCACCTGACGTTCAGTTCTCCTGGTCTCTTCCATCTGGTTTCTTCAATCTGGAACAGGTGCTCAGCTTTTCTTTTTTTTAATTTTTTTTTTTAACGTTTATTTATTTTTGAGACAGAGAGAGACAGAGCATGAACTGGGGAGGGGCAGAGAGAGAGGGAGACACAGAATCGGAAGCAGGCTCCAGGCTCTGAGCCATCAGCCCAGAGCCCGATGCGGGGCTCGAACTCATGGACCGTGAGATCGTGACCTGAGCTGAAGTCGGCCGCTTAACTGACTGAGCCACCCAGGCGCCCCAGGTGCTCAGCTTTTCGTTGCCCTTCATGACACTGATATTTTTTAAAAAAGATTTTCATATATTTTTTTAAGTTTTAATTTATTTATTCTTGAGAGAGAGCCAGAGAGAGAGAGAGAGAGAGAGCAGGGGAGGGGCAGAGACAGAGGGACAGAGAATCCCAAGCAGGCTCCACACCGTCAGGGCAGAGCCGATGATGTTCTTGAACCCTAAGATCATGACCTGAGCCGAAACCAAGAGTCAGACGCTTAACTGACTGAGCCACCCAGGGGGTGGGGGGGCGACATTAATATTTTTTTAATATGCGGGGCTGGTTGTCCTCTAGAAACGTCCCTCGGCCTGGGTTTGTGTGATGATGTTTGTTTCCCTCTTGGTTAGATTCGGGTTATGCACCGGGGGCAGGAATACCACGGAAGCGGTGTGGGATCGCTTCTCAGGACCCGCAGGACTTGGAGCTCTTGATTAAGGAGCAGATGGCCAAGCTTCTCCATGGTAACAGTGCCATGCTTTCCCTTTGGAATTAACAAGTTAACCCAAGTTTTTTTTTTGAGAGAAGTCCAAGTTCGGGCAAGTTTATTTTGCAAGCGCACAAGGGCTTGGTGGCATGTGGGCCCCAGCCTTGGCGTGCTGTCCGGCCGGGGCTTTTGCGAACGGGGTTCTGGTTTTGCAGCACAGAGTAGCTCTCTGTCTCTCCTCACGAGGACAAAGAATTCGGTGCATGAATGCTTGCCATAGGCGGAGAATGCCATGTGCTGTTTACCAGCCTCTGAATAGCCCTGCGGTGGCCGGCAGCCGGGACCCACAAGCGCTTCTCAGAGCTGAATGTAGAGACTCCGTCATGGGCCACAGCGAATGTGTGGGGAACATTCTGCTGAGGAGTGTGGTTTCAGTTCCCTTTAAAAAACCTCTGTTTTTTTCCACCACACACTCGAGAGGCCTGGCCTTAATGGAAACGCTTCCCAGCAAGGGGGCCAAGGGCTGGGAAGGGTTAAGAATGAAAAACCCCTCTCTTTGGACAGGACATTCCAGTCCACAAAGTGCCTTATCACTTGAGATCTCACACCGGGCTCTCAGCTCTATGGGCAAGGAGGCATAAAAAAAGGTGAGGTTAGGGGAGGTGAAGCAATCGGTCTCAACTCACGGAGCTGGGAATAGGTGACTCTGATAGGTCAATGCAAACCTTCTGACTTAAAAAAAATTGTGTTTTTTTTCCCCCCCTTTTCCCATGATGCTATTGCTGTTTCCCTGTGGAAACTGGGGATCTTTTTCTGGGGAGGTTTTAGGAAATGGAAGATGTCTCTTGAGATTTGTAGGGCCTTGACCTTTCAACGACATCCCTAAAGTAGATATTAAATACATATGTGCAAAGCCTCTCTCCTCAGTGAGCTTATTGTCTCGTAGGGGAATAATAATAATAATAGCTATCTTCCTGGCTGTATGATCTTGGGCAAGTGATTAAACCTCTCTGTGCCTCAGTTTCCTACTCTATAAAATAGGGATGATATGGTACCTCTCTCTCCTAGCGTTGCAATGTGTTTGGCATAAAGTAAAAACTATGTGTTAGTGATTACTCTTGCATACTTTGTGTTAGGCATTCTATATGATTGTACACGCTTTTTGTCTCTTTTGACTTCTACAACAACCCCAAGAAGTGGGTACTCTTTTTCTTACTTACAGGCAGACAGAGGCTCCGAGAGGTTAAGCAATGTGTTCAGGGTCACACAGCTAGAATGTAGCAGAATTCAAACTGGGTCTGGTCTGACTGAGAAGGCCGTGCTTTCTGCTTGCTCTGATTACGGGAAAGACTGTGTTAAAAACAGTCTATAACTGTTTCAAGGTCTGGAGAGGATTGTGGGGTACACAGTGCAGCAAAGGGAACAGGAGGAAAAGGTGGAAGTGAAGTGTGTGGGGAGGTTGGGGGGGAGCAAGAGAAGGGTGGGGAACTTGGAACGAAATTCAAGACCACGGAGCTTAGCTGGTTTCTGGTCCAGCCCAGAAAGGAAAGGAAAAGGCTCTTAATCAATTTGCCCATTTTGGAAGCAGGAGGGAGACTCCGGGCCTCAAGCAAAGTGGTTCAGCCCCCTCAGCTGCTGCCAGCCCCGCTGCTCCTGCTCAGTGTTACCCAGGGTCTTTTCCTCTCCAGAGTCTTCCCTCTTCCAGGCTGATGATAAACAAGGGAGTAACTATAATCAAAGCATTTGCATTATAAGTAGCCCCACTCCCTGTCCCTGATCGCTGTCCTGGCAGCATGGAAACCTCTGGGCTGGCTCCAGCCAGCGGCCTTGGCCTCGCTGCCCCACAGCCCTGGGAATGCAGGCCAAGGCCTGCGCACAGCCCTCTGGCCAGCTGGGGCCCTGTGGGGCTGACCTCCCTCTCTGGGGCGTGGAGGGGAGGGGGGGCCAGGCAATGTGAAGGGGATTCAGAGAAGAGTAATTCTCAGACTGTGGAGAGAGCCTCCCTTTTTTATTCTTTGGCCCCGATGGCTCCAGGGCTGTGGCCAATTAGAACTGGAGACTTGCTAACAATCTGCGCTGTGAGGACCTCCCTGCTTCCAGGGTGAGACGCAGCAGCCCCATCCACCCGCCACCCGCACCCCACCCCAGGGGAAGGAACTGAGGCCCCCACCAACTGGGACCACTGGCCCTTTATTCTGGAGATGATGGGGGCTCCAGGGAAGAAGGAAGCAGAAATCTATAGGGAAAGCAGAAGAGCAGGGCCTGGGGGCCTGGAGCGGGAAGGCAGCTGGGAGGAGCAAAGTGCTAGGAGGAGAGAGGGGAGGAGGGAGATTGGAATGAGCAGCTGGGAGCGTGAAAGTGCGTGTAGAGGGGAGGTGAGAAGAGAGAACGCGCAGGGAGCAAGCAAAGGGGCAGCTTAGCCTCGCCTCCTATCTCCATAAGCCTCTCCTGGCTCCCCAAAAGAACTTCAGAAACAGTGAACATGCAATGTCACTTTGTCCCCCAAACTCCAGCCTAACTTGTTTTTTGCTTCAGCCCCAAACCATATGACACCTTTCAGCCCTCCTCCCCCCCGTCCCCCCCCCCCCCCCCCCCCATACTGTAATCACGGGGCCTGCCAGTGTCCAGAGAGTAAAAGCCTCCCACAGCAACTGCATCCCAGAGGAGTAGAGGGGAGGGAGGGAGGAAAGCAGAGGGGAGAGGGCCAGATCCAGGGAGTATCTGCCACCCCACCCTGTTCTGTCGATGTGCCAGTCACCAGGCCATCCTCGGTCCGGTCCGTGGACATTTTGCCAGGCTGAGTTTTACTCACTTCAGGGCTGCTGTGAAGGTGGCGACGGTGGCCGGCTGGGACTGGGGGAGGGGCACCGTTGGTGGGGAATTGGGGACAGAAGACTCTGGGGAGGGGCTGTTCAGAAGGAAGGTACTACACCTCCAATGGCTTCCAGGAGAGCTGGCCTCCTTACCCAGTTGAGGAGGGACGGAGGGTCGCTAGCTCTTTCCTTAGGCCAGACTTCCCTCAAGAAATGCTGTGTTGGAGAGTGACTGCGCCATAGATGTTAATACTTAGGATATTTACATTTAAGAAGAGGGCTGGGCCCATCAACTGATGAATGGATGAAAAAGATGTGGTTTATATATACAATGGAGTACTACTTGGCAATGAGAAAGAATGAAATCCTGCCATTTGCAGCAACGTGGATGGAACTGGAGGGTATTATGCTGAGTGAAATAAGTCAGTCGGAGAAGGACAGATACCGTATGTTTCCACTCATATGTGCAACTTAAAGCAACTTAACAGAAGACCATGGAGGAAGGGAAGGGGAAAAAATAGTTACAGAGAGGGAGGGAGGCAAACCATAAGAGACTTTTAAACACAGAGAACAAACTGAACGTTGCTTGGGTGGGGGCGAGGGGGGCGGGGAAAATGAGTGATGGGCATTGAGGAAGGGACTTGTTGGGATCAGCACTGGGGGTTGTATGTAAGTGATGAATCACGGGAATCTATCCCCCAAGCCAAGAGCACACTCTATACACTGTATGTTAGCCAGCTTGACCATAAATTATATTAAAAAATGAAATAAAATTAAGTTAAATTAAATTAAATTAAATTTAATTTAATTAAAAAAAAAAAAAGAGGGCTGGGGCGCTTGGGTGGCTCTGTCGGTTGAGCGTCCGACTTAGGTTCAGGTCGTGATCTCACCACGGTTCATGAGTTTGAGCCCCCCGCATGGGGCTCAGGTTCGCTGCTGTCAGGGAGGAGCCTGCTTCAGATCCTCTGTCCCCCTCTCTCTCTCTGCCCCTTCCCCGCTTGCGCTCTCTTTAAAAAAACAAATAAACTTTAAAAAAAATTTTTTAAAGGGGGCTTTTGGGCTCCAGGGATGGGTCCCTTAAGGTGTTTATTTCAGACCGATGGGCGGGCCAGCTCCAGGCATTTGGGGACAGGAGAGCCTTTTAGCAAAGCCTCACAGGCCGCAGAGGTAGGTCTTGTTTTCCCCACTGGGGCCCTGAGCGCTCAGCTTTCAGGGTCGTGGTGGGGCATTTGACCCCTACCTGTCTTGAGGTCTCCACTCTGGCCCCGCTCTTAACAACCTCCGGCCTTTTCAGCCTGTGGCCTGGGCTCTGTATCCTCACCTGAATGTGTGGTTTCCCCCAGGGGGCACGGCGGCCATCCTGGCCTCTATCCTCTGTGTCCAGTGGCCAGGCGGTGGGGAGGGTTGGAATGAGAACAGACAGGATGGAATAATGACCGGGCATTTTCTACTTATAACAGTGCAAGCTCAGTTCACAACTTGAATTTCAAGTGGGCCCTTCAGGCAGATTAGGGAGGTCAAGTGAGAGAGTGGAGGCAGCCGTTGCGGATTGTCTAAATTCCTAGAAAATAAATTCTAGGAATTTAGCTGTGGGGAAGGAGTGCCAAGGTGAGCACGCCCCACTCGGGGCAGGGGGTCAGAGCTGGTAATCCAGGAGGCCCCGGGGCGAGGAGGAGGTGGCTTTTTGGTCTTCTTTCTGTATTTGGACACCCTGGGTTTCCAAACATCACTTGTATTTGAATCAGATCTAAGAGACAAATTAACACTTTTTTTAGCCAAGGGCTTTTTTTTTTTTTTTTTTTTTTAAATCCCCACTGAACTTCAGTCCCTCTTATGGAGGAAAACCGCTCCCTCCTAAACACCGCTTTTGGTGACTGCCCTTTGTTTGAAGTAATCATTGTCCCTAGAAATGGGAAATTACACATTACTGTTTACCGAAAGGAAATAAACACCTTGGATGACTAGGGTTCTTGCCCCCAGGGAGCGATCCCCGACCTTGCCCGCAAGCTGGGTGGGAAGCCTGCACACTACATCCTGCAAACACATTCACTTTCGGTGTTTGACCATTTCTGCAGGGGAAATGGTTGGATCCTGTGTGTCCCACGAAGCTTGCTTGCCGTGTCCTTGTTACGTCATCACGGAGGACCTTTGCTAGCCTTTTTCTGGTTGCAGAAGCAAGTACAGGAAAAAACATGGGGAACGGGGCGTGTCTCCTGCTTACTCTGTTCAGACATGGACTGGACTCTTGTTCCGTGTTCACGGGTATCTGATGAGCTCTCACTAAATAAGAGTGAATAGGAATGCTTTATTGAGACGGCCTGAGCCACAGGCAGGTTCACGCAGGTAGGAAAAGGTCTTGGAGGTGGCTCTGAGCACTGTGTCTCAGCCTTTCCGTGTTCTGGCTCCGTGGTCTCCCAAGCCGTCCCCTGCTTTTCACTCTGGCCATTGTCAACCCCGGCAGCCTCGAGCTGGCCTCTGAGCCCCACGCAGCTGTTTCCAGTGCTCTTTAACATTCCCTGCTGTCTCCAGCCCCCTGACTTTTAAGCAGGTTTCTCTTCCCCATCCGTTGGATTTCAGTTTAGGCGGCATTTCTTCCTGGGATTCTTCTTCCCTACCCCCCACCCCCCACGTGCCTGTGCATTCGTGCTGGTCTGTAGCTTCCTGTTCTCCGCATTATTCATACTAAATTATCAGTGACTAGTTGCTTGTCTGTCTGCCTCCCCCATCAGACTGTCAGCTCTGTGAGGGAGGGATGCAGCCTGCTTGTTGAGCATCACAGCTCCGGCACAGTGCCAGGCACACAACACACGGCAGAAACTCAGTAAGCCCTTCTATCGCTATTTTGTCACTTCATACACTTCCCCTTAGCAACATGAGCTCCAGTTGTTCGCTGCCCACTCTTGTGTATTTCGCCGATCTCCACCCTATCTCCAACCCTCAGCCTCTACTTGGGTAACAAAAACAAACAAAACAAAACCTAGAACATCAACAAAAGAAACACACACCAGAACGGGTTCTCTGGTAAGTTACTGCTAAGGGGTTTTGCAAATCAGCTGTTCTCCTTGAGCTGTTGCTGAGTCTGATTTGACTTCAGCAGGGATGGGAAGCGTGCGGCCCGTCAGTCAGCAAACTTCAAAATCCACACCTTGCCCGTGTGCAGGACTGCCTCTTTGGGGTGGGAAAGGACGTAAAAGAAAAGCCTGGAGACCCAGGAGGTGGTGGTTGCAGAGGGCAGAGGGGGATGCTGAATGCGGATGAGGCCTGCAGGGGGTTGGTTGGAGAGGAGAAGTGGGGCTGGGGGGAGGTTCCAGATGGCCCCCACCAGAATTGCGGCGGAGATCTGATGACCAAGAATTGAAGCGAGGAGGAGGGGCTCCCTAAATCTGATCACTTTGCTCCAAAACCGGTGGCTGGCATCTGAAACGTGACTCATTGCCCGAATCTGGGAATTGACTTTTGATTTTTTTTTTTGTTCCCAATGATTTTTATAATATTTATTTTATTTTTGAGAGGCGGGGGACAGAACAGGGCGGGGCAGAGAGAGAGGGAGGCACAGAATCCGAAGCAGGCTCCAGGCTCCGAGCTGTCAGCACGGAGCCCGACGCGGGGCTCGAACCCACCAACCGTGGGATCATGACCTGAGCCGAAGTCAGATGCTTAACTGCCTGAGCCACCCAGGCGCTCCTGTTTTTATTAATTACAAAGAAAAAAATGTCTTTCTGATGAGATTCTGAGTGTTCCGACCAGGCTTTGTTTTACTCAGAGAGTAATACAAAGAAAGCGCCTTCTTTTGCACACCCCCCCTCCTTCAGGTCCCTCCCTCCCTTCCTTCCTAGTGAAATTTTTGACCGGAAAGCCTAGCCAGGATGTGGAGAGTTGTGTTTTCCACCTGAAGCAAGGTGGGGCTGCCCTTCTCTTTGTTGCGACAGACCGCGTCACCCCCACCCTGCCGTTCTCCTCTTTGAGCTGGACAAACACAGCGGCAGCGGCCCCGTTGCCAGTGCAGACCTTTGCAGAATGAGACAAAGCCCTTGTGTATTTTGCCGGGAAGCACTTGGCTGTGACGTCCAGGCATGTGAGCGCACAGAAGCGTTGTGCGGTGCCCCTGCACACGGCGCTCACACGCACGCCTTCCGGAGCCTCCTTCGAGGACAGCAGGGCCGGAGTGTGGTAAACGTGTTTATCTTTCTCAGGTTTGGGCAAAGCCCTTCTAGGAAGTAGATTTTGAGGCATTGAGATCAGAAACCTCCTGGGGAAGTGGTATGCAATTGTGTGTTTTCGTGTGGTGCAGCGTGTTTGAGCGATGGCCGTTTGTCAAGAAAGAGATCCCATTTCCAGCCCAACACAGACTTGTCCTTTGGCAGCTGACTGGGTGTGTGTGCTGGCTCCTTACCTACAGACAGCAGGGCCCTGGAGGGAGGAAGGGCTCCCCAGCTGAGGGCGAGAGGATATGTGAATTGGTGGGTTAGGAACCCTCCAGCTGATTCTCCTAATTTAAAGTGGAAAAGAGGGGAGTCTGGGTGGCTCAGGTCATGATCTCAGTTAGTGGGTTCGAGCCCCACGTCGGGCTCCGTGCTGACAGCTCAGAGCCTGGAGCCTGCTTCGGATTCTGTGTCTCCCTCTCTCTGTGCCCCTCCCCTACTTGTTCTCTCTCTCTCAAAAATAAATAAACATTAAACAAAAACTTTAAGTGGAAAATAGACGAGATGGAGGTGGTTCTTTAGCCAGCCTGATTTCCAGTATTCACTACCGAGCAGTTTAAAACTCACTTGGATTTTATAAACCATGAGGGCTCTGCAAAGCTGCTCACCACGCCCTGTGTCGGGCTCTATGAGGGACTGCACGTAGGTTTGGGAGGAACAGGTTGAAACCTGACTTTGATCAGTAGCAAAGCCAGCCTTCCACAGCAAACATGAATCTCCTGGCCAATCAGATTATCTCAGCCTTCCAGCACCCGTGTGAACTGGCTTGACAGAGAAGCTGGCTGGGCCAGGGTTCAGGTGGGGCAGCCTAGTGCCTATAAGGTGTGATTTGAAGGCCTCAGGAAAGACCCACCCTGGCCTGAAATGTCTTCCCACTGGCTCATCAAGGATGTCTGCAATTTCACTGTTAGTGAGTCATTCCTTTGTGTTTACCATGGACATTCTCCTTGCTGTCCCTCTGAAATGCAGGTTGCTCTGGGGTATAGACTTTACATTCTTAACCTTCTCACCTTAAATTCTACTATTAATCTCTTGGGTAAACCACCACCTCTGTTCCATTTTTTCTCTTTCTAGTTTTATTGAGATATAATTGACATATAACCTTGTGTTAGTTTTAGGTGTGCCACGCAATGACTTGATATTTATATACATTGCAAAGTGATCCCCACAATCAGCTTAGTTCCACTTTCTAAATCTTAGGCCTCTCTCGAGTCACCTCACCTACGCTGTTCCCTGTGTTGTTTGGTGTAGACAGGAAGCAGAGCTGGAAGCCAGGTGGCCTGGTGTGGGGACAGAGGGGAGGAGCAAGGCCACTGAGGGCGCTGAGGACCAGCAGGCTCTCACGTAGCTTCCTGGCCCCATAAGGGCTGCCGGCCGCAGTGCTCTGGTTCCAGATGGCGCACGAGGGGAAATGTCCTCTCTGCCTTTGGCCGTGGTGGAGCCCTGTCAGTCCTTCAGGGCTCCTTCCCTCGCTACTCTGGCTTCCTTTCCCTCACTCTCTGCACCCGGGCTATCCCTCCTTCCAACCATTCTGTCGCAGGCAGCCATCCTCACTGTAAGGGGCCCCCTGAAGAAGAGGGCCTCTCACTGCTACCCCGAGGCGCTACAAGCTCCTGAGTCAGACCAGAGCGGGGTGGGGGGCACCCTTTCCTCCTTCCGCACTTGGGTCTCAATCCCTCCACGAGGCTCCAGGCAGGGGCCCCAAAGCTGCCAACTACAGACACCCCAAGTTGGGCAGCTGGCTGAAGCGGGCATGGAGTGTGCTCAGTGAGGGGCCAGCCAGGGGCTGCGGGTCTCCATGAAGGCCTTAAACCATTCTCGCCTCTTCCTCTTTCCCGGGCCTGGAAGAGATGACTGGAGCCTATCGATGCCATGGCCCTGCCACGAGGCACGTTGTATCAGCCCGTGCCTCTCTCCCAGAGTCACCTCCCTTCCTGCAAAGTGAATATGCCATAAATTCCACTGGAATGTAAGCTCCATCAAGGCAGGTACATTTCTTTAGTTTTGAGAGACAGAGAGAGACAGAGCACGAGCAGGGGAGGGGCAGAGAGAGAAGGAGACACAAAATCCAAAGCAGGCTCCGGGCTCTGAGCCATCAGCACAGAGCCCGATGCGGGGCTCGAAGAACATTTCCAAAGATTTCATTTTTTTTTCCCTATTTTGCCCATCTCCCCACAAAAATTTAACTTTTTTCTATCTTTTTTGTTTGTTTGTTTTGAGAGAGAGCGAGCGCATGCACGCTAGAGTTTATGAGCAGGGGAGAGGGGCAGGGGGAGAGAGAAAATCCTAAGCAAGTGCCATACTCATTGTGGAGCCCGATGCAGGGCTTGATCCCATGAACTGTGAGATCGTGACCTGAGCCAGAATCGGGAGGCGGACGCTCAACTGAGCCACCCAGCTGCCCCTCACATGTTAATAGCTACTCAAAATTGCCCTCCCAAAAGGCTGTATCCACATACATTCCCACTCCATACCCTTACTGGTTTTTAATTTAATTTATTTATTTGAGAGAGAGAGAGAAGAGGTAGAGAGCAAGCAGGGGAGGGCAGAGAGAGAGGGAGACAGAATCCCAAGCAGGCTCCATGCTGCCAGCACAGAACCTGATACAGAGCTTGAACTCACAAACTGTGAGATTATGACCTGAGCTGAAACCAAGAGTCAGACGCTTAACCGACTGAGCCACCCAGGTGCCGCAATACCCTTATTGGTTTTCAGAGATCTCTTATTTTTTTCCCAATCTCTTGGCCAAAAGCCATTATCTCATTGTTAGAATAAAAATGTTCGGTTCAATCCTCTTGGCCGGAAATTGTGAGTGATTCACATTAGTAACATAACCACATGTATAGTAATAATGCTATTTAATTGCTATGTATTCTGTTACTTAGTAACTAGTTTACATGGAGCGAGTAATAATCAGGAATAGGTACAGATCAGTTTTCTCCCCATATTCCACCATGACCTTTATTTATTTCTATTTTTAAAAAAATTTTCGGGGCACCTTGATGGCTCAGTAGGTTAAGCGGCTGACTTCGGCTCAAGCCATGACCTTGCGGTCCGTGAGTTCAGGTCCCGCGTCGGGCTCTGTGCTGACAGGTTGGAGCCTGGAGCCTGCTTCTGATTCTGTGTGTCTCTCTCTGCCCCTCCCCTGCTCACTTCTCTCTCTCTCTCTCTCAAAAATAAATAAACATAAAAAAATTTATTAAGAAAATTAAAAAATATATTTATTTATTTGGAAAGAGAGCGCAAGCGTGAGTGGGGGAGGGGGAGGGAGAGAGGGAGAGAGAATCCCAAGCAAGCTTTGTGCGGTCAGCGCAGAGCCTGAGATGGGGCTCAATCCTATGGACTGCGAGATCACGATGAACCAAAATCAAAAGTCAGACGCTTAACCAACTGAGCCGTTCAGGCACCCACCCTGCCCCATGACTTTTAGATGTAAAACACAAGAATCTGGGGTCTTGGAGGGTGCAGACCTCCACTTCTCCCTGCTTAATCTGTCTTCAAAGCGGCTCCAGTGAGTTCTTTGGCGCCACAGCCTCGCCTTCCTTCATGTCCCTTCCTGCCGCACGGCGGCTGTGTCCTGGGATGACATGTCACATGGTCCAGTCTCAAGCAGCAGTATGTTCTCTGCCTCTGGGTTTCTCCTTTAATCAGTTCGGAACACGTCAGCTGGTTTTGTCCTTTGCTTGACTTTGAGGTTATCATCAGGGCCATCTTCGGGTACATCAGAAGCTATGTCATGGGCTGGATCCCACCTTAATCTTGTCCAAGCTCACGCATCACCTCGGACAATGTTTTCCACAGAGAAGTGCATTTTTCTTAATGTTTATTTTTGAGAGAGAGAGAGAGCGAGCAGGGGAGGGGCAGAGGGAGAGGGAGAGAGAGAATCCGAAGCAGGCTCCAGGCTCTGAGCTGTCAGCACAGAGCCTGATGCGGGGCTCGAACCCACGAATCGTGAGAAGTGCATTTTAAAAGGAGGAAAAACTGTGAGAGCATTTGGGATTTTACACTATTTAAATTTCGTGTCTATTTCCCTCCCTTACTCCCACCTTGACTCCATGTGTTCTTTGCTCTATTCTTCTCAACCTCCGTATCCAAGATAATATAAAAACGGCAGCTATAAGTGATTCTTCCCCCCTGTAAGTTTTCTCTAGGTCTGGTTCTTTGTTACTGACAACATCTAGCTTGGAATCATTTAGTGACTCTGGGGCACCTGGGTGGCTCAGTCGGTTAAGCGTCTGACTTTGGCTCAGGTCATGATCTCATGGTTTGTGGGTTTGAGCCCTGCGTCGGCTTCTGTGCTGACAGCTTGGAGCCTGGAGCATGATTCGGATTCTGTGTTTCCGTCTCACTCTGCTCCTCCCCAACTCACGCTCTGTCTTTCTCTCTCTCTCTCTCAAAAATAAACATTAAAAAAAAAAAAAGAATCATTTACTGACTTTTCTATTACTCTTCAACCAAGTTAGAACCAGCTGGATTGAATAATGGCTTCCTCCTTTGGTTTATTAGGATTTTAAGGGTTGTGACTTGTTTTGATGATTTCAGATTAATTTTGCAAGTTTGTGTCAGAAAGCCATTTACTTGAAAATTTGATTGTTCCATTTTCTAAAGTGCATTGGAACGGAATTCCTTTTCTGCCCTTTCATCCAGTCCAGCTACTACAGGATCTTTATTTTGCTGGTTTTAGTAATATTACTTTGTTCTTTCTTTTTTAAAAAAAAAAAATTTATTCATTTTTGAGAGACAAAAACAGAATCCAAAGCAGACTCCGGGCTCTGAGCTGTCAGCACAGAGCCCAACGTGGGGCTCGAACTCACAGACCATGAGATCGTGACCTGAGCCAAAGGCGGCCACTTAACCCACCGAGCCACCCAAGTGCCCCTTACTCTGTTATTTCTTTTCTTTTTTTTTTTTTTTTTAAATTTTTTTAATGTTTATTTGTTTTTGAGAGAGACAGAACATGAGCAAGGGAGGGGCAGAGAGAGAGGGAGACACAGAATCGGAAACAGGCTCCAGGCTCCGAGCCGTCAGCCCAGAGCCGACGGGGGGCTCGAACTCACGCGAGATCACTCGAGATCTCGCGAGATCGTGAACTCACGGACCGCGAGTTCGTGACCTGGCCGAAGTCGGCCGCTTAACCGACGGCGCCACCCAGGCGCCCCTTACTCTGTTATTTCTAAAGCGCACAAGTTTTGGCCACAAGGTACGCCAACAGGACGCTGCTAGGTGATGTATATATTTAGCTAAGAACCATACTTTCTTCAGGGATCACTCCTTATTTTGGATATTCTAATAACTTTGGCTTGGACATTTCCCCCCTACCTCTGCCACTTCCGAACTGTGTGATCTTGGGCAAGTTACTCACACTCTCTGAGCCTGTTTTCTCTTGAGTAAGACGAAGGAAGAGTAGCTACTGTCTCCACAGTGGCCACAAGGGGTTAACACACAATTTAAATTGTGGTTGGCACGTGGTAAGGGCTGATGTGTTTGCCATTACTATGCAGTCCTCTCTGAAAGAAAAAACATTCCTTTCTCCTGTGGTTATTTGGACTGCTTCTGAGTCTCATTTTATAATTGAAAACTGAGCAAATTAAAATAGAAGAAAGAATCACTCCATGCTCAGTTACTCAACCAAACCCTATATGGAAAAGGCAAGATTGTTTCTCTAAAATAATTCACACCTGATTAATCTATTAGAATTTTTGAAAATTGGTGGACGAAGAAGAATCGGTGCAATCGGATTAATCTATGTGTAGGTTTTAGGAGCCTTGGAAGTTTTCATGCCACTGGTGTTATCATTCAGCAGAAAGAATATTTCTTCCTTCCTTCCTTCCTCCCTCCCTCCCTCCCTCCCTCCCTCCCTCCCTTCCTCCCTCCCTCCCTTCCTTCCTTCCTTCCTATTGAATGATTACAACCTTCCTTCCTCCCTCCCTCCCTCCCTTCCTTCCCTCCCTTCCTTGCTTCCTTTCTTCCTTCCTACATTCCTTCCTTCTTTTCTTCCTTCCTTCCTGCCTCCCTCCCTTCCTTCCTTCCTCCCTCCCTCATTCCTTCCTTCCTTCCTTCCTTCCTTCCTTCCTTCCTCCCTCCCTCCCTTTCTCCCTCCCTCCCTCCCTTTCTTCCTCCCTTCCTTCCTTCCTCCCTCCCTCCCTCCCTCCCTCCCTTTCTTCCTTCCTCCCTCCCTCCCTCCCTTCCTTCCTTCTTTCCTTCCTTCCTTCCTTCCTTCCTCTCTCTAAGCCACAAACATTTCCAGAGTACCTGCGACACTGTCCTAGGCTCTACAAACAGGGACACAAAGACAAATAATCCATGGTTCCAGCCCTTAGGAAAGTCTAGTGGGGGATCTTCTTATTACTCATGGTGAGGAAAAATTTAAGTGCCCCCAACATCCCTCTGAAAGCTTGGGGCAAGGGAGATAAACCATCTGTGAAAAGGAAGCACGAATAAGAAGATTCACCAGTTTGAAATTGAATCCCATTCATCAAGCTCCAGGTTGCTTTCTCCCAGGAGAAGAGTAATTTCTTGGGATGATGTTCAACTTGTGGAAACCCATGGAAAGAACATTCCGTTGAAGTTGCTGATAGCAATCGTGTTCTCCATGAACTGGTTTCCATGTTGCTGCCAGATGGAATCCTGGCATCGGCCAGGGAATCCCGTGGCCAGGCGGGCCTGCCTTCCTGATGGGAGCCCCCATCCAGGATGGTTACCCAGGATTGGAGCTCTCCCACCGAAAGTTTCAGGAACTCCTCCGGTGGAGTCCACTGGTTGGAACTCCTGTGCCACGGCATCAAGCTCGGTGCTGGACAGAGAGAAGATGCTCGGCGGACGGCAACTCACAACCCTCCTTTCCACACCTTCGCTCGACAGCAACTTGTTCTCAGAGTTACATGGTGCCTTAAATCCCCGTGGACGGGGACCCCGTCTGCTGAGCTGATGAACCCTAGATAGCATTGCCCCCCTTGTAGGAGGTTCACTGGACTTTCACAGAAGGATGTCTTCCAGTTTTTGCCAGCTCTCTTAAGATTCTGTCATCTCTCGCACAGGCAGAGCGTCCAAGTGAGGGAGGAGGAGGCCGGGCTGGGATGTGGTGGGGGGGGGCAGAGTTGGGGCCTCGGGGTTTTTCAGGCACCCGTTGAGACATGTTAATCGGTTGGACGATCTGAAGAGTGGCCTGTGATGATCCTTGTCCTTTGTTAGAACACACCACAGCCTTCAGCACTGGGATGCAAGGACCAGACTAAGCCCGAGGAAACTGGCAACCGAGCAGGGCAGTTTCGATCTCCATCCCAAATGCAGGTGAGAGAAGGAAGGGGGCCTGAAAGAACGGCTGTGGGAAGGGTACCCTCCATCCAGCAGAGGGCTCATGGGAGTGCCTGCAGAGGACCATGCCTTCCCCGGCGGTGCAGAAGTCTCTCCCTCCCCGGGGGCTAGGAATTCAAGTCTTCCTCTCCCTTCGGCTTCTGGCTTCTGGAAAAGCGTGTGGAGAATGCACTTGCTACAGAAGAATTCTCAAGGCTTGCTCCGCGCCCCCCCCTCCCTTTTTTTTCCCCCCAGTTAGTTTACATACAGCCAGGGCTTCCTTTGAAAGGAGGGCTGCTGGGGATTGTTTACATGCTTATAGGACAGTGTCTATTTTTCGGGGGTGGGGAGGGGCAGAGAGAGAGGGAGAGAGAATCCCAGGCAGGCTCCACGCTGTCCGCGCAGAGGTCGACTCGGGGCTCGAACTCACAAACCATGAGACGGTGACCTGAGCTGAAATCAAGAGTGGGACGCTTAAACTGCTGAGCCACCCAGGCGCCCCCTATAGGACAGTGTCTATTAAATGAAGAGTTCAGGGTGGGGCCGAGGCCAGAGATTTACGATTAAAGGGTTCCTATCCAGGTCTAGTTGAAGATCAACCAGGGTTTAAGGAAAAACTATAAAGGAAATAGTTTCTCAGGCCTCCTGGAGGGGAGGCACCCACGTGAAGGGCGAGACGGAGGAACAAGTAACTGCAGAGTGGAAGTCCTGGATCATAGGGGACCGACCAAGGGCTGTTGGCTCAGTCCAGGCCGTAGCCATGATTTGGGCCTGCACAACAATTAAACTTTTTTTTTTTAATTATTTTTTTTTTAAGTTTACTTACTTATTTTGAGAGAGAGAGAGGGAGGAGAGGCAGAGAGAGAGAATCCCAAGCAGGCTCCATGCTGCCAGCACAGAACCTGATACAGGGCTTGAACTCACGAACTGTGAGATCATGACCTGAGCTGAAACCAAGAGCTTAACTGACTGAGCCACCCAGGTGCCCCACAATTGCACTTTTTTTCTCTTTTTTTGAGGTAATTGGGCACATTTAAAAATCTGGAGACTTCACAGAAAATAGGGAATGTATGGCTTTCCTTGAAATGTGAACATCTTCATGGAACCTGTCAGTTGGAGCAAGTGACAGTCCTGTCACTGGGGAATTGGAGTTCATCAGCACCCCCTTGTCCCAGGGACCCCCCTCCTGCATCCCAGCACTACGTGGGGCTGAGCCCTCTGGGGGGTTCTGTGCATCCCCTCCCCTCACCCCTTCTCTCCCCAGCACCCCACCTCTACCCTGGCGTCTCCTGTCCACTAATGAATCTGTGCGCACCCTTCCCTGTTTAAAGACAGTCCCCTCCGGCTAGCTGTGGTGCTGTCCCTGTGGAGCCAACCTGCTAGAAAGGGTGCCTCTTCCTTGCCTCCTACTCACCCTAGTGCCCCCCCTCCACCGCCCCCCTGGCCTCCCCCCTCCCCCCAACTGAAGTTGTTCTTGCTTATCCTTATACTTTGTGCAGCTCAGTCCCTGGGCACTTGGTGCCGTGTGTCCCCCCCTCCTGGAAGGCTTCTCCTCCCTCTGCTTAGTGACATCTCTTGATTTTTTTTTTTTTAAGTTGATTGATTTATTTTGAGAGTGAGCGAGCGAGTGCGAGCTGGGGAAGGGCAGGGAGAGAGAGGCAGAGAGAGAGTCCCAAGCAGTGCAGGGCTCGAACCCACGAATCGGGAGATCAAGACCTGAGCGGAAACCAAGAGCCTGAAACAGTCAATCGACTGAGCCCTCCAGGTGACCCACATCTCTTGTCTTGAGGTCTGTGTGGCTGGGGGGGGGGGGACTCTCCCCTCCCTTCCCAGGCCCTCTGGGGGCTCTCTTCTCACAAGCTTGCAAATGGCAGAACTTCCCAGGGACCTGGTCTGGGGTCTTTATTTTACTGACTCTAGACTCTCTCTGGGTCACCTCGTGGGGCCTGCTGGTTCAAGCCTGCTTTTCCGAGCGCCAGGCCTGACGTCTTAGATTTTCATTGCTTACTGCAGTCACCTCCTAACTGGTCTGCCTGTCACAGATCTGTCCCCTCCGCGGCTGGAGTGAGCTTTAAGTAGAGGTCAGCCTAACATCTTTCACGCCAGCTGAGAAAAGTGCTCACAGGTGGCCAAAGTCACTGCGCCGGTGCCAGCTCCTGTGTGTTCACGATGCCCTTCCACACGCCTTCTGCTTCCTGTTTTTGCTGGGCATTTGAGTCACGAACCCAGGCCCACCTGAGCCTCTGGGCTCGGTGTCCCTTCTCTGTGTTCTCGCATGGTACCCGGGCATCCCTGTTTCGGCTCCCACAGTACGGGGCTTCCACCAGACTTCACATCCAGTGGGGACCAGGAAGGTCCCCGGCACAGCGTGCCAGGCGCATAAAAGAGATGATTGCAAGAGCTTCGGGCTGGCTTCCCGGCCGGACGTGGCCGGATAGTCCTCTCTTGCCCCTTTGGGAGCGAATTCTAGCTTCTCAACAGTGTTTGCCTTGCCCACGCGGCACTTTTTGCTTGTACGGTGTCCTTCGTCGACATTTATGAAGTGTCTTGAGATTCAAAGGTGTTCGGGATCCTTCCTCAAAGGACTTGTTAAACTCTGATGCATAATATCTAGTCAGTTCGATGAGCATTTATCGAGAGCCGGCGCGGAAGGAGGCGGAATTAAAGCAGCCGAGAACAGGGATTCAGATCAAGTGTGTGCAGCTTAGAGGAACTTGCTGTGGCTTTTTGTCTGGCTGCGGCTTAGTCTAAACTAGAGGGAGAGATTACAGTTATATTTGTCGGGGACTCATCGACAGACCGTGTCACAGGCTTTCCCCGGGTCACGGTCCCGGGTGGCTCAGCTGGTTGAGCATCTGACTCTTGATCTCAGCTCAGGTCTTGATCTCAGCGTCGTGAGTTCAAGCCCCGCGTTGGGCTCCATGCTGAGTGTGAAGTCTACTTAAAAAAAAGAGGGGGTGGTGGTGGTGGTGGAAAGAAACCAACTTCTATGTCCCGCACTTTCATGGACTTTGAAGCTGAGTTTTGTGTCAACGTGACTTCACTGGGATGCCGGAAATGAACCTTTTCTGCCCCTGCCAGGAGCCTCCGGCTCTCTCTAAATCAACTCCTCTGGAGGATTCTGCCCTTTCCCTTAATAGTTAAAAACACGTTTGAACGGCACACCACTTGTGTTTGCTTCCTCGCGGCAACACGGCTGACAACTGTGGTCATAAAGGCGTTTCGGGAAGCAGATCAGCGGGTGTGACCAGAAAGCCACTGCTGCACTTTCAGCCAGGGGGCTTTTCAGTCGAGGCATCTCCCCGGGTCACACAGTGTCCTAAGGGCTCAAGTGGAAGCCTGGGAAATTGGCCACAGTGTCGCAGGTCACGCTGTCTGGCACCAGGAGCCGTGTAGCCCTGCTCTGGGACTGCACTGCTTGGGGTCGAATCCTTGTTCCTGCCCAAACTCTGGGCTTGGGAAGTTCCATTGTCCTCATTTGTGAAATCCTGGTGGGATGATTGGGCGACTCCTCTTACATGGTGGCCGCGTGGATTGAGCCCCTTGGTCCCTAGATGGTGCTTAGACACATAGTAAGTGTGAGCTGTTGCCATTATGCCCTTTCATCGGCCTCGCCTGGGACTGTTCACCGTGGCACTTGCTCTAGGTCAACCAAGCTGTCATCAGCTGTCCCCCACCGTTTGCGTACCTCACTGTCTCTGTGCCTGGTGTTCGAGTCCCCTTTGCTCTCTGCTTCTCTGAGCATCTTATTGCAGTCCTGTCCTCTTCCGTATTGTCCTTGCTGCCTGCACCAAGCTTCTGTTTTGCCCCTACCCATCCCCTCCGCCCCCGCAGTTCTCTCCCTCTCCCAGTTTCGAGCCCCTGGATGGAATGGATGCAGACATTCCTGTGCCCATGGCTAACCGTGGGACAACTCTAGGATAATTTTTCATTTGCCTTTGTGTTTGTAAATCTTATAGAACCCTTGCCGGTGGACTAACCCATGAGATCACCATCTATTTTCTAAAAGTTCTCTTTCCCTCCCCTCCCCTCCCCTCCCCTCCCCTCTCCCTTCCCTTCCCTTCCCTTCCCTCCCCTCCCCTCCCCTCCCCTCCCCTCCCCTCTCCCTTCCCTTTCCTCCCCTCCCCTCCCCTCCCCTCCCCTCCCCTCCCCTCCCCTCCCCTCCCCCTCCTCTCCTTTTCTTCCCTTCCCTTCCCTTTCTTTCCTTTCCTTTCCCTTCCCTCCCCTCCCCTTTCCCTTCCCTTCCCTTCCCTTCCCTTCCCTTCTCTTCTCTTCTTGTTTATTTACTTATTTGGAAGGAGAGACAGAGTGTGTGAGTAGGGGAGGGGATAGAGAGAGAGGGAGAGAGAGAATCCCAAGCAGGCTCCGCACTGTCAGTGCAGAGCCTGATCCCAGGCTTGAACCCACCAACCGTGAGATCCTGATCTGAACTGAACTCAAGAGTCGGACGCTCGACTGACAGAGCCACCCAGGTGCCCCACCATTTCGTTTTTTGCCTCTATGAATTAACTACTTAGGTCACTCGTATCAGTGGAACCATACAATATTTGTCCTTTTGTGTCTGGCTTCATTTCACTCAGCATACTGTCCTCATGGTTCAGCCAGGTTGTAGCAGGTGTCAGAATTTCATTTCTTTTTAAGGCTGACTAATGTTCCATTTAAAAAAAAATTTTTTTTTTCAACGTTTATTTATTTTTGGGACAGAGAGAGACAGAGCATGAACGGGGGAGGGGCAGAGAGAGAGGGAGACACAGAATCGGAAACAGGCTCCAGGCTCTGAGCCATCCGCCCAGAGCCTGACGCGGAGCTCGAACTCACGGACCGCGAGATCGTGACCTGGCTGAAGTCGGACGCTTAACCGACTGCGCCACCCAGGCGCCCCTATTTGTACGTGCATATATGCATGCCGCCTTTTGTTTATCCGTTCGTCCATCCATTATGGACATTCAGGTTGTTTCCACATCTTGGCTATTGTGAATAACGCTGCCAGAAACAGTATGGCACCTGTTTCCAACCCGCTCTGCCTGTTTCTGCCCCGGGAACCCTCTGGTCTCCTCTTAGCCCAGCAACAGGTTGGAGCCTTTTAAAATGTGAGTCAAATAACGTCATTCCTCACTCACAACCTTCCCTTGCTCTCCCTCTGCCTCGAGGCAGATCTCAAGGGCTTGCGAAGGTCTGCTGGCCCTCACCACTCTTCTGACCTCAGCTCTCGTCTTTTATTGAGCTCCGGCCACAAGGGTTTCCTTGCTCCTTCACCTCAGGGCTCCTGCATTTGCCATGAACTATGCCTGGAACGTTCTTCCCTCGATCAGCTCTTTGCCCTCCAGTGTCACTTGACAGGAGAGCCTTCTTTGATACATAAAGTAACAAGCCCTCCTTCCCCTGACCTCAAGCACCGCCATTTACCCATTTCCCTATCGCTCCCTGGAGTAGATTAACACCCTAATTTGCTCGCTTCCTTCTTCCTCACTAGAAGGTAAGCTTCATGTTGTCAGGGGCTCTGTTTGGTTTCCTCTGGTGTCCTCAGTGCCTAGCACATAGTGTGCTCAGTTCGTATCTGTTGAATGAATGGGCAGTGCTTTGAGGTCCCCACCTTAACGGACCCCTGATGTTTCTGTGCCTCTGACCATTGGGCAGAGGCGACAAGATCCTGCTGCTGTCAAGGCTTCAGTGTCATCCTTCTGGCCCAGGGCAGCTTCAAAATGAAGTGAAACTGGTTGATCAGCATTTGCCACTCCCTTTGGCCTCAGTGGGTTCTTAACATGCATGTCCCTGATGGCTGCAAGGATTTCTCCTAAAATACACAGCCCTTCAAAGACGTGTCCCACGCGTGGTGTTCCTCACACGGGGCTCTTGTGGGTATCTTCTCAGGGGCCCGAGGATTCGACCCGATTTGAAATTTTGTTTTCACATTTTGATGACACTCTGTGAAAAGAGAAAGAATGGAAGTGTACTTACTTTTGTGTTTTTATTGATGACCGTCTTCCCGCCAAGGAGTGCCACATAAGTGGTTCGCGGGAGGTGTTCGCTTTTGTCTGTGGATGGTACTCTCGGTACCCAGTGACCACCTGAGGCAATGGCCTCTAATTCTTAAACTGGGGTCATTGGTTCGTGGAGGTCTTCCTGCAAATCTGTGATCATTTTTTTTTTTTCCTGTAAAAGGTGTCTGAGAAGTATTCGGACTACACAGCCATTAACCACGAGCTAGAGTGAAGGCTGAGATACGATACCAGGATAGAAATCTTCCAGGCTCCAGGTGGTTGTTTCACAAGGGTCTGAGTCAGCCGGAGACAACGGGGTACAAAAATAGAGGCAGGAACCTTGGCTGTAGAGTCTGGAACAGCCTCTGTCTCTGAATTAACCGTGTGGCCCTGGGTTTGTCAACTCACCTTTCTGGGTCTCAGTCCTTCATCTTTAAGTTCTCTTCCAGCTCAGACATTTGGTTTTGTGAGGTCCGTCGAGCAACAATGTCCATTTGAACACCAAGAGAAATACTTTGTTGGTACCGAGCCCAGGGCACTGGCAATGAGGATTAACAACGACTACATTTGACGGGTGTCCATTCAAGTCTTGCTTTCTCCAAATGGCTTTTTCTGAAGACTTTACTTAAAATCACACCCTGATCTCTGTCCCATTTATCCTGTTCGATTTCTCTTTATATTCTTTTCCTATGTTTTTGAGGAAATCTGACTCTTTTTTTTAAAATTTTTTAAATGTTTATTTACTTCTGAGACAGAGAGAGACAGAGCATGAGTGGGGGAGGGGCAGGGAGAGAGGGAGACACAGAATCCGAAGCAGGCTCCGGGCTCCGAGCTGTCAGCACAGAGCCCGATGTGGGGCTCGAACTCACGGACCGTGAGATCACGACCTGAGCCCAAGTCGGTTGCTCAACTGACTGAGCCACCCAGGTGCCCCGAAATCTGACTCTTACTATCATTATTATTTGGTCATTTCTTATTATCTCTTTTCCTTCTAAAGGTCGACTCTATAAGGTGGAGTCTTTTCTAAGACTGTGCCCCAGAACCTTGGGACACTGCCTGTCATTTTGGAGACACTAGTCAACCTTTGCTGAAAAGCCTAATGATTTGAGCACCTCGTTTGGTTTGGGTACTGTCCCAAGTGCTTTACCCTTCAATCAGTACGTGCATTAAGGAAGAATTATTATTAGCCTTACGCAGTAGCTGAGAAAACTGGGGTCTCATGACTTACCTCTAAGGGTCAGAGCTGGGACTTGAACCCAGGTAAGTTGTCCACCTTGCTGTATTCACCCCTAGCTTTGGGACCTCTACGGGAGGGCTCCAGTACCAAATGCATCAAGGCACAGGTAGGGCTCTGTTTTTCCTCTCTTCTTTCTAATATTGCTCTGTTCATGGGGAAAGGGAAAATCAAACTCTCATTTATTGAAGAGGCTATACTTTCCCCATTGTGTATATCCCTGGCTCCTTTGTTATAAATTAATTGACCATAAATGCATGGGTTTATTTCTGGGCTCTCTAGTCTGTTCCATTCACCCGTATATCTGTTGTTATGCCAATACCATACTGTTTTGATTATTGTAGCTTCGTAATATAGTTTGAAATCAGGAAGTGTGATGCCTCCAGCTTTGTTCGCCTCTCTCAGGATTGCTTTGGCTGTTTTGTGGTTCCATACAAGTGTTCGATTGTTTTTTTCTATTTCTCTGAAAAATGTCATTGGGATTTTGATAGAGATGGCATCCACTCTGTAGGTTGTTTGGGGAAGTGTTGGCAAAAATCAAACTCTCAGAGCCCTCCCTGACTGCCTTTGTTTGCTCTGGCTGTACAGAAAACACTGGGCAGAACATTCCAGAACCGGGTGGCTCGTTAGCTTTCCTCTGGTTCCACCCATCCCTTCATTTTATTTTACTTTATTATTATTTTTAAAAAATGTTTATTAAGTTTTGAGAGAGGGTGCAAGTAGGGAAGGGGCTTAGAGCGGGAGACAGAAGATCTGAGATAGGCTCTGCTCTGATGGTAGCCAGCCGGATGTGGGGCTTGATCTCGCTAACCTCGAGATCATGACCTGAGCCAAAGGCAGACGCCTAACCGACTGAGCCACCTGGGTGCCCCAACTCCCATAATGTCTTGAACTACAAACTGGCAAATTCGTGAGCCTTCAGCAGTCTGACCGGTAAACCAGAAGGCCCGTGGAGGGAGTGCCGCGACCCACCCCACCTGGTCTGTCGCCATCTAGTGGCCCGCTCGGGTGTCCCCTAACTTGGGTGCTGTTCAGTTTCTGTAGAAGCAGTTGCTCACTGAGGTCCCTGCCTCCGAGCAGGCTGCCCTCCAGGCATTTCTTCTTCATCTGAAAACCACGTCTTTCAAAATGTCATCTTTTGGGGGGTCAGATGCACCAGGATGAGCTTCAGGACCATGACGTGGGCATCTTTGTATCTTCATGCTCCTGACCATTAGCTGTTTTCATCTTTTTCCTCCTAGGCCTCCTAGGGGTTAAATGCTATCAGGAAGAAGCAGGGCAAGTTCCCCTGCTTACTCTGCACATGAGGAATGAGAAATATTTGACGTTCATGAGTAAGCTATTGCCTATTGATGTTCCGATTACAGGGAAAATGTCCTTGTTCCTCTTTGTTACCCGTGAAACGGCGGCGAGCGGTGACAGATCGACTATAATTATGTGCTTGAGTGATGTGGTCTCTATGACACTAGGTGCAGAAATTCAGGGGAAGAGAGTATTGGAGATGGTCAGAATGGTCAGGTAATAATAAAAAACAAAAATAACACAAGAACTAACCTTTACCAAGCACTTTCTAGGTGTCAGGCGTGATGCAAATGCTTTATGTGACTTAAAAATCCCCACGAAAACCCTAAGACGCAGGTGCACTCCTATCCCTATTTCACAGTGGAGGAGTGTGAGACACAGAAAGATCGAGTAATTTGCCCAAAGTGATAGAGAGCTGGGAGGGGCAAAGCCAAGGTTTGGATCCAGACTGGCCAGCTCCAGAGTCCTTTCTCTGGAATGCTACACCTGATGGTCTTGCTGATGGCTTTGTGAAGGAGGTGGGCCTGGAGCCTTGAAGCACGAGAGGTCCTGCAGCATGGGGACAATCTGAGAGGTGGCCCAGGGATGGAGTAGGCATGGCAGGCCCCAACAGGGAAGGAGAGACTGACCTCACTTGGGATAGGGCACGTGTTGAAGAGCAGTGGGGAGGATGGCGAGGCAGTAGAGTGGGGACAGATGATAAAAGGTCTTAACATCTAGGCAGAGAGGGTTTGGTCTTGAGATCTCCTTTGAAGTGTGTTACAAGGTGGCTTTCTAGAAGCAGAGGTTTGGGTGGCAGCGACAGGTCTGAGGGTAGGAGGTGTGGAGGCAGGAATGAAGCGTTGAGGGTCTAGCCTAGGATGATGCAAGAGGCCTGGAAGCAAGGGAGCGCAGTGTGAACGAATTCACAGATGGGAACAGAGTTGGGAAAAGAAGCTCCACATTCTGCTGGCTTTGAGGTTCTGAGTCTGGCAGGAGGCACAGTGTTGACTCCGTGGGCTGAGAGCTCACTGCTTACTCACCCAAAGTGCTCTCACAGAGAATTAAACAGATAGGACATAATCAGGTTATTGGTCTTAAAAGGCTACTGAGAATTTTTCCTATTGATTGTGTCAGTCAGGGTTTGATCAGAGAAGTAGAACCCCTGTGAGCTATAGAGAAGAGGGGCTTTATCATGTGGGGCAGAGCTCCCGGGCTGGTGGGAGGTGGGTCTGAAGTCTGTATAAGGTGTTGTCCTTCTGTCTTATCTGGGCCGGCTCAGGGAGGGACGATGGAAGCAAAGGGATAGACTGGAACCGCCAGCGTTGGGGTGCGTGGGGGTGCGTCTGCCCTCCACCACCTTTAGAGCAGAACAAAATGGCGGTGCTTCACTTGCGCCTTCTAGAAAACGTAGCCACACTGTCCTTGTCCACATACAAGGCAGATTCACTTTTCTTTAATCTTTCTATTGGCCTCATCACGTACACAGGTGGCGGGAGGTTTCCTGCAGCCGCGTCTTCTGCATTCGCCTCCTAGGGCCTCTGGAACGAGGTGCCATTGACCAGGTGGCTCGAACTGCAGAGACTTCTTGTCTCACGGTTCTGGAGGCTGAAGTCCAAGATCAAGGTCTCGGCAGGGTTGGTGTCTTAAGGCCTCTCTCCTCGGCTGGTAGATGCTGGTCTTCTCCCTGGGTCTCCACGTGGTCTTCCTTCTATAACTGCCCATGTGCTTAGGTCCTGTTGCGAGTAAGGACACCAGCCATATTGGATTCGGCCCCCTCTGATGACCTTACTTTCGTCTCTTCTTTAAGGACCTGTCTTGAAATACAGTCCCATTCTGAGGTGCCGGAAGTTAGGATTTCTCCATGTGAATTTTTTGAGGGTACGGTTCAGCCTCTCACACTTTCTTTCTCATCCTACTTAACCTCGTGGTGAAGGATCAGCCCCACAGCTAGACCGACTGCTCCGGCTCTTACCTCTGGTTACTCATGGAAGGCAGCCTCTGGGCTTTTTGGGAAGGTCAAGGACGTTATTTTCTGAGGCCTGTTTTCCTGTGCGAGGCTGTCTTCGCCCAGGCAAGGGGTGTTCCTCCTCCGCGCCACACATTCCGACTTGGTCAGATCAGAAAGCAGCAAATCCAGGGGGAATTTTTTTTTTTTTTTTTTTTTTAACTGTCTGCAGAATCCCTTGCATAGCAGAGAGCTCAGGAAGGAAGGCCCTGTTTGGGGACAGAGGTCAGGGGCCCTTCAGAAAGGGTCAGGCCCTCCTCTGCTAATCCCAAGTCTGCTTGATTAGCCTCTGAACTGATGTACCTACAATGAACTTTGACACAACCCAAGAATGTAATTTAACCCTTGAGCTTTATTTTCTCTCGTCCCTAAAATATCAGACTCCTGGGGGGTTTAGAAAGGGGCTGGGGGGCGCCTGGGTGGCGCAGTCGGTTAAGCGTCCGACTTCAGCCAGGTCACGATCTCGCGGTCCGGGAGTTCGAGCCCCGCATCAGGCTCTGGGCTGATGGCTCAGAGCCTGGAGCCTGCTTCCGATTCTGTGTCTCCGTCTCTCTCTGCCCCTCCCCCGTTCATGCTCTGTCTCTCTCTGTCCCCAAAATAAATAAACGTTGAAAAAAAAAATTAAAAAAAAAAAAAAAAAAAAAGAAAGGGGCTGGGGCAGGCATAGCAAGGAGAGGGTTCGGTGGCTCTCGCTTTCCAGGACAGCTGGCCACTGGGGCTTGCCTGAGCCCCCTGGCAGGAAGCAGGGTCCGGGCGAGGCTTCCCGAGTCCTGCCGACTGCTGTCCTGCTAGAAATAGGGAGAGCGGGGGGTGATACCCTTCTGCAAATCTGGAATCAACCCAGAAAGGTACCTGGCATCTTACTGCTCTCTCCTCGCGTTTCCAGCTCCCTGGCCCCCGCCCAGGTCGCCATCGCTTTTTGCTGAAGTGAAAAACAGTGGAGGTATGACTATTCCCTAGAGCCACTTGGGAATCCGTTCAAGAATAGTTTCACAGCGAAACAGGCAAAAGGACGAGATTGCACAAAGGGCTGGATCACCCACTTGGGGAGCCGGTTCTGGAAAGAGGACTTTGATTTCGCGCTAGGGGCTTCACGCGCAGAGGAAGAAGGGAGTGGGCAGCGCTGGGGCGGAGGGGGCAGAGGCCTGCTACCTGTCCAGGAGGTCCCCCCGTGCACAGTGACAGGCTGTCAGGGGGACAGCTTAGTAAACGGGGCACGAGCGGCCTGGCAGCCTTCCAACCCTCCTTGTACCTGAGACAAAAAGGCAGGCCTGGCAAAACTATTTAGGTAATTTCCTAGTGCCTTTACCACTTCACAGACCCCACGCCATCCGAGAATGGGGGTCTTGAAAAGAAATAAAGCCACCTAAAGTTTGTCCAACTATCTTATTACAGTAAGTGCTGAAGTAGGTGCACTTTATTGTTTTATGTTTATTTATTTTTCAGAAAGAGAGAGACAGACAAGGTGTGAGTGGGGGAGGGGCAGAGAGAGAGAGAGAGAGAGAGAGGGAGACACAGAATCTGAAGCAGGCTCCGGGCTCTGAACTGGTTGGGCTTGAACTCACGAACTGCGAAATCATAACCTGAGCCGAAGTCGGATGCTTGACCCGCTGAGCCACCCAGGCACCCGTGAAGTAGGTATATTTTCTAATCTTCACTGTCTACCTTAGTGAAACTCTTGTGCACCAAGGCCTGGCAGGTCATATATATATATATATATATATATATATATATAATTTATATATAGTAGAATTTATATATAGTAGAATATAATTTACATATTTTTTTCAAGTGTATTTTTTCAAGTGATTTTGTGTGGTGTGAACTTTCCTGCTTTCTAACCACGGCCAGGGGTGGCCAGTTTGGGAAAAGCAAAGGAGGAGGAAAAAAAAAGGAAAAAAGAAGAGGCTGTCTTCCACCAGTGCTCTCCTGGGGTCTGGAAAGGGGTTACAGTGGCCCCAGCGAGGGCCGCTAACTCCCTGCAGGGTCTGTGGGGAGCACCGGCAGGGACCAGAGGGGTCCGGTTTTAGTCTGGGGAGGCCTCAGGGCCAAGCCGCACCCAGCCCCAGCTGCAGCTGGGAGAATGGAATGCCGTGCTGACCGGACCCGCCTGGCCGAGGCTGTGGGAGGCAAGAGGCCATCCCCAGAAACCACAGGGAACAGTGTAAGGAGATAAAGCGACCAAGTGCTTTGTGCTCTTAAGATAACACCCTCTCCTGTAGAGGGGGAGGTCCTTGGAGCAGAGCAACTGAGATTCCAGGCTGCTTCTGGGGACCCAGACTGAGTAAAACCCTCTGACCAGGTTTTCCTTTGCTCTTGTATACATTCCCCAGCCGGCCTTCCTGCTCTTTTCACACGTACTGGAGGCCTCAGGGCCTTTGCACGTGTAATTCCTTCGGCCAGGAGTGCCCCGGCCGCTCCCTGAGCCAATTATCCCTCCGGATGTTGACAGCCTTCACCCCTCAGGAAAGCCTGAGGTCCCCTGGTAAGTGTTGTCCCAGCTCCCTGCCCCTGGTCTCTGTGACTCTTCCTCTCCTTCGCCACGTTATAACCCCAGCCTCCAAGAAGTCAGCGAGTCCCTTGCGTGTTGCCACGTGTCTGTGCCTGGAGGTAGTCCTTTGGGGGTGTGAGGGTGGAAGAAGGGAGACCCCTGCCGTCTCCCCCGTGAGGGGGGGTGTAGCATCCACTTCCGGATGAGGAAGGTGGGGCTCAGCAGGCCCCGTGACTGGACTCGGGCTACACAGCTCAGAAGGGGTCACGGTTCCCAGTTCTCACGCTTAGGGTGCCCGAGACCCTCTGGGGAGCTGGTTAAAAACATAGCTTCCTTGCCTGGCTCTCAAGATTCTGTGTCACGGCTTTTTTTCTTTTTTTTTTTTAATTTTTAATTAAAAATTTTTGTGTGTTTTTTTAAAGTTTATTTATTTACTTCTGAGAGAGACAGAGTGAGCGGGGTGGGGCAGAGAGAGGGAGAGAGAGAATCCCAAGCAGGCTCCGCACCGTTAGCACGGAGCCCGATGCGGGGCTTGGCCTCACAAACCGTGAGATCATGACCTGAGCCGAAACCAAGAGCTGGATGCTTAACCGACTGAGCCACCCAGGCACCCCTTATTTATTATTATTATTACTAAAATTTTTTTTTTAATGTTTATTTATTTTTGAGAGAGAGAGAGAGAGAGAGAGCGAGCAGGGGAGGAGGCAAGAGAAAGAGACACAGAATCTGAAGCAGGTTCCAGGCTCTGAGCTGTCAGCTCAGAGCCCGATGCAGGGCTCGAACCCACAAACCGTGAGATCATGACCTGAGCCAAAACCAAGGGTCAGATGCTTAACCACCTGAGCCACCCAGGCGGCCCTTGAATCATTTTTAAAGTGCACAGTTTGGTGGCATTAAAGGACATTGACGCGGTCATGCAACCATCGCCACCATCCATCTCCAGCACTTTTTCATCTTTCCAGACAGAAACTGTCCCCGTGAAACACTACCTCCCTGCTCCCCCTCCCCCAGCCCTTGGCAGCCACCCACTGTCTTTTTTCTGTCTCTATGGATTGACTAGGGACCTCCGATAAGTGGAATCATACAGCATGTGTCCTCTTGTGTCTGGCTTATGTCACTGTCAGCAGCGTTTTAAACAAGGGCCCCTGGTAATGCTCGCCTAGGGGTCTGGACTGCTCCGAGAAATTCTGGTCGCGGCAGGGAGGAGGGGCGGGAGAAGCGTCCTGGCACAGGCTTGGAGGGCTGAATTTACATGGGGTGAGGCAGGAAGGGGTCAGGGGGTGTGGGCTGAGAGGCAGGAAGGGGGAGCGGTGAGGGGGATGGTGACAGAGGGGCCCTGGGGTGGGCAGCAGCTGGTTTCTGGCAGGTAGTGCTCAGGGCAGGGTGTTGACCAAGGAGCTCAGGGCAGAGGGCCCGTGGAAGGAGAGGTGTGTGGACCGGTCAGGTCAGGGAGGGTCCAGAGGCTGTGGGTCACAGGCCAGGGCGAGGTGCCGATAAGGCTGGGGTGGGGTGGGGGGGGGTGTGGGGCCATGAGAAAAAACCGGAGGGGCGGGTGGTGGTGTCAGAGCCACGCAGGTCAACCCAAGCGGGGGCGCCCTTGAGAAGCAGGGCCCAGATCCCACCCTAGGCCTAGAGGCAAAAAAGTAGGGTCATCAGGTCTGGGCAAGCGGGCCTGTGGGCACAAGAGAGAGGTTTGACATGGGGCCAACCCTTTGCCTCAGTCAGGAGATTGCGCAGACTTCCTGCTGAGGAGGTGCCCGGGTTCGGGGGCAGTGTGACCCTGAGGGCACGCCCAGGGCGTGGGAGCGGCAAGGTCGGCACCCCCCCGACGCCCCACCACAGACAGCTCGCTCAGGGGTGTCTTTCTCCGCCTTTCCACCCTCTCCCACCCCATCTGCCTCCGCTCCCCCCTTTCCTCTTAATTCCTCCTTGTCCCGAGGGCCCTGCACAGAGCTGGCGCACCACTTTGCTTCCTACGTCTGCCCGGCACCTCACTTTCCCCTCTTAGGACGTGCACGGAAACAGCACCGACGGCAGAGGTCGGTCTTAGGGATTAGATGGGAGAACTCAGGTAAGGGGCTCAGAGCCGTGCTTGGTGCAGCTGGCAGTTAATAAATATCCGTCAGAACTCACAGAAGTTTCTGGTAGGGCGTGACTTTCCCTGTCTTATTATTATTTTTCCCACGTAATGCAACAGAGACTTCGAGAGGAGGCCCAGGACCTCCAGGCGCCGCGTGTACGGACGTGGACAGCATGGGCAGCGGGCAGTGGGTGAGTGGTGGCCGAGATAGCTTGAGCCGGGCTCCCCCGCTCTGCAGGATTTCCGCCATATCTTGCGGGGAGCGGGGAAGCCGCTGGAAGTCGGCTTGCTTGAGGGATGGGGGGGTTTTCTGATAAACAAATTCCTTTAAGGGAAGAAAGATTTAGGCCTCAGCTGTGGGAGGCTGCCAGATGGTTCGACGTGCGGCCTGAGGTGGGACCCTCGAATATGTCTTCCTGTGTCTCACCCTTGAGTCCTGTGGAGACAAGGGGGCTGAGTCAGAACGTGGAAGGATGATGTCTTCGTGCTCATCAGTCTGAGGCAGAAGGAAGAGGCGTTTTGCCCAAATGGGCACGAAGGATGGGGTGTCTTTGTCGCACTGAGGACCCAGGAAATACAGTGTGGCCTTGGGCCTTCATGCCCGGTCACAGCAGCACAGTGCCTTGGGGTGACACCACAGTGCCCAGCGGTGTGGTGGCCCCCTTGCAGGTGGAGGAGGTGCCCGGCTAGGGTGGCTGGTGGCTGGTGTGGGGACCCCAGGGTCAACTTGGCAAAGAGTGGGGGTGTGGCCGTCCGTGGAGGGAGACGCTGAGGTAGAATTCACGGCAGACCCTTCGTGGGAGCAGACTGGGTCTGCTTAGGAGGACATGTAAACAGCTGTGCGAGGATTTCCCAGAGTAATTGTGTGTGTGTGTGTATGTGTGTGTGTGTGTGTGTATTTGTGTAAACGGTGGTAGGTGTTGGAGGAGGCCGAGACCCCACCATAGCTGTTGGAGGAAGAGTCAATGACACCCACATCATCACTGTCAAAATAGCCCCAACCTTAAGTCCACGTGGGGTGGCCCAGGCAAACACAGGTCACACATTTATTAATAAAAGGTAATGTTCCCCTTCCTACTGAAAATTGTTTCTCTCTCTCGTCAACACGTGAGGTGTAAGCTGCTTTTGAACTTCACGAGACCTTTCCTTTCTTCCCTGCGGGTGTGGAGCTTGATTTTATTAATGTTTTCTCCTCCGGGCTGAGTGCAGTGACCCTCTCTCAAGGAGGGGCTTGGAGGAACCCTCCTTCCCTTAATCCCTCTCCGTGGCTGGGTCATCGCAGGGCTTTCTAGCACCCTGCATGGTGTATACCACGGGCACCCTGGCCCCACCCCTCGTCCCCACCCTGTCCCAACTCTATATTCCCCAGTGTCCAATTCCCACTGGGCTTCTTCCTGCCTTTGTCCCTGCTCTGTCCTCTAAGGCAGTAGTTCTCAAATGGGAGGGGGGGGGAGGATTGCCTCCCAAGGGCCATGCGATGATTTTCAGACATAGCTTGGGTTGTCACAACTTGCTGGGGGTCCTGCTGGCTGTAGTGGGTAGAAATAGGTGTCATGGACTGTATGTGTGTGTCTCTCCCAGATTCACTGGGATTATGGTTGAAACCCTAAAGCCCAATGTGACAATGTGATGGTATTTGCAGGAAGGGCCTTTGGGAGGTAATGAGGTCACGAGGGTGAGGCCCTCATGATGAGATTAATGCTTTATAAGAAGAGCTGCAGAGATCTTTGCCTCTGCCTTGTGAGGATATAGCAAGTGTATGTTAACTATACTGGAATTAAAAGAAAAAACTCAATAATAATAATAATAATAAAGATACAGCAAAACAGTGGCCATGGGCAAGCCAGGAAGAGGACTCTCCTAGAACCCACCCTGCTGGCGCTCTGATGGCAGACTTCCAGCTTCCAGAACTCTGAGATAAATTTCTATAGCTTGAGCCACCCAGCTGGAGTATTTTCATCCTTGCTGCCCGAGCTAAGACACCAGGGATACCGCTAAGCATCCTGTGGTGCACAGAACAGCCTCCCACAACAAAGAATTACCTAGTGCAAAATGTTTCAAGTGTTGCTGCTGAGAAAGAAACTCTGCTCTGGGCTGCTTGAACTGTGTTTGCAATCAGCAACACCCCCCCCACCTCTGCCCCAAGAACCACACCTCTCTGTCTTTATCCCTGGGGCTGCAGGAGGTGGAAGCTCTTGTCCGACAAAAGTCCCTCCCAGAGCCTTCTCCCATATTGGTATAAATGAAATCAGAAGGTCTCTTAACTTGCAGGGGTGATCACAGGTGGAGGAGGCATCTGGGTTGAACAGCAGGAAGGGTTAGCTCTGGAGGGATCTGGATTAGCCCAGCAACTTGTATTGTTTATTTATTCCATTGAAATGTACCAGCTGGGAGGGCATGAGATTCTTTTTTTTTTTTTTATAATTATTTTTTAAAGATTTTATCTGAATCCAAGCTAGTTAACATATAGCGTAGTAATGGTTTTAGGAGTAGGATTTAGCGATTCATCACTTACATATAACACCCAGTGCTCATCCCAGCAAGTGCCCTCCTTAATGCCCATCACCCATCTAGCCCATCCCCCCACCCACCTCCCCTCCATCACCCCTCAGTTTTTTCTTTGTATTTAAGAGTCTCTTACGGTTTGTCTTCCTCTCTGTTTTTATCTTATTTATTCTTCCCTTCCATTATGTTCATCTGTTTTATTTCTCAAACTCCACAGATGAGTGAAATCACACGATATTTACCTCTGACTGACTTATTTTGCTTAGCATAATACACTTTAGTTCCATCCACATTGTTGCAAATGGCAAGATTTCATTCTTTTTGATCACTGAGTAATATTCCATTGTGTATGTATACCACATCTTCTTTATTCGTTCGTCACTCGATGGACATCGCTCTTTCCATGATAGTGCTGCTATCAACATTGAGGTGCATGTGCCCCTTCAAATCACTATTTTTGTATCCTTTGGATAAATACCTAGTAGTGCAATTGCTAGGTTGTATTTTAATTTTTTTTTTTAATTTTTTTTTGCAACGTTTATTTTTATGTTTGGGACAGAGAGAGACAGAGCATGGACGGGGGAGGCGCAGAGAGAGAGGGAGACACAGAATCGGAAACAGGCTCCAGGCTCTGAGCCATCAGCCCAGAGCCCGACGCGGGGCTCGAACTCCCGGACCACGAGATCGTGACCTGGCTGAAGTCGGACGCTTAACCGACTGCGCCACCCAGGCGCCCCTGTATTTTAATTTTTAAAATAATTTTTCTTTTTTCACATATGTATTTTTAAGTTTATTTATTTATTTTGATAGAGAGAGAGAGAGAGAGAGAGAGAGAGAGAGAGAAAGAGCAAGCAGGAGATGGGCAGAGAGAGAGAGAATCCCAAGCAGGCTCCACACAGTGAGGAGCCCACCGCAGGGCTTGAACTCATGAACCGTGAGATCATGACCTAAGCCGAAATCAAGAGTTAGATGCTTAACTGAATGAGCCACCCAGGCACCCCTATTTTTAATTTTTTTGAGGAACCTCCATATTGTTTTCCAGAGTGGCTGCACCAGTTTGCATTCCCACCAACAGTGCAAAACGGTTCCCTTTTCTCCTCATCCTCACCAACATCTGTTATTTCCGGAGTTGCTTGTTAATTTTAGCCATTCTGACAGGTTTCAGGGTGGTATCTCATTGTGGTTTTGATTTGTATCTCCAGGATGATGAGTGATGTTGAGCATCTTTTCATGTGTCTGTTAGCGATCTGGGTGTCTTTGGAAAAGTGTTCATATCTTTTGCCCATTTCTTCACTGGATTATTTGTTTTTTTGGGTGTTGAGTTTGATAAGTTCTTTATAGATTTTGGATACTAACCCTTTACCTGATATGTCATTTGCAGATATCTTCTCCCATTCTTCAGACTGTCCTTTAGTTTTGCTGATGGTTTTCTTCACCATCAGAAGCTTTTTATCTTGATGAGTTCATTTTTGCTTTTGTTTTCCTTGACTTGGGAGACATGTCTAATAAGAAGTTGCTGAAGCCGAGGTCAAAGAGGTTGCTGCCTGTTTTATCCTCTAGGATTTTGGTGGTTTCCTGTCTTACTTTTAGGTCTTTCATCCATTTTGAGTTTGTTTTTATGTCTGGTGTAAGAAAGTGGTCCAGTTTTCTGCACGTTGCTGTCCAGTTTTCCCAGAACCATTTGCTGAAGAGACCGTCTTTTTCCATTGTATATTCTTTCCTGCTTTGTTGAAGATTAGTTGGCCATACATTTGTAGGTCCATTTCTGGGTTCTCTGTTCTGTTCCATTGATCTATGTGTCTGTGTTTGTGCCAGTACCATACTGTTTTGATGATTACAGTTTGAATTGTGATGCTTCCAGCTTTGGTTTTCTTTTTCTTTCTTTTTTTTTTTTTTAAATTTTTATTTATTTATTTTTCTTTTTAATTTTTTTCAACGTTTATTTATTTGTGGGACAGAGAGAGACAGCGCATGAACGGGGGAGGGGCAGAGAGAGAGGGAGACACAGAATCGGAAACAGGCTCCAGGCTCTGAGCCATCAGCCCAGAGCCTGACGCGGGGCTCGAACCCACGGACCGCGAGATCATGACCTGGCTGAAGTCGGACGCTTAACTGACTGCGCCACCCAGGCGCCCCTAATTTTTATTTATTTTTGAGAGAGAGAGAGAGAGAGTGAGTGAGGGAGACACAGAATCCAAAGCAGGCTCCAGGCTCCGAGCTGTCAGCACAGAGCCCGACGCGGGATTCGAACTCATGAACCGTGAGATCCTGACCTGAGCCGAAGTCGGATGCCTAACCGACTGAGCCACCCAGGCGCCCCTGGTTTTCGTTTTTCAACATTGCTTTGGCTATTTGGGTGTCTTTTCTGTTTCCAATCAAATTTTAGGATTGCTTGTTCTAGCTCTGTGAAGAATGCTGGTGTTATTTGGATAGAGATTGCATTGAATGTGTAGATTGCTTTCGTAGTATCGACATCTTAACAGTATTTGTTCTTCCAATTCATTGAGCATGGAATATTTTTCCATTTTCTTGTGTGTCGTCTTCAATTTCTTTCATAAGCTTTCTATAGTTTTCAGTGTATAGATTTTTCACCTCTTTGGCTAGGTTTATTCCAAGGTATTTTATGGTTTTTGGCACAACTGTGAATGGGATCAATTCCTTGATTTCTCCTTCTGCCGCTTCATTATTGGTGTAGAGAAATGCAACCTATTTCTGTACATTAATTTTGTACCTTGTGACTTTGCTGAATTCATGGATCAGTTCCAGCAGTTTTTTGGTGGAGTTTTTCAGGTTTTCCACGTATAGTATCATGTCGTCTGTGAAGCATGGAAGTTTGACTTCTTTCTTACCAGTTTGGATCTCTTTTATTTCTTTTTGTTGCCTGATTGCTGAGGCAGGACTTCCAACACTATGTTGAACAACAGTGGTGAGAGTGAACATCCCTGTCGTGTTCCCGACCTTAGGGGAAAAGCTCTCGGTTTTTCCCCATTGAGGACCCATATTAGCTGTGGGTCTTTCATAGATGGCCTTTATGATCTTGAGGTATGTTGTCTCTATCCCTACTTTCTTGAGGGTTTTTAATCAAGAAAGATGCTGTATTTTCTCAAATGTATTTTCTGCATCTATTGAAAGGATCTGGGCATAGGATTCTTGCAAATAAAGAGATGAGAGATGAAGGTTTATGGGAGGTGATGATCTGAAGTCAGCGGTCATTCACAAAGCTGTTGACCTTGCCCACCTGGGATGACCACCCATTGGACCCTTTAATCAACACTCAAGCCTCATCCAGGGGCTGTGTGACAAAGCATTTGGACAATTAGCTGAGTTTTGAACCTCTTAACTTTTGTGGTTTTGGTGGCTGGGAACCAGAGTTCTAGTTACAGGAGTTATTCTTTAAATTCTAGGAGATTTTTCCATGTAATTTTGGTTCGTGATCTGGAGCTCATACATGAGTGAGGTGTGCTTCCTGCTTTCCCTGCGTTGTCCACTTTGTGAACTCAGGCCGTCTCTCAAGCCACCTACTCTGTGCCTGATATCTCTCACCCTCATGGAGTTACCTCTTGTACCTACACAGCACCTTAAACAGCCCTCAACCAAGCTTTTACTACAGTCTGGTCATGTGAATATAATCCCAATGTAATTAATATAGCTAATATAATTATCCCACAGTGGAAGATTCTGGAGGGTAGGGACCACATGTTGTTTACTCATCTTTGAGCCCTTGACACTGGCACTGTGTCTGACCCAAGATCAGGCTTCAGGAAGTGTTTGCTGAGCTGAACTGAACTTCAAAAGAGTGAACTGTTTGCGTCAGTTTCACGGTTTAAAATGGCAAACTTGGGTCACCGAATGCATCGCGCACAGAAGGAAGGCACTGCTGCAAGTTTAGCAGGGTGTGTTGGGAAGTGCCTGAGAGTGGCCGTCTCTCTTTTTCAAAGCAATTACAGCTTCTAACATGCTTTGCTCAGTATCAAAAGGCTTGAGTATTTCAAGATGCATTTTTGGAATGCTGGGCGAGCCGTGGTGGAAACATCAAGAAGCTAGGGTATTTCTAGGATGCGTGTGCTCTCTGGCATTCTGCAGATTTTGAATTGGAGAATATGCATTTTCTTTTAAGGAAATGCAATGATACTAGTTGGAAGGCTATACTTAAATGTATTGAACTAGACTGTGAAGAAGGACCTAGGCTTTGTATAACCACCAAGTAAACCAGGTCATTAAAAAAAATGTTTATTTATTTTGAGAGAGAGAGAGAGAGAGAGAACAGGGGAGGGGCAGAGAGAGGGAGAGAGGGAGAGAGAGAGAGAGAGAGAGAGAATCCCAAGCAGGCTCCATGCTGCCAGCGCAGAGCCCGATGCAGGGCTTGAACCTACGAACCATGAGATCGTGACCTGAGCTGCCACCAAGAGTTGGACGCTCAACTGACTGAGCCGCCCTGGTGGCCCATAAACCAGGTCGTTTAAAAGAGAAACCTGAGGACCATCATGAGTATGCAAATGATTCCTAATGAACAGGCATGTTGCTTGTAAACTTACTGCTTATTGTACCGCCTAGTCAAAATGCTTCCTTACCTTCATTGTACTGTGAGTGCGCTTAGTAGCCTCTGTTTACATGATCACAAATCCTCAATCAGGGGAGTGTTTGAATTAATACAGTCTTGTTTCATTCACTGATCTCACGGGTATTCGCTGAATGCCTATTATGTTCCAGGCACCACGGGTAGCAATGAACAAACCGAATCCTTGCCCTCTTGGAACATTCTAGTGAGGCCGGGCGTGAGGATGGTTGGCAGAAAAGGAGGAAATATCTGCTATGTAGAGCTGACAGAAACTGCTGATGGATTGGATATGTGGGGGAGGTGGCGAGAGAGGGATCAAGGATGACTCCTAAATTTTTGGCCTGAACAACTGGCAGAATGCCCCTGCCATGTACTGAGCTGGGGGAAGCAGGGAGAAATGGATCTGGGAAAGAAAACCCCAAAGTTCAGATGTCGGCGGGGGGGGGGGGGGATGTCAGGGACGCAGATGGTCGTGCAGAGGTCTGGTGTTCAGGGGAGCACTCTGGGCTGGAGATACAAGTTGGGGGTCGCATGGCTTTCTCAGGCTGGCTTAAAATAACAGAAGTTTATTGCCTCCCGGTTCTGGAGGCTGGAAGCCCAGAGTCAAAGTGTCGTCCGGGCCACGTGCCCTCGGAAGGTTCTAGGGAGGACTCTTTCCTTGCCTCTTCCTGGCTTCTGGGGGTTGCTGACAAGACTTGGCATTCCTTGGTTTACAGCTGTACTACTCCATTTCTGCCTCTTCACACACATGGCCATCTTTCCTCTGTACATGTCTGTGTCTCTTGGTCCAAATTGCCCTCTTAGAAGAACCCCAATTGTTGGATGAGTGGAAACTCTCCACTCTAAACCAGGAGAGTGTGGGATCTGGAGCAGTGCCTGGTTCAGGGGGAGATGTATTACAGAAACTCCGAGTAGGCAGTCAGCAACTTTTATAGCCGAATCCCCCAAGCACAGGCTCATTCTTGCAGCTATCCATCTGTTTTCTCTTTCTCAACACTATTGGTCTGTAATCAATAGGAAATAAAAAATTAAAAGCCTCCTTCCCTCGCCACAGGTTGAGTAAGGTAGGAGCTCAGACTTCACCTTGGATTTGGCAAGTGTGGGTGGTCTTGACCATGGAGGTTTTCTTGGACTGAAGGGGAGGGAGCCTGAGTGGAAGTGGTTCGCCAAGAATGGCAGGTGTGAGGGGCGCCTGCGTGGCCTTGATTTTGGCTCAGGTCACGATCTCACAGTTCGTAAGATGGAGCCCTGCTTCAGGCTGTGCACTGACAGCACGGAGCCTGCTTGGGATTCTCTCTCTCCCTCTCTCTCTGCCCCTCCCCTGCGCTCTTCTCTTTCTCTCTCAAAAATAAATAAATAGGGGCGCCTGGGTGGCGCAGTCGGTTAAGCGTCCGACTTCAGCCAGGTCACGATCTCGCGGTCCGGGAGTTCGAGCCCCGCGTCGGGCTCTGGGCTGATGGCTCGGAGCCTGGAGCCTGTTTCTGATTCTGTGTCTCCCTCTCTCTCTGCCCCTCCCCTGTTCATGCTCTGTCTCTCTCTGTCCCAAAAATAAATAAAAAAGTTGAAAAAAAATTAAAAAAAAAATAAACAAACATAAAAATAAGAGAATAGCAGGTGTGAAAGGATTTGGTGAGTACGGATAGAACTTTGCTCTGGAGGGCAGCGAATTGGGTTGGCAGGAGGAGGGAAAAGTGGGATCAAGGGAGATATTTCTTATTCCTTAAGATGAGGGATCTCAGACCTCGTCTGCATGCTCAGCGGAAGGGAGAGGGGGATGAGGCAGAAGAGAGGGTGGTCAGGACTGGAGCCCGTAGGCTGGTGAGAGGAGATGGCATCCGGTGTCTCCTGGAGGGTGGGCTTCTGATGGGAAGGAGCAGGGGGAGCACATCTGGATTTGGAGCGACTTCCCCAGTTTTAGCCGAAAGTCCCCTGCCCTGGGAAAGCTTTAAAACAGAAAGTTCCATGTCCCAGGGCCACTCCCCTCTCCCAGTCCCAGGCAAACCAGGTCAGGTTTGAAGGGAGAGTTGGATGCTGGGAGGCCAAGGGCTTGTTGGAGGGAAGATGAGGTAGTCTTTAATCGTTGGCTTCTATTTTCTGGGTGACATAAGGGCTGAGATCATGAACTGAGAGCAAAGACAGGGAGGGAGGCTGGAAGGGAGAGGAAAAGTTGTAGGACAGCCATCTTGGGAGGGGGGAAGGGAGCTCGCTAAGAAATAGAGTAGCATTTCTGGGCAGTGCTGGGTGGTAACTTGTGATCTGTGGTCACACACGTCACGTGATAGCAGGCAGAGCGGCAGTGGGGTGTATACACTGCAAAACTCCAAATGGCTAACGTTCTGTCACAAGCGATTTGTTGGAACACAGGACGCTAATTGCGTTGTCCTGGAACATGGTGGAAAGCGGTACGTCAGCAGAAACACATTCCTGGTCTGTAGGACTTCCAGATGAAAACAGAGCCGCAGCCAACTCTCCGGAGAGTAGATTAACAACACTTTCACTCCGACCTTTGATTTCTTCCCATAGGGGCTGTTCATAATTGTCGTGCAGACCCGGTCACATGGTCCACACCCTTTGTAAGCACGGCACCCTTCCTCTCCTCTCCTGCCGAAACACCCCAGTGGCTTGCTCATACCAGATACTTCTTTGCAATTTGCAATTACGATGATTTGCAGAAGCAACAGCTCAACACGAACGGAAATCAAAAGTTACTGCCCGGCGTGATTTCACCGATCTTCGTGTTAAAGGAGTCCGGCCGGATGGCCGGTTTTGGTTTGTTCTGTCTCTTCTTTTGGCAGATTTTAGGCATTTAGTCAACGTGGGTAATTCAGAAAGTAGCAAAGCATAAGGATTTGGAGTTACAACACCTGGATTTGAGTTATCCACGTACTGGATTTTGGGCAGGTGACCTTCTGAAGCTCCTCTAACCTGCCAGCCTCAGGTTCGTCATAAAAATGTGGCGAAACCTACCTGTGCCAGCTGCTTCGTAAACTCTGTAAAGGAAAGTGTCGTGTGTCACACATAGGTTGGCTATTGCTCTGATTGTTTGCGGTGTGGTTCTGTGCCTTTCTTTGGTAGATTTCAATTCTGCAGCTTTAATAATAGGGACAGAGAAAACTGCCGATCCCCTGGGCGTGGTGGCTAAGCTCCTGATGACCGTCAGGAATGAGGCGCTGGACTAGGGACCAGGGATGAAGTGAGTGTAGAGTAGGGGTGGAGGGAGTGAGGCACGGGTGTGGGGTGGGGATTGTGGCAAGAGGGAAACTTCTGGTTGTAAGATACTGGGTGTGGAGTCCTTCCAGGCGTCGGTAAGCCCTAGGGGCCGCCTTAAAATGGGATTATAGAAATAATGTCCCGGGTCCTCTGGTTCAGAATGCAGGCTGTGATGAGGCCGGTTTAGAAAGACTTGTATGTAAAAGTTTACATGTCTGTCACTTAAAGTTTCGCCTTCAGCTATTCAGGAAATTCTACTCTATAAAGTGACTCATTCATTCCCTAAGGATTCTGCACAGCCAGGGTTTTACTGGGTCAACCGCAGAGACATCAATTCCTGGAAGATTGTTTCCATTTTGTCATGGACTATAACTTGGAGGTAATATTTTTGAACACCCAATTACAGAGAACTCGAAATACTTTTTAGAAATTAGCTCTTAAATCCTTAGGTGCTGTCTCCTATGACTATGACAAGTAGACATGCTTTATCATCTCTAGATTTGTTACTTTTTATTTAAAAATTAAAAAAAAAAATTTAAATGTTTATTTTTGAGAGAGAGAGAGGCAGAGTGTGAGCAGTGGAGGGGCAGAGAGAGAGAGAGAGAGAGAGAGAATCCAAAGCAGGCTCCAGGCTCTGAGCTGTCAGCACAGTGCCTGACACAGGGCTTGAACTCACAAGCTGTGAGATCATGACCTGAGCCGAAATTAGATGCTTAACCAACTGAACCACCCAGGTGCCCCTAAAATTTTTTTTAATGCTTATTTATTTATTTTGAGAGAGAAATAGAGAAAGAGAGTGACCATGAGCAGGGGAGGGGCAGAGAGAGAGAGAGAGAGAGAGAGGAAGAGAGAGAGAGAACCTCAAGCAGGCTCCGGACTCTGCTATGGGCCTGATGTGGGATTCAAACTCACAAACCATGAGATCATGACCTGAGCCAAAATCGAGAGTCAGATGCTTAATCAACTGAGCCAGCCAGCCCCTAAATTAGTTACTTTTAATGTGCTTAAAAAAGCAAGTTCACGTCCAATTCTACCACCATACAGACACCTCCCCTCCAGGAAATCCAACTTACCTCCAGTTACCGAGGGAGTCCTTTGGTCTTCTTTCCTTGATCTCAGCCTCTGTCTTCAAAATCCCAGTATTTTCATCTCTCTGCTTTCCCAAGCTCAGGGCTTGGTCTCCTGCTCCTCTCTCACCAGCCACTAAAGAACTTTTTTCCCTCTTTAATTTTATTTATTTCCCCTCTTTAATTTTATCTATCTATCTATCTATCTATCTATCTATCTATCTATTTATTTTTAAAGTAAACTCTACCCCGGACATGGGGCTCGAACTCATAACCCAAAGATCAAGAGTCACACACTCCACCAACCGAGCCAGCCAGATGCACCCCTCCTTTAATCTTTTTAAAAAGATACCACAAAAGCAAATTCTTACCAGTTATTTCAAATAACTCAAAACCGTCTATGGGTGTTTTTTTTTTTGTTTGTTTGTTTTTTTGTTTCGTTTTGTTTTCTTCTGAGAGAGAAATAGAGAACAAGAGGAGGAGGGGCAGAGAGAGGGAGAGACAATCCCAAGCAGGCTCCGTGCTTTCAGTGCAGAGACGGATGCAGGGCTCGAATTCACAAACTGTGAGATCGTGACCCGAGTCGAAGCCGATAGTTGAACGCTTAATCGACTGAGCCACCCAGAGCCCCAAATAACTCAAAACTGCTTAAAATGAAAAGTAAAAGTCACCCCCACTGCCTTTCCAGAGTGGCTTCTACCCTCTCTGGGGAAACTCCCCAGGCTGAAGGCTTCGGGACTGTGTCCGTGGATCCAGGGCTCCAATTCTAGCCCTGGGAGCGCTGGTCCCTCCTTTCTGTTGGACATTGTCATGAGGGTCTCTCGTTTCAGACACAGCATATCTTCAGATTTGTTGGCGGGACCCCCTGTGGATAGGATTTAAGTGACCTGCAAGAGAGTTTTCCTGTGTGTAGCCCTGGGAAATATATTTGAGCTCTGTGTTCCTCAGTTTCCTCATCTGTAACTTGGGGAGTTAGGACACACACCATGGGCCTCAAGCACTCTTTCCTGTAACTCATCTCTGTGTCTAGCCTCCTCTTCCTCAATTCATATTTCTTGTTTCTTTTCCTGCTGTTGTCTTTTTTTTTTTTTTTTTTTTTTTTGTCCAGCAGAAGCACTGGTGTCAAGGTGCAGACATCAAGACATCAGAGAGCTAGGGTCACCTTTGGGCTGGCTAGCTGTGTGACCCTGCCAATCACGTGGCCTTTCTGGACCTGTTTTTTCATGCAAGAAATGAAGGACCAGGACTCTTTGATCTCCAGGAGACTTGCCGGTTCTGACACCCCATGATTCTCCTGACCTCCTCCTACCTAGGGGGTGACCCCTCTGATCGTAAGGGAACCGTGAGCTCTGGGCATTTGCTGCTTTCAGCACAGGGTGGTGGTAGTAGGTTTGGGGCAGGGGACAAACCAGGGAAGCTGGACCCTTCTCTCGAGTCCCTGAGTCAGCTCCTCACGGTCTGACTTCATTTTTTCATTTGGAGTGTTGTGAAATCCCAGAACATCACCCACGCCCACTCTCAACCCTGAGTACATTTGGGGCGCACTCCAACACCAAGTAAGAGCCATTTGGAGATGAGCTTGGAAACCCCTGCTCCTTGTCCTTGTGTGTGACTTTGAAGGGGGGCTGGAATGACTAGCCATCCCGGCTTGCCCTGGACTGTCCCGCGTCCCAGGAACCCCCACAGGGCACACCGGGACGGTCGGTTCCCCTACCGCTCTGCCCTGTCAGGGCCTGGCTCACTTCCTGAGCGGGGTAAGTAAAGGACCCAGCGGGGCAGGGAGACTCAGAATCAGCCGGAACGCTTGGCGGATGCAGATTCCTGGGCCCCACTCTGGAGAGCCTCATCCGGTAGATCTGGGGCGGGGGACTGGGAATTCGCATTTAAAGGCTTCCAGGTGAGTCTGGTGCAGGTGGGTCAGTACCGCACCTTGGGACACACACTGTGCTTGGGGTAATGCGGGGAACAGGGTTGGCTCCTGCCCTCATGTTGCTTGTAACATGGGCAGAAGCCCCAGCAGGGAACTCGGCTCACGTGTGGTAGAATATAATGGACACTGTAACATGACTAGCACGAGGACCAAGATTCTCATTCCTCCTCCCACCCTCCCAAGTAATCCAGTGCTTACAAAGCTCGGCTTTGTTCATTACGAGGGTTGACTTGGCCTTTTTCGGCAGGGGGCCCGCAGGGAGTTTGAGTGAGTTGCCAGAGATGACCGTTCCCTGCAGTTGACGGCAGACTCTCCCGTCCCAGAACTACCCCTGCTCTGTCCGCTGCACCGCGTGACCCTCTGGCGAAAGCGCGCGGGGCCCACCTCTCAGGGGGACCATCTCCACGGCCCACTGTGGCCCTGACCTTCCGGCATGGAGGGCGGGTGAGGAAAAGCAGCCCCGTTCTTGTTCTTGGTAGGGGAGCTGTCATTTCTGTGGCTTACGAGCTGCCCCTTTTTCTAAGGTGAATTGATGAGCTAGAGTCCCCAAGGGCACTTAGTCATGGGGATGGTTTGAAGAGGACCCAAGATGGCCTGGAAAGGGCAAGCTTATTCTCTGGGTTCCGGTGGGTTCCCTCAGTCCCTGCTGCCACAGAACAAAATGGCCGAGGCGTCCCTCAGAGGGGAGGGGAGCAGAGCGACAGCTCCACAGGCCTTCAGATGAGGGACACGAGGTTCTTGGGGTCTTGGAAGGACATGTCACCGCTGGGGCTCCAGGAAGGCCAGCGTCCACGGCAGCCTGGAGCTGTGGGGCCGAGTGTCACCACTGGCCATGCTGACTCATCGAGCTGGTCTGGGAGCTGGGCTGAGGGCGGCTGTCTTAGTCTGGGCGGCTATGAGAGGATAGTATGGACTGGGTAGCTTATTAGCCACAGAAATGTGTTCTTTGTAGCTCTGGAAGCCTGAGGTCAGGGCGCCAGCACAAGTGGGTTCTGGCGAGAGCCCTCTTCTGGGTTGTAGCCTGCCCACTTCTCCCTGTGCCCTCACGCATTGGAAAAAGGTGAGGGAATTCTCGGAGGTCCCTTACCTAAGAGCGCTAATTCCGTCACAAGGATCCCACCCTCATTACTAATCACTTCCCAAAGGCCCCGCCTCCTAATATCATCATGCTGTGGTGGGGGGCAGGTAGGGTTTCAACAGATGAATTTGGGCGGGGGGGGGGGGGGAGAGACACAAACATTCAGTCCGTTGCAGCATCCCTCCAGGGGCTGGTGGCCTGGGCATCCCTAGTTGTGGGGTGTGATGGCTGTGAGCGCCAGCTCTGGAGTCGCCCTCCTTGGGTTGAATCCCGTATCAGTCCGTCACTTGTCAGCTGGGATGACCTTGGGGAAGTCATTGACCTCTCTGGGTGGCAGTTTTCCTATTTGTAAAATGGAGTAAGGTTCCCTGTGCTGTTGAGAGGCTGGAATGAGAGAAGCCTGCAAACGGCTTAGCGCAGTGCCTGACGCACAATAAAAGCTAAGCTTTCTTGTAATTAGTGACAGAAAGTGGCAAAGACCCGGAATGAGGTCTGTTTTCATTTGCTCAGGTTCCCATAACCAAATACCATAGGTTGTATGGTTTAAACAACAGAAAATCATCGTCTCACAGTTCTGGAGGCCGGAAGCCCAAGATGTTGGTGTCGGCAGGTCTGAGTGCTTCTGAGCTCTCTTTCTTTGGCTCGCCGATGGCCGCCTTCCCGCCCCGTCCTCACACGGTCTTTCCTCCATGCATGTTCGTCCTTTGTGTCTCTTTGTGGGCGCAAGTTTCCTCCTCTTACGAAGACACGGGTCAGGCTGGATTAGGGCCCACCCTAATGGGCTTATTGTAACTTAATCACCTCTTTAAAGGCCTTGTCTCCAAATAGAGTCACATTTTGAGGTGATGGGGGTTAGGGCCTCAACATACGGATTTAGGGACACAATTCAGCCCATAACAAGGGCCAGTCTCAGGGCCAGGATATCTGAGGGTCAAGACACAAAAGGCCCCCTCTAGGGAGCCAGACGTGAGAGTGAGGCCCAAGCTTGTCTGGGGGCCCGCGCTGTGGTCGCCCAGACAACCCATCCTATCGGGCCATGCTGCTAAGTGCAGCGTATTTAGGCTTATGGTGGATGGCTGGGTTTGCCTGGGCTCCAGCCTGGCAGGTGTGGTTGAGGTCAGCTCCATGGGTGGAGTGAGGAGGTGAGTGTGGGGATATGGAAGGGAGAGCAGACAGTGGCTCTCGAAGAAACAGGAAGATCACATCCTTGGGAATTGGGAGACAAAACAAAGCCAAGGTTGGGGGCCCTGGGCCCCCGGCGCAGCTCTTTAGGGTCCATAAGACTCTTGCTTGCTTTCAGTGGGGTCAGGAAACCCTTTTAAGGAAGCCAATGTGATAAGTGCTCCAGTGTAGGCATCCATGCATTTTCTTCTGAAGTGCAAATTTGAGCTTCAGCAGAGAACCAGGTGTAGGTCTTCAACTTCTCGGAGCCTTTTTAAGGACAGGCCTGGAGCCCAGAATGTGGGCAGGTGTCAGTCCACTAAATTTCAACCCCAGGATGAGCTTGTGAGGGTCACTTGTCAAGCCCCCACCTCTCCCCTCCCACATTTCTCTGCCACAAGGGTTCCCCCCCCCCGAGCTATTTTGTGGACATCCCCATCATCCTGGCAGATCTGTCCCTGTGGATCACGAAAGCCCGGATTCCTGGACTCAGCATCCCTTTGCCTGCCATCGGGCTTTGATTTTGGCCAGAGGCGCCCCCCTCCGCCCCCAGGATGGAGCAGCCTGTTGCTGGAGCGAGGGTGGGCAGTTCCTGCTGTCACGACCAACATCCCAGCTCCCTCACCTTGATCTTGAGGCTGTTTTGGTTTCAGCCTCTTACTCACATCTTGTATTATTTAAATGGCTTGGGTTTTGATAGTCTCTCTGCTCATAGTCGTCCTGAGCGGGCTGGAGGTTGAACATGGCATTCTTTCCAAACATTTGGCTGCCTCGGAACTGACTTAGCGTTTCTGACCGCGCGCACGGCAGAGGGTATTTGGATGCAGTCCTCCTACAGAGATGTGTTCCTGGGGCAGAGCTCCTGAATCCAGTCTGGAATTCAGACTGTATCGCCTACTTAAAGGGTCTTCTCAAGCCACCCCCTCCTCTGGGGGAGCAGAGGCACCCTGGAACACCAGCTTGTAACCTTCTTGGAAGGCAGCGGTGCGATGCCACGTGCAAGTCCTGGGTTCGAATCCCGGCTCTGCCGTTGATGAGCGGGGTCTCCTGGGGTGTTTCTGAGTCTGTGTCTTTGTTCCTGACACACATTAAGTGCTCAGAAATCATGGCTGATTTTATTTTTATTATTGTTATCACCCGTTCAACGTCCTCAGCCCAAATGGCATTGAGTATAGCGGTTTTCCCTGGAAGGAGGATACGTAACTGCCCTGGGGCCACGCTGGTCATCAGGGAAGCTGAGTGACGAGCTGGACAAGAGCGATAACAGCCAGCTCTGAGGCATCACTTGATGAAAGAGCGATCTGAACCGTGGGAGAAAGTGGAGACAGGTGTAATATATCTTAAGCACTCCTTCTGACATGTCAGGATAACGCTGTTGGCTCTTCTGGAGGCAGTGCCTAGATATGGATGGGGTCTGGAGACGGGATGCTCCTGGGACACCTGACTTTGTTTTGGGTCACTGACGGGCCTAGGGTTTTCCTACTATTCTTGCAAAATTTGCTGAAACCCCTTTTACGACTTCACACGTTCCATCACGTGAGCCCTGGGGAGAGCTCAGACTCCGGGGATGGGGGTTGTCCAAGTCACCTGCTGTCTTTGATCTCTGTCACCCCTCAGCGTGGGAAGTCTTAGGTGGAGGTCAAATAGCACCACGGCAGGGACCGACTGTGAAGGCACTGGTGACCGCTCTGACACTGCCTGCCTGCCTTCCCCACCCTCCAAATAAAAGCAGCTGGTAGGAAACGACAGGAATCCAACCGACCTCCCCAATCCACCATCACGTGGGATCGGAGCCCCCTCTGGAACAGGCATGGTAGGCAGAACTGCAGGCTCCAAGGGGGGTTGCTTCCAAATCCGGCTCTCCACCTTACAAGCCATTCTTAATTAATCTCTGTTTCCCCCTCGCTGGAAAGGCGGACAATAAAACCATGCACATCATAGCACTGTCACACGGATCAGATGAGAGTAGAGGGGCGCCTGGGTGGCTCAGTTGGTTAAGCATCTGACTTCGGCTCAGGTCACGATCTCACAGTTCCTGAGTCCTAGCCCCACGTCAGGCTCTGTGCTGACAGCGTGGAGCCTACTTGGGATCCTCTCTCTGTCTCTGCCTCTCCCCATCTTGCGTGCGCATGCACACTTTCTCTCTCTCTCAAAATAAATCAATAAACTTAAAAAAAGAGAGATGAGATTATAAATGTGAAATACTGGGCAAGTAGGAAGAAATGTTATCTGTTACTGTTCTCACTCTCTTTGGGATGGGATTTGCGATCTGCCCACAGCTATCCTATGATGATTATTATTGAGATTAAAGGCTTTTAGTCTTCTAGAGAGCCTTATTTTTTTAAGTTTATTTATTATTTATTATTTATTTTGAGAGAGAGAGAGAGAGAGAGCTCAAGTTGTGAGGGGGGAACAGAGAGAGAGAGAGAGGGAGAGAGAGAATCCTAAGCAGGCTCTGCACCTGTTAGTACAGACCCTGACTTGGGGCTCAAACTCAGGAACCTCGAGATCATGACCTGAGCTGAAGTTAGATGCTTAACTGACTGAACCACCCAGGTGCCCCTAGAGCCTTATTTATTTATTTTTTTAAGATTTTATTTCTAAGTAAGCTCTACACCCAAGGTGGGGCTGGAACTCACAACCCTGAGATCAAAAGCTGTACAGTCCCCCAACTGAGCCAGCCTGGCGTCCCCTGGAGAGTCTTATAAATAAGCAACTGTTCTAAGCCATCTAGCAACTGTCCTGCCAGGGTGAGGGTCTGGGGCTGTGGAGGGCCCTGGAAGAGACAGTGGACCAGAGAACAACCTTTCTCTGACCCGACATTTTGCCCTGGGCTGTGTTCCCCAAACCACGCAAGTTATTTAAACCGAAGTCTCACCCCCAGGATTGTCTCGCCTCCAGGATTGTTCTGAGTTTCGGGGGAGGAGAGATGGGTTGAGACCCGTCCTTAGAACACGGAGGTGGTAGCGCTGGCCCACAGCTAGAAGGGCTGGCTGAGATGTTGGCTCTTCCTGGAATCCCGAACTGACCTCTCCACCAACCTTCCCCATGACTGCTTTTTGGAAATGTGATGAGCTTTTGATATTTACTTCAGTCAGTGTCGCCGGGTGGCCGCTGCTGCGCTAAGCACCCGGAATGCAAATAGGGGAGAGATGTCCCAGTCTGTAAGTCCAGTGAGCCTAGCTAGGGCTGGCTGGCGGTTCTGGGCCTCTCTGCTGACCACTTCCGGTCTCCTCCCTGGTGGACAAGGGCGAGGAGGGTGCTCTGCTCGTGCGGACAGCAAGGCGCGCGAGGCGTAACAACGTGGTGCCTTCAGGAAATGGGTGGCCCCAGATGGGAGGAGTGGGTGGCGTGGGTGGGCCAGGGAGTCCTAATCTTTGGGGAGGTGGGAGCCACTGGAGGTGTTAATACAGGGAAATGACAGGAGCTGGCTTTTGGTTTTCTTATAATTACAACAGCCATCACAACGATCGGTATTGAGCACTGTCTTGGGATGGGCATCAGCTAAGTGCTTTGCCAAATTCTCTCGTTTAAGCCCCCTTTGCAGACGAGGCTGGGAGGGTCCACAAAGCCCAGTCACGTAGCAGCAGACAAACCCATGTCTATCCAACACCAAAGGCCTTGCTATTAACTGCTCCTCAACCTTCCTGAACCTCGGAGTCCTCCTCTATAATACCTCCTTCACAGGGTTGTCTTCGTAACTTGGGGAGGATGGTTGGCACTTGCCACAGTGCCTGGCATGTTGTAAGTGCTCAGTAAATGTTGGTCACTCTTGTTTTTGTTATTGTTGCTATTATCTGTTGCAGAGAGTGGCCGCGGGCATGCCAGGTGCTGGGTGGTACCTTTGAGTTGGAAACCACATGGGCTGGCGTGAGTAAACTGAGCTAATAAAGCCACTCCTTCCAGAGCAGGGTGCTGACCAGGGTTCAAGGCCGCAGTCTGCCTGCACCCACCCCCGTTGCTGTGGTTACCGACCTGGGCATCTCGTTCTCTCTGTCGCGGGTGCCTCTCCAGCTCAGGTCCGGGTGACCCCGTTCCCACCTGGGATCGTTCCACGACTGCTTCTCTGAGGCTTTCCGCTACGCTCTCTGGTTTCAGTTTTGCTACAGCTGAGCAGGGACCGACCCCACGGGTGGCAGAATGGTGGATGCGTGGGAGGGACCACTGTCCAGGGGGCTGGTGAAAATCTCCAGGGGAGATGAGGTGAAGGCTGGAAGGCCACGGCCATGGGAATGGAAGACAGTTTGGGGGAATATTTTGGGTTTCAACTGATAAGATGATGAGGAGAAGACAAAGGGAGACGGAAAGATAAAGGCTGTCTCTCACTTAAATGGCCATTGTATTCCCTTTTCACGCTGTGCTCGGTGGATCTCATCCATCCCCATGGCTTTACATGCGTTTCTAGGTTGACAATCTCCAAATTCCCAATTCCCTGAGTTCCAGCCTGGAGTACTTAGCTGTCTCTTGGTCTCTTCACTTGGATGGCTCTCAGACATTTCAAACACAACATCTCCAAAACAGAACTCCAAAAACGATCTGCCTGCCTCACCCGCGAACCTGCTTCCCATCTCCCTCAATGATACGACTCTCCCCTGTGTTCAAGCTAGAAAATATGGGGATCATCCTTGGTGATGATCTTCACCCTTGGGAGCCCCCTCAGCAGCTAATCCCATAATTTCTACCTGGGGGTACATCACAAGGGAAGCACGTCCCCTCTCTCCATCTGCACTGCCGCCATCTTGGTCCAGGCCACCCCCATCTCTCAAGGGGGTGACTGTGAGTCCACACTGCCTCCCCCCTTCCACTCTGGCTCTAAATTCCAGCCTCAGTGATCTTTAAGGAACACAAATTCCATGGTTAATCATCTTACCTGATGACTTCCAACTGCACTTAGCACAGCAACAGCACCTTCCCAAGGCTTACTGGGTTCTGCAAGGATCTCAGCTTCATTGGACTCCCCTCCCCTTCACTCACTTCCCTCTCTCTCTCTCTTTTTAAGTTTATTTATTGAGAGAGAGAGAGAGAGAGAGAGAGAGAGAATCCCAAACAGGCTCTGAGCTGTCAGCATGGAGCCCGATACAGGGCTCAGACTCACAAACTGTGAGATCATGACCTGAGCCTATTTGTTCATTGTGTTTATTGGTTGTGTCCCCTGCTAGAGAGTCAAATCTAGGAGGCCAGCCAAGCACATAGAAGTTGCCAGTGGGTATTTGTGGAGTTAGCGAACAGGTAGATGAAGAGGGCACACCCACCCAGGAGCATGGCCCTCCATGGATATGGAGGACAGGGATATTCAAGGGGTGGGCAGAGGGCCTGCCAAGGAGTCAAGGAGACTTGAGAATGAGAGCCAGGAGGGAAATGTCAATAACCAAGAAAGGAGTGACAAGTCGGCTGGGGATGCTTTTGGCTGCAGGTAACGGCAAACGTGTCCAGTGGTATAGACACAGATGAACTTTTTCATAGTCGGAACGTTCAGCGGCCAAGCTCTGGGCCGGTGTTGCTGAGGTGTTCCTGGCCTTCCGTCAGCCTCCAGCATCACATCCTCACACAACTGAGTTCAAAGACAGGAAACAAGGAGCAGCATGGGACAGACATCTTCTGTCTTATTGTTGTACATGTCTCTCTCTTATTGGTGGGGGGTGGAGGGGGGGGGAGGGGCTGTCCCCAGAAGATCCCAACCGACGTCCCTCTATATTCCACTGGTCAGAAAGGATGCATGCCTGCCTGCCCTTGGACCAGGGCCGGTGCCCATCTTGCTGAAATAAAAGAATCTCTTTCCTGTCCTTGAACAAAGTTGGGCTCGTGCCAGCTAAGGAGAAGGGGAATGGCTTTTGAGAAAACAATGCAAAGCGCTTGCCCTAAGCACATTTCATATTTCACATTTCTGTTGGTGTAACTGATGTAGGGAGGTCAGATAGGATGGGTATTGAGCAGTGGCTGCTGGAGTTGATGCTTAAAGACTATGTGTGGCCCTTGAGAGAGCAACTCCCACTGGTTTGGGCTGCCCTCTGTGGGGGCTTAGGAATTAGCGGGAGAAGTTGCGGAGAGCAAGGTAGACCACCAGGAAGTTTGGTGTTAAAGGTAAGAGGAAGGATGGGACGGTCTCTGGCCACAGGAGGCAGACACAAGGAGGTTTTTCCAGTTTGGGGCAAACTTGAAGATGTTTATTGGATGAGCCAAGGAAGCCAGTGGGAGAGAGGGGGAAGCAAGATGGCGTAGTCGATTCCCTTGTCCCCGAAAGAGGCACAGCGATGGGGTCAAGTGCACAAGAGGCGGTGGCTGTTACTAGGCAGAGCAGAGAGGCTTTTCTGGAGACTCAGATGCCTTCTGAGATGGGAGAAGGGTGGCAGGATGGTGAAGATGCCCAGGAGGGATGAAGATTCCCTTCACTCTCCTTTGTGGGACAATGGGTTCATTCAGAGAGTGAACCTGTGAACTTGACCTTTCCAGCACTTTTGTTTTAACAATCGGATATAACAGACTAAACAAAAACAAAAACAAAAACAACCTCCACCCCCAAAACCCAATCCATTTGTGTGGTCCTCCCCTGGGAAGTCCAAGGACAAAGCCTGATCCTTGGGTTTTCTTGTTCAGACAGCCTCACAGCACACGGTCAGGGGAGTGGTCATTCCATCATGCCGTCCAGAGACTGCAGGTCACTTAACAGACCACGCGGAGCTTCCAGATCCTGCAGCCGATGGGCAGCAGGGTGGAGGGGGTGGGGCACACGGATTAGGGCACAGAGGACTTGGGTCCCAGGTCCAGACGGACCACATACAAGCTGGGGTTCACTGGTGTCCTCCAAGCCTGCAACCCCATCTGCAGAGGGTTGGAGGGTGACAGCTCGTCTTCTCCCTCCTCTGCCCGCAGGTTTACAACGCGCATGCTCCTTACAGGGAATTAGGGGAATGCCTTCCTGCCCCCTCCACCAGCCCTCGCTGGGGAGTTTTGACTCTGCTCAGTACCCGTTGGAACAGGACGGTGTTTTCTTTCACCACTCACCCTGGTCCCTCACTGCTGGCATCTTTTCCCCTTTGTTTTTGGGAATGATGGCAGAGGGCCCAGCTAGGACGATTGAGAGCCAAACCTTTCTCCTCTATTTATCCTCATGGTAGCCATGGAGGCAGCAAAAAGCAAGCAGAAGTTTGACTAGATATATGAGCTCAATATTCCACAACATTTGAAGCTGGTGCCTACTTACGTAGGAGGCATAACACACAACATTATGTTAAAATGAAGAATAGCCCCAACAGGGGGGAGGAAAAAAAGTGCATTTTTAAGAAAAAATTCTCAGCGGGAACATTCAGATGCTAAGTTGGTAAGATTGACATCGGCTCCGCGTGTCTCCCCTTCGACAGCGCGTTAGTGTCCGTCCCCATGGTGTCCTGTGTCTCGGGGTGCAAGTTCTGAAGGGGACACATCTTCTCTCGGGTCACTCTTTTTATCTGACATGTGGGGGTGACTCCAGGAGGGCTCTGCGCGTGTCTCATGGTGTCGTAGGGGAGGCTGATGTTCGTAAGAAGCGCGGAGCGGGATCATTTTAGTCCCGTCAAAACTGCCCCAGTCAGATCAGTCCTGCCCGGCGCTCGGTCACCTGGACCCCCCTTCGTCACGACTAAAACGTGACTAGTGGTAGCGTCTCCCTCGTGGGGTGGCTGTGGGGGTTCCATGAGTCTACACCTGTAAAACGTCTAGGAAAGCGCCCAGAGGGTATCAGTTAGTCAACCGGCAAACACAGAGTGCCTGTAGCTTGTCGGCTGTGCCTCGTGGGAAGGAAGCCCCAGAGGGCGGCTCTGTGTCTAGGAATCAGCATCTAGCTGGAGAAAGAACACGGACCTGGTGGGAATCAGTAGACAACCAGTGCAGCCTCCAAGCCCTGCCTTTCCCCGCGGCCTGGACGTCCTGGAGGGCCAGCAACTGCTGGGTGGGGTGTGCTGTCGGCCCAGCCCTGCTTACTCTCCTGGCAGCCAAAGCCAGGAGAAAGGAGAATCTGGTATTCATTGTGTGGTTGTTTCTAATTTCCTTCTGCTTTCGAGATCCTCTTCTGACGGAGAACAATGCCCTGAACAAGGCTCCGGCTTCCTTGGCCAGGCACCCGCCCTGCTGTGGGGGAGGCGGCGCCCAAGAGAATGCAATGGCGGGCACTCCAAGGGCAGAGGGCCTTTGACTCCTGTCCTCTGAGAGTGCTGGGGATGGCGAATCCCAGCCTCTTGTTTGCTGTTAGATCCCTGGGGCTTTGAGCGAGTCCTCTGCCCTCCCCTAGACACCCCCCCCCCACCCCATCTCATTTATGAGTATTGTTTTTAAACTGTCCCTATTTGCCAAGGAAGGACAGTCCTCCCTGTATCACCTTCCGGGGCCACCAGGCTGGGCCATGTACCCCAGCAGGAGGGGGTGGTGTTGGGTCCTTGACAGCATTGCCCTGGCCAGGGCCAGCTCACAGCCCGGCACCTGGGAGGGATCCTCAGCAGAGGGTCCTGGGCGGACATTCCACCCCCCCACCCCCCCAGCCAGTGATGTGCAAATTTTGTGGAGGCAGAAGACCCAGGACTGGGTCCAAAGAAAGGGCGGGGTTTCCTCATTCCTTTCTGTCTTCATATTTGGCCTCTTCTTGTTTGTGGGTCTCAGTACGTTTATCGGCCTCACCGGGTTTCTCCGGAAAGTGGAGAGAACCCAGAAGTGAGTGACCTTCATGTGGAATGGGGCCAGAGGAGGCCGGAGGGCTGACTAGGTTCTCCCAATCCGCAGGGCTTTACTGCGGGAGGTGCTGTGGGGGCGGCAGGTGGGAATCGGAGGCACAAGGGCTCCAGCAGCGAGGTCGCCTCTGAGCTGGGACCAGACTGGGTGGGTCGCCCATGCTTAAGTCCATCCGGTGCCCCCGTCACCCTCGCTGCACATCCACATGCCCTCCGTGCCCTGTTCATTTCATCATCCTCTTGAAGTAGATTTATTAAAAAAAAAAAATCCTCACATTTAATTAAAAAGAAATCTTTGTCACTACCATAAATGCTATCCGACAAAATGTCTAGTAATTGTCGACACAAGTTCGTAGCGGTGAAAATGCAAACATTCATCACGGAGCTGCTAAAATCTTGGGCTTTGTGTACGTTCCTGGTGGTCTCCGTGGGTGTCTGGTGGTGATGTTGGGGGTGAGCTTGACGTTGGCGAGATGTAATGAGTGGGGTGATTCGCGCCGACTGGTGACCCCATCAAAGACGTTTCGGGAAAGCCTCCCTGCTGCTCGACCAGAGGCCCCCCCGCAACGTGTCAGCATCTTCAACGTGGGGGACACGTAGTGTCTCTTTCAGAGGCTGGGCGAGGTTGGACTGAATTCATCTAAGGTGGTGTGAACAGTGCCTAGTGCATAGTAAGCGCTCAGTTAAGTGCTAACAGCCGCCATAACTTGGGAGATCCCAGCTGAGGGCTGCCCTGGGGGGGGGGTCCCCTCAGCGGCAGGCTTGGCGACAGGGGCGGGGAAAGACGTGATCTCCAGGCCCCTCCCGCTCTCCACCCATCTCTCTTGCTCTCCAACTCCCCCGTTGGAACAGGTGCGGCCAGGCGGGATGCCCATCAGTTCCCTCATGATTAGAGAATTAAAACGAAGATGTGGTCATGGCATGAGTCATCGCGAAACTCCCCTGTTGGGATGGGTGGTCGTCTGTGTCCCCTGGAGGCTCTGGAATGGACTCTCAGGGACGACCGCTGGTGTGCACACGCTGGGGGCTTGTCGGATCTGCATCTGCTGCTGTGTCTGAGCAGCCCTGGTTGTTTCTGGAATGGGATGTGTGGCTTGGAGGGAGAAAGTTGCTGTGGGAAGCAGTCCCAGGTTCCCTGGTGGGACTGGAAATTCTGCCTCAAGCCCTGGAATTTGGACTTCCTGTTTGGCCTGGCTTTGTTCCCCCACATATTTGGCTCTGGCACATCCTCTCCCTCCCCTCTCGGGATCCGTTTCCTCATCTGTAAGATGAGGGGGTTGCACTAGATCGTATCTAAGGCTGCTTTAAGCTTGAAAAAGCTATGATTTGCCTCCCACTCCCTCACTGTTCCCTCAGGCCTCTTGATTGACAGAAGGAAGGTGGGAAGGAAACAGGAGGAACCAGAAGAGCCAGGAAGCTGAAGAGCGGGGCGGGCTCGTCCTCCAGCATACTGGATGGGCCCACCGCACAGGCTTTTCCAGCCCCCAAATCCGAGGCGCTGAGGCTGGGATAAGCCTGCGTCAGGGGAGGAAGGGGCGAAGGGAGGAAAAAGCAAAGGTGTCATAGTAAGTGCCCTAGAGATGGCAAGTGGCTATCTTATGGGGTCAGTGGCAAATAAATGATGATAAAAGGGCAAATCCGGGGAGAAAAGAACACGCTCAGGGGAAGGGTTTATAAAGAGGGACCGTGAGAGTTGCTAGGATGGGAAGAATGTGTGGCAAAGTGATCACAGCTCGGGTTGTGGGAGTAGGCTGCCGGCTGGAGAGTGTCAACAGGGTTGGGGGGACAGATGGCCTCCCTTCTCCTTTCCAGGTCATTTTGCAAGATGCCCCTTCCCCTCATTAGGGGTGCCTCCTCTGGAATTACAGCAATGCAGTCAGTGCGTAATGGCGTCTGTGGACGCTCTAAGGCGGCCTTAGGATAACGGGCTAGATGGCCCAAAGACAGGTGGACATTATCCTGTGAGTAATGACACGTGAGCCAGTCATGGTGAGTTTTTCCATGCGACCTGTGCTCCTTATTGAAATAGCAGCCAATAGGTTGTCTCCAAGTCTAGAGGAAGATACTTAGAAAGCGAGAGTAAAAGAAATTAACATAGAGAGGATGTCTTCATGACCTTGGGGTGGGCAAAGATGTCTAAAACAGAACACCCAGAGCACTAACCACAGAAGAAAATTGATAGCATTTTATGAAAAATTACCACCTCTCTTCGTCAAGAAGTACTATTAAAAACATGGAAAGGCAGGATGCCTGGGTGGCTCAGTCGGTTCAGCATCTGACTCTTGGCTTTGGCTCAGGTTGTGATCTCCCAGTTCGTGGGATCGAGCCCTGAGTCCGGCTCCGGACTGAGCATGGAGCCTGCTTAAGATTCTCTCTCTCCCTCTCTCTCTGCCCCCGCCCCCCCGCCCGTGTTCTCTCTCTCACTCTCTTTCTCAAAATAAATAAACAAACCGTTAAAAAAAAATCACGAAAAGGCGAGCCTCAGACCCGGAAGAAGAAATCTGTAACACATATATCCAACCAAGTATTTGTTTTCAGGATATATATAGAACAACTGTAAATCAGTAAGAAAAAGACAATGACCCCATAAAAATTGGACAAGAGGCTTAACAGACACTCATAAGATAGTCTATCCAGGTGACCAAACAAACTATAAAAAGGTAAGCAACATCATTCATTACTCATGGGGAAAATGCGCATCAAAACCACAAGGAAATATCACCACACACCCACCAGGATGGCTAAAAAGAAAAGAGTGACAATACCAGGTGTGACTGAAATGCGGAGCCATTGGAACTATCACACCTTGCTGTGGGGGAGTGTTGAAAGGCACAATCACGGAGGAAAAGTGTTTGGTAGATTCTGTTTCAGCTAACGATATGTCTGTTCCATAACTCAGTCATGCCCCTCCTGGGTACATGTATCCAAGAGATAGGATGACACAGAGATGTGATGGACAAAAATGTTCAAAGGCACAGTCTCCAAACTCGAAACACCCCACATTCCCATCAACTAGAGATTGAGGCAATAAACGGTGGTAGATGCATACAGTAGAGTATACACCACAGTGAGAGAGATTATGTGTTACAGGATCACTGATATGAAGGTCAAGAAGAGGCGAAGCTAAAACACGAAGAGTAAACTCATAGTTATATATCTGGTGGAGGTATGGACTGAGAAGGTGCATGAGAGAACCTTGTGCAGCGCTAGAAATATTCTAGGCCGGACCGGGGTGGTCCTGTATGAGTGCATATGCATGTAAATGATTATCGTGCTGTCCCTTTAAGATGAACGCATTTTATTTTATTTTACTGTTGTATTTATGTTTTCATTTTAATTTTTTTTCAACGTTTTTTATTTATTTTGGGACAGAGAGAGACAGAGCATGAACGGGGGAGAGGCAGAGAGAGAGGGAGACACAGAATCGGAAACAGGCTCCAGGCTCCGAGCCATCAGCCCAGAGCCTGACGCGGGGCTCGAACTCCCGGACCGCGAGATCGTGACCTGGCTGAAGTCGGACGCTTAACCGACTGCGCCACCCAGGCGCCCCTATGTTTTCATTTTAATTCCAGGTAACGTATATATACGTATAACGTATACGTATAACGTAGTGTTATATTAGTGTCAGGTATGGAATAGTGTATGTAATTCAACACTTCCGTACATCACCCTGTGCTCATCACAAGTGCATTCCTCATGCCCTCTCCTGTATTTGTGTTATACTTCGATTTAAAAAAATGGAAAGGACGACCTGGGTGGCTCAGTCGGTTGAGCGTCCAACTCTTGATTTCGGCTCAGGTCATGATCTCACGGTTGTGGGGTTGAGCCCTGGAGTCGGGCTCCCGGCTGAGCCTGGGGCCTGCTTGAGACTCTCTCTTTCCTTTTCTCTCTCTGCCCCTCCCCCCTGCTTGTGTGCACGTGCGCTTGTTCCCTTTCTCTCTCTAAAGAACAAAACAAAACGAAACACTGAATGGGGAAACTTCCCATGAATTTATTCTAGTTGGGAGACGACCTGTGGTTTCCCATTCACCTGCTCATCCTAACTGTTCTGGGTTGTAAGTTCTCTGAGAAGGAAATACTGAGCATTGGCCACAGCAGTGAATATCGTGAGCCAAGCCTGGGCCTCATCCCTGCTCCTCTGAAATTGGGAGGCTCTCGGGAAGTTATTTAACTTTTCAAAGCCTTTGTTTCCTTGTCTGTGAAAACGGGACTGTGGTACTTACCTTACAGTTTCATCGCGAGGGTTGAATGAGGTCATACCTAAGAAGCACTCAGCTCAGCACCCGGGTCATAGCAAGTGCTCAGTAAAGGACTGGGTAGAAATGGCAAAGCCAACACTGAACTGATTCTACCTAGGTCTCTTAAAGAGGCTCAGCACCTTTCTCCTCGAAACGATTTAGCACACGTTTGAAAAAAAAGTTACGCTAACGTTATCTCCACAAAGTAGAGCCATTTTGTGGATGCGGCGGAATCTCAGTGCTTCAGTAAGGTGTGGGGGAAGGAGGTCATTTTCAGCTGGACTGGGCAGAGAGAGGTGTTAAAGCTGGGGGGACTGTCAGCAATGGGTAAGATTTTTGTCACAGAGAGAGGACCAGGAAGGTCATTCAAATTTGGGGGTTGGGGGAGGGAGGTGGTACCCGGAGGGCAAAGGTGGAGTCTGGGAATGGCGAGCGGGCCATTTTGAGGTGGCGCCTAAGATTTATGGAGGATCTAGTGGAAGATGAGGTTGGAAAGGAAGACTGGCTCAGATGAGGTTCCCCCCTGCCAAGGAACCCAGACGTTTTCTACAGGAAGAGGAGTCGCTGACCATTGCTGAGCAGGGAAGGTACAAGATGAAGCCGGGATGTGCAGACCCACAGGGGAGGTCAAAGTGACTGGGCCAGGAGGCCATTGAGGAGGGGAAGCATGCAGGTTCAGGTGGGAAGGAGTTATATGTGATCTGGGCAGAAGCAGCGGGATGGAAATGAAAGGGTAAATAGATGGGGAGGAGCGGGGTTGGACTCCTGAAGCCTTGGAGCCAATTTCTTGAGTATATGAAGCAGAGAGAAGGTCGGTGCGGGGATGCCAATGAAAGGGATTTCTCAACGGTTCCACCAACCGGGGGGCGGGGGGGGGGGATGCATCTCATCCCTTCCCGGGCCCTCACCTTCAAAGTCTGCTATTTGCACGTCCCCAAGAACACACTGCCCTCTTCCGGGTTCAGGCTTAGTACGGGACGCCCAAAGAACGGACACAGCCTTTCTACAAACTTCCTTTCCACCCTCGCCGCCTGGGAACCACACGGAGGGAGGTGTGTCAAGACCAAAACTGAGCCAACAGCAGAACCGGTTCCCAGTCTCCCCCTCCCAGAGACACAAGAGTTTGGATGCTCTGCCGAGGGGTCGGAAGGGTCTTTCGGCAGCCTGCGCAAAGCTAAGGAACGGCCTCCTGATTTTATGGAGAGACGCAAACCGTGTTTGGAATAAATATCCCTTGGTTATTGTTGTTTTACAGGGCTGTAGCAGTGGCCAGGAAGAAAACCGCCCCCTCTGAAAGTTGTTTTGGTGACTGTTCTTTGGAGCATTGTTCTAAAAATGGGAAATTACATATTGCCGTGCCAAAGGAAACAAACACCTGCAATTAAAGGAATACCTACCACGAGGTGGCTCTCAGAGCCCCAGCCAGTTCTGGACGCGGGGCTGTTACACAAGTTTCACTTGGTGCTTTCTTCACTTTTAAGGGGATCGGGTGCTTCTCCATTTGTAACCAGGGTGGGCTTTGGCGACTACGGGGCTCCGGTGATTGTCTTTTACTCATTCACTCAATAAACATCGATCGAGCATCTCCGTGGGGTCAGTGTTGATGGATTTCACGATTCCCTTCTCTGGCCTTGTTAAAAATCACCCAGAGAATTGGCCGCAGGCAGGCGGCTTTCTGGTTACTTTTTGTCAATTTTCAGAGTCAGTGCACGACTTCCGCCTCTAAATGATGGGCAGCTAGAGAGAACCCCCCCAGCGCATTCTCTCCTTCCTCTTCTTTCTCCTCTCCCCCTCTCCCTCCTTTCTCATTCTACTCTATTGATCTACAAAAATAAAAACGCTATTCTTAACATGTCAGTCAATACATTTCTTTACACATATGATTTTTCAAACTTTCCAGTTATGGGACTACATACAGAAATTCTTGTTCTAGGTGTGAGACGTCAAAAGGTAATTTTTGGGGGGCACCTGGGTGGCTTGGTTGGTTGAGTGTCCGACTTTGGCTCAGGTCATGATCTCACGGTTCGTGGGTTCAAGTCCCACGTCGGGCTCTGTGCTAACGGCTCAGAGCCTGGAGCCTGCTCTGCATTCTGTGCCCCTTCCCTGCTCACACACTCTCTCTCAACAATAAATGTTAAAAAAAACCTTAAAAACTAGTATTTTTGGTTATCTGGTTAATAGTTGACATTTATCAACATTGATATAACTGCAAAATAATCAGGTCTTGAAATTCATCACGTGTGAAATGAATACATTTTGGATAGATTTGTGGTTTAGAGAGATTCCAGTTCCATAAGCTGATCTCATCTCTGCTGGAAGCAAGAAAGATGGGAGCAAGGGGAAACAATGAATCTCAAACTTTTTGGAATGCATAGACTTTGGTTAGAGCTGGCTGCCCACAAACGTGTGCATTCTTCCAATGGGTTGGCCATAGAGTGATGGCAGACCTTCTTTGGGAATCAGGGTTATCTCTCTGGGACCACTTGGTTACTGATGTGGTCCCACCTGGAAGAAGAGAGGTGGGGATAAAAAGGGTCTCTATGCCTATAACGTGCTTAACCTACTTTCTTCGCTTCCACATTCGTTTCAACTTTTTCACTAGAGGCTCAAAAGTAGGACCCCGCTATACTGGATTACAGGATGCAGATTCATATTTGAGTGAATTTGTTTCCCTTTTATTTACCTGGATTTTCTCATTTCGTCCATGCCCGGCAAGAGAACACACATTTGGATCATGCCCTCCCGGGGGTCATGTTGCAGAGAGGAAAGCAGATACAAGGGAACGTGCTCTAGTGAGATATGCGTATGACAGAGTCTAGATGAGATGTGACGGTGGTGGAGAGAGCCCCTGGGCCTGGGAGCATCAGGGGCAGGGTGGGAAGAGTCCAAGAGTGAGTCTTTTTTATTTTTTTATTTTTTTTATTTTTTAATGTTTATTTTTGAGACGGAGAGAGAGCACGAATTGGGGAGGGGCAGAGAGAGAGGGAGACACAGAGTCCCAAGCGGACTTCAGGCTCTGAGCTGTCAGCACAGAGCCCATCATGGGGCTTGAACCCACATATCATGAGATAGGACCTGAGCCAAAGTCGGGTGCTCAACCGACTGAGCCACCCAGGCACCCCTAAAAAATTTTTAATGTTTATTTATTTTTGAGAGATTGAGAGAGCGAGCGAGCGAGCAAGCGAGAGAGAGAGAGAGAGAGAGAGAGGCAGGCAGAGTGTGAGTGGAGGAGGGGCAGAGAGGGAGACACAGAGTCCCAAGCAGGCTTCAGGCTCTGAGCTGTCAGCACAGAGCCCGATGCGGGGCTAGAACCCACGAATCGTGAGATCATGACCTGAGCCCAAGTTGGACGCTTAACCGACTGGGCCACCCAGGTGCCCCCCAAGAGCTGAGTCTTGAAGGAAGTGTAAATGTGCTAGATGTACCAGATAAAAATACAGGATGCCCAGTTAAACTGGAATTTTTTTTTTTTTTTAAGTATCCTATGGCCCAGATATTGCCTAGGTCATGAAGGGAGGAGTGTGGGTCTTCAGGTGGCTTTGGGGGAGAGGAAGAGGTGACTTCGGTCAGTGAGAACTGCCTGCAAAGGTGTGGAGATGTGAACAGTGTGGAGTGGGTTGCCTGTTTCAGATAGAAACAGTAACACAGTAACGCAGGTAAGTGTCCCCTGAGGAAGGAGGTCTGCCCGCCAGGAAGGTCCTCTATTCTGGGCTGGCAGCATCCGGTTCCCCTTTTGCTCTCCCTTCCTTCCATTTGTCTGTCTTCCATCCATCACACCCTAGAGGCTGGCCGGGGAACAGATGAGGAGGGGAACCTGGGTCTTTCTCATGGCTTTGTGGCCTTAGAACCTGTTTGAGGGGACAACACGAAAAGGGTCCCGTCTCCCAGAAGAGGCTGCACCCTCAGCCTCCCGACCCACAGCTGCAACCAGAAGCATATTCGTTAATTTGCTGGGAGAAAGGTCTAGTAGACTAGACAAGCATATTCTCCCCCTGTGGACAAGTTACAAAGGCTGGGTGGGGAGCAGAGAGTGTACGAAGGGCCTGGCCGAAGGGACCACGACCCAGTCAAAGCTTGTCGCCGGCAGAAGCTGGAATATTCCTCCGTTGCCCCTTCTTCCTGCTCAGGATCCACCTGTCTCTCTGGCTCTGTTGCCTCTCCCTCCTCTTTGGCCCGCCAGCCCTTTCTGTTCACCCAGCGGGGCACAGTACCTCGGGTTAGGTCTGCACGTCCTAGACGACACCCACATTCTAGCCCTGCCCCCCTCACGTGACTCCCTCATCACCTTGGTGGAGTACAGGATGTGGCAGAGTCTTTTCTCGTGGTTAGAGACAATCTCTTGGTTCCTCCCCATCCACTGTGTGAATATGCCAGCCCGATTGGAAGGGCCACCATATTTCCAGGCCTGGTCTGTTGCCGCACCCCCAGTGTCGAAGGGGGAAGCAGTGGGACTTGAGGGTCAGAGCCACGGGCAGCACCAGTCTCCAAGGAGGGCCCCCCGGGCCTGGTGAGGAGTCTGGGCTTTATCCCACAGGTGACTGGGAGCAGAGAAGGATTTTAAACAAAAGCATGGCGTTTCTGTTGACTGACAGTCCTGAGGAGAATATTGTGGAAGGGGCAAGACTGAAATCTTAGAGACTCTTTGGGGGCCGAATAACGATTTCCAAAGATGCCCACGTCCGAATCCCCAGAACGTGTGAATATGTTAGGTTCCATGGCAGAGGGGAGTGAAGGTTGCACGGGGAGTGAGGATTACTGATCAGATGACATTAAGATGGGGAGAACGGCCTGGATGACAGGGTGGGCCCCGTGCAACCACCGGGGTGGTGGCAGAGGGAGGCAGAGGAGGAGACTGGAGCCAGAGAGAGCATCGGAGAGGCTGTACCGCTGGGTTTGAAGGTGAGGGAAGGACCCCAGGCCTGGGAATGAAGGCCGCCTCTGGATAAAGGGGGAAACCAAGGAACCGATCCTGCCCTAGAGTCTTCAGAAGGAACACAGCCTGTTGCCATCTTGTTTAGCACAGTGAAACCTTTTTGGACTTCTGATCCCTCGACCTATGAGATAACAAACTTTTAAAAATATTTATTTATGTTTGGGAGAGCCCGAGCAGGGGAGGGGCAGAGAGAGGGAGACACAGAATCTGAAGCAGGCTCCGAGGTCTCACAACCTGAGATATTTTATGAGTTAACTAGAGTTCCGTGATAGGCTAGGAATCTATTCACTGGGTGGGGAACAAATCTGAGTTCCAAACCCCGACAATGACGGCTGCATGTGTTGAGTTGAATCTGTTCTCCGATTTTTCTTTCTTTTTTTTTTTTTTTTGCACGTACTGTAGATTTATCATTTTAGTTGGCCCATGGAAATATGTTGGGTGGCTTCCTCCCGATGATTCATCCTCACATTGTCCCATGTGCCTGTCAGTGTGTTCTGTACGTGCTTGGGAGGTTCATTCCCTAATTACACGTTTCAGAACGCGTTTTGTTTTATCGTCTAGCTGAAGCCATTCTCAGTGGCAACCGCCTTACGGTGAATTACTACCCACCAATCCCTGGCCTTCACCAACAGCATGCTTGGCATCAGCCGTAAACTAGACATAATTTTATCCACATCATCTTGATCAAGTTGACGAGAGCTGGTTTTGCTTCCTCTTTCCTGCCTTGTGAGTCATTTATAGATTTTTCTGCCAGGCTAACCTCAACTCTCTCATGTGTTGAGGGTGAAAACTTCAGTCTTCCTGTCCATCTGTCAATTCAGGGTCTGTCAGTTCAGGGTATACATCGACCTAGGATAAGGGCGAGCCCTGGGGTTTTACAGTGTGACCGGACCCTGGGGTTTGTTAATTACTGCTCCTCTTTTCTTCCGGAGTAATTGTTCCTTTGTTTTCGGATTGTGGGGGCGACAGGGTGTTTTTCTTTTCTTCTCTTTTTTCTTTTTAATGTTTATTTATTTATTTTGAGAAAGAGAGACAGAAAGAGTATGAGCAGGGGAGGAGCAGAGAGAGAGGGAGAGAGGATCCCAAGCAGGTTCCGCACTGCCAGATGTGGGATCGATGCGGGACTTCATCTCACAAACCGTGAGATCACGACCTGAGCTGAGATCAAGAGCCGGATGTTTAATCAACTGAGCCACCCAGGCTCCCCAAGACTGTCTTTCAAAGACCGTTTTCACCCAGATTCACACTTCAGTTGACAATGTGATCAAGAAGTATGGTCTTGGGGCGCCTGGGTGGCTCAGTCAGTTAAGTGGCGGACTTTGGCTCAGGTCATGATCTCATGGTTTGTGGGTTCAAGCCCCGCGTCGGGCTCTGTGCTGACAGCTTGGAGCCTGGAGCCTGCTTTGGATTCTGTGTGTCCCTCTCTCTCTCTCTCTCTCTCTCGCTGCCTCTCCCTTGCTCACACTGTCTCTCTGTCTCTCTTTCAAAAATAAATAAACATTAAAAAAAAAATTAAAAAAAAAAGAAGTGTGGTCTTTCCCTAGGCTTCTCAGAGGCATGAACACCAAAACTAATGCAGTGCTAAGAACAGATAATATAGATACAGATATATTTTTTATTTTGCTTTGTTGAGATGCATTTTTAAGTTTTTTCTTTGTCTTTACATAGTGTGTGTAATGCTTCTCGAATGCAGGAAGCTTATGTTCAAACACTGGCCTCTCTGTGTTTTAGTTTGACATCTTCGTAGTGAAAAGGGCCGATTATAGAATTATATATTTATGTGATACAGTGATGGACAACCCCTTTCTCCTCCTCTCCTCTTCCTTCTTCAAATGCAGGAGGCATTCTTAGCTTGAGGTCCATTCAAGAATAGGCCAAGTCTTGAATGTGGGCCGTTGGTCATAGTTCCTGGACCTGTGCTATAACTTACGGGTGAGCATATGCAGACAGAAAAGAACCCAATGAACATGCCTTCAGTCCTCTAATTACCTTCTGCTTTCTGGCAACAGGCATCCCACAGATACGTGCTCTTTCTGTGGTTTGGATCAGTTCATCTTCCATTCTGGTTTTTTTTTTTTTTTGTTTTGTTTTTAATGTTTATTTATTTTTGAGAGGGAGAGAGAACACAAGCAGGGCAGGGGCAGAGAGAGAGACACAGAATCCGAAACAGGCTCCAGGCTCTGAGCTGTCAGCACAGAGCCCAACGCGGGGCTTGAACCCATGAACCGTGAGATCGTGACCTGAGCTGAAGTCAGACCCTTAACCGACTGAGCCACCCAGGCGCCCCGCATTCTGTTCTTTTAAAACCGAAGGTGCCTTTCTGTGTCCACTGCTCACAATGCTTGTGGATCCCCTACATCTCCAGCCCCCTTCAGGCGGACACTCTCTACATTATAATTGTACTTGCTTTTATCTCCAGATACCTGTGTTGAATTTGCCCTGGGTAAATACTTCCCTTGCTGTGAATAAGTCATTAAAATTCTGAACCTTGTTTGGCCCTGGATCCTTATCCGTTTGAACAATACTCACCTAGGTGGATGGCTCATGGGAGGCAAAGGTATGTGAGTTAATGACCTGGATACAGAAGAACCCTGGCCCAGCAGTGAGGGAGTGGAGGAGGTGGGAGAGAGCCAGGAGGCCCCCCACCAAGGTCCCGCCTTCTGCCAAGAATCTCGTTTGAAATTGCCAATCCTCATGACCTGCTCTGGAATTTTTACCATCAGGAAGTCCCGCCTTTGTGGTGGACAATGAAGGGTGGGGCGTGGTGCGCTTGTACCTGTGTGGGGGTGCGGGGGACAATGCTCATCAATCTCATTTATTGGCTCAGGAGATTCCTGCGTCTGGAATCGCATTCTCTGTAGAGCCAGGGTTGGGGCCTGGGCTCTGGAATCCGGGTTGTGTGAAGACTAAGTAATTGCAAAACTGCCCCCAGCAAGTAAGCAATCTATAAAGATAATTACGAGGTTGCGTTTCTGCTTCCAGACTTTAAAAATGGGGCCGATGGAGGTTAAAGGTCAGCTCTACCAGCGCCCCTCGGTCCTCTCAGTCTGTAGATTCAGCTGGACTCGCCGTTGGGATCGTCTGGGAATGGAATTATTCCTAATTCCAAAAGGGTTGACCCATCACCGGCAGCCTTCAGCGAGAGGCACTTTTGTTTGTCTGACTGTCCCTGTGTTTTCTCAGAATTCGGATTAAAAAAAAAAAATCTCAGAAATCAAATTAAAGCAATCATACAGACGATAAAAGATCCCCAGGAAGGAACTGTGTTTCATCAACTGTCCCGCAGAGCGCGCCCAGCTGTGCTGCGCAGGGCGTCGGAGCCCCAGGACCGACCCACCGCGTCCGCTCGCGGACACCTTGGCCGACACCGCGCCCTAGTGGCCGCGGCAGCACAGGGCGCTGAGGATGCGGAAGGCGCGTCCTCACAGACCCGCGCAGCTGGACGGAAAATTCCGCCTGCAGAGGCTTCTCTCTCTTCAGCTGTCTCCTTCCTTGCCCTCTGCCGATGCCTTTTTCATTCCCGCCTCCCCTCTGCACGTCCTCTGCTTTCATTCAGTGGCTGCGGATGGCGTGGCCTGGCTGGGGACCGATTGCCACGGAACAGGGGGGTTTCGAGGTTTTGTTTTGTTTTTTTTTTTTTTTCATGCACGCGGGACACATCTTTATGACAAATTCTAGTCTTTGCACATTTTGTTTTGGGGAGACTTTCTAAACCAATCAACAATACTTTTGAGCGGTTGATGCTGTGTGACCTGTACAACGGTCCTGAGGTGGGAAGGGACTTGGCTCTTAAAAAAAAAATACTGACCTGAAGACGGTGGGGGGAGGGAGAGAAAGTGGGTGGTGGAATGAATACAGGAAATAAGCAATGGGAAGGAGGGTGGGAGGTGAAAGCCAGTGATGGGCAGATTCTGTATTTTGAATGTAATTTTTACTTTTTATTTTCAAAATATATATATTTTTTTATTTCTTTTTGGGACAGAGAGAGACAGAGCATGAACGGGGGAGGGGCATCGAGAGAGAGGGAGACACAGAATCAGAAACAGGCTCCAGGCTCCGAGCCATCAGCCCAGAGCCTGACGCGGGGCTCGAACTCACGGAACGCAAGATCGTGACCTGGCTGAAGTCGGACGCTCAGCCGACTGCGTCACCCAGGCGCCCCTATTTTCAAAATATTTATTAGTGTTTATTCCGAGACAGAGCATGAGAGAGAGCATGAGCAGGGGAGGGACAGAGAGAAAGGGAGCCAGAATCTCAGGCTTCATGCTGTCAGCACGGAGCCCTGAAAGGGGGCTTGGACTGAGTTCATGACCTAGGCCAAGATCAGGAGTTGGATGCTTAACCAGCTGAGCCACCAAGGCGCCCCTGCATTTTGAATTTTATTACGGTACTAGAAAGCCTTGAAGGTGTTTACTTGGCGGAGGCTGGTGGCAGTGAAGGGGTTTTCAGGTGATGACAATGACTTTGGTGGTTGGGGGAAAGATGGGCTGCGGGAGGGCTAAGTGTGAGCTGGGAGCCCATCAGGGGGCCCCTGGGTTGTGTGGGTGAGAAATGGATGGAGGGGTGGGGGGGGCAGCCCTGTGGACTTGGAGGGAGTTCCCAGATGCTTTGGAGACGGACTTGCTTTATTGCATCCACAGTAGGGTTAGGACTGTCCATCCTTCTGAGCAGCTGGGAGGATTCACTAAGATTAGAAACCGCCTGGCAGGGGAGGGGGGCTTGGACCGTGAGTTCCGTCGGACAAGTGGAGTTTGAGAGGTTGAGTAGATGGTAGAACATAAGGGGAGGAGGTCCGGGCTCTTTTGGCGACAGGTAACAGAACCTAGAGGAAGGGTTCTTTCTTCTTTCTTTCTTTCTTCCTTCCTTTCTTTCTTTTATTTATTTTATTATTATTTTAAAAAAAAAAATTTTTTTTTTTCAACGTTTATTTATTTTTGGGACAGAGAGAGACAGAGCATGAACGGGGGAGGGGCAGAGAGAGAGGGAGACACAGAATCGGAAACTGGCTCCAGGCTCTGAGCCATCAGCCCAGAGCCCGACGCGGGGCTCGAACTCATGGACTGCGAGATCGTGACCTGGCTGAAGTCGGACGCTTAACCGACTGCGCCACCCAGGCGCCCCTCTTTTATTTATTTTAGAGAGAGAAGGGGGTGGAGAGAGAGAGAGAGAGACAGAGAATCTCAGGCAGGTTCTGCACTGTCAGTGCAGAGCCCAGTGCGGGGCTCGAACTCATGAAACGTGAGATCCTGACCTGAGCTGAGATCGAGTCAGACGCTTAACCGACTGAGCCACCTGGGTGCCCTGAGGAAAGGTTCTTTTGAAAGGTTCTGAGTTTTCCCCTGGGGTCCAAGCACTGGGTTCAGTGGGGCCTCTGGAAGGGAGTGGGGGGACCCAGGCAGCCTCCACTCCGTTCTCTGTGTATCTGCCTGATCGTCCTTCTTGCTATACCGTCTGCTTGGAAGGCCCTGTCCCCCGCCGGCCCCCGGGTGGCTGGCTCCTGCCATCCCTTTAAGTATCTGCTCAAATCCTGACAAGGGGGACTCCAGAGCTTTGGCCTAAGCTTCTCTGGCTCACATCACTCCATGGATTTCTTTTATGGCTTTTATCACAGTTTCATCTACCTGTCTGTTGACTTCACATTTATTTTGTGGGAGCTTCCCCGCTTGATTGCCAGCTCCAAGAGAGCAGAAGGCCCTGCTTTCTTCACTGCCGTGCTTGAGCCTTAGTACGGTTCTGGCCCAGAGCAGTCACTTCACACAGACGTGGATTATGAAATCCGCTCCTGGGTTCCTTAGAGTGCCCAGCGCCACTATGAACACATTGGACGTGCCCGTAAATACCTAGGGATTAATTTCATGCCTGAAGACTCCTTGGCCACAGAAGAAAAGGATGACTGATTCTCTTTCTGCAGGAAAGTGGGCTGGACAGGGACTCAGGGAGGGGGCAGCGGCCCAAGTCAGGGCACAAGAGCATCAGGACCCTAGACAGCAGTGACCCGGTGGTGAACAGCCCTGTGCCTGTGACACCCCGCCCCACCTCCAGATCCTCTTCTGGTCAGAGATGTCTTTAAAGGCAAGACTGATGTGAACAGACAGTTTGACTTGTAGGCTTTTGCGATGTATTTTATTTTTACATTTTATTTATATATATATATATTTATTTATTTATTTTTTTCAACGTTTATTTATTTTTGGGACAGAGAGAGACAGAGCATGAACGGGGGAGGGGCAGAGAGAGAGGGAGACACAGAATCGGAAACAGGCTCCAGGCTCCGAGCCATCAGCCCAGAGCCCGATGCGGGGCTCGAACTCACGGACCGCGAGATCGTGACCTGGCTGAAGTCGGACGCTTAACCGACTGCGCCACCCAGGCGCCCCTTATTTATATATTTATGTAGTGCACACGGGAGAGGGGCAGAGAGAAGGAGAGTCAGAATCCCAAGCAGGCTCCATGCCATCAGCACAGAGCCCGATGAGGGGCTTGAACTCATGAGCTGTGAGATCATGACCTGGGTCGAGATCAAGAGTCGGATGCTTTTGCGATTTAGACCTGGAAATAGGATGTCCTAACAATGGTGACGGCTGAAGGATCTAGCAAATGTATAAGCAGGGGCTGTTTTTTTTTCCTGTTCTCCACCCCCTTTAAGAATAGATCGATAAAGCAATACCTATCAAAAGAACACCAGCATTGTTCACAGAGCTAGAACAAACAATCCTAAAATTTGTATGGAACCAGAAAAGACCCCAAATAGCCAAAGCAATCTTGAAAAAGAAAACCAAAGCAGGAGGCATCACAATCCCGGACTTCAAGCTATACTACAAAGCTGTAATCATCAAGACAGTATGGTACTGGCACAAAAACAGATCCATGGAACAGAATAGAGAACCCAGCAATGGACCCACAAAAGTATGGCCAACTAATGCTTGACAAAGCAGGATAGAATATCCAATGGAAAAAAGACCGTCTCTTCAGCAAGTGGTGCTGGGAAAACTGGACAGCGACATGCAGAAAAATGAACCTGGACCACTTTCTTACACCAGACAAAAAAATAATCTCAAAATGGATGAAACACCTAAACATAAGACAGGAAGCCATCAAAATCCTAGAGGAGAAAGCCTCTTTGACCTCGGCTGCAGCAACTTCTTACTCAACACATCTCCGGAGGCAAGGAAACAAAAGCAAAAATGAACTACTGGAACCTCATCAAAATAAAAAGCTTCTGCACAGTGAAGGAAACAATCAGCAAAACTAAAAAGCAACCGACAGAATGGGAGAAGATACTTGCAAGCGACCTATCAGATAAAGGGTTCATATCCAAAGTCTATAAAGAACTTCTCAAACTCAACACCCCGAAAACAAATAATCCAGTGAAGAAATGAGCCGAAGACATGAATAGACGCTTCTCCAAAGAAGACATCCAGATGGCCAACCAACACTGCTGGTGTTGGATCTCTTTTGCACTGCTGGTGGGAATGCAAACCAGTGCAACCACTCTGGAAAACAGTATGGAGGTTCCTTAAAAAACTAAAAAAAGAACTACCCTATGACCAGCAATTGCACTACTAGGCATTTATCCACAGGATACAGGTGTGCTGTTTCGAAGGGACACATGCACCCCCATGTTTATAGCAGCACTATCAACAATAGCCAAAGTATGGAAAGAGCCCAAATGTCCATTGATGGATGAATGGATAAAGAAGATATACATATATATATATATATATATATAATATATATCATATATATATCATATGATATATATATATGATATATATATATATGTATTCTTTATCCATTCATACAGAATGAATACACACAATACATACACACACAATACTCACACAATACATACACACACAATGGAGTATTACTCAGCAACCAAAAAGAATGAAATCTTGCCATTTGCAACTATGTGGATGGAACTGGAGGGTATTATGCTAAGCAAAATTAGTCAGTGAGAGAAAGACAAATATCATATGACTTCACTCATATGAGGACTTTAAGATATAAAACAGGTGAACATAAGGGAAGGGAAGCAAAAAGAGTACAAAACCAGGGAAGGGGACAAGACATTAAGAGACTTTTAAATATGGAGAACAAACAGAGGGTTGCTGGAGGGGTTGTGGGAGGGGGCATGGGCTAAATGGGGGAGGGGCACTAAGGAATCTACTCCTGAAATCAGTGTTGCACCATGTGCTAACTTGGATGTGAATTAAAACAAAAAAGAAAATAGTTTGATAAATAATTTCACCTGACAAATGTGAAGTGAAGAAAAAAATCTAACCCACCATCTTTCGGGACTCCAAGTGAAACCCACTGCTGACCCTGAGGAGTCAGGGTCCGTCATTCTCGAAGGCACCCCAAACACCCTGGGTCCCTAATGGAGGAATTGAGCCTATTCCCCACTCCGGCCTTTGTCGCCTAAGTGTCTTACAGGAAACCGATTCCTTCCACGCATGGTTGTGTGCCGTGTGTGACTTGAGGCGCCTCTGACACAGGGCCACCCAACCCCTAACAGATCCCAACTGCTCTAACCGCATGCTTGAAACGTCCACCATTTGTCTACAGGAGACAGAACTCTCTGGAAAGCGCCATCTTTACTTGCAGGCATGTCTGGGTAGCATAATCACCTTAACTATTTACTTTTTCACCCAAGAGCGGGATTCCAAAGAGACTGGAAGAAACAGAGCAGTGGATTCCATCACTAAATGGACGCGGGTTGGGGCGTCTTTCTGAGGGCAGCCACCACCCCGTTGGACCCTCCCTTCTTCCACCGTGGGTTAAGTTTGAGCAGGGCCCTGGGTGGCTCTCTGCCCCGGCAAGGGACTGTGTGCCGGTCCCCACTCCTGCCAACTGTGAGGAGCCTGGTGCGTGTGGGGAACAGGAAGTGAGACTCCTGGGCTCCTTGGAGATATGTTTGCACAGCCAGTGACTTTCCCTTTGTCCCTTTGCACTTGCTACCCTTGCCCTAGCAGCGACACACCTTCTCACTGGAGCAGGGGGACAAAAAAGAGGGGGGGTTCGGGACACAAAGGTGAGATGCTTGTGCTTTATTGAAGGGAGCCAGGCTGGGGACACAGTGAGGGAAGCGTCTGGGGAGCAGCAGGGACTTCGGCAGCTGGAGACCTTCAGCTTCTGAATCCTAAGCACACAGTGGGCTTCTTATGATTTTGTCCTAAAACACACACAAAAAAACCCCCCAAGACAGTGGCGAGTGAACCTCAGAGGTCGACCGAGATGACGAGACGCAGGAACTTCAATGTCAACGAAGAGGCTCGGTGGGTCTGGGAAGAGCTGAGCTTGTAAGCGTTTTTGATTGTTTTGATTATTTATTTTGAGAAAGCGACGGGGAGAGAGAGAGCAGGGAAAGGGCAGAGAGAGAGCGAGAGAGGCAGGGAGAGAATCCCAAGCAGGCTCCGTGCTCCTGTGATCTGAGGAACGGTGAGATCAGGACCTGAGCCAAAATCAAGAGCCGGACGCTTAACTGACTGAGTCACCCAGGTGCCCCTGCAGAAGCCTCTTAAAAAGGGGGAGGGGACTGAGCCTGCTTCCCCAGGGATATTTGCACTGGGCCAGAAAAGGCTCCAAAAAATGGTCCCAGGCTGCACCCAAGCGAGGGGGGAGATCCGCTCTCAGACTTCGTGAGTCAAGGAAGCTGGGTACCGTGAGCTTTAAGATGCTCTCCTTGGCCTTCTGAGGAAGCGTGTCCACCAGCCTCTTCAGCTGGATCCCCGCGTCTTTCATGCCCGCGTCTGGCAAGAAAGGTTCAACGGCGGCCTCGTAACTGGAAAGCGTGCCCGTGAAGAGGGTTTCCATGACGTTTAGAAAGCTCTGGCAGACCTCTGCAGAAGCTGAAGCATAGAAAAGAGAGAGCACATGTGTCCGGGCCCTTTTCCAAGCTGGCAGGGCCCCTGGCCGGGCCAGTCCCCAGATGTAAGTGGCCGGGCCTGTCAGCAAGAGATAGCAGCCTTTTCGTCGAAGGGATGCGTTGAATGGGAGATCTGGTGGTGCTCCAAGGAGTTGGCTCTTTGGCGCCGCGGGGTTCCTTCCCGAGTTGCAGCCTTCTGCGGCTTGTCTGAGCCTCCTGGCACCTCCTGGGCTGGGGCGGGGCGGGGTGCCATGTGTGCCTTCTGCGAGTTCTAGGCAGAGGGCTGATGGGAGGAGGTGCTGACCTGATCTTTTATGCAACGTGGGGTCTGGGGAGAGGCTACTGAGGGCTTCGGTTGTCCCACCAGAAATGTGCCTCTTACCAAGGGTGAGTGATGATCTCAGCTGCTCGCTCCTGGGACGGGGAGGGGAGTGGCAGAGTCAGGCTCTGGCGGAGTCAGGCTCTAGCCAAGTGCAAGCCCTTGAACTTGGCCTGGAAGAGGCGCTGGGCCCTGTGGTGTGCACTCACCTGCCCACAAGCCTCTTGCTTCCCTTCCTGGCCCCATTATATTCCCTTCACCCAGAGTGCTCCCCAGTTGTGCTCCCCCTTTAGGCTCCTGCTCCCAGGAATGTGGGGGAGAGTCACCGTTTCCTACGCCCTACTTGGCCCTTCTTCCCATGGAGTCTCAGTCCCCGTCCTTGAATTTTCTGCCTGTGTGCAAATTCGGCTTCCCCGCCTGGAATCCGGGCACCCCCAAGTGGCCGCTCCAAGTCAAGCCCTCTCCAGAACTTTGAGCCCTGCTTTGCAACTTACTGTGTCATCTGGCAAGTATCTTTATCTTTGTGTGGCTCCATTTCTTCATCTGTAAAATGGGAATCATACCCCTATTTCATAGGATTATTGTAAGAATGAAAAGCGGGGGGCGCCTGGGTACCTCAGTTGGTTAAACGTCTGACTTCAGCTCAGGTCATGATCTCATGGTTCACGGGTTCCAGCCCCGCGTCGAGCTCTGTGCTGACAGCTCAGGGCCTGGAGCCTGCTTCGGATTCTGTGTCTTCCCCTCTTTCTGCCTCTCCCCCACTCACACTCTGTCTTTCTCTCTCTCAAAAATAAACATTAAAAAAATTAAAAAATAAAAATCTTTTTGCTTCTTTGCTCATGAAAAGGAGTAGAAGAGGTTGATACAGAGTGAAAAACAGGTAACTCAGTTCCCAAAAGATCAGGGGGATTCAAGAGAAGTAGGATCCACCTTCCTCCCTTCCTTCTGTCCCTCCCTTCCTGGTTCCCTCTTCCCTCTCTCTCCCTCTCTCTCATTCCTTTCCTCTTAGTGACGGCTGCAACTATTCAGAGACTCCTTATCCTTCTGGAGGAGGACAAAAATGTTTAGAAAACTCCACTCTGGGTTGGCAGTTTCCCAAAGGGAAGATCCCTTTCTAGAATATTCCTCTCTGCCCAGAATGGGAGACCTTGCCTTTGCTTGGGTTTCTTTTGGAGACATGGGGCTCTATAGCTCTTTCTAGCCTCTTTGGCTCCCAGAGTAGCGTGGAGACCCCAAACCTGAAGGCTTCACTGTACCAAGGTCTCTTGGCGTCTTGGGGGTTCTCCAAGACTGGGCTCTGAGAAGCTCATTATTCCTATTCTGTTGGTCATTGAACACACATCCATACTGGATCTCCTCCAGCCCTGCCTCCAGTCTGTTCTGACTCTGGAATTCTGAGGTTGTTGGATATAGAAGATGGGATCCTTTCCTGGTTTCCCCACAGGTTCAGGGTGCTCCCCAAGTTCCCAAGATGGGCTTGTTCACAGGCCAAGACTCCTGGCTGGGAGTCAACCTTCCAGTAAAATAGGTGCCCCCTCTCCTGAGCACAACCGGGTGGCAGCGAGGGTTCCTGAGCTGGGCTTGGGGAAGAGGGGCTCTGGGCACTCACCAAGACTACAGCAGAGAGCCAGGGTGACCAGGGCAAGAGTCATGGCGAGCTTCATGGTGGTCAGGAGGCTGGTGAGTGAGGCGCTGGCTTGTCTCTGGGTCCGATGGTCTCGTGTGAGGTGTGCTCAACTGGGGTGCCTTCTTAAATAATCCAGGCTGCACTTGGAGGGAGGGAAGAGGGCAGGGCCTGGGCTCCACTGATGGGACCACACTATTTACTTGGGCATCAGCTTGGTGGGAAAAGTAAATGTTCTTTTTGCTCAACCCGGTTTCTTTCTCCATTGAAACTGAGCTCACACAATGGGGCACTCGGTCAGGGGAAACCCAGAGTTCCATGTGGAGGCCACAAGGGGACCCAGGTGAGAGGGCACGGAGCCCTGGTTGCCTGTGCCACTCTCTTTGAACTTGAGCACGGGAGCAGTCTAGATCAACAGAGGCAATTAGAGTCCACCTGGACCCATCGCTCCAGGAGAAACCGAGGTCTTAGGCTCATCCCACAAGGTGCGACAGGAATGGGGCTCAGGACTTTGGATACTCCATTGGGCTTCTCTCACTGCCTCTCGAAGGAAGGCGGCTGGGGATGTCGCATGGACCAGAGCATCTTCATGATCAGACTTGGGGGAGACCCTGGACTGAAGCATGTTGACAGATAATGGCCTTCTCCAGAAAGCCCACGAGAAACCCAAGCCTCAAATCCGCCTGGAGAATGCACTGCTCGGGGCTGGGTCTGTTCCCACCCGAAACTGCTCTTAAGTCCTGCCCTCCTGGTGGCCAAATCCATGGGCACTCTGTTCATATCTCGCTTGGCCTCTTTTTTTTTTTTTTCAACGTTTATTTATTTTTTGGGACAGAGAGAGACAGAGCGTGAACGGGGGAGGGGCAGAGAGAGAGGGAGACACAGAATCGGAAACAGGCTCCAGGCTCTGAGCCATCAGCCCAGAGCCTGACGCGGGGCTCGAACTCACGGACCGCGAGATCGTGACCTGAGCTGAAGTCGGACGCTTAACCGACTGCGCCACCCAGGCGCCACTCGCTTGGCCTCTTAATGGCCCTGACCCTTCTGACCTTTTCCTTCTTGCACTGTTCTCTCTCCTGTGCTCCCAAGGCTTTCTTTCCTGCTTTCTTTCCAACCATCCTTGTTCTCGAGACATTTATTCTTTACCAATGGCACTTACGTATCATCAGCTCCAGACTCTGGCCGTAGCCCCTTCTCACCTCCCTCTGCCACACCTGTGGCTGCTCCCTTCCTTCTCCAGTGCACCTGCCTTAGGACACAGGCTTGGCCTGGTAAAGCCAACTCTTAAACGGCCTCCCATCCGGACTTGCCCTCATCGGGAAGGCCTGTAGAACGATCTTTCTAAAACCAGCTGATCGTGTCCTCTGTCTTGAAACCCTTTGAAAGCATCCATTTGCGGACAGGGTAAAATTCAAGTGCGATCTACACTGCTTTTGCTGACCACTTAGCCTCATTCCGCCACTTCCCTGCCTAGTGATTTAACCCTATGTTAGTATTTGTGGATGTGGGAACATTCCGTGTGTTTCTTCATGCCTTTCTACCTTTTCACAAAGGATGCCTCGTGCCTGGAATACATACCTCCCGTCTTGTCTACTTCTCCAAATCCTGTTTGTACTTCAACATTCGGTCAAATGCCCATTCATTGATTTCGTGTTGAGCACCTATGTGCCAAGCATTGTGTTAGGGGGTGGGGAATGGGGTGGGCCCCTTGCAGGGGCCCCCTGCCAAGGTCTGTATGCTCAGAGTCCTGGGAAGCTCTGGAAGAGGTTTCTTTTTTTTTTTTTTTTAATGTTTTAAATTTTTGTTATTTAAAAAAAATGTTTATTTATTTATTTGGAGGGGGGTAGGGCCAGGGGGAGAGGGGAAGAGAGAGAGAGAATCCCAACCAGCCTTCGAGATGAGCCTGAAGCGGGGCTCGATCTCAAGAAACGTGAGCTCATGACCTGAGCTGAAATCAAGAGTCAAACACTTAATCGACTGAGCCACTCAGAAGCCCCTTTTTAATGCTTTTTAAAAATGTGTTAAAATATACATAATACAAAATTTACCATCTTCATCACTTTCAAGTGCACGGTTGAGTGCATTAAATCTATTCACGTTGTTTCGCAGCCGTCCCCACCAGCCATCCCTGTAGCTCTTTTCGTCTTACAAAACTGAAACTGTCCCCATGAGATACTAACTCCCTCTGCGTCCCCAGGCCCTGGCAGTCCCCATTCGGGTATCTGTCTCTGTGATTTTGATTCCTAACTGCCTCATGTATGTGCGATCCCACGGTACTGGTCTTTCTGACGGGCTCATTTCACTTGGCACAATGTCCTCAAGTTCGTCCGTGGAACATATTGCAGAATGTCTTTCCCTTTGAAGGCCGAATAATGTTCCATTGTACGTGCAGACCACATTTTGGCATCCGTTCATCGGTCGGTGGACACTCGGGCTGGGTCCGCATTTTAGCTATTGTGAACAACGCAGCTATGAACGTGAGTGCACAGTCTGGAAGGTTTTAATCTGGAGAGATGTGGTCCGATTTCTCTTTGGATGAGATGACCCTGCCTCTTCTGTGAGGAAGGGCTGGGGGAGGGGTGGGGGTGACAGAGCGGCTCAGCAGAAGGGGCGGTGGGCTTCGGACCAGCTGACCAGCTGATGAGGGCAAGGTGAGGGTCTGAGAGACGCCTGGACAGGCTAGAATAGGGCAGGTGAGACAGAGGGAGGCGACAGAATGAGCCGGGTGAGTTTCTGGCTGGGGCAGCTGGGTGCATGGGGTGCTTTTTTTCCTGACAGCAAGTGCTGGCTACAATAGGGTTGAGGATGGGGGCAGAGTGGAGCCTTCTCCAACCTGCAGCTTTTTTTTTTTTTTTTTAACATTTATTTATGTTTGAGAGAGACAGAGCATGAACGGGGGAGGGGCAGAGAGAGAGCGAGACACAGAATCCAAAGCAGGCTCCAGGTTCCGAGCTGTCAGCACAGAGCCTGACGCGGGCTCGAGCCCACGAATCACGAGATCATGACCTGAGCCGAAGTCGAACGCTTGACCGACTGAGCCACCCAGCCGCACCTCCCCTCCCTCCCCGCCAAAAAAAATAATAATAAAAGGAGAGAACAGGTTTTGGGTTTAGGCTGAGTTGCCTCCCAGGCCCGTCACTCACTAGCTGTAGTATCCCGGGCCATGTCCATCACCCCTCTCTGCCCTGATTTCCCTGTCTGTACAGGGAGCATGATGATATTATCTGTTGTATGTGGCCGCCTCATAAGTGGGGCTGGCATGGAGAATGCGCTCTGTGAATGAACGTTGGTGAGTGTTGTATTTGCACGTCTCCACTGTGAAGCTGCAGGAGGAAGGCCCTTTCTGTTTTGAGTTTCCTTGCTCGAGTCTCCGGGGCACAGAGGATCCTGAGTGAGCCTCCCTGCTTCCGTGCTCGGCCGACGTCATCAGGATGAGCTTTTCCTTTGTCCCACCTACTCTACTCTGTCCATCACATGCGCAGCCATAATGGCTTAGCTGGCTCCCATGTTCCAGACCTGAACCCAAGCCGGGAGATGAGAGCTCACACGAAGAAATGGTAGTTCTGAGGTCCCCCTGTACGGAAGAGAGGCATAGAATACGCAGGCGTATCTTTATATTTATTTTTATTTATTTATTTTGAGAGAGACGGAGAGGGACAGCACGAGCGGGGGAGGGGCAGAAAAAGAGAGAATCCCAAGCAGGCTCCACGTTGTTAGCACGGAGCCCAACGTGAGACTCGAACCCACGAAACTGTGAGATCATGACCTGAGCCGAAATCAAGAGTTGGACACTCAACCGACTGAGCCAGCCAGGCGCCCCTCAGGGCCTGTCTTTCTGTCCCCTGAGTCATAGGGTTGTAGAGCGAGGGTCTCTCCGTGTTTTCTTCCCTGAACCAGCTGTCAGATAGGGAGGGCTTCCTGAATACATGGTGTGGCCACTTGGTGGCACAGCCCAGTGGCTGTGCAGAGAATGACCTGATGAGTGTCATCAAGACAGTCCTAGGGGTGGCTCAGAGGGTCAAGCGTCTGACTTCGGCTCAGGTCATGATCTCGCGGTTCATGGGCTCGAGGCCCGCGTCGGGCTCTGTGCTGACAGCTCAGAGCCCGGAGCCTGCCTCAGATTCCGTGCCTCCCCCTCTCTCTGCCCTTCCCCCACTCGCGCTCTGTCTTGTTCTCTCTCTCTCTCTCAAAAAATTAATAAACATTAAAAAAAAAGACAGTTCATCGGGTCAAGAATCTTAAAAGTGCAGCGTTTGTGAAAGACTTCAGTCTGTGCTCTTCTCCACAGTTTGTTGTGGGGACAGTGCGTGTCTTGTTCTCGCTCCCGCCATCTCTCTCTGGATGCTCCTTTTCCAGTTCCTCTGTTACTCCATATTCCTTTTTTCCCTCCCCTCCCTTCCCTCCTCTGTACTCTCTTCCTGGGCACCTCATCCGTGCTCACAATTTCAGTTACCTCCTATGTTGAGACGACTCCCTAATTTATATCCCCCCCCCCCCCCCCCCAGCATTCTTGGAGTTGCAGCCTTGACCATCCAATGCCTGCTGGACATCCCCATCCAAATTTTTCAAAAGCCTTCAAACTCACTTTGTACAAAGTCAGACTTACGATCTTTGCTCCTAAGCCTGGTAAACCTTTCCCCAGGATTCCGTATCTCAGCAAATGACCTCACCACCCAATTGGTCACGCAACCCGGAGACACATCTTTGATGCCTCACCCTCCCTGGGGCCATCTTGACACAGCCTCATGTCACCATCAAGTCCATGGGTTTGGACACAACTCTGATGGTGTCCTTCTCGCTGTTCTCTGAGGGGCCTTTCAGATCTGTCAGTCTACCACCCAGGTCCTTCTCTTCCTCGTCCAACTCCCTCTGGGGCCATCAGGTCCAGGCATCACAGCGGGGTCCTGAAGCTTTATTTAGTTTGCTTATTTCCCTCTGCTTTGGGGATATCACAGATTCATGATAGGTTTATTTGAGGGGCCACTTACCTAAGAGGCAAGAAACCCACTGAAAGCTGAAAATAAAAAGCTGTTCATTATTAAAACAAAACAACCCCCGCACCCCCCCCCCCCTCCCATGATATTAAACATCACCTTCCTTCTGGGTCTGACTCCATGATCCAGTGATCTGGTCTCTTGAGGCCAGCCCATCATTCAGGCTCAGTTTCAGGTGTCTGTGTCACATGCCCCTTGGGGACTCACAAAGTGTGGCTGATGGTTCTGATACAGGCAAGAAAGGTGAGCTGAACCCCCACCCCCACCCCACCCGGGGTACCCTAAAACCCTCCCAGTGCTGCCCCTAGAGGGTCCCTCTCTGAGCCAGCAGTGGACATGGCTGGGGCTGCAGTGATGGCAGCAGGGACCCGTGGGTCTCCCAGCCCATCACCCACAGCCTCGGACTCTGTTGTCTACATCTTACCTTCATGGTTCGGGGTCCTGGGAACAGAATAGCTGGTTCCTGGGTCTTTGAGGAACTTAGCATCTAATATCTTCCCTGCCATTAAGAGGGTCTCATGCGGCCCTTACTCAACCTCACGGACAATCAGCCCTTGCTGTTCCCGGGGCAATGGTTTCCCAGGCCCAGTGGGGTGGGGTGGCGGGGGTCGGGGGGTGGGCATTGACCTTCAAGGTATGGGGTTGGGGGTTCATCTCAGTTCTGAGTGGGGCCACCACCAAGCATTCCAGGACAGGCTTTTCCATCTTGGTCCTTGGGAGAGCCCTGCTTGGCAGTGAGGGGCATTTCTCTCCCCTGCCCAGGAACGTATAGAGCAACAACTTCTTTGCTGTGTGCGACAGTTAGGCAAAAAGTGTTGGGGGGGGCTCAGTTTCTTAGACTATAACACCTGCTCCTCAAATCCTTAAGCACCACACACTGAGCTCCAGGCCAGAACCCTCCAGCCTGCCTTAGCATGTGGTGAGGGCTGGGAGCCACTGTTTCTGGCTACATTGGGCAGTGGCCCGGTCACTGTGCAAAGATAAACTGAGGGAAAGCAAGCCACTCGGTTATTAGCACTGCAGGCATGGCAGTGAATTTGTATGCTTCCTGCCAGCGCTCCCCGTGTCCCCCAGCTGAAACCGTGGCCTGTGTTGGCTGTGCCTGGGTCTGTGTTTGTCCTGACCCCTAGGTTGCTGGAGATTCAGGGGCAGGGCCAGGGCCAGGGCTCAACCTTCCCTGACTCCAGCTTGGAGGGTATGCCTGGCTGTGGGCCAGAAAGAGGCTCAGTCAGAACCTGAAGGTCCTGGGGGATCTGGAAGTCCAGCCTGGGGACTTGGACCGTGAGGCCCTAGGTCTGCTGGTGTTCCCCACATGCGCTCAGGGGGCTTCTGGCTCCGTGCTTGTTCTCCAGACAGCTCCTGGGCAGAGCAGATTTTCCCTTATGGGTTTGTTCTCTTCTCTCTTGGTGTCTCTGAGGACTGATCGCTGCATTGACCCAGAGGGCCTGGCAACTTCTGGACATTCCAGCCATTTTGGCCACAGGCCCTGATGCCTAAGACTCGTGCGTTTTTAGAATGTTCCCCGCCCCCCGCCTCAGTTATCATGTATCTGCTGGCTCCAAAATATTTTTAAAAATCCTCAAAGTTGTAACTAATGAATATGTACCTGCGTAACATCATTTCAACTAGCTTACTGTGACTCAGCTCAACTATAGCATGGCGTCATGCAGGAGCAGTAAAGTTTAACTTGTATGAACAAAATGCATAATGTAGTCTCAGGATCAGAATTATAAAATTTATACAGACCCTTTCAAAAGTTTATAGGCAAAATCAAACATAGTGTGAGAAGTGTGTGTATTTTAACGTGTTTGATACGACGTGGGGTTGGAGTGTCACAACTAGGAGGGCCTTGTGTCCCGCTCTCCCAATACCTGCAGCTGTGTGGTCATAGCAGAGCACAACCACCATCAGAACAGGAAGAGAGGGATCAGAAGAAATGCCCGAGTTTGTCTCTTGTCCCATCCCCTGATCTATAGATAGAACCTTCCATTGGCCAACCAGCTGATATTCAGCCAGCGAGGGAGCCCCACTTTTGTGGTCCTCAGAGGTCAGCTGCCTGGGGGCACAGAGCAGATCAGAGAAAGGTAGAGAATGGATGCGTGGGGTGAGTGTCAAACAGAGAATAACCCGCACATAATGGTCTCATTCTATACATACAGCTCTGGATCTTGCTTTTTTCACTTAATATTATCTGTCAGATTGGGGCACCTGTGTGGCTCAGTCCATTAGGCGTCCGACTCTTGGTTTTGGCTCAGGTCATGATCTCATGGTTCATGAGTTCAAGCCTCGAGTCGTCGGGTTCTGCTCTGGCATTGTGGAGCCTGCTTGGGATTCTGTCTCTCTGTCCCTCTCATTCTCCCCTCCCTTGCTCCCGCTGTCTCTCAAAATAAAGAAATAAACATTTGAAAACAAAAATGTTATGTCTTGGATATCTTTAAAAAAAATTTTTTTTTTCAACGTTTATTTATTTTTGGGACAGAGAGAGACAGAGCATGAACGGGGGAGGGGCAGAGAGAGAGGGAGACACAGAATCGGAAGCAGGCTCCAGGCTCCGAGCCGTCAGCCCAGAGCCCGACGCGGGGCTCGAACTCACGGACCACGAGATCGTGACCTGGCTGAAGTCGGACGCTCAACCGACTGCGCCACCCAGGCGCCCCGTGTCTTGGATATCTTTTGAAACTCTGGCACTTACAGATGCACTTGATTTTTTTTTTTTTTTCAAATTATAGAATATCCCTCTGTAGGATGCAGTTCAATTTGAGCTACCAGTACCTTATTGATGGATGCCTGTAATTTTCACAGTTTTTCCCATACAAACCACAAGCACGCCTCCTTCTGCCCTGGGGGCTTCCCCCGTAGGACAGATGCCTGGATTCAGATTTGCTGTCATTCTCTAGAGGCGCCAACTCCCCAGGCTGGAGTCTGTCTGTTCCAGCGGCAGAGGGGTGGTTGGTGAGTGTTCGGACTGCGGTGGTGAGAGCAAGAGGGTATGTGTGGGTCAGCAACTGTTCTGATTCTCCATGGGGATCTCGGTCACTTTCCTGGTGCAAGTTGTCCCTCAGCCCCAGGCCTGGGCAGGGGCCAGCAGAAATGTCTCCTGGACTGCTGAGAGCATCCTGTGGGTGCAAATCGCCCACTCCTGCTGGAAGGGATCGGGTGTTAGCGGTTTCTGGAGGCTGAACCTGAGAGTTTCAGGGAGGGGTGAGGGTGAGTCAGGCCATGACCTGCTGAGCATCAGAGCGCCTTCTTGGGGTGCTGGGGACGGCCAGGCAGGCAGATGTGCTGAAACTTAGGGGGTGGGAAGGTGGAGCAGGGCTGAGAGCTGGGGCTTTTCCCACGGAGCCTGGGAGAACCTTGCTCTGGGACAAGCTCCCCTGAGGGGTGGGGACCATCAAGTTGATGGAAGTCCCTGTTCTGCGGGGTGGTAACCGGTTGCCCTTCACTTAGACTCTGGGGATTTGGGGGGTTAACACGACATGTAACACGATTCACTTCTTGACATTTCCCAGAAAGCTTGCTCCCTTTCTTGCTTAATTCTGCAGGTTCTTTGTTCTGGGCTGAGTCACGCAAATCCTGCCTTTTGTGTGTGTTCTCTCTCACCTTCCCTGCCCTGTGACTGTTCCCACTGCAAAGTTGGCGTGTCACGGCTCAGGCCCCTCTGGGTGGGTCATGCGGCCCTGTTCTCCACTGTCATGGGGGACAGGCGCCAATGTGGTCAGCAGACATGGTTGGCCAGCTGCGTGGCTCTGCAGGGCTGCAGCTGTCCTAGATGCACAGGGACGGGGGTGGGGGGTGGGGGGGAGTGGGAAGGAAGGCCACCTTGAGCTCCTTCTGGCTCCTAGTCTGAGGCAAGTGATGTCCCGCCCAGAGGAGCCTGGGGAGCTCCTGGTCTCTGTCCCCCAGACATGGCCTGTGCTGTCCCGTCTGGGCACCACACCACTTTTGGTCCAGCGGGGTTATGCAGGGTTCTCAGACACAGGTGTTCGTGAGATGCAATACCTTCCCCTTGGGACGCCCGGGTGGCTCAGTTTAGCGTCCAAATCGATTTTGGCTCAGCTCAGGATCCCAGTGTCATGGGATTGAGCCCCTCGTCAGGTTCCACGCTGAGTGTGGAGCCTGCTTGGGATTCTCTCTCTCTCTCTCTCTCTCTCTCTCTTTAGGTCTATAGAGTCTACAGGACTTTCCTATATCCATCAACATCTTTTTCTATTTTTATAACTAAAATAGTTATATTCTATATGCTTTATATTTTATGTAATATATATTCCGTAATGTATATTTATCTCACATACATAAACATGTTATATATTGCAAATGATACATAATATCTATCATATTTATATTATAATTAATATGATGTGTAATTTCATTCTCAAGCTTTCATTCTGCTAAGGGGATGAAAACTCAGTCCCTGTCCCCACGGTTGTGCCTAACTTCCAGGGGCTTGTGCAGGACCAAGGCATTGGTGGGGTTTGTGTTGGTGAGGACATCTGGTGCTTGATGTCACCATCATCAGCCCGTCCTTTGTCATTGGCCATCAGCCCATGCAGGCCTCCTCCTGAGCTGGCCCCTGACATCGTCTGTAGGCCTCCAGTCCACTGACTTTCTCTGTCACCTCGGCTCCACTCGTGGGTGCACAGGAACCGGCTGCTGTCCCCGTGCTGTCCCTGGGCTGGGAAGTTCTGCTGTGACACCACCCAAGGCCTGTCTACCTAGATGCATCACACATTTCTTCTCTGGGGGTTCTGCTGTCTGTTCCTGGATTCGTCAAAGCCATCTGGTGTCTCTGTCACTCTGCCACCTCACTAAGGGCAGTGTCTGCAGTGGCTTAGCCGGTAGATTTGACATTCGGAGAGGATCATTTCTTAACACCGCCCTACTCTAGCCAACAAAAATTATTCTCAGCAATCACCGTGAAATAAAATGAATAAGAAAAAAGGCCAGAGAAGAAATTCAGACAGTGATGATTTATTTATTTATCCATCCAGATCAGTTTTCTTTTCTTTTTTTTTAATTTTTAAAATTATGTTTATTTATTTTGAGAGAGAGAGAGAGAGAGCATGAGTCGGGGAGGGACAGAGAGAGAGGGAGGAGACACAGAATCTGAAGTGGGCTCGAGGCTCTGAGCTGTCAATGCAGAGCTCGTCTCAGGGCTTGAGCCTACAAGCCACGAGATCATGACCTGAGCCCAAGTCAGACGCTTAACTGACTGAACCACCCAGGTGCTCCATTACAATCTGACATATTAATAGTTTAAGTAAATACTTATCCAATTAAAAGTCACCAAGAAGTGGGTTAAAAAAAATGCTTATTTATTTATTGTGAGAGAGGGGTGCAGAGACAGAAAAGGAGAGAGAGAATCCCAAGCAGGCTCCATGCTGTCCGTGCAGAGCCTGACTTGGGGTTTGATCCCACGAACTGTGAGATCATGACCTGAGTGGATATCAAGAGCCAGACGCTTAACTGACTGCGCCGCCCAGGCGCCCCAAGAAGTGAGTTTTTATAAAAACTGAAATATATGTCAAAAAAGTACAAAAAAGTAACACAAAAGGATGTCAGACAGTTCTTTAATAAAAGATATTATGATTCTTTGTGATGCGGTTTTGGAGTGGTGGTGGGGGTCCGGAGCCAAAGGCCAAAGTAGGATTCTAGAGACGTCTTTGGTGCAAAAAGGTGATTTTATTAAAGCAAGGGGACAGGACCCGTGGGCAGAAAGAGCTGCGCTGGGGCTGGGAGGAGTGACTGATCGCATACCTGGGAGCTGGGGGAGGTAAAGTCAAGGGAAGTTTCCAAAAGAACTATCATATGCTAAAGAAGACTCACAACAAACTAGAGGCCTTGCTACTGTTGAGCTAAAGTTATTTTTCCCTCTAGCAAAGCATTAACAAGAAGACAGTGGGAAGTCCCTGGAGGAATGTTTTATCCTGCCTGCCCCAAGTAGTTGTCAATGGGCTGCAGGTTACAAAGAAATTTAATTTTATCTGTATTTTCATCTTGCCTTTGTTCCGGTATCAGTACGGAGGGGAGGGGGAAATTGAGTCCATAGGTTTCTGGAGATTGCTTTTTTTCTTGCACATCATTAAGACAGTTGCAAGCTGATGGAGACTCTAGTCCTTCAGGACTGTGATCTGTATCAGTTAACCATTTGTTTTTCCTTTTCCTTTGTTCTTGGGCAGCCTGGAGTGCCTGAGGAAGGTCACATAGATCCCACCTGGGGGTGTGGAGGGTGGTGGGGCGTTAGTTTGTATTTTGCTCTCAGCTTGCCTTGGCTCTCTCATCATTTGGGGAAAAATAAAAACCCTGAAATACCCACAAAAGGTCAAATTTAGGCACCTACTGAATCGTACCACTGCTGTCACGTTTTATTTATTTTTTGAGTTGTTCTTCTAAAACAATCGACAATTGAAAAAAATACATTTTGACTTCAAAGATATTAGAATCCAGTAAAATATTTCCTGTACGGACTAACACTTTCACTTCCCCAACAGAAATATTATACTTTACACTTGTTTACTGTTGTGTTACCCCGCCCTCCCCCCCAAAAGCTCCCAGGTGGTCTCATAGGACGACGGAAAGGAAGCCACTCAGGTTCTATTTCATGGTCTTTACCATCAGTGTTTTGTGGTTCACTTTGAATTCACTGTTTATTTTATTCTATTTTAAAAAAATGTTTATTTGAGAGAGAGCTTGTGGGGAAGGAGCAGAGAGAAAGGGAGAGAGAATCCCAAGCAGGCTCCATGCTGTCAGCACACAGCCTGATGCGGGCCTCAAACTCGCGAACCCCATGAGATCATGATCTGAGCCAAAGTCGGACGCTTAACTGACTGAGCCACCCGAGCGCCCCTGAGTTTATTGCTTAAACGCAGGGAGGATGTAGCCCTCGGGAGCTGGAGACAAGAATCTGGCTCTGAAGCCTGTTCCAAGGATTCTGAACCTTCGCAAACTTGGTCTTGACACGGTTGTGTCATCGGAGACCAACTGTACAACTGGGAGCTCTTAGAAATGACTCCCACGTGGAATACAGTGTTTATTAACAGACAAGCAATACACACGTGCTAACTCGGAGCTCACGCATGCGTTCGGAACACTCAGTAGTCACCACGAGGCTTAGAAGAGTTTTTCAGGTAGCCGTATTTTATCCCTGACATTGTTTAGAGCTGCTGGTGCATGGGGGCGCCTGGGTGGCTCAGTTGGTTGAGCATCCGACTTCAGCTCACGTCATGACCTCATGGTTTGTGAGTTCGAGTCCCCGGTCGGAATCTGGGCTAAGACCTTGGAACCTGTTCAGAGTCTATGTCTGCCCCTCCCCCACTTGCTCTCTCTTTCTTTCTCTCAACAATAAACAAACATCGAAAAAAAAATTATTAGGACTTACGGTGCACGGTGTTAACACTTGCTTTTAGTGGTGTTACCGTGGTGTTTGAATCCTTCTTACTGTGCACACCTGGAGTGGGTGGCCGCCCCTGGTCTCAGCCAGGGACCACCAAAGCTTGGTAACACTTGCTCTTTGCTTCCCAGCCAATCAATCCTTCTCTAGGTGGGAATATTCTGGAAGCCGGGCTCTTTACACAAAATGAGTGCCTGAAGGTCTTTTCATTTGCCTTCCTCTGTCTCAGCCCTTCCTGGGGCCGCCTGAGTCAGGGGAAAAGCCAAAAGAGGAAAGGAAAACGAGGAGAAAAAGAGTACAGGTTAATGCTTCAAAAACTATCCATCGCAAGCAGCCGGCCTGTGCCCCTGGGGAGCCGGGCGGGCACAGGGTGGCTGGTATCCTGCCGTGGTGGTGAGCCCCCGGGTGAGGTTCTCGCTGCCTCTTCAGCATAACACAGGCTGCCCAGGCCCCCGGGCTCAGAGATTCCAGGTGGTTCTCCGCAGCTGTCTCTGGCTCATCCCAAATTTGAACTCCAGGGAAATTCTGCCTCTGTGATCTGGAAGGGCCGCAGGGAACATCGGCTCCATCTGGAGAAGGGCTCTCTGGATGAGGGAGAGACTATAAGTTATGAGAGGTTGCAAACGTGAGGGGCAGAGATGGGACTTGAACCTGAGCACTGTGATGCTCTCTGCTGGGGGGTTGGGGGAGCTCTGCCGTTCTGAACCGCACAGCGGAGCTCCGCCTCTGTGGTTTATGCACCCAGATGCCTAGGAACAGACAGGGTTCTACGCATTTATGCTCTGAATCTCACAGACCCTTGGGGCCTGTAAAAATGCCGAAAAACCAGCATTGCTGGTTGTAATTCACTTTCCTCTAAAGTCATTGGTGGGTCTTTTCCGGATAGATTCAGAATGCCAGGAAACAGGGTAACTAGAGAGCTGCATCCCTCAGTCCCAGAGGCTGGAGTTGGAGAGACACCCGTTGGGCAAGGGACAACTGCCAGCGCCTGTCCCATGGTGGCCCTGGAGAGGCTGTGTCCGATATGCTGCCTGGTCTGCGGGGACAGAAAGTGTGGGGGCTGCTTTCTTGGACCCCGGGCTCAGCATGGGGTTCATGTCCAAGGTTAGGGTCACTGCCTGGAGTGCCCCGCTGTGGTCCATTCTGCCCACAGCAGCCAGACTGACCTTTTAAAAATGTAAATTAGAGGTGCCTGTGTGGCTCAGTTGGTTGAGCATCCAACTTTGGCTCAGGTCATGATCTCGTGTTTCGTGAGTTCGAGCCACACCTGGGGCTCGCTGCCGTCATCACAGAGCCCACTTCGGATCCTCTGTACTCCCCCTCTCTCTACCCCTCCCCTGTTCGTGCACACACTCTCTCTCTCTCAAAAATAAAGAAACATTAAAAAAAAAAAATTTAAGATGTAAATCAGAGACCCGGTCACTCTTCTGTGTAAATTGGCTTCACACAACATTTAGGATTAAATCCAAACTCTCCCCTAGTCCACGTGACCCTGCATGACCTGTCTCTGCCTGTCCCTCCAGTCCCAGCTTGTGTCACTGCCCCTCTGACTCAGTACCTTGTGACAAACTGGCCTCCTTACCCACAAGGTACATGAGCCCTGGCTGCCACCGGACCTTTGCTGTTGCTTTCCCTCTGCCAGGAACTCCACCCCGGATTATAACTTGATCACCCTCTCTGTCATTGCCACGGAGGTGTCACCCCATACACCCCCTCTGCAGATAAGATCACCGTGTGCCCTTCCCCAGTCACTCTGGATCCCAGGGTCCAGCTTTCTTTCCTTCAGAGCCTTAATCCCCGTCTGAAATGATGCTGTTTATTATCTGTCTTCCTAGGACGTAGGTTCCATGCTCACCTAGGACTCCCTGGGGCCCGGCACATAGTAGGTGCTTATTAAGTATTTGTTGACTGAATGAACAGGACCCTGAGCCTTTTGCCCTGTAGTCAGGTGTCCAGTGAGCATCAGTGGGGAGGATGTGGGTAGCACTCAGAGGCACGGCCGGTGCATACTAAAGTATTCGGTGTTTTCTAGGACAGTGATGGCACCCAGGTTCACCCAGAGACCTAGCCTCAGTCACTTCTCCATTTCCTGAAATGCACTCAGCTGTCGTCCCCCATGTCCACGACATCCTCACTGGCTGCAATCCTTCTTACCTTCAAGACCAGGGTGAAAGGCGACCTCCCACACTATCTCCTCTCACCCCTGCAGGGAAAATAGGTCGTGTCGTTAGTGACAGTCACAGCACTCACCCACACCTCCCTTCTGCAGGCAGGGCGCTCAGTGTGTTCTCTCACTGAACTCATGTAACAATCCTCCCAGGAAGGTGCTAGGCCCGTCCCCATTTCAAAGATGGGGACACTGAGGCTCAGAGAATTGCCCAAGGTTATTAGTCAGCAAGCGGGGGAGGCAGGATCTCAACCTGGGGAGGGCTGACCGCAACCTGCTGAGCCCCTTTCTGCTGGGCCCGCCTTCACTCCCCTTGCTTGCTGTGCCGGTTTCAGTTACCTGCCTGCGGGGAGCCAAGGTCTCACGGACTGTCCCATCTCTGGGCTCTGTATCTTCCTCGAGGCTTCTGGAACTTCAGCACATCGTGAGTCTCCATAACCATCGCTGGTGGGATCGAACCTAATTCTAGCCCTTCTTCCCTACCCCAACACATGTTCCTCCGGCCTCTGTTCTGAGGGGGTGGTGGAGGAGACACCGTAACTCTTCTTATCTTTTATTATATACGCGGGTTATTTACTTATGTAGGTCTAAGTGACCTACGGCATTATGTTAGTTTCAGGTGGACAACATAACGATTCAATATTTGTATATGTTGTGAAATGATCACCCCGAGAAGTCTAGTTAACCTCTGTCACCACACAGAGTTAAACATTTTTTTTTCTTGTGATGAGAACTTATTTTTTTTAATTAAAAAAAATTTTTTTTTTTTTTAACATTTGTTTGTTAACAAGAGAGACAGAGCATGAGCAGGGGAGGGGCACTGAGAGAGAGAGGGAGACACAGGATCTGAAGCTGTTTCCAGGCTCTGAGCTGTCAGCCCAGAGCCCGATGCAGGGCTTGAACTCACAAACTGCAAGATCATGACCTGAGCCGAAGTCGGATGCTTAACTGATTGAGTCACCGAGGCACCCCTGAGAGCTTATGTTTTAAGTTGATTTGTTTTGAGAGAGAGAGACAGCGTGCACAAGCAGGGGAGGGGCAGAGAGAGAAGGAGAGAGAGAATCCCAAGCAGGCTCTGAGGCTGTAATCACAGAGCCCGACTTGGAGCTCAATCTCACAGACCATGAGGTCATGACCTGAGCCGAAATCGAAAGTCGGATGCTTGGCCGACTGAGCCCCCCGGGTGCCCTGAGAACTTTGAAGTTCTTGTAGCAACTTTCAAATATGCAGTACAATATTATTATTAAACCAAGTGTTTTTTAAAATTTGATTTTAGAGAAAGAGAGAGAGCATGAGTGGGGGAGAGCGGCAGAGGGAGAGAGAGAGAATCCCAAGCAGGCTCCAAGATTTCACACCCAGCAGGGAGCCCGACGGGGGGCTCAATCCCATGACCCTGGGATCATGACCTGAGCCGAAATCAAGAGTTGGACACTCAACCGACTGAGCCACCCAGGCGCCCCAATGTTTTCGTTTTCTTTGGATATATCCAGAAATGGGATTGCTGGACCACATGGCAATTCTATTTTTAAGTTTTTTGGAGGAACCTCCATGTTGTTTTCCCCAGGGGCTGCACCAATTCCCACCAACAGTGCACGAGGGTTCCCTTTTCTCCACATCCTCGCCCATACTTACTGTTTCTTGTTGTTTTGCTTTTAGCCATTCTGACGGGCGTGAGGGGGTATCTCATTGTGGGTTTGGTCTGTGTCTCCCTGATGATGAGTGATGTTGAGCGTCTTTTAAACTTTTATTACAGTAACTATTTTTGCCAATAAAAATTGGTTCATAGAATTAGACCTGACGGTTCTGAAGGGAGAGAAGATTCTGTGCTGGGAAGGGGCTGACAGAACTCTGGCAAATAGGAAGTAAATTCGGTAAATATCACCTTAATGTTTTCGGGTAGTAACATCCTTCTCGGTGGTCCTAAACTGCTAAAGAGTAAATTTTAATTAAAAAAAAAATTTTTTTTTAATGTGTATTTATTTTTGAGAGAGACAGAGAGAGAGAGAGCGCGAGCATGAGTGGAAGAAGGGAGGAGAGAGAGGGAGACACAGAATCCGAATCTGGCTCCAGGCTTGGGAGCTGTCGGCACAGAGCCCTTCGTGAGGCTCGAACTCACGAACCATGAGATCATGACCTGAGCTGAAATCGGAATCTTAACCGACTGGACCACCTAGGAGCCCCAGTTTTAATTTTTTTAAGTTTATTTATTTATTTTTGAGGGAGAGAGAGAGAGAGAGGAAGAGAGAGTGCGTGCGAGTGGAGGAGGGGCAGGGAGAGGGGGACAGAGGATCCAAAGTGGGCCCTGTGCTGTTAGCCCAGAGCCTGATGTGGGGCTTGAACTTATAAACTTCGAGATCATGACCTGAGCGGAAGTCAGAAGCTTAACTCACTGAGCCACCCAGCTGCCCTGAGAGTAAGTTTTTTAAATTAAGTAATTAATAAAGTTTGTTTACTTATTTTGAGAGAGAGAGAGTGCAGAAAGGGTAGAGACAGAAGGAGAGAGACAGAATTCCAAGCAGGCTCCATGCCGTGAGCACAGAGCCCTACACGGGGCTTGAACTCACAAACTGTTAGCTCATGACCTGAGTCGAAATCAAGAATGGAATGCTTAACCGACTGAGCCACCCAGGCACCCCAAAAGTGAGTTTTAAAATGCAATCCTGACTGAAGTGATTAAGTCCTCTCTTTTTCTCTCTCTTCTGGAGGGTTGGACCCTTGTGTGCAAAGGCGGGTGCTTCTGAGGCTCCTTCCTCTCAGCAGGCCCCACAGCGCTGAGTGTGCGGGTGTTTAGAATCATGCAGAACTTTGAGCCTTTTCCCTCTTAGCCTCAGAGGTCTCCCCTGTGAATTAGGGCTAATGGAGGCCACCAGCCCTGCCTCTCAGAGGCTGTTGGGGTTCAGTCAGTGATGAGAGAAAGCCAAGGCTTTCCTGAGGATGCGGCTTGTGTGGGAAGAGGGGTACAGTGGGCAACTTGGTTGGCCGGGCCTAGGGCGCCACCTCGAGGGTCTCCCAACCGTGTGAGGAGGCAGATGGACAAAGGTGACCACGGTTCATGGGCAGTCCTCAGAGGAGGAAAAGACGAGATCCGAGTGGGAGCAGAGAGGCTTCCTGGAGGAGGTGTCTTTGCGCTGGATCTGGGGGGCACTGGGGGCAAACAAGGTCAGAGCCGGGAGAGGCCGGCAACTCCATCACCGTTCTTTCATTCAGCCCTCATGTGTGAAGGCCCTGCCGGGTGCCAGCCAGGTACCGGTTCTGGGGACCGTGTCTAGAGTGACACACAAATGTTAATCCCCAGGATGACAGTTTCCACGAAGGAGAGATTTGGGTGTGCCGGAAGAATCTCCGGGTCGGGTGCTGGAGGAGCCGTCCCTTGGGTGAGCTGTGTGAGATCGGCAGGCCTTGTCTAGTGAGAGGCAGGGGAGAGGACTTGGGACAGAGGTGAGGTGTGTGAAGCTCGGGGCCCCCGGGAGCAGGGCCACAGGCGACGCCAGCATGGTGGAAGCTGATGCACTGAGAGAGAAGGCTTGGGACCTCGGGGCAAGAGCCTGACATCCACACAGAGCCTTGATTGCCCGAGGGACGTTCGAGTTTACCTTGGTCGCAGGACACAGATACAAAAGGCATAGAAGTGGGGTCTGGGCCCGGCTTCGTGGGGAATGGGAGCGACGGGGGCGGTGGGCCTGGATGGAGCACATCCGGTGACCGGTGGACGTGGGAGAACAGGCTATGTTACAACAGGGGAGGTGGACGAAGCCAGGTACCGATCCACAGTTCAATTCACCGCGTCTTCTAGAAGACTCAGGCTGGGGTGGAGTTTGAATTCACTGTTGCTCTACTTTGTGGCCACGGCTGTTATGTTTGTTGAAAGCGTGTGAACAGTCCCCCCGACTGGACTCCTGAGCTTGGACTCGTTCACACAGACACCACCCCACACTCACACCTCAGCCGCGCAGGCCCTCGTATCATCGAGGTGGGGGAGTCAGCTAGAGAAATGGCCCCCGGGGGGGGAAGCCTGGGCTCTTGAGCTGGGGCGCCCTAGGCGTGGACTCCCTCGCTGTCTGTCCTATCCTCAGTGGGTCACCACACCCATCCTGCCTCACCCTGCCCCACTCCCATTCTGGAAGCCCCTGGCCAGCTGGAGACTGCCAAGAGGGCCTTCACCGTGGCTGGGAGGTGACTCTTCTCCCTCGATAGTAAGGGGACCCCGAGCCCACTGAACCCAATACTGAGGCCCAGCGGCATCCTGGTGGGCCCGGCCTCTAACTGTGGGTGGGGAGGGGGTTGTGACCGGGGCTGGGGCAGGAGGGGCTGTAACCCAGCCGTCCTCAGGCGTCCCCGCTTGCTAGTTGGGGAGGTCGCATCTCTCCAAGCCTTGGTTTCCTGTCTGGAAAACGAGAGTAGCACCTGGCTGGCTAGGTTGGTGGGGTTAGAGGGGTCAGTGGCAGCACGGCTGGCCTCGGCCACTCCTTCTTCTGAAGCCCGCAGTCCGGCCCCAGCTCTGGTGAGAGGCTTTCCTCGGTGAGGTCTTTCTGCCAGGAGCTGAGCTCGCGGGGCGGGCTGGGCTCGGTGGCCACATATCAGTTGCTCTTTCGGTCCTGGGAGCTGGCCCAGAGACTGGGGGGTGGGGTGGGGTGGGGGGAGAGCGTCTGGTTTTCATCGGGCCGCTGTCTCGAATGCCTGTGGCATCCCAGCTCCTCAGGAAGGTGCACCTCACTGGTTGTGACTCCAGCCTGGTGCTGAGGAAAGGGCGCGGGGCCTGGAGTCAGACAGAGCTAGGCCCGAAGGCTAAGTGGGCCACTTCGGAACATGGCAACAATGATTTCTGCTCTGCCTACTCCACAAAGGCAGAAATAGACGTGAAAGTGCTTTGTAAACCCCGCAAAATAGGAAACGGGGCTTATCCTTTGTGCTGGCATGGCCACACAGGCACAGACAGGCCTGTTGGCTGAGTGCCTGGCCCCTCGTCCCGAATGATCAAAGCCAACTTTTGGGTCCGTGAAACAGAGGCCTGTTTCAGGAGGTGACCCTGAAGAGTGGTAGGGGCTCAGAAATGGAAGGCTTCACTGCGGTTGGTGTGGCTTGGGAGCAGAATAACACGATAGCAATAGCTAACGGTTACCGAGAGTTTGCTATACGCCAGGCACACATCTAAGAATTTTCCACGGATTAAGTCATTGAACCCCCCAACAGCCCTCTGAGGGAGGTTACTATTGTTCCCCCTTTAAACATGCTTTTTTTTTAAAATATTTTAAAATGTTTATTTACTTTTGAGAGAGAGGGAGACAGAGTGCTAGTGGAGGAGGGGCAGAGAGAGAAGGAGACACAGAATCCGAAGCAGGCTCCAGGCCCCGAGCTGTCAGCACAGAGCCCAACGTGGGGCTCGAACCCATGGACTGTGGGATCATGACCTGAGCCGAAGTGGGACGCTTAACTGACTGAGCCACCCAGGTGCCCTTAAACATGCCTTTTACGGGTGGAAAGGCGTATTGGGGGAGGGAATAGGACGTGCAGAGGCCTGAGGAGCCTCTCCCATCCTGAGGGCAGTGGGCTGCCCCCCTGCAGCCAGGAGGAGTTGGCCTTCTGGGGTCTTAGAAGCCAGTCAGGGGGTTTAGGTTTGATACAGTCAGCAGAGGAACGGCTGGAGGCTCTTGTGTGACCTAATCCTTGAGGGTGGGCGGGATGGGGCTCCTGGGAGGAGGACAAGGCCTCGATGGGCTGGCTTCGGGGCTGTGAGCCCAAGAAACAAGGAGAAGGGTTCCTCATTCTTCTGTCCTCATACTTGAGGACAGGCCCAGCTGCCACCCAGGCAGCCCCCTTGGGAAACCTCGACTTGGAGATGGGCTCAGAAGCTGGGCTGTGTGTGGCCCAGAGGCCTGGGGCCCCAGAGCCCGGGAACCCTAGGGCTGCAGCCAAGTGGCCTGACGTGGGTCCTGCGTGTGCCAGACCGCACCCCGTCACGGAGCTGACCCCAAGAAGGGCAGGGCAGCTTTGCTTGCCGGCTGATAGAGGAGCCTCGAGCATTCTGCCCAAACTGGCAGGACAATGGTCTGAGTCCCCCGCCCGGTCAGGGGGCTGGCCCAGCTGGCAAAGGGGTGGCTGGGCCATGATCCCAGTGATTAGAGACAGGAAGCAGGTGCTGGAACCTTTTCTCTCAAGTAAGATGAAGCCCAGGGAGGCCACCACAGAGCTGGCCACGGTGGAGGCCTTCTAGCCTGACAGTTCGGGGGTCCACACACGGGGAGGGCTCACTGGTGAAATAAAGGCGGCCGTGTGGCACTCCCGGGGAGGGACTGGCGGCCTGTTTTCTGCAGCACATCCGTGTGAGGTCTTGGAGCCGGGAATGCTGAGCGTGTTGGGGGAGGGGGCAGATTCTGTTCTGGAGGGTGCCCCACCCTGCGTCCTGTCCATCGGGAGCAGCGGACAAACACGCTGGAATTTCTAACAAAGACAGGGACAGGGTAAGAAGAGGCTTCGGTGTGTGTGGGGGGGGGAAGCGCAGAGTTTTTAGTCACGAGGCATCCAGGGTGTGATATCCGTGCAAGAGCCAGAGGTTAGATGAGCAGAGATGGCCAGGAAGATTGGGGAGGCTCCGGGCGGAAAGGCCAGATCCAGGGTGAGGTCACCGGGGAAGCACGCGGGCCCCACAGCGCGCTGCAGGCTGAGTGGGCCCAGGGGGAGGGAGGGGAGCAGGCGGAAGGGAGGAAGGGAAGAACTCACTGTGGCCTTTCTTAACTTTTTAAGTGATTCAAATATTTGGTGTCCGAGCAGAACGTTGCAGGAGAGAGTTCAGCAGTTCAGCCCCCCAGGGATCTGGCGCTGGGTGGACGGTGGGACATTGGGGTGGAAGGTGAGAGAACCCCAGTCTCTGTCCTCACTCTGCTTCCACGGTAAATGTTCTTGGATTTGTTGTGAGACCGGCATCCACCTGTGCTAATTAATCAGTAAATACTCTGGAAAATTTCCCCTTGCCTGAGAGGCCCTTGGGGTACCTCTTGTTCCTCCTGTGCCTGGGCTGGCCTTGGGAAAGGTCGAAGGTGAGCCCAGCTGGGAAGGGAAAGTGACCTGGGAAGGGTGGCCGCTGTTCCCGGTGGCCGCACGGGGTGAACTCGATCCCCACCTGCTCTTCTGACGCCAACTCACTCTCTTTGCCAAACTCCTGGGTGAGGCCTTGTGCTTTTTGGCACAGACCCCCATTTCCCTTTCCAAAACTCGAGCCCCGTCCTGTTCCCACAGCCCGGCCCTGGAGGCTTTTTCAGCAGAAGGGGGAGGTCCACATTGGCGTTCGGTGTGGCGGGCCCGGCCCCCAGTGTCCCTGTGACGACGTGAGAGAGAGAATCCCAGCCTGGTTTCCTCTGTCAACCCCGTCCATGCCTGACCTATCTTACTCATGGTCTGAAAAATCCATCTTCCCTTGAATAGTGGGTTGGGGGAAAAACGCAGACTCTGAAGGATAAAGTTGTTAAAACGTGGTGTCCCGCCCTTCTTCTCACCGGCAGTGCTCTTGGGAATGGTCACCCCTACGTAGGTCCTGGGGGTGGGCACTGGGAGCCAGAGAGAGGTGATAAGGACGCTTCAGGATTTGGGAACAGAGAGGCGGAGATAAACCTCTGTTTACCCTGAGCGCAATGAATGCTCTGGGGTGGGTGGGGGGAGCGGGCTTGGGGGGTAACCTCCGGTTTCTCTGAGCCTTTTTTCAGCTTTCAAAAGGGCAGGGCCATCCCTGTGCCCCTCCCCTCATCTTTAACTTCCTGCAGGAGACCAGCTATGTGTGACTGTGCTCAGCTGTTTTGGGGTGTCCAGAAGTGGGATGGGGCACAGGAGGAAGGTGCTTTCCCACTGAATGGTACTTACATTCCGGGTAGGACCACTAATGCACTCACACCTACTCCTGGCCCCGAGCCTTCCTGTGTTCCAGGCCCAAATCTCCTCCCAACCGTTTCCTGGGCCTGCTTCGCCTCCGTCCTTCAGCCCAGTCCCCGTTCCTTTGGGGGCCACATAGAGAGGAGGAAGGGGACACCTGGTTTTCCTGAGCTGGACACGGTCCTGTGGGGGCACGTCCCAGCTCCTTGGTTGCTACAAAGTCTGAGTGCAGTGCTGGTCTGTGCGTAAGTGAAGGCTGTCCAGAGGGCCGCAGAGCTGGCGTCGGGCTGAAGGGCTGTGTCCCCTGCCAGCTTCCCCGAACACCATCCACTTCGGATGACAGGGACCCTGACAAGGACCAAAGCACATCCCACTCCACTTCCCTTTGCCCTCAGGGTTTGTGATCTCTCATGACAGAAAAGAACACGTCTAGGAAGGACATTATTGGAAAAAACAAAACCCAAACATTTATTGTGCAACAGCTATGAGGTTAAAGGCCCTTCCTTCCCAGGACTTTTCTCTTTCAGCCCAACAGGATGGGCTGAGCGCAGCATCCGTGGGGGGCAGACACCCATCCTCGGTTCTGGGCCCCTCTTGTGCTCCTTATCCCACAGTTTTGGCGTTTTTGGCGAGTTTAGGCCAAATACAGTTTATCTGTCTTCCTGGTTGGAAGGAGCAACCAAGGGCAGAGGCTGGGGGGCCCGGCCGTGCTCACCTGGGGTCCCTGGCATCTGGCAGCAGGTGCACAACAGGTATCTGCTGTTTTAAGAGTCAGAGACTTGATTTCGATGGGTTCTTTGGGGAATTTGCTAGCATTTTTTTTTTCTTGACAATGCTGCTCTAAAACTGTAGTATTTAGACAAAAATGAAGGTCGGGACGCCTGGGTGGCTCAGTTGGTTGAGCATCTAACTCTTGGTTTTGGCTCAGGTCACGATCTGGCAGTTCGCAAGTTTGAGCCCTGCATTGGGCTCTGTGCTGACAACGCGGAGCCTGCTTGGGATTTTCTCTTTCCCCCCTCTCTCTTTTGCCTCCCCTGCCCTCTTTCAGAATAAATAAACTTAGAAAAAAGAAAATGAAGGTCAGGAACAGGAACCCTCCCTCTTTTGCTTCCAAATTTTCTGATTATTCTCACGCAGTCCGGCAAGTTAGCTTTCTTTTGGGCTGAAAGGATGGACGTTTTATAGTTTGCTGCCCTCTTGTGGTACGGAAGTGGTAAAAAGATGCTCATTCTCTTTCACAGTGTCCCGCTCACTGGATAAAGTGTGGAGCCGCACAGAGAAACACACACCGTCTCTGCTGAGGGAATCCCGGGCTGGTGCAGGTGACTTTCTCTCTTTTTTAAAAATTTTTTTCCTTCAAGTTTTTATTTCAATTCAAGTTGGGGGGCGCCTGGGTGGCGCAGTCGGTTGAGCGTCCGACTTCAGCCAGGTCACGATCTCGCGGTCCGGGAGTTCGAGCCCCGCGTCGGGCTCTGGGCTGATGGCTCAGAGCCTGGAGCCTGTTTCCGATTCTGTGTCTCCCTCTCTCTCTGCCCCTCCCCCGTTCATGCCCTGTCTCTCTCTGTCCCAAAAATAAATAAACGTTGAAAAAAAATTTTAAATTCAAGTTGATTAACATACAGGGTAATGTGAGTTTCAGATGCAGAATTTAGTGACTCATCACTTACATACAACCCAGTGGTCATCATCACAACTGCCCTCCTTAACCTGTCACCCATTTAACCCATCCCTCCTCCTTTCCAGTAACCCTCAACTTGTTCTTTTTTTTTTCAATATATGAACTTTATTGTCAAATTGGTTTCCATACAACACCCAGTGCTCATCCCAAAAGATGCCCTCCTCAATACCCATCACCCACCCTCCCCTCCCTCCCACCCCCCATCAACCCTCAGTTTCTCAGTTTTTAAGAGTCTCTTATGCTTTGGCTCTCTTCCACTCTAACCTCTTTTTTTTTTTTCCTTCCCCTCCCCCATGGGTTTCTGTTAAGTTTCTCAGGATCCACATAAGAGTGAAACCATATGGTATCTGTCTTTCTCTGTATGGCTTATTTCACTTAGCATAACACTCTCCAGTTCCATCCATGTTGCTACAAAGGGCCATATTTCATTCTTTCTCATTGCCACGTAGTACTCCATTGTGTATATAAACCACAATTTCTTTATCCATTCATCAGTTGATGGACATTTAGGCTCTTTCCATAATTTGGCTATTGTTGAGCGTGCTGCTATAAACATTGGGGTACAAGTGCCCCTGTGCTTCAGTACTCCTGTATCCCTTGGGTAAATTCCTAGCAGTGCTATTGCTGGGTCATAGGGTAGGTCTCTTTTTAATTTTTTGAGGAACCTCCACACTGTTTTCCAGAGTGGCTGCACCAATTTGCATTCCCACCAACAGTGCAAGAGGGTTCCCGTTTCTCCACATCCTCTCCAGCATCTATAGTCTCCTGATTTGTTCATTTTGGCCACTCTGACTGGCGTGAGGTGATATCTGAGTGTGGTGTTGATTTGTATTTCCCTGATGAGGAGCGACGTTGAGCATCTTTTCATGTGCCTGTTGGCCATCCGGATGTCTTCTTTAGAGAAGTGTCTATTCATGTTTTCTACCCATTTCTTCACTGGATTATTTGTTTTTCGGGTGTGGAGTTTGGTGAGCTCTTTATAGATTTTGGATGCCAGCCCTTTGTCTGATATGTTATTTGCAAATATCTTTTCCCATTCCGTTGGTTGCCTTTTAGTTTTGTTGGTTTTTTCCTTTGCTGTGCAGAAGCTTTTTATCTTCATAAGGTCCCAGTAGTTCATTTTTGCTTTTAATTCCCTTGCCTTTGGGGATGTGTCAAGTAAGAAATTGCTATGGCTGAGGTCAGAGAGGTCTTTTCTTGCTTTCTCCTCTAGGGTTTTGATGGTTTCCCATCTCACATTCAGGTCCTTTATCCATTTCAAGTTTATTTTTGTGAATGGTGTGAGAAAGTGGTCTAGTTTCAATCTTCTGCATGTTGCTGTCCAGTTCTCCCAGCACCATTTGTTAAAGAGACTGTCTTTTTTCCATTGGATATTCTTTCCTGCTTTGTCAAAGATTAGTTGGCCATACGTTTGTGGGTCTAGTTCTGGGGTTTCTAGTCTATTCCATTGGTCTGTGTGTCTGTTTTTGTGCCAATACCATGCTGTCTTGATGATGACAGCTTTGTAGTAGAGGCTAAAGTCTGGGATTGTGATGCCTCCTGCTTTGGTCTTCTTCTTCAAAATTCCTTTGGCTATTCGGGGCCTTTTGTGGTTCCATACAAATTTTAGGATTGCTTGTTCTAGTTTCGAGAAGAATGCTGGTGCAATTTTGATTGGGATTGCATTGAATGTGTAGATAGCTTTGGGTAGTATTGACATTTTGACAATATTTATTCTTCCAATCCATTAGCACGGAATGTTTTTCCATTTCTTTATATCTTCTTCAATTTCCTTCATAAGCTTTCTATAGTTTTCAGCATACAGATCTTTTACATCTTTGGTTAGATTTATTCCTAGGTATTTTATGCTTCTTGGTGCAATTGTGAATGGGATCAGTTTCTTTATTTGTCTTTCTGTTGCTTCATTATTAGTGTATAAGAATGCAACTGATTTCTGTACATTGATTTTGTATCCTGCAACTTTGCTAAATTCATGTATCAGTTCTAGCAGACTTCTGGTGGAGTCTATCGGATTTTCCATGTATACTATCATGTCATCTGCAAAAAGTGAAAGCTTAACTTCATATTTGCCAATTTTTATGGCTTTGATTTCCTTTTGTTGTCTGATTGCTGATGCTAGCACTTCCAACACTATGTTAAACAACAGCGGTGAGAGTGGACATCCCTGTCGTGTTCCTGATCTCAGGGAAAAAGCTCTCAGTTTTTCCCCATTGAGGATGATGTTAGCTGTGGGCTTTTCATAAATGGCTTTTATGATCTTTAAGTATGTTCCTTCTATCCCGACTTTCTCGAGGGTTTTTATTAAGAAAGGGTGCTGAATTTTGTCAAAGGCCTTTTCTGCATCGATTGACAGGATCATATGGTTCTTATCTTTTCTTTTATTAATGTGATGTATCACATTGATTGATTTGCGAATGTGAACCAGCCCTGCATCCCAGGAATGAATCCCACTTGATCATGGTGAATAATTCTTTTTATATGCTGTTGAATTCGATTTGCTAGTATCTTATTGAGAATTTTTGCATCCATATTCATCAGGGATATTGGCCTGTAGTTCTCTTTTTTTACTGGGTCTCTGTCTGGTTTAGGAATCAAAGTAATACTGGCTTCATAGAATGAGTCTGGAAGTTTTCCTTCCCTTTCTATTTTTTGGAATAGCTTGAGAAGGATAGGTATTATCCCTGCTTTAAACGTCTGGTAGAACTCCCCTGGGAAGCCATCTGGTCCTGGACTCTTCTTTATTGGGAGATTTTTGATGACTGACTCCATTTCTTCGCTGGTTATGGCTCTGTTCAAGCTTTCTATTTCCTCCTGATTGACTTTTAGAAGCGTGTGGGTGTTTAGGAATTTGTCCATTGCTTCCAGGTTGTCCAGTTTGTTGGCATATAATTTTTCATAGTATTCCCTGATAATTGCTTGTATCTCTGAGGGATTGGTTGCAATAATTCCATTTTCATTCATGATTTTATCTATTTAGGTCTTCTCCCTTTTCTTTTTGGGAAGCCTGGCTAGAGGTTTATCAATTTTGTTTATTTTTTCAAAAAACCAATTCTTGGTTTCGTTGATCTGCTCTACAGTTTTTTTAGATTCTATATTGTTTATTTTTGCTCTGATCTTTATTATTTCTCTTCTTCTGCTGGATTTAGGCTGTCTTTGCTGTTCTGCTTCTATTTCCTTTAGGTGTGCTGTTAGATTTTGTATTTGGGATTTTTCTTGTTTCTTGAGATAGGCCTGGATTGCAATGTATTTTCCTCTCAGGACTGCCTTCACTGCATCCCAAAGCGTTTGGATTGTTGTATTTTCATTTTCATTTGGTTCCGTATATTTTTTAATTTCTTCTCTAATTGCCTGGTTGACCCATTCATTCTTTAGTAGGGTGTTCTTTAACCTCCATGCTTTTGGAGGTTTTCCAGACTTTTTCCTGTGGTTGATTTCAAGCTTCATAGCATTGTGGTCTGAAAGTATGCATGGTATGATTTCAATTCTTGTATACTTATGAAGGGCTATTTTGTGACCCAGTATGTGATCTATCTTGGAGAATGTTCCATGTGCACTCGAGAAAAAAGTATATTCTGTTGCTTTGGGATGCAGAGTTCTAAATGTATCTGTCAAGTCCATCTGATCCAATGTATCATTCAGGGCCCTTGTTTCTTTATTGACCGCGTGTCTAGATGATCTATCCATTTCTGTAAGTCTATCCATTTCTGTAAGTGGAGTGTTAAAGTCCCCTGCAATCACCACATTCTTATCAATAAGGTTGCTTATGTTTGTGAGTAATTGTTTTATATATTTGGGGGCTCCTGTATTCGGTGCATAGACATTTATAATTGTTAGCTCTTCCTGATGGATAGACCCTGTGATTATTATATAATGCCCTTCTTCATCTCTTGTTACAGCCTTTAATTTAAAGTCTAGTTTGTCTGATATAAGTATGGCTTCTCCAGCTTTCTTTTGACTTCCAGTGGCATGATAAATAGTTCTCCATCCCCTCACTCTCAATCTGAAGGTGTCCTCAGGTCTAAAATGAGTCTCTTGAAGACAGCAAATAGATGGGTCTTGTTTTTTTATCCATTCCGATACCCTATGTCTTTTGGTTGGCTCATTTAGTCCATTTACATTCAGTGTTATTATAGAAAGATATGGGTTTAGAGTCATTATGATGTCCGTAGGTTTCATGCTTGTAGCGATGTCTCTGGTACTTTGTCTCCCAGGATCCCCCTTAGGATCTCTTGTAGGGCTGGTTTAGTGGTGACGAATTCCTTCAGTTTTTGTTTGTTTGGGAAGACCTTTATCTCTCCTTCTATTCTAAATGACAGACTTGCTGGATAAAGGATTCTCGGCTGAATATTTTTTCTGTTCATCACATTGAAGATTTCCTGCCATTCCTTTCTGGCCTGCCAAGTTTCAGTAGAGAGACTGGTCACGAGTCTTATAGGTCCCCTTTATATGTTAGAGCACGTTATCTCTAGCTGCTTTCACAATTTTCTCTTTATCCTTGTATTTTGCCAGTTTCAGTATGATATGTCGTGCAGATCGATTCAAGTTACGTCTGAAGGGAGTTCTCTGTGCCTCTTGGATTTCAATGCCTTTTTCCTTCCCCAGATTAGGGAAGTTCTCAGCTATTATTTCTTCAAATAGACCTTCAGCATCTTTCCCTCTCTCTTCCTCCTCTGGGATACCAATTATGCGTAGATTATTTCTCTTTAGTGCATCACTTAGTTCTCTAATTTTCCCCTCATACTCCTGGATTTTTTTATCTCTCTTTTCCTCAGCTTCTTCTTTTTCCATAATTTTATCTTCTAGTTCACCTATTCTCTCCTCTGCCTCTTCAATCCGAGTTGTGGTTGTCTCCATTTTATTTTGTAGCTCATTGATAGCATTTTTTAGCTCCTCCTGGCTGTTCCTTAGTCCCTTGATCTCTGTAGCAAGAGATTCTCTGCTGTCCTTTATACTGTTTTCAAGCCCAGCGATTAATTTTATGACTATTATTCTAAATTCACTTTCTGTTATATTGTTTAAATCATTTTTGATCAGTTCGTTAGCTGTCGCTATTTCCTGGAGATTCTTTTGAGGGGAATTCTTCCGTTTTGTCATTTTGGGTAGTCCCTGGAGTGGTGCGGGACTGCAGGGCACTTCCCCTGTGCTGTCTTGAATAACTTGCGTTGGTGGGCGGGGCCGCAGTCAGACCTGATGTCTGCCCCCAGCCCACCGCTGGGGCCACAGTCAGACTTGTGTGTGCCTTCTCTTTCCCTCTCCTAGGAGGGGGATTCACTGTGGGGTGGCGTGGCCCGTCTGGGCTACTTGCACACTGCCAGGCTTGTGGTGCTAGGGATCTGGCATTATCTGGGGTGGATCGGCAAGGTGCACAGGGTTGGGAGGGGCAGGCTCAGCTCGCTTTTCCTTCGGAGATCCGCTTCAGGAGGGGCCCCTCTTCCATGGGCCTCTCGTCTGCGCTTGGCTCCGGAGACTGTTCTGCTAGTCTTCTGGCGGTTTTCTGGGTTATTTAGGCAGGTGTAGGTGGAATCTAAGTGATCAGCAGGACGCGTGGTGAGCCCAGCATCCTCCTATGCCGCCATCTTCCCAGGATCCCCCTTTTTTTAATTTTTAAATTTTATTTTTTAAAATTTACATCCAAATTAGTTAGCATATAGTGCAACAATGATTTCAGGAGATTCCTTAGTGCCCCTGACCCAGTTAGCCCACCCCTGCCAGTAACCCTGTTTGTTCTCCATATTTATGAGTGTCTTCTGTTTTGTCCCCCTCCCTGTTTTTATATTATTTTTGTTTCCCTTCCCTTATGTTCATCTGTTTTGTCTCTTAAAGTCCTCATAGGAGTGAAGTCATATGACTTTTGTCCTTCTCTGACTAATTTCGCTTAGCTTAATACCCTCCAGTTCCATCCACATCGTTGCTAATGGCAAGATTTCATTCTTTTTGATTGCTAATACTCCATTGCATATATATATATATACCACATCTTCTTTATCCATTCATCCATCGATGGACATTTGGGCTCTTTCCATACTTTGGCTATTGTCCATTAGTGCTGCTATAAACATTGGGGTGCATGTGCCCCTTCGAAACAGCACACCTGTATCCCTTGGATAAATGCCTAGTAGTGCAATTGCTGGGCTGTAGGGTAGTTCTCCTTTTAGTTTTTTGAGGAACCTCCATACTGTTTTCCAGAGTGTCTGCACCAGCTTGCATTCCCACGCAGGTGACTTGCCATTGAACCAGGGCTGTACAAGGGGGCTGATGAACCCTTACCTAACTGGACTGCCCGGCCAAAGAGGTCAAACCCGGGAGGTTCCCAAGCCGAGCCTTCAAAGCCTCCAGCAGTGTTTGAACTAGGGTCGCTCTCCTTTTGAAAGGCTGGACTGATGAGCACAGACTGAGGTCCTTCAGCTGGCCTTACTCCCTACCCCTTCCTCCTCCCTTCTCTCTCACTTCTTCATTCTCTCCTTTTCCAATCCCTAATGTAGTTCTGCTTTGTCTCCTTTGTGGGCTGAATCGTGTCCCCTCAAAACCTTTAAGTGGAAGCCCTAACACCCAGTACTTGAGCATGTGACTGCATGTGGAGGCAGGGCCTCTGAAGAGGTGGCTGAGTTAAGATGAGGCTGTTAGGCCCTCACCCCATCTGACTTGGGTGTCCCCATCAGAAGAGGAAAGTTGGCCACAGACGCGCATGGAGAAAAGACCATGTGAGGACACGGTGAGAAAGCGGCCGTCTGCAAGCCAAAGAGAGGTCTCAGGAGAAACCTCAGGAGAAACTGAGCCTGCCGACACCTTGATCTTGGACTTCGAGAACTGTGAGAGATAACTTTGCTGTGTAAGCTCCTGTGCTGTTTGGCTGTTGGCCGGAGCAATCTAATCCGCCTCCCTCAAAAAATCCTCATTGCCACAGCGTCATTTTGAGGTTTTTTAATGTTTATTCATTTTTGAGAGAGAGAGAGAGAGAGAATGAGCAGGGGTGGGGCAGAGAGAGGGAGACACAGAATCTGAAACAGACTCCAGGCTCTGAACTGTCAGCAGAGCCTGACGTGGGGCTCAAACTCACGAACTGTGACATCATGACTTGAGCCGAAGTCGGTCGCTCAACCGACTGAGCCACCCAGGCGCCCCTAGAATGCTCCATCTTGTAGATGAAAACTTTCCTAACAGTTAACTTGTCCAGAGTCCCCTGGGCAGTGGGGGCCAGTCAGGATGCAACTCAGTGCTGCCTCCACGCACCACCTCCACCTCCGAGGCCCAGAGTGGCCGCCTGTCCTTGAAGGTCACGGCCGGGAGCTGGAAGCTGGCGGCTGTCTGGCAAACCGTGAGAATGCTGATCATTAGCCCTGCTGATCCCCGTGAGCGGCGGTCGGGTCTCTCCCTTACCTGTTCAGAAAAGGCTCCTTACCTCTGAACACCCTCCAACATGCCCAATATGGACATTCTGGTCTTTGTCAACAGTGACTCCTAACCACACTGTTATTCTTTCAAAATATTTTATTAGTGGCACATGGAATTTTAAGTTAAGCAGTTTCTTTCCAGAGAGAAGACCTGACAAGACTAAAAAATTGTCACAGCAGAAATACCATTTCCAGTGTAAAGAGAGATTAACAGAAGTAGCCTCCACTGAGGAAATTACTGTTTTCCCTGTGCTGACCACGTTGTGCACACGCCCACCAGACAGTGCGAGGACGCAGGAGGCCCCGTGCAGCCCTGCGGGCTGGGCGCCCCTGTCATGGCCGAGGCGGGGAGGTCCAGGGCCCTGTTACCCAGCACGAGGACCCGGAGGGGCTCCAGCAGGCGGAGGCTGGTGGCAAATGCCAGGTGGGCAGACTCCTGTGGGAGTCCTGGAGGGCCCTCAGGCTGGCAGGAGCTCCGCAGAGCCCCCCCCCCCCCCAAGCCCCCTCACCTCCAGGGGGCACTTTTGAAGTGTCTGCGACTACATTAGTAAGTCAGAGGAGACCCGAACTTTCTTAGAAAACTCAGTTTATCCTCTTCCAGGTTCTTTCCCCTGACATTCTTCTGACTCAAAGTGAATTCCACAGCATTCTGCGGTTCTCTGGGACTTGGCCCACGAGCTCTGCTGCTTCTGTGTACTTTCAGATATGCCACTGGGTCCTTTCCTTCCCGCCTCGCCCTTCACTGGGTCCCGTGGAGAGCCTGCAACCGTGGGAACTCTGGGAGCGTCTGTCTGACCCGCCCCCCCCGCTCTGCTGGGGGTCTCCCACTACCAGACAGCGCTCCCTGCGCGCAGGCGGCTGCTGTCACATCAGATGATGTCATTTCTTTCTAACCTAAGACGCTGGGGCCGATTCAGGAGAAAGACTCAGGACTTGGTCATGTGGACTAGTCTTACTTTGACCTTAATAGGGGGATTTCTCTGAGCACTTTCGGATCTGCCCCTCAACCAAACACTCAGATACTCATTGATCAAGGCGACAAAACAGTGACAGACTGCAGAATTTTCCATTTCTAGATCTAATTAATTAAGCTAAATCTCCACACCAGGAAGCTGGACTTTCCCTTCAGGACAGCACCTAGAATACAATCTTCACGGTCCTAGGGCAGGTCAGTGACATTGGTCTCATCAAGGTCAATTCCAGAGTGCAGCTGGCAGTCCTTGGCGGCCGCCCAGGGCATGGAGGCAGAGGTCCACTTCACTGCCCAGTCTCCTGCTTTGCTGACCAAGATGACGCCGCCTAAACCCTTCAGCTTTGACTTCATATAACCCAACGACATGTTGGCAGCCTCTTCCAGTGTCTTTCCTGAAAACAAGGAGAGGCTGTGAAACAACCTTTCAATAAAAAGAAATCTGATGGGAAAATCATTTGTAGCATGAAAAACCAAAGTGAGTTAACAAAGATTCTGGGCAAATGATTTCTTTTTTCTTTTTTTTAAGTGCTTATTTATCACGAGAGCGAGTGAGCGAGTGTGGGAGCGCATGTGCCTGTGCGAGTGGGAGAGGGGCAGAGACAGAGGGAGAGAGAGAATCCCAAGCAGGCTCCATGCTGTCAGCTCATGACCTGAGCCAAAATCAAGAGTTGGATGCTCAACCGACTGAGCCACCCAGGTGCCCCCAAACGATTTCTATGTGAATGCTTCATAGAAGGGTCCTCACCGTAAAAGACCCTCTGTGCACTGAGGCAGAGCTTGACATCAGCCTCAGCAGACCTGCTTTTCTCCCACACCCAGGCTCAAAGTCTCTCTACTGCCCGAGATGCCCAACTCAGACAATATTCTAAATGCACTTCTTTCCAAATCCTAACAGAAGGTGGGAAGAAGTCAAAGTAGGTAACAGCCTGAAAGGAACATCTAAAGCAAATTAAAAAGGGTTTCATCTACTTTCCCTCCTATTTACGAAGACCTTCCGTTCACTCGTCTTCAGACAGTATGCATTTGTTCTATGTACCTTGTTCTACGTGGAAGAGAGTGAGTCTGGCCAGATTCACCTTCAGGATGCTCTCCCCGTGCCCCGTTGTTGAAATGGCACCAATGTCATTGTCAGCATAACCTCCAGATCCTGCCCCCAAAAAGTGACAAACTGAGCAGCAACAGTGAAGAAAGTCAAACACAGATCAAGTCTAAGGCTACGTAAATACTAAATCCCAAAGAGTGCCAAAGTGTGGACAAACATCAGTAGCTGTGACGCTTTAGTGTGAACAAAGCGCCAGGTGATGACCCTGAATCCAGGGGGATGAAGGGAGCCCCGGGAGGGAGGGCAGGCCTGACCCTTCATGGAACAGCTCCCGGAGGGCACCGCGGGTAGTCTGCGCAGGGCGAGGCATATACAGCCACGCCTACCCCCGCCCCTCACCCGCTTCCAGAATGAGGCCATGTGCTTCCGTGTCCACGCAAACACTTCCACTCGTAACGTCGCTGGAGCAGCAGCGTGTGGCTTTCATGCCACTCAGATCCAGTAACTGCCCACTGAAATTCTCAGCTTTTTCTGTTTGTTAATTTGAGCCCAGGCCTGGGAAGAGGGTTCGTGTATGTAAACCTCTGGGACGAAGTCTGCAGATCCCGAAAACGGGGCTAGAGGGAAGAGGCCCTCGGGGGCTCATGGGGGACAACTGGAGCCTCCCCCGTCTCCCTCTCCAAGTCCTCCCCAAAGCCAGGTGGGTGACTGTGGATGGGAAGGGGCAGAGCCATCGGGGGGCCCACCTATGCATGGCGTGTCCCCAACCCGGCCGACCATTTTATTCACGATGCCCCCCGTCGAGGTCGCGTAGGCCACGTTTCCGTTGCGGTCCAAGGCCACGGCGCCCACGGTTCCTAGGTTTCTGCCAAAAACAGAGAGAGAAGTGACAGGCTGAGACGAGAAACACTCCCACAGGTAACAACGTAACTTAACAGCACTTACATTCCCACATTAGAGGTTAATGGCAAACGGGCCACACTTTGATCCCAATATTCCTGACTCACGGAAATGGCAAAGAAAGCCCGTTTGCCTTTTATTCTGCAGGTCGGGTAGATTACTAGACACTCTTCTAGACCTCGGCTTCAAGAGCACATCTGATCCCAGCACCTCTGACCTCTAGCTGTGACTTACTTGCTAAGTTTTCTTCTCTGGGTCTCATTTTCCCCACCTATAAAATGGGGACAAAGCAACTGGGTGCTGGGGCACCAGGGTGGCTCAGTCGATTGAGCGTCTGACTCTTGATTTCGGCTCAGGTCATCATCCCAGGGTCATGGGATCGAGCCCCTCATCTGGCTCTGTGCTGAGCATGGAGCCTGCTTGGGATTCTCTCTCTCTCTCTCTCTCTCTCCCTCTGCCCTTCTCCCCTGCTCAGGATTCTCTCTCCCTCTGCCCTTCTCCCCTGCTCATGCGCATGCTCCCTCAAAACAAAAGGCGCATCTCAAACTTCAGTGTGCATAAAAACCCCTTGGATCCCCGGGCCCACCCCAGAGATCCCGAGTTGGTGGGTACAGGGCGGGACCGAAGACCCTGCATTTCTCACAACCTCCCAGGTGAGGCTGATGCTGCCCACCAGACCCCACTTTGCCTCTTTCATGGCACTTGCTGCAAAGACGAGATAGGTTATTGTTTTCTCTAACGTTTTATTATACATTTTCAAGTAAAAAAGTGAGAAGAATATAATACAGTACAATCACAGCTCTATACCTGCCACCCAGGTTCTATAACGAACTGTACTTGAGGCACAAAGTGCCGGGCACAGCAGGGAGCTGAATCGACCACGTCCCTTCTCCTGTGCAGCTTGCGTTTGGGGGGCAGAGGGCAGCAGTGCAATACAAATTTGCTTTATGGAACGACAGTAAAAACTACCACGAGTCCAGAAGCATGGAGACACCTCAACACAGGGCCTCTCTGAAGGAGGTGAGGGCAAGCTGTGCCGATCGCTGGGGAGAACGCTCCTGAAGCAGGAACATGATTGCTAAACTCATGGAATCTGGAGGGCACTGTGGCTGGAGAGAATAAAGTGAGGGAGAGTGAGGAGGGACGGCCAGCACCCAGACCATGAAGGCTCTGATGGGCGGGGTGACCGTGCACCCCGGTTACTTACGACAGTCCTGATTTATGCCTTTTGTCCCTGCTTGTTTCACCTTCGCTCTCAAGATCAAGTTCCAATTTGAATACTAAATCACACGGTTCTCCTACGTAAAGGCCGTCGTCAGGGCTTTCACTCGGAGGCGGGGAGACACTGGAGCACTTGAGCCAAGGCTCATCTTGTCACAAGAGGAGTTAAGCTTTAAAAATACTATTCTTACCACGACGCGCGTCCACCAGGGTGGCTAAAACGAGGAAGACTTGGTACCAGGTGTGGCCAGGATGTGCAGGGCTGGGATGCCCCGTCATTCCTGCTGGAAATGTAAACTGGTGCCCACACCCCTTTGGAAAACCATCTGGTGGAATCCACTGAAGCTGACTTAGCAACAACGCTCCAGCATTTCTACAGTCATCTGGCAGAAATGTGGTGTTCACCAAAAGAGGACACCCAGATGTTCGCAGCAGGACTGTTCGTAGTAATGGAAAATGGAAAACGACACAAATGTCCAGCAGAGGTGGAGTAAATGAGTGGAGACACAGCCATGAAACAGAATGATGCCGGCAGGGGGTGGGGGGGTGGGGGGGTGGTAAGCTGCCGCTGCAAAGCTGCAAACAATACACGGATGAATCTGAGAAACCGGGCGATGAAGAAAAGGAATGGCAATGTGCTGTTTCCTGATCTGGGGGCCGATTGCATGGGTGTGTCCACCCTGTGAAAACTCACTAGGGGTACATAAGATTTATGCACGTCTGGGGTGCCTGGTGGCTCAGTCGGTGAAGTGTCCGACTTTGGCTCAGGTCATGATCTCATAGTTCGTGGGTGTGAGCCCCGCGTCGGGCTCTCTGCTGTCAGCTCAGAGCCTGGAGCTTGCTTTGGATTCTGTGTCTCCCTCTCTCTCTGCCCCTCCCTGGCTCGTGCACTCTCTCTCTCAAAAAGAAAAAAAAAATTAAAAAATTACATGAGTTATTAAAAAAGATTTATGCACCTCTGTATGTATGCCACATTTGTACACAAAGTCTCTCTTAACACGATTATTCTAGCAAATGTGTGTTGGCAGAGGGAGATGAGACTGGAACTAGAGACTGGTCAGGGGGTTTGAAGAGTCGGTGGCCTGTGTGAGGGTGGTGCTGTGGTGTGGAGAAGCAGGCTGGGCTGGAAACATTTTTTTAACAGAGAAGACAGCCTTAACACTGAGGAGGAGGGACGCAACGGCAAGGAAGAAAAAATGATCACAGGACACAGGCACATTCACAGAAACGAATGAACCACAGACAAATGCCAAATGCTCAAACTTGTTACTAGTCTAGGAACAGCAAATTAAAGCAACAAGTTTAGGGCGCCTGGGTGGCTCAGTCGGTTGAGCATCCGACTTTGGCTCAGGTCATGATCTCACAGTTGGTGGGTTCGAGCCCCGCGTGGGGCTCTGTGCTGACAGCTCAGAGGCTGGAGCCTGCTTCAGGTTCTGTGTCTCCCTCTCTCTCTCACCTTCCCCTGCTCGTGCTCGGTCACTCACTCTCTCAAAAATGGATGAATAAACATTACAAACACCCTACTAAATAAAAAAAAATTAAAGTGACAAGGTTACCCTTCTCATGTCAGAGGAAGAGAGGCAGTCCCGGGCTCAGCTGGTGGCGGACCCACGTTGAGGCAAGATTACAAATACAAATGGAGGCCCATACCCCATGTTTACTTCTGGGAAGTTGTAAATACGTTCTATTCTCTTAGAGCGATGCATAGGCTTTTAAAAATATTGTAAAGCTATGGCTCTTGTGTGGCTGAAAGTTGGCCAACTACCAGCGGTGACTTAATTTCATTATGATCGTGCCCATCTGGGTTCTCTGTTGATGGCTGGATGATGGGAAAAAGAGATGTGTGCACGCACGCGCACGCACACACGCGCACGCACACACACACACACACCGCCCCGGTAAGTGATTGCGTGTCTACTCCACAAGACTGGCTCTCCTGCTTTGCTTTCAGTTTGGGAAGCCGTTGCTCTTGTAGCTGTATGTCCGTACAACATTCTGTTCTGTTGACCGACTGCCATAAAGACAGATCTTTTTGAGTCGGTGTAGTTCTTAGCAGGTTTTTAGGTAATTTTAATTTGGCGAAGCTTCACTCTGCTGAGGCAGTAGCAGCTGGAATGACCGACAAAATTCCTCAAGCAATCCTTGGATTTGGAAGCGCCTCCCGATCTGAGCACTGGCACGCTCACATGCTCGAGGGCAGCATGTGGTAAAATGCTGTAGCAGAAGATTCTACTAAATATTTTAATCTGATCAAATAAATTACAATCGCTTGCTGTAGTCGTTCCTGTCACCTTAAACAGGAATCTAGATCCACGCAGAGTATCTTCGGCGTATTACACAAAATCTTAAAGCACAAGTATGTTCTTTGACTGTATGCAAATCTCTCTTCAAATGATACGTAATAAACAGAAAAACAGCCTCTATGGGAGCTGGTCTGGGGGTTATTTGTACACGAATCTTCTCCTTCAAGTCACACAAGTATTTTTGCTTCCTTCTTTCGGTTTCCTCTTATTGGAATGTCATTTTTCTCGCTTACTTCACATCCAGTTTGATTTTGTTTCCCTAAACTTCACGTTTTCAATCCTTTTAGACATAAAGTAGCCAAAAAGATTAATTTTAAAGGTTTTATTAAGCTTATCAATAGAAATGAACAGTTCCTACTAAGTGACAATAGAGAGCACAAATTCAAAATTAATTTCACTGTCAAAGTCCATAATTTTCTCCTTGAGGATCTTGTGTGGTTTCACTGAACTCTTTTTATCAATGTGATTCTCGGATCGGACCCTCTCCTGTCCCACAACATTGATGCTATCGGCACAGCAGGGGCACACCTTCCAGAAAGAGATTTAAACTGTGAGCCTACCTGTCACATGGAATACTTCTGGATTCTTGGCCAAACTTCACGGTATCTTTTATTTACTAACCATGTTAACTCCATTATCACAGGTTTGCTTTTGACAGTCTTTAAAAAAAAATTTTTTTTTAAATGTTTATTTGTTCTTGAGAGAGAGAGAGAGAGAGAGAGAGAGAGACAGACAGAATGTGAGCAGGGGAGGGGCAGAGAGAGAGGGAGACACAGAATCCGAAGCAGGCTCCAGGCTCTGAGCCGTCAGCACAGAGCCCGACGTGGGGCTCGAACTCACGAACAGTAAGATCATGACCTGAGCAAAAGTCCAATGCTTAACTGACAGAGCCACCCTGGTGCCCCTTGACGGCCTTTTAAATTCACGACCAAGATGGAAAGTTTTCCACTTCTTTTAATCCAAAACACCTACTTCAAAAAGCAGGTATAAAGCCAATAAAATGTCCACTGACTTTGACTTGTTTTTCTTCGCTGGCTAGCATAGTGATACATGTAATAAATGTTAGCTGCTCAAGAGTTCTTCTGACCATGGTACATTCTAGCTGAACAGAGTATTTTGTTAAAAAAAATTTATGTATTTGATTTCATCTCTTATTACCCATTAAATTAATCTGTCTAAGCTCAGAGCCTGGAGCCTGCTTTGGATTCTGTATCCCTCTCTCACTCTGCCCCTCCCTCGCTCATGCTCTGTCTCTCTCTCTCAAGAATACAAAAACAAAAAAACTAAAAAAAAAAACATAAAAAAAAAAATCTGTCTAAATGCTCTATCCTAGACAGTGACCATATTAGTTTTGTTATTTTTTTGTCTTAATTACATGTTCGGTGTTTTATCAACTTTTGAAATAATTTTTACCAAGCCCAGAAATTTTCTACTGGGTTCCATCAACACTGTGCTGACAGAGTGCCATGCAAAGCATCATCCGCCCTCGCTAAATATTGGACACGCGGTATTACTCTTCCAAGAACCTCACATCCATGTTCCGTGTCGTCTTTTCCTTTTTCTGCTCTCATCTATTGCCTGTTTCCTCCAATCCTAGTAATTGTGTCCTTTCAGTGTGTGAATCTTCATGAGGAGCAATGACATCATCTTCCTTTAGTCCAGAATGTGACACTGCTGGGATTTCATCTGAACTACTCAAATTGAGGATGTAGCAAGAATACTATGCTCGTTAATTTTCACTGTCTTGATGGGTAATTAAATCTTCACTGAACCAAGAAGCTGGAATGTCCTGCTTATGAACTTTCAGTGGATTGTCCTGGAAGGAGGCCGCTTACTTTACTGTTTTGTTTTTTAAAATGCACACGGAGTGTGTCCTGGAAGATTGTTTTCCTTTTTTTTCCTTTCAGCTTTTTGTTTTCCTTTGTGAGTTCCACTTTTGTACTCTTTTTCGTATCAAAATCTTGACTTAACACGCATTTTCAATTGTCTAGGGATTAAAAAAGATGTGATTGTCTTGAAAGTGTACAAAATTAGGATGTATTTTCATCAAACATGAAGAGCAAATAAAACTGAATCAATATAAACGAACTGCAGATACACTTTCAAGTGTATCTTGAAATATGCCAAATTATCTATTTATAGTAAATATCAATATTAAAGTCAGACATGAATTACCCTTAGCAAATACAAGATTTTGAAACAAAACTACTTAAATGTTGAAAATGTTAACATATTACAAAAATAAAACCATTCCGAATTCTAACATTCAGCGTCCATTCAGCTGCCAACATAAAGAGCTGGTTCCTCACGCAGGTTCTGTCCAGACCCTCACTGTCCAATGCGGCAGGTGCGAGCTACCTGTGCCCCTGGCCTCTGGAAGCGTGGGCAGCCCCCAGCGAGATGGGCCGCAGGCGTAACATATGGGGCAGGTTTTGAAGATTTAGTATGAAAGAAGAATGTAAAATATCTCAAATAATTTCTTATATTGATTACATGCTGATATGGTACTTTGGATATACTGGGTTAAATAATATTAAGTTCACCTGTTTCTTTTTAGGATTTTTAACGTGGCTACGAATGTAGCCCTTGTCTTTCTACTGGACTGTGCTGGTCTAGGCCTACATACCCGCGAATTTAAGAGTCACGGCAATCAGTCCTCATGTGCGAGTCTCACAGACATTGTACTAATTCATGAATCATGAATCCCGCCAGAACCACAGCATAAAACATGTAAGGAGGCAGGAAACTGAATATCTGGCACTATTGGGAAACAATACTTTGCTGCTTGAGAATTTGACAAGTTATTAATTTGTCTTTTTCTCTTACCTAAGTCCTTCTGCTGCTCCATTCTTCCCCCACTCCGAAGCAGTGTCCATTTCTGATATCAGCAGTGGCACAGTCCACAAATCTTTAGATTTAGGTGCTCTTTGGTTCCAAGACACAGAGCAAGATGCAGAGAAGCATTTCCCTGGGGGCTGAATGGTGTTAATCACAAGAGTGGATGACGAGGGTTATGGGTCATGCAGGCCACTGCTGAGTGACAGAGGCGCCCCAGGTGACTGTAATAAGCCAACTGTTTTGTGTATTTGTGACATGGGGGTCCTCTGAAGTGTAGAACCCGGGGCAGGGTCTCTCCTGCTTATATCTAGGGGCGAAGATGGCTGGTGGAGAGGTGTGCTATTGCAGCATTTTTGGAAAGCAATGTGGCAACATCTATTAAAACACCCACGAACCATCAAGAAAGCAACCCCATTCCTGTGACGTACAACCACACACTTGGTTATCAACAGCTACCAATATATGGCCAATTGTGTAAAACAGATTCTTAAGCTGGGGACACATCAGGATTACCTGGACACTTTTTCCTAACACACCTGCCTGGCCTCTTCACTTCTGACCTCTTAGGTTAGATTCTTTGCGGAGGTGGGCCAGACGTGCATACTGTGAAAAAGCTCCCTAGGCGATATTAAAGTATACCGCTGGTTAAAAATGATAAATCTTAAAGAGTATGCAGGGTTAATAGATTATATCCCATTATAAACTGCCAGGCCATATTCGAATTTTACTTTTCAAATGTTGCTTTGAATAAGGGGGCTTTTATTTGGGATTTTGAAATCTAATATAGAAAACCGTAATTCAGAACATATGACTAATTGAAACTTGTAAGAGCTGTCCTGATTTCTCTGTACTAGGACAGAGTGTTTAAGTAACTTCAGAGGATAGATCATAGAGAGCCTGCCTGGTCTGCTTTCAATAACAGACTGATCAAGAAGCATCCAGTAGTTAACACATTAACACAAGGCGCTCTGCCATTCAGTCATCTTGGAGAAGGAAGTCTCGGCCTAATTTGAGTGGTTATTCACAGAAGTAATAAATGAGGTCAAGTTTAAGAGAAGAGCAGTGTTTCCACTCTGTACTATGAATTATTTTGTACAAACACTGAAACTACCAAGTGATTCTTGACTTGTTTAAGAACTGTAGGTAATCAGACATTTGTCAAACTTCCACAGTCGAGTAACTCCCCAGACTGTGAGCCGCAGATACACTTACTTTTCAGAGTCTGGCTTTGGAGCACCTTTCTCATGCTTCTCTTTCTCTAGGCGTTTTATGTTTCTCTCGGTCACCAGCTGCTCTTTAGGAACTGTGGGAATCCCCATGGCTGTCGCAAATTTTGCTGCACCTTGGTCAGTCAGAAAGCAATGAGTTGTCTTCAGCCAGAAAGAAATGGGAAATGGTTAGATTTCTGAAACAGTTAAAATCTTCTTAACTGCTTCAATTGTATGGCTATAATTAGTTCTCTCTGGGTATGAAACCTCAAAAGTGCAAATTCCACTGGCTTGCTTCTCCAAATGCTGAGCAGCCTGGCGCTCTCGAGATTTTGTATTTTCAAAAAAACCCCCACATGATGGAATATTACTAGGATCTTAAGTTTAGAGAACAGAATTCATTTTTATTTAACACACGCTGTTTGTTTTTGAATTTTTTAAAAAAATGTTTATTTATTTTTGAGACAATGTGAGAGACAGAGTGCAAGCAATGAAAGGGCAGACAGAGGGAGACACAGAATCTGAAACAGGCTCCAGGCTCTGAGCTGTCAGCACAGAGCCCGACGCGGGGCTTGAACTCACAGACCGTGAGATCATGACCTGAGCCAAAGTCGGACGCTTAACTGACTGAGCCACCCAGGCGCCCCAATTTAACACATGCTATTAAACAAGGTCTGTTCCGTTTGTATGTGTTAAGTCATATGCATTGAGAGAAAACTGAAGAAAATACAGGAAGACAACATGAAAACAGTAATTACTGTCAAGGGATTACTAGCCAAACTACACTGTCAACAGAGTTGGAGTCTTGGCTTCTTTGACAAATTTAAATAGATTGCTTCTGTTCTTTTATATGACTTTAGGAGAACAGTGCTTGCAAGCATTTCCCTAGAGCAGGAAATTTTAGTCACTGAAGTACTAAAGTACTTAAAAAGTCCTATTTAGTCACTGAAGTATGGCGGTAGCAATTTCTTGCAAAAAAGGATGCTTTAGTCACATACCTTTTCCATAACAAGCCGTGCAAGTTTAATGGGATTTGCTATGCCCTGGACTGCAGAGACAGCTCCTGCAGACAGGTCTTTTCCATTCATGATACTAGCATCCATTTCCACATCACCATTTACATTCAAGACAGATCCACAACCTAAAACCAAAGAGAAGTTGAAAAGCAATAATTAAGAACTTAGAAATGACTCCCAGGTTTCTTCTACGCTGCTGACTTTGTTTATTTTTTAAAATGTTTTATTTTTGAGAGAGAGAGAGCACAAACAGGGAAGGGGCAGAGGGAGAAGGGGACAGAGGATCCAAAGTGGGCTCTGTGCTGACAGCAACAAGCCTGACACGTGGCTTGAACTTATGAACCATGAGATCATGACCTGAGCCGAAGTTGGATGCTCAACCGACTGAGCCACCCAGGCGTCCCTAAGCTGCCAACTTCAATTCATCTTCTACTTGCTGCCAGAGAAGCATGTTTGAAAACACAAATCTGGCTTGGTGCCCCATTACCTACAAAATAAAAAGGATGAAACCCTGATCTGGTCTCTGATCTCCTTTGCTGGTTTTATCTCCCCTCCTTGGCTACATTTTACTGAAACACTAGGTTTCCCTGAAAGTATCGTAAGTTCTCACTACTCTGGGCTCTTGTGCATGCTCTTCTCCTTACCACCAGCATGCTTTCTCCAACTTTTTTTTGCCTAGATGATGCCTATGAGTCTAGCTATGCTTAACCTCTTGTGCCTGTTTCCTCATCTGTAAAATGGGATAAGAACAAAGCTCAAGAATATTTAAAGGATTATAAAACTATCCAGTACCTAAAAGGTAAAATTTACAATGTCTGGTATCCAATAAGAAATTTCCAGGCACACAGGGAAATAAGAAAATATGACCCATAATAGGGAGGAAAAAGAACCCACTTAATAGTAATGGATCATAAATGACATAAATGACAGAATTAGTAGACAAAGATGTTAATAAAACAGTTGTTATAACTATATTCTATATGTACCAGGACATGGAGGAAAACATAAAAAGGACCCAAACAGAACTTCTAGAGATGAAAAAAAAGTCTCAAGTGGAAAATACACTGGATGGGATTAAAACAAAGTAAGACACAACAGCAGAAAATAGTAATGACTATGAAGAGATAGCAATAGAAACTATCCAAAATGAAAAAGAAGAAAAGATAAAAACCCACCAAACAGAGGATCACTGAGCTTGGGGACAATTTCAAGCAACCCACTCTATGTATATAATTGGAGTCTCTAAAAGGAGAGGGGAGACAGAGGGACAACAAAATATTTAAGAAAAAAATATATACAAAAATATCAAATTTGATTAATACTGTAAATTCACAGATCTGAGAAGCTCAATAAACTCCAAGCAAAAGAAACATGAAGAAAACTACATGCAGGCACATTATGATCAAACATCTTGGTCTAATCAGATAGAAAATCTTAAAAAAAAATTTTTTTTTCATATTTACTTATTTTTGAGAAAGAGAGAGAGAGAGAAACAGAGCATGAGCAGGGGAGGGGCAGAGAGAGAGAGGGAGACACAGAATCTGAAGCAGGCTCCAGGCTCTGAGCTGTCAGCACAGAGCCTGACATGGGGCTTGAACTCACAAACGGCAAGACCATGACCTGAGCCAAGGTTGGACACTTAACCAACTGAGCCACCCAAGAGCCCGGAGATAGAAAATCTTAGAAGTAGATAGAGCGAGACACATTAGGAAGTGAGAAAAAGATGAGAATGAGAATACATTTCTTGTCAGAAATGATGCAAACCAGAAGACAGTGGACCAACATCTTTAAAGTCCTGAAATTAAAAACAACAACCCCCCCCCAAAAAACCTGTCAAGTTGGAATTTAATACCTAGTGAAAGTATCTTTCAAAAACTGAAAACAAAGACTTTTTCAGATACACGACAGCTGAAAGAATTCACCCGTAGAAGACGTGCAATACAGGAAATGTTAAAGGAAGTCTTTCAGGAAAAAGGAAAAGGACAGTGGACAACAGTCATGATCCACACCAAGGAATGAAAAGCAGTGGAAATGGCTAGTATGTGGATAAGCAGAAATACTTTTTCCCCTTTATTTTATTTTATTTTATTTTTTTCAACGTTTATTTATTTTTGGGACAGAGAGAGACAGAGCATGAACGGGGGAGGGGCAGAGAGAGAGGGAGACACAGAATCGGAAACAGGCTCCAGGCTCCGAGCCATCAGCCCAGAGCCTGACGCGGGGCTTGAACTCATGGACCGCGAGATCGTGACCTGGCTGAAGTCGGACGCTTAACCGACTGCGCCACCCAGGCGCCCCTCCCCTTTATTTTAACAATATCTTTAAAATATAACAATTTAAAGGAAAAATAATAACAACGTATTAGGCAATTTATAACATACACAGAAGTAAAATACATGACAATAATGGCACGAAGGCTAGCAGAGGGAAAACAAGTATGCTGTTATAAGGTTCTTACATTATGCATGAAGTATGATATTATTTGAAGGCAAACTGTGACAAATGAGAGATGTATAGTATAAACTCTAAAATACCCTTAAAAAACTGTCTAGCTACTAGGCCAACAAAAGAAGACAGAATCATAAACAACACTCAATTGTCCCAAAAGATGGCAGAAGAGGAAAAAAAGGAACAATGAATGGATTGGACAAATAAAAAACAAATAACAAGATTGACAGATTTATACCTGATCGTATCAATAATCACATTAAATGTAAATGGTGTAAACACCCTGATAAAAAGAAGAGATGGTCAAATTGCATAAAAAGGTAAGATACAACTATGTCCTCCTGAAAAAAATCCACTTTAAATATAAAGATACAAATAGGTTAAAAGTAAAAGAACAGAAAAAGCTATGCAATGCTCAAATGAATTAAATGAAAGTGTGAGCAGCTAGATTAGTATCAGGCAAAGTAGACTTTAGGACAAGGAATGTTAAATAATAATGACATTACATAGTGATGAAGGGATCAGTTCACACAGAAGACAGCAGTCTGTGTATCTAACAACAATTTCTAAGCATATGAAGCAAAACTGATGAAGTTAAAGGAGAAGAGAAATCGCGAAATCCACAATTACAATTAAAGACCTCCTCATTCCTCTCTCAAGAATCAACAGAAATAGAAAATCAAGGTGTAGAAGATTCAAATAACGTTATTAACCAACTTGACCTTACTGAAATTTATATAACTTTCAATAAACAATAGCAGAGTGCATATTCTTATAAATGCAAATGGAATATTTACCAAGACAGACCATATTCTGGGCCAAAAACCAAACCTTACAAAGTTCAAAAGAATGTAAATCACACAAAATATGTCCTTTGATTGTCACATAATTAAAATAAAAATGAGAAGGATATTTGGAAAATCCACAAATACATTGAAATTATCACACTTGTAAATAAACCATGCTTCAACGAGGAAGTCACAAGGGAAATTATAACATGTTTTGAACAGAATGAGAATGAAGAGACGTGAAAACTTGTAGGATGCAATCAAAGCAGGACTTACAGGAAAATTTAAAGCATTAAGTGCTTGTATTAGAAAAGACTGGTCTCAAGTTATGATCTAAAGAGAACAGTAAATTATTTCCAAAGTAAGCTGAAGAAAGGAAATAACAGAGCTAAATCATTTAAATTCCGAAGAGAAAAAGAATGAGAGAAAAAACAATTCAAAATCTGCAAACCCTCCTAAAACCACAAGCTACTGTTCTTTGAAAAAGAAACAAAACAAAAGAAAAACTTGATAAACTCTAGCTAGACTGACCAAGAAGAAAAGACAGAAATTCAAATAATCAAGAATGAAAAGAGAGGACCTCTCTACAAACCTTACAGACATTAAAAAATAAAGACATATTGCAAATAACTCTTAAGCCTATAAATTCAACATCTTATTCAAAATAGCAATATTCCTTGAAAAACATAAAAAACTCAAAGAAGCAACATAACTTGAATAGTCCCACACCTAATGAAGAAATTGATTTCTTAGCAAAAAACTTTCCATTAAAGCAAAACAAAAAGCCAAAAGAAATTCCAGGCCCAGATGGCTTCACTAGCAAATTCTACCAAACTTTTACAAAGAAATAATACTGATTTTATACAAACTCTTCAAGCAAAACAGAAGAGGAGGGGTACTTTCCAATTCATCATTTGAAGCCAACATTACCCTCCTATCAAAGCCAGATGGATGTTAGAAGAAAATAAAACCACAGATCACTATCTTTCTTGAACATAGATGCAAAATCCTTAAGAAAACACTATCAAATCTAATCAAGCAATAAATAAAAAAGATAACACATAGTGACAGAGGGGTGTTAACCCTAGGGATGCAAGCCTGGTTCAAAATTCGAAAACCAATCAATCGATATCCACCATACCAACAGACAAAAGAAAAACCATATGGTCATTTCAATAATGGAGAAAGAGGATGTGATAAGCTTCAACATTCATACCTGATAGAAAGTCTTGGGAAACTAAGAATAAGGAAACCTCCCCAACCTGATAAAGGGAATCCATAAAATCCTACAACCCACGTTCTATTTAATGGTGAAAGACTTTCCCCTTAAAATTGGGACTAGCACAGGATGTTTGCTCTCACCACTCCTATTCAACCTAATATTGGATGGTCTAGCCAGAGGAATATGCAAGGAAAATAAATAAAAGTCATAAAGCCTGTAAAAGAAGAAACAAAACGGTCTCTATTTGCAGATGACATTTACTATAAAGCAATGGTAATCAAGAAAGTGTGGTATTGGTGAAGAACAAATAGATCGATGGGCCAGAACAGAGAGCCCAGAAACAGACCCACATACATATATGGTAAAATGATCTGTGACAAAGGAATTGTGACATTGTGATTTATAACAAACACATGTTTTGGTCTTTGCCCATGGTTCCCGGCTCTCAGCTCCCAAAACCCTTGGAATTTCCTAGGGGTTGAGTGCAATGGGAGGACCTTTTATTACGACTTTTGGTCTTTCGTCCTCAGTTCCATAAATCACTTCAGTGTCACAAAGGTGAAATGGATATCTTGTCGCATGACAAGCTGCTTTCACCCATAACTCAGTTTATGTTAATGAGGTGACTTTTGGAAACCCTCTAAAGATGGGGGGGGGGCTGGTTGCCAAGGGAACCAACCATAGCTGGAGGGTTAGAACTTTCAGTCCAGTCCCCGATTTCCAGGGAGGGGAGAAAGACTAGAGGTTCAATCAGTCACTAGTGGCGAAGAACTTAATTAACCATGTCTATGTAATGGAGCTGGCATGAAAACCCAAAAGGATATGGTCTGAACAGTTTCCGGGTTAGAACCAGAATGCTTCCATGTGCCACTGTGCCAGGGCCCAAACTCCAAGGAGACAGAAGTTCCTTTGTTGGGCACCTGTCTCTGTACCCCTTCATCTTGCTTTTGATTTGTATCTTTTGTAATAAACTGGTGATCTAATGAGTAAACTGGTTTCTTGAGTTCTGTGAGCCTCTCTGGCAACTGACTGAACCCAAGGAGGGGGTCGTGGGAACCTCTAATTTATAGCCAGTAGGTCAGAAGCACAAGGAACAACCTGAATTTATAGGTGGCGTCTGAAGTGGAGCACAGTCTGGTGGGACTGAGCCCTTGACCTGTGGAATCTGATGCTATGTCTAGGTAGATAGTGTCAGAAATGAGCTGAATTGTAGGATACCCAGCCGGTGTAGGAAAAGTGCTTGGTGTGGGAAAACTCATACACACTGGAATTGGGTTCAGAGTCTTCAGACAAAGGCAATCCAATGCAGCAAAAAAGAGAAGTCTTTGAACAATAGTGCTGGGCACTCATATGCAAAAAAGCCCAATCTAGACATAGACCTTACACCCTTCACGAAAACCACTCAAAATGGGTCACAGATCTAAATGTAAAATGCAGAACTATAAAACTCCTAGAAGATAACACAGGAGAAGGTTTAGATGACCTTGGGTTTGGCTTTCTAGATACCACACCAAAATCACCATCCATGAAAGAAAGAAATTAAGCTGGACTTCATTAAAACAAAAAATTTCTGCCGTATGAAGGACACTATCAAGACAATGAGAAGACAAGCCATAGACTGGGAAAAAGTATTTGTAAAAGGCACACCTCATAAAGGCCTGTTATCCAAAATACACAAAGAACTCTTAAAACTCAATAAGAAAACACCCTGATTAAAAAATCAGACAAGGATCTTAACAGACACCTCACCGAAGAAAATCTACAGATGGCAAGTATGAAAAAAAACTCAACTGTATTTTCATATATTAGCAACACATACTGCTAACTGTAATCTTAAAAAGTAGCATTTACAGGGGCACCTGGGTGGTTCAGCCAGTTGAGCAGTTGAGCGGCCAACCGACTCTTGATTTTGGCTCAGGTCATGATCTCATAGTTCATGAGATCTGCATGGGGCTCTGCACTGACAGCACTGACCCTGCCTGAGATTCTCTCTCACCCTCTACCCCTTTCCCCCACTAGAATGTTCTCTCTCTTAAAAAAAAAAAAAAAAAAAAGTAGCATTTACAGTAACACCAAAATACATGGAAGAAGTATAAATCTAACAAAGCATTTGTAAGATATGCATGCTAAAAACTACATAACACTGATGAAAGAAATAAAAGATTTACTTTTTTTATTTTTACTTTTTAAATGTTTAATTTACTTTGAGAGACAGCATGAAAGTGTGGGGCAGGGGGGCAGAGAAAGAGGGAGAGAGAATCCCAAGGAGCGTTCTCACTCTCAGCATGGAGCCTGACTCGGCGCTTGATCTCACGAAGTGTTAGATCATGACCTGACCGGAAATCAAGAGTCAGATGCTTAACTGATTGAATCACTCAGGCGCCACAGAAATCAAAGATTTAAATAAATGGAAGTTTATACTGTGGTTTGGAAGTATTGGATTGAAAGGCTCAGTCTTGTTAAGATGTCAGTTTGTCCTAAACTGATCTATAGAGTCAACACAGTCCTACCGAAAATCCTAGCAAGAGTTTTTTTTTTTTTTTTTGGTAAAAACTTGACAAGGTGATTCTCAAATTTGTGGGAAAGACAAAGGGACTAGAATAGTCAAAACAATCTCTTTCTCTTTCTCTCTCTCTCTCTCTCTCTCTCTCTCTCTCACACACACACACACACACACACACACACACACACGACTCTTACTACCTGATTTTAAGACTTAATATAAAACTATAGTTATCAAGACAGTGTCGTATTGGTGAAAGGCTACACATACAGACCAAGAGAACAGAATCCACCAGTAGACCTGTACATATAAAGTCAACTGATTTTGACAAGGGAGGAAGGGCAATTCTATGGAGAAAGGTTGATTTTTCAACAACTGGTACTGGAACAATCATGCAGAAACAACCTTGACATATAACTCATACCTTATGCCAAAAAATTATTAAAAATGGATCTGAGGCCTAAATATAAAACCTAAAACTATAGAATTTCTAGAAGACACGTAAGAGAAAACATTTGTGACCCTGGGTTAGGCAGATATTTCTTAAGGTATGACACAAAAAGCACAATCCATTAAAAAATGGGACTCCTCCAGGGGCGCGTAGGTGGCTCAACTGGTTGAGTGTCCAACTTTGGCTCAAGTCACGATCTTGGAGTTTGTGGGTTTGAGCCCTGCATCGGGCTCTGCGCTGACAGCTCAGAGTCTGGAGTCTGCTTCGGATTCTGTGTCTCCCTCTCTCTCTGCCTCTCCCTTGCTCACGCTCTCTCTCAAAAATAAATAAACATTAAAAAAAATTATTAAAAAAAATGGGATTCCTACAAAATAAGGAACTTCTGTTCTTTGAAAGACACTGCTAAGAGAAAGAAAAGACGAGCCACAGACTGGAAGAAAATATTTGCAAATCACGTATCTAATAAAATGCCAGCATCTAGACTATATAAAGAACTCTTAAAACTCAATAATAATAAAAAACACAATAGAGAAGTTGACAAAATACTTGAAAAGATGTTAAAATAAACATCATTTGCCAGAAATTACCACCAGAACGAGGTCCCACCACACCTCTACGACAATGGCTAAAATAAAAAATACTGACAATACCAAGTGCTTGTGGGGATGTGGAGTCATTAGAGCCTTCATACGCTGCTGGTGGGAATGGAAGTGGGAGTCACTCTGGAAAACAGTTTGGCAGTTTCAAATAGTTAAATATATACTTGCCACATGACCAACTTCAATATTAACCCAAGAGACACAAAAACTTACATTCACACAAAAACCTGTATGTAATTGTTTATAGCGATTTGTAATGGCCCCAAATCGACCATGTCCTTCAGCTGGTGAATGACTGACACTGTGGTATATCCATACAATGGAATACTACTCAACAGTACAAACAGATGGACTATTCGTACTTGTGTCAACGCGGATGGCCCTCCAACGCATTATGCTAAATGAAGAATCCAGACTCAAAAAGCTACATGTTGTCAGACTCAAAAGGCCACGTATTGCATGATTCTACTCTCTTTTCCCTTAATGTGCTGCAGAGCAGACACCTGGGACAGTAGAAGCAAGTCACTTAGAATGGCAGGCTCTGGTACAGGGCAAAGAGATGAGAACTAGCCACTCCAATTCTGAATTCATACTTCCCAGTTCATGCAGATGACTGATCCTGGTAGTTGAGAGAGGGTGGGAGACCAGAAGACCTGTTCCAAATCAAAGTCCTTTGTGAATAAGTGGGTGTTCTGTCAGTCAGAGGGCCCTGACTGCTAACTGTATGTAATTTAACAAGCCTCCCTCTGAAACAGCAAGCCACTCCTCTTGCTGGCAAGGAGTAGCATCCAGTAAATTCTGGCTCAACCAACAGAGCCATAACGATGCACTTACGCCTCATTCTATGGTCAGGCAGACTTCAGAAATTTTGTGTAAGTGTTCAAGAGCGCAGAAGCAAGGGGATGAACAAGACTCAGGAAGTATTTGATGACTAACTGGTTCAGATTTCCTGAAATTCTTTTCTCTGACAGATGTTGGGCAGGTGGGTATCATCCCCCAAAGTATTTTAATCCCTAGATTTCAGGTTCTCTATTTTACTTTTATGTATGTATGTATGTTTATTTATTTTTGAGAGAGAGAGAGTCAGAGTATGAGCGGGAGAGAGGCAGAGAGAGAGGCAGACACAGAATCTGAAGCAGGCTCCAGGCTCTGAGTTGTCAGCACAGAGCCCGATGCGGCACTGGAACCCACAAACCTGGAGACCACGACCTCAGTGAAGTTGGACGCTCAACTGACTGAGCCACCCAGGCAACCCTGAATTTAAAAAATTCTTAAAGCAACTTGGTCAACTTAAAATATGAAGTTATACTGAAAAGCTTCTTAGATTGACACTTTAGATTCGATGTATTTAGGGGGGAGAAGATTAACTTGATTTGGCATCATTTACTAGCTGCAGTGCAAGTTTACCTGCGTTGAACTCAGGATCATCTTCCAGGACGGTCACAGCTCCTTCCACAGCATCAACTGCGCTCCCTCCGTCCTTCAGGATTCTGTAACCCTCGGTAGCAGCTCTGATGATGCCCTGACGCACCCGCTCTTTCCTGTCCTTAGAGATATTACTGGCTCCGCCACCGTGGACCACGATGACGGGATTCATGTCGACAGATCCTAGGGATCAGGAAAATGAAAGTGTCTTTTTGAACAGGCCCAAGAAAACTACCCTGGATGTAATCTCCTGGGGGAGATTCCACTGGAGACTATGTCCAGTTTCTACCCCTGGAAGGGAAGCAAGGTTTACAGCCTCAAGCAATTTCCTGCACGGAGAGAATGGGGGATGGGGGCGGGGGACAGAGACAACTTGCTTTGAACTTTACACAAAAAGTCCAGAGTGCCCCATGGTCTCCCTCCCTGATCCCCTCCAACCCGCACCTCCAACACCTTCAGGCTTTGGGCCAGGGCTTTGGGACCCCCTCCCACCGGCTGCCATCTGGCCTCAGGAGAACCCCAGCCTGTGACCTGTGCCAGGGCCTAGCCTCCAGGGCCAGAGCTCCAGCCCTACCAATGGGCTCTTTCCGGTCTCGGTTTCCCCTGGGATGGTCCCTTTTCCAGGACTGTGAGTCCTGCATATCTGCAGATAGGCACCACACTGTGGGTCATGTAGGGATAGCCCGGGACACAGGTGGGGCCTCTGGGAAAGACACCGGGATGTCAGGGTCCAACCAGTTTCAAAGCAAAGTTACTAGAGCAGCCAAATCTTGCTGGATATCAGAAGCCATCTTGGGGCTGTTAGAGCTTAGGACTGGGAGACCGCTGGCAGCCATGATCGCCAGACAGGCCTCAAAGAAAAAGGGTCTGAGGGCAACCACAATTCCAACCTCCTCATCACTACTGCAGCGGGAGGAAACGCTGGCCTCAGGATAATTCCCGGTGGGGTAAGACAGGCCCTATCTAACAGGTCTGGAGGGCTGCGGACCTAGGGCAGGTGCGCTGGTGTGAACTGTGCATGCCCTTGCCAGCGAAACTGAGCATCCAGGCTCCCCGGGGCCGTCCCTGGTCCAGGCCGTGTAGGGACAAACTGGGCTACAGGCATGGACTTCTAGGGGATACACCGCGTTGCTGAGGCCCAGTCCTCCCAGCCCCCCCAAAAAGAGATGCGCCACATCTCACTGGAATCCCTTAGCCTTGACATTCCCGTGTGGTGCCAACTCGTCGGTCCCACCCGCCACGTCCCAGACCCCGGCACCGCGCAGGGGGCTTTCCCGGTCTCCGGCAGGGCCGTCGACTTACCGAGGACACCGCGGGCGGCGGACGCAGGGGCTTCAGGCTGGGCCGAGCCGCCCGGCCGGCCTCCGAACCTGCGCGGCCCACCGCCTCCGCGAGCCCTTCCGGGAGACCGCTGGGTTCGCAACCGCTCCGCCACAACGGCCCCGCGCTTGCGCACGAGGGCGGGGCCGGCGCGCCGCGCAATTACCGTAAAGCCCCGACCCGGGGCCGCCGCGCAAGCGCCTCTCAACTGTGCCCTCGTCTGGGCTCCCGGCAGGACCTCAGCAGGCTGGCTCCCGGCTCGGGTACCACGCTGGCCCTCCACCCACCTGAGCTTCCTGGTGGGCTTCGGGGAACCTCCCCTTCCTCCTTTGGGGCTGGAGGCGGGGTGTTGGTGGCAAAATGCGCGAAGTGAGGTGCCGAGGTTTTGCCACCGAAGATTGAAAAGCAGTGCTGCGCGCGCGGAGATCCTTCCTCTCGGCCCGAGGTGTTTCTCGGGCTTGGTATGTTTCAATTGAAATCTCTTCTTTTTCATCGTCTTTCTTTTTAACCTTTCGTAAAGAACAGAAAGAAAATAAACTATAATTGGTCCGGTTCCGTGCCAGGGGCGCACCGAAGCGTCTGAAACCCCCAGCGAACTCCCTCGGAGCTTCCAGGAGCCCAGTGCTACATTCCTTGCTTAAACCACCTGTGCCCTTATCTTTTGGCGGTTGTTGACACATTTTCTCCAGCCTGCCCCAGAGAGTTCCTTTAAGGCTCTGACCAATCCCCCCCCCCCCCCATTCCTAATACCAGCATCCTTCCAATAGGAGTTTACATTTTTTAAACTTTATTTAAATTATTTAATTAACACGGTGCTGCTGTTATGCCATTATTTATTATTATTATTATTATTATTATTACTATTATTATTATTATGTTTATCATTCCCTTACCTCCACTTCCCCAGGAAAGAGGAGTGACTAGTTCTGTGTCTTCCATCATTAGAAGTTCCTTGGTGAGGCGTCTGGTTGGCTCAGTCAGTTAAGCCTGCAACTCTTGATTTTGGCTCAGGTCATCATCTCACGGTTGGTGGACAGGCTCGCGTTGAACTCCGTGCTGGCAGTGCTGAGCCTGCTTGGGATTCTCTCTCTCTCCCCTTGTCTCTGCCCCTCCTCGGATTGTTCTTTCTCTCTAAAAAAAAAAAAAAAAAAAAAAAAAAAAAGATTGAAAAACAGTGTAGAGGAAATGAATGCACAAGGCAGAGCTGTGTCAAAAGCAATTTGCTACTTTTGAAGATTAGGAATACAAGCTTCCTGGCTTGTATTTTCTGGCTGGCCCAGTCGGGAAGCATGCGGCCCTTGATCCTGGGGTCGTGAGTTCGAGGCCCACGTTGGGTGCGGAGCCTACATTAAAAAAACCAAAAAACAATACAAGCTTTTCTTAAAAATTACAGCAGATTCAGCCACCCCTATAGCAAAGTTACTGTCAAACACTCACATTCTGATTTTATGTTCCTCAGAGGAAGAGAAAGAGGTGACGTTGTCACTGGCTGAAAGGAACTGCACGTGGCTGGGGATAGGTGGGTAGGCAGGCACCAGAGGCAAAAGCCCGAGGTAAAGGTTTGGTGTGATGCTCTGATTCCCAGAGCTGAAGAAGGCCAGCCTCTGCTCCAGGGTCTGTTTTAATTCAGAGCTTGCTATAGCCGAGGAATCAGCTACTATTGCTTGTGTTTGGCAGGGACTCAATGACAGGCAGGGAGAAAATGTCAGGTGTGCTCTGACTGGAAGTTATTGGTGGGGGGAAGCTGGAGGAAGGCTGGCCGGAAGTGGGCATCCTATTTGATTGCTTAGGGGAACATGGCCTTCTCTGGTTGGTCTTAAGTTGGTCTGGTTGGTCTTAAGTTGGAAGTGGGGACAAAGACCGGGGAAGCTGGTATTTATTGACCAAGTCCTGACCATATTCATTCCCTTTTTTTTTTCCTGGTTATAGACCTTGAATCCACAGCCATTGGCATGGACCCATAAACCCAATCTGGGCAATCATGATACTCCATGACTGTTTGGCAACAGTAATTGGCTCAAAAGGTGACCGTGTGATCCAAGCAGGGCCCAACTATGTAACTTCTCTAGAACTGAAGTTTGGACATTAGAAGAAAGAAGTTTTGTCCACTGCAGCCGCTAAATAGAGAGACTGTCGATTTGGGGCTACTGGTGGTCATCTTTTCCACCACGCGGAGAATCTGTTTACAGAGTGAAGTTTGTATAGTAAAGGACTAACCTTACCCAAAGAAAGATGTGGCCTTTGCCCTTTGCTCCTGGGAGAAGCTCTTTAAACCCGTGGCAAGTCCTACCTGACAAGAGTGTCTCTGTGTACCCCGGGGACTTGGGCCTCACCAGGTGGCCTAACAATGTGACGATAAGATGGAAACTGGGACACAGAGAGGGAGAAGACCATGGGAAGGTGGAGGCAGAGATTAGAGTGATGCGTCTACAAGCCAGAAAACCCAAGGATTGTCAGCAGTGTCCAGCAGCTAGGGAGAGGCAAGGGAGGGTCCCCGCCTAGAGTTTTCAGGGAGAGCCTGGCCCGACCAACATCTCCATCTTGGACTTCTAGCTTCCACAACTGTGAGGCAATATACCTCATTTTTTAAGGTTCCCTGGTGGTTTTATGGAGGCTCTCCTTACAATCACAACAAGAACTGCAGGGTTGGACTAGTTACCACATAAGCTCCAGTTAGAATGTGTCTGTGAACCATCAAGCAAGTGGCCCTGGGCCCAGTGAGTGCCCCAGGCACTCCTAGTCGATAGCGGCACTATCGATATAGGCTTTGACCATCACAAAGCAGACTGAAAGGAAAAGGCCTCACTGAGGACATAATGTTTCAGCCCATATCTGAAGGAGGTGAGGGAGAGAGTGTGAAGTGTCTGAAAAACGAGCATTCCTGGTGGAAGCACTTTCTAGAGTCTGGTCAGACAGTTCTCTTAGTTTTTCCATAAACATGTACGGTCTTCAGTTATTTTAGAGAACACATTCCAGAAAATAACACACTTAGGTTCTGTTGACCAACATGTGGAGCAACTATCAGAAGACCCTGGACAATGAGCGTTCGCTTTTTAACCTTCCATTCACTCCTCATCCCCATGCAATCTGGCTTCTGGACATGTGATGTTGCAACGTTTAAGACTGAAGCAAATAAGTAAAACCAGCTGTCTTCTATTGAGCCCGACATGGAGACGCGGAAAAATCCAAAGATTTTCTCACTGAGAGAGAGACATCTGAGTAAAGACCAAAGAGGTGAGAGAAACTGAAAAGAGAGTAAAACAGGATTTAAGAATTGCGGCACACTGCATATTCGTATGTGTTAAAAATGCAATTAAAAGTAATTCTTTAGGGGCACCTGGGTGGCTCAGTTGGTTAAACATCTGACTCTTGGTTTTGACTCAGGTCATTATCTCACCATTTGTGAGTTTGAGCCCCATGACGGGCTCCGCACTGACAGCGCAGAGCCTGCTTGGGATTCTTTCTTTGCCTCTCCCTCTGCCCCTCCCCTGCTCACTTGGACTCTCATTTCTCTCTCTCTCTCACAATAAATAAATAAACTTAAAAAGTCAGTTTTCTGGGTTGTGTATTTTTGGAAAATACACTGTTCAGAGATAGTGCAAAGTGGCAATCTATTCCATTTGGTTGCAGAGGTCATTTTAGAGTCTCTGATATTTTTCCTTTACCTCCAAAATACATATATATCTTCAATTTTTTACTTGCTTTTAACGATCTCAGTGGGTTAAAATGGTGGTTTATTATTAGTGCAGCTCAGTACAATGCACTTGGCCAGGACGGGGAAGATGCTGTGTGCTCCCACAGTGAACCAAAGAATGGGTGCACTGTCTGTGGAGAATTAAAAAAAAATTTAATGTTTATTTATTTATTTTGAGGGAGAGAGAGACACAGTAAAAGTAGGGAAGGGGCAGAGAGAGGAGAGAGAAATCCCAGGCAGGCTCCAGGCTGTAAGCACAGAGCCCGATGTGGGGCTACAACTCACGAAATCGTGAGATCATGACCTGAGCTGAGATCAACAGTCGAACACTTAACCGACTGAGCTACCCAGATGCCCCTGCAAATTTAAAACTGACCCTGGGGTGCCTATGTGGCTCAGTTGGTTAAGCGTCTGACTCTTGATCTGGGCTCAAGTCATGATTTCATGGTTTCCTGAGTTCAAGCCCTGCATGGGGCTCTGCACTGACAGTGCGGAGCCTGTGTGGGATTCTCTCTCTCTCCTTCTTTGTCTGCTTCTCTCCCACTTGCATAAGCATGCTCTCTCTAAAAATAAATAAACTTAAAAAATATGACCATGAAATGGAATAAAAGTCAACTGCTTTTAGTGATCACCATGAGCTAGTGTGTCTAGGCAATATCACAGACAACTTGCTCCACCTTGCTGGACATTCTAAATAATTGTTACATTGACCTAGAGCAGGGTGCTCTCAGTGGACCATGCACCATGCTCTCATGCACCATGACCACATCCAGTCATTCAGGAACCCAGACTTCTCCCATTGAGTGGCTCCAGCTTCTCTAAGGGTCTTGGGGCCTTACTGGTTCTCTGCATTCAGTGGCAGACATTCTGGAAGTGTCAAGACTATGGGGACATTGAGAAGAGCAGTGGTTCTCAGGGGTTGGGGAGAGGAAGGAACGAACAGGCAGAGCTCAGATGGTTTTAGGGGCAATGAAATTCTTCTGTACTGTAATGGGGGGGTGCACATCACATACATTTCACAAAAGGCATAGAGTGTATGACACCAAGAATGAACCCGAATGTACACCATGGACTTTGGGTGATAAGGATGTGTCCATAGAAGCCCATCAGTTGTAACCAATGTACCATCTGGAGGGGATGATGCTGGGGGAGGCTGTGCATATGCATGAGTAGGAGATCTATGGGAACTCTGTGTGCATTCAGCTCAATTTTTCTGTGAATCTCAAACTCCTCTCAGAAAAAGCTCTATTAAAGACCAAAAAAAGGAGGAAAGTACATTGTTGAGAATATTCTCTTCGACCATAAAAAACAAACAATCTTATTTATTTATTTATTTATTTATTTATTTATTTATTTATTGGAGAGAGGGAGAAAATGCAAGTAAGCGAGGGTAGAAAGAGAGAGAATCCCAGGATGGAGCGGGGGGGGTGGGTGGGTGGGTGGAGAGAGAAGCAGGGCACACCCAAACAGAACTCGAACCCACGGAACGTGAGATGATGGCCTGAGCCAAAGTCAGATGCCTAATGACTGAACCACCTAGGCACCCACAAATAATCTCATTTGTCAATGGGCAGAAGATATCCAGATGGCCAGCAGATACATGAAAAGATGCTCAACATCGTTCATCATCAGGGAAAGAATGAAGAGTCTGTGCTCATCACAATACGTTTTTGCCTCAGGAATGCAGTTTTTAACTTTGTCCTTGGAAATAACTTCAGAGTTACACAAATGGTGTAATGGTGTAATGCAGGAGGAGAACATCCATATACCTTTACCCTTAAGCACATTCGTTGATGTACTACTGGATTTACTTTTCTATACAATCTCCTTTTTTCTTTTTCCTGTTCTAGTTCTAGATTTAGTACTGCCTTTTCCAACGATTAATCATCGGGCATCCTTCCTCTTCCCTTTCTGCTGCCCCAGTCCTTCAATCATCTTCATTATCAATTCTTGCATGAAATTGGCTCTGTTCCCTGGGTAGACTCACTCATGAAATGGTCCAGGGTCCTTCTGGACAGAAGCAAATTTCTGCCTATCTATGTGTCCATCTCCAGTTCCTATGGCCAAATGTCTTCCTTTTCCTCTCCTCTTATGGTCCAAAAGAGAAAGAGAGGGTGGACTGAGTTTCCTATTATTGAGAGGCAGAGAGAGGGGTGGGCTTTCTTCTCCACTGAGGACACACCCAAAGCACTGAGAACTGAGTATGGCCCATGAGTTCTTAATAAATGTGTGTGTGTGTGTGTGTGTGTGTGTGTGTGTGTGTGTGTAATAGGGGGGATCTTTTAAGGTGTGGAAATGGGCAAGGGTCCATTAGCCTGGGCCTAATGGAGTCACTGACCCTGAGGTGTGTGGGAGAAGGTAGATGGCAGGGATCCATTATGACTTTTGTAGGTCTTAGGTCCTTTTGGCCAGTTTCCATAAAAACCATATTAAATACCGTACCTTACAACTGCACTGGTATAAAGAGGAGTATGCTCCACTCTGGTTCATGGGTCTATATTCATTATGATGACAGTCACTTTTGGTTAATTGTTTTCAAGAAATTCTAACATTTTTGGAGGGGGGGCTGGGTGGCTCATTCAGTTAAGTGTCTGACTCTTGATTTCAGCTCAGGCCATGATCTCAGGGTTGGTGGGATTGAGCCCGACATCAGGCTCTGTGTTGACAGCTCCAAACCTGCTTGGGCTTCTCTCTCTCTCCCTTTCTCTGCCCTTCTCCTGCTCGTGTTCTCTCTCTCTTCAAATAAATAAATAAATAAACATTACAAGAAAAATAAATTCTATGGGGTGCCTGGTGCCTCAGTCAGTCAGGCATCTGACTTCAGCTGAAGTCATGATCTCATGGTTCATGGGTTGGAGCCCCCGGTCAGGCTCTGTGCTGACAGCTGGGAGCCTGTGGCCTGCTTCAGATTCTTTGTCTCCCTCTCTCTCTGCCCCTCCCCTGCTCATGCCCTCTCTCTGTCTCTCTCTGTCTCCCAAAAATTAAAATTAAAAAAAGTAAATAAATAAAATGAAGCCAGGATTCACCCCTGCTTTGGATAAGTCACATCTCTCCCTGGCTTTACTCCTGACCCCACTCACTTGGGTCAGGTGCAGAGGGCTGAGAAGGGGGCCTAGCCGCACCAGTGGATCAGGGGTACTGCATGTAGTCCAATCAGCAAAGCCTAGGTCTTGAGGACTTCAGAGATAGTCCCAGGGAAAATGGGGGCCACGAGGGTGGAAAAGCACATTTCCAGAGTGAGGACCCCAGTTGTGCTACACGTGGGAAGGAACAGAGCGTTTTTCAGATTCCTCAGTCCTTCACCCATGTGCTCTCCAAGGAGCAGTTCCCTATAAGCGTGTGTGTGGGCGTGAGCTCAGGCACAGGAGGCTCTCCACAGCCTCCATTTTGATCACATCACATGAAAAGAATTTTCCATTTGCAGATGCTTTATTGAAATGAAAATGTATTTGAGGTTTCAACAGTTGTCTTGCAGTTTATAGATGAAAAGAGAAAGAAGGAAGAAAAGTCGTGGTTTATATTCACCGGCCGTCAGTTGCTGACCATTCTCTGTCGTCCTCGGGGTCTCCGGTCTCGGGGAAAGTTAAAAAGAGGCACACGACTCACTGGAATACATTATTTGCTGGAAAAAAAAAACACAGAGACATGACTCCGATGTTCAGCTCTCTGTTCCAAAGTCAAGAGTTGAAAAACGCTGATTTCTTCTTGGCTTCTAGGATTTGTCCACACACATCTGGTATCCAAGAAGGATTGTGCTCGAGTCAAGATCAGAATGATCTCGTCTCTCATGGTAACGATCAGGAGACTTTACTGATGCCAAACAGGTGCTGGTGTTTCCAGATCTCTTCCCCAACAGGGATCCCTATATTTATCAGGGTGCATTTATTTCAACAAAGAATCATTAAGTCTCAGCGCAAATACAAGGAAATGGGTAGTTTTTGAGTTCTGGTGTGGCCTTACGTGTTAGAAATACCGAAAACGGTCTGACACCAAGAACTTTACCTTTGACACTTACAAAACAGTGGAGATGTGCACTCCAAGCCATCAGTCTAATCGACATTTTCAAAGAAAACATTCCAGGGGCACCTGGATGGCTCAGTCAGTTAAGCGTCCGACTTAGGCTCAGGTCATGATCTCACAGTTTGGTTCATGGTTTCGAGCCCCATGGGCTCTGAGCTGCCGTCTCGGAGCTGGAGCCTGCTTCAGATTCTGTGTCTCCCTCTCTCTCTGCCCCCCCACCCCCTGCTCACACTCTGTCTGTCTCTCTCTCCAAAGTGAATAAACTTCAAAACAAACAACAACAAAAAGCCCCATTCCATTATCCTTGATTGAAGGGAATTTCACTTTTTAAAATGGTTAGTTATGCTAAATACACATAAGATAAAATTGACCATTTTCATCTTTGTAAGTATACAGTTCTGCAGTGTTAAGTCTATGTATGTTGTGGTGCAACCAATCTCCAGAACATTTTCGCCTTGCTATTGTTGAGCTCTATACCCACTGAACAATCCCCATTTTCCATACTAGCCAACCCCTAGAAGCCACCATTCTACCCTCTGTTTCTAGGAGACTGGCTACTCTAGGAGATATAAATGAACTCATGCAACATATTTGTCTTTCTTTTTTTGGTGGCTTATTTCCTTTGTCATAAGGTCCTCAAGGTTCATCCATGTTGGCTCTTCTGAGTGATGAACACTTTTGTCTTTAGCTTTGGCAGTATTTCTAAATTGTCTACCCTGGAATGTTTCCATAGGAGTATCAAGATAGGGAATACATTATGGAGAACGAAACACTGCTTGTTGTTTTCAACAATTCCATCCCCCAAGGCCGATTCATACCCAGGATCTGTCCTTGTCATCTATGGGGTATTTAATTAATAGTCGAGGAATCCCATCATTTATACTGACAAATTTTGATTGCTTGAAAGCACATTTTAAATTCTTTTAGTAAGAGGTACAGAATCTTCTTCATAATGGATTCTTCTGGACTCTATTAAAACATTCTCATGAACATTTTATTATTTGTTCCTACGAAGAAGGGGATCATTGATGCCGGTGCCTTCTACAAGTAAGGGACTTCTTGAGAATCAGATGTGTTTTACCTTGATAGAAAATGAGTGTGGAGGTGCCTGGCTGGCTCAGTGGGGAGAGCCTGTGGCTCTTGATCTCAGTGTTGTGAGTTCGAGCCCACGTTGGGTGGAGAGTGTACTTAATAAAAGTCAAGAAAAAAAATTTCAAAACAAAGAAAAAAAATGAGGGGCGCCTGCGAGGCTCAGTCGTTTAAGCATCCGACTTTGACTCAGGTCATGATCTTGTGGTTCATGAGTTTGAGCCCCAGGTTGGGCTCTGTGCTGACAGCTCAGAGCCTGGAGCCTGCTTCTGATTCTGTGTGTGTCTCTCTCTCCGATCCTCCCCCCACTTGCACTCTGTCTCTCTGTCTCTTTCTCAAAAATAAATAAAGAATTTAAAAAAAGGAAAATATTGTGGCTCCTGGGTGGCTCAGTTGGCAGGTCATGATCTCCCAGTTCCTGAGATTGAGGCACGTCTGTCTCTGCACTGATCGGGCAGAGCCTGCTTAAGATTCTCTCTCTCTCCCTGTGTCCGCTCCTCCTCTATGCGTGCTCTCTCCCCCTGCCCCTTAAAGTAAATAAATAAACTTAAAAAAAGAAAAAAAGAGAAAGTTTGTGTGTGGATGTGTGAGTGTGTACTAGGATACTGAAGGGTAGTTCAGCCTTTATACGAATATTGTCCCTCATTTGCCTTTTTCATTTATCATTCACTAAAGATTCCAAGAAGCGCAGAGGCAAATCGGCACTGGGACCTTGGCTGGCTTTCTTGATGTCAAAGTACTCACATGCAGCCACAATTACATTCACTGAAATAAAATAAAGCATGTTGAACACTTGCTTTGGCATCATTAGTGACAAACGTAGAGCCTACTAGTCCCTGCCCCGTGGTTTGAAAGCACATCAGAAGAAACTGTAATTACCATCATCTGTGCAAAGTTGTGCAGAGTTTCGTTTGACTGGTTGAGAAAACACTGCTTCGCATCAGCCAAGGCCTCTTTTTCCTCAGTAGTCTGAGCAAAATCCTGAAGAAAATTTTGGTATTCACTAACGCTCACTTCAGGACTGATTGTTTTGTTAACCACTTCCTCTAGAAATGGGCATCCAGAACCTGAAAGAAAACACATAAAAGCGATCTCAGTTCGGTAGCCCTGAAGCCCCTTTTTGGGAGCACCTAGGATGTTGGTCATCCAATCTGCATCCCAGTAGACTCATACTTTCAGAAAGATGATGGTGAATGGTCTTGAGTTCTCAGTTCTCAGAGAGTAAACTCAGGACCTACGGTTTCCTTAAGCCTGAAAATATCTGTGCCCCCTTTCCACCCCTGCACTACCTCCACAGCCCAGAGAAGCCAAACACTACATAACCATGAAAAACAAAGACGCTGAAGAAATGAGGTGGAGCCTGTTGGCCTGAATTTGGGGAACTGGAGGTCTTCCAGAGGGCCCTGACACGACCAACAGCCCTAAACCTGTCCTTGCTGCACAGACTCACCAGCAAAGCAGTAAAGGGGGAGTGCAACCAGCACAAGGACTCTCAGCAGCTTCATGGTTGAGGGCAGCTGGCGTTAGCCGGTCAGTCCGACGTGGCAGGGAAGAAAGAACTCACTTGGGAGCTGAGCACCTAGAACTCCTCCTTTTATTCTCCCGGCCATCACCTTAAGCCCTCCCCGAAGTGAGGGACTGAGTCACACAGTAAACGTGGCACTGGGCCAGGAAATGACAGCAAGAATCAGCTCAGCCAGCCTGTGCCCTGTTTGTAGAAACCAAGGAGACAGCTTGGACCCAAAACTGTTTCGGAACTGCAATAATGATAACATGGCTTTAGATGAAATTAATGCAAAAGTGCTTGCTAGCTAATGAGACGACGACACAGTGCGCCTGTGTTGTCATCCTTGTTGTTTTATTATTGTTGCGGTCTTTATTAGTCTCCTTCCACCTGTCCTCCTTCAACAGATGGATAGCTTCGTATCCTGTGTTCCTATGGGCTCACTATGCATCTGGGCTCGGTGCAATACCAGATAGCTCCTCAGGAGGGCAGACTTCCCGTGTCTCTAGACCCTTTTAACAAGGGGCTGGACGTTTAGGAAATCCTAACAATGTCTAACTTTCTCTAAAGGCTGTTTGTGCAAAGACTATCTCAATTGATTAATTAATTTCATAAATTCATTCTATTCTGAATCTATGAATAATCTTTTTTTTCGTTGTTTGGGTTTTTTTTCCCCATCAGTTAAAGGTGATGTGAAGCAGCAGAGCAACTGATCACTCCCCAGAGGCAGTCCTGAATGGAGGAATGGTGGTAGGGACTGGGCTCAAGCAGATGTGGATTTATTTTATTTTTTCAGTGTTTGTTTCTGAGAAAGGGAGAGAGAGAGAGCGCGCGCGCTCACATGAGTGGGAGGAGGGGCAGGGGAGAGGGGGAGAGGAACCAAGCAGGCTCTGAGCTGACAGCAGCCAGTCCAACGTAACACAGGGCTCAAACTCACAAACTGTGACATCATGACCTGAGCTGAAGTTGGACGCCCAACTGACTGAGTCACCCAGGTGCCCCAAGATGTGGATTTAAATTTTGGATGCAGGAAATAATCATGAAGTTTCTGAGGGCTAAATTGCTGGTTATTTCAAGCTTCTTTTGCCTCATTTCTAATATGTAAATAAACCAGACCACACCTGGTTTTGCAAGGATGACAGACATGCTGTAAAGAACTTACTGTGGGGCTTACAACAAGGTAATCATGAATACATGGGAGGTACCATCCATCCATCCATCCATCCATGCATCCATCCAAGCATCCATTGTTCAAAGGTAACCATGAGCTTCCCCCATGAGTGGATCCTGTGCTGCATGCTCCAGATTCAGCTGTCAGACCAGGACCTTGCTCCTGTGGAGCTTACCTCTTACAAAGGAGGCAGCAAAAAGCCCCTAACTGGGGGGCCTGGGTGGCTCAGTCGGTTAAGCACCCGACTTAGGCTGAGGTCACGATCTCACAGTTCATGGGTTTGAGCCCTGCGTCAGGCTCAAAAAAATTTCACAAAACCATAAATAAAAAGCTCATAACTGAATGAGTGACCTCAGAAAGTGATTTGTAGGGAACAAGAAAACAACGATGAGGGGCAGCATCCTGTACAGAGGGCCAGGCCAGCTATAGGAGGAAGGGCTTTAAAGCCTAGATGAGTGGACAATGATTATCAAGGGGAAGATCTTGGGACAGGTGTTCTAGGCAGAGAGCACAGCAGGTACAGGGGTTCTCTCTAGAGCAGTTGGTACTGGGCAAGAGAATGACAGCAAGGATGGTGTGCCTCTTGGTGTCAAGAAAGATAGGACAGCCTCATAGTTTAGAAAAGCCACATCAGTTTAAGTGGAGATGATATGAAGGTGAAAGGAACAAGAGAAACTAGGTTGGCTCAAGTAAAAAGAAAGAAAGAAAGAAAGAAAGAAAGAAAGAAAGAAAGAAAGAAAGAAAGAAAGAAACAAAAAAAAGAAACTGATGAGTGAGTCAGACAGATGAGTTGATTATTTGTGAATGTCGTATTTGCTGTTTAGATGATCTGGGACTTCCCATAACTCAGCCGGAACATAAGTTGCCAAGAAAAATACTCCTTTAGGGACAGGCTAGCAATAGGGAAGAAGGTTATATTCTTCTGTGCGTACTTTCTCGCCCAGTTGACCATTGATGCCAATCTCCATTCCAAACGACAATGCCCAAATTAAGAACTTTACTGATGAAATGGGAGACGTTTTGGCTAGGACAAAATGGGGACTGTCCCTGGTGCCCCAGTTGTTAGGGACTTGCCCTGTTACCTGCTGGGATGCCTGTCTCTTCAGAGGTTTCGTACCCAGCTCAGCTAGGCTACAATCCCACCTCGCATGCTTGGTGCCCATAAGAAAAAGGTGTATTTTTTTGTTTTACCTTCATGTTTCCTCATTCTTAGGTGAATCCAATAACAATAACTCAGCCCACAAAGGACTCATTTGCGAGCCAGTGGTTACAAGGAGAAATAGAAGAAACCACAATGCTTGTGTAGGCAGCCTGACTTTTTTTCTCTTCCCCGAAGGAGCTTTCACTGAAGTCCCCAAGTGAAGTTCAGAAATTAGCCTTCAGCTTCGGTGTTTGGGTGACACTTACTGATCACCTATTATGACAAACCATGGTATGTGGGTGAATTTGCACAGGTACTCATTTCACTGTGAATACCTTGTGTTGTGGGAGAGAGAGAGAAAGTATGTGGCACGACACAATTATGTTTGGCCTGTCCTCAGGCTCATGCAAGACCTGAGATGTACTCACACCAAGTTGATCATTTGAGGCTTTGCCATCCTTAATAAAAGTGACAACAGTCTGTGAGAGCCATTTTTTCCCCAGTGATTCCTGCATTGGCACCAAAGTCTAGGAAGGAGTTATTTTGACATTTAGATGGTCTTTAGGCATTTTTAAATTGTAGGTTTCTGATACTGATCCACTTGACAGTATTTAGGGACATGATAACCCATATGTTTTTGCCCATTCATTCTGTAACACTGGTTCTGCCCCTCCCTTCCAGGGCTGCTGGGACATTAACCTCAGGCATGTTTTTTGAAAGTGAAGCTCTTCTTCAGTAAGATCGTGCCAAAGTCTAGGACTTGGATGGGAAGGTACTTCCATGGGCCAGAAACTTTCAGAAAGGTGCTGGCCTTGGAGACATCTGGATGGCAGTGCAAGGTGGGTTGTTCACATTACCTGGGCCTTTCCAGGTACACCTCTTGCCTTGGGCCAATCCTGGTCTGGAGATTTCCCAGCTGTGTCTCTTTGTACAATGGGAACATCCTGGGGTTGTCATATGTCCTCAGAACGGGTTTGGGCACAGAGCTGGTGCCATGTACCTGTCAGCCGCCAGTGTTTAATTTCATAAAAAGGTGAAAGGCCTTATGCTAACCCTTGGATGTCTAGGACCAATGGGGACCCCTGGAAACTTCCTTCAACTTCACATTCTCTGAAAGATCTGGAGAAGATCATGTTCAGAGCGCAGGCAAAATCCTACGTTTGAGCCTAGAGCACGGTATTTTGATCCATGCTTACTTGATACTATTCTGACTTCCTGGAAGAGTTTCATTGAGACAACACGTAGAGTCTCTGTCAAACATATTCTACATCTGGTTGGTTTATTAATCTTCTCAAGGCCCAAGGCAATGAACAATTACCCGTTTTTAAAATTCAAGAAAAGATAAGAGTAAAAAAATTTTTTTTTTTTTAAAAGTGGGGCAGGCGCCTGGGTGGCTCAGTGGGTTAAGTGTTCGACTTCGGCTCAGGTCACAATTTTGAGTTTCATGAGTTTAAGCTCCACATCGGGCTCTTTGCTAACAGCTCAGAGCTTGGATCCCACTTCGGATTCTGTGTCTCCCTCTCTCTCTCTGTTCCTCCCTCACTTGCACTCTGTCTCGCTGTCTCTCTCTCAAAAATAGATAAAGAATAAAAAAAATTAAGAAAACATGAATAGCAAAACATGGTGAACACTCAGGGGATGCACTGGATTAAAGGAGGTGCAAACCTCCTTTAATCGGATGACAACACAATGCGTCGGATGATGATGAAATTTGTTGGCCAAATGGGGATGCTTTGGAGTGTGAAAGAGGTCACAAAATGGATGGAGTGCCAGGACAACAGCATAAACCAGGATTCTCCTGAGGAAACTGAGATGTGTGGTCACCCTCCATTAGTGGCAATCTCCTCTCCGGTTTCGCGGGTATAATCGGAAACCAGTCCCTGTATGCAGAGGGCAGGGAGAGACAGAAGAAAAGGTGACCACTCCAGGTTGGTAGGTGGCAGGTTTAATGAACAAAGGAACCGACACAGGAGGGCACCTGGGTGGCTCAGTTGGTGAAGCGTCTAATTTCAACTCAGGTCATGATCTCACAGTTTGTGAGTTCAAGCCCCACGTTAGGCTCTCTGCTGTCAGCACAGAGCCCTCTTTGGCTCCTCTGTGCCCCCCACTCTGTCAGCCCCTCCCCCGCTGGTGCTCTCTCTCCCCCTGTCTCTATCTCAAAATAAATAAATAAACTGAGCATGAGAGGCACCTGGCTAGCTCAGTCGGTGAATCGTCCGACTTCAGCTCAGGTCTTCTATGGCTCAGGGCATAATCTCATGGTTCGTGAGTTTGAGCCCCACGGGGGGCTCTGTGCTGACAGCTGGGAGCCTGGAGCCTGCTTCAGGTTCTGTGTCTCCCTCTCTCTCTGCCCCACTCCTGCTTGTGCTCTGTCTCTGAAAAATGAATAAACATTAAAATAAATTAGAAAAAAGAAAGTAAAGACAAAAAAGATGGGTAGGTCTCCACACCTATGTTCCAGAGTCAGAAACTTTATACAGAGGCAGTAAGTGGGTTCATCCACACTGAACACAGTTCAGATGGTCTCAACACGACATCATACTGTCTCAAGGCATTGTTGTTGGAGCAGCTTCTGGGGTGGAAGAGGACTAAGTGGAACCCACATTCCAAGAACAGGGCTGGTGGGTGAGGAGCCCCCAGTTTCCAGGGTCCAGCTCATGGGTCAACTGGAGGTCACATCCTGTCCCCCAACCCCTCCCCATGAGGAGTGCGTGTCATTTCTCCCTATATGTAGATAATGGGACAAGGGATGTCACGTAACTTGACCAACGGCACAGGGCTTATGGTTGGCAGAGCTCCTTAGGGAAGGAGCCTGGTGTTTCTGACTGAGAGATAGCTCCTGACACTATTGACCTTTTTGGTTTAACCCTTGTGGATGTCCACTTTATGGCTCCAATGGATTCTGGTGATCTTGACTCACACTACTGCCCTATGTGAACTCCAGGTTGAATTCCGTGTGCACCCGTTCCCTCTGCCCTCCACCCAGTTTCTTGCTGGAGGCCTTGGCTCCCTGTGGACTCCCTTCCCCACTGTTTTGCCTCAGTCCTACAGAGTTGAAACTCCTCATTCACTCCTGATGCCACATCCAAGACAGCCCGCCCACTGCTGCCCTTCCCTGGGCCCTGAATCTCTAGGGATCTCCCTTGTCGACACCCCTTGGCACTCTGCGAGCAGCTCTCCCCTGACATCTTCAGAATCCCGATCCCATGGTCCCTCCTCTCTGTTAGGCTCCCCGAGGACACTGCCTGTGCATTGCTGGCCATTGTGTGATGGCAGCGACAGAGTGGTGCTAAATGAATTGTTGTGTAACTGCTTTTCAGGGCAGATGTTGAATTTATACAAAGATTCTACTGATGATATTACATGTTTTATCATTAGGTCTATTTCGAGAGAGAAGCACGTTTACATTTCACTCTTTAGTAAAGTCAGGGATCAAACCCAACACTAAAACCAGTCATCCACCTGTCATTCTGGTGCTACCTCCACTTTCTTTGTGTTCCTGAATGAAGACTCCTTTCTCCTCTCTCCTTTTTTAAGCATTATTTTTTAATTGATTTGTTTAAAAAAAATTTTTTTTTACGTTTTATTTATTGTTGAGACAGGGAGAGACAGAGCATGAATGGGGGAGGGTCAGAGAGAGAGGGAGACACAGAATCTGAAACAGGCTCCAGGCTCTGAGCTGTCAGCAGAGAGCCCGACGCGGGGCTCGAACTCACGGACAGTGAGATCGTGACCTAGGCTGAAGTCGGACGCTTAACCGACTGAGCCACCCAGGCGCCCCTGATTGATTTGTTTTAAATTTACATTCAATTTAGTGATCATATACTGCAACAATGATTTCAGGAGCAGATTCCTTAATGCCCCTTACCCATTTAGCCCATGCCCCCTCCCACAACCCCTCCAGTAACCCTCTGTTTGTTCTCCCTATTTAAGAGTCTCTTATGTTTTGTCCCCCTCCCTGTTTTTGTATTATTTTTGCTTCCCTTCCCTTATATTCGTCTGTTTTGTATATTAAGTCCTCATATGAGTGAAGGCATGTGATATTTGTCTTTCTCTGAATGACTAGTTTTGCTTAGCATAACACCCTCTAGATCCATTCACATAGTTGCAAATGGCAAGATTTAATTCTCTTTCATTGCCGAGCAAACTCCATTGGGTGTATATATATTGTACACACAGAATATATATGTCTTCTTTGTATATATATACACAATATAGATCTTCTTTATCCATTCATCCATCGATGGACATTTGGACTCTTTCCATACTTTGGCTATTGCCAATAGTGCTGCTGTGAACATTGGGGTGCATGTGTCCCTTTGCAACAATAGACCTGTATCCCTTGGATAAATACCTAGTAGTGCAATTGCTGGGTCGTAGGGTGGTTCTGTTCTTAACTTTTTGAGGGACCTCCATACTGACTTCCAAAGTGGCGGCACCAGCTTGCATTCCCACCAACAATACAAAAGATATCCTCTTTCTCCGCATCCTCGCCAATATCTGTTGTTGCCTGAGTTGTGAATGTTAGCCATTCTGACATGGGTGAGGTGGTACCTCACTGTGGTTGTGATTAGTATTTCCCTGATGATGAATGCTGCTGTGCAGTTTTTCACGTGTCGGTTGGCCATCTGGATGTCTTCTTTGGAGAAATGTCTATTCATGTCTTTTGCCCATTTGTTCACTGGATGATTTGTTTTTGGGGTGTTGAGTTTGAGAAGTTCTTTATAGATTTTGGATACTAACCCTTTATCTGTTATGTTGTTTGCAAATATCTTCTCCCATTCCTTCGGTTGCCTTTTAGTTTTGCTGATTGTTTCCTTCGCCGTGCAGAAGCTTTTTATTTTGATGAAACCCAATAGTTCATTTTTACTTGTTTCCCTTGCTTCCGGAGATGTGTTGAGTACGAAGTTGCTGCGGCCAAGGTCAAAGAGGTTGGCTTGCTTTCCCCTCGAGGATTTTGACGGCTTCAGCCTTAAATATAGGTCTTTCATCCATTTAGGGTTTATTTTTGTGTCTGGTGTAAGAAAGTGGTCCAGGTTTATTTTTCTGCATGTCGCTGTCCAGCTTTCCCAGCACCACTTGCTGAAGAGACTGTCTTTATTCCTTTGGATATTCTTTCCTGCTGAGTCAAAGATTAGTTGGCCATACGTTTGTGAGTCCATTACTGGGTTTTCCATTCTGTTCCATTGATCTGAGGGTCTGTTTTTTTGCCAGTACCAGACTGTCTTGATGAGTACAGCTTTGTAATACAGCTTGAAGTCTGGGATTGTGATGCGTCCTGCCCTGGTTAAAGTTTCAAGATCGCTTTGGCTATTCAGGGTCTTTTCTGGTGCCATACAAATTTGACGATTGCTTGTTTTAGCTCTGCGAAGAGTGCTGGTGGTACTTTGATAGATATTGCATTGAATATGTAGATTGCTTTGGGTAGCATTGACATTTTAGCAATATTTGTCCTTCCTCTCCAAGAGTATGGAATATTTTTCCATTTTTTGTGTCTTCTTCACTTTCTTTCATAAGGTTTCTATAGTTTTCGGTGTACAGATTTTTCACTTTGGTTAGATTTATTGGTAGGTATTTTATGATTTTTGGTGCAATTATAAACGGGATCGATTCCTTGAATCTCTTTCTGTTGCTTCATTGTTGTGTATAGGAATGCAACCGATTTCTGTGCATTGATATGTATGCTGAAACTTTGCTGAAATCATGGATCAGTTCTAACAGTTGTTTTGGTGGATTCTTTTGGGTTTTCAATATAGAGTATCATGTCATCTGCACAGTGTGAACGTTGGACCACTTGTCCTGGATGAGGACTTTGATGTCACAATAGGGAGAGGGATGTGGAGTGCAGGAGGAAGTGTGAGCCCCTGCCCTCCATGGACTGGGCCGCCTCAGTCTCCCTGTTCCTTAGAGGTAACCATTATCTTGATCCAAGTGAACTTTGATCCAATGTAACCCGGATCTATCTCATGACTTGAGGCTACACACCGGATTTGGAAGCCACGCCAGGATCAGGTGTTGCCTGCAGTTAATTCTCCTTGGCTCATTCACCAAAACCCTGAACTTTACACAACTTGACATTTCCAAGAGACATGTGGTTAGCCATTTACTCCCGACACACGTGGGACAGTTCATACAGCTCATTAGATATCTAGACCATTATCTTCTTGATTGACTTAGTAATTTTCCCTCCACTATGTGCCAAGATTTTCTTGCCAACCATAGGCAAGCACAGTTGTGAACCTCTGGTCCTCAGGGGGTACTACAAGAAGGACATGGGCGAACTGATATAAAGCATTTCCACTGGAAGGACAGGACTTTCAACTGAAGCTGACTGACTCCCTCCTTCCACCCAAACCTGTGGACATTTGTCAATGTCGGGAGATGTCTTGGGTGTCCCCACAGGGTGAGGGGGATGCCACTGGCATCAAGTGGTAGAGACTAGCCGATGCTCAGGTGGTCTACTCAAAACAAGAAGTTTTCAGCCTCAATTGACAATAAGGCCTTGATTCAGAAATCTAGTGCTAGAGAAATATCTAAAAACAGTTGTCTGTGTAGTGAACGATGAGTAGTGTTAGGTAGCCTCACGTTAGGTGGACAGTGAGCAGAGCCCCAGTGCAGACAGGTGCCAGTGGGAGCGTCAGCATCTGTGTTGTTTGGTGAGCAGAGCTCAGTCTCATGTCACGTCCAGGGCTTTGCCCAAGTTTGTTCTTGGTCACGGAGGACCTTGGCTTCATTCTGTCATCCACATCCTCGTTTTCCTTCAAAATCCAACTCAGTCATCAACCTCCTCCTATAGTCTGCTTTCAGGGAGAATGCGTAGCTCATAAGGGTCTAGTTCTTTGGTGAATGTCTACAGGCCTTTGATTTCTATGATGGACTCTCCCTCCCAGGAATATACTTGATATCTTTCTTCAGTTCTCTTTTGTCTTGTCTTTTGACCTGATCATGAGTTCCTTAAGGAAATCCATTAATTCTTTCCATAAAAGACACAAGTTGCTCCTAAGTTTGGTACAGTGCACATTCCAAGTTGACCTGAGATAATTTGCCACATCACAACCTATTTCTTGCCACATTTCCACCTGACCATTTCTTTGGCCCCTCTTTTTCTATCCTGTCCTTTCTTTTCATTTCGAAGAATGTCCTGTGGTTTTCAAATTTTGCATTTTAAAATAGGGATAAGGAAGCACTGTTCAAAAAGGAGACTAGTGAGAAACGGCTTCCACTGAGAAGCACTGGAGCCATGTCTCTCCGTATCCACACCATGTAGCCTCATCCTCAGCTACCACTTCTTTCACTGTGTCTCCTGGTTTTGATGTGTTTGCAATATTGTTAAGTGTTCTCTATTGATTCATTCATTAAAACCTGTGTTATAGCCTGTGTTGACTGGATCCCATGCCTTATCTTTCCTCATCTAGTCTTTTTTGGTAAAGCATATCCTCCCATGCCTTTTGAGAAAAAGCTCAATGGAAATAAAACTTTTGAAGATTTGCACTTCGGAAATCTCCATTCAGCTTCATGCTTAAATGACATTTGGCTGCACAGAAAACTCCATTCATATGCAATGAAAGGTTTAAGCCTGTGAATTTTTACTATTACTCCTGTGTCTTCCAGTCTCTTGTTGAATGGATTTTTATTCCCCATCCTTGGATATGACCTCGTATTTCCTTCAGAAAGAAATACCTTTCTTTGAGGGATGTCGAAAAAAAAAAAATCACAGAAATGTGTTTTGATGTGAGGAGTGAGTGAGATACTCAATTTCATATTCTTCATTTATAGGAAATTTTCTTGTAGTCTTTCTTTGATTTTCTTCCCACCATGATCTGTGTCATTCTGGAAACCTGATAGCTGGGTCTCATGGACTTATGCTTTCACATGCTTTTCTTTTCTCCAACTTTTGTGTTCTCTATTTGTGTTTCCGTAATACATACATTATTTTTGTTCCAAGATTCTGCTTTGTCCTTCAACTCGTTATTTTTTTCCAGCTGTCACATTTTTAATTTTTCCAGAGCTCTTTGTTTTACTCTGAATGTTTTTTTAAGCCATAAAGAGATGAAGAGATCTTGGTAATCTGGGTTTTCTGAAGATCCATGAAAGAATCCATGGGAGAAAGAGCTGCCTGGCCCAGAAACTATGGACTAATTGCAAAAGAGTATGAGTCAGTTAAGAACTTTCTTGTCTTCTTGTCTCTCCTCATTTTAGGCCCCAGCTCTGTCAGAAACGATGGTTAGCTGCTGGGGGGCAGAGAAAGTAGTAGTAAAGGAGAGAGAAAAAGGAGAAATCTCCATTTTGGAACAATAGGAGGTTTTGATGATTATACAGGCCTGAATACGCTAATTTCAGAAGAGAGATATTAAACTTCATATCCTCCAAAATGGAGAACCTTCGAACGTTTGCTCGAAGTAAGCAATGGCAAAAGCAGAGCTTTGTGTTCAGAGTGTTGACCTTGTCATAGAGAGGAAGATGGATGTAGGGAGAAGCCTAGGACGAGGGGGTCCCTGGGCAGAGAGTGGTCATCTGTGTTCAGGGGGACAATGAGAAGCCTCAAGGACAAAGTCAAAAGACTCTGTGTACATCAATCCTTCCTACTTAGTGTAACTCAGTTGTGAGTTCGAGTCAGAGTTTCTGGAAAATTAGGTGTATCTCAACCAAGAAGAATCTAGGAGGCAAATCAAACAGAGAGTTGACCCCAGACACCATTTGAGTGTGAGGCTCAGCCGCTCTGGGGAAGTATGTCCAGTGGAGATTGCATTACAGGCCTGCTCCCATTTAGTTACCTTTCTCCTGCCTCAGAGAGCTATAGCTTCTGGAGTCTGTGTGTGCACGCACACATGTGTGTATACGTGCTTGGGTGCGTGTGGGTGTTTGGTAAAGTAGACATAACATAAAAGTTACCATTTGAACCACGTTTAAACGTACGATTCAGCCGCATTAAGTGCATTCACAATGTTGTCATGGCTACCCATTTCCAGAACCCATGTCAGACAGAAACTCTGCCCTCAGTAAACACGAATTCTTTCAACTTCTCTTCTCCCAGCCCCAGCCTTTACAGTCTTTCTTGATCTAACTTCACACTCTTGATCAGCAGCTCACGTAGGAAAATGTTCCCATATGAGACCCTGAGTTTATTAGTTTTATAACAATGTAACCGCTGAATACACCTGAAATTAGTGGGCTTGAAGGGCCACAGAAGTAGCTAAGGAAAGGTCTTAAGGGAGACGGTGGCTGGCTGACTCAGTGGGAACAGCACGGGACTCTTGATCTTGGGGTCATGAGTTCGAGCCCCCTGTAGCGGGGAGAGACTACTTCGATAAAAATAAAACTTAAAAAAGGAAAAGAAGGATCTCAAGGTGAGCACTGTGGTGATGCTAGGGTCATCGGAGTCTCATGGAGGTCCTGCCCTTCTTCCCGGTCAACAGGTGGCACCTGCTTCCCTAGTCACTGAGCAGCTGGCACCCGAAGGAGTTGGAGATGAGGAAATGAGGGCTGCATGGGTTTTACCTGCAGAGATATCTACATGGGTGTACAGCAGCTGGGGGGAAGTCTGGGCATCATTTTGCTTTTTAGGTCTTCCTGGGTGATTCTAACACAGAGCCAGGGGTGAGGAACGCTTGAGTAAGACATTCTTCCTCCTCACATTCCATGGTGGTAATCATCTTTTCCCTTCCCTGATACTAGCAGGGACTGACACAGAACATGTAAACCTTCTGGGATAATGACCCACCCATAAGAGGGTTCGGTAGATATAAGTGCTCACTATTTGATCAACAACAATAATGATTGAAACAATTTGTTGTTCTGAATTATTGATTTCTCTCACTCTCAGTTCGAACCCACAAACCGTGAGATCAGGAGCTGAGTCGACATCAAAAGTTGGACGTTTCTCAGAGTTTGCAAGAGCTCCATGATCCTTGTGTCCACCGACCATAGTTTGTAGGCTGACTATGGAATGCGTTTCACACAACGGGGACCTATTTCAGTGTGCATGTTTCCTGATGTGTTAAAAATACACACCTACTGTAAGGCGTTGCTAATAATTGATGATACTAGATAGCTGTTAGCTTCTATTTCTTGGCCAGAGGTAGCATCAACTACCTAGTATGATTTGAGAGCTAGGTTTAAGATTCACAAAGTCCTCTTACTCATATCATAGCATTTGGAAGCCCATGCCCTCTAGTAGTTCATGGTTATAGAAGTGAGATCACATTCACAGCTTGAGAGGATGGTGGCTGTGACATCGATGAGGAGGATGTACTACAGGAAGGGTATTACAGAACCCAGGGAATCATGTAGGAGACTTTGAGCCAAGCTGGACAGGACTGGATCTGGATTGTGATGACAGCCCTGGGGATGGCAAGGAGGGGAAGCTCAGAAGTGAGGATGTGGGAGTGGAGGGAGCAGAACTCAGTGAAGTTTTGTATGTCGGGGTGGGGGGAGATGAATGTAGTAAGCTACCAAGAAGACACACACATCTTTTTTTTTTTTTGAGAGTGAGAGAGAGAAAGATACAAAGTGGGGGGAGGGGTAGAGAGGGAGGGAGACAAAAATCCCAAGCAGGCTCTGCATTCTCGATGCACAGAGCAGCACAAGACTTGAACTCACAAACTGTGAGATCGTGTCCTGAGCTGAAATCACGAGTCGGATTCTTCACCAGCTGAGCCACCCATGAACCCCAAACCATACCCGCATCTTATTCTCGGCAGCTTGCAATTATGCCCCTCATGGTTAAAAAAAAAAAGAGGACTTTGTAGATGCAATAAAAACTAGATTCTGACATGGGCAGCTTGTCCTGAATTTTCAGGATTTCTAGGATATATGCAACCCCATATATTTTATATGAGGGAGACAGAGGGAGATTCAGAGACACAGAAAAGGAGAAGGCCCTGTGACATCTGAGGGCAGAGATCAGAATAAAGGGGGCAAGACAGGGAATGCTGGTTTCCAGCCATCAAAGCTGGAAGCAGCCATGAATATATTTTCGCCTCAATCTTCCAGAGGGATGTGGCCCTGCTGACACGCGACTTCTGCCAAGTGTTACAGAATGAGGACCTCTGTCACCCAAAGTCTGAGAAAATAATTGGTGTAAACCACCAAGCGTGTGGTAGTATTTTTCAGCGGCCACTGGAAACGAATCCAGGAGCCTAGGATGCATCCACATTTTCTGCATTGGGTACCTCTTTGTTTGGGGCATTAGCCAGAAAGGGGGTTCAGGGAAGGGAGAGTTGGTTGTAGGCAGACAGGGTGTACAGTTTTATATATTTCTTCGGAAGTAACTGTGGCGCTTTGAATGCGGATGCTTCGATGGCAGCTGGATGCCGTTTCTGGAGCTCTTGGGAGAATGTGTGGGATAAAGCATCAGCTCCAGGTGTCGTTGAGTGGTCTAGTCCTGATGAGCAACGTGTGTGTGCAAAGTGAAAAAAGACGTAACTGAAGGAGGAACTCTGGAGAGTCACTAACGCTTCAGAAGTGGACATAAGACAAATTGCACGGGACAATTCATAGGATGGAAACCACAGCAAAGGTGTGAGGACCAAGCAGTTTGGCTGTGCTTGTGATGAGGACAAAACATTAGTGATGCTGCTGGTTGGGAAGCATATGACTGGCTAGCCAGCTGGGCTGTGGGTATCCTTCAATACAAAACCATAGCAGGAATGTTTTCATTGCTCCTTGCCCTAAAACTCTGTTTTCACTCAAGGCCATGTGAATGGGAAATGTATAAAATGATGCAGGATGATTCCTGCACAAACATTTCCTCCTGTGATCCTGCTTTCTCAGGCCCCCATAGGTAAGTGACATTAGCGCTCTGAACTTTACTATTGACAACACCCAATGGCCACTTTGCAGCAAGAGCCATCCCAGCTCAAGGCCGGATGTGTTGGATAATAACAAGAGAAATAGAGAAGTGCAGGGCAAATGAATTATTGAAGCAAGATGTTGAAACCTTTACATTTCCAGAAGATCAGGTAATCACTGCAAGACAGGTATTACGATGCAAGATTTAAATTCCACACGATGCTGTGATTTACCCCTGAAATAGATAAAGAAAGAGAGAGAAGGTTATTCATACTGCCCCTGAGGATGACACATGAGCATAGACTGTCAGTCACAAGAAGTTGTCAGTAAAGTTTTAACGGACAAAAGTCAAGTAGAATGGGCACAAGACAGGAAACTGGGGAGGCCAGTCAACTAAATATACCTGAGGTGACTACAACAAACCATGCAAGTCGTGAGGAAACCATTCCCACAGTCTGGCAGATAAACCCAGAGGTGACTGAGAGTGAGGGTGAGGTTTCTAGTGGAAGGAGGAGCCTCCCAGAATCTTTCCTCTGATATGCCAGGGCAGAGGACTCTACTTTTTCACTGCAAAGGGGATACAAGAGTGAAAGACTGGAAAAGGGGTGGGAGGGGACTTTGGGGGTACTGCCTGGAGATTCCCAGGCTCATGGTGTGGCAACTCAACCCGATGGCACATCTCCTGGGTACTGAAATTCAGTCCCTGTGGGCATTTGTGACTGAACCTGGTGTCCTCAACCCAGCAGTCGATGTGCTGAGAGTCTCCTTTAAATATCTTATTTCTTGACAAACATGTAATTTAAGTGTGTCACCTTCACATGTGGGCACTAGAGGCACAGAAGGCAAGGCGTGTGGTCGTGGGCGCCATTATGGACAGAATCAGAGGCGGGGAGTGGCGGAGTGGGCCGAGTTGTGGTGGGGAGAGGACCTGGCTCTGTAGGAGCTGGCTCAGTGCTGAAATCATGGATAAGTTCTAGCAGTAGTTTTGGTGGATTCTTTTGGGTTTTCAATATAGAGTATCATGTCATCTGCACAGTGTGAACGTTGGACCACTTGTCCTGGATGAGGACTTTGATGTCACAATAGGGAGAGGGATGTGGAGTGCAGGAGGAAGTGTGAGCCCCTGCCCTCCATGGACTGGGCCGCCTCAGTCTCCCTGTTCCTTAGAGGTAACCATTATCTTGATCCAAGTGAACTTTGATCCAATGTAACCCGGATCTATCTCATGACTTGAGGCTACACACCGGATTTGGAAGCCACGCCAGGATCAGGTGTTGCCTGCAGTTAATTCTCCTTGGCTCATTCACCAAAACCCTGAACTTTACACAACTTGACATTTCCAAGAGACATGTGGTTAGCCATTTACTCCCGACACACGTGGGACAGTTCATACAGCTCATTAGATATCTAGACCATTATCTTCTTGATTGACTTAGTAATTTTCCCTCCACTATGTGCCAAGATTTTCTTGCCAACCATAGGCAAGCACAGTTGTGAACCTCTGGTCCTCAGGGGGTACTACAAGAAGGACATGGGCGAACTGATATAAAGCATTTCCACTGGAAGGACAGGACTTTCAACTGAAGCTGACTGACTCCCTCCTTCCACCCAAACCTGTGGACATTTGTCAATGTCGGGAGATGTCTTGGGTGTCCCCACAGGGTGAGGGGGATGCCACTGGCATCAAGTGGTAGAGACTAGCCGATGCTCAGGTGGTCTACTCAAAACAAGAAGTTTTCAGCCTCAATTGACAATAAGGCCTTGATTCAGAAATCTAGTGCTAGAGAAATATCTAAAAACAGTTGTCTGTGTAGTGAAGGATCCGTAGTGTTAGGTAGCCTCACGTTAGGTGGACAGTGAGCAGAGCCCCAGTGCAGACAGGTGCCAGTGGGAGCGTCAGCATCTGTGTTGTTTGGTGAGCAGAGCTCAGTCTCATGTCACGTCCAGGGCTTTGCCCAAGTTTGTTCTTGGTCACGGAGGACCTTGGCTTCATTCTGTCATCCACATCCTCGTTTTCCTTCAAAATCCAACTCAGTCATCAACCTCCTCCTATAGTCTGCTTTCAGGGAGAATGCGTAGCTCATAAGGGTCTAGTTCTTTGGTGAATGTCTACAGGCCTTTGATTTCTATGATAGAATCTCCCTCCCAGGAATATACTTGATATCTTTCTTCAGTTCTCTTTTGTCTTGTCTTTTGACCTGATCATGAGTTCCTCAAGGAAATCCATTAATTCTTTCCATAAAAGACACAAGTTGCTCCTAAGTTTGGTACAGTGCACATTCCAAGTTGACCTGAGATAATTTGCCACATCACAACCTATTTCTTGCCAAATTTCCACCTGACCATTTCTTTGGCCCCTCTTTTTCTATCCTGTCCTTTCTTTTCATTTCGAAGAATGTCCTGTGGTTTTCAAATTTGCATTTTAAAATAGGGATAAGGAAGCACTGTTCAAAAAGGAGACTAGTGAGAAACGGCTTCCACTGAGAAGCACTGGAGCCATGTCTCTCCGTATCCACACCATGTAGCCTCATCCTCAACTACCACTTCTTTCACTGTGTCTCCTGGTTTTGATGTGTTCGCAATATGGTTAAGTGTTCTCTATTGATTCATTCGTTAAAACCTGTGTTATAGCCTGTGTTGACTGCATCCCATGCCTTATCGTTCCTCATCTACTCTTTTTTGGTAAAGCATATCGTCCCATGCCTTTTGAGAAAAAGCTCAATGGAGATAAAACTTTTGAAGATTTGCACTTCGGAAATCTCCATTCAGCTTCATGCTTAAATGACATTTGGCTGCACAGAGAACTCCATTCATATACAATGAAAGGTTTAAGCCTGTGAATTTTTACTATTACTCCTATGTCTTCCAGTCTCTTGTTGAATGGATTTTTATTCCTCATCCTTGGATATGACCTGGTATTTCCTTCAGAAAGAAATACCTTCCTTTGAGTGATGTCGAAAAAAAAAATCACAGAAATGTGTTTTGATGTGAGGAGTGAGTGAGATACTCAGTTTCATGTTTTTCATTTATAGGAAATTTTCTTGTAGTCTTTCTTTGATTTTCTTCCCACCATGATCTGTGTCATTCTGGCAACCTGATAGCTGGGTCTCATGGACTTATGCTTTCACATGCTTTTCTTTTCTCCAACTTTTGTGTTCTCTATTTGTGTTTCCGTAATACATACATTATTTTTGTTCCAAGATTCTGCTTTGTCCTTCAACTCGTTATTTTTTTCCAGCTGTCACATTTTTAATTTTTCCAGAGCTCTTTGTTTTACTCTGAATGTTTTTTTAAGCCATAAAGAGATGAAGAGATCTTGGTAATCTGGGTTTTCTGAAGATCCATGAAAGAATCCATGGGAGAAAGAGCTGCCTGGCCCAGAAACTATGGACTAATTGCAAAAGAGTATGAGTCAGTTAAGAACTTTCTTGTCTTCTTGTCTCTCCTCATTTTAGGCCCCAGCTCTGTCAGAAACGATGGTTAGCTGCTGGGGGGCAGAGAAAGTAGTAGTAAAGGAGAGAGACAAAGGAGAAATCTCCATTTTGGAACAATAGGAGGTTTTGATGATTATACAGGCCTGAATACGCTAATTTCAGAAGAGAGACATTAAACTTCATATCCTACAAAATGGAGAACCTTCGAACGTTTGCTCGAAGTAAGCAATGGCAAAAGCAGAGCTTTGTGTTCAGAGTGTTGACCTTGTCATAGAGAGGAAGATGGATGTAGGGAGAAGCCTAGGACGAGGGGGTCCCTGGGCAGAGAGTGGTCATCTGTGTTCAGGGGGACAATGAGAAGCCTCAAGGACAAAGTCAAAAGACTCTGTGTACATCAATCCTTCCTACTTCGTGTAACTCAGTTGTGAGTTCGAGTCAGAGTTTCTGGAAAATTAGATGTATCTCAACCAAGAAGAATCTAGGAGGCAAATCAAACAGAGAGTTGACCCCAGACACCATTTGAGTGTGAGGCTCAGCCGCTCTGGGGAAGTATGTCCAGTGGAGATTGCATTACAGGCCTGCTCCCATTTAGTTACCTTTCTCCTGCCTCAGAGAGCTATAGCTTCTGGAGTCTGTGTGTGCACGCACACATGTGTGTATACGTGCTTGGGTGCGTGTGGGTGTTTGGTAAAGTAGACATAACATAAAAGTTACCATTTGAACCACGTTTAAACGTACGATTCAGCCGCATTAAGTGCATTCACAATGTTGTCATGGCTACCCATTTCCAGAACCCATGTCAGACAGAAACTCTGCCCTCAGTAAACACGAATTCTTTCAACTTCTCTTCTCCCAGCCCCAGCCTTTACAGTCTTTCTTGATCTAACTTCACACTCTTGATCAGCAGCTCACGTAGGAAAATGTTCCCATATGAGACCCTGAGTTTATTAGTTTTATAACAATGTAACCGCTGAATACACCTGAAATTAGTGGGCTTGAAGGGCCACAGAAGTAGCTAAGGAAAGGTCTTAAGGGAGACGGTGGCTGGCTGACTCAGTGGGAACAGCACGGGACTCTTGATCTTGGGGTCATGAGTTCGAGCCCCCTGTAGCGGGGAGAGACTACTTCGATAAAAATAAAACTTAAAAAAGGAAAAGAAGGATCTCAAGGTGAGCACTGTGGTGATGCTAGGGTCATCGGAGTCTCATGGAGGTCCTGCCCTTCTTCCCGGTCAACAGGTGGCACCTGCTTCCCTAGTCACTGAGCAGCTGGCACCCGAAGGAGTTGGAGATGAGGAAATGAGGGCTGCATGGGTTTTACCTGCAGAGATATCTACATGTGTGTACAGCAGCTGGGGGGAAGTCTGGGCATCATTTTGCTTTTTAGGTCTTCCTGGGTGATTCTAACACAGAGCCAGGGGTGAGGAACGCTTGAGTAAGACATTCTTCCTCCTCACATTCCATGGTGGTAATCATCTTTTCCCTTCCCGGATACTAGCAGGGACTGACACAGAACATGTAAACCTTCTGGGTAATGGCCCACCCATAAGAGGGCTCGGTAGATGTAAGTGCTCACTATTTGATCAACAACAATAATGATTGAAACAATTTGTTGTTCTGAATTATTGATTTCTCTCACTCTTAGTTCAAACCCACAAACCGTGAGATCAGGAGCTGAGTCGACATCAAAAGTTGGACATTTCTCAGAGTTTGCAAAAGCTCCATGATCCTTGTGTCCACCGAGCATAGTTTGTAGGCTGACTATGGAATGCATTTCACACAGTGGGGACCTATTTCAGTGTGCATGTTTCCTGATGTGTTAAAAATACACACCTACTGTAAGGCATTCCTGATACTTGATGATACTAGATAGCTGTTAGCTTCTATTTCTCGGCCAGAGGTAGCATCAACTACCTAGTATGATTTGAGAGCTAGGTTTAAGATTCACAAAGTCCTCTTACTCATATCATAGCATTTGGAAGCCCATGCCCTCTAGTAGTTCATGGTTATAGAAGTGAGATCACATTCACAGCTTGAGAGGAGGGTCACTGTGGCATCGATGAGGAGGATGTACTACAGGAAGGGTATCGCAGAGCCCAGAGAACCATGTAGGAGACCTAAACCAAGCTGGACAGGACCGGATCTGGAATGTGATGACAGCCCTGGGGATGGCAAGGAGGGGAAGCTCAGAAGTGAGGAAGTGGGAGTGGAGGGGGCAGAACTCAGTGAAGTTTTGTATGTCGGGGTGGGGGGAGATGAATGTAGTAAGCTACCAAGAAGATACACACATCTTTTTTTTTTTTTTGAGAGTGAGAGAGAGAAAGATAGAAAGTGGGGGGAGGGGAAGAGAGGGAGGGAGACACAAATCCCAAGCAGGCTCGGCATTCTCAATGTACAGACCAGCACAGGACTTGAACTCACAAACCATGAGATCGTATCCTGAGCTGAAATCACGAGTTGGATTTTTCACCAGCTGAGCCACCCATGAACCCCAAACCATACCCGCATCTTATTCTCGGCAGCTTGCAATTATGCCCCTCATGGTTAAAAAAAAAAGGGGGCGCCTGGGTGGCTCAGTCGGTTAAGCGTCCGACTTCAGCTCAGGTCACCATCTTGCGGTCCGTGAGTTCGAGCCCCGTGGTGGGCTCTGGGTTGAGGGCTCAGAGCGGGGAGTCTGCTTCCGATTCTGTGTCTCCCTCTCTCTCTGCCCCTCCCCCGTTCATGTTCTGTCTCTCTCTGTCTCAAAAATAAAGAAACGTTAAAAACAAAAAAAAAAAAAAAAAAGAAGAGGACTTTGTAGATGCAATAAAAACTAGATTGTGACATGGGCAGCTTGTCCTGAATTTTCAGGATTTCTAGGATATATGCAACCCCATATATTTTATATGAGGGAGACAGAGGGAGATTCAGAGACACAGAAAAGGAGAAGGCCCTGTGACGTCTGAGGGCAGAGATCAGAGTGATGGGGGCAAGACAGGGAAAGCTGGTTTCCAGCCATCAAAGCTGGAAGCAGCCATGAATAGATTTTCGCCTCAACCTCCCAGAGGGATGTGGCCCTGCTGACACGCGACTACTGCCAAGTGTTACAGAATGAGGACCTCTGTCACCCAAAGTCTGAGAAAATAATTGGTGTAAACCACCAAGCGTGTGGTAGTATTTTTCAACAGCCACTGGAAACGAATTCAGGAGCTTAGGATGTATCCACATTTTCTGCATTGGGTACCTCTTTGCTTGGGACATTAGCCAGAAAGGGGGTTCAGGAAAGGGAGAGTTGGTTGTAGGCAGACAGGGTGTACAGTTTTATATATTTCTTTGGAAGTAACTGTGGCGCTTTGAATGCGGATGCTTCGATGGCAGCTGGATGCCGTTTCTGGAGCTCTTGGGAGAATGTGTGGGAAAAAGCATCAGCTCCAGGTGTCGTTGAGTGGTCTAGTCCTGATGAGCAACGTGTGTGTGCAAAGTGAAAAAAGACTTAACTGAAGGAGGAACTCTGGAGAGTCACTAACGCTTCAGAAGTGGACATAAGACAAATTGCACGGGGCAATTCATAGGATGGAAACCACATCGAAGGTGTGAGGACCAAGCAGTTTGGCTGTGCTTGTGATGAGGACAAAACATTAGTGATGCTGCTGGTTGGGAGCTGGGCTGTGGGCATCCTTCAGTACAAAACCGTAGCAGGAATGTTTTCATTGCTCCTTGCCCTGAAACTCTGTTTTCACTCAAGGCCATGTGAATGGGAGATGTATAAAATGATGCAGGATGATTCCTGCACAAACATTTCCTCCTGTGATCCTGCTTTCTCAGGCCCCCATAGGTAAGTGGACATTAGCGCTCTGAACTTTACTATTGACAACACCCAATGGCCAATTTGCAGCAAGAGCCATCCACTCAAGGCCGGAATGTGTTGGATAATAAGAAGACAAATAGAGAAGTGCAGGGCAAATGATTTATTGAAGCAAGATGTTGAAACCTTTACATTTCCAGAAGATCAGGTAATCACTGCAAGACAGAGGTACTACGATGTAAGATTTAAATTCCACACGATTTTGTGACTTTCACCTGAAATAGATAAAGAAAGAGAGAGAAGGTTAGTCACACTGCCCCTGGGGATGACACATGAGCATAGACTGTCAGTCACAAGAAGTTGTCAGTAAAGTTTTAACGGACAAAAGGCAAGTAGAATGGGCACAAGACAGGAAGCTGGGGAGGCCGGTCAACTAAATATACCTGAGGTGACTACAACAAACCATGCAAGTCGTGAGGAAACCCTTCCCACAGTCTGGCAGATAAACCCAGAGGTGACTGAGAGTGAGGGTGAGGTTTCTAGTGGAAGGAGGAGCCTCCTGGAATCTTTCCTCTGATATGCCAGGGCAGAGGACTCTTCTTTTTCACTGCAAAGGGGATACAAGGGTGAAAGACTGGAAAAGGGGTGGGAGGGGACTTTGGGGGTACTGCCTGGAGATTCCCAGGCTCATGGTGTGGCAACTCAACCCGATGGCACATCTCCTGGGTACTGAAAATTCGGTCCCTGCGGGCATTTGTGACGGAAACTCGTGACCTCAATCCAGCAGTCGATGTGCTGAGGGTCTCCTTTAAGTATCCTATTTTTTGACAAAGATGTAATTTCGGTGTGTCCCCTTCACACGGGGACACAGGAGGCACAGCGAGCAAGGCGTGTGGTTGTGGGCTCCATAAGGGACGGAATGGGAGGTGGGGAGTGGCGGAGTGGGCTGAGTTGTGGTGGGGAGAGGCCTTGGCTCTGCAGGAGCTGGCTCGGTGTCCCCCTTCTGCCCGCACCAGCTGCCCTCCATGCTGTCAGGGCACCGAGCTGATTCCCTCCCTCCAGCTGTCTCCCTATTCAACATCCCAACACCTGACAAGAGATTCCCCAGTGACTGTGTCCACTGGGCGAGGGGAGCTCGCCCTCAGAAGAGCTCCCAGGCAGGGGGGCAGCCACACTTTGACCCTTTAACACCACTGCGTGGGGTCCCAGTTGTCCTCCTCCTCAGGGCACTATGGGGCACCTGGCGCCCAGGGAAGTGACCTGAGCAGGAATGTGCCCAGACTTAGTGTAGCTCCCACATGTAACACCATGCACCCTGTGGCCACCCATCACCCTCTCAGGAGCAAGCTGTGAGGCTCCGCCTCCTGTGCCCCTGACAGAGCAGCACCCTGACTGCCTTCCTGGCTACTCAGCTGAGCAGAAGCCCCTGTGCACAAAGAAGAAAGAAGTTACCAAAATATTTTTAAGTGCCTGTCTTCTGGAATCGGAGATGTTATCTGTGCAGCTCTTCACATCCAAAACGGCCTGAACGTTTTCTGGAGGTGCTCCATATTTTGCAAGTGATGCCTTGAAGACTATTGTAGGTTTCCCGAGAAAGCCTGAGATATCTTCAACAAAGGCTGGACAGGGCAACGCATTGGCTAGCGAAGAAAAAGAAATACAATCAATATAAGGAAAATCACGCATTTCCTGTGGTTCCCTGAGGTTAGAACTAGACAGGAACCCCAGGGGTTTTATGATCTCATCCCACAGCGGTCCCAACATGGCAGCTGGGGCTTCCTCAGATCTCAGAGGAAGCACAGAAGAGCCAGGACTAGAATACTGGCTTACTAATCCTTAGTTCAGTTTTTATCCTTTTTGAAGCACATCCCTTTGTCTCCAGGACTCTCCTGGTTTGCTGACATTCACTTTCTTTATAATTTGAACAATTAAGTTTTGCCTATACAGGATGACACCTTGTTTTTGTGTTGAATATCAGAGAAGAGGAGGTTTGAGTATGAATTTTTTATTTTTTAAAAATGTTTTAATGTTCATTTGTTTTTGAAAGGTAGAGAGCACAAGAAACGGGGTGTGGTGTGGAGAGGGGTTACAGAGAGAGAGAGAGAGGGAGACACAGATTCCGAAGCAGGCTCCAGGCTCTGAGCTGTGAGCACAGAGCCGGGCGTGGGGCTTGAACCACACGGACAGTGAGATCATGACCTGAGCCGAGGTCCCACACTTCAACGACTATGCCACCCAAGTGCCCCTGAGTATCAAGTTTGTAAGTGAATAGCAGAGTGAGACCTTACCAGAGAGCGGAGAAGTGTGGGTAATCTGGAGAAGAGTACATCAAACTATATATATATGTTGGAGGATGCTACTTAGAGACTAAATCAAAGAATAAGATTGTTATTGGATGCAGGCATGGTAAAAAGTTAAACACACGCATACAAAAGAACCCTCAGGTCACCAGTCTGAACACCTTTAAATCTTATACACAAAGTTATGATTGTTTTATTTTCCCTGCAGTGATGTACAGAATTCCTTAGAGAGGGTGAGTGACAGGAACTGAGGCTCTTTCCTGAACCCAGTGGGATGTTGCAGAAGCCTGAAATGAACACTGGTTCCTGGTGTGGGCTCTTTATCCCCCACCCCCTGTCTTTGTAAGCATGCTGCAGCTGGGAAGTGCCCTACTAGGCTCTGATCTGAGCCCTGATCATAGAAGTTGAGAGGTTCAATCAGAGGCAACGTGGGGAAAGAGGAGGGTATTTAAAAAGTCAGATGAAACAGAATGACTCAAGAAGATGTGGGTCCGTATCACGGGTAAGAAGACTTACAAAAATATTGTTGAATGGATGGCTCGAATTGATCCAGATGGACAGAAATCCCACGATTGCACGAGTTCTACTAGTCCTAGCTCTAGTCTTCGCAGAACTGGTAGTACTCGTGGAAAAGCAGGGAGACTGGCAGATACAGTGCGATCTACTCACTAGTAGGTATAGTGAGTGCTGCTGCTTCCCAGAGCCCCCTTGAAGACTTATTATTTAGAGACTCAGAGAACACTAGCTCTTCTGCCCCTTCTTCTTCTTTTTTAAAGAAAGCCACTTAAGTTGACCTAGTTCAGAGAAGGGTACTCACCAGGGCTGGTGCTGGTCTGATTAGAAATGATACTCACCCTCATAGCAGCAAAGAGCCAGAGTGACCAGCAGGACACTCAGGAACAGCCTCATGGTTTATTTTGCTTTGAGTTTTCAGCTTTAGTGAAGGGTGAGCAGTTAGTCACTGAACTCAGGAGCCTGAGGGGCCCAGGAGTATATATAGCTAGAGGGCCTCCCTCGTGCTGCCCAAATAAACATGTGGTTACGTCACGGGCCTGGCTTTCAGCCCTCCCTTCCTTAGTCAGGGCTCGTGCGATCTATCGGTGTCACAGACCTCAATGCCTGGGTCAGTGTTCCTGTATACAGGCATTGCTGGCACCAGGCACGTCTCCTTTGTAGCAATAACTGAGGTTGTAGTTTTACAAGTGTATAGTCGGTTAGTTGATGCACACCGCCCTTGACATTAACTCCTTGACTGAAGATGCAGCCTCTGGTTCTGTTCATCTTTACTTAAGCGTAGTGCCCGGCACACCGGGGAAGAAAATCAAATATTCTTTGAATAAGTGAAGGACCTGAATCAAGAAACCACTGCTCTTGGTTAGGGTATATCTTCAATGTGAAATGATGCTTGCTAGGCCGGGTTTGCCTCCGGGCAGGTGAGAGGCAGAAAGGTCAGTAGCATCAGAATCAGAGTAAGAAATGAGTGGTTTTCGGTATCCCAAGATGCCACCGGGAAGACTCCCTCCCCAACTAATTTCCCATTCTAAGCTCAGATGTTTAAAAGTATCAAAAGATATTTCTTTTTTTCCCCAATATATGAAATTTATTGTCAGATTGGTTTCCATACAACACCCAGTGCTCATCCCAAAAGGTGCCCTCCTCAATACCCATCACCCACCCCCCCCTCCCTCCCTGCCCCCCATCAACCCTCAGTTTGTTCTCAGTTTTTAAGAGTCTCTTATGCTTTGGCTCTCTCCCACTCTAACCTCTTTTTTTTTTTCCTTCCCCTCCCCCGTGGGTTTCTGTTAAGTTTCTCAGGATCCACATAAGAGTGAAAACATATGGTATCTGTCTTTCTCTGTGTGACTTATTCAAAAGATATTTCAAATCAAGTCAGGCTCTCCATTGACCAAAAGAAGCTCCTTGTTAGCTTTCTTGTCCACTGGAAGGGTCAGATCTTCTGAGTCATCAGGGTCCAGGCAATAGAGATACCCAAGGGGCTCATCCTTGGCCTCTCCCCAGCTATGAGCAGCGTGCTCTCTGGCAGCACAGGGGAGGCATGTAAACTTCTTACCGAAGGTATTAGGACATCAGTCTTGTTATACAGAGGGAGCCCCTGTGAGAGCCATTGCAGGGTATATAGAATTCTGACGTAAAGGAATAGCTGGAGGGGGGCTCCCGAGGGAAGGGCATGAAACAAGACAACATGGCATAAACCACGTGTCTTGGGAATGTCAGGTACCTAGGTTACCCCAAAACATGTAATACATGCAAGAGCACCGGTGGGAGAGGGAAGGCTTTGTGACTGGAGAGGCAGGATGGGCCAAGTCAAGGGGAGTTTCCATTTGACTCTGTGTGATGTGGGAGCAGAACGGGTGGGTGAGGTGAGACACTTGTGGGTTCATTTGCACCAGCGCATGCATGCTGGGTCTCAGATCTCAAGTCAAAATCACACGGGCTTTTCATATCCATTATTGTGGTTATCATTAAAAAAAAAAAGATAGGTAATAATAAGAGTGTGCCAGGGTGTGGAGCAAAAGGAAGCATTGTGAATTTTGGGGGGAATGTAAAATGATGCAGCTTCTGAGGCTAAGAGCCGGACGTCCCTCAAAAAATTAAAAGTAGAGTCAATCAGTCAAGTTCACTTCTGAGGACATATGCAAAAGAATTGAAAGCAGAGTCTCAAAGACATATTTGCATACCCATGTTTATATTAGCGTTATTCAACAGCCAAGAGGTGCAAACCACCCAGTGGTCATGGGTAGATGAATCAATCAATGAAATATGGTACATGCATGTAATATTCTTCACATTCACCCTTCTAAAGCAAAGAAACCCTGTCACGTGCTACGACATGAGTGAACCTTGAGGACAGTACATTAAGGGAAAATAGCCATTAGAAAAGACAAATACTGCATGATCCCACTAATATGAGGTACTTCGAGTAGTCCGATTCATAGGAATGGAGAACAGAATGGTGCTTGGCAGGGGCTGAGGGATGGAAAATATCATGTTCCATAAAAGTCCAGTCCTCGAAGTCATAGTGAGCTGATTCTGCCTGACATGTAGGTGCAAAACCTAGGTTTTGTAGGTGCAAATGGGTTGCAAAACCTCTTGTGGCCAATAACAGTGGCAATGAAAAGAGCAGCAGGACTTTTTGCCTGCTAGCTATGGCCGGACAATGCGCAAACATAATTGATCATCTCCGATGATCGCTACAAATTTCCATGCGATTACATTTCCTCTTTTAACTTGAGTCAACTAACTTGCAGAAGGCAAGGACCTTGCTCAAGCTCATTCAGTTTAGAAGACAGTAGGTCTCGCGCAGGCACGGTGGCTTGTGAATGATAAAGTAACAAAATGGTACCTTTTGTTGAGGTGGGTGGGGGTGGTGACACGTCAGATGTAACGGAGGTGGATGGCATTGAAATGCTCTGCTTGCATCTCAGTTTCTGACTCAGTTGACTTCTTCTGGGTGATGATCCTCATGCTAGTTTCTTCCTCTCTCTCTGTCTCCACTCTCTTCTTCTACTACTCTTTAAAAAGGATAATTTACTGACAACACCAAATGCTGGTTGGGATGTGGAGCAACAGGAACCCTCATTCATTGCGGGTGGGAATGCAAAATGGTACAGCCACTTTGGGAAACAGTTTGGGAGTTTCCTATGAAAGTGAACATAGTCTTGTGTTTCTTCGTATTTACACAAAGGAGCTGAAGACACGTCTGCACAAAACCTGCACATGATGTTTTTGGCACTTGTATTCATCGTTGCCAGAATTCGGAAGCAATTAAGATGTCCTTCAGTAGGTCAATGGCTAAAGAAACAGTGATCCCTTCGGACTTGGAATATAGTTCTAAAACTATGTGGCATTGAGCTCTTAAAGCTGGTTTGTGAGCCATGAAAAGGCATGGAAGACCCTTAAATACATATTACCGAAGAAAAGAAGCCAACCTGAAGAGCTGTGTACTATATGATTACAGCTATATGACATCCTAGAAAGGCAGAATTATTGAGAAGGTAACCAACAGCGGGGTCTGTTGGTTGGGATGGAAAGAAGGATGAGTATACACACTGCAGAGGATTTGCAGGCTGGTGACGCTGCTCTGTATGAGACTATGGTGCTGGCTACATGTCATTATGGATCTGTCAAAAGCCATCAAACATGTAAAACCTGAGTGAAATCTACTGCAAACTACTGACTGTGAGTGTTGGTGATGTGTCTGTATGGGTTCACCGATGGTAACAATCATACCACCAGGTGTGGCAGGTTGATGGTGGGGGAGGCTGTGCATGTGTGGGGGTGAGGAGCACATTGGAACTCCGCGGGCTCTGCTCGAGTTTTCTGTGAACCTAAAACTTCTCTAAAACAATAAACGCGATTTGAAAAAGGGAAACATCTTGTTAAAAAAATTCCCTTCAAGCGAGAAAACAATCAGAAAAAAGAAAAATGAATCAATGGAACTGTCGCCACATACAGATCGTTGATCACCTGTCAGGAAAAATCTAAGCTGATCAACTGAAAAAAAGTATTGGAACTGATAAAAGTTCTTAATGTAGCTGAATATAAGATTAGCATGTAAACATCAATCACTTTCTGATCAGTCTGCTCTCCTCATGACATGACATCATGAAAAACAAGGATGCCATTGGGAACAGAACAATAGCAGCAACAAAAATATGTTGAAATGTAAGTGGGAATATGCCAAACTGTAAGGATACAATCAAGAAATTTTACTTACAGACATATAAAAGGAATCACAACAGAGGCAAACACTTTCCTCCTGAAGGAAATATTAGAACACTTAAGGAAGCCCATTATTCTCAAATTATTTTATAAATCCAATCCAGCCCCACATTGGGCAGTTTTACCCTTTATTTTGAATTCACAGGAGCTGTTTGGATCTTTCAGAGCAGAATGTGTTCATCTTTTGAGCGGTGTGAGCAGTGTAGAAGGGCCCAACTTTAGGGCCAGACCACTGGTTCAGCTCAGCTCTGGCACTTTCTACCTGTGGGGACATCAGCAAGTTACTAACCCTCTTAGCCTGGTGCCTCATCTGTACAATTAGGTGAGAATAATAGTGCCTACCTCATCGGATTGACGTTAGGGTAAACGAAGTGTTAAAGGAAAATGCTCAGCACAGGGTCTGGCAGTAAATGGCAGCTACTTCAGTATGTAACAGAAAGGAAAATGTGGAACTAGAATATCAAGCCAAATAAACCAGCTCACTCCCAAGTAGATCTCGAACTGACTCGAACTGACTCTTCCAACGAGGAATGTTTATTTATCCTAAAGGCTAGCAAAGTGTGCTTCAGAGTTTGGCTTCGGTTCCGTTGGGATGTCTCTCCGGTAACGTGGGATTTCTCTCAGTGAACATTTCCCCCCATTACTTTTCGGTCACTTGATGTATTGTTTTATGACCACATTGAAATTGCCGTTGTGATTTTTTCAATTCCTAAACACCGAATACTGGAACTAAAGGCATAGGAGAGTGGTGGGTGGCGATAGATATCAGGTATTTCCAAGGCACACAGGGTCTCGGGGCCCCTCTTCACAGAAGGATGTGCTGGGCACACGTGTCCTTTGGTTGAGGTTGAGATCCCAGGGATTCTCTGGAGTTTGTCCATAAGTTGTTAACATATACACGCGGCACGGAAAGATTTAAGACATCGCTTCTGGATCATTAGGGCTACAGATCCTGTTACGATGGGTGTGTGATGTGGTCACACTGGTTCTCATGTCCCATGTTCCCCCGAGACGTATTCTGGCTCCAATCTATGAAGACAGAGGTGTGTATGTCATCCATCAGATCTTACACGGCACCGACTCTGTGTGTACAGATCTCTAGACTCCAGAAAAGTCATTTGAAGTAATATTTTGCGGAACACAAACTTTTCTATGGGAAGTGTTTCTGATTCATTGCTTTGGATGAAATCAAAGGACTTATTTTCACTGGGGATGATAAGTCATTAGAAATAATTTTGAGTGATAGGTCACAATGTCATCTTTAGCTGGTACCCAGGGGGATTCAAAGAATCGAGCGGCATGGCTCCCACAGACTCACTCTGTTCACATCTGTACGTCCATGTGACGAGCATTTTCAGGATTTACATCTGTGAAGATGAAAAACATGAACCAAACTGTCTCATTTTGGCAATAAATGCTCTTCATGGACATACAAAACTAAAAAAGGCTTCATTCAGATCTTCAAGAGATGTAGTTAGGGGTGCCTGGATGGCTCTGTTGCTTAAGAGTGTGAGTCTTGATTTCAGCTCAGGTCACGATGTCACGGTTCATGAGTTTGAGCCCCATATCCGGCTCTGCACTGACAGTGTGGAGCCTGCTTGGGAATGTCTCTCTTCCCCTCTCTCTGCCCCTCTCCTGGTCTCTCTCTCAAAAAGAAATACATTACCTTAAAAGAGATGTTTTTCCCAATACATTTTACATCATAGATTCAAGAAGGATCCAAAACTGAGATATGTATGTCTTTATGCAAAGCTTCAGGCATCTTTGATAGCACCCAAATCACCAATGTACTGGATCTCACAAACTCCACAAAGCCATTTTATTACTTTTTCCCTTGGCATTGTGCACTGTTGAGCCCATGAGATTTTTGCCTGAGTTTCCTCAGGGCTATATGTGAGCTGACCAAGCCATTCCTTTCTACTCTCACAGACTGCCTGCCAGCAACCCTCATACCCCGAAAGCGTGCTCAGACTTCTTGCTACCAGCTGTGAGCTGCAGAAAGGAAGCCCATGACATGGAGAAGGCCACTGGGCATCAGAGATGGTTTCCTTCACCCATTTGCCAACTGTTGCCAGAACTCAATGGTCCTATGGTGTCCGAATCTCTTTTCTGAGTCACACACAGGGGGAAAGAATGAAGGAAAACATCACAAATATTCAGTTTGGTACAGAATTTTCCATAAAAGTTTCTCATCGTGTGCACTGCTTTACTTGAGCAGTTCATGCTGGGAATCCAGTCCAGGTACCATGTCTTTCTTTGTTTCTTTTTTTCACTTTATTATTTATTTATCTTTGAGAGGGGGCAGAGGGCCAGAGAGGGAGAGACTGAGAATCCCAAGCAGACTTTCCACTGTCAGTGCAGAGCCCAATGCGGAGCTTGAATTCATGAGCCATGAGATCATACCTGAGCCAAATCAGATGCTTAAGCAATTGAGCCACCCAGGTGCCCCCAGGCGCCCCTTCAGATACGATCTGGAGTTTGAGGACCCTTCCTCCAACTTCACATTGACTTCATACATTACCACCTGTTACTGGGGTCCTCCTCTTATTCAGCTGTGTCATGCACTCTCCCTGGATGGCATGACCCTTCCTTCCTTCTTTCCTTCCTTCCTTCCTTCCTTCCTTCCTTCCTTCCTGGGGAGGCAGAGTTTTGTTCATCCCATTCTGCTTCAGCAATAAAGTGTTAACTTTGTATTTGAAAATAGCCACCAACTCATAGATGATGATGCTTTGCTATGTACCCAAGAAGAATAGATACACATTTACCCAGCTCCATGGGTTGTGGATGAGTTAGTCCCTTTGCTCCATATGCACCTTCTCTGTGGCAATACTGTTCAAAATAAGACTAAGACGAACAGTGTTAACTCATGAGACAAAATTTTCCGCAGATTGGCAAAGTCTTGAACATCAACTTAGTACCTTATATCATACCCCATTCTCGGACTCAGGCAAATTCATACACAAATCCACTGGCAAATTACACACTAAACCGATTACATGTAACAAGCGTACAGTGGTCCCATGCCCCCCCCCCCATGACACAAGAAACACACAGGCTGCAATTAAATGAGCTGTGAAGCACTTCACACATGAAATTGTCATGGGCCCATGAGATTTCCAGGGAGAATGCCAGCATTTTTCTTCTGCCAACAGAAGACTCTTGAATGTCAAGGACTCTCCCTTCATCCCGATCTCCTTTTAAGTTGGAGTCAAGGCTACCAGACCAAGGTGAGACTCTGTTAGAATATATGTGTTCTATATGAGCGACTGGTGTTACAGAGAGCAATCCCAGAGGGGAGGTCTTGCAGCATTCAAGGACAAGTGCTCCCCACTCTTCATGACCATCCCCACAGTCAGTCAGGTGTGCTGGTCCATCCCTGACATACATGCTCTTCATTGTAAGTGGGCCCCACATGTGAATGAGAAACTTGAAGACAGCAGGTCACAACCTCATCAAATGTACCATTGAATAAGGGGGAACTTGAGTCTTCTGCCAACACTTAAGTAAATGGCACTCAGATGCCACTTAGGATGATGAAAATAAACAGATAGTCTCCACCTTTAGCCTAGGGACTATAGCAGCTTCCCTGTGGCGTGACTAACAGGTTGAGTGAAGTTGGTTATAAATTTTGGAAGAGCTGCATGAAGAAGGGGGCCAAATCACCTCAGGACTTGTGAGGTGTGCCAGGAAACCAATGAATTAATACTCACTGTACACATCTCAAGACTATCCTTTGCTTACGTTTATACTTTGCTTATCAGAAAGACCTTTCTTCTTGAGTAGTCTTTTGTAGTGAAGTGGACAGTAAAGGTAACTGGCTCCTTGTGAGTATTGATCTTCACAATATTATTAATAATTTTGTCATAATTATTATCATTATTTTAGACGGAGAGAAAGAGAGAGCACGAGCAGGGCAGAGGTGCGGGGGGGGGGCAGAGAGAGGGGAAGAGAGAGAGAGAGAGTCAGAGACAGAGACAGAGAGAGACAGCGACGGGGGGGCGGAGAGAGAGAGAATCTTAACCAGGCTCCATGCTGGGCATGGGGCTCGATCCTATGACCCTGGGATCATGACTTGAACCACAGTCAAGAGTCAGATACTCAATGGGCTGCACCCCAGTATTGATCCTCTTTAATCTCCATTATACTCTAATATTTATGTACACATAGCTTGAGCATCTTCCCCAATCTCTCACTGTAGATCTGCCACCCTGGGTTTAAGACATCAGACCTCAAGGAAGTTTTCTTATGCCAGCATTAGCCAGTACACAGATATTGACCAATAAAGCTTCTGTGTTGATTAATTAATGTGTTTATTATGATAATAAGTCATGTTATCATGTTGTAGGCAACAAACATACCAGCGATTCACTTTTCTATAAGTCAGGCAAGTGGTCTCCAGCAGGCTGAAAGCTAAACCAAGTCTCTGTAGATTACATCACGGTGTGCCAGATAGGCTCTATATTTTCTTAGCTCTAGAGTTGCTTTGTCTACTCATCTCTCTGTCGCTAGAACTGAAGGCCTGTGAGTTACATATCCCAGACTCTCTTGCCAGTGCTGCCTTGTTAGGTTCTCTAGTGGAAGGCACTGATGGGACTTTGAAGGTGGGAAGAGAGCAAACGTCACAGTTTCTCAGCTTTTGACGTCACCTCTTGCAGTAGTTGTAGAAACAGGGTCTACCTTACCCACAGAGGCCCAGCAAAGACCGTGCTTTACAAATTATGGGATCATGGAAAATGACTCCCTTACCAGATGATATTCAGGGAGGCTTCTTGGCGGGTATGACAAGAAGATAAAGAAAGTGTCTATGCTAGAGTAACAGCCAACCTTCAACAACTTTGCACAGAGTCAAAACAGAAAGGCCTGGACTCACTGCATGCTTGGACCTGAACAACATGGACTTTTGGGGAAGCAGGCAAAACTGCAATCAGGTGAAACCCAGGTTGGCTGTAGCTATTTGCCGGTGCTCTGAATCAGTTCCTTCCACCCCAATGCCTGGGTTCCTTGAACCCACAAGCAGGAATCCTCCCTGGAAGTGAGCTCAAATTATCTTTGGGTTTTTTTTATACTCCTCTGTGCCCATAGCCCTAAAACTTGGGAAAACACTTGTCTGTCTGTGTTCCCCTGAGTATGCTCACTTATGCGCAAACCGATGAACAGGACTCAGACACATCTGTTTCATCCCTTTAATACCCCGCACGTCTATCGCTTCTCCACCCATGTTGACTTTTAAGTGAAATTCCAGAATTCCTTCCTGTATCATAAGCCACTTAGGATCTCCATCCCCAGTGGGATACAAGTTCTTGGAGTGATATTGCTTTGCACTTCAGGGTCAGTGGGATTGTTAGGTCCCCTCACAGGGAAGGCTTTGCTGCCCCATTGAAGAGAATCATTCACAGGCTTCCGGCCCCCAGTGTTTCTGGTTTCAATCCCCCCCCCCCCCGCACATCTTGCAATAATCTCCGGTAGCCCAGAGAGTAAACACATGATGCAATGCAAGTCAGACCGTGCTGGGGCTCCCATATCTTTGCTGATGATTCTTGGATTTTGTACCGTAGTCTGGAATTATCTTTTGTTCAATTCCATTGTCACTTCCTCACCATCAAGTCTCTGCCCGGGAAACCTTTTCTCTCATTGATAGTCCCTCCACTGGGTCCTCCCACTGACCAAGTTCTTACACTCATCTTCATAAATTTTTTACTGAACATGCATTTTGTAGGGCCCTAGGGTAGGTTGCACCCAAATTTGCCACTTTGGCGTATTGATTATCTGAAATAAATTGAACTGAGAGACAATCGGTTCAAGACAGACACTCAGACTGTCCTCTGTTGCCCTGAAAGCAGGAAATAAATCTCCCCATATAAGTTGTTTTCCCTATATTGGGAAGTCAAGAGACATCCTTATCACCAGAGATAGAAAATTGAGAGCCCAGAAGACTCTTTTTGTTACTTTTTACTGACTTATCACTGCAGCCCAAATTCTGTTTGGAACTTCCTAGTAATTATAGGTCTCAAAATTAAGTTTTCTTTCTCTTATCAATTCCGCACAGTTTTATGGTCTCTTTGTCTAAAATGTATAAAAACTTCCGGCCTAGGCAAGGGAAATACAAGCAAAAATGAACTATTGGGACATCATCAAGATAAAAACTTCTGCACAGGAAAGGAAACAATCAACAAAACTAAAAGGCAACCTACGGAATGAGAGAAGATATTTGCAAATGACATATGTGATAAAGGATTAGTATCCAAAGTATAGAAACAACGTACTAAAGTCAACAGCAAAAACCAAATAATCCAGTGAAGAAATGTGCAGCAGACATGAATAGACACTTTTCCAAAGAAGACATACAGATGGCCAACAGACACATGAAAAGATGCTCAACATCGCTCATCATCAGGGAAATCCAAATCAAAACCACACCCAGATACTACCTGACACCGATCAGAGTGGCTAAAATGAACAACTCAGGAAACAACAGATGCTGGTGAGGAGTGGAGAAAAGGGATCCCTCTTGCACTGTTGGTGGGAATGCAAACTGGTGCAGCCACTCTGAAAACAGTGTGGACATTCCTCAAAAAGTTAAAAATAGAATTACCCTACCACCCTGCCATAGCACTACTAGGAATTTATCCAAAGGATCCAGAAGTGCTGATTCATAAGGGCATGTACCCCAATGTTTATAGCAGTGCTATCAACAATAGGCAAATTATGGAAAGACCCTAAATGTCCATCAACTGATGAATGGATACAACAGATGTGGTTTATATATACAATGGAATAATACCTGGCAATGAGAAAGAATGAAATCTTGCCATTTGCAACAACATGAATGGAACTGGAGAGTATTATGCTAAGTGAAATAAGTCATTCAGAAAGACAGATATCATATGTTTTCACTCAAATATGGAATTTGAGCAACTTAACAGAAGAACACGGGGGAAGGGAAGGGAGGAAAATAGTGTCAAACAGAGAGGGAGGCAAACCATAAGAGTCTCTTCAATACAGAGAACAAACTGAGGGTTGATGGGGGGAACAGGGCAGAAGGGAGATGGGTGATGGTCATTGAGGAGGTCACTTGTTGGGATGAGCACTGGTTGTTGTATGTAAGCGATGAATCATGGGAATCTACTCCTGAAACCAAGAGCACATAGTATACAATGCATGTTAGCTAACTTTTAAAAAATAATTTTTTAATGTTTTTTAAATTTATTTTTGACAGAGAGAGAGACACACAGCTCATGAGCGGGGAAGGGCAGAGAGAGAGGGAGACAGAATCCGAAGCAGTCTCCAGGCTCTGACCTGTCAGCACAGAGCCCATTGCGGGGCTCGAATTCACAGACCATGAGATCATGAGCTGAGCCGAAGTCGGACGCTCAATCGACTGAGCCACCCAGGCACCCCTGCGTGTTAGCTAACTTGACAATAAATTATATTTAGGCAAAAAAAACAAAAAACAAAAAACAAAAAACAACACAAAAACTTTCTACCTTGGTCATTTCTTTAGGTCCCAATTTTATTCTTGGGCGTTCTTTATTATGCATATATAATAAAACTCCATGGTTTTTTTTCCCTCCTATTAATCCGTCTTATGGAAATGTATTTATTAGCCCCGCCTAAAGTCCTTGAAGGTAGAGAAAATTTTTTCCTTCCCTTCATTTTATGTCAAGCACTGTTCTTGACACTGAGGAGACATCAGTAAAGAAAACAGGCAAAAGTCTGTGCCCTCATGAAGCTTATATTTTATTGAAGGGAGAGAAACGTTAAACCAAACCAGGAGGTAAATTAGATGGTATGTGAGGAGGCGGTAAGTGCCATGGAGAAAAGTGGAAGTAAAGGTAGGAATCATTATTTTAATTTGGGTGGACAGGAAAGGACTCCCTGAAGAGACGACCTTTGAGCTCAGGTGAACGAGGTGAGGGAGAGAGTGTGAGGTGTCTGGCGGATGGGCATTCCTTGTGGAACACCTCCCCAAGGTCTGGCCAGACAGCTCTCTTAGTCCTTGTGTATAAACACATATTGTCCTTAATTAACCTAGGGAGCAGTGTTCCAGGAGACAACACACCTGTTCCGTTCACCAACTTATGGACTAATAATGACAAGATCCTCGAGAGTGTTCATTTTTTCACTTTGGATTCACTCCTTATCCAGAAGCCATGTGGCTTCCACCCTAACAATTTACCTAAAGCTCCTAATGTCTTATATTTTAATCTTAAAGGCAGGTTCAATTTTCTATAGCATAAGGGGTAGAGGTCATGTTTTCTTTCTTCCAGACGGTTATTAGCAATGTCTGTCCTAAAGAGAGTTTGTAAAAAAATTTTTTTGTTAACATTTATTCATTTTTGAGAGACAGAGCATGAGTGGGGGAGGGACCAAAGGAGAGGGAGGACACAGAATCCGAAGCAGGCTCCCAGGGTCTGAGCTGCCAGCACAGAGCCCGATGTGGGGCTTGACCTCACGGACCACGAGATCATGAGCTGAAGTCAGATGCCTAACCGACTGAGCTACCCAGGCACCCCTATATGGATCCATTTTTGAACGCTCTATTATGTTCCACATATGGTTGTCTATTTCTGTGCCAACACTAGTGTGGGTCAAGGTAAATTGTGTTTGTTTCTTTTTCAGTAAGTTTCAGTATCTTATACAGCAAGTCACCAGTCATGTTCATCCTAATCTTCTGGCCATTGTCAGACACGTATTCTTCCATACGAATTTTAAAATAATTTTATCTAGTTCCTTGCGAAAGCTCCAATGGGATCCAGATCCAAAGTATATTACATTTACATATCCATTTTGGAACGATAGGCACTTTTATAATTAACATCCAAAGACATGGTGTGTATCTTACTTCTGATTTGTTCTTAGGTATTTTATGATTTTGTTCCTTTGGCAAATGGGATGCCTTTGGCCGTGTATGATTCTCACCGGCTATCTCATACCGCACAGAAACTTTTGTATTTTTATATGTTGAGCACATACACAGCCACTTACAAAGAGTCTCATCTTATCATTTTAATCTTCCAGGATAGTTTGTGACATGTCTCACGTCTCTTGGTGTAAGAATAGAACTGCCTGCAAAAGAAAGTATTTTATCTCATTTGGAAATATTTATGCTGATTTCCTCTTCTTATTTTAACATGACGTTTAGAACTTACAAATCAACATTGACTAACAATGAATCTAACAGACATTCTGTTTCCCTGATTTTCATGGAAGTATTTTTGACACTCACTCTTTTGGAGTGAGGTTTGCTGTTGACTTTGAAAATGGATTTTTTTTTTCTGGGTTCTAAATAGTTTTCTTCTGTTTTTTCTTCACTTAGAAATTCTACTAACAATGATAAAAAGATTTGATCAAATTAACTTTACTCATCTAATTATGAGGTTTTCTCTATTCATTTGCTGAGGTAAGAATAATAATGCTAATTATGGGGGCGCCTGGGTGGCGCAGTCGGTTAAGCGTCCGACTTCAGCCAGGTCACGATCTCGTGGTCTGTGAGTTCGAGCCCTGTGTCAGACTCTGGGCTGATGGCTCGGAGCCTGGAGCCTGTTTCGGATTCTGTGTCTCCCTCTCTCTCTGCCCCTCCCCCGTTCATGCTGTCTCTCTCTGTCCCAAAAATAAATAAAAAACGTTGAAAAAAAATTAAAAAAAATGCTAATTATGAATTTTGATGTACTTTCTGGAATCCCATACATGTGTTTAACCTTTCAAGTTAAGAGCCCTCTCTGGTTTTTGTCTTTTTGGTACACAGAGGAGAAATCGTTACTATATGTACACACACATTTACACACTTTTGTGGTTTCAGGGACTGCTGAGGGGAGCCCAAGACTCAGTGGGACTGAGAGGAATGTTATTTTGATAATAATATTAAGTTCCATTTTCCTGGGTTACTCTCATTCTCTCATAAATGGAGAGTGGAATTTTTCAGAGGCTACATGACATGTGATGTTGCAACATTTAAGACTGAAGCAAATAGGGGCGGCTGGGTGGCTCAGTCAGTTGAGCGTCCAACTTTGGCTCAGGTCATGATCTCGCGGTCTGTGAGTTTGAGCCCTGCATCGGGCTATGTGATGACAGTTCAGAGCCTGGAGCCTGCTTCGGATTCTGTGTCTCCCTCTCTCTCTCTGCCCCTCCCTCGCTCATGCTCTGTCTCTCACTCTCTCTGTCAAAAATAAATAAACATTAAAAAATTAAAAAAAAAAAGACTGAAGCAAATATATAAAATCAGCTGTCTTCTACTGAGCCTGACATGGAGACTTGGAAAAATCTAAAACTGCTACTCTTCTCACTGAGCAAGAGACATTTGAGTAACAACCCAAGAGGTGGGAGAAACTGATTAAGAGTAAAACAGGATGTAAGAACTATTTCACACTGAATATTCCTATGTATTAAAAATACAGTTACAAGTACTGTAGTTGTTTAGAAACCATTTTTCAGTGGTTGGATTGTGTATTTTTGGAAAAGACACTGCTCAGAGATAGGGCCAAGTGGCAATCTATTCTATTTGGTTGCAGAAGTCATTTCTGAGTCTCTGATATTCCTTTATCTCCAAAAAGGCTACATATCATTAATTTTCTACTTATTTTTTATTATATCAGTGGATTAAAATGATGGTTTCTTATTAGCACATCTCAGTGCAATGTACTTGGCCTGGACAGGGAAGATGCTCCGTGACGTGCTGGAGGTCCAAGAGTGGTGAGGAGGAAGGGTCCCCACAGGGTGTGGGCAAGGAATGGGCACACAATGTGTGGAGAACTTAAACATGACATTGAAATCGGGGAGCCTGGGTGGCTCGGTTGGTTAAGTGTCTAACTTCAGCTCAGGTCATGGTCTCGTGGCTCCTGAGTTCAAGCCCTGTATCAGACTCTGTGATGACAGCTGAGCCTGGAGCCTGCTTCGGATTCTGTGTCTGCTCTCTCTCTCTGCCCCTGCCCTGCTTGCACTCTGTCTCTCTCTGTCTCTGTCTCTCAAAAAGAAATAAACATCAAAAAATTTAAAAAGAATGACCATGAAACGGAATAAAAGTCAACTGCTTTTAATGATCACCATGAGCTAGTGTTTCTAGACAGTATCATAGGTAACTTGCTCTACCTTGCTGGATGTTCTAAATAATTGTTACATTGACCTAGGGCAGGATGCTCCGAGTAGCTTGTCCATGACACATCCTGATCACATCCAGTCATTCAGGAGCCCAGACTTCTCCCATTGAGTGGCTCCAGCTTCTCCAAGGGACTTGGGGCCTTACTGGACCTCTGCATTCAGTGGAAGACATTCTGGAAGTGTCAAAACTATGGGGACATTGAGAAGAGCAGTGGTTCTCAGCGGTTGGGGAGAGGAAGGAACGAATAGGCAGAGCTCAGATGGTTTTAAGGGCAGTGAAATTCTTCTGCACTATAATGGGGGGGGTGGTGCCCATCACGTACATTTCACAAAAGGCATAGAGTGTACAACACCAAGAATGAACCCCAATGTACACTCTGGACTTTGGGTGATAAGGATGTGTCCATAGAGGCCCATCAGTTGTAACCAATGTACCATCTGGTGGGGATGTTGATGCTGGTGGAGGCTGTGTATATGTGTGAGTAGAAGATCTATGGGAACTCTCTGTACTTTCTGCTCAATTTTGCTGTGAAGCTAAAACTCTTCTCAAAATAAGCTCTAGTAAAGACAAATAGGAGGAAAACACGTTGTGGAGACTATTGTCCTCAAACAAGGTAAAACATCCATATAAGAAAAACAAATGAAAGGATAGGTCACTATTTATAGACAGCTGATCAACTGTCAGTGTAGAGTCTGCTTTTAGGCAATAGGCTTGAGCAATGGCAACTTGGCCACTGAACTGGATAAAAACAGGCTCATTAAGTGACTCACCTTGAAATAGCCAGAGGCCCTAACTAACCAATGGGCTACTTACAACGAAGCACAGGTACCAAAAGCTGGACAATTCCAGATGTTCCCATACTCTCTCACTTTGCCCTTTAACTACAGCCACCCCAGCCCCCCCCAACCCTTGCCTTGTGGCAGACAGTCTCTCCTTGGCTGTCCTGCCCACCCTCCCTTGCAGTGCACTTAACAAACTTGTATGTCTTTTGCTCTGCCTTGGGTGAATTCTTTCACTGCCCACACCAGTGGCTGCAACCCAATTGGGACACTGCACATGTGGTGGCCTCCATCTGATCGGGAGAGACACCACATTGCAGAGCCCACATGGGGAGCTTTCATAGCCCCCCCCCCACAGTGAGGGAAATCTCAGAGAATCTACTGAGTAAAACTTTTAGAACTGGTGAGAATTCATAAAGTTAACTGAACATAGAGTCAGCGATAAAAACCTACTCCTTTCCTACAAAACAGCTATTAGGATTACATGACATTATGGACAAAATGATGCCACTGGCAACAGGAACCGTGATGGCAACATGGACATGTAATGTACCTGTTGGAAATATGCAAACTCTGAAGGATAAAATCAGACTTGACTCACAGGTATAAAAGGTAGTCCTTAAGCAGAAGCACATGGTATTTGAAAGGAAATATTTAAAAAATGTAGAGATGTTGACAGCTTTCAAATTATTTTTAAAAATTCAGTGCTGTCCCAACCAGAATCATAACGTGATAGCCTTATGCTCTGCTTTGAATCTGAAATACTGTTTCAATCTTTCAGAATTTGCATATTTTCATTTATTGAGTAGTGGGGAGGAGTTCCACTTTGGGCCCAGACCACCCGGGTTCAAGCTCAGATCTGGCACTTTCTACCTGTGGGGATATCAGAAAAGTTATCTGTGTTAGGATAAACAGATGAATGCAGGAAAAATGCCCAGCACAGTGTCTGGAAGTAAATGTCAGCTGTTGTGATTGTGTAACAGAAAGGGGAAAATATAAGCAGCATGTCAAACAAACTAAACCACCTGATTCCCCAAATCAAATATGAAAGTGAATGTCATGGACTCTGCCAACAAGGAATATTTATTTGTCCTAAGTGGGAACAGAGTGTTACTTCAGCATAAGACTCCAGTTCACCTGAAATGTCTCTTACCTAACACCATTGGTTTTCAGTCGCTTAATTCATTCATTGTTTTATGGTCTCATCAAAGTGACTATTATTGGGATTGTAAAGTCCTAAACGGTGACTCTTAGAACAAATGGTACAGGAGGGTGATGGATGGGGTTAGATAGTAGTTATCCCCAAGGCCCACAGAGTCCCTGGGCTCCTGTCCTCATCCTCAGCAGGATGTGCTGGTCATACATGTCCCTTCTGGCCCAGCGTGAAGTCCCAGGGAGTCTCTAGAACTTTGGTCTTCACTGGCAAACACATACCGGGGGGACGAAACTTGTAAGGGGTCACTTCTAGATCATAACATCCACATATACTATTACCATACACCTACATGTGGCCACTTGAACCCTCCTTCTCGCGTTGATTTACATGATCCCTCCTGTTCCGATTACCAAAGACAGAAGACATATCTTCATCCATCAGACTCGCTCTCTGTTTTAAAAGCTTTATTTATTTTTGAGAGAGAGAAAGAGAGCATGAGCTGGGGAAGGGCAGAGAGGGAGGGAGACAGAGGATCTGAAGCGGGTTCCAGGCTGATAGTAGAGAGCCTGATGAGACAGCAGAGAGCCGGATGCGGGGTTCAAACTCACGAACCCTGAGATCATGACCTAAGCCACCAACTGAGCCACCCAGGCACGCCTCCATCAGACTCTTCACACAGAGCCTGGACTCTGCATGTGAAGATATGCAGACTTAAAAAAAAAAAGGAACCCTAACAATTTAAAGTAACTTGTGGACACAAAATGTTTAATATATGAAGTGGTTTCTAATTCTGTTTGCATAAAATCACACTAATTTAGCTGGGGCTGAAAAATCATGAAAAATAATTACAATGATAAACTGTATAAATACAACGTGATAAATTACAATGGCATCTTTAGCCTATAGCTCAAAACAATTCAAAGAATAGAATGACATAGCTACCACATACTCATTCTTTTCTCATCTGTGAAAAGAGAGAAGTATCTTCAGAATTCACATTTATAAAGATGAAAAGCAGTAATAAAATTGCCTCCCTTTAGCAATAAATGATATCTGTAGATACATAAAATCAAAGTAGGGTTTTTTCTGCTCATTAAGAGGACTTATTAATAATATTTTACATCATACATTTAAGAAGCATTAAACAATTGTGTTGGATCTTTATCCCAAGTTGTAAACATCTCTATTGGGACACAAAACACCAATGTACTCTATGTTGTAAACTTCTCAAAGCCATTTGTTACTTCTTGCCTCACAGTGGAGCCTACAGGATTGATGGGTTGAGGTTCATCAAAGAAATGTGTCACCTGATGTACCCCTACTGACTACATCTTGCAGACCACATACCCACGTACCCACGCATGCTCAGACATCCTGCTACAAGCTGGGAGCTACAAAGGGACCCCACACCCTGGGCATCAAAGGCTACTGGACATCAGAGATTGTATTTTTTCCCCCTTACTCACCAACTCTTGCCATGAAGTGATGGTCCTGTGATGTCTACATCTCTTTTCTGTGTCCTTACCTAGAACGAAGAAGGTAGGAAAACATCAGAAATGCTTGAGATGCTCCTCAATTTTCCATAACACTTCCTCATTGTGTGCACTGCCCTACTTGCTCAGCTCATAGCGCTGGGAATCCGGTCCAGGGGCCATCTGGGACACACACCAGAGTTTGAAGACCCTATGTCCACCTGGAAATTGACTGCACGCATCAACTCCCAATCAGCAGGCACCCCCAGGACCCAGCTAGATCATGTACACTCTGTGGATGGGCTAAGAAGCTGTGTTCAACACAATACATTTTACCTCGGGAACACAGTTTTTCATTTTCAAACTTACAGAAACATTGCAATGATGCATCCACTAGAAGAAGACCTTACGCCTTTGTCCAGAACCTCTTACTGTTATGTGTTACTCCATTTATTTTAGTATACACAGTCTCCTCTGGAGAATTCTACTCAGCAATGACTCGGGTGGGTCTCAATTTATGGGGCAAGTTTTCTAATAGATACACAAGTTCTTAAACATCCATTTACAACCATATGTTCCACCCCAACTCCAGAGCTCTGTCAAAGTCATCCGCAAATCAATGGCAAACAAAAGCTAAGACAACTGCTATGCACGGGCCCCGTGTGGCCTAAAGCCCTCTCAATGTCACAATGGCATGCAGGCTTCATTCGAGTGACTGCAGGGCTCTATCCATATGAAGTTGTCATGGGCTCACGAGACTTCCCTCCAGTGATATTCTTCAACTGCAGTCGTGGGATCTGGGCAACACCATTTTTCTTTCTCTCTTCCAATTCTAGGGGTGGAAGTGTCTTCCTGCAATTTTCAATCAATGGGTACTTTTTGTATTCCCTACTTCCTTTTGTTAAAATTTTCAATTACGTTTTTAATTTTAATCCCGGTATACTTAACATACAGCCTTATATTAGTTTCAGGTATGCAATATAGTGATTCGACAATTCTATCCATTACTCAGTGCTCAATGCGTGAAGTGTGCTCTTTAATCCCCATCACCTATTTCACCCATCGCCCACTCCCCATCCACCTCTCTCTGGCAGCCATCAGTTTGTTCTCTACAGTTAAGAGTCTGTTTTGTGGTTTCTCTTTCTCTTTCTCTCTTTTCCTTTGTTCATTTTTTTGGTTTCTTAAATTCCACACATGAGTGAGATCCTATGGTATTTGTCTTTCTCTGAATTACTTATTTCTTAGCATAATACTCTCTAGCTCCACCCACTTTGTTAAAAATGGCAAAATGTTTCTTTTTCATGGCTGAATAATATTCATATATATATATGTACATATACATATATATATGCCACATCTTCTTTCTTCATTCATCTATTGATGGACACTTAGGCTGCTTGCATAATTTGGCTATTGTAAATAATGTTTACATTATTTATGAATAATGAAATAATGTTTCAACAAACATAGGGGTGCATGTATCCCTTCAAGTTAGTGTTTTCATATTTTTTTGGGGAATGTATTCCCTACTTGCTGGCCCTTCAAAGAAACACCTTTAGTACCAATTCCTGGATGAAATTCTCCCTGCCCAACATACTTAGAATGGTTTCTATTTCCTTTATTGGACACGGATCAACACTAGAAGAGACTGCTTACTAAGTGATTGTATGGGTGAAAATGCACAACTTGCAGAATTACAAAAGGAAGAGAGAAGCCCTATTGTAGACAGGACTCTGAGTCATACTGAGAAAAAAATTAAAGTGCCAACAAACTCTAAAGTCCCAATAATTTACATCCTCTTCACAAATACTCTTGACATCTACAAAAGCATGTCATCAACACCATTGCCAGGGGCCAGAAATTCTGCTAATTTTTGGCTCATTGGATACTGATCCTACATAATATTTTTATGATATCGTCTCCCTTCAGCCTCCTCAGCTGTCCTTGTAATTAATGTACCTAAAGAAAATATTTACCTAAACAAAGCTGTACAACTTTTTACTTCCGTCTTCTATGGTGAAACACAGGGAGAATGGGGATGAGGTAGCTCCCAATCTGGTTATGTATTTCTAATCTCATCCTTTCCTATTTTCAGCTTTAACAATTGTTTAAGTCCCACTCAAAGTCTCAATTTCTCTTTTGTACAAAAAAGACCTCACTCTACAGGGGTTTTCTCCAGCACACGCTTGGACTTCAGTTTTCCTCCGAATTCATTTCTCGGTAGACTTCATCCTATCTATCGGCTTTCTATCGACCAGGAAGTCTTAAACACTTGTAGTTAAAAGTTGTGAACTTCCCCCCAATAGTGTTGGGCTTATTGCTTTCTTCTATTGTTGTTGATGTTGTTGTTGTTGTTAAAGTTTATTTATTTATTTTAATAGAGAGAGAGAGAGAGAGAGTGGGAGGGGCAGAGAGACAGGGAGAGAGAGTCTCAAGCAGGCTCTGTGCTGTCAGCATGGAGCCCACCATGGGTCTCAAACTCGCGGAACTATGAAATCATGCTGAGCCGAAAGCAAGAGTTGGACACTCAACCGGCTGAGCCACCCAGGCACTCCCTATTGTTGTTTTAATATCATTTTTTTTATTTGGGGGGATTTTAAAGGGTAGACAGTGGTTAAATTCATGCTCAGCCTATGTTTGATCCAATCTCAGGTGATATATTTGGTTTCCATTGTGGATGGTGCTTTGACTGGCTGGTAACCTGGGATGATTGTCAGCTCGTGGTGACAAACAGTTATTTTTTTTTTCAGAGCATACGTAACTCCTTGACATCTGACATTGGTCTCTGTACTAAGAAATCCTAATTTCCCACACTTGATGGTAGTGACAAAGATAAAGATAATTCCAGAGACAGGAGTTGTAGCAATAGCAGGGAAATACGTCTACTACCATTTAAGGGAGAAAATGGATCCATCCTTCCAGCTTTGGATCAGTCTACTCATGGGACATCCCAAGCTGGGTGTTCTGATGCCTTCCCAAGAGGGCAGAGGCAGGGAGATTGGTGAGTAATAACAAGGATTTGAGGCATGATCTACTTCTCCAGCTCTGGAGTTTATGGATTATGTGGGCTTGGGACTGTCATCTATCTAAGTTTCAGTAAATGGACACCACTCTTTCTTTAAAAGAAAATTCTAGAAACTAAATAATGTATTCATGTAAAACACGCAGCACAGTGCTTTATTCGGATCATCCCTTTAACAGGAACCATAGATCCAGAGAGTGTCATTCCTCTCCAAGCACAGCACTTTAAGTCATCTTTACCTCCTCTAAATCTCTCCCCTAATTCTTCCATCCATTTCCCCCCCCACACCATCAACGTGATCATTTATCTGTTACCTCTGGCCCTCAAGAGTCACCCCTCAACTCTGTTTTGGTCTCATAATTTCGTCAGCCTGTGTTGCCCTCAATTTCTGTCTCCTCCTCCGTGAGTGTGAAATCTGAAGGACGGCCGTTAAATACACTGGGCATGATCGTGCAGAGCCCTCTTTTGTCAAAAATAGAAGAGTTGCTCAGTTGTCATGAACAAGTACAAATCCAAGTGACACTCATTTTTTGGCCACTTGGACCACTGAGTCCAGGAGTGGCACGTAAGGGCTCCTCCTAGCGGCCAAGGGTATTCTGCACATGTGCCAGGAGATTCCGAATTCCTCATGAAATGGCGCCACCTGGAGGTTCAAACCTTAGAGTTGTGTTCAAACGTTAGCGTTTAAGAAAATCTCACTGAACAGTTCCCGCGGGTTGACTTGACTGTGTCACTCCTTGCTCTGTGATAAACTTAAATGGTTTAACACACGAATAATTATAACCCACAAAGGAAATGAGTGAAAGAAATAAATATAGTGAATAGGATAATTGAAGTGATAATCCATGAGAAAGACCCAAAGTTATGACAGACAGGAAAACTGAAGGCTAGAAAAAAAGTCCTACAGACTTTCACTCTTGCCTATGATGGTATAGCTTGTAGAGACCAACACTTCCTCCAAGAACAAGTAGAAATCTAGATAAAATACAGAAATCAGATGTTTGAAGGTGTTAGTGAGCAGCCAAGGCATCAGAAGTGGCGTTAGGTTTCCGTGGACATCAGGCAAGATCAATGATCACTGCCTCTGCGATATGGGATGTCAAGTTGACTGAAGCTAAATAGCTTAGAGGCCCTAGACCCGTGCCTTCCACCCTGGTGCCGGGGTTCCTTGAACTCACATGTAGGAATCGTCTCCAGAAGTGACCTCAGATTGTGCGTTCCATTATTCCATTCCTCTTTGTCTCTTTTCCCTGGAAAGGAAGAACAGAGATCAGTGTCCCACTTTTTGTGTGTGTTTAATCTCTGGGGAGGATGAGTAGTGAGAGAGATGAACAGTTCTGGTTAGAAAATGTAACTTCTCCATCTCTCTCAGCAGAATTATTGAGTCTCCGACTTGATTCTATTAATTTACCATTGATTTAGCATATAAAGTATACTTACGGAGGGCCACAGGAAAGGGATAAAAATATCAACCTTACTATTCTCACAATGTGCAGATTAGAGAAGCATTAATGTAAATTAAAAGATGTGAATTTGTTAAAATTAGATACATTTTAGTAAAAGACAAGAAATTTTTAAAATTCTGTTTATGTATTTATTTTTGGAGAGAGAGAGAGAGAGAGAGAAAGCAAGCTGGGGAGGGGTAGAGAGAAAAGGAGAGAGAAATCCCAAGTAGGCTCCTTGCCATCTGTGCAGAGCCCAATGTGGGGCTCAAACCAGGGGCTGTGAGATCATGACCTGAGCTGAAACCAAGAGTCAGATGCTTAACAGACTGAGCCACCCAGGCACCCCAAATATATGTGGTTTAAGTCCCGTGGGCTTTATCATGCATGGTGCCAACTGACAATGTGGTGCTCAGACTGGCCAGGCCCCAGGCCGGCTCTCCCTGCCCGTCCTGGAAGCCAGCACTGGTGCCAGTCCCAGGAGAACCATTCTGACTGAGAGTGGTGCTGGGGGCGGGGGCTGAGTGTGCACATCCTGGCGGGAAAACAAAAATGGCGGCATGTGTCTCCACATGACAGCATCTCTGGATGGCCTTCTCCTGCCTCGTGTCCCAACCCATTCTGATCCTGTGTCTGTATTCTTTGATTCATCCAACAGAATTAATTGAGAACTTTCCTTGGGCCAGCCCCAGGAGGCAGTCCTGAGGAGACAGAGATGAATGAAGCAGACCTGATCTTTGGTTTGATATAACTTATGCTTCCTGGGATCACCTCTCATCTGGGCTCCGATTAAAGCACTTTGCCCCCTATTCATCAAATCCTAATAACTCCACCTGCCCTACAGACCACCATAAACCATGCATACCACATGGCCACACTGCCTACCCCCTTCAGCCCCCCAGATAGTCCACTCTCCTCACTCCCCCCGCACTTGCTATGCCCATGCTTATCCCAGGCACCCACCCAAAATGCCTTCACTCCTCACTGCTGCCACTGATGCTGCTGTTCCAGTGACTCTGCCAATGTGGCACACGGAAGTGAGTGGGAGCCTGGATTTCAGAGTGGGCCAGCTGGAGTCAAATCCAGCCCATAGAAGCTGTGTGAACTTGATATGTTACCAAGGTTTTCTGACCCTCAGTTTCCTCACCTCTAAAATAGAGACGATTAAACCAGAACCTCCCTCAGAGGAGCAATTGTGACTATAAGGTGTGTTTTGGGTGGAATTGTGTCCCTTAGAAAGACATGGAATCCTAAGCTCCCAGGACCTCAGAATATGACCTCATTTGGAGATAGGGTCTTTACAGAGGTAATCAATAATGACTATTTTAGAGGTGATTAGGATGGACCCTAATCCATAGGTCTGGTGTTCTTAGAAAAGGAGACAAAGTTGGACACACACACACACACACACACACACGCAGGGGGGTATTTATGGGAAATGAAAGCAGAAATTGCAGTGGAGACCACCAGAAGCCAGGAAAGAGGCATGAAGCAGATTCCCCCTCAGCATCTCAGAAGGAAGCAGTCCTGCTGTCACCTTGCTTTCAGACTTCTAGCCTCCAGAGTAGGGACACTCTGGTGGGGTGGGGTCACCTTTCTGGCTGAGCTGGCAGTGGTTGGTGTTTAAAGACCAGAGCAGGGAGAAGGAGGCAAGATGGCGGCTTAGGAGGACGCTGGGCTCACCGCACGTCCTGCTGATCACTTAGATTCCATCTACACCTGCCTAAATAACCCAGAAAACCGCCAGAGGATTAGCAGAACGGAGTCGCCGGAGCCAAGCGCAGACGAGAGGCCCACGGAAGAGGGTAGGAAGGGCGGCGAGGCGGTGCGCGCTCCACGGACTGGCAGGAGGGAGCCGGGGCGGAGGGGCGGCTCGCCGGCCAAGCAGAGCCCCTGAGTCTGGCTGGCAAAAGCGGAGGGGCCTGACGGACTGTGTTCCCACAACAAGCGCGATTTAGCGTCTGGGAGGTCATAAGTCAACAGCTCTGCTCGGAAAGCGGGAAGGCTGGAGGACAAAGGGAGGGAGAGCTGCTGAGCCCCCTGACGACAGAGCTCAGTTTGGTGGGGAACAAAGGCGCTCGCCAGCGCCATCTCCCCCGCCCATCCCCCAGCCAAAATCCCAAAGAGAACCAGGTCCTGCCAGGGAACTTGTTCACTCCGCGCAAACACCCAACTCTGCGCTTCTGTGGAGCCAAACCTCCGGCAGCGGATCTGACTCCCTCCCGCTGCCACAGGGCCCCTCCTGAAGTGGATCACCTAAGGAGAAGCGATCTAAGCCTGCCCCTCCTGCCCCCGTGCACCTTGCCTACCCACCCCAGCTAATACGCCAGATCCCCAGCATCACAAGCCTGGCAGGGTGCAAGTAGCCCAGACGAGCCACACCACCCCACAGTGAATCCCGCCCCTAGGAGAGGGGAAGAGAAGGCACACACCAGTCTGACTGTGGCCCCAGAGGTGGGCTGGGGGCAGACATCAGGTCTGACTGCGGCCCCGCCCACCAACTCCAGTTATACACCACAGCACAGGGGAAGTGCCCTGCAGGTCCTCACCACGCCAGGGACTATCCAAAATGACCAAGCGGAAGAATTCCCCTCAGAAGAATCTCCAGGAAATAACAACAGCTAATGAGCTGATCAAAAAGGACTTAAATAATATAACAGAAAGTGAATTTAGAATAATAGTCATAAAATTAATCGCTGGGCTTGAAAACAGTATACAGGACAGCAGAGAATCTCTTGCTACAGAGATCAAGGGACTAAGGAACAGTCACGAGGAGCTGAAAAACGCTTTAAACGAAATGCATAACAAAATGGAAACCACCACAGCTCGGCTTGAAGAGGCAGAGGAGAGAATAGGTGAACTAGAAGATAAAGTTATGGAAAAAGAGGAAGCTGAGAAAAAGAGAGATAAAAAAAATCCAGGAGTATGAGGGGAAAATTAGAGAACTAAGTGATACACTAAAAAGAAATAATATACGCATAATTGGTATCCCAGAGGAGGAAGAGAGAGGGAAAGGTGCTGAAGGGGTACTTGAAGAAATAATAGCTGAGAACTTCCCTGAACTGGGGAAGGAAAAAGGCATTGAAATCCAAGAGGCACAGAGAACTCCCTCCAGACGTAACGTGAATCGATCTTCTGCACGACATATCATAGTGAAACTGGCAAAATACAAGGATAAAGAGAAAATTCTGAAAGCAGCAAGGGGTAAACGTGCCCTCACATATAAAGGGAGACCTATAAGACTCGTGACTGATCTCTCTTTTGAAACTTGGCAGGCCAGAAAGAATTGGCACGAGATTTTCAGGGTGCTAGACAGAAAAAATATGCAGCCAAGAATCCTTTATCCAGAAAGTCTGTCATTTAGAATAGAAGGAGAGATAAAGGTCTTCCCAAACAAACAAAAACTGAAGGAATTTGTCACCACTAAACCAGCCCTACAAGAGATCCTAAGGGGGACCCCGTGAGACAAAGTCCCAGAGACATCACTACAAGCATAAAACATACAGACATCACAATGACTCTAAACCCATATCTTTCTATAATAACACTGAATGTAAATGGACTAAATGCGCCAACCAAAAGACATAGGGTATCAGAATGGATAAAAAAACAAGACCCATCTATTTGCTGTCTACAAGAGACTCATTTTAGACCTGAGGACACCTTTAGATTGAGAGTGAGGGGATGGAGAACTATTTATCATGCGACTGGAAGCCAAAAGAAAGCTGGAGTAGCCATACTTATATCAGACAAACTAGACTTTAAATTAAAGGCTGTAACAAGAGATGAAGAAGGACATTATATAATAGTTACAGGGTCTATCCATCAGGAAGAGCTAACAATTATAAATGTCTATGCGCCGAATACCGGAGCCCCCAAATATATAAAACAATTACTCATAAACATAAGCAACCTTATTGATAAGAATGTGGTAATTGCAGGGGACTTTAACACCCCACTTACAGAAATGGACAGATCATCTAGACACACGGTCAATAAAGAAACAAGGGCCCTGAATGAGACATTGGATCAGATGGACTTGACAGATATATTTAGAACTCTGCATCCCAAAGCAACGGAATATACTTTCTTCTCGAATGCACATGGAACATTCTCCAAGATAGATCATATACTGGGTCACAAAACAGCCCTTCATAAGTTTACAAGAATTGAAATTACACCATGCTTACTTTCAGACCACAATGCTATGAAGCTTGAAATCAACCACAGAAAAAAGTCTGGAAAACCTCCAAAAGCATGGAGGTTAAAGAACACCCTACTAACGAATGAGTGGGTCAACCAGGCAATTAGAGGAGAAATTAAAAAATATATGGAAACAAACGAAAATGAAAATACAACAATCCAAACGCTTTGGGACGCAGCAAAGGCAGTCCTGAGAGGAAAATACATTGCAATCCAGGCCTATCTCAAGAAACAAGAAAAATCCCAAATACAAAATCTAACAGCACACCTAAAGGAACTAGAAGCAGAACAGCAAAGGCAGCCTAAACCCAGCAGAAGAAGAGAAATAATAAAGATCAGAGCAGAAATAAACAATATAGAATCTAAAAAAACTGTAGAGCAGATCAACGAAACCAAGAGTTGGTTTTTTGAAAAAATAAACAAAATTGACAAACCTCTAGCCAGGCTTCTCAAAAAGAAAAGGGAGATGACCCAAATAGATAAAATCATGAATGAAAATGGAATGATTACAACAAATCCCTCAGAGATACAAACAATTATCAGGGAATACTATGAAAAATTATATGCCAACAAATTTGACAACCTGGAAGAAATGGACAAATTCCTGAACACCCACACTCTTCCAAAACTCAATCAGGAGGAAATAGAAAGCTTGAACAGACCCATAACCAGCGAAGAAATTGAATCGGTTATCAAAAATCTCCCAACAAATAAGAGTCCAGGACCAGATGGCTTCCCAGGGGAGTTCTACCAGACGTTTAAAGCAGAGATAATACCTATCCTTCTCAAGCTATTCCAAGAAATAGAAAGGGAAGGAAAACTTCCAGACTCATTCTATGAAGCCAGTATTACTTTGATTCCTAAACCAGACAGAGACCCAGTAAAAAAAGAGAACTACAGGCCAATATCCCTGATGAATATGGATGCAAAAATTCTCAATAAGATACTAGCAAATCGAATTCAACGGCATATAAAAAGAATTATTCACCATGATCAAGTGGGATTCATTCCTGGGATGCAGGGCTGGTTCAACATTCGCAAATCAATCAACGTGATACATCACATTAACAAAAAAAAAAGAGAAGAACCATATGATCCTGTCAATCGATGCAGAAAAGGCCTTCGACAAAATCCAGCACCCTTTCTTAATAAAAACCCTTGAGAAAGTCGGGATAGAAGGAACATACTTAAAGATCATAAAAGCCATTTATGAAAAGCCCACAGCTAACATCATCCTCAACGGGGAAAAACTGAGAGCTTTTTCCCTGAGATCAGGAACACGACAAGGATGCCCACTCTCACCGCTGCTGTTTAACATAGTGCTGGAAGTTCTAGCATCAGCAATCAGACAACAAAAGGAAATCAAAGGCATCAAAATTGGCAAAGATGAAGTCAAGCTTTCGCTTTTTGCAGATGACATGATATTACACATGGAAAATCCGATAGACTCCACCAAAAGTCTGCTAGAACTGATACATGAATTCAGCAAAGTTGCAGGATACAAAATCAATGTACAGAAATCAGTTGCATTCTTATACACTAACAATGAAGCAACGGAAAGACAAATAAAGAAACTGATCCCATTCACAATTGCACCAAGAAGCATAAAATACCTAGGAATAAATCTAACCAAAGATGTAAAGGATCTGTATGCTGAAAACTATAGAAAGCTTATGAAGGAAATTGAAGAAGATTTAAAGAAATGGAAAGACATTCCCTGCTCATGGATCGGAAAAATAAATATTGTCAAAATGTCAATACTACCCAAAGCTATCTACACATTCAATGCAATCCCAATCAAAATTGCACCAGCATTCTTCTCGAAACTAGAACAAGCAATCCTAAAATTCATATGGAACCACAAAAGGCCCCGAATAGCCAAAGGAATTTTGAAGAAGAAGACCAAAGCAGGAGGCATCACAATCCCAGACTTTAGCCTCTACTACAAAGCTGTCATCATCAAGACAGCATGGTATTGGCACAAAAACAGACACATAGAGCAATGGAATAGAATAGAAACCCCAGAACTAGACCCACAAACGTATGGCCAACTCATCTTTGACAAAGCAGGAAAGAACATCCAATGGAAAAAAGACAGCTCTTTAACAAATGGTGCTGGGAGAACTGGACAGCAACATGCAGAAGGTTGAAACTAGACCACTTTCTCACACCATTCACAAAAATAAACTCAAAATGGATAAAGGACCTAAATGTGAGACAGGAAACCATCAAAACCTTAGAGGAGAAAGCAGGAAAAGACCTCTCTGACCTCAGCCGTGGCAATCTCTTACTCGACACATCCCCAAAGGCAAGGGAATTAAAAGCAAAAGTGAACTACTGGGACCTTATGAAGATAAAAAGCTTCTGCACAGCAAAGGAAACAACCAACAAAACTAAAAGGCAACCAACGGAATGGGAAAAGATATTCGCAAATGACATATCAGACAAAGGGCTAGTAACCAAAATCTATAAAGAGCTCACCAAACTCCACACCCAAAAAACAAATAACCCAGTGAAGAAATGGGCAGAAAACATGAATAGACACTTCTCTAAAGAAGACATCCGGATGGCCAACAGGCACATGAAAAGATGTTCAGCGTCGCTCCTTATCAGGGAAATACAAATCAAAACCACACTCAGGTATCACCTCACGCCAGTCAGAGTGGCCAAAATGAACAAATCAGGAGACTATAGATGCTGGAGAGGATGTGGAGAAACGGGAACCCTCTTGCACTGTTGGTGGGAATGCAAATTGATGCAGCCGCTCTGGAAAGCAGTGTGGAGGTTCCTCAGAAAATTAAAAATAGACCTACCCTATGACCCAGCAATAGCACTGCTAGGAATTTATCCAAGGGATACAGGAGTACTGATGCATAGGGGCACTTGTACCCCAATGTTCATAGCAGCACTCTCAACAATAGCCAAATTATGGAAAGAGCCTAAATGTCCATCAACTGATGAATGGATAAAGAAATTGTGGTTTCTATACACAATGGAATATTACGTGGCAATGAGAAAAAATGAAATATGGCCTTTTGTAGCAACGTGGATGGAACTGGAGAGTGTGATGCTAAGTGAAATAAGCCATACAGAGAAAGACAGATACCATATGGTTTCACTCTTATGTGGATCCTGAGAAACTTACCAGGAACCCATGGGGGAGGGGAAGGAAAAAAAAAAAAAAGAGGTTAGAATGGGAGAGAGCCAAAGCATAAGAGACTGTTAAAAACTGAGAACAAACTGAGGGTTGATGGGGGGTGGGAGGGAGGAGAGGGTGGGTGATGGGTATTGAGGAGGGCACCTTTTGGGATGAGCACTGGGTGTTGTATGGAAACCAATTTGTCAATAAATTTCAAAAAAAAAAAAAAAAACAAAACCCAGAGCAGGGAGTCTCAGCGTACCTGACACAGCTCACCTGGACTCCCGTTGGGAACCTGGGCATGCCCTGGGCAAGGTGTAGGTTTCAGTGTGGACACAAAGGTGAGGCTGGCCAGTCCTATGCCCTGTGTCCTGTCCCCTTTGACCCACCTGGGTGGGTCAAGGCAGGCTTTGAAGAAGCTACCTGAGTGGAAGCTTGAAGGATGCATTGGACTTTATCAGGTGGCAAGTGTGGGGAGCGGCATGTGTGTGCACAGGGGCTCCGACCTGCACAATGAATTGGGTGAAAGATCTAGAAGTGGCTCCTTGCCCCGCAAGCAAGGAGTCCGCCATGACAGAGAGGGGCAGAGCTGACTTCATCTGCCCAGCTCCCTCTTGCCTCCTGTCTCCCATTACTTATAACTTCACCCCCAGAAGACATTCTCTGCATTTCTGGCCTAGGTCACCTGTCCAGCCTTGTTGGTGATACTGGATACCATGTCTTGCAGCCAGGGTGAGTTGAAACTCTGGGTAAGCCACAGCAGCCTGGGGACAGGGCCTGGCATGGCCAGGGCAAGGACTGGACCATCTCCAGTGGCACCAGAAAAGTCTGGGTGCCTTAGGCCAGCAAAAGGCAATGGTGGGAATCTACTTGGATCCCTCACGTCTGGACAGACGTTGCAGCAGAGTTGACTTACGGCAGCACTTCGGGGCCAATCAGAGATTCCTACCTCATTGCACCCATTGTGTGACCTTGAGCAAGTGACTGACGTGTTCCATTTCACTTTCCATAAGCTTAAGACGAAGATGAAATAATAGCACTCCCAAACTGGAGAGCAGGTGTGGTTGAGGAACACAGCCATGTGCCCCCCACACAGTAGGTGCCCTATTATCCACATTCCTAACCTATTCCCTAGGAAGTGGTCAGGTGGGGCTGACTGACAAGCCCCATATCCTTGACCCCCACAGAGGGAGTTGACCAGGTGAGTTATTTGGATGTTGTGTTCTCTGCCTCAGTTGTTCTTCTTGATCCGTTTCAGCAAACATGAGACACAGCTGTTGCAAGGTCAGTGGCACCCAGTCCTGAGGACGGCGGCCCTGCTGAGGACGCACTTCCCACGGGAGCCCCTAGAGCTGGGCCTGAGTGGGGACATGGTCCTGCTCCCTCGAGCGCCACCACCTTTATCTGGACCCACTCCACTGCCACCTTTTCTTGGCTCCTCTCAATAAAAGCACTGCAATTGCTGTGGGTCTCAGACAGAGGTGGACGCTGTGGAAGGGGGACCCAGGGAGGGCTGGGTGTTGTGGGTGGAAGAGGGTGGCATGCAGACTGAAATAATAAGGGGTATTGGGGTAAGAGGAAGAGGTTTGGGGGCCACACAGGTTGTCCATTGGGGGAATGTGGTGGGCACCTGGATCAAGCCAGGGTTGCCCAAGAGGCTATTAAGTTAGGTCCTTGTAGCCCTGAGGGGATCTCTGATGAAACCCTGACCAGATGAAGCTACTGTCACTGTCCTGAGCTTGTAATTCCCTGCATCGCCTCCAACCTCTTCCCCTTGGCCACGGTGCTTGCTGTCAACCACTTTAGTCCATTGGGACCACAACCATGCAAATAACATCAGGACGGGGTACCCGGGGCGAGAGACAGCCTTCTAAGCTGGTGTCTGTTTCCCCACCATTCATGCAGTGCTGGCTGCACCCTTCCAGCCCCTCACGAGGCTTCTGATTTTGAGAAGCTACAGGAGCCCTCAGAGGTTATTACGCTTGCTTCGTTACGGAATCTCAGGGGACATGTGTGACAGGAGACCCTCACGGGGCTCCTGCCTCTGCTATTCTCCAAATTCTCCAAGTGCAATTCAGAGACGTAAACATGCTCCTCGGGTGCCCCCTGCTGTGATTCTGGGGATTGCATCCCCATCCCTACAGAGGCCTGCAGGAAACACAGGGACCCAAAGAAGTGTTAAAGCACTCATGGGTCATCGTCTCCTCTTCCTTGACATGTAACCCCAGAGTGGCTCTCCTGAAGTTAATCTGATGCGGCCAACTTTCCTATATCATAATAGCAGAGGAATAATAGAGGACTATTTAAAGAAAGAAGTAACGTAGGCAGGCAAGCGTGCATGTGTATGTGTATGTGTGCGTGTGTGCGCGTGCACACGTGTGTATGTGTGGGCAAATATTAAAGATCCTTGAATTCAGACACCTAACTTTTTCAGGCTTAATAGATTGCAACCTATGCAAGTGCCAAACGGAGGTATGACTGTAATACAAGTTCCCCATTGCAAGAAAATGAGCTCACTGCCCCTTTGCAGCATGCTAGGCAGATTGCTTTGGTTGAGAACATTCGAAATTATTGAGAAGGCGTGGGGGTCTGGCAGGGGTTGGCCACATAAGCTATTTGCTGCTTATTCAGGGCCAAGGGAGGTTGTATTTCTCAGTGAGGAATATAAAGCCCCTGAGGAACTCAGCCTCTGTGGTTCTGGGCCCCGCTCCCAGCTCTGTAGGTATCCAAGGGAGCTTCACAATTGAGCCCCAAGGGAGCGGCTCAGACAGGACAAGAACTTGAGATCTGGGTAGAGATTGCAAACTTTTGTAATACAGGTTATGGGCAATTTCCCTTCTCATGCCTGCTCTTCCTTCTTTTCTTAACCTTCAGGAAGAATGTTTGCATCGTGGAAGCCCAGAGGAAGCAGAAGCTGCTGGGGATTGTGCCCAAGCCAAATTTACCGGGCATTCGCCATTGCTCAGCAGACCAAGCTGCAAGGGGGAGCCCCGCGGCTCACGCCTCATTGCGGCACAGGGACTGAGGCCTGTCCCGGTCCCAGCAGCCCAGATGAACCAGAAAGAAGCTGTGCCTTTGCCTACCTGAGGGAGACAGAGAAAACCTCACGGGACAGGCAACTAGCCTGAGCCACCCAGACACCCTGAATAATAGTGACTTTTAAATAGCAAAACAGGAGGTACCTGAGTGGTTCAGTCGGTTAAGCGTCCGAATTTGGCTCTGGTCATGATCTCACAGTCTGTGAGTTCGAGCCTCCACATTGAGCTCTGTGCTGACAGCTCGGAGCCTGGAGCCTGCTTCAGATTCTGTGTCTCCCTCTCTCTCTGCCTCTTCCCCTGCTCACATTCTGTCTGTCTGTCTGTCTCTCTCTCTTTCTCAAAAATAAACAGAAAACAAATATTTTTAAATGAAATAACAGAAAGGTTTAATTTTGATTTTTACTTTTATACCAATCCAACTGGTGGACTTTTTCTAATTCATAAGTTTTGTGTATGGTGTAAGCAATCTGTGCCAAACACAGACAGTAAGATTTTGTCCTGTTTTCTTCCTTGAGTTGTACATTTAGGCTTAGGATCCATCATGAATTAAATCTGACACCCGGTGGGAGGAAGGTTTGCAGGCTTTTTAACATAGCCAATTGTTCCAAGACAATTTATTGAAAAAAATCATCCTTCCCACACTGAATTGCCTTTCCACTTTTGTCAAAAACGAAGTGACCATGTGGATGTAGTTCTATTTCTGGACTCTGAATAGCTCCACTGATCTATCCTTACATTAGTACCATGCTATTCTAACTATTGTAACTTTGTAGTGAGTCTTGAAGGCATGTACGTAGCCCCTCTGACTTTGTTTGTAGTTTTCAAAGTTGTTTTGACTACTGTGGGTCATTTGCAGTTAGATATTTTGACATTTGTCAGCACAGAGCCTGACGAGGGGCTCAAACTCACAAGTCACCAGATCATGACCTGAACTGATGTCGCATGCTTAACCAACTGAGCCACCCCATTACCCCAAATTCCCTTTAAATTCTAGTTTGCATGTGTTATAATTCATTCACTCATCCATTTTTGGAACTACTTATTTAGGTCATATTTTTGGTCATGCTTAGGCTTAATGAGAGAGAGAGATAGGGTTGAATATGAGACCAAAAAAAATTCTAATTTCCTTAGAACTTTTATGATGAAATTAGTGTTGAATTGTCAGTGTGCTTTCTGCATCTATTAATCACATGGTTTTCCTCCTGTATTAATATGAAAATTACATTAGTTGACTTTTGAATGTTAAACCTACATTATATTCTTGGGATAAACCCTATTTGGCTAAGATGTATTATCCTTTTTATATAACTTGTTGGATTTGTTATGAGTTTGCTAAGAATTTTTGTATTGAGATTCATGACAGAAAATTGTCTAATTTTCCTTTCTTGCAGTGTCTTTGTTGCAAGTTGGGGATGAGGGCAATGTTTGTCTCGTAGATGCAGTGGAAAAGTGTTCTTTCCTCTTTAATTTCCTGGGAGAGGTTACATAGAATTGATATGTCTTTCTTGAATATGTGGTTGCATTTCCCACTAACGTGATCTAGGCTTAGAGTATTCGTGAGGTTTTAAACTACAAATTCAGGGGCGCCTGGGTGGCGCAGTCGGTTAAGCGTCCGACTTCAGCCAGGTCACGATCTCGTGGTCCGTGAGTTCGAGCCCCGCGTCGGGCTCTGGGCTGATGGCTCAGAGCCTGGAGCCTGTTTCTGATTCTGTGTCTCCCTCTCTCTCTGCCCCTCCCCCGTTCATGCTCTGTCTCTCTCTGTCCCAAAAATAAATAAACGTTGAAAAAAAAGTTTAAAAAAAAATAAACTACAAATTCAATTTCTTTCAACAATAAATAGGGCTATGTATGTTTTCTATTTCTTGTGGGTGAACTAAGTTGGATCTTCCAAGGAATTTGTGTTCATGTAAATTGTCCAATTTATTACCAGAAGTTGCTCATAATAATCTTACTCTTTTCTTAATACGTATAGAATCTATAGTGGCATTACCTCTTTCATTCCTGACACTGGCCATTTGTTTCTTCTCTCTTTTTCTCCTTATCAAGCTAGAGATGAATTTTTTGAGCTTCCCAAAGAATCAGCTTTTGGTTTAAATTTTCCGTTATTTTTCTCTCTCCAATGTCATCGATTTTTGCTCTACCTTTGTCATTTCCCTTCTTCTACTTATGCATTTATTTGCTCTTCTTTTTATAGTTTTTAATGTTTGTTTCTTTGTTTCTTTGTTTACTTTGAGAGAGAAAGAGCAAGAGCGGGGGAGGAGCAGAGCGAGAGAGGGAGGCACAGAATCCGAAGCAGGCTCCGGGCTGAGCCATCAGCACTGAGGCCAACGTAGGGCTCGAACCCTAGAGCCGCCAGATCATGACCTGAGCCAAAGGTGGATGCTCAACCGACTGAGCCACCCAGGCGCCCCTCTAGTTTCTTAAAGTGGAAGCTGAAGCCATTGATTTAACACCTTTTATCAAACACAGGCATTTTAGTCTCTAAATTTCCCTCTACATACTGCTTTAGTTGCTGCACAAGATACAAGGTCAACGCACAAAAATCAATTGTATTTCTACATACCAGCAATGAGCTACTGGAAACCAAAATTAGAAAAACAATAGCATTTACGATAGCTCCACAAAAATAAATGCTTAGGTATAAATCCAACAAAACCTGTAAAGGATCTGTATGCTGACACTGTGAAATGCTGAGTGAAGAAGCCACAGATGTAAATAAATGGAAATACAAGTCCCATTTTCAGTTTAGAAGACTCGCTGTCATATGTGAATTCTCCCCAAACTTATCTAGAGATTTTAAGCAATCCCAGTCAAAATCCCAGCAAGGTTTTTGTATAAATAAGCTGATTCTGAAATTTATATGGAGAGGCAAAATTGATAGAAAGTCAGAATAAATTTGAAAAGGAAGACTAAGGTTGGAGGAATCACACTAACAGATTTTTCAGATGGATACAAACTACGTTAACCTTGATGATGTGGTATTGGTAAAAGGAGAGACTCACAGATCAATGGAAGAGAACACAAAGTCCAGACATAGGGGCGCCGGAATGGCTCAGTCTGTTAAGTTTCTGACTCTTGACTTTAGCTCAGGTCACGATCTCATGGTCGTGAGACAGAGCCCCTGCTTAAGACTCTCTCTCCCACTCCCTCTGCCCTCCCCCACTCACCCACTCTCTCTCAAAGATAACAACAACAAAAGAACAAAGTCCAGATGTAGACCCATACAAATATGGCTGACTGATGGACAAAGTTGCCAAGGAAACCCACTGCAAAACAGTTTTTTCAACAAATGGTCCTGGACCAATTGGATATATACCCATATGCCCCCCAAACCAAATAAACGAAAAACAGGAATCTCACACTTTAAAAAAATTAACTCAAGTAGATCATAAATGTAAATGTAGTATTTATAAAACTATAAAACATTTCAAAGAAAATATAAAAGAAAAGCTTTGAGAACCAGGGCTAGACAAAGATTTCTTAGATGTGACACCAAAGAGTACAATCCATAAAAAAAAAAAAAGAATGATAAATTGGGACTCCACCAGAATTAAATTTTTTTTTGCTCTATGAAAAACACCATAAGTGAATGAAAAGAAAAGGTGCGGACCAAGAAAGAAAATACTGCCAAGCACATACTGACAGCAGATTTGTACCCGTAATACATAAAGATGATAAACTCAACGGTAAGAAAACAACCCAATTGACAAATGAACAAAAGTCTTGAACAGACACTTCAACCGAGATATGCAGATGGCAAATAAGCACGTGGAAAAATGTTCACCATCATCAGCCATCAGCAGAATGTAAATTAAAACAACGACGAGGGGCGCCTGGGGTGGCTCAGTCCATTGAGTGAGGGACTCCTGATGTTTGGCTCAGGTAGGCCCAAGCCTTCCGACCCCACCCCCCCTCCCTTGTCAGGCTCAGCATGGAGTGTGGGGCATGCTTGGGATTCTCTCTCTCCCTCCCTCTGCCCACCCCCCACTGTGTCTCTCTCAAAAAACAAAAAACCAAAACCCTTTAAAACCATGATGAGTTTTCACTACATATCAGAATGGCTAAAATAAGAAAATACTGCCAACACCAAGTGCTGGTGAAGGTCGCGGCAACTATAACTACCTTTTGACTGAACAACTTTCTCTCAAATACAAAAATGCTCAGAAAAAGTAATATTTTGACAATGTGGTTTCAGGTAGAGACACACTCACCAATGAACTCACCACAACAGCTTCCAGGGCATACAGAACAAATTGGGATCGTGCACCATATTTGAATGAACTGTCAAAGGTTTCGTTTTTATTTTGAGATTGTGGGGGAGGGGCAGAGAGAGAGGGAATGACAGAGAATCCTAATCAGTGAAAAGCCCCTGCGGGGCTTGAACTCCCAAACCGTGAGATCATGACCTGAGCCGATGTCAGACTTAACTGACAGAGGCACCCAGAACTCCAGATGGTTTTGTTTTTTTTTTAATGGGTAGATTCCTCTGAACTTCAGTCTATTGTCTGTGTTCACCAGTTCCTCATTTTCAGACACTCTTGAACTTAGCCTTTATTTTGTCCTAAAGCTGGGGTCAGCAAACTTTCTGTAGGGGGTCCTAGTAAATCTTTTCAGCTATGTGCGCCATCAGGCTTTGCTTGCAACTACTTACTCTGCCTTCGGCAGAGCAGCCAGAGACGAGGCATTTGCTGCAATTGGGAAGGTTCCAATAAAGCTTTATAAAAACACACTGAGGTTTGATTTGGCCCCTGAGGCCACGGTTCGCCAACTTTCCTTCTGGGGGCTGGAGCGGATGATAAGCAACTAGCCACCACACACTGAGAGCACAGCAGGCAGCTATGGGACGGGCCCTGGGCCAGCTTCCACGGACATTAAGCATTTAATAAGCAGCTACATGGTTTTGTTGGAGAAACATTCCAACTGCTTGCAAGCGCTGGTCCCAAGGTGGTTTCAGGAGACATCTTTGTAATCAGAGCTCCTGCTTCAGCAGCGTGCACGCGTTCTCAGGTCCTTTGACCGTCCATGCGGCAAGCGTGGAGCCTGCAGGGCCGAGGGACTGTCTTAGGTGGCAGAGCTGTGTCAAGAGCCCAGTCCTCCTGACCTCGACCCCACGTCTTTCCCATTGGGCAAGCTCCCTTTTACAAACAGGGAGCTCCCCCGAAAGTCAAGAGTATCTTTGCTTGCCCCATCGCGCGAGTAACTCAAGTGTTTCTCAGCGTGGCCCAAAGACGGCATCAGAATCACCCACTGCGTCAGCCGGAAGCATACTCCAGGAAGAGGAACAGCGCCTTGGTCCCCGGCCCATCGGTGGCCTGAGACACACGGCTGCGGGGCCAGGGGCCAGGGGCATCCTGCCAAGGCCCCCACCTCTACAATACCCACAGCAGGCTTAAAGGAACAGACTTTATTAATCTAGCTCTCAAACACTAGAGGCTAAAATTCAGCTGAATTCTAACAGTCTATTTACAGAGCGCTGTCTGCAGGCCAGTTGGGTCTGGGCTGGTTCTCCCCAACCACCCGCCAAGTGCAGCTTCCAAACAGGCCTGCGCCACCTGCCACCCCCGGTGCACAGAGGACATTTATATACACACAGCCAAACCCCTGGAGACGGACACCAGGCAGGATGGCCCCAGACCAACAGAGAGGCGGACACACAGACACACGCAGGGGTGGAGACTGCTGGGAACGCCTGGGGGCCTCAGTACTTCTTCAGGCCATAGGCCAGGCTGCTGGGGACCCTGGGGCCCAGCAGGGGCGGCGCGTTCCAGACGGCAGAGCTGGTGCGCTTGTGGTAGCGAGGCTTGCTCTTCTTGAAGATGTCCTCCAAGTCCAGCAGGAGGATGGTTCCAAAGAGCTCGAGCAGGTTTGGGGGGTGGTGGTACTGGTGGATGATGGCCTGGCTTAGCTGAGTGCCTGCAGGGGACACGGAGGGTCAAGTCACTGCCTTGGAGCTCCTCAGGAGCCTCCCCATCCCCTGACCCCTTGTCCCCTTCCCCACCGCAGCCACATCAGCTACTCTCTCAGAGCCCTCTTCCTCTCCCCTTTTCCCTGAAAAGCTTTTTTTTTTTTTTTTTGGATGTTTGTCTATTTTTGAGAGAGAGAGAGAGAGAGAGAGAGAGAGAGAGAGAGAGAGAGATAGCACGTGTGCAGGGGAAGGGCAGAGAGAGACAGGATAGAGGATCCAAAGCAGGCTCGGTGCAGACAGCAGCAAGCCTGATACGGGGCTGAAACTCAGGAACCGTGAGATTATGACCTGAGCCCAAGTTGGGCGCTTAACCAGCGGAGCCACCCAGGCGCCCTCGTGAAAATGCCCTTATTGCCTGTTCCCACTGCCATGTTCCAGCAGCTTAGGCTGAACACAGGTCCTCAAGTGCTCACCTAGGCCAGGCAACCACAAAGCCACAACCACGAGGGAGGCAGCTCCTTTATTCTCCCCATTTCAGAAGGCGGGGCGGGGCGGGGGGGACTTGCCCAAAGGCACGTAGCTCGTGACTGGGGGAGCTGGGTCTGGAGACCCATTCAGCTCTGAAACTTCATACGCTGCCATCCTTGACTGCTGGGGTTGGCTACTTCTCTCACCGGCTCCCAGGTCCCACGGCACACGGTGCAGGCTGAGTGGACCCATGGGCTGAGGCACCCAGCCCTGGAAACAAGGCCTCAGGAGGACTCTGGGGGGTCAGGAGGCGGAAAAGGTGCCCAGCACTGCTGTGCACCAGGCCTTAGGAACGAGCACCAACTCTCTTCATCCTAAACTCTCTTCATCCGAAATAACCCTTCTCAGCTGGGTCCTAGTAACACCCCCATTTCACAGATGAGAACTCAGGGAGTTTACGGAAGCTGGTGACGGTCAATCACCACTAGGTGGCTCCGGCCATGCTGACGCCTCCCTGCTGCTACCTCCCAAATGCCCTGATGTCAATAGTTAAGGGGACTAAGATTCTGCCTAGCGTGGAGTTCAACTGAGGTAACACCAGTGTAAGCTGTCTTCTGCAGAGTGCTGCCCCCCAATGGGCCTCTGGGCCCTTGTCTCTGGGGAGTGAGTAGGCACCAAGCCCTGACCCCCAGCTCTGTAAACTCTATGAAGTGCCCACCGTATACGTACTGGCCCCGCTCCCTTGCACCCAGGTCTGTGGTGGCCTGCTCACACACACCCACGCTCCCGTTTAAATGCTGGGGCTTGTAAACTGGGGTCAAATCCTGCTCAAGTGGCCCTGCCTCAGGGCTTTCCTGCCCTCCCCAGCTGCCGGAACCCCCAGCTCCAGCTCTCGGTGCACTGCCTAAAACCGGTGACCACTCTTGGTGGTATTCCTACTCCAAGCTGCTTACTTGGGTCCAGCTCTCATCTGGCCCACTGGGTGAGGCTCCAAGGGGCGGCATAGAGTCTGAGCTGGAACACCCAGCCCCATGCCTGTCGGCAGCCAGCCACAATTTAACACTTTTGTTGAGAACAGAGGCACCCAACACCGTAGTTCTGGTCCCCAGTTCAACCCACTGGCCACAGAGGGCCCACCCTTCCCTGGGTGCATCCCAAGGCCTAATACAAGCCCAATACAAGCTGCCAACCCATGACGACAACAGCCTCCTGATACCCACAGCTGCCTACCCACCACCTCCAGGGTCCCAGATGTTGCAAGTGAGGAGCCAGGTCTCCCGGGGAATTCCGGGCCCTGCTTACCTCTGGCCCAGGTGGGGATGGGCTTCCGGGGATGGGCCTCGTCATCGGTGGAATCATCGCTATTCAGATCCATCCCGTAGTTATCCAGGTTGATCTTGGGGGGCGGCCTGTGCCCCTGTGGAGTCATCTGATAGGAGGTACAAGCTGGAGACTGGAGGAGATAAACATGGCTGTCAGCTCCCCTCCCCACACTCCTGAGGTGTCAGCACAGAGCCCGACTCGGCATGAACTCACAAACCGTGAGAATGTGACCTGAGCTGAAGTCGGACGCTTAACTGGCTTGACCCTCCCTCCCTCCCTCCCTTCCTCCCTCCCTCCCTCCCTTCTTTCCTTCTTGGGGAGGCAGAGAGTTGGTCATTCCATTTTGCTTCAGCGATATAAGTGTTAACTTTGTATTTGAAAATAGGCACGAACTCATAGGAATGATGTGTTGCTATGTACCCAAGAAGAACAGATACACATTTACCTGGCTCCACCTGTTGTGGATGAGTTATTCCCTTTGCTCCCTATGCACCTTCTTTGTGGCAATTCTGTTCAAAATAAGATGAAGACAAAGAGTGTTAACTCATGAGACAACATTTCCAGCAGATTTGCAAAGTCTTGAACACCAAATTACAACCTTATATTGTACCCCAATCTTGGACTCTGGCAAAATCACACACAAGCCCAGTGGCAAATTACACACTAGCAGATTACAAGTAACATGCCTACAGAGACTTGAACTGCAGTCAGGAGTCAGATGCTCACTGGGCTGCACCCCAGTATTGATCCTCTTTAATCTCCATTATACTCTAATATTTATGTACACATAGCTTGAGCATCTTCCCCAATCTCTCACTGTAGATCTGCCACTCTGGGTGTAGGACATAAGACCTCAAGGAAGTTTTCTTATGCCAGCATTAGCCAGTACACAGATATTGACCAATAAAGCTTCTGTGTTGATCAGTTAATGTATTTATTATGCTAATAAGTCATGTTTCATGTTGTAGGCAACAAACATACCAGCTATAGGTCACTTTCCTATAGGTCAGGCTAGTGGTCTCCAGCAGGCTGAAAACTAAAACCAAGTCTCTGTAGATTACATCACGGTGTGCCAGATAGGCTCTATATTTTCTTAGCTCTAGAGTTGCTTTGTCTACTCATCTCTCTGTCGCTAGAACTGAAGGCCTGTGAGTTACATATCCCAGACTCTCTTGCCAGTGCTGCCTTGTTAGGTTCTCCAGTGGAAGGCACTGCTGGGACTTTGAAGGTGGGAAGAGAGCAAACGTCACATTTTCTCAGCTTTGGACGTCACCTCTTGCAGTGGTTGTAGAAGCAGGGTCTACCTTACCCACAGAGGCCCAACAAAGACTGTGCTTTACAAATTATGGGATCATGAAAAATGACTCCCTTACCAGGTGATATTCAGGGAGGCTTCTTGGCGGGTATGACAGGAAGATCAAGAAAGTATGTATGCTAGAGTAACAGCCAACCTTCAACAACTTCGCACAGGGTCAAAACAGAAAGACCTCTTCTCACTGCATGCTTGGAACTGAACACCATGGACTTTTGGGGAAGGGGGCAAAACCACAACCAGGTGAAACCCAGATTGGCTGTAGCTATTTGCCGGTGTCTGAATCAGTTCCTTCCACCCCAATGCCTGGGTTCCTTGAACCCACAAGCATGAATCCTCTCTGGAAGTGAGCTCAAATTATCTTGGGGGATTTCTTATTCCATTCCAATTTTTGTCAGGTTTCCTGGAAAGGAGAAGCAGGGATCAGAGTTGTAGTTTTTGTTGAATCTAAGAACAATGAGTAGTCAATGAGAGAGAGGAACCATCCCCAGTTATGGAACGCAACTCCCCTCTTTCTACCAGCAAAACCGATTCTGCAAGTGGATTCTATTAATTTTCCATGATGGAGCACATCATCTGTGCTTATGTGGTCCAACAACAACAAAAAGCAATGAAAATATTAAGCATTCTCCACTCAAGATACGCAGAGTTGGATGGTTAGGAGAAAAAGAGAGGCACTTGTTCAAATTAGACCCACTTTTGTAACATAAATGAGATTTAAACCAACACTAAGCCACTTGTTTGGAAGAGAGGGGTGGCAAGGCCTTTAAGAAAATGATTTCAGACTCAGCTGAGCAAACACATTTGGACTGGGAGACACTGTTTACTCAATGCTTTGCTGAGGTTCAAATGTGGCGATGATTTAGGTGGTTTCTTTGGTCCATTCAGTTTTTCCAAGCACAGACTTGGGGCATCTTCCATGGATCCTGAGGCTTAGGTGAAACACTGCGGAGGCAATCATAACTTTCACCATTTAACCTCCCATTGCTTCATTTCTTGAGCGCTTTAATACAAAAATTGTGTCTGCCTCATTCTCCATGGGCACATTCTCTAGGAAACACCAGGATTCAGCAAGGAGAGGGACTTGGAAGCAAGAGAGTGTGACTGTACAAATGCTGTCAGGAAGGTCAAACCCAGATTCCTAAACATGGGGTCAGGTAATGGATTGGGACTTGAAGGACCAAGAGGAGGTGCCCAGATGATCAAGGTGGTTGCAGAGTTATACAGAACAAGGATGTGGAACCTGGGTCATTACCACTGGAAGGGAGACTTCTTCTGGTCCTCTCCAGGAATCTCACTGATTCCACAAAAACTGAGCATCCACATGCACCCTACTCCTCTGTGCCCCTAACCTTAAACCTGAGGAAAACACTTGTCTGTCTGTGTTCCCCTGAGTATGCTCACTCATGTACAAACTGATGAATAGGACTCAAACACATCTGTTTCATCCCTTTAACACCCCGCACATCTATCGCTTCTCCACCCATGTTGGCTTTTAAGTGAAATTCCAGAATTCCTTCCTGTATCAGAAGCCACTTAGGGTCTCCATCCCCAGTGGGATACAAGTTCTTGGAGTGATATTGCTTTGCACTTCTGGCTCAGTGGGATTGTTAGGTCCCCTCACAGGGAAGGCTTTGTTGCCCCATTGAAGAGAATCATTTACAGGCTTCCAACCCCCAGTGTTTCTGGTTTCCATCCCCCCACCCCCACATCTTGCAATAATCTCCAGTAGCCCAGAGAGTAAACACATGATGCAATGCAAGTCAGACCGTGCTGGGGCTCCCATATCTTTGCTAATGGTTCTTGTGTTTTGTACCGTAGTCTGGAATTATCTTTTCTTCAATTCCAGTGCCACTTCCTCATCATCAAGTCTCTGATTGGGACTTGCCTGGGGAAACCTTTTCTCTCATTGATTGTCCCTCCACTGGGTCCTCCCACTGACCACGTTCTTACAGTCATCTTCATAACTTTTGTACTGAACATGCATTTTGTAGGGCCCAAGGGTAGGTTGCACCCAAATTTGCCACTTTGGCGTATTGATTATCTGAAATAAATTTAACTGAGAGACAATTGGTTCAAGAAGGACACTCAGGCTGTCCTCTGTTGCCCTGAAGCAGGAAATAAATCTCCCCAAGTAAGTTGTTTTCCCTGTATTGGGAAGTCAAGAGACATCTTTACTGCCAGAGATAGAAAATTGAGAGCCAAGAAGACTATCCTTGTTACTTCTACTGATTTATTACTGCAGCCCAAATTCTGTTTGGAATTTCCTAGTAATTATAGGTCTCAAAATTAAGTTTTCTTTCTCCTATCAATTCCGCACAGTTTTGTGGTCTTTTTGTCTAAAATGTATAAAACTTCCTGCCTAGGCAAGGGAAATAAAAGGAAAAATGAATTATTGGGACATCATCAAAAATAAAACCTTCTGCACAGGGAAGGAAACAATCAACGAAACTAAAAGGCACCCGAAGGAATGGGAGAAGATATTTGCAAATGACATATCTGATAAAAGGGTTAGTATCCAAAATATAGAAACAACTTACCAAAGTCAACAGCAAAAACCAAATAATCCAGTGAAGAAATGTGCAGCAGACATAAATAAACACTTTTCCAAAGAAGACATCCAGCTGGCCAACAGACGTATGAAAAGATGTTCCACATCACTCATCATCAGGGAGATACAAATCAAAACCACACCGAGATACCACCTCACACCGATCAGAGTGGCCAAAATTAACAACGCGGGAAACGACACATGCTAGCGAGGCAGTAGAGAAATGGGAGCCTTCTTACAATGTTGGTGGGAATGCAAACTGGTGTAGGCACTCTGGAAAACATGGTGGAGGTCCCAAAATAGAATTGCCTTACAACCCTGCAATAGCACTGCCAGGAATTTATCCAAAGGATACAGGAGTGTTGATCCATAGGGTCACATGTGCCCCAATGTTTATAACAACGTTTTCAACAATAGCCAAATGATGGAAAGAGCCTAAATAAATATCCATCAACTGCTGAATGGATAAAGAAGATGTGGTTTCTATATACGACAGAATAATACCTGGCAATGAGAAAGAATGAAATCCTACCATTTGCAATGCCATGAATGGAACTGGAAGGCATTATGCTAAGTGAAATAAGTCCATCAGAGAAAGACAGATATCATATGTTTTCACTCAAATGTGGAATTTGAGAAACTTAACAGAAGAACATGGGGGGAGGGAAGGGGGAAATAGTTTCAAACAGAGAGGGAGGCAAACCATAAGAGACTCTTAAATACAGAGAACATGGACTTCAAGCTGTATTACAAAGCTGTGATCAGCAAGACAGTACGGTACTGGCCCAAGAACAGACACGCAGATCAATGGAACAGAACAGAGAACCCATAAAGGGACCCACAAACGTATGGCCAACTAATCTTTGACAAAGCAGGGAAGAATATCCAGTGGAATAAAGACAGTCTCTTCAGCAAATGGTGCTGGGACACCTGGATAGCAACATGCAGAACAATGAACCTGGAACACTTTCTTCCACCATACGCAAAAAGAAACTCAAAAGGGATGGAAGACCTCAATGTAAGACAGGAAGCCGTCAAAATCCTCGAGGAGAAAGCAGGCAGCAACCTCTCTGACCTTGGCCGTAGCAACTTTTTACTCCACACGTCTCTGGAGTCAAGGGAAACAAAAGCAAAAATGAACTATTGGGACTTCATCAAGATAAAAAGCTTCTGCACAGCAAAGGAAACACTCAGCAAAACTAAAAGGCAACCGACAGAATGGGAGAAGATATTTGCAAACCACCTATCAGATAAAGGGTTAGTATCCAAAACCTACAATGAACCTATCAAACTCTGCACCCAAAACACCAATAATCCAGTGAAGAAATGGGCCAAAGATATGAATAGACTCTTCTCCAAAGAAGACATCCAGATGGCCAACCGACACAAGAAAAAATGCTCACCATCACTCATCATCAGGGAAATACAAATCAAAACCACAATGAGATAGCATGTCAGCCATGTGAGAATGGCTAACATTAAGAACTCAGGCCACAACGGATGTTGGCGAGGATGTGGAGAAAGAAGATCTCTTTTGCAGTGCTGGTGGGAATGCAAACTGGTGCAGTCACTCTGGAAAACAGTATGGAGGTTTCTCAAAAAATTAAAAACAGAACTACCTATGACCTAGCAATTGCACGACTAGGTATTTATCCAAGGGATATAGGTGTGCTGTTTCAAAGGGACACATGCACCCCAATGTTTATAGCAGCACTATCCACAATAGCGAAAGTATGCAAAGAGCCCAAATGTCCATCGATGGATGAATGGATAAAGAAGATGTGGTATATAGAAACAATGGAGTATTCCTCGGCATTCAAAAAGGGTGAAATCTTGCCATTTGCAACTACGTGGATGGAACTAGAGGGTATTGTGCTACGCTAAATTAGTCAGTCAGAGAAAGACAAATATCATATGGCTTCACTCATATGAGAACTTTAAGATACAAAACAGATGAGCATAAGCAAAGGGAAGCAAAAATAATATAAAACCAGGGAGGGGGATAAAACCTAAGAGGCTCATAAATATGGAGAACAAAAGAGGGTTACAGGAGGGGTTGTGGGAGGGGAGGTGGGCAAATGGGTAAGGGGCATTAGGGAATCTACTCCTTAAATCATTGTTGCACTATGTGATAACTAACTTAGATGTAAATTTTAAAAATAAATTAAATAAAACTTTAAAAATAGTAAATAAATAAGTTTTAAAAACTTAAAAAAATACAGAGAACAAACTGAGGGTGGTAGGGGGAACAGGGTGGACGGGAAATGGGTGATGGTCATTGAGGAGGGCACTTGTTGGAATAAGCATTGTTGTATGTAAGCGATGAATCATGGGAATCTACTCCTGAAACCAAGAGTACATAGTGTATAATGTATGTTAGCTACCTTGCAGTAAATTATATTTAGACCAAAAAAACACAAAAAAACAAAACAAAACAAAAAAAAAAACCAAAACCAAACCACAAACCTTTTACCTGGGTCACTTCTTTAGGTCTCAGTTTTATTATTGGGCTTTCTTTATTATGCATATGTAAGAAGACTCTCTGGTTTTTTCCCTCCTATTAATCCGTCTTAGGTAAGTTTAATTATTAGCCCAGCCAGAAGACCTGGAAGGGTAGAGGAAAATTTTTTCGTTCCCCTCAATTTCATGTCAAATACTGTTCTCGGCACTGAGGAGACATCAGTAAAGACAACAGGCAGAAAGGTGTGCTCTCATGAATCTTATACTTTATTGAAGGGAGAGAAACAATAAGCCAAACCAGGAGGTAAAATAGATGGTATGTTAGGAAGCAGTAGGTGCCATGGAGAAAAATGAAAGTAGAGGTAGGAATCATTATTTTAATTCGGGCGGACAGGAAAGGACTCACTGAGGAGATAACCTTTCAGCCAGATGTGAAGGAGGTGAGGGAGAGAGTGTGAGGTGTGTGAGCATTCCTTGTGGAACAAGTCCCCAGAGTCTGGCCAGACAGCTCTCTTAGTTCTTGTGTAAACATATATTGTCTTTAATTAATCTAGGGAGCAGTATTCCAGGAGACCACACACCTGTTCTGTTTACCAACTTATGGACCAATAATGACAAGATCCTCGAGAGTGTTCATTTCTTCGCCTTTGATTCACTCCTTATCCAGAAGGCATAAGGCTTCCACCCTAACAATTTAACTAAAGCTCCTAATGTCTTCTATTTTAATCTGAAAGCCCGTGTCAATTTTTTATATCTTAAGAGGTAGAAGTCACGTGTCCTTTCTTCCAGGTGGTTATTAGCAAAGTCTGTCCTAAAGATAGTTTTTAAAATTCTTTTGTTACCATTTATCCATTTTTGAGAGACAGAGCAGGAGCGGGGGAGGGACAGAGAGAGAGGGAGACAGAGGATCCGAAGTAGGCTCCCAGGCTCTGAGCTGTCAGCACAGAGCCTGATGCAGGGCTTGAACTCACGGACCATGAGATCATGATCTGAGGTTAAGTCAGACGCTTAACAGACTGAGCCACCTGGGTGCCCCCTAAAGATGTTTTTTTTTTAACTATTAAAGACGGTTGTTTATGTTATATATTCAGTTCCCTATACACATGGGTCCTGTTTTTGGTATACTGATCAAACTATAAATTCAGTGTGTTGACACCCTATCTAAATTTGTTTTTGTACTTGGCCAAATGACACCAAGTTCACCAAGAAAAGTAAAGAAGTGAAAAATGCCATGACATTTTGCAAAAAGAAGAATGAATGAAGCAGAAGCAGCCTTACCTAGTATAAAAAACCGCTAATGAAGCTGCACTCAGTGAGGCTACTGAAAGATAGAGAACCAAAGAGTTATAGAGAGTGTCCCCCAATTTTCTAGATCAGAGGTAATGGTGACATTCAAATCCTTGGAAAAAGAGAGAGCGTATTCACTAAATGATGTTGGGAATATGAAGATCCATGAAAATGTTTTTTGACACTTACTCATTTTTTTGAGAGACAGAGAGTGAGCAAGAGAGGGCCAGAAAAAAAGGGAAACACAGAATCCGAAGCAGGCTCCAGGCTCTGAGCTGTCATCCCAGAGCCCAACACGGGGCTCAAAGCCACAAACCGTGAGATCCTGACCTGAGCCCAAGTCAGACGCTTAACCGACTGAGCCACCCAGGCGCCCCATGTGGATCCATTTTTGAGCTTTCTTTTATGTTCTACATATGCTTGTCTATTTCTGTGCCAACACTAATGTGGATCAAGGTAAATTGTTGTTTGTTCAGTAAGTTTCAGTATCTTATGCAGCAAGCCCCACTCAGTGTTCATCCTAATCTTCTGGCCATTGTCAGACACGTATTCTTGCATATGGATTTTGAAATAATATGATCTAGTTCCTTGCTAAAGCTCCAGTGGGACCCAGATCTAAAGTATATTACATTTACATATCCATTTTGGAAAGATTGGCACTTTTATAATTAACGTCCAAAGACATGGTGTGTATGTTACTTGTGTTTTGTTCTTAGGTGTTTTATGATTTTGTTCCTTTGGCAAATGGGATACCTTTTGCCGTGTATGATTCTCACTGGCTATCTCATACAGCACAGAAACTGTTGTATTTTTATACATTGAGCACATATACAGCTACTTATGAAATATCTCATCTTCTTATTTTAATACTTCCATGATAGTTTGTGACATGTCTCATGTCTCCTGGTGTAAGAATGGAACTGCCTGAAAAAGAAAGTATTTTATGTCATCTTTGGAAATATTTATGCTGATTTCTTCCTCTTTTTTATAGGTCTGAGTTATTTGTTTATTTTTATTTTATTTTATTTTTTAATTTTAATTTTATTTTTTAATTTACATCCAAATTAGTTAGCATATAGTGCAACAATGATTTCAGGAGTAGGTTCCTTAATGCTCCTTACCCATTTAGCCCATTCCCCCTCCCACACCCCCTCCAGTAACCCTCTGTTTGTTCTCCGTATTTAAGAGTCTCCTAGGATTTGTCCCTCACCCTGTTTTTATATTAATTTTGCTTCCCTTCCCTTGTGTTCATTTGTTCTGTGTCTTAACGTCCTCATAGGAGTGAAGTCATATGATATTTGTCTTTCTCGGACTAATTTTGCAGCATAATGTCCTCTAGTTCCATCCACATAGCTGCAAATGGCAAGATTTCATGCTTTTTGACTGCCGAGGAATAGTCTATTGTATCTATATACCACATCTTTATCCATTCATCCATCGATGGACATTTGGGCTCTTTCCTTACTTTGGTTTCATTGATCTGTTCCATTGTGTGGTGTTTTTTGTTTGTTTGTCTGTTTGTTTTGGTTTCGATAGCATTAATTTCTGTGCTAATCTTTATTATTTCCTGTCTTCTGCTGGTTTTGTGCTTAACTTGCTGTTCTTTTTCCAGCTCATTAATGTGTAAGGTTAGGTTGTATATCTGAGACCTTTCTTCCTCCTTTAGGAAGGCCTGGATTGCTATATACTTTCCTCTTATGACCACCTTTGCTGCATCCCAGAGGTTTTGGGATGTGGTGTTATCATTTCCATTGGCTTCCACGTACTTTGTAACTTCCTCTTTAACTTCTTGGTTGGCCCATTCATTCTTAAGTAGGATGTTCTTGAGTCTCCAAGTTTGTTACCTTTCTACATTTTTCTTGTGGTTGGTTTCGAGTTTCATACTATTGTGGTCTGAAAATAGGCATGGTATGATCTCGTTGTTTTTGTGCTCGTTGAGGGCTGATTTGTGTCCCAGTATGTGGTCTATTCTGGAGAACATTCCATGTGCACTGGGGAAGAATGCATATTCCGCTGCTTTAGGATGAAATGTTCTGAATATATCTGTTAAGTCCCTGAGGTCTAGTGTGTCATTCAAATCCATGGTTTCCATGTTGATTTTCTGTTTAGATGATCTGTCCATTGCTGTAAGTGGGGTGTTGAAGTCCCCTAGTATGATGCTCTTATTATCAATGAGTTTCTTTATGTTTGTGATTAATGGATGTCTATATTTGGGTGCTGCCACCCTCGGAGCATAAATGTTTACAATTGTTAGGTCTTCTTGGTGAATAGACCCCTTAATTATGATATAAGCCCTTGTTCATCTCTTGACACCGTCTTTATTTTAACGTCTAGATTGTGTGATATAAGTATGGCTACTTCAGCTTTCTTTTGTTGACCATTAGCATGATAGATGGTTCTCCCTCCCCTTACTTTCAATCGGAAGGTGTCTTTAGGTCTAAAGTGGGTCTGTTGTACACAGCATATAGATGGATCTTGTTTTCTTATCCATTCTGTTACCCTGTGTCTTTTGATTGGAGCATTTAGTCCATTGACATTTAGAGCGAGTACTGAAAGATATGAATTTATTGCCATTATGTTGCTTGTAGAATTGGAGTCTCTGGTGGTGTTCTCTAGTTCTTTCTTTCTTTCTTTCTTCTTGTCATAATTTCTTCCCTCAGAGAGTCCCCCTTAAAATCCTTAAAATTTCTTGCAGGGCTGGTTTACTGGTCACAAGCTCCTTTAATTTTTGTTTGTCTAGGAAGCTTTTAATCTCTCCTTCTATTTTGAATGACAGCCTTGCTGGATAAAGATTTCTTGGCTGCATATTCTTCTGATTCAGCACATTGAATATATCCTGCCACTCTTTTCCGGCCTACCACGTTTCTGTGGATAGATATGATGCAAACCTGATCTGTCTTCCCTTATAGGTTAAGGATTTTGTTTCCCGTGCTGCTTTCATGATTCTTTCCTTGCCTGAGTATTTTGTGAATTTGACTATGATATGCGTTGTTGACGGTCAGTTTTTGTGGACTCTAATGGGAGTCCTGTGTGCTTGCTGGATGTTGATGTCTGTGTCTTTCCTCAAGTTAGGAGAGTTTTCCGCTATGATTTGCTCACATAACCCTTCTACCCCTCTTTCTCTCTCTTCATCTTCTGGGACAGCTGTAATTCTGATATTGTTCCTTCTTAATGAGCCACCGATTTCTCTAACTCTTAAATTTGTGCTCTTTTGCTTTGTCTCCCTCTTTGTTTCTGCTTCATTTTTCTCCATAAGTTTGTCCTCTATATCGCTGATTCTCTGCGCTGCCTCATCTGTCCTTGCCGCCATAACATCCATTCGAGATTGCAGCTCAGTTATAGCATTGTTTATTTCATCGTAACTGGCTTTTGCTTCTTTTATCTCTGCAGAAGGGGATTCTAATCTGTTTTCGACTCCAGCTAGTATTCTTATTATCATGATCCTAACTTCCAGTTCAGACATCTTTTGCTTGTATCTGTGCTGGTTAAGTCCCTGGCTGTCATTTCTTCCTGCTCTTTCTTTGAGGGTGAACTGCTTCATTTCATCATTTTGAAGGCATAAAAGGAATTATTGAGGTAAAAAAATTAAAATTAAAAAAATTAGAAACAATACACACACACACACACACACACACACACACACACAAATCAAATAAATGATGCTAGATCCTAGGTGTGTTTTGGTCTGGGTGTTGAGAGGTGTTGAGAGATTAGATAAAAAGGGGGAAAGAAAGAGGGAAAAAAGGAAATCGTTTGAAAATATGAAAAAATGAAAACACTTAAGTAGACTAAAATGAACTGATGGATGTAATATACAATTTGAAAAAATTTACACAGGAGTAAAAAATACAGTAGGAAAAAATTAAAGAAAAATATTTTTAATAAAAATTGAAATTAAAAATAATTTGTTTCTCTTTTTGTATTGAAGAAAACAAAAAGAGAAGCAAAAGAGAAAAAAGAAATAAAGAACAAAAGAAAATTTAATAGATGAACTGGTGAGCCTACAGAAATACAATTGAAATGACTTTGTTTTCCCCTGAAGTCAAACTATGAAGCACTTTAGAGCCCATAAACTAAGCAGCAGACAGACTTGTGTTCGTAATGAGCGAGGTTAACCTTGTTGGGCAGGGCTTACTGTAATGACTCTGTTCTCCACTAGATGGTGCTGCTTAGCTCACTGGGGTAGATGTTTGTGGCACTTGTAGGGGCGTGTGTGGGCATGCGTGGGAGCGGTGAACATGCCCTCACCCAGGTACCCAGTCTCTAGTATCAGAACTCTGTTCTCCCTGATCAGCAATTGAGCACCTATCCTTTTCTTTGGCTTGTGTCCACTCCCTGCTTTTACACCGTCCGTGACCAAGCCCCAGGCAGAACCTCCCTCCTATGTTTTATCTCAGATGTGGCAGTGTTTCCCGACCCCTTACTTCTGAGGGACTGTGGCTTTGACCCATTCTGCCCCTCTGCAGAGGGTCGAACCAGCAATGGCAAGGTGCGGGCCACACCCAGGAACGTTCACAGGACCATGCTGCTACCGATGCCCAGAGCCTGCGGCCGGGTGACAACCCACCCCAGAAAAAGTGCATGCGATCCTGTAGCAGCAGTGTTTCAGGGGTTCTGGAAAATCACAACACATCTCTGGCACCAGGCTTCACCCTAGTGACCATGTTGCAGCAACTGTGAATATGGTTGTTCTCCAGGTACAATGGGGCCTTTGCCTATGGGGGAGCCACACAGCCTCTCCCAGTGTCCTCCCAGCAGGAGAACCACCTCTCCCCATGTGGCCCAAAGGTCTCCGGACTTCAGTCTGCTCCTGGGGATTCACCCTTCCCACCAGAGCACCACCAGGTATCAGCAGTGGCATTTCAGACTCTGTGCTCCCCTTGTTTATAGAGTCTTAATGGAATCTATACCCTCTCCTGTCTCCTTTCTCCCTTTGTAGTTCAGTCCCCTGTGGCTGTCTCCACTTTTCCACTTTCTCTCCAGCTGCTTTTGGGGGAGGGTGTTTGTCCTGTACCCTCCCCCCGTCTCTGTCCTCTGTGCACAAGCAAAAACAGCTTCCTGCCATCTGCAGCTTCTCTCTACCCTGGTTCACCTCTCCGCCCCCTGTACCTGTTGAGTTCTGTGGTGCAGGTTGTGCAGATTATTGTGTTAATCTTCAGATCAGTTTGCTAGGTGTACAGGTTTGTTTAGTGTTTATCTGGTTGTATTTCACGGACGTGAGATACAAAAACAACTTCCATGCTGTTCTGCCATCTTGGCTCTTCCCCTTTTCTTCTTATTTTCATACGACATTTAGATCTTACAAATCAACGTTGAGTAACTATGAATCTATTCAGGCATTCCGTTACCCTGATTTTCATGGAAGTATTTTTAGCACTGATTATTTTGGAGAGAAGTTTACTGTTGACTTTGACAATGAATTTCTTTTTTGTGTGTTTCGGAATAGTTTTCTTCTTTTTCCTCTTCACTTAGAATTTGTACTAAAAACGATAACGAGATTTTATCAAATTAAGTTTACTAAAATAATTAAGAGATTTTCTCTATTCATTGGGTGAGGTAATAATAATAATGTTCATTACAAATTTTGATGTTTTTTTCCTGGAGTCCCATACATGTGTTTAACCTTTCAACTTAAGAGTCCTCCCTGGTTCTTATCATTTTGGTATGCAGAGAAGAAATGTTACTGTATGTACGGACACATTTACACACTGTAGTGGTTTTAGGGGCTGCTGAGGGGACCCCAAGACTCAGTGGGACTGAGAGAAAGTGATTTTAATAGTAAGTTTTAAGTTTTATTTTCCTGGGTTACTCTCATTCTCTCATAAATGTACAGTGGAGTTGTTCAGAAGCTACATGACAGGTGATGTTGCCACGTTTAAGACTGAAGCAAACATGCAAAACCAGCTGTCTTCTACTGAGCCTGACATGGAGACTTGGAAAAATCTAAAAATGCTACTCTTCTCACTGAGCAAGAGACATTTGAGTAAAGACCCACGAGGTGAGAGAAACTAATGAGAGAGTAAAACAGGATGTAAGAACTATTTCACACTGCATATTCCTATGTGTTAAAAAAAATACAATTCTAAGTACTTTAATTGTTTTGAAACCAGTTTTCAGTTGTTGGGTTCCATACTTTTGGAAAATATGTCAGCTGTGCTGACAGCTCAGAGCTTGGAGCCTGCTTCGGATTGTGTCTCCTCTCTTTCTGCGCCTTCCCTGCTTGCACTTTGCTTCTCTCTGTCTCTGTCTCTTGAAAAGAAAGAAACACCAAAACATTTGTAAAAACATGACCATGAAATGGAATAAAAGTCAACTGCTTTTAGTGATCACCATGAGATAGTGTTTCTAGACAGTACCATAGATAATTTGTTCCACTTTGCTGGACATTCTAAATAGGTGTTACATTGACCGAGAGCACGGTGCTCCCAGTGGCTTGTCCAAGACCCATCATGACCACCTCCAGGAATTTAAGAGCCCAGACTTCTCCCATTGAGTGGCTCCAGCTTCTCTAAGGGACTTGGAGCTTTACTAGATCTCTGCATTCAGTGGCAGGCATTCTGGAAGTGTCAAAAGTATGGGCACATTGAGAACAGCAGTGGTTCTCAGTGGTTGGGGAGACGAAGGAATGAACAGGCAGACCTCAGATGGTTTTAAGGGCAGTGAAGTTCTTCTGTACTGTAATGGGGGGGGGTGCACATCACATACATTTCACAAAATGCATAGAGTGTACAACACCAAGAATGAACCCCGATGTACAGCATGGACTTTGGGTGATAAGGATGTGTCCATAGAAGCCCATCAGTTGTAACCAACGTACCATCTGGTGGGGATGTTGACGGTGGGAGAGGCTGTGCATATGCATGAGTAGGAGATCTATGGGAACTCTCTGTGTATTCTGCTCAATTTTTCTGTGAACCTAAAACTCCTCTCAGAAAAAGCTCTATTAAAGACCAAAAAAAGGAGGAAAGCATATTGTCGAAAATGCTCTCTCTGGCACCATAGAAAACCAAATAATCTTATTTATTTATTTATTTATTTATTTATTTATTTATTTATTGGAGAGAGAGAGAGAAAGTGCACGTAAGGGAGGGTAGAATGAGAGAGAATCCCAGGATGGGGGTGGGGAGAGAGAGAGAGAGAAGCGGGGCTCACCCAAACAGAACTCGAACCCACAAACCATGAGATCATGACCTGAGCCAAAGTTAGATGCCTAATGACTGAACCACCTAGGCACCCACAAATAATCCCATTTGTCAATGGGCAGAAGATATCCAGATGGCCAGCAGATACATGAAAAGATGCTCAACATCGTTCATCATCAGGGAAAGAATGAAGAGTCTGTGCTCATCACAATACGTTTTTGCCTCAGGAATGCAGTTTTTAACTTTGTCCTTGGAAATAACTTCAGAGTTACACAAATGGTGTAATGGTGTAATGCAGGAGAACATCCATATACCTTTACCCTTAAGCACATTCGTTGATGTACTACTGGATTTACTTTTCTATACAATCTCCTTTTTTCTTTTTCCTGTTCTATTTCTAGATTTAGTACTGCCTTTTCCAACGATTAATCATCGGGCATCCTTCCTCTTCCCTTTCTGCTGCCCCAGTCCTTCAATCACCTTCATTATCAATTCTTGCATGAAATTGGCTCTGTTCCCTGGGTAGACTCACTCATGAAATGGTCCAGGGTCCTTCTGGACAGAAGCAAATTTCTGCCTATCTATGTGTCCACCTCCAGTTCCTATGGCCAAATGTCTTCCTTTTCCTCTCCTCTTATGGTCCAAAAGAGAAAGAGAGGGTGGACTGAGTTTCCTATTATTGAGAGGCAGAGAGAGGGGTGGGCTTTCTTCTCCACTGAGGACACACCCAAAGCACTGAGAACTGAGTATGGCCCATGAGTTCTTAATAAATGTGTGTGTGTGTGTGTGTGTGTGTGTGTGTGTGTGTGTGTGTATGTGTGTGTGTGTGTAATAGGGGGGGTCTTTTAAGGTGTGGAAATGGGCAAGGGTCCATTAGCCTGGGCCTAATGGAGTCACTGACCCTGAGGTGTGTGGGAGAAGGTAGATGGCAGGGATCCATTATGACTTTTGTAGGTCTTAGGTCCTTTTGGCCAGTTTCCATAAAAACCATATTAAATACCGTACCTTACAACTGCACTGGTATAAAGAAGAGTATGCTCCACTCTGGTTCATGGGTCTATATTCATTATGATGACAGTCACTTTTGGTTAATCATTTTCAAGAAATTCTAACACTTTTTGGGGGGGGCCTGGGTGGCTCATTCAGTTAAGTGTCTGACTCTTGATTTCAGCTCAGGCCATGATCTCAGGGTTGGTGGGATTGAGCCCGACATCAGGCTCTGTGTTGACAGCTCCAAACCTGCTTGGGCTTCTCTCTCTCTCCCTTTCTCTGCCCTTCTCCTGCTCGTGTTCTCTCTCTCTTCAAATAAATAAATAAACATTACAAGAAAAATAAATTCTATGGGGCGCCTGGTGCCTCAGTCAGTCAGGCATCTGACTTCAGCTGAGGTCATGATCTCATGGTTCATGGGTTGGAGCCCCCGGTCAGGCTCTGTGCTGACAGCTGGGAGACTGTGGCCTGCTTCAGATTCTTTGTCTCCCTCTCTCTCTGCCCCTCTCCTGCTCATGCCCTCTCTGTGTCTCTCTCTGTCTCCCAAAAATTAAAATTAAAAAAAGTAAATAAATAAAATGAAGCCAGGATTCACCCCTGCTTTGGATAAGTCACATCTCTCCCTGGCTTTACTCCTGACCCCACTCACTTGGGTCAGGTGCAGAGGGCTGAGAAGGGGGCCTAGCCGCACCAGTGGATCAGGGGTACTGCATGTAGTCCAATCAGCAAAGCCTAGGTCTTGAGGACTTCAGAGATAGTCCCAGGGAAAATGGGGGCCACGAGGGTGGAAAAGCACATTTCCAGAGTGAGGACCCCAGTTGTGCTACACGTGGGAAGGAACAGAGCGTTTTTCAGATTCCTCAGTCCTTCACCCATGTGCTCTCCAAGGAGCAGTTCCCTATAAGCGTGTGTGTGGGCGTGAGCTCAGGCACAGGAGGCTCTCCACAGCCTCCATTTTGATCACATCACATGAAAAGAATTTTCCATTTGCAGATGCTTTATTGAAATGAAAATGTATTTGAGGTTTCAACAGTTGTCTTGCAGTTTATAGATGAAAAGAGAAAGAAGGAAGAAAAGTCGTGGTTTATATTCACCGGCCGTCAGTTGCTGACCATTCTCTGTAGTCCTCAGGGTCTCTGGTCTTGGGGAAAGTTAAAAAATGGCACACAATATACTGGAATACATTATTTGCTGGAAAAAAAAAACACAGAGACATGACTCCGATGTTCAGCTCTCTGTTCCAAAGTCAAGAGTTGAAAAACACTGATTTCTTCTTGGCTTCTAGGATTTGTCCACACACATCTGGTATCCAAGAAGGATTGTGCTCGAGTCAAGATCAGAGTGATCTTGTCTGTCATGGCAACAATCAGGAGACTTTACTGATGCCAAACAGGTGCTGGTGTTTCCAGATCTCTTCCCCAACAGGGATCCCTATATTTATCAGGGTGCATTTATTTCAACAAAGAATCATTAAGTCTCAGCGCAAATACAAGGAAATGGGTAGTTTTTGAGTTCTGGCGTGGCCGTACGTGTTAGAAATACCGAAAACGGTCTGACACCGAGAACTTTACCTTTGACACTTACAAAACAGTGGAGATGTGCACTCCAAGCCATCAGTCTAATCGACATTTTCAAAGAAAACATTCCAGGGGCACCTGGATGGCTCAGTCAGTTAAGCGTCCGACTTAGGCTCAGGTCATGATCTCACAGTTTGGTTCATGGTTTCGAGCCCCATGGGCTCTGAGCTGCCGTCTCGGAGCTGGAGCCTGCTTCAGATTCTGTGTCTCCCTCTCTCTCTTCCCCCCCACCCCCTGCTCACACTCTGTCTGTCTCTCTCTCCAAAGTGAATAAACTTCGAAACAAACAACAACAAAAAGCCCCATTCCATTATCCTTGATTGAAGGGAATTTCACTTTTTAAAATGGTTAGTTATGCTAAATACACATAAGATAAAATTGACCATTTTCATCTTTGTAAGTATACAGTTCTGCAGTGTTAAGTCTATGTATGTTGTGGTGCAACCAATCTCCAGAACATTTTCGCCTTGCTATTGTTGAGCTCTATACCCACTGAACAATCCCCATTTTCCATACTAGCCAACCCCTAGAAGCCACCATTCTACCCTCTGTTTCTAGGAGACTGGCTACTCTAGAAAACCGATATAAATGAACCCATGCAACATATTTGTCTTTCTTTTTTTGGTGGCTTATTTCCTTTGTCATAAGGTCCTCAAGGTTCATCCATGTTGGCTCTTCTGAGTGATGAACACTTTTGTCTTTAGCTTTGGCAGTATTTCTAAATTGTCTACCCTGGAATGTTTCCATAGGAGTATCAAGATAGGGAATACATTATGGAGAACGAAACACTGCTTGTTGTTTTCAACAATTCCATCCCCCAAGGCCGATTCATACCCAGGATCTGTCCTTGTCATCTATGGGGTATTTAATTAATAGTCGAGGAATCCCATCATTTATACTGACAAATTTTGATTGCTTGAAAGCACATTTTAAATTCTTTTAGTAAGAGGTACAGAATCTTCTCCATAATGGGTTCTTCTGGACTCTATTAAAACATTCTCATGAACATTTTATTATTTGTTCCTACGAAGAAGGGGATCATTGATGCCGGTGCCTTCTACAAGTAAGGGACTTCTTGAGAATCAGATGTGTTTTACCTTGATAGAAAATGAGTGTGGAGATGCCTGGCTTGCTCTGTAGGGAGAGCCTGTGGCTCTTGATCTCAGTGTTGTGAGTTCGAGCCCACGTTGGGTGGAGAGTGTACTTAATAAAAGTCAACAAAAAAATTTCAAAACAAAGAAAAAAAATGAGGGGCGCCTGCGAGGCTCAGTCGTTTAAGCATCCGACTTTGACTCAGGTCATGATCTTGTGGTTCATGAGTTTGAGCCCCAGGTTGGGCTCTGTGCTGACAGCTCAGAGCCTGGAGCCTGCTTCTGATTCTGTGTCTCTCTCTCTTTCCGATCCTCCCCCCACTCACACTCTGTCTCTCTGTCTCTCTCTCAAAAATAAATAAAGAATTTACAAAAAGGAAAATATTGTGGCTCCTGGGTGGCTCAGTTGGCAGGTCATGATCTCCCAGTTCCTGAGATTGAGGCACATCGGTCTCTGTACTGATAGGACAGAGCCTGCTTAAGATTCTCTCTCTCTCCCTGTGTCCGCTCCTCCTCTATGCGTGCTCTCTCCCCCTGCCCCTTAAAGTAAAGAAATAAACTTAAGAAAGGAAAAAAAAAAAAGAAAGTTTGTGTGTGGATGTGTGAGTGTGTACTAGGATACTGAAGGGTAGTTCAGCCTTTATACGAATATTGTCCCTCATTTGCCTTTTTCATTTATCATTCACTAAAGATTCCAAGAAGTGCAGAGGCAAATCGGCACTGGGACCTTGGCTGGCTTTCTTGATGTCAAAGTACTCACATGCAGCCACAATTACATTCACTGAAATAAAATAAAGCATGTTGAACACTTGCTTTGGCATCATTAGTGACAAACGTAGAGCCTACTAGTCCCTGCCCCGTGGTTTGAAAGCACATCAGAAGAAACTGTAATTACCATCATCTGTGCAAAGTTGTGCAGAGTTTCGTTTGACTGGTTGAGAAAACACTGCTTCGCATCAGCCAAGGCCTCTTTTTCCTCAGTAGTCTGAGCAAAATCCTGAAGAAAATTTTGGTATTCACTAACGCTCACTTCAGGACTGATTGTTTTGTTAACCACTTCCTCTAGAAATGGGCATCCAGAACCTGAAAGAAAACACATAAAAGCGATCTCAGTTCGGTAGCCCTGAAGCCCCTTTTTGGGAGCACCTAGGATGTTGGTCATCCAATCTGCATCCCAGTAGACTCATACTTTCAGAAAGATGATGGTGAATGGTCTTGAGTTCTCAGTTCTCAGAGAGTAAACTCAGGACCTACGGTTTCCTTAAGCCTGAAAATATCTGTGCCCCCTTTCCACCCCTGCACTACCTCCACAGCCCAGAGAAGCCAAACACTACATAACCATGAAAAACAAAGACGCTGAAGAAATGAGGTGGAGCCTGTTGGCCTGAATTTGGGGAACTGGAGGTCTTCCAGAGGGCCCTGACACGACCAACAGCCCTAAACCTGTCCTTGCTGCACAGACTCACCAGCAAAGCAGTAAAGGGGGAGTGCAACCAGCACAAGGACTCTCAGCAGCTTCATGGTTGAGGGCAGCTGGCGTTAGCCGGTCAGTCCGACGTGGCAGGGAAGAAAGAACTCACTTGGGAGCTGAGCACCTAGAACTCCTCCTTTTATTCTCCCGGCCATCACCTTAAGCCCTCCCCGAAGTGAGGGACTGAGTCACACAGTAAACGTGGCACTGGGCCAGGAAATGACAGCAAGAATCAGCTCAGCCAGCCTGTGCCCTGTTTGTAGAAACCAAGGAGACAGCTTGTTGGACCCAAAACTGTTTCGGAACTGCAATAATGATAACATGGCTTTAGATGAAATTAATGCAAAAGTGCTTGCTAGCTAATGAGACGACGACACAGTGCGCCTGTGTTGTCATCCTTGTTGTTTTATTATTGTTGCGGTCTTTATTAGTCTCCTTCCACCTGTCCTCCTTCAACAGATGGATAGCTTCGTATCCTGTGTTCCTATGGGCTCACTATGCATCTGGGCTCGGTGCAATACCAGATAGCTCCTCAGGAGGGCAGACTTCCCGTGTCTCTAGACCCTTTTAACAAGGGGCTGGACGTTTAGGAAATCCTAACAATGTCTAACTTTCTCTAAAGGCTGTTTGTGCAAAGACTATCTCAATTGATTAATTAATTTCATAAATTCATTCTATTCTGAATCTATGAATAATCTTTTTTTTCGTTGTTTGGGTTTTTTTTCCCCATCAGTTAAAGGTGATGTGAAGCAGCAGAGCAACTGATCACTCCCCAGAGGCAGTCCTGAATGGAGGAATGGTGGTAGGGACTGGGCTCAAGCAGATGTGGATTTATTTTATTTTTTCAGTGTTTGTTTCTGAGAAAGGGAGAGAGAGAGCGCGCGCGCGCTCACATGAGTGGGAGGAGGGGCAGGGGAGAGGGGGAGAGGAACCAAGCAGGCTCTGAGCTGACAGCAGCCAGTCCAACGTAACACAGGGCTCAAACTCACAAACTGTGACATCATGACCTGAGCTGAAGTTGGACGCCCAACTGACTGAGTCACCCAGGTGCCCCAAGATGTGGATTTAAATTTTGGATGCAGGAAATAATCATGAAGTTTCTGAGGGCTAAATTGCTGGTTATTTCAAGCTTCTTTTGCCTCATTTCTAATATGTAAATAAACCAGACCACACCTGGTTTTGCAAGGATGACAGACATGCTGTAAAGAACTTACTGTGGGGCTTACAACAAGGTAATCATGAATACATGGGAGGTACCATCCATCCATCCATCCATCCATCCATCCATGCATCCATCCAAGCATCCATTGTTCAAAGGTAACCATGAGCTTCCCCCATGAGTGGATCCTGTGCTGCATGCTCCAGATTCAGCTGTCAGACCAGGACCTTGCTCCTGTGGAGCTTACCTCTTACAAAGGAGGCAGCAAAAAGCCCCTAACTGGGGGGCCTGGGTGGCTCAGTCGGTTAAGCACCCGACTTAGGCTGAGGTCACGATCTCACAGTTCATGGGTTTGAGCCCTGCGTCAGGCTCAAAAAAATTTCACAAAACCATAAATAAAAAGCTCATAACTGAATGAGTGACCTCAGAAAGTGATTTGTAGGGAACAAGAAAACAACGATGAGGGGCAGCATCCTGTACAGAGGGCCAGGCCAGCTATAGGAGGAAGGGCTTTAAAGCCTAGATGAGTGGACAATGATTATCAAGGGGAAGATCTTGGGACAGGTGTTCTAGGCAGAGAGCACAGCAGGTACAGGGGTTCTCTCTAGAGCAGTTGGTACTGGGCAAGAGAATGACAGCAAGGATGGTGTGCCTCTTGGTGTCAAGAAAGATAGGACAGCCTCATAGTTTAGAAAAGCCACATCAGTTTAAGTGGAGATGATATGAAGGTGAAAGGAACAAGAGAAACTAGGTTGGCTCAAGTAAAAAGAAAGAAAGAAAGAAAGAAAGAAAGAAAGAAAGAAAGAAAGAAAGAAAAAAAGAAACTGATGAGTGAGTCAGACAGATGAGTTGATTATTTGTGAATGTCGTATTTGCTGTTTAGATGATCTGGGACTTCCCATAACTCAGCCGGAACATAAGTTGCCAAGAAAAATACTCCTTTAGGGACAGGCTAGCAATAGGGAAGAAGGTTATATTCTTCTGTGCGTACTTTCTCGCCCAGTTGACCATTGATGCCAATCTCCATTCCAAACGACAATGCCCAAATTAAGAACTTTACTGATGAAATGGGAGACGTTTTGGCTAGGACAAAATGGGGACTGTCCCTGGTGCCCCAGTTGTTAGGGACTTGCCCTGTTACCTGCTGGGATGCCTGTCTCTTCAGAGGTTTCGTACCCAGCTCAGCTAGGCTACAATCCCACCTCGCATGCTTGGTGCCCATAAGAAAAAGGTGTATTTTTTTGTTTTACCTTCATGTTTCCTCATTCTTAGGTGAATCCAATAACAATAACTCAGCCCACAAAGGACTCATTTGCGAGCCAGTGGTTACAAGGAGAAATAGAAGAAACCACAATGCTTGTGTAGGCAGCCTGACTTTTTTTCTCTTCCCCGAAGGAGCTTTCACTGAAGTCCCCAAGTGAAGTTCAGAAATTAGCCTTCAGCTTCGGTGTTTGGGTGACACTTACTGATCACCTATTATGACAAACCATGGTATGTGGGTGAATTTGCACAGGTACTCATTTCACTGTGAATACCTTGTGTTGTGGGAGAGAGAGAGAAAGTATGTGGCACGACACAATTATGTTTGGCCTGTCCTCAGGCTCATGCAAGACCTGAGATGTACTCACACCAAGTTGATCATTTGAGGCTTTGCCATCCTTAATAAAAGTGACAACAGTCTGTGAGAGCCATTTTTTCCCCAGTGATTCCTGCATTGGCACCAAAGTCTAGGAAGGAGTTATTTTGACATTTAGATGGTCTTTAGGCATTTTTAAATTGTAGGTTTCTGATACTGATCCACTTGACAGTATTTAGGGACATGATAACCCATATGTTTTTGCCCATTCATTCTGTAACACTGGTTCTGCCCCTCCCTTCCAGGGCTGCTGGGACATTAACCTCAGGCATGTTTTTTGAAAGTGAAGCTCTTCTTCAGTAAGATCGTGCCAAAGTCTAGGACTTGGATGGGAAGGTACTTCCATGGGCCAGAAACTTTCAGAAAGGTGCTGGCCTTGGAGACATCTGGATGGCAGTGCAAGGTGGGTTGTTCACATTACCTGGGCCTTTCCAGGTACACCTCTTGCCTTGGGCCAATCCTGGTCTGGAGATTTCCCAGCTGTGTCTCTTTGTACAATGGGAACATCCTGGGGTTGTCATATGTCCTCAGAACGGGTTTGGGCACAGAGCTGGTGCCATGTACCTGTCAGCCGCCAGTGTTTAATTTCATAAAAAGGTGAAAGGCCTTATGCTAACCCTTGGATGTCTAGGACCAATGGGGACCCCTGGAAACTTCCTTCAACTTCACATTCTCTGAAAGATCTGGAGAAGATCATGTTCAGAGCGCAGGCAAAATCCTACGTTTGAGCCTAGAGCACGGTATTTTGATCCATGCTTACTTGATACTATTCTGACTTCCTGGAAGAGTTTCATTGAGACAACACGTAGAGTCTCTGTCAAACATATTCTACATCTGGTTGGTTTATTAATCTTCTCAAGGCCCAAGGCAATGAACAATTACCCGTTTTTAAAATTCAAGAAAAGATAAGAGTAAAAAAATTTTTTTTTCTTTAAAAAGTGGGGCAGGCGCCTGGGTGGCTCAGTGGGTTAAGTGTTCGACTTCGGCTCAGGTCACAATTTTGAGTTTCATGAGTTTAAGCTCCACATCGGGCTCTTTGCTAACAGCTCAGAGCTTGGATCCCACTTCGGATTCTGTGTCTCCCTCTCTCTCTCTGTTCCTCCCTCACTTGCACTCTGTCTCGCTGTCTCTCTCTCAAAAATAGATAAAGAATAAAAAAAATTAAGAAAACATGAATAGCAAAACATGGTGAACACTCAGGGGATGCACTGGATTAAAGGAGGTGCAAACCTCCTTTAATCGGATGACAACACAATGCGTCGGATGATGATGAAATTTGTTGGCCAAATGGGGATGCTTTGGAGTGTGAAAGAGGTCACAAAATGGATGGAGTGCCAGGACAACAGCATAAACCAGGATTCTCCTGAGGAAACTGAGATGTGTGGTCACCCTCCATTAGTGGCAATCTCCTCTCCGGTTTCGCGGGTATAATCGGAAACCAGTCCCTGTATGCAGAGGGCAGGGAGAGACAGAAGAAAAGGTGACCACTCCAGGTTGGTAGGTGGCAGGTTTAATGAACAAAGGAACCGACACAGGAGGGCACCTGGGTGGCTCAGTTGGTGAAGCGTCTAATTTCAACTCAGGTCATGATCTCACAGTTTGTGAGTTCAAGCCCCACGTTAGGCTCTCTGCTGTCAGCACAGAGCCCTCTTTGGCTCCTCTGTGCCCCCCACTCTGTCAGCCCCTCCCCCGCTGGTGCTCTCTCTCCCCCTGTCTCTATCTCAAAATAAATAAATAAACTGAGCATGAGAGGCACCTGGCTAGCTCAGTCGGTGAATCGTCCGACTTCAGCTCAGGTCTTCTATGGCTCAGGGCATAATCTCATGGTTCGTGAGTTTGAGCCCCACGGGGGGCTCTGTGCTGACAGCTGGGAGCCTGGAGCCTGCTTCAGGTTCTGTGTCTCCCTCTCTCTCTGCCCCACTCCTGCTTGTGCTCTGTCTCTGAAAAATGAATAAACATTAAAATAAATTAGAAAAAAGAAAGTAAAGACAAAAAAGATGGGTAGGTCTCCACACCTATGTTCCAGAGTCAGAAACTTTATACAGAGGCAGTAAGTGGGTTCATCCACACTGAACACAGTTCAGATGGTCTCAACACGACATCATACTGTCTCAAGGCATTGTTGTTGGAGCAGCTTCTGGGGTGGAAGAGGACTAAGTGGAACCCACATTCCAAGAACAGGGCTGGTGGGTGAGGAGCCCCCAGTTTCCAGGGTCCAGCTCATGGGTCAACTGGAGGTCACATCCTGTCCCCCAACCCCTCCCCATGAGGAGTGCGTGTCATTTCTCCCTATATGTAGATAATGGGACAAGGGATGTCACGTAACTTGACCAACGGCACAGGGCTTATGGTTGGCAGAGCTCCTTAGGGAAGGAGCCTGGTGTTTCTGACTGAGAGATAGCTCCTGACACTATTGACCTTTTTGGTTTAACCCTTGTGGATGTCCACTTTATGGCTCCAATGGATTCTGGTGATCTTGACTCACACTACTGCCCTATGTGAACTCCAGGTTGAATTCCGTGTGCACCCGTTCCCTCTGCCCTCCACCCAGTTTCTTGCTGGAGGCCTTGGCTCCCTGTGGACTCCCTTCCCCACTGTTTTGCCTCAGTCCTACAGAGTTGAAACTCCTCATTCACTCCTGATGCCACATCCAAGACAGCCCGCCCACTGCTGCCCTTCCCTGGGCCCTGAATCTCTAGGGATCTCCCTTGTCGACACCCCTTGGCACTCTGCGAGCAGCTCTCCCCTGACATCTTCAGAATCCCGATCCCATGGTCCCTCCTCTCTGTTAGGCTCCCCGAGGACACTGCCTGTGCATTGCTGGCCATTGTGTGATGGCAGCGACAGAGTGGTGCTAAATGAATTGTTGTGTAACTGCTTTTCAGGGCAGATGTTGAATTTATACAAAGATTCTACTGATGATATTACATGTTTTATCATTAGGTCTATTTCGAGAGAGAAGCACGTTTACATTTCACTCTTTAGTAAAGTCAGGGATCAAACCCAACACTAAAACCAGTCATCCACCTGTCATTCTGGTGCTACCTCCACTTTCTTTGTGTTCCTGAATGAAGACTCCTTTCTCCTCTCTCCTTTTTTAAGCATTATTTTTTAATTGATTTGTTTAAAATAGTTTTTTTACGTTTTATTTATTGTTGAGACAGGGAGAGACAGAGCATGAATGGGGGAGGGTCAGAGAGAGAGGGAGACACAGAATCTGAAACAGGCTCCAGGCTCTGAGCTGTCAGCAGAGAGCCCGACGCGGGGCTCGAACTCACGGACAGTGAGATCGTGACCTAGGCTGAAGTCGGACGCTTAACCGACTGAGCCACCCAGGCGCCCCTGATTGATTTGTTTTAAATTTACATTCAATTTAGTGATCATATACTGCAACAATGATTTCAGGAGCAGATTCCTTAATGCCCCTTACCCATTTAGCCCATGCCCCCTCCCACAACCCCTCCAGTAACCCTCTGTTTGTTCTCCCTATTTAAGAGTCTCTTATGTTTTGTCCCCCTCCCTGTTTTTGTATTATTTTTGCTTCCCTTCCCTTATATTCGTCTGTTTTGTATATTAAGTCCTCATATGAGTGAAGGCATGTGATATTTGTCTTTCTCTGAATGACTAGTTTTGCTTAGCATAACACCCTCTAGATCCATTCACATAGTTGCAAATGGCAAGATTTAATTCTCTTTCATTGCCGAGCAAACTCCATTGGGTGTATATATATTGTACACACACAATATATATGTCTTCTTTTATATATATACACAATATAGATCTTCTTTATCCATTCATCCATCGATGGACATTTGGACTCTTTCCATACTTTGGCTATTGCCAATAGTGCTGCTGTGAACATTGGGGTGCATGTGTCCCTTTGCAACAATAGACCTGTATCCCTTGGATAAATACCTAGTAGTGCAATTGCTGGGTCGTAGGGTGGTTCTGTTCTTAACTTTTTGAGGGACCTCCATACTGACTTCCAAAGTGGCGGCACCAGCTTGCATTCCCACCAACAATACAAAAGATATCCTCTTTCTCCGCATCCTCGCCAATATCTGTTGTTGCCTGAGTTGTGAATGTTAGCCATTCTGACATGGGTGAGGTGGTACCTCACTGTGGTTGTGATTAGTATTTCCCTGATGATGAATGCTGCTGTGCAGTTTTTCACGTGTCGGTTGGCCATCTGGATGTCTTCTTTGGAGAAATGTCTATTCATGTCTTTTGCCCATTTGTTCACTGGATGATTTGTTTTTGGGGTGTTGAGTTTGAGAAGTTCTTTATAGATTTTGGATACTAACCCTTTATCTGTTATGTTGTTTGCAAATATCTTCTCCCATTCCTTCGGTTGCCTTTTAGTTTTGCTGATTGTTTCCTTCGCCGTGCAGAAGCTTTTTATTTTGATGAAACCCAATAGTTCATTTTTACTTGTTTCCCTTGCTTCCGGAGATGTGTTGAGTACGAAGTTGCTGCGGCCAAGGTCAAAGAGGTTGGCTTGCTTTCCCCTCGAGGATTTTGACGGCTTCAGCCTTAAATATAGGTCTTTCATCCATTTAGGGTTTATTTTTGTGTCTGGTGTAAGAAAGTGGTCCAGGTTTATTTTTCTGCATGTCGCTGTCCAGCTTTCCCAGCACCACTTGCTGAAGAGACTGTCTTTATTCCTTTGGATATTCTTTCCTGCTGAGTCAAAGATTAGTTGGCCATACGTTTGTGAGTCCATTACTGGGTTTTCCATTCTGTTCCATTGATCTGAGGGTCTGTTTTTTTGCCAGTACCAGACTGTCTTGATGAGTACAGCTTTGTAATACAGCTTGAAGTCTGGGATTGTGATGCGTCCTGCCCTGGTTAAAGTTTCAAGATCGCTTTGGCTATTCAGGGTCTTTTCTGGTGCCATACAAATTTGACGATTGCTTGTTTTAGCTCTGCGAAGAGTGCTGGTGGTACTTTGATAGATATTGCATTGAATATGTAGATTGCTTTGGGTAGCATTGACATTTTAGCAATATTTGTCCTTCCTCTCCAAGAGTATGGAATATTTTTCCATTTTTTGTGTCTTCTTCACTTTCTTTCATAAGGTTTCTATAGTTTTCGGTGTACAGATTTTTCACTTTGGTTAGATTTATTGGTAGGTATTTTATGATTTTTGGTGCAATTATAAACGGGATCGATTCCTTGAATCTCTTTCTGTTGCTTCATTGTTGTGTATAGGAATGCAACCGATTTCTGTGCATTGATATGTATGCTGAAACTTTGCTGAAATCATGGATCAGTTCTAACAGTTGTTTTGGTGGATTCTTTTGGGTTTTCAATATAGAGTATCATGTCATCTGCACAGTGTGAACGTTGGACCACTTGTCCTGGATGAGGACTTTGATGTCACAATAGGGAGAGGGATGTGGAGTGCAGGAGGAAGTGTGAGCCCCTGCCCTCCATGGACTGGGCCGCCTCAGTCTCCCTGTTCCTTAGAGGTAACCATTATCTTGATCCAAGTGAACTTTGATCCAATGTAACCCGGATCTATCTCATGACTTGAGGCTACACACCGGATTTGGAAGCCACGCCAGGATCAGGTGTTGCCTGCAGTTAATTCTCCTTGGCTCATTCACCAAAACCCTGAACTTTACACAACTTGACATTTCCAAGAGACATGTGGTTAGCCATTTACTCCCGACACACGTGGGACAGTTCATACAGCTCATTAGATATCTAGACCATTATCTTCTTGATTGACTTAGTAATTTTCCCTCCACTATGTGCCAAGATTTTCTTGCCAACCATAGGCAAGCACAGTTGTGAACCTCTGGTCCTCAGGGGGTACTACAAGAAGGACATGGGCGAACTGATATAAAGCATTTCCACTGGAAGGACAGGACTTTCAACTGAAGCTGACTGACTCCCTCCTTCCACCCAAACCTGTGGACATTTGTCAATGTCGGGAGATGTCTTGGGTGTCCCCACAGGGTGAGGGGGATGCCACTGGCATCAAGTGGTAGAGACTAGCCGATGCTCAGGTGGTCTACTCAAAACAAGAAGTTTTCAGCCTCAATTGACAATAAGGCCTTGATTCAGAAATCTAGTGCTAGAGAAATATCTAAAAACAGTTGTCTGTGTAGTGAACGATGAGTAGTGTTAGGTAGCCTCACGTTAGGTGGACAGTGAGCAGAGCCCCAGTGCAGACAGGTGCCAGTGGGAGCGTCAGCATCTGTGTTGTTTGGTGAGCAGAGCTCAGTCTCATGTCACGTCCAGGGCTTTGCCCAAGTTTGTTCTTGGTCACGGAGGACCTTGGCTTCATTCTGTCATCCACATCCTCGTTTTCCTTCAAAATCCAACTCAGTCATCAACCTCCTCCTATAGTCTGCTTTCAGGGAGAATGCGTAGCTCATAAGGGTCTAGTTCTTTGGTGAATGTCTACAGGCCTTTGATTTCTATGATGGACTCTCCCTCCCAGGAATATACTTGATATCTTTCTTCAGTTCTCTTTTGTCTTGTCTTTTGACCTGATCATGAGTTCCTTAAGGAAATCCATTAATTCTTTCCATAAAAGACACAAGTTGCTCCTAAGTTTGGTACAGTGCACATTCCAAGTTGACCTGAGATAATTTGCCACATCACAACCTATTTCTTGCCACATTTCCACCTGACCATTTCTTTGGCCCCTCTTTTTCTATCCTGTCCTTTCTTTTCATTTCGAAGAATGTCCTGTGGTTTTCAAATTTTGCATTTTAAAATAGGGATAAGGAAGCACTGTTCAAAAAGGAGACTAGTGAGAAACGGCTTCCACTGAGAAGCACTGGAGCCATGTCTCTCCGTATCCACACCATGTAGCCTCATCCTCAGCTACCACTTCTTTCACTGTGTCTCCTGGTTTTGATGTGTTTGCAATATTGTTAAGTGTTCTCTATTGATTCATTCATTAAAACCTGTGTTATAGCCTGTGTTGACTGGATCCCATGCCTTATCTTTCCTCATCTAGTCTTTTTTGGTAAAGCATATCCTCCCATGCCTTTTGAGAAAAAGCTCAATGGAAATAAAACTTTTGAAGATTTGCACTTCGGAAATCTCCATTCAGCTTCATGCTTAAATGACATTTGGCTGCACAGAAAACTCCATTCATATGCAATGAAAGGTTTAAGCCTGTGAATTTTTACTATTACTCCTGTGTCTTCCAGTCTCTTGTTGAATGGATTTTTATTCCCCATCCTTGGATATGACCTCGTATTTCCTTCAGAAAGAAATACCTTTCTTTGAGGGATGTCGAAAAAAAAAAATCACAGAAATGTGTTTTGATGTGAGGAGTGAGTGAGATACTCAATTTCATATTCTTCATTTATAGGAAATTTTCTTGTAGTCTTTCTTTGATTTTCTTCCCACCATGATCTGTGTCATTCTGGAAACCTGATAGCTGGGTCTCATGGACTTATGCTTTCACATGCTTTTCTTTTCTCCAACTTTTGTGTTCTCTATTTGTGTTTCCGTAATACATACATTATTTTTGTTCCAAGATTCTGCTTTGTCCTTCAACTCGTTATTTTTTTCCAGCTGTCACATTTTTAATTTTTCCAGAGCTCTTTGTTTTACTCTGAATGTTTTTTTAAGCCATAAAGAGATGAAGAGATCTTGGTAATCTGGGTTTTCTGAAGATCCATGAAAGAATCCATGGGAGAAAGAGCTGCCTGGCCCAGAAACTATGGACTAATTGCAAAAGAGTATGAGTCAGTTAAGAACTTTCTTGTCTTCTTGTCTCTCCTCATTTTAGGCCCCAGCTCTGTCAGAAACGATGGTTAGCTGCTGGGGGGCAGAGAAAGTAGTAGTAAAGGAGAGAGAAAAAGGAGAAATCTCCATTTTGGAACAATAGGAGGTTTTGATGATTATACAGGCCTGAATACGCTAATTTCAGAAGAGAGATATTAAACTTCATATCCTCCAAAATGGAGAACCTTCGAACGTTTGCTCGAAGTAAGCAATGGCAAAAGCAGAGCTTTGTGTTCAGAGTGTTGACCTTGTCATAGAGAGGAAGATGGATGTAGGGAGAAGCCTAGGACGAGGGGGTCCCTGGGCAGAGAGTGGTCATCTGTGTTCAGGGGGACAATGAGAAGCCTCAAGGACAAAGTCAAAAGACTCTGTGTACATCAATCCTTCCTACTTAGTGTAACTCAGTTGTGAGTTCGAGTCAGAGTTTCTGGAAAATTAGGTGTATCTCAACCAAGAAGAATCTAGGAGGCAAATCAAACAGAGAGTTGACCCCAGACACCATTTGAGTGTGAGGCTCAGCCGCTCTGGGGAAGTATGTCCAGTGGAGATTGCATTACAGGCCTGCTCCCATTTAGTTACCTTTCTCCTGCCTCAGAGAGCTATAGCTTCTGGAGTCTGTGTGTGCACGCACACATGTGTGTATACGTGCTTGGGTGCGTGTGGGTGTTTGGTAAAGTAGACATAACATAAAAGTTACCATTTGAACCACGTTTAAACGTACGATTCAGCCGCATTAAGTGCATTCACAATGTTGTCATGGCTACCCATTTCCAGAACCCATGTCAGACAGAAACTCTGCCCTCAGTAAACACGAATTCTTTCAACTTCTCTTCTCCCAGCCCCAGCCTTTACAGTCTTTCTTGATCTAACTTCACACTCTTGATCAGCAGCTCACGTAGGAAAATGTTCCCATATGAGACCCTGAGTTTATTAGTTTTATAACAATGTAACCGCTGAATACACCTGAAATTAGTGGGCTTGAAGGGCCACAGAAGTAGCTAAGGAAAGGTCTTAAGGGAGACGGTGGCTGGCTGACTCAGTGGGAACAGCACGGGACTCTTGATCTTGGGGTCATGAGTTCGAGCCCCCTGTAGCGGGGAGAGACTACTTCGATAAAAATAAAACTTAAAAAAGGAAAAGAAGGATCTCAAGGTGAGCACTGTGGTGATGCTAGGGTCATCGGAGTCTCATGGAGGTCCTGCCCTTCTTCCCGGTCAACAGGTGGCACCTGCTTCCCTAGTCACTGAGCAGCTGGCACCCGAAGGAGTTGGAGATGAGGAAATGAGGGCTGCATGGGTTTTACCTGCAGAGATATCTACATGGGTGTACAGCAGCTGGGGGGAAGTCTGGGCATCATTTTGCTTTTTAGGTCTTCCTGGGTGATTCTAACACAGAGCCAGGGGTGAGGAACGCTTGAGTAAGACATTCTTCCTCCTCACATTCCATGGTGGTAATCATCTTTTCCCTTCCCTGATACTAGCAGGGACTGACACAGAACATGTAAACCTTCTGGGATAATGACCCACCCATAAGAGGGTTCGGTAGATATAAGTGCTCACTATTTGATCAACAACAATAATGATTGAAACAATTTGTTGTTCTGAATTATTGATTTCTCTCACTCTCAGTTCGAACCCACAAACCGTGAGATCAGGAGCTGAGTCGACATCAAAAGTTGGACGTTTCTCAGAGTTTGCAAGAGCTCCATGATCCTTGTGTCCACCGACCATAGTTTGTAGGCTGACTATGGAATGCGTTTCACACAACGGGGACCTATTTCAGTGTGCATGTTTCCTGATGTGTTAAAAATACACACCTACTGTAAGGCGTTGCTAATAATTGATGATACTAGATAGCTGTTAGCTTCTATTTCTTGGCCAGAGGTAGCATCAACTACCTAGTATGATTTGAGAGCTAGGTTTAAGATTCACAAAGTCCTCTTACTCATATCATAGCATTTGGAAGCCCATGCCCTCTAGTAGTTCATGGTTATAGAAGTGAGATCACATTCACAGCTTGAGAGGATGGTGGCTGTGACATCGATGAGGAGGATGTACTACAGGAAGGGTATTACAGAACCCAGGGAATCATGTAGGAGACTTTGAGCCAAGCTGGACAGGACTGGATCTGGATTGTGATGACAGCCCTGGGGATGGCAAGGAGGGGAAGCTCAGAAGTGAGGATGTGGGAGTGGAGGGAGCAGAACTCAGTGAAGTTTTGTATGTCGGGGTGGGGGGAGATGAATGTAGTAAGCTACCAAGAAGACACACACATCTTTTTTTTTTTTTGAGAGTGAGAGAGAGAAAGATACAAAGTGGGGGGAGGGGTAGAGAGGGAGGGAGACAAAAATCCCAAGCAGGCTCTGCATTCTCGATGCACAGAGCAGCACAAGACTTGAACTCACAAACTGTGAGATCGTGTCCTGAGCTGAAATCACGAGTCGGATTCTTCACCAGCTGAGCCACCCATGAACCCCAAACCATACCCGCATCTTATTCTCGGCAGCTTGCAATTATGCCCCTCATGGTTAAAAAAAAAAAGAGGACTTTGTAGATGCAATAAAAACTAGATTCTGACATGGGCAGCTTGTCCTGAATTTTCAGGATTTCTAGGATATATGCAACCCCATATATTTTATATGAGGGAGACAGAGGGAGATTCAGAGACACAGAAAAGGAGAAGGCCCTGTGACATCTGAGGGCAGAGATCAGAATAAAGGGGGCAAGACAGGGAATGCTGGTTTCCAGCCATCAAAGCTGGAAGCAGCCATGAATATATTTTCGCCTCAATCTTCCAGAGGGATGTGGCCCTGCTGACACGCGACTTCTGCCAAGTGTTACAGAATGAGGACCTCTGTCACCCAAAGTCTGAGAAAATAATTGGTGTAAACCACCAAGCGTGTGGTAGTATTTTTCAGCGGCCACTGGAAACGAATCCAGGAGCCTAGGATGCATCCACATTTTCTGCATTGGGTACCTCTTTGTTTGGGGCATTAGCCAGAAAGGGGGTTCAGGGAAGGGAGAGTTGGTTGTAGGCAGACAGGGTGTACAGTTTTATATATTTCTTCGGAAGTAACTGTGGCGCTTTGAATGCGGATGCTTCGATGGCAGCTGGATGCCGTTTCTGGAGCTCTTGGGAGAATGTGTGGGATAAAGCATCAGCTCCAGGTGTCGTTGAGTGGTCTAGTCCTGATGAGCAACGTGTGTGTGCAAAGTGAAAAAAGACGTAACTGAAGGAGGAACTCTGGAGAGTCACTAACGCTTCAGAAGTGGACATAAGACAAATTGCACGGGACAATTCATAGGATGGAAACCACAGCAAAGGTGTGAGGACCAAGCAGTTTGGCTGTGCTTGTGATGAGGACAAAACATTAGTGATGCTGCTGGTTGGGAAGCATATGACTGGCTAGCCAGCTGGGCTGTGGGTATCCTTCAATACAAAACCATAGCAGGAATGTTTTCATTGCTCCTTGCCCTAAAACTCTGTTTTCACTCAAGGCCATGTGAATGGGAAATGTATAAAATGATGCAGGATGATTCCTGCACAAACATTTCCTCCTGTGATCCTGCTTTCTCAGGCCCCCATAGGTAAGTGACATTAGCGCTCTGAACTTTACTATTGACAACACCCAATGGCCACTTTGCAGCAAGAGCCATCCCAGCTCAAGGCCGGATGTGTTGGATAATAACAAGAGAAATAGAGAAGTGCAGGGCAAATGAATTATTGAAGCAAGATGTTGAAACCTTTACATTTCCAGAAGATCAGGTAATCACTGCAAGACAGGTATTACGATGCAAGATTTAAATTCCACACGATGCTGTGATTTACCCCTGAAATAGATAAAGAAAGAGAGAGAAGGTTATTCATACTGCCCCTGAGGATGACACATGAGCATAGACTGTCAGTCACAAGAAGTTGTCAGTAAAGTTTTAACGGACAAAAGTCAAGTAGAATGGGCACAAGACAGGAAACTGGGGAGGCCAGTCAACTAAATATACCTGAGGTGACTACAACAAACCATGCAAGTCGTGAGGAAACCATTCCCACAGTCTGGCAGATAAACCCAGAGGTGACTGAGAGTGAGGGTGAGGTTTCTAGTGGAAGGAGGAGCCTCCCAGAATCTTTCCTCTGATATGCCAGGGCAGAGGACTCTACTTTTTCACTGCAAAGGGGATACAAGAGTGAAAGACTGGAAAAGGGGTGGGAGGGGACTTTGGGGGTACTGCCTGGAGATTCCCAGGCTCATGGTGTGGCAACTCAACCCGATGGCACATCTCCTGGGTACTGAAATTCAGTCCCTGTGGGCATTTGTGACTGAACCTGGTGTCCTCAACCCAGCAGTCGATGTGCTGAGAGTCTCCTTTAAATATCTTATTTCTTGACAAACATGTAATTTAAGTGTGTCACCTTCACATGTGGGCACTAGAGGCACAGAAGGCAAGGCGTGTGGTCGTGGGCGCCATTATGGACAGAATCAGAGGCGGGGAGTGGCGGAGTGGGCCGAGTTGTGGTGGGGAGAGGACCTGGCTCTGTAGGAGCTGGCTCAGTGCTGAAATCATGGATAAGTTCTAGCAGTAGTTTTGGTGGATTCTTTTGGGTTTTCAATATAGAGTATCATGTCATCTGCACAGTGTGAACGTTGGACCACTTGTCCTGGATGAGGACTTTGATGTCACAATAGGGAGAGGGATGTGGAGTGCAGGAGGAAGTGTGAGCCCCTGCCCTCCCTGGACTGGGCCGCCTCAGTCTCCCTGTTCCTTAGAGGTAACCATTATCTTGATCCAAGTGAACTTTGATCCAATGTAACCCGGATCTATCTCATGACTTGAGGCTACACACCGGATTTGGAAGCCACGCCAGGATCAGGTGTTGCCTGCAGTTAATTCTCCTTGGCTCATTCACCAAAACCCTGAACTTTACACAACTTGACATTTCCAAGAGACATGTGGTTAGCCATTTACTCCCGACACACGTGGGACAGTTCATACAGCTCATTAGATATCTAGACCATTATCTTCTTGATTGACTTAGTAATTTTCCCTCCACTATGTGCCAAGATTTTCTTGCCAACCATAGGCAAGCACAGTTGTGAACCTCTGGTCCTCAGGGGGTACTACAAGAAGGACATGGGCGAACTGATATAAAGCATTTCCACTGGAAGGACAGGACTTTCAACTGAAGCTGACTGACTCCCTCCTTCCACCCAAACCTGTGGACATTTGTCAATGTCGGGAGATGTCTTGGGTGTCCCCACAGGGTGAGGGGGATGCCACTGGCATCAAGTGGTAGAGACTAGCCGATGCTCAGGTGGTCTACTCAAAACAAGAAGTTTTCAGCCTCAATTGACAATAAGGCCTTGATTCAGAAATCTAGTGCTAGAGAAATATCTAAAAACAGTTGTCTGTGTAGTGAACGATGAGTAGTGTTAGGTAGCCTCACGTTAGGTGGACAGTGAGCAGAGCCCCAGTGCAGACAGGTGCCAGTGGGAGCGTCAGCATCTGTGTTGTTTGGTGAGCAGAGCTCAGTCTCATGTCACGTCCAGGGCTTTGCCCAAGTTTGTTCTTGGTCACGGAGGACCTTGGCTTCATTCTGTCATCCACATCCTCGTTTTCCTTCAAAATCCAACTCAGTCATCAACCTCCTCCTATAGTCTGCTTTCAGGGAGAATGCGTAGCTCATAAGGGTCTAGTTCTTTGGTGAATGTCTACAGGCCTTTGATTTCTATGATGGACTCTCCCTCCCAGGAATATACTTGATATCTTTCTTCAGTTCTCTTTTGTCTTGTCTTTTGACCTGATCATGAGTTCCTTAAGGAAATCCATTAATTCTTTCCATAAAAGACACAAGTTGCTCCTAAGTTTGGTACAGTGCACATTCCAAGTTGACCTGAGATAATTTGCCACATCACAACCTATTTCTTGCCACATTTCCACCTGACCATTTCTTTGGCCCCTCTTTTTCTATCCTGTCCTTTCTTTTCATTTCGAAGAATGTCCTGTGGTTTTCAAATTTTGCATTTTAAAATAGGGATAAGGAAGCACTGTTCAAAAAGGAGACTAGTGAGAAACGGCTTCCACTGAGAAGCACTGGAGCCATGTCTCTCCGTATCCACACCATGTAGCCTCATCCTCAGCTACCACTTCTTTCACTGTGTCTCCTGGTTTTGATGTGTTTGCAATATTGTTAAGTGTTCTCTATTGATTCATTCATTAAAACCTGTGTTATAGCCTGTGTTGACTGGATCCCATGCCTTATCTTTCCTCATCTAGTCTTTTTTGGTAAAGCATATCCTCCCATGCCTTTTGAGAAAAAGCTCAATGGAAATAAAACTTTTGAAGATTTGCACTTCGGAAATCTCCATTCAGCTTCATGCTTAAATGACATTTGGCTGCACAGAAAACTCCATTCATATGCAATGAAAGGTTTAAGCCTGTGAATTTTTACTATTACTCCTGTGTCTTCCAGTCTCTTGTTGAATGGATTTTTATTCCCCATCCTTGGATATGACCTCGTATTTCCTTCAGAAAGAAATACCTTTCTTTGAGGGATGTCGAAAAAAAAAAAATCACAGAAATGTGTTTTGATGTGAGGAGTGAGTGAGATACTCAATTTCATATTCTTCATTTATAGGAAATTTTCTTGTAGTCTTTCTTTGATTTTCTTCCCACCATGATCTGTGTCATTCTGGAAACCTGATAGCTGGGTCTCATGGACTTATGCTTTCACATGCTTTTCTTTTCTCCAACTTTTGTGTTCTCTATTTGTGTTTCCGTAATACATACATTATTTTTGTTCCAAGATTCTGCTTTGTCCTTCAACTCGTTATTTTTTTCCAGCTGTCACATTTTTAATTTTTCCAGAGCTCTTTGTTTTACTCTGAATGTTTTTTTAAGCCATAAAGAGATGAAGAGATCTTGGTAATCTGGGTTTTCTGAAGATCCATGAAAGAATCCATGGGAGAAAGAGCTGCCTGGCCCAGAAACTATGGACTAATTGCAAAAGAGTATGAGTCAGTTAAGAACTTTCTTGTCTTCTTGTCTCTCCTCATTTTAGGCCCCAGCTCTGTCAGAAACGATGGTTAGCTGCTGGGGGGCAGAGAAAGTAGTAGTAAAGGAGAGAGAAAAAGGAGAAATCTCCATTTTGGAACAATAGGAGGTTTTGATGATTATACAGGCCTGAATACGCTAATTTCAGAAGAGAGATATTAAACTTCATATCCTCCAAAATGGAGAACCTTCGAACGTTTGCTCGAAGTAAGCAATGGCAAAAGCAGAGCTTTGTGTTCAGAGTGTTGACCTTGTCATAGAGAGGAAGATGGATGTAGGGAGAAGCCTAGGACGAGGGGGTCCCTGGGCAGAGAGTGGTCATCTGTGTTCAGGGGGACAATGAGAAGCCTCAAGGACAAAGTCAAAAGACTCTGTGTACATCAATCCTTCCTACTTAGTGTAACTCAGTTGTGAGTTCGAGTCAGAGTTTCTGGAAAATTAGGTGTATCTCAACCAAGAAGAATCTAGGAGGCAAATCAAACAGAGAGTTGACCCCAGACACCATTTGAGTGTGAGGCTCAGCCGCTCTGGGGAAGTATGTCCAGTGGAGATTGCATTACAGGCCTGCTCCCATTTAGTTACCTTTCTCCTGCCTCAGAGAGCTATAGCTTCTGGAGTCTGTGTGTGCACGCACACATGTGTGTATACGTGCTTGGGTGCGTGTGGGTGTTTGGTAAAGTAGACATAACATAAAAGTTACCATTTGAACCACGTTTAAACGTACGATTCAGCCGCATTAAGTGCATTCACAATGTTGTCATGGCTACCCATTTCCAGAACCCATGTCAGACAGAAACTCTGCCCTCAGTAAACACGAATTCTTTCAACTTCTCTTCTCCCAGCCCCAGCCTTTACAGTCTTTCTTGATCTAACTTCACACTCTTGATCAGCAGCTCACGTAGGAAAATGTTCCCATATGAGACCCTGAGTTTATTAGTTTTATAACAATGTAACCGCTGAATACACCTGAAATTAGTGGGCTTGAAGGGCCACAGAAGTAGCTAAGGAAAGGTCTTAAGGGAGACGGTGGCTGGCTGACTCAGTGGGAACAGCACGGGACTCTTGATCTTGGGGTCATGAGTTCGAGCCCCCTGTAGCGGGGAGAGACTACTTCGATAAAAATAAAACTTAAAAAAGGAAAAGAAGGATCTCAAGGTGAGCACTGTGGTGATGCTAGGGTCATCGGAGTCTCATGGAGGTCCTGCCCTTCTTCCCGGTCAACAGGTGGCACCTGCTTCCCTAGTCACTGAGCAGCTGGCACCCGAAGGAGTTGGAGATGAGGAAATGAGGGCTGCATGGGTTTTACCTGCAGAGATATCTACATGGGTGTACAGCAGCTGGGGGGAAGTCTGGGCATCATTTTGCTTTTTAGGTCTTCCTGGGTGATTCTAACACAGAGCCAGGGGTGAGGAACGCTTGAGTAAGACATTCTTCCTCCTCACATTCCATGGTGGTAATCATCTTTTCCCTTCCCTGATACTAGCAGGGACTGACACAGAACATGTAAACCTTCTGGGATAATGACCCACCCATAAGAGGGTTCGGTAGATATAAGTGCTCACTATTTGATCAACAACAATAATGATTGAAACAATTTGTTGTTCTGAATTATTGATTTCTCTCACTCTCAGTTCGAACCCACAAACCGTGAGATCAGGAGCTGAGTCGACATCAAAAGTTGGACGTTTCTCAGAGTTTGCAAGAGCTCCATGATCCTTGTGTCCACCGACCATAGTTTGTAGGCTGACTATGGAATGCGTTTCACACAACGGGGACCTATTTCAGTGTGCATGTTTCCTGATGTGTTAAAAATACACACCTACTGTAAGGCGTTGCTAATAATTGATGATACTAGATAGCTGTTAGCTTCTATTTCTTGGCCAGAGGTAGCATCAACTACCTAGTATGATTTGAGAGCTAGGTTTAAGATTCACAAAGTCCTCTTACTCATATCATAGCATTTGGAAGCCCATGCCCTCTAGTAGTTCATGGTTATAGAAGTGAGATCACATTCACAGCTTGAGAGGATGGTGGCTGTGACATCGATGAGGAGGATGTACTACAGGAAGGGTATTACAGAACCCAGGGAATCATGTAGGAGACTTTGAGCCAAGCTGGACAGGACTGGATCTGGATTGTGATGACAGCCCTGGGGATGGCAAGGAGGGGAAGCTCAGAAGTGAGGATGTGGGAGTGGAGGGAGCAGAACTCAGTGAAGTTTTGTATGTCGGGGTGGGGGGAGATGAATGTAGTAAGCTACCAAGAAGACACACACATCTTTTTTTTTTTTGAGAGTGAGAGAGAGAAAGATACAAAGTGGGGGGAGGGGTAGAGAGGGAGGGAGACAAAAATCCCAAGCAGGCTCTGCATTCTCGATGCACAGAGCAGCACAAGACTTGAACTCACAAACTGTGAGATCGTGTCCTGAGCTGAAATCACGAGTCGGATTCTTCACCAGCTGAGCCACCCATGAACCCCAAACCATACCCGCATCTTATTCTCGGCAGCTTGCAATTATGCCCCTCATGGTTAAAAAAAAAAAGAGGACTTTGTAGATGCAATAAAAACTAGATTCTGACATGGGCAGCTTGTCCTGAATTTTCAGGATTTCTAGGATATATGCAACCCCATATATTTTATATGAGGGAGACAGAGGGAGATTCAGAGACACAGAAAAGGAGAAGGCCCTGTGACATCTGAGGGCAGAGATCAGAATAAAGGGGGCAAGACAGGGAATGCTGGTTTCCAGCCATCAAAGCTGGAAGCAGCCATGAATATATTTTCGCCTCAATCTTCCAGAGGGATGTGGCCCTGCTGACACGCGACTTCTGCCAAGTGTTACAGAATGAGGACCTCTGTCACCCAAAGTCTGAGAAAATAATTGGTGTAAACCACCAAGCGTGTGGTAGTATTTTTCAGCGGCCACTGGAAACGAATCCAGGAGCCTAGGATGCATCCACATTTTCTGCATTGGGTACCTCTTTGTTTGGGGCATTAGCCAGAAAGGGGGTTCAGGGAAGGGAGAGTTGGTTGTAGGCAGACAGGGTGTACAGTTTTATATATTTCTTCGGAAGTAACTGTGGCGCTTTGAATGCGGATGCTTCGATGGCAGCTGGATGCCGTTTCTGGAGCTCTTGGGAGAATGTGTGGGATAAAGCATCAGCTCCAGGTGTCGTTGAGTGGTCTAGTCCTGATGAGCAACGTGTGTGTGCAAAGTGAAAAAAGACGTAACTGAAGGAGGAACTCTGGAGAGTCACTAACGCTTCAGAAGTGGACATAAGACAAATTGCACGGGACAATTCATAGGATGGAAACCACAGCAAAGGTGTGAGGACCAAGCAGTTTGGCTGTGCTTGTGATGAGGACAAAACATTAGTGATGCTGCTGGTTGGGAAGCATATGACTGGCTAGCCAGCTGGGCTGTGGGTATCCTTCAATACAAAACCATAGCAGGAATGTTTTCATTGCTCCTTGCCCTAAAACTCTGTTTTCACTCAAGGCCATGTGAATGGGAAATGTATAAAATGATGCAGGATGATTCCTGCACAAACATTTCCTCCTGTGATCCTGCTTTCTCAGGCCCCCATAGGTAAGTGACATTAGCGCTCTGAACTTTACTATTGACAACACCCAATGGCCACTTTGCAGCAAGAGCCATCCCAGCTCAAGGCCGGATGTGTTGGATAATAACAAGAGAAATAGAGAAGTGCAGGGCAAATGAATTATTGAAGCAAGATGTTGAAACCTTTACATTTCCAGAAGATCAGGTAATCACTGCAAGACAGGTATTACGATGCAAGATTTAAATTCCACACGATGCTGTGATTTACCCCTGAAATAGATAAAGAAAGAGAGAGAAGGTTATTCATACTGCCCCTGAGGATGACACATGAGCATAGACTGTCAGTCACAAGAAGTTGTCAGTAAAGTTTTAACGGACAAAAGTCAAGTAGAATGGGCACAAGACAGGAAACTGGGGAGGCCAGTCAACTAAATATACCTGAGGTGACTACAACAAACCATGCAAGTCGTGAGGAAACCATTCCCACAGTCTGGCAGATAAACCCAGAGGTGACTGAGAGTGAGGGTGAGGTTTCTAGTGGAAGGAGGAGCCTCCCAGAATCTTTCCTCTGATATGCCAGGGCAGAGGACTCTACTTTTTCACTGCAAAGGGGATACAAGAGTGAAAGACTGGAAAAGGGGTGGGAGGGGACTTTGGGGGTACTGCCTGGAGATTCCCAGGCTCATGGTGTGGCAACTCAACCCGATGGCACATCTCCTGGGTACTGAAATTCAGTCCCTGTGGGCATTTGTGACTGAACCTGGTGTCCTCAACCCAGCAGTCGATGTGCTGAGAGTCTCCTTTAAATATCTTATTTCTTGACAAACATGTAATTTAAGTGTGTCACCTTCACATGTGGGCACTAGAGGCACAGAAGGCAAGGCGTGTGGTCGTGGGCGCCATTATGGACAGAATCAGAGGCGGGGAGTGGCGGAGTGGGCCGAGTTGTGGTGGGGAGAGGACCTGGCTCTGTAGGAGCTGGCTCAGTGCTGAAATCATGGATAAGTTCTAGCAGTAGTTTTGGTGGATTCTTTTGGGTTTTCAATATAGAGTATCATGTCATCTGCACAGTGTGAACGTTGGACCACTTGTCCTGGATGAGGACTTTGATGTCACAATAGGGAGAGGGATGTGGAGTGCAGGAGGAAGTGTGAGCCCCTGCCCTCCATGGACTGGGCCGCCTCAGTCTCCCTGTTCCTTAGAGGTAACCATTATCTTGATCCAAGTGAACTTTGATCCAATGTAACCCGGATCTATCTCATGACTTGAGGCTACACACCGGATTTGGAAGCCACGCCAGGATCAGGTGTTGCCTGCAGTTAATTCTCCTTGGCTCATTCACCAAAACCCTGAACTTTACACAACTTGACATTTCCAAGAGACATGTGGTTAGCCATTTACTCCCGACACACGTGGGACAGTTCATACAGCTCATTAGATATCTAGACCATTATCTTCTTGATTGACTTAGTAATTTTCCCTCCACTATGTGCCAAGATTTTCTTGCCAACCATAGGCAAGCACAGTTGTGAACCTCTGGTCCTCAGGGGGTACTACAAGAAGGACATGGGCGAACTGATATAAAGCATTTCCACTGGAAGGACAGGACTTTCAACTGAAGCTGACTGACTCCCTCCTTCCACCCAAACCTGTGGACATTTGTCAATGTCGGGAGATGTCTTGGGTGTCCCCACAGGGTGAGGGGGATGCCACTGGCATCAAGTGGTAGAGACTAGCCGATGCTCAGGTGGTCTACTCAAAACAAGAAGTTTTCAGCCTCAATTGACAATAAGGCCTTGATTCAGAAATCTAGTGCTAGAGAAATATCTAAAAACAGTTGTCTGTGTAGTGAAGGATCCGTAGTGTTAGGTAGCCTCACGTTAGGTGGACAGTGAGCAGAGCCCCAGTGCAGACAGGTGCCAGTGGGAGCGTCAGCATCTGTGTTGTTTGGTGAGCAGAGCTCAGTCTCATGTCACGTCCAGGGCTTTGCCCAAGTTTGTTCTTGGTCACGGAGGACCTTGGCTTCATTCTGTCATCCACATCCTCGTTTTCCTTCAAAATCCAACTCAGTCATCAACCTCCTCCTATAGTCTGCTTTCAGGGAGAATGCGTAGCTCATAAGGGTCTAGTTCTTTGGTGAATGTCTACAGGCCTTTGATTTCTATGATAGAATCTCCCTCCCAGGAATATACTTGATATCTTTCTTCAGTTCTCTTTTGTCTTGTCTTTTGACCTGATCATGAGTTCCTCAAGGAAATCCATTAATTCTTTCCATAAAAGACACAAGTTGCTCCTAAGTTTGGTACAGTGCACATTCCAAGTTGACCTGAGATAATTTGCCACATCACAACCTATTTCTTGCCAAATTTCCACCTGACCATTTCTTTGGCCCCTCTTTTTCTATCCTGTCCTTTCTTTTCATTTCGAAGAATGTCCTGTGGTTTTCAAAATTTGCATTTTAAAATAGGGATAAGGAAGCACTGTTCAAAAAGGAGACTAGTGAGAAACGGCTTCCACTGAGAAGCACTGGAGCCATGTCTCTCCGTATCCACACCATGTAGCCTCATCCTCAACTACCACTTCTTTCACTGTGTCTCCTGGTTTTGACGTGTTCGCAATATGGTTAGCTGTTCTCTATTGATTCATTCGTTAAAACCTGTGTTATAGCCTGTGTTGACTGCATCCCATGCCTTATCGTTCCTCATCTACTCTTTTTTGGTAAAGCATATCGTCCCATGCCTTTTGAGAAAAAGCTCAATGGAGATAAAACTTTTGAAGATTTGCACTTCGGAAATCTCCATTCAGCTTCATGCTTAAATGACATTTGGCTGCACAGAGAACTCCATTCATATACAATGAAAGGTTTAAGCCTGTGAATTTTTACTATTACTCCTATGTCTTCCAGTCTCTTGTTGAATGGATTTTTATTCCTCATCCTTGGATATGACCTGGTAATTCCTTCAGAAAGAAATACCTTCCTTTGAGTGATGTCGAAAAAAAAATCACAGAAATGTGTTTTGATGTGAGGAGTGAGATACTCAGTTTCATGTTTTTCATTTATAGGAAATTTTCTTGTAGTCTTTCTTTGATTTTCTTCCCACCATGATCTGTGTCATTCTGGCAACCTGATAGCTGGGTCTCATGGACTTATGCTTTCACATGCTTTTCTTTTCTCCAACTTTTGTGTTCTCTATTTGTGTTTCCGTAATACATACATTATTTTTGTTCCAAGATTCTGCTTTGTCCTTCAACTCGTTATTTTTTTCCAGCTGTCACATTTTTAATTTTTCCAGAGCTCTTTGTTTTACTCTGAATGTTTTTTTAAGCCATAAAGAGATGAAGAGATCTTGGTAATCTGGGTTTTCTGAAGATCCATGAAAGAATCCATGGGAGAAAGAGCTGCCTGGCCCAGAAACTATGGACTAATTGCAAAAGAGTATGAGTCAGTTAAGAACTTTCTTGTCTTCTTGTCTCTCCTCATTTTAGGCCCCAGCTCTGTCAGAAACGATGGTTAGCTGCTGGGGGGCAGAGAAAGTAGTAGTAAAGGAGAGAGACAAAGGAGAAATCTCCATTTTGGAACAATAGGAGGTTTTGGTTATTATACAGGCCTGAATACGCTAATTTCAGAAGAGAGACATTAAACTTCATATCCTACAAAATGGAGAACCTTCGAACGTTTGCTCGAAGTAAGCAATGGCAAAAGCAGAGCTTTGTGTTCAGAGTGTTGACCTTGTCATAGAGAGGAAGATGGATGTAGGGAGAAGCCTAGGACGAGGGGGTCCCTGGGCAGAGAGTGGTCATCTGTGTTCAGGGGGACAATGAGAAGCCTCAAGGACAAAGTCAAAAGACTCTGTGTACATCAATCCTTCCTACTTCGTGTAACTCAGTTGTGAGTTCGAGTCAGAGTTTCTGGAAAATTAGATGTATCTCAACCAAGAAGAATCTAGGAGGCAAATCAAACAGAGAGTTGACCCCAGACACCATTTGAGTGTGAGGCTCAGCCGCTCTGGGGAAGTATGTCCAGTGGAGATTGCATTACAGGCCTGCTCCCATTTAGTTACCTTTCTCCTGCCTCAGAGAGCTATAGCTTCTGGAGTCTGTGTGTGCACGCACACATGTGTGTATACGTGCTTGGGTGCGTGTGGGTGTTTGGTAAAGTAGACATAACATAAAAGTTACCATTTGAACCACGTTTAAACGTACGATTCAGCCGCATTAAGTGCATTCACAATGTTGTCATGGCTACCCATTTCCAGAACCCATGTCAGACAGAAACTCTGCCCTCAGTAAACACGAATTCTTTCAACTTCTCTTCTCCCAGCCCCAGCCTTTACAGTCTTTCTTGATCTAACTTCACACTCTTGATCAGCAGCTCACGTAGGAAAATGTTCCCATATGAGACCCTGAGTTTATTAGTTTTATAACAATGTAACCGCTGAATACACCTGAAATTAGTGGGCTTGAAGGGCCACAGAAGTAGCTAAGGAAAGGTCTTAAGGGAGACGGTGGCTGGCTGACTCAGTGGGAACAGCACGGGACTCTTGATCTTGGGGTCATGAGTTCGAGCCCCCTGTAGCGGGGAGAGACTACTTCGATAAAAATAAAACTTAAAAAAGGAAAAGAAGGATCTCAAGGTGAGCACTGTGGTGATGCTAGGGTCATCGGAGTCTCATGGAGGTCCTGCCCTTCTTCCCGGTCAACAGGTGGCACCTGCTTCCCTAGTCACTGAGCAGCTGGCACCCGAAGGAGTTGGAGATGAGGAAATGAGGGCTGCATGGGTTTTACCTGCAGAGATATCTACATGTGTGTACAGCAGCTGGGGGGAAGTCTGGGCATCATTTTGCTTTTTAGGTCTTCCTGGGTGATTCTAACACAGAGCCAGGGGTGAGGAACGCTTGAGTAAGACATTCTTCCTCCTCACATTCCATGGTGGTAATCATCTTTTCCCTTCCCGGATACTAGCAGGGACTGACACAGAACATGTAAACCTTCTGGGTAATGGCCCACCCATAAGAGGGCTCGGTAGATGTAAGTGCTCACTATTTGATCAACAACAATAATGATTGAAACAATTTGTTGTTCTGAATTATTGATTTCTCTCACTCTTAGTTCAAACCCACAAACCGTGAGATCAGGAGCTGAGTCGACATCAAAAGTTGGACATTTCTCAGAGTTTGCAAAAGCTCCATGATCCTTGTGTCCACCGAGCATAGTTTGTAGGCTGACTATGGAATGCATTTCACACAGTGGGGACCTATTTCAGTGTGCATGTTTCCTGATGTGTTAAAAATACACACCTACTGTAAGGCATTCCTGATACTTGATGATACTAGATAGCTGTTAGCTTCTATTTCTCGGCCAGAGGTAGCATCAACTACCTAGTATGATTTGAGAGCTAGGTTTAAGATTCACAAAGTCCTCTTACTCATATCATAGCATTTGGAAGCCCATGCCCTCTAGTAGTTCATGGTTATAGAAGTGAGATCACATTCACAGCTTGAGAGGAGGGTCACTGTGGCATCGATGAGGAGGATGTACTACAGGAAGGGTATCGCAGAGCCCAGAGAACCATGTAGGAGACCTAAACCAAGCTGGACAGGACCGGATCTGGAATGTGATGACAGCCCTGGGGATGGCAAGGAGGGGAAGCTCAGAAGTGAGGAAGTGGGAGTGGAGGGGGCAGAACTCAGTGAAGTTTTGTATGTCGGGGAGGGGGGAGATGAATGTAGTAAGCTACCAAGAAGATACACACATCTTTTTTTTTTTTTTTGAGAGTGAGAGAGAGAAAGATAGAAAGTGGGGGGAGGGGAAGAGAGGGAGGGAGACACAAATCCCAAGCAGGCTCGGCATTCTCAATGTACAGACCAGCACAGGACTTGAACTCACAAACCATGAGATCGTATCCTGAGCTGAAATCACGAGTTGGATTTTTCACCAGCTGAGCCACCCATGAACCCCAAACCATACCCGCATCTTATTCTCGGCAGCTTGCAATTATGCCCCTCATGGTTAAAAAAAAAAGGGGGCGCCTGGGTGGCTCAGTCGGTTAAGCGTCCGACTTCAGCTCAGGTCACCATCTTGCGGTCCGTGAGTTCGAGCCCCGTGGTGGGCTCTGGGTTGAGGGCTCAGAGCGGGGAGTCTGCTTCCGATTCTGTGTCTCCCTCTCTCTCTGCCCCTCCCCCGTTCATGTTCTGTCTCTCTCTGTCTCAAAAATAAAGAAACGTTAAAAACAAAAAAAAAAAAAAAAAAGAAGAGGACTTTGTAGATGCAATAAAAACTAGATTGTGACATGGGCAGCTTGTCCTGAATTTTCAGGATTTCTAGGATATATGCAACCCCATATATTTTATATGAGGGAGACAGAGGGAGATTCAGAGACACAGAAAAGGAGAAGGCCCTGTGACGTCTGAGGGCAGAGATCAGAGTGATGGGGGCAAGACAGGGAAAGCTGGTTTCCAGCCATCAAAGCTGGAAGCAGCCATGAATAGATTTTCGCCTCAACCTCCCAGAGGGATGTGGCCCTGCTGACACGCGACTACTGCCAAGTGTTACAGAATGAGGACCTCTGTCACCCAAAGTCTGAGAAAATAATTGGTGTAAACCACCAAGCGTGTGGTAGTATTTTTCAACAGCCACTGGAAACGAATTCAGGAGCTTAGGATGTATCCACATTTTCTGCATTGGGTACCTCTTTGCTTGGGACATTAGCCAGAAAGGGGGTTCAGGAAAGGGAGAGTTGGTTGTAGGCAGACAGGGTGTACAGTTTTATATATTTCTTTGGAAGTAACTGTGGCGCTTTGAATGCGGATGCTTCGATGGCAGCTGGATGCCGTTTCTGGAGCTCTTGGGAGAATGTGTGGGAAAAAGCATCAGCTCCAGGTGTCGTTGAGTGGTCTAGTCCTGATGAGCAACGTGTGTGTGCAAAGTGAAAAAAGACTTAACTGAAGGAGGAACTCTGGAGAGTCACTAACGCTTCAGAAGTGGACATAAGACAAATTGCACGGGGCAATTCATAGGATGGAAACCACATCGAAGGTGTGAGGACCAAGCAGTTTGGCTGTGCTTGTGATGAGGACAAAACATTAGTGATGCTGCTGGTTGGGAGCTGGGCTGTGGGCATCCTTCAGTACAAAACCGTAGCAGGAATGTTTTCATTGCTCCTTGCCCTGAAACTCTGTTTTCACTCAAGGCCATGTGAATGGGAGATGTATAAAATGATGCAGGATGATTCCTGCACAAACATTTCCTCCTGTGATCCTGCTTTCTCAGGCCCCCATAGGTAAGTGGACATTAGCGCTCTGAACTTTACTATTGACAACACCCAATGGCCAATTTGCAGCAAGAGCCATCCACTCAAGGCCGGAATGTGTTGGATAATAAGAAGACAAATAGAGAAGTGCAGGGCAAATGATTTATTGAAGCAAGATGTTGAAACCTTTACATTTCCAGAAGATCAGGTAATCACTGCAAGACAGAGGTACTACGATGTAAGATTTAAAAGTACACACCTTGCCGTGACTTTCCCCTGAAATAGATAAAGAAAGAGAGAGAAGGTTAGTCACACTGCCCCTGGGGATGACACATGAGCATAGACTGTCAGTCACAAGAAGTTGTCAGTAAAGTTTTAACGGACAAAAGGCAAGTAGAATGGGCACAAGACAGGAAGCTGGGGAGGCCGGTCAACTAAATATACCTGAGGTGACTACAACAAACCATGCAAGTCGTGAGGAAACCCTTCCCACAGTCTGGCAGATAAACCCAGAGGTGACTGAGAGTGAGGGTGAGGTTTCTAGTGGAAGGAGGAGCCTCCTGGAATCTTTCCTCTGATATGCCAGGGCAGAGGACTCTTCTTTTTCACTGCAAAGGGGATACAAGGGTGAAAGACTGGAAAAGGGGTGGGAGGGGACTTTGGGGGTACTGCCTGGAGATTCCCAGGCTCATGGTGTGGCAACTCAACCCGATGGCACATCTCCTGGGTACTGAAAATTCGGTCCCTGCGGGCATTTGTGACGGAAACTCGTGACCTCAATCCAGCAGTCGATGTGCTGAGGGTCTCCTTTAAGTATCCTATTTTTTGACAAAGATGTAATTTCGGTGTGTCCCCTTCACACGGGGACACAGGAGGCACAGCGAGCAAGGCGTGTGGTTGTGGGCTCCATAAGGGACGGAATGGGAGGTGGGGAGTGGCGGAGTGGGCTGAGTTGTGGTGGGGAGAGGCCTTGGCTCTGCAGGAGCTGGCTCGGTGTCCCCCTTCTGCCCGCACCAGCTGCCCTCCATGCTGTCAGGGCACCGAGCTGATTCCCTCCCTCCAGCTGTCTCCCTATTCAACATCCCAACACCTGACAAGAGATTCCCCAGTGACTGTGTCCACTGGGCGAGGGGAGCTCGCCCTCAGAAGAGCTCCCAGGCAGGGGGGCAGCCACACTTTGACCCTTTAACACCACTGCGTGGGGTCCCAGTTGTCCTCCTCCTCAGGGCACTATGGGGCACCTGGCGCCCAGGGAAGTGACCTGAGCAGGAATGTGCCCAGACTTAGTGTAGCTCCCACATGTAACACCATGCACCCTGTGGCCACCCATCACCCTCTCAGGAGCAAGCTGTGAGGCTCCGCCTCCTGTGCCCCTGACAGAGCAGCACCCTGACTGCCTTCCTGGCTACTCAGCTGAGCAGAAGCCCCTGTGCACAAAGAAGAAAGAAGTTACCAAAATATTTTTAAGTGCCTGTCTTCTGGAATCGGAGATGTTATCTGTGCAGCTCTTCACATCCAAAACGGCCTGAACGTTTTCTGGAGGTGCTCCATATTTTGCAAGTGATGCCTTGAAGACTATTGTAGGTTTCCCGAGAAAGCCTGAGATATCTTCAACAAAGGCTGGACAGGGCAACGCATTGGCTAGCGAAGAAAAAGAAATACAATCAATATAAGGAAAATCACGCATTTCCTGTGGTTCCCTGAGGTTAGAACTAGACAGGAACCCCAGGGGTTTTATGATCTCATCCCACAGCGGTCCCAACATGGCAGCTGGGGCTTCCTCAGATCTCAGAGGAAGCACAGAAGAGCCAGGACTAGAATACTGGCTTACTAATCCTTAGTTCAGTTTTTATCCTTTTTGAAGCACATCCCTTTGTCTCCAGGACTCTCCTGGTTTGCTGACATTCACTTTCTTTATAATTTGAACAATTAAGTTTTGCCTATACAGGATGACACCTTGTTTTTGTGTTGAATATCAGAGAAGAGGAGGTTTGAGTATGAATTTTTTATTTTTTAAAAATGTTTTAATGTTCATTTGTTTTTGAAAGGTAGAGAGCACAAGAAACGGGGTGTGGTGTGGAGAGGGGTTACAGAGAGAGAGAGAGAGAGGGAGACACAGATTCCGAAGCAGGCTCCAGGCTCTGAGCTGTGAGCACAGAGCCGGGCGTGGGGCTTGAACCACACGGACAGTGAGATCATGACCTGAGCCGAGGTCCCACACTTCAACGACTATGCCACCCAAGTGCCCCTGAGTATCAAGTTTGTAAGTGAATAGCAGAGTGAGACCTTACCAGAGAGCGGAGAAGTGTGGGTAATCTGGAGAAGAGTACATCAAACTATATATATATGTTGGAGGATGCTACTTAGAGACTAAATCAAAGAATAAGATTGTTATTGGATGCAGGCATGGTAAAAAGTTAAACACACGCATACAAAAGAACCCTCAGGTCACCAGTCTGAACACCTTTAAATCTTATACACAAAGTTATGATTGTTTTATTTTCCCTGCAGTGATGTACAGAATTCCTTAGAGAGGGTGAGTGACAGGAACTGAGGCTCTTTCCTGAACCCAGTGGGATGTTGCAGAAGCCTGAAATGAACACTGGTTCCTGGTGTGGGCTCTTTATCCCCCACCCCCTGTCTTTGTAAGCATGCTGCAGCTGGGAAGTGCCCTACTAGGCTCTGATCTGAGCCCTGATCATAGAAGTTGAGAGGTTCAATCAGAGGCAACGTGGGGAAAGAGGAGGGTATTTAAAAAGTCAGATGAAACAGAATGACTCAAGAAGATGTGGGTCCGTATCACGGGTAAGAAGACTTACAAAAATATTGTTGAATGGATGGCTCGAATTGATCCAGATGGACAGAAATCCCACGATTGCACGAGTTCTACTAGTCCTAGCTCTAGTCTTCGCAGAACTGGTAGTACTCGTGGAAAAGCAGGGAGACTGGCAGATACAGTGCGATCTACTCACTAGTAGGTATAGTGAGTGCTGCTGCTTCCCAGAGCCCCCTTGAAGACTTATTATTTAGAGACTCAGAGAACACTAGCTCTTCTGCCCCTTCTTCTTCTTTTTTAAAGAAAGCCACTTAAGTTGACCTAGTTCAGAGAAGGGTACTCACCAGGGCTGGTGCTGGTCTGATTAGAAATGATACTCACCCTCATAGCAGCAAAGAGCCAGAGTGACCAGCAGGACACTCAGGAACAGCCTCATGGTTTATTTTGCTTTGAGTTTTCAGCTTTAGTGAAGGGTGAGCAGTTAGTCACTGAACTCAGGAGCCTGAGGGGCCCAGGAGTATATATAGCTAGAGGGCCTCCCTCGTGCTGCCCAAATAAACATGTGGTTACGTCACGGGCCTGGCTTTCAGCCCTCCCTTCCTTAGTCAGGGCTCGTGCGATCTATCGGTGTCACAGACCTCAATGCCTGGGTCAGTGTTCCTGTATACAGGCATTGCTGGCACCAGGCACGTCTCCTTTGTAGCAATAACTGAGGTTGTAGTTTTACAAGTGTATAGTCGGTTAGTTGATGCACACCGCCCTTGACATTAACTCCTTGACTGAAGATGCAGCCTCTGGTTCTGTTCATCTTTACTTAAGCGTAGTGCCCGGCACACCGGGGAAGAAAATCAAATATTCTTTGAATAAGTGAAGGACCTGAATCAAGAAACCACTGCTCTTGGTTAGGGTATATCTTCAATGTGAAATGATGCTTGCTAGGCCGGGTTTGCCTCCGGGCAGGTGAGAGGCAGAAAGGTCAGTAGCATCAGAATCAGAGTAAGAAATGAGTGGTTTTCGGTATCCCAAGATGCCACCGGGAAGACTCCCTCCCCAACTAATTTCCCATTCTAAGCTCAGATGTTTAAAAGTATCAAAAGATATTTCTTTTTTTCCCAATATATGAAATTTATTGTCAGATTGGTTTCCATACAACACCCAGTGCTCATCCCAAAAGGTGCCCTCCTCAATACCCATCACCCACCCCCCCCTCCCTCCCTGCCCCCCATCAACCCTCAGTTTGTTCTCAGTTTTTAAGAGTCTCTTATGCTTTGGCTCTCTCCCACTCTAACCTCTTTTTTTTTTTCCTTCCCCTCCCCCGTGGGTTTCTGTTAAGTTTCTCAGGATCCACATAAGAGTGAAAACATATGGTATCTGTCTTTCTCTGTGTGACTTATTCAAAAGATATTTCAAATCAAGTCAGGCTCTCCATTGACCAAAAGAAGCTCCTTGTTAGCTTTCTTGTCCACTGGAAGGGTCAGATCTTCTGAGTCATCAGGGTCCAGGCAATAGAGATACCCAAGGGGCTCATCCTTGGCCTCTCCCCAGCTATGAGCAGCGTGCTCTCTGGCAGCACAGGGGAGGCATGTAAACTTCTTACCGAAGGTATTAGGACATCAGTCTTGTTATACAGAGGGAGCCCCTGTGAGAGCCATTGCAGGGTATATAGAATTCTGACGTAAAGGAATAGCTGGAGGGGGGCTCCCGAGGGAAGGGCATGAAACAAGACAACATGGCATAAACCACGTGTCTTGGGAATGTCAGGTACCTAGGTTACCCCAAAACATGTAATACATGCAAGAGCACCGGTGGGAGAGGGAAGGCTTTGTGACTGGAGAGGCAGGATGGGCCAAGTCAAGGGGAGTTTCCATTTGACTCTGTGTGATGTGGGAGCAGAACGGGTGGGTGAGGTGAGACACTTGTGGGTTCATTTGCACCAGCGCATGCATGCTGGGTCTCAGATCTCAAGTCAAAATCACACGGGCTTTTCATATCCATTATTGTGGTTATCATTAAAAAAAAAAAGATAGGTAATAATAAGAGTGTGCCAGGGTGTGGAGCAAAAGGAAGCATTGTGAATTTTGGGGGGAATGTAAAATGATGCAGCTTCTGAGGCTAAGAGCCGGACGTCCCTCAAAAAATTAAAAGTAGAGTCAATCAGTCAAGTTCACTTCTGAGGACATATGCAAAAGAATTGAAAGCAGAGTCTCAAAGACATATTTGCATACCCATGTTTATATTAGCGTTATTCAACAGCCAAGAGGTGCAAACCACCCAGTGGTCATGGGTAGATGAATCAATCAATGAAATATGGTACATGCATGTAATATTCTTCACATTCACCCTTCTAAAGCAAAGAAACCCTGTCACGTGCTACGACATGAGTGAACCTTGAGGACAGTACATTAAGGGAAAATAGCCATTAGAAAAGACAAATACTGCATGATCCCACTAATATGAGGTACTTCGAGTAGTCCGATTCATAGGAACGGAGAACAGAATGGTGCTTGGCAGGGGCTGAGGGATGGAAAATATCATGTTCCATAAAAGTCCAGTCCTCGAAGTCATAGTGAGCTGATTCTGCCTGACATGTAGGTGCAAAACCTAGGTTTTGTAGGTGCAAATGGGTTGCAAAACCTCTTGTGGCCAATAACAGTGGCAATGAAAAGAGCAGCAGGACTTTTTGCCTGCTAGCTATGGCCGGACAATGCGCAAACATAATTGATCATCTCCGATGATCGCTACAAATTTCCATGCGATTACATTTCCTCTTTTAACTTGAGTCAACTAACTTGCAGAAGGCAAGGACCTTGCTCAAGCTCATTCAGTTTAGAAGACAGTAGGTCTCGCGCAGGCACGGTGGCTTGTGAATGATAAAGTAACAAAATGGTACCTTTTGTTGAGGTGGGTGGGGGTGGTGACACGTCAGATGTAACGGAGGTGGATGGCATTGAAATGCTCTGCTTGCATCTCAGTTTCTGACTCAGTTGACTTCTTCTGGGTGATGATCCTCATGCTAGTTTCTTCCTCTCTCTCTGTCTCCACTCTCTTCTTCTACTACTCTTTAAAAAGGATAATTTACTGACAACACCAAATGCTGGTTGGGATGTGGAGCAACAGGAACCCTCATTCATTGCGGGTGGGAATGCAAAATGGTACAGCCACTTTGGGAAACAGTTTGGGAGTTTCCTATGAAAGTGAACATAGTCTTGTGTTTCTTCGTATTTACACAAAGGAGCTGAAGACACGTCTGCACAAAACCTGCACATGATGTTTTTGGCACTTGTATTCATCGTTGCCAGAATTCGGAAGCAATTAAGATGTCCTTCAGTAGGTCAATGGCTAAAGAAACAGTGATCCCTTCGGACTTGGAATATAGTTCTAAAACTATGTGGCATTGAGCTCTTAAAGCTGGTTTGTGAGCCATGAAAAGGCATGGAAGACCCTTAAATACATATTACCGAAGAAAAGAAGCCAACCTGAAGAGCTGTGTACTATATGATTACAGCTATATGACATCCTAGAAAGGCAGAATTATTGAGAAGGTAACCAACAGCGGGGTCTGTTGGTTGGGATGGAAAGAAGGATGAGTATACACACTGCAGAGGATTTGCAGGCTGGTGACGCTGCTCTGTATGAGACTATGGTGCTGGCTACATGTCATTATGGATCTGTCAAAAGCCATCAAACATGTAAAACCTGAGTGAAATCTACTGCAAACTACTGACTGTGAGTGTTGGTGATGTGTCTGTATGGGTTCACCGATGGTAACAATCATACCACCAGGTGTGGCAGGTTGATGGTGGGGGAGGCTGTGCATGTGTGGGGGTGAGGAGCACATTGGAACTCCGCGGGCTCTGCTCGAGTTTTCTGTGAACCTAAAACTTCTCTAAAACAATAAACGCGATTTGAAAAAGGGAAACATCTTGTTAAAAAAATTCCCTTCAAGCGAGAAAACAATCAGAAAAAAGAAAAATGAATCAATGGAACTGTCGCCACATACAGATCGTTGATCACCTGTCAGGAAAAATCTAAGCTGATCAACTGAAAAAAAGTATTGGAACTGATAAAAGTTCTTAATGTAGCTGAATATAAGATTAGCATGTAAACATCAATCACTTTCTGATCAGTCTGCTCTCCTCATGACATGACATCATGAAAAACAAGGATGCCATTGGGAACAGAACAATAGCAGCAACAAAAATATGTTGAAATGTAAGTGGGAATATGCCAAACTGTAAGGATACAATCAAGAAATTTTACTTACAGACATATAAAAGGAATCACAACAGAGGCAAACACTTTCCTCCTGAAGGAAATATTAGAACACTTAAGGAAGCCCATTATTCTCAAATTATTTTATAAATCCAATCCAGCCCCACATTGGGCAGTTTTACCCTTTATTTTGAATTCACAGGAGCTGTTTGGATCTTTCAGAGCAGAATGTGTTCATCTTTTGAGCGGTGTGAGCAGTGTAGAAGGGCCCAACTTTAGGGCCAGACCACTGGTTCAGCTCAGCTCTGGCACTTTCTACCTGTGGGGACATCAGCAAGTTACTAACCCTCTTAGCCTGGTGCCTCATCTGTACAATTAGGTGAGAATAATAGTGCCTACCTCATCGGATTGACGTTAGGGTAAACGAAGTGTTAAAGGAAAATGCTCAGCACAGGGTCTGGCAGTAAATGGCAGCTACTTCAGTATGTAACAGAAAGGAAAATGTGGAACTAGAATATCAAGCCAAATAAACCAGCTCACTCCCAAGTAGATCTCGAACTGACTCGAACTGACTCTTCCAACGAGGAATGTTTATTTATCCTAAAGGCTAGCAAAGTGTGCTTCAGAGTTTGGCTTCGGTTCCGTTGGGATGTCTCTCCGGTAACGTGGGATTTCTCTCAGTGAACATTTCCCCCCATTACTTTTCGGTCACTTGATGTATTGTTTTATGACCACATTGAAATTGCCGTTGTGATTTTTTCAATTCCTAAACACCGAATACTGGAACTAAAGGCATAGGAGAGTGGTGGGTGGCGATAGATATCAGGTATTTCCAAGGCACACAGGGTCTCGGGGCCCCTCTTCACAGAAGGATGTGCTGGGCACACGTGTCCTTTGGTTGAGGTTGAGATCCCAGGGATTCTCTGGAGTTTGTCCATAAGTTGTTAACATATACACGCGGCACGGAAAGATTTAAGACATCGCTTCTGGATCATTAGGGCTACAGATCCTGTTACGATGGGTGTGTGATGTGGTCACACTGGTTCTCATGTCCCATGTTCCCCCGAGACGTATTCTGGCTCCAATCTATGAAGACAGAGGTGTGTATGTCATCCATCAGATCTTACACGGCACCGACTCTGTGTGTACAGATCTCTAGACTCCAGAAAAGTCATTTGAAGTAATATTTTGCGGAACACAAACTTTTCTATGGGAAGTGTTTCTGATTCATTGCTTTGGATGAAATCAAAGGACTTATTTTCACTGGGGATGATAAGTCATTAGAAATAATTTTGAGTGATAGGTCACAATGTCATCTTTAGCTGGTACCCAGGGGGATTCAAAGAATCGAGCGGCATGGCTCCCACAGACTCACTCTGTTCACATCTGTACGTCCATGTGACGAGCATTTTCAGGATTTACATCTGTGAAGATGAAAAACATGAACCAAACTGTCTCATTTTGGCAATAAATGCTCTTCATGGACATACAAAACTAAAAAAGGCTTCATTCAGATCTTCAAGAGATGTAGTTAGGGGTGCCTGGATGGCTCTGTTGCTTAAGAGTGTGAGTCTTGATTTCAGCTCAGGTCACGATGTCACGGTTCATGAGTTTGAGCCCCATATCCGGCTCTGCACTGACAGTGTGGAGCCTGCTTGGGAATGTCTCTCTTCCCCTCTCTCTGCCCCTCTCCTGGTCTCTCTCTCAAAAAGAAATACATTACCTTAAAAGAGATGTTTTTCCCAATACATTTTACATCATAGATTCAAGAAGGATCCAAAACTGAGATATGTATGTCTTTATGCAAAGCTTCAGGCATCTTTGATAGCACCCAAATCACCAATGTACTGGATCTCACAAACTCCACAAAGCCATTTTATTACTTTTTCCCTTGGCATTGTGCACTGTTGAGCCCATGAGATTTTTGCCTGAGTTTCCTCAGGGCTATATGTGAGCTGACCAAGCCATTCCTTTCTACTCTCACAGACTGCCTGCCAGCAACCCTCATACCCCGAAAGCGTGCTCAGACTTCTTGCTACCAGCTGTGAGCTGCAGAAAGGAAGCCCATGACATGGAGAAGGCCACTGGGCATCAGAGATGGTTTCCTTCACCCATTTGCCAACTGTTGCCAGAACTCAATGGTCCTATGGTGTCCGAATCTCTTTTCTGAGTCACACACAGGGGGAAAGAATGAAGGAAAACATCACAAATATTCAGTTTGGTACAGAATTTTCCATAAAAGTTTCTCATCGTGTGCACTGCTTTACTTGAGCAGTTCATGCTGGGAATCCAGTCCAGGTACCATGTCTTTCTTTGTTTCTTTTTTTCACTTTATTATTTATTTATCTTTGAGAGGGGGCAGAGGGCCAGAGAGGGAGAGACTGAGAATCCCAAGCAGACTTTCCACTGTCAGTGCAGAGCCCAATGCGGAGCTTGAATTCATGAGCCATGAGATCATACCTGAGCCAAATCAGATGCTTAAGCAATTGAGCCACCCAGGTGCCCCCAGGCGCCCCTTCAGATACGATCTGGAGTTTGAGGACCCTTCCTCCAACTTCACATTGACTTCATACATTACCACCTGTTACTGGGGTCCTCCTCTTACTCAGCTGTGTCATGCACTCTCCCTGGATGGCATGACCCTTCCTTCCTTCTTTCCTTCCTTCCTTCCTTCCTTCCTTCCTTCCTGGGGAGGCAGAGTTTTGTTCATCCCATTCTGCTTCAGCAATAAAGTGTTAACTTTGTATTTGAAAATAGCCACCAACTCATAGATGATGATGCTTTGCTATGTACCCAAGAAGAATAGATACACATTTACCCAGCTCCATGGGTTGTGGATGAGTTAGTCCCTTTGCTCCATATGCACCTTCTCTGTGGCAATACTGTTCAAAATAAGACTAAGACGAACAGTGTTAACTCATGAGACAAAATTTTCCGCAGATTGGCAAAGTCTTGAACATCAACTTAGTACCTTATATCATACCCCATTCTCGGACTCAGGCAAATTCATACACAAATCCACTGGCAAATTACACACTAAACCGATTACATGTAACAAGCGTACAGTGGTCCCATGCCCCCCCCCATGACACAAGAAACACACAGGCTGCAATTAAATGAGCTGTGAAGCACTTCACACATGAAATTGTCATGGGCCCATGAGATTTCCAGGGAGAATGCCAGCATTTTTCTTCTGCCAACAGAAGACTCTTGAATGTCAAGGACTCTCCCTTCATCCCGATCTCCTTTTAAGTTGGAGTCAAGGCTACCAGACCAAGGTGAGACTCTGTTAGAATATATGTGTTCTATATGAGCGACTGGTGTTACAGAGAGCAATCCCAGAGGGGAGGTCTTGCAGCATTCAAGGACAAGTGCTCCCCACTCTTCATGACCATCCCCACAGTCAGTCAGGTGTGCTGGTCCATCCCTGACATACATGCTCTTCATTGTAAGTCGGGCCCCACATGTGAATGAGAAACTTGAAGACAGCAGGTCACAACCTCATCAAATGTACCATTGAATAAGGGGGAACTTGAGTCTTCTGCCAACACTTAAGTAAATGGCACTCAGATGCCACTTAGGATGATGAAAATAAACAGATAGTCTCCACCTTTAGCCTAGGGACTATAGCAGCTTCCCTGTGGCGTGACTAACAGGTTGAGTGAAGTTGGTTATAAATTTTGGAAGAGCTGCATGAAGAAGGGGGCCAAATCACCTCAGGACTTGTGAGGTGTGCCAGGAAACCAATGAATTAATACTCACTGTACACATCTCAAGACTATCCTTTGCTTACGTTTATACTTTGCTTATCAGAAAGACCTTTCTTCTTGAGTAGTCTTTTGTAGTGAAGTGGACAGTAAAGGTAACTGGCTCCTTGTGAGTATTGATCTTCACAATATTATTAATAATTTTGTCATAATTATTATCATTATTTTAGACGGAGAGAAAGAGAGAGCACGAGCAGGGCAGAGGTGCGGGGGGGGGGGCAGAGAGAGGGGAAGAGAGAGAGAGAGAGACAGAGACAGAGAGAGACAGAGACAGAGAGAGGGGGAGAGAGAGAGAATCTTAACCAGGCTCCATGCTGGGCATGGGGCTCGATCCTATGACCCTGGGATCATGACTTGAACCACAGTCAAGAGTCAGATACTCAATGGGCTGCACCCCAGTATTGATCCTCTTTAATCTCCATTATACTCTAATATTTATGTACACATAGCTTGAGCATCTTCCCCAATCTCTCACTGTAGATCTGCCACCCTGGGTTTAAGACATCAGACCTCAAGGAAGTTTTCTTATGCCAGCATTAGCCAGTACACAGATATTGACCAATAAAGCTTCTGTGTTGATTAATTAATGTGTTTATTATGATAATAAGTCATGTTATCATGTTGTAGGCAACAAACATACCAGCGATTCACTTTTCTATAAGTCAGGCAAGTGGTCTCCAGCAGGCTGAAAGCTAAACCAAGTCTCTGTAGATTACATCACGGTGTGCCAGATAGGCTCTATATTTTCTTAGCTCTAGAGTTGCTTTGTCTACTCATCTCTCTGTCGCTAGAACTGAAGGCCTGTGAGTTACATATCCCAGACTCTCTTGCCAGTGCTGCCTTGTTAGGTTCTCTAGTGGAAGGCACTGATGGGACTTTGAAGGTGGGAAGAGAGCAAACGTCACAGTTTCTCAGCTTTTGACGTCACCTCTTGCAGTAGTTGTAGAAACAGGGTCTACCTTACCCACAGAGGCCCAGCAAAGACCGTGCTTTACAAATTATGGGATCATGGAAAATGACTCCCTTACCAGATGATATTCAGGGAGGCTTCTTGGCGGGTATGACAAGAAGATAAAGAAAGTATGTATGCTAGAGTAACAGCCAACCTTCAACAACTTTGCACAGAGTCAAAACAGAAAGGCCTGGACTCACTGCATGCTTGGACCTGAACAACATGGACTTTTGGGGAAGCAGGCAAAACTGCAATCAGGTGAAACCCAGGTTGGCTGTAGCTATTTGCCGGTGCTCTGAATCAGTTCCTTCCACCCCAATGCCTGGGTTCCTTGAACCCACAAGCAGGAATCCTCCCTGGAAGTGAGCTCAAATTATCTTTGGGTTTTTTTTATACTCCTCTGTGCCCATAGCCCTAAAACTTGGGAAAACACTTGTCTGTCTGTGTTCCCCTGAGTATGCTCACTTATGCGCAAACCGATGAACAGGACTCAGACACATCTGTTTCATCCCTTTAATACCCCGCACGTCTATCGCTTCTCCACCCATGTTGACTTTTAAGTGAAATTCCAGAATTCCTTCCTGTATCATAAGCCACTTAGGATCTCCATCCCCAGTGGGATACAAGTTCTTGGAGTGATATTGCTTTGCACTTCAGGGTCAGTGGGATTGTTAGGTCCCCTCACAGGGAAGGCTTTGCTGCCCCATTGAAGAGAATCATTCACAGGCTTCCGGCCCCCAGTGTTTCTGGTTTCAATCCCCCCCCACCCTCACATCTTGCAATAATCTCCGGTAGCCCAGAGAGTAAACACATGATGCAATGCAAGTCAGACCGTACTGGGGCTCCCATATCTTTGCTGATGATTCTTGGATTTTGTACCGTAGTCTGGAATTATCTTTTGTTCAATTCCATTGTCACTTCCTCACCATCAAGTCTCTGCCCGGGAAACCTTTTCTCTCATTGATAGTCCCTCCACTGGGTCCTCCCACTGACCAAGTTCTTACACTCATCTTCATAAATTTTTTACTGAACATGCATTTTGTAGGGCCCTAGGGTAGGTTGCACCCAAATTTGCCACTTTGGCGTATTGATTATCTGAAATAAATTGAACTGAGAGACAATCGGTTCAAGACAGACACTCAGACTGTCCTCTGTTGCCCTGAAAGCAGGAAATAAATCTCCCCATATAAGTTGTTTTCCCTATATTGGGAAGTCAAGAGACATCCTTATCACCAGAGATAGAAAATTGAGAGCCCAGAAGACTCTTTTTGTTACTTTTTACTGACTTATCACTGCAGCCCAAATTCTGTTTGGAACTTCCTAGTAATTATAGGTCTCAAAATTAAGTTTTCTTTCTCTTATCAATTCCGCACAGTTTTATGGTCTCTTTGTCTAAAATGTATAAAAACTTCCGGCCTAGGCAAGGGAAATACAAGCAAAAATGAACTATTGGGACATCATCAAGATAAAAACTTCTGCACAGGAAAGGAAACAATCAACAAAACTAAAAGGCAACCTACGGAATGAGAGAAGATATTTGCAAATGACATATGTGATAAAGGATTAGTATCCAAAGTATAGAAACAACGTACTAAAGTCAACAGCAAAAACCAAATAATCCAGTGAAGAAATGTGCAGCAGACATGAATAGACACTTTTCCAAAGAAGACATACAGATGGCCAACAGACACATGAAAAGATGCTCAACATCGCTCATCATCAGGGAAATCCAAATCAAAACCACACCCAGATACTACCTGACACCGATCAGAGTGGCTAAAATGAACAACTCAGGAAACAACAGATGCTGGTGAGGAGTGGAGAAAAGGGATCCCTCTTGCACTGTTGGTGGGAATGCAAACTGGTGCAGCCACTCTGAAAACAGTGTGGACATTCCTCAAAAAGTTAAAAATAGAATTACCCTACCACCCTGCCATAGCACTACTAGGAATTTATCCAAAGGATCCAGAAGTGCTGATTCATAAGGGCATGTACCCCAATGTTTATAGCAGTGCTATCAACAATAGGCAAATTATGGAAAGACCCTAAATGTCCATCAACTGATGAATGGATACAACAGATGTGGTTTATATATACAATGGAATAATACCTGGCAATGAGAAAGAATGAAATCTTGCCATTTGCAACAACATGAATGGAACTGGAGAGTATTATGCTAAGTGAAATAAGTCATTCAGAAAGACAGATATCATATGTTTTCACTCAAATATGGAATTTGAGCAACTTAACAGAAGAACACGGGGGAAGGGAAGGGAGGAAAATAGTGTCAAACAGAGAGGGAGGCAAACCATAAGAGTCTCTTCAATACAGAGAACAAACTGAGGGTTGATGGGGGGAACAGGGCAGAAGGGAGATGGGTGATGGTCATTGAGGAGGTCACTTGGGATGAGCACTGTTGTTGTATGTAAGCGATGAATCATGGGAATCTACTCCTGAAACCAAGAGCACATAGTATACAATGCATGTTAGCTAACTTTTAAAAAATAATTTTTTAATGTTTTTTAAATTTATTTTTGACAGAGAGAGAGAGAGACACACAGCTCATGAGCGGGGAAGGGCAGAGAGAGAGGGAGACAGAATCCGAAGCAGTCTCCAGGCTCTGACCTGTCAGCACAGAGCCCATTGCGGGGCTCGAATTCACAGACCATGAGATCATGAGCTGAGCCGAAGTCGGACGCTCAATCGACTGAGCCACCCAGGCACCCCTGCGTGTTAGCTAACTTGACAATAAATTATATTTAGGCAAAAAAAAAAAAAACCACAAAAACTTTCTACCTTGGTCATTTCTTTAGGTCCCAATTTTATTCTTGGGCGTTCTTTATTATGCATATATAATAAAACTCCATGGTTTTTTTTCCCTCCTATTAATCCGTCTTATGGAAATGTATTTATTAGCCCCGCCTAAAGTCCTTGAAGGTAGAGAAAATTTTTTCCTTCCCTTCATTTTATGTCAAGCACTGTTCTTGACACTGAGGAGACATCAGTAAAGAAAACAGGCAAAAGTCTGTGCCCTCATGAAGCTTATATTTTATTGAAGGGAGAGAAACGTTAAACCAAACCAGGAGGTAAATTAGATGGTATGTGAGGAGGCGGTAAGTGCCATGGAGAAAAGTGGAAGTAAAGGTAGGAATCATTATTTTAATTTGGGTGGACAGGAAAGGACTCCCTGAAGAGACGACCTTTGAGCTCAGGTGAACGAGGTGAGGGAGAGAGTGTGAGGTGTCTGGCGGATGGGCATTCCTTGTGGAACACCTCCCCAAGGTCTGGCCAGACAGCTCTCTTAGTCCTTGTATAAACACATATTGTCCTTAATTAACCTAGGGAGCAGTGTTCCAGGAGACAACACACCTGTTCCGTTCACCAACTTATGGACTAATAATGACAAGATCCTCGAGAGTGTTCATTTTTTCACTTTGGATTCACTCCTTATCCAGAAGCCATGTGGCTTCCACCCTAACAATTTACCTAAAGCTCCTAATGTCTTATATTTTAATCTTAAAGGCAGGTTCAATTTTCTATAGCATAAGGGGTAGAGGTCATGTTTTCTTTCTTCCAGACGGTTATTAGCAATGTCTGTCCTAAAGAGAGTTTGTAAAAAAATTTTTTTTAACATTTATTCATTTTTGAGAGACAGAGCATGAGTGGGGGAGGGACCAAAGGAGAGGGAGGACACAGAATCCGAAGCAGGCTCCCAGGGTCTGAGCTGCCAGCACAGAGCCCGATGTGGGGCTTGACCTCACGGACCACGAGATCATGAGCTGAAGTCAGATGCCTAACCGACTGAGCTACCCAGGCACCCCTATATGGATCCATTTTTGAACGCTCTATTATGTTCCACATATGGTTGTCTATTTCTGTGCCAACACTAGTGTGGGTCAAGGTAAATTGTGTTTGTTTCTTTTTCAGTAAGTTTCAGTATCTTATACAGCAAGTCACCAGTCATGTTCATCCTAATCTTCTGGCCATTGTCAGACAAGTATTCTTCCATACGAATTTTAAAATAATTTTATCTAGTTCCTTGCGAAAGCTCCAATGGGATCCAGATCCAAAGTATATTACATTTACATATCCATTTTGGAACGATAGGCACTTTTATAATTAACATCCAAAGACATGGTGTGTATCTTACTTCTGATTTGTTCTTAGGTATTTTATGATTTTGTTCCTTTGGCAAATGGGATGCCTTTGGCCGTGTATGATTCTCACCGGCTATCTCATACCGCACAGAAACTTTTGTATTTTTATATGTTGAGCACATATACAGCCACTTACAAAGTATCTCATCTTATTATTTTAATCTTCCAGGATAGTTTGTGACATGTCTCATGTCTCTTGGTGTAAGAATAGAACTGCCTGCAAAAGAAAGTCTTTTATCTCATTTGGAAATATTTATGCTGATTTCCTCTTCTTATTTTAACATGACGTTTAGAACTTACAAATCAACATTGACTAACAATGAATCTAACAGACATTCTGTTTCCCTGATTTTCATGGAAGTATTTTTGACACTCACTCTTTTGGAGTGAGGTTTGCTGTTGACTTTGAAAATGGATTTTTTTTTTCTTAGTTCTAAATAGTTTTCTTCTGTTTTTTCTTCACTTAGAAATTCTACTAACAATGATAAAAAGATTTGATCAAATTAACTTTACTCATCTAATTATGAGGTTTTCTCTATTCATTTGCTGAGGTAATAATAATAATGCTAATTATGAATTTTGATGTATTTTCTGGAATCCCATACATGTGTTTAACCTTTCAAGTTAAGAGCCCTCTCTGGTTTTTGTCTTTTTGGTACACAGAGGAGAAATCGTACTATATGTACACACACATTTACACACTTTTGTGGTTTCAGGGACTGCTGAGGGGAGCCCAAGACTCAGTGGGACTGAGAGGAATGTTATTTTGATAATAATATTAAGTTCCATTTTCCTGGGTTACTCTCACTCTCTCATAAATGGACAGTGGAATTTTTCAGAGGCTACATGACATGTGATGTTGCAACATTTAAGACTGAAGCAAATAGGGGCGGCTGGGTGGCTCAGTCAGTTGAGCGTCCAACTTTGGCTCAGGTCATGATCTCGCGGTCTGTGAGTTTGAGCCCTGCATCGGGCTATGTGATGACAGTTCAGAGCCTGGAGCCTGCTTCGGATTCTGTGTCTCCCTCTCTCTCTCTGCCCCTCCCTCGCTCATGCTCTGTCTCTCACTCTCTCTGTCAAAAATAAATAAACATTAAAAAATTAAAAAAAAAAAGACTGAAGCAAATATATAAAATCAGCTGTCTTCTACTGAGCCTGACATGGAGACTTGGAAAAATCTAAAACTGCTATTCTTCTCACTGAGCAAGAGACATTTGAGTAACAACCCAAGAGGTGGGAGAAACTGATTAAGAGTAAAACAGGATGTAAGAACTATTTCACACTGAATATTCCTATGTATTAAAAATACAGTTACAAGTACTGTAGTTGTTTAGAAACCATTTTTCAGTGGTTGGATTGTGTATTTTTGGAAAAGACACTGCTCAGAGATAGGGCCAAGTGGCAATCTATTCTATTTGGTTGCAGAAGTCATTTCTGAGTCTCTGATATTCCTTTATCTCCAAAAAGGCTACATATCATTAATTTTCTACTTATTTTTTATTATATCAGTGGATTAAAATGATGGTTTCTTATTAGCACATCTCAGTGCAATGTACTTGGCCTGGACAGGGAAGATGCTCCGTGACGTGCTGGAGGTCCAAGAGTGGTGAGGAGGAAGGGTCCCCACAGGGTGTGGGCAAGGAATGGGCACACAATGTGTGGAGAACTTAAACATGACATTGAAATCAGGGAGCCTGGGTGGCTCGGTTGGTTAAGTGTCTAACTTCAGCTCAGGTCATGGTCTCGTGGCTCCTGAGTTCAAGCCCTGTATCAGACCCTGTGGCAACAGCTGAGCCTGGAGCCTGCTTCGGATTCTGTGTCTGCTCTCTCTCTCTGCCCCTGCCCTGCTTGCACTCTGTCTCTCTCTGTCTCTGTCTCTCAAAAAGAAATAAACATCAAAAAATTTAAAAAGAATGACCATGAAACGGAATAAAAGTCAACTGCTTTTAATGATCACCATGAGCTAGTGTTTCTAGACAGTATCATAGGTAACTTGCTCTACCTTGCTGGATGTTCTAAATAATTGTTACATTGACCTAGGGCAGGGTGCTCCGAGTAGCTTGTCCATGACACATCCTGATCACATCCAGTCATTCAGGAGCCCAGACTTCTCCCATTGAGTGGCTCCAGCTTCTCCAAGGGACTTGGGGCCTTACTGGACCTCTGCATTCAGTGGAAGACATTCTGGAAGTGTCAAAACTATGGGGACATTGAGAAGAGCAGTGGTTCTCAGCGGTTGGGGAGAGGAAGGAACGAATAGGCAGAGCTCAGATGGTTTTAAGGGCAGTGAAATTCTTCTGCACTATAATGGGGGGGGGGTGGTGCCCATCACGTACATTTCACAAAAGGCATAGAGTGTACAACACCAAGAATGAACCCCAATGTATACTATGGACTGGGTGACAAGGATGTATCCATAGAGGCCCATCAGTTGTAACCAATGTACCATCTGGTGGGGATGTTGATGCTGGTGGAGGCTGTGTATATGTGTGAGTAGAAGATCTATGGGAACTCTCTGTACTTTCTGCTCAATTTTGCTGTGAAGCTAAAACTCTTCTCAAAATAAGCTCTAGTAAAGACAAATAGGAGGAAAACACGTTGTGGAGACTATTGTCCTCAAACAAGGTAAAACATCCATATAAGAAAAACAAATGAAAGGATAGGTCACTATTTATAGACAGCTGATCAACTGTCAGTGTAGAGTCTGCTTTTAGGCAATAGGCTTGAGCAATGGCAACTTGGCCACTGAACTGGATAAAAACAGGCTCATTAAGTGACTCACCTTGAAATAGCCAGAGGCCCTAACTAACCAATGGGCTACTTACAACGAAGCACAGGTACCAAAAGCTGGACAATTCCAGATGTTCCCATACTCTCTCACTTTGCCCTTTAACTACAGCTGCCCCCGAACCCCCCACCCCAACCCTTGCCTTGTGGCAGTCTCTCCTTGGCTGTCCTGCCCACCCTCCCTTGCAGTGCACTTAACAAACTTGTATGTCTTTTGCTCTGCCTTGGGTGAATTCTTTCACTGCCCACACCAGTGGCTGCAACCCAATTGGGACACTGCACATGTGGTGGCCTCCATCTGATCGGGAGAGACACCACATTGCAGAGCCCACATGGGGAGCTTTCACAGCCCCCCCCCCCACAGTGAGGGAAATCTCAGAGAATCTACTGAGTAAAACTTTTAGAACTGGTGAGAATTCATAAAGTTAACTGAACATAGAGTCAGCGATAAAAACCTACTCCTTTCCTACAAAACAGCTATTAGGATTACATGACATTATGGACAAAATGATGCCACTGGCAACAGGAACCGTGATGGCAACATGGACATGTAATGTACCTGTTGGAAATATGCAAACTCTGAAGGATAAAATCAGACTTGACTCACAGGTATAAAAGGTAGTCCTTAAGCAGAAGCACATGGTATTTGAAAGGAAATATTTAAAAAATGTAGAGATGTTGACAGCTTTCAAATTATTTTTAAAAATTCAGTGCTGTCCCAACCAGAATCATAACGTGATAGCCTTATGCTCTGCTTTGAATCTGAAATACTGTTTCAATCTTTCAGAATTTGCATATTTTCATTTATTGAGTAGTGGGGAGGAGTTCCACTTTGGGCCCAGACCACCCGGGTTCAAGCTCAGATCTGGCACTTTCTACCTGTGGGGATATCAGAAAAGTTATCTGTGTTAGGATAAACAGATGAATGCAGGAAAAATGCCCAGCACAGTGTCTGGAAGTAAATGTCAGCTGTTGTGATTGTGTAACAGAAAGGGGAAAATATAAGCAGCATGTCAAACAAACTAAACCACCTGATTCCCCAAATCAAATATGAAAGTGAATGTCATGGACTCTGCCAACAAGGAATATTTATTTGTCCTAAGTGGGAACAGAGTGTTACTTCAGCATAAGACTCCAGTTCACCTGAAATGTCTCTTACCTAACACCATTGGTTTTCAGTCGCTTAATTCATTCATTGTTTTATGGTCTCATCAAAGTGACTATTATTGGGATTTAAAGTCCTAAACGGTGACTCTTAGAACAAATGGTACAGGAGGGTGATGGATGGGGTTAGATAGTAGTTATCCCCAAGGCCCACAGAGTCCCTGGGCTCCTGTCCTCATCCTCAGCAGGATGTGCTGGTCATACATGTCCCTTCTGGCCCAGCGTGAAGTCCCAGGGAGTCTCTAGAACTTTGGTCTTCACTGGCAAACACATACTAGGGGGACGAAACTTGTAAGGGGTCACTTCTAGATCATAACATCCACATATACTATTACCATACATGTGGTCACTTGAACCCTCCTTCTCACGTTGATTTACATGATCCCTCCTGTTCCGATTACCAAAGACAGAAGACATATCTTCATCCATCAGACTCGCTCTCTGTTTTAAAAGCTTTATTTATTTTTGAGAGAGAGAAAGAGAGCATGAGCTGGGGAAGGGCAGAGAGGGAGGGAGAGAGAGGATCTGAAGCGGGTTCCAGGCTGATAGTAGAGAGCCTGATGAGACAGCAGAGAGCCGGATGCGGGGTTCAAACTCACGAACCCTGAGATCATGACCTAAGCCACCAACTGAGCCACCCAGGCACGCCTCCATCAGACTCTTCACACAGAGCCTGGACTCTGCATGTGAAGATATGCAGACTTAAAAAAAAAAAGGAACCCTAATAATTTAAAGTAACTTGTGGACACAAAATGTTTAATATATGAAGTGGTTTCTAATTCTGTTTGCATAAAATCACACTAATTTAGCTGGGGCTGAAAAATCATGAAAAATAATTACAATGATAAACTGTATAAATACAACGTGATAAATTACAATGGCATCTTTAGCCTATAGCTCAAAACAATTCAAAGAATAGAATGACATAGCTACCACATACTCATTCTTTTCTCATCTGTGAAAAGAGAGAAGTATCTTCAGAATTCACATTTATAAAGATGAAAAGCAGTAATAAAATTGCCTCCCTTTAGCAATAAATGGTATCTGTAGATACATAAAATCAAAGTAGGGCTTTTTCTGCTCATTAAGAGGACTTATTAATAATATTTTACATCATATGTTTAAGAAGCGTTAAACAGGGGCGCCTGGGTGGCTCAGTCGGTTAAGCGTCCGACTTCAGCCAGGTCACGATCTCACGGTCCGTGAGTTCGAGCCCCACGTCGGGCTCTGGGCTGATGGCTCAGAGCCTGGAGCCTGTTTCCGATTCTGTGTCTCCCTCTATCTCTGCCCCTCCCCCGTTCATGCTCTGTCTCTCTCTGTCCCAAAAATAAATAAAAAACTTTGAAAAAAAATTAAAAAAAAAAAAAAGAAGCGTTAAACAATTGTGTTGGATCTTTATCCCAAGTTGTAAACATCTCTATTGGAACACGAAACACCAATGTACTCTATGTTGTAAACTTCTCAAAGCCATTTGTTACTTCTTGCCTCACAGTGGAGCCTACAGGATTGATGGGTTGAGGTTCATCAAAGAAATGTGTCACCTGATGTACCCCTACTGACTACATCCTGCAGACCACATACCCACGTACCCACGCATGCTCAGACATCCTGCTACAAGCTGGGAGCACCCTGGGCATAAAAGGCCATTGGACATCAGAGATTGTATTTTTTCCCCCTTACTCACCAACTCTTGCCATGAAGTGATGGTCCTGTGATGTCTACATCTCTTTTCTGTGTCCTTACCTAGAACGAAGAAGGTAGGAAAACATCAGAAATGCTTGAGATGCTCCTCAATTTTCCATAACACTTCCTCATTGTGTGCACTGCCCTACTTGCTCAGCTCATAGCGCTGGGAATCCGGTCCAGGGGCCATCTGGGACACACACCAGAGTTTGAAGACCCTATGTCCACCTGGAAATTGCACGCATCAACTCCCAATCAGCAGGCACCCCCAGGACCCAGCTAGATCATGTACACTCTGTGGATGGGCTAAGAAGCTGTGTTCAACACAATACATTTTACCTCGGGAACACAGTTTTTCATTTTCAAACTTACAGAAACATTGCAATGATGCATCCACTAGAAGAAGACCTTACGCCTTTGTCCAGAACCTCTTACTGTTATGTGTTACTCCATTTATTTTAGTACACAGTCTCCTCTGGAGAATTCTACTCAGCAATGACTCGGGTGGGTCTCAATTTATGGGGCAAGTTTTCTAATAGATACACAAGTTCTTAAACATCCATTTACAACCATATGTTCCACCCCAACTCCAGAGCTCTGTCAAAGTCATCCGCAAATCAATGGCAAACAAAAGCTAAGACAACTGCTATGCACGGGCCCCGTGTGGCCTAAAGCCCTCTCAATGTCACAATGGCATGCAGGCTTCATTCGAGTGACTGCAGGGCTCTATCCATATGAAGTTGTCATGGGCTCACGAGACTTCCCTCCAGTGATATTCTTCAACTGCAGTCGTGGGATCTGGGCAACACCATTTTTCTTTCTCTCTTCCAATTCTAGGGGTGGAAGTGTCTTCCTGCAATTTTCAATCAATGGGTACTTTTTGTATTCCCTACTTCCTTTTGTTAAAATTTTCAATTACGTTTTTAATTTTAATCCCGGTATACTTAACATACAGCCTTATATTAGTTTCAGGTATGCAATATAGTGATTCGACAATTCTATCCATTACTCAGTGCTCAATGCGTGAAGTGTGCTCTTTAATCCCCATCACCTATTTCACCCATCGCCCACTCCCCATCCACCTCTCTCTGGCAGCCATCAGTTTGTTCTCTACAGTTAAGAGTCTGTTTTGTGGTTTCTCTTTCTCTTTCTCTCTTTTCCTTTGTTCATTTTTTTGGTTTCTTAAATTCCACACATGAGTGAGATCCTATGGTATTTGTCTTTCTCTGAATTACTTATTTCTTAGCATAATACTCTCTAGCTCCACCCACTTTGTTAAAAATGGCAAAATGTTTCTTTTTCATGGCTGAATAATATTCATATATATATATGTACATATACATATATATATGCCACATCTTCTTTCTTCATTCATCTATTGATGGACACTTAGGCTGCTTGCATAATTTGGCTATTGTAAATAATGTTTACATTATTTATGAATAATGAAATAATGTTTCAACAAACATAGGGGTGCATGTATCCCTTCAAGTTAGTGTTTTCATATTTTTTTGGGGAATGTATTCCCTACTTGCTGGCCCTTCAAAGAAACACCTTTAGTACCAATTCCTGGATGAAATTCTCCCTGCCCAACATACTTAGAATGGTTTCTATTTCCTTTATTGGACACGGATCAACACTAGAAGAGACTGCTTACTAAGTGATTGTATGGGTGAAAATGCACAACTTGCAGAATTACAAAAGGAAGAGAGAAGCCCTATTGTAGACAGGACTCTGAGTCATACTGAGAAAAAAATTAAAGTGCCAACAAACTCTAAAGTCCCAATAATTTACATCCTCTTCACAAATACTCTTGACATCTACAAAAGCATGTCATCAACACCATTGCCAGGGGCCAGAAATTCTGCTAATTTTTGGCTCATTGGATACTGATCCTACATAATATTTTTATGATATCGTCTCCCTTCAGCCTCCTCAGCTGTCCTTGTAATTAATGTACCTAAAGAAAATATTTACCTAAACAAAGCTGTACAACTTTTTACTTCCGTCTTCTATGGTGAAACACAGGGAGAATGGGGATGAGGTAGCTCCCAATCTGGTTATGTATTTCTAATCTCATCCTTTCCTATTTTCAGCTTTAACAATTGTTTAAGTCCCACTCAAAGTCTCAATTTCTCTTTTGTACAAAAAGGACCTCACTCTACAGGGGTTTTCTCCAGCACACGCTTGGACTTCAGTTTTCCTCCGAATTCATTTCTCGGTAGACTTCATCCTATCTATCGGCTTTCTATCGACCAGGAAGTCTTAAACACTTGTAGTTAAAAGTTGTGAACTTCCCCCCAATAGTGTTGGGCTTATTGCTTTCTTCTATTGTTGTTGATGTTGTTGTTGTTGTTAAAGTTTATTTATTTATTTTAATAGAGAGAGAGAGAGAGCGGGAGGGGCAGAGAGACAGGGAGAGAGAGTCTCAAGCAGGCTCTGTGCTGTCAGCATGGAGCCCACCATGGGTCTCAAACTCGCGGAACTATGAAATCATGCTGAGCCGAAAGCAAGAGTTGGACACTCAACCGGCTGAGCCACCCAGGCACTCCCTATTGTTGTTTTAATATCATTTTTTTTATTTGGGGGGATTTTAAAGGGTAGACAGTGGTTAAATTCATGCTCAGCCTATGTTTGATCCAATCTCAGGTGATATATTTGGTTTCCATTGTGGATGGTGCTTTGACTGGCTGGTAACCTGGGATGATTGTCAGCTCGTGGTGACAAACAGTTATTTTTTTTTTCAGAGCATACGTAACTCCTTGACATCTGACATTGGTCTCTGTACTAAGAAATCCTAATTTCCCACACTTGATGGTAGTGACAAAGATAAAGATAATTCCAGAGACAGGAGTTGTAGCAATAGCAGGGAAATACGTCTACTACCATTTAAGGGAGAAAATGGATCCATCCTTCCAGCTTTGGATCAGTCTACTCATGGGACATCCCAAGCTGGGTGTTCTGATGCCTTCCCAAGAGGGCAGAGGCAGGGAGATTGGTGAGTAATAACAAGGATTTGAGGCATGATCTACTTCTCCAGCTCTGGAGTTTATGGATTATGTGGGCTTGGGACTGTCATCTATCTAAGTTTCAGTAAATGGACACCACTCTTTCTTTAAAAGAAAATTCTAGAAACTAAATAATGTATTCATGTAAAACACGCAGCACAGTGCTTTATTCGGATCATCCCTTTAACAGGAACCATAGATCCAGAGAGTGTCATTCCTCTCCAAGCACAGCACTTTAAGTCATCTTTACCTCCTCTAAATCTCTCCCCTAATTCTTCCATCCATTTCCCCCCCCACACCATCAACGTGATCATTTATCTGTTACCTCTGGCCCTCAAGAGTCACCCCTCAACTCTGTTTTGGTCTCATAATTTCGTCAGCCTGTGTTGCCCTCAATTTCTGTCTCCTCCTCCGTGAGTGTGAAATCTGAAGGACGGCCGTTAAATACACTGGGCATGATCGTGCAGAGCCCTCTTTTGTCAAAAATAGAAGAGTTGCTCAGTTGTCATGAACAAGTACAAATCCAAGTGACACTCATTTTTTGGCCACTTGGACCACTGAGTCCAGGAGTGGCACGTAAGGGCTCCTCCTAGCGGCCAAGGGTATTCTGCACATGTGCCAGGAGATTCCGAATTCCTCATGAAATGGCGCCACCTGGAGGTTCAAACCTTAGAGTTGTGTTCAAACGTTAGCGTTTAAGAAAATCTCACTGAACAGTTCCCGCGGGTTGACTTGACTGTGTCACTCCTTGCTCTGTGATAAACTTAAATGGTTTAACACACGAATAATTATAACCCACAAAGGAAATGAGTGAAAGAAATAGGATAATAAATAGTTGAAGTGATAATCCATGAGAAAGACCCAAAGTTATGACAGACAGGAAAACTGAAGGCTAGAAAAAAAGTCCTACAGACTTTCACTCTTGCCTATGATGGTATAGCTTGTAGAGACCAACACTTCCTCCAAGAACAAGTAGAAATCTAGATAAAATACAGAAATCAGATGTTTGAAGGTGTTAGTGAGCAGCCAAGGCATCAGAAGTGGCGTTAGGTTTCCGTGGACATCAGGCAAGATCAATGATCACTGCCTCTGCGATATGGGATGTCAAGTTGACTGAAGCTAAATAGCTTAGAGGCCCTAGACCCGTGCCTTCCACCCTGGTGCCGGGGTTCCTTGAACTCACATGTAGGAATCGTCTCCAGAAGTGACCTCAGATTGTGCGTTCCATTATTCCATTCCTCTTTGTCTCTTTTCCCTGGAAAGGAAGAACAGAGATCAGTGTCCCACTTTTTGTGTGTGTTTAATCTCTGGGGAGGATGAGTAGTGAGAGAGATGAACAGTTCTGGTTAGAAAATGTAACTTCTCCATCTCTCTCAGCAGAATTATTGAGTCTCCGACTTGATTCTATTAATTTACCATTGATTTAGCATATAAAGTATACTTACGGAGGGCCACAGGAAAGGGATAAAAATATCAACCTTACTATTCTCACAATGTGCAGATTAGAGAAGCATTAATGTAAATTAAAAGATGTGAATTTGTTAAAATTAGATACATTTTAGTAAAAGACAAGAAATTTTTAAAATTCTGTTTATGTATTTATTTTTGGAGAGAGAGAGAGAGAGAGAAAGCAAGCTGGGGAGGGGTAGAGAGAAAGGAGAGAGAAATCCCAAGTAGGCTCCTTGCCATCTGTGCAGAGCCCAATGTGGGGCTCAAACCAGGGGCTGTGAGATCATGACCTGAGCTGAAACCAAGAGTCAGATGCTTAACAGACTGAGCCACCCAGGCACCCCAAATATATGTGGTTTAAGTCCCGTGGGCTTTATCATGCATGGTGCCAACTGACAATGTGGTGCTCAGACTGGCCAGGCCCCAGGCCGGCTCTCCCTGCCCGTCCTGGAAGCCAGCACTGGTGCCAGTCCCAGGAGAACCATTCTGAGAGTGGGGGTGTGGGCGGGGGCTGAGTGTGCAGATCCTGGCGGGAAAACAAAAATGGCGGCATGTGTCTCCACATGACAGCATCTCTGGATGGCCTTCTCCTGCCTCGTGTCCCAACCCATTCTGATCCTGTGTCTGTATTCTTTGATTCATCCAACAGAATTAATTGAGAACTTTCCTTGGGCCAGCCCCAGGAGGCAGTCCTGAGGAGACAGAGATGAATGAAGCAGACCTGATCTTTGGTTTGATATAACTTATGCTTCCTGGGATCACCTCTCATCTGGGCTCCGATTAAAGCACTTTGCCCCCTATTCATCAAACCCTAATAACTCCACCTGCCCTACAGACCACCATAAACCATGCATACCACATGGCCACACTGCCTACCCCCTTCAGCCCCCCAGATAGTCCACTCTCCTCACTCCCCCCGCACTTGCTATGCCCATGCTTATCCCAGGCACCCACCCAAAATGCCTTCACTCCTCACTGCTGCCACTGATGCTGCTGTTCCAGTGACTCTGCCAATATGGCACACGGAAGTGAGTGGGAGCCTGGATTTCAGAGTGGGCCAGCTGGAGTCAAATCCAGCCCATAGAAGCTGTGTGAACTTGATATGTTACCAAGGTTTTCTGACCCTCAGTTTCCTCACCTCTAAAATAGAGACGATTAAACCAGAACCTCCCTCAGAGGAGCAATTGTGACTATAAGGTGGGTTTTGGGTGGAATTGTGTCCCTTAGAAAGACATGGAATCCTAAGCTCCCAGTACCTCAGAATATGACCTCATTTGGAGATAGGGTCTTTACAGAGGTAATCAATAATGACTGTTTTAGAGGTGATTAGGATGGACCCTAATCCATAGGTCTGGTGTTCTTAGAAAAGGAGACAAAGTTGGACACACACACACACACACACACACACGCAGGGGTGTATTTATGGGAAATGAAAGCGGAAATTGCAGTGGAGACCACCAGAAGCCAGGAAAGAGGCATGAAGCAGATTCCCCCTCAGCATCTCAGAAGAAAGCAGTCCTGCTGTCACCTTGCTTTCAGACTTCTAGCCTCCAGAGTAGGGACACTCTGGTGGGGTCGTCACCTTTCTGGCTGAGCTGGCAGTGGTTGGTGTTTAAAGACCAGAGCAGGGAGGGGCGCCTGGGTGGCTCAGTCAGTTAAGCAGGCGACTTCGGCTCAGGTCATGATCTCACGGTCCGTGAGTTCGAGCCCCGCGTCGGGCTCTGTGCTGGCAGCTCAGAGCCTGGAGCCCGTTTCAGATTCTGTGTCTCCCTCTCTTTCTGACCCTCCCCTGCTCATGCTCTGTCTCTCTCTGTCTCAAAAATAAATAAACGTTAAAAAAAATTAAAAAAAAAAAAAAGACCAGAGCAGGGAGTCTCAGCGTACCTGACACAGCTCACCTGGACTCCCGTTGGGAACCTGGGCATGCCCTGGGCAAGGTGTAGGTTTCAGTGTGGACACAAAGGTGAGGCTGGCCAGTCCTACGCCCTGTGTCCTGTCCCCTTCGACCCACCTGGGTGGGTCAAGGCAGGCTTTGAAGAAGCTACCTGAGTGGAAGCTTGAAGGATGCATTGGACTTTATCAGGTGGCAAGTGTGGGGAGCGGCATGTGTGTGCACAGGGGCTCCGACCTGCACAGTGAATTGGGTGAAAGATCTAGAAGTGGCTCCTTGCCCTGCAAGCAAGGAGTCCGCCATGACAGACAGGGGCAGAGCTGACTTCATCTGCCCAGCTCCCTCTTGCCTCCTGTCTCCCATTACTTATAACTTCACCCCCAGAAGACATTCCCTGCATTTCTGGCCTAGGTCACATGTCCAGCCTTGTTGGTGATACTGGATACCATGTCTTGCAGCCAGGGTGAGTCAAAACTCTGGGTAAGCCACAGCAGCCTGGGGAGACGGCCCGGCATGGCCAGGGCAAGGACTGGACCATCTCCAGTGGCACCAGAAAAGTCTGGGTGCCTTAGGCCAACAAAAGGCAATGGTGGGAATCCACTTGGATCCCTCACGTCTGGACAGATGTTGCAGCAGAGTTGACTTACGGCAGCACTTCGGGGCCAGTCAGTGATTCCTACCTCACTGCACCCACTGTATGACCTTGAGCAAGTGACTGACGTGCTCCATTTCACTTTCCATATGCTTAAGACGAAGATGAAAATAATAGCACCCCCAAATTGGAGAGCAGGTGTGGTTGAAGAACACAGCAAGGTGCCCCCCACACAGTAGGTGCTTTATTATCCACATTCCTGAACTATCCCCCAGGAAGTGGTTAGGTGGGGCTGACTGACAAGCCCCATATCCTTGACCCCCACAAAGGGAGTTGACCGGGTGGGTTATTTCGATGTTGTGTTCTCTGCCTCAGTTGTTCTTCTTGACCTGTTTCAGCAAAACATGAGACAGAGTGGCTCATGAGGACGGCGGCTCTGCTGAGGACGCACTTCCCACGGGAACCCTACAGCTGGGCCTGGGTGGGGACACGGTCCTGCTCCCTCGAGCGCCACCATCTTTATCTGGACCCACTCCACTGCCGCCTTTTCTTGGCTCCTCTCAATAAAAGCACTGCAATTGCTTTCTTGGTGGGCCCCCCCCTGCTGGGGTCTCGGACAGAGGTGGACGCTGTGGAAGGGGGACCCAGGGAGGGCTGGGTGCTGTGGGTGGAAGAGGGTGGCATGCAGACCGAAATAATAAGGGGTATTGGGGTAAGAGGAAGAGGTTTGGGGGCCACACAGGTTGTCCATTGGGGGAATGTGGTGGGCACCTGGATCAAGCCAGGGTTGCCCAAGAGGCTATTAAGTTAGGTCCTTGTAGCCCTGAGGGGATCTCTGGTGAAACCCTGACCAGATGAAGCTACTGTCACTGCCCTGAGCTTGTAATTCCCTGCATCACCTCCAACCTCTTCCCCTTGGCCACGGTGCTTGCTGTCAACCACTTTAGTCCATTGGGACCACAACCATGCAAATAACATCAGGACGGGGTACCCGGGGCGAGAGACAGCCTTCTAAGCTGGTGTCTGTTTCCCCACCATTCATGCAGTGCTGGCTGCACCCTTCCAGCTCCTCTCGAGCCATCTGATTTCGAGAAGCTACAGGAGCCCTCAGAGGTGATCTTACGCTTGCTTCGTTATGTAATCCCAGGGGACATGTGTGACCGGAGACCCTCACAGGGCCCCTGCCTCTGCTGTTCTCCAAATTCTCCAAGTGCAATTCAGAGACGTAAACATGCTCCTCGGGTGCCCCCTGCTGTGATTCCGGGGATGGCATCCCCATCCCTACAGACGTCTGCAGGAACCACAGGGACCCAAAGAAATGTTAAAGCACTCATGGGTCATCGTCTCCTCTTCCTTGACATGTAACCCCAGAGCGGTTCTCCTGAAGTTAATCTCATATGGCCAACTTTCCTATATCATAATAGCAGAGGAATGAGGACTATTTAAAGACAGAAGTAATGTAGGCAGGCAAGCGTGCATGTGTATGTGTATGTGTGCGTGTGTGCGCGTGCACACGTGTGTATGTGTGGGCAAATATTAAAGATCCTTGAATTTAGACACCTAACTTTTTCAGGCTTAATAGACTGCAACCTATGCAAGTGCCAAACGGAGGTATGACTGTAATACAAGTTCCCCATTGCAAGAAAATGAGCTCACTGCCCCTTTGCAGCATGCTAGGCAGATTGCTTTGGTTGAGAACATTCGAAATTATTGAGAAGGCGTGGGGGTCTGGCAGGGGTTGGCCACATAAGCTATTTGCTGCTTATTCAGGGCCAAGGGAGGTTGTATTTCTCAGTGAGGAATATAAAGCCCCTGAGGAACTCAGCCTCTGTGGTTCTGGGCCCCGCTCCCAGCTCTGTAGGTATCCAAGGGAGCCTCACAATTGAGCCCCAAGGGAGCGGCTCAGACAGGACAAGAACTTGAGATCTGGGTAGAGATTGCAAACTTTTGTAATACAGGCTATGGGTAACTTCCCTCCTCATGCCTGCTCTTCCTTCTTTTCTTAACCTTCAGGAAGAATGTTTGCATCGTGGAAGCCCAGAGGAAGCAGAAGCTGCTGGGGATTGTGCCCAAGCCAAGTTTACCGGGCATTCGCCATTGCTCAGCAGACCAAGCTGCAAGGGGGAGCCCCGCGGCTCACGCCTCATTGCGGCACAGGGACTGAGGCCTGTCCCGGTCCCAGCAGCCCAGATGAACCAGAAAGAAGCTGTGCCTTTGCCTACCTGAGGGAGACAGAGAAAACCTCACGGGACAGGCAACTAGCCTGAGCCACCCAGACACCCTGAATAATAGTGACTTTTAAATAGCAAAACAGGAGGTACCTGAGTGGTTCAGTCGGTTAAGCGTCCGAATTTGGCTCTGGTCATGATCTCACAGTCTGTGAGTTCGAGCCTCCACATTGAGCTCTGTGCTGACAGCTCGGAGCCTGGAGCCTGCTTCAGATTCTGTGTCTCCCTCTCTCTCTGCCTCTTCCCCTGCTCACATTCTGTCTCTCTCTCTCTCTCTCTCTCTCTCTCAAAAATAAACATAAAACAAATATTTTTAAATAAAATAACAAAAAGGTTTAATTTTGATTTTCACTTTCATACCAATCTAACTGGTGGACTTTTTCTAATTCATAAGTTTTGTGTCCTGCATAAGCAATCTGTGCCAAACACAGTAAGATTTTGTCCTGTTTTCTTCCTTGAATTGTACATTTAGGCTTATGATCCATCATGAATTAAATCTGACACACAGTGTGAGGAAGGTTTGCAGACTTTTTAACATAGCCAATTGTTCCAAGGCAATTTATTGAAAAAAATCATCCTTCCCACACTGAATGGCCTTTCCACTTTTGTCAAAAACGAAGCGACCATGTGGATGTAGTTCTATTTCTGGACTCTGGATAGTTCCACTCATCTATCCTTACATTAATGCCATGCTATTCTGACTATTGTAACTTTGTAGTGAGTCTTGAAGGCATGTAGATAGCCCCTCCAAATTTGTTTGTAGTTTTCAAAGTTGTTTTGGCTATTGTGGGCCCTTTGCATTTAAATAGACATGTGAAACCACAATTTCATAAAGTTGTACCCCAAACTAAAAATCGTATTTGGACTTTGATTGAATCTATAGATCAAATTGGAGGAAATTGACATCTTAAGAAAATTGCTTCCAATCCGTGAATACTATAATGTAGACCATTTAGGTCTTCATTAACTGCTCTCAGCAATGTTTTGATAGTTGTTACTGTTTTTCACATCACTTATCAAATGTATTCCTGAGATTTTGATAATTTCTGACATTATCATGAATTGGATTAATTTTATTATCTTCAAAAAGACTTTTTTAAGTTTATTTGTTTTGAGAGTATGTGAGCAGGGCAGGGACAAAGAGAGAGACAGAGACAGAGACAGAGAGACAGAGAGACAGAGAGAATCCCAAGCAGGGATTTGACAGGGGCTTGAACCCATGAACCATGAGATCCTGACCTGAGCTGAAGTCGGATGCTCAACTAACTGAGCCATCCAGGTGCCCCTAATTTTGATATCTGATTGTGCAAGGGAAGTATATAGAAATATAATTGATGTTTTGTATTAATTTTGTATCCAGGAAACCATGCTAAACCCACTTATTAATCCAGTAGACACTACCAGATTTTCTACAACTCATCTCTGAACATAATTGTAATCCTTCCTCTCTCCTGCCTTTTAAATTTTTGTTCCTATTGCACTGGTTAAAACCTCCAGTAAAATGTTCAGGAGTAATGACAGTGGACATCTTTGCATTGGACCTGTTAGGAAGACATTCACCATGATGTCTGCTGGAGATTTTTTTGTAGAGGTGGCTTCTCAAACTGAGGAAATTCCCTTTATTTGTTTTAATGTTTATTTTGAGAGAGAGAGAGAGACAGACAGACAGACATCGAGCAAGCAGGGGAGGGACAGAGAGAGAGAGGGGGAGACACAGAATCTGAAGCAGGCTCCAGGCTCTGAGCTGCCAGCACAGAGCCTGATGAGGGGCTCAAACTCACAAACCACTAGATCATGACCTGAACGGAAGTCGGATGCTTAACCAACTGAGCCACCCCATTACCCCAAATTCAACTTTAAATTCTAATTTGCATGTGTTATAATTCATTCACTCATCCATGTTTGGAACTACTTATGTAGGTCGTATTATTGGTCACACTTAGGCTTAATGAGAGAGAGAGAGGTAGAGTTGAAGATGAGACAAAAAAAATTCTAATTTGCTTAGAACTTTTATTGTGAATTAGTGTTGAATTGTCAATGTACTTTCTGCATCCATTAATCACATGGTTTCCTCCTGTATTAATATGAAAATTACATTAGTTGACTTTCGAATGTTAAACCTACATTATATTCTTGGGTAAACCCTATTTGGCTAAGATGTATTATCCTTTTTACATAACTTGTTGGATTTGTTATGAGTTTGCTAAGATTTTGTATTGAGGTTCATGACAGATAATTGTCTAATTGTCCTTTCTTGCAGTGGGTTTGTTTGGTTTGGGGTCAGGGCAATGTTTGTCTCGTAGATGCAGTGGAAAAGTATTCTTTCCTCTTTAATTTCCTGCGAGAGGTTACATAGAATTGGTATTATGTCTTTCTTGAATATGTGGTTGCATTTACCACTAACGTGATCTAGGCCTAGAGTATTCGTGAGATTTAAACTACAAACTCAATTTCTTTCAACAATAAATAGGGCTATTTACGTTTTCTGTTTCTTGTTGAGTGAACTGCAAGAAGTTGGATCTTCCAAGGAATTTGTGTTCATGTCAATTGTCCAATTTATTACCAGAAGTTGCTCATAATAATCTTACTCTTTTCTTAATACCAATAGAATCTATAGTGGCATTACCTCTTTCATTCCTGACACTGGCCATTTGTTTCTTCTTTTTCTCCTTATCAAGCTAGAGATGAATTTTTTGAGGTCCCAAAGAATCAGCTTTTGGTTTAAATTTTCCCTATTATTTTTCTCTCTCCAAAGTCATTGATTCCTGCTCTATTTTGGTCATTTCCCTTCTTCTGCTCGTACTTTTATTTGCTCTTCTTTTTCCAGTTTTTAATGTTTGTTTATTTATTTATTTATTTACTTTATTTTGTGAGAGGAAGACAGAGCAGGAGTGGGGGAGGAGCAGAGCAAGAGAGGGAGACGCAGAATCCGAAGCAGGCTCCAGGTTGAGCCATCAGCACTGAGGCCAACGTAGGGCTCGAACCCATGAACTGCAAGATCATGACCTGAGCCAAAGGTGGACGTTCAACTGACTGAGCCACCCAGGCGCCACTCTAGTTTCTTCAAGTGGAAGCTGAAGCCATTGATTTAACACCTTTTATCAAACACAGGCATATTAGTCTCTAAATTTCCCTCTACGTACTGCTTTAGTTGCAGCACAAGATACAAGGTCAACGCACAAAAATCAACTGTGTTTCTACATACCAGCAATGAACTACTGGAAACCAAAATTAGAAAAACAATAGTATTTACAATAGCTCCAAGAAAATAAATGCTTAGCTATAAATCCAACAAAACCTGTACAGGATGTGTATGCTGAGACGTATGTGAAGAACTTAGCTATAGATTTAAAGCAATCCCCCAAACTTATCTATACATTTAACACAATCCCAATCAAAATCCCAGCAAGGTTTTTGTATAAACAAGCTAGTTCTGAAATTTATATGGAGAGGCAAATTGATAGAAAAGTCAGAATAATTTGAAAAAGAAGACTAAAGTTGGAGGAATCACACTAACAGATTTTTCAGATGGATACAAACTACAGTAACCTTGATGATGTGGTATTGGTAAAAGGAGAGACTCACAGATCAATGGAAGAGAACACAAAGTCCAGACATAGGGGTGCCGGAATGGCTCAGTCTGTTAAGCTTCTGACTCTTGATTTTAGCTCAGGTCATGATCTCATGCTCGTGAGATAGAGCCCCTGCTTAAGAGTCTCTCTCCCACTCCCTCTGCCCTCCCCCACTCACTCACTCTCTCTCAAAGACAACAACAACAAAAAAACAAAGTCCAGATGTAGACCCATACAAATATGGCTGACTGATGGACAAAGTTGCCAAGGAAACCCACTGCAAAAGTTTTTTCAACAAATGGTCCTAGAACAATTGGATATATATCCATATGCCCCCCAAACCAAACAGACGAAAAACAGAAATCTCACACTTTAAAAAAATTAACTCAAGTAGATCACAAACATAAATGTACTTTTTATAAGACTCTAAAAAATTTCACAGAAAATATAAGAGAAAAGCTTTGAGAACCAGGGCTAGACAAAGGTTTCTTAGATGTGACACCAAAGAGTACAATCCATAAAAAAAAAAAAAGAATGATAAATTGGGACTCCACCAAAATTAAATTTTTTTTGCTCTATGAAAAACACCATAAGTGAATGAAAAGAAAAGGTGCGGACCAAGAAAGAAAATACTGCCAAGCACATATTGACAGCAGATTTGCACCCGTAATACATAAAGATGATAAACTCAACGGTAAGAAAACAACCCAACTGACAAATGAACAAAAGCCTTGAACAGACACTTCAACAGAGATATGCAGATGGCAAATAAGCACGTGGAAAAATGTTCACCATCATCAGCCATTAGCAGAATGTGAATGAAAACAACGATGAGGGGCACCTGGGGTGGCTCAGTCCATTGAGCGAGCGACTCTTGATGTTTGGCTCAGGTGGGCTCAAGCCTCCTGCCCCCCCTCCCCTGTCAGGCTCAGCATGGAGTGTGGGGCATGCTTGGGATTCTCTCTCTCCCTCTCCCTCTGCCCATCCCCCACTGTCTCTCTCAAAAAACAAAAACCAAAAAACAAAACCCTTTAAAACCATGATGAGATTTCACTACATATCAGAATGGCTAAAATAAGAAAATACTGCCAACACCAAGTGCTGGTGAAGGTCGCGGCAACTGTAACTACCTTTTGGCTGAACAACTTCCTCTCAAACACAAAAATGCTCAGAAAAAGTAGTATTTTGACAATGTGATTTTAGGTGGAGACACACTCACCAATGAACTCACCACAACAGCTTCCAGGGCATACAGAACAAATTGGGATCGTGCACCATATATGAATGAACTGTCAAAGGTTTCGTTTTTATTTTGAGATTGTGGGGGAGGGGCAGAGAGAGAGGGAATGACAGAGAATCCTAATCAGCGAAAAGCCCCTGCGGGGCTTGAACTCCCAAACCGTGAGATCATGACCTGAGCCGATGTCAGACTTAACTGACAGAGGCACCCAGAACTCCAGATGGTTTTTTTTTTTTTTATGGGTAGACTCCTCTGAACTTCAGTCTATTGTCTGTGTTCACCAGTTCCTCATTTTCAGACATTCTTGAACTTAGGCTTTATTTTGTCCTAAAGCTGGGGTCAGCAAACTTTCTGTAGGGCGTCCTAGTAAATCTTTTCAGCTCTGTGCGCCGTCAGGCTTTGCTTGCAACTACTTACTCTGCCCTCGGCAGAGCAGCCAGAGACGAGGCATTTGCTGCAATTGGGAAGGTTCCAATAAAACTTTATAAAAACACACTGAGGTTTGATTTGGCCCCTGAGGCCACGGTTCGCCAACTTTCGCTCTGGGGGCTGGAGCGGATGATAAGCAACTAGCCACCGCACACTGAGAGCACAGCATGCAGCCATGGGACGGGCCCTGGGCCAGCTTCCACGGACACTAAGCATTTACTTAGCAGCTACATGGTTTTGTCGGAGAAACATTCCAACTGCTTGCAAGCACTGGTCCCAAGGTGGTTTCAGGAGACATCTTTGTAATCAGAGCTCCTGCTTCAGCAGCGTGCACGCGTTCTCAGGTCCTTTGACCGTCCATGCGGCAAGCGTGGAGCCTGCAGGGCCGAGGGACTGTCTTAGGTGGCAGAGCTGTGTCAAGAGCCCAGTCCTCCTGACCTCGACCCCACGTCTTTCCCATTGGGCAAGCTCCCTTTTACAAACAGGGAGCTCCCCCGAAAATCAGAAGTATCTTCGCTTGCCCCATCACGCGAGCAACTCAAGTGTTTCTCAGCGTGGCCCAAAGACGGCATCACAGTCACCCGCTGCGTCAGCCAGAAGCATACTCCAGGGAGAGGAACAGCGCCTTGGTCCCCGGCCCATCGGTGGCCTGAGACACACGGCTGCGGGGCCGGGGGCCAGGGGCATCCTGCCAAGGCCCCCACCTCTACAATACCCACAGCAGGCTTAAAGGAACAGACTTTATTAATCTAGCTCTCAAACACTAGAGGCTAAAATTCAGCTGAATTCTAACAGTCTATTTACAGAGCGCTGTCTGCAGGCCAGGTGGGGCTGGGCAGGTTCTCCCCAACCACCCGCCAGGTGCAGCTTCCAAACAGGCCTGCGCGACTTGCAACCCCCGGCGCACAGAGGACATTTATATACACACAGCCAAACCCCTGGAGACGGAACACCAGGCAGGATGGCCCCAGACCAACAGAGAGGCGGACACACAGACACACGCAGGGGTGGAGACTGCTGGGAACGCCTAGGGGCCTCAGTACTTCTTCAGGCCATAGGCCAGGCTGCTGGGGACCCTGGGGCCCAGCAGGGGTGGCGAGTTCCAGACGGCAGAGCTGGTGCGCTTGTGGTAGCGAGGCTTGCTCTTCTTGAAGATGTCCTCCAAGTCCAGCGGGAGGATGGTTCCAAAGAGCTCAAGCAGGTTTGGGGGGTGGTGGTACTGGTGGATGATGGCCTGGCTTAGCTGAGTGCCTGCAGGGGACACGGAGGGTCAAGTCACTGCCTTTGGGCTCCTCAGGAGCCTCCCCATCCCCTGACCCCTTGTCCCCTTCCCCACCGCAGCCACATCAGCTCCTCTCTCAGAGCCCTCTTCCTCTCCCCTTTTCCCTGAAAAGCCTTTTTTTTTTTTTTTTGATGTTTGTTTATTTTTGAGAGAAAGAGAGAGAGAGAGCACGTATGCAGGGGAAGGACAGAAAGAGACAGGATAGAGGATCCAAAGCAGGCTCAGCGCGGACAGCAGCAAACCTGATGCGAGGCTGAAACTCACAACCCGTGAGACTATGACCTGAGCCCAAGTCGGATGCTTAACCGAGCCGCCCAGGCGCCCTCGTGAAAATGCTCTTATTGCCTGTTCCTACTGCCATGTTCCAGCAGCTTAGCCTGAACACAGGTCCTCAAGTGCTCACCTGGGCCAGGCAACCACAACCCCACAACCACGAGGGAGGCAGCTCCTTTATTTTCCCCATTTCAGAAGGCGGGGCGGGGCGGGGGGGGACTTGCCCAAAGGCACGTAGCTCATGACTGGGGGAGCTGGGGTCTGGAGACCGTCCAGCTCCGAAACTTCATACGCTGCCATCCTTGACTGCTGGGGTTGGCTACTTCTCTCACCGGCTCCCAGGTCCTATGGCACAGGGTGCAGGCTGAGGGGATCCCTGGACCGAGGCACACAGCCCTGGCGACAAGGCCTCAGGAGGACCCTGGAGGTCAGGACGTAGGACAGGTGCCCAGCATTGCTCTGCACCAGGCCTTAGGAACGAGCACCAACTCTCTTCATCCTAAACTCTCTTCATCCTAAATAACCCTTCTCAGCTGGGTCCTAGTAACACCCCCATTTCACAGATGAGAACGCAGGGAGTTTAGGGAAGCTGGTGACGGTCAATCACCACTAGGTGGCTCTGGCCATACTGACCCCTGCCTGCTGCTACCTCCCAAATGCCCTGATGTCAATAGTTAAGGGGACTAAGATTCTGCCTAGCGTGGAGTTCAAGTGAGGTGACACCAAAGTAGCTGTCTTCTGCAGAGTGCTGCTCCCCAATGGGCCTCTGGGCCCTTCCGTCTGGGGAGTGAGTGGGCACCAAGCTGACCCCCAGCTCTGTAAACTCTATGAAGTGCCCACCGTATACGTACTGGCCCCGCTTCCTTGTCACCAGGTCTGTGGTGGCCTGCTCACACACACCCACGCTCCCGTTTAAATGCTGGGGCTTGTAAACTGGGGTCAAATCTTGCTCAAGTGGCCCTGCCTCAGGGCTTTCCTCCCCAGCTGCTGGAACCCCCAGGTCCAGCTCTCAGCGCACTGCCTAAAACCGGTGACTACTCTTGGCGGTATTCCTACTCCAAGCTGCTTACTTGGGTCCAACTCTCATCTGGCCCACTGGGTGAGGCTCCAAGGGGCGGCGTAGAGTCTGAGCTGGAACACCCAGCCCCATGCCTGTCGGCAGCCAGCCACAATTTAACACTTTTGTTGAGAACAGAGGCACCCAATACCGTAGTTCTGGTCCCCAGTTCAACCCACTGGCCACAGAGGGCCCACCCTTCCCTGGGTGCATCCCAAGGCCTAATACAAGCCCAATACAAGCTGCCAGCCCATGACGACAACAGCCTCCTGATACCCACAGCTGCCGACCCACCACCTCCAGGGTCCCAGATGTTGCAAGTGAGGAGCCAGGTCTCCCGGGGAATTCCGGGCCCTGCTTACCTCTGGCCCAGGTGGGGATGGGCTTCCGGGGATGGGCCTCGTCATCGGTGGAATCATCGCTATTCAGATCCATCCCGTAGTTATCCGGGTTGATCTTGGGGGGCGGCCTGTGCCCCTGTGGAGTCATCTGATAGGAGGTACAAGCTGGAGACTGGAGAAGATAAACATGGCTGTCAGCTCCTGTCCCCACACTCCCGAGCTGTCAGCACAGAGCCTGACGTGGGGCTCGAACTCACAAACCGTGAGATCATAACCCATGCCAAAGTCGCTTAAATGACTGAGCCACCAAGGTGCCCCTCTTTTCTCTTAAATGTTTATTTACTTTTAAGAGAGAGAGACAGAGAGAAAGAGAGCACAAGCTGGGGAGGGGCAGAGAGAGAAGAAGACGCACAATCCCAAGGAGGCTCCAGGCTCTGAGCTGTCAGCACAGAGCCCAACTCAGAGCATGAACTCACAAACCGTGCGACTGTAACCCAATCCGAAGTTGGACGCTTAAATGACTAGCCACCCAGGCGCCCCTGTATCTTCCTTTTTCAAGTTAAAGTATGCTGCAAACATTCCTCCAGGTCAGTGTTTCTCCTTCAAACAGCTCCAGGGTACTCCCCTGGGCACCCCATGATTCGTACTTTAACCATCCGTTAGAGATGAACGTTCGGCTCCCTTCCGAGTTCTCAACGTCATAAACTACGTTGCCCTGAAAACTCTCCTGCATACGTTTTGTTAACAAGCGTTAAGCTGGCAGTAGCCTAAATGTTCACCAGTAAGGGCTTGTTAAAGAAATTCTGGTGTAAGTAATTGCCATCAACTGCACGGCCATCAAATATGAGATTTACAAGTGCTGGAACAGAGAGGTCCACAACTCACTAAATGAAAAGGAAAATAGGGAGAAAAAAAATCAAAATGCCAAATGGCATATGTTACAGACTAAATGTTGTGTGGGTACCCCCCACCCCCCCCAAATTCTTCTGTTAAATCCGACCCCGCAATGTGATGGTATTAGGAGGTGGAGCCTTGGGGAGGTGATTAGGTCACAAGGCTGGAGGCCCCATGAGTGAGATTAGTGCCCTTAGAACAGAGACCCCAGAGAGCCCCCTCTACCACAGGGGACACAGGGAGAAGACTGTCACCAAACACCGAATCTGCTGCTGCCTTGACCTTGGACTTCTGGCCTCCAGAACTGCTGTTTAAGCCAGCCAGTCTGTAGCAATGTGTGATGGCAGCCTGAACAGACTAAGACAGTACGTGTAGACAGTGCCCATTTAAAACTGGGCCTGTGTGTGTACGTGCGTGTGTGTAGGTTTATATGGGTAAACATACAGAAAGATCTACACCAGATTAGATTTTTCCTCTAAGGGTACCTTTCCTTTTCTTTACACTCTTTAAAAAAGTTTAGTTTCTTTTTTTTTTTTTTTTTTAACAACAAATTCTACTTTTACAGCAAGGAAATACACCTTTTGAAAAGGGTAAAACCACTTGGGCCAATCGTATCCTTCCTTTCGCATGGTCCTCATCTGTATCTGTGGCTCCAACCAGCAGGGAGTGAATAACCAGAGCTGGAGGGGCCCTCTCCACTTGGCTGCCCAGCCTCACCTGCACGTCCACGGTCACATTCAGGCCTTTGCTGGCCGCCGCGGCCTCCCTGGCTTTCCTCTGCTGCTCCTCCAGCAGCCGCTCCTCAGCCAGGCGTTGCTGCTCTTCCTGGGGCCCCGGGGGCGGCCGGATATTAGAGATGGTGCATGTGTGAGCCCCTCGCCTCCCCCCCCCCCCCCCCCCCCCCCACCCCCCACACGGCTGGGCAGGCAAGGCTGCTCCCGGACCGGGAGCCACCAGGCTGGCCCGGAGCTCGGAGCAGACCCCGCAGGAGCCCCAGGCCCACTCCCCTTTACCTTTTTCTTCTTCTCCTCCAGCTCCCTCTCCAGCCGCAGGGCCTTCTCCTTCTCCTGCAGCTCCCTGAGGACCAAGCAAGAGCCTGTCAGCCCAGGGAGCCGCCTCCTGGCCCAGAGCCCAAAAAGAAAAGGGCCTGTCCTTTTGCAAACCCCCAAGTGGAGGAGGGAGCTGCCTCCTGGCGACGGCTACGTGTGCCCCTTCCACGTGCTCACAGGAAGGCGGGTGTGTGACGGCAGGGTGCCGCCTCGGCCAGCTGGGCAGCGGGCCCCTCACCTCTCGGCCTGGAGCCGCTCCTGCTCCCTCCTGCGTTCGTGCTCCCGCTGCTCCGCCAGCTGCCGCTCGTGCTCCCGCTGCTCCGCCAGCTGCCGCTCCTGCTCCCGCTGCTCCGCCAGCCTCTTGGCCTCGGCCGCCCTGCGCAGCCGCTCCTGCTCCTCCTCCCTCTTCTTCTGCAGCAGCTCCTGGTGCCGCCGCTCTTCCTCATCCTGTGAACGGAGCGCCAGGTCAGGGCCCTTGAGGCCAGCCCTGGGCTGGTGAAGCCAGGGAGGAGGTCTGGGAAGGAGGGAAGAGAGGCCACAGGGCCTGCTCCCTCCCAGAAGCGATGCCTGCCCCCCCTCCCCGAGCCAGGCTCCCCAAGAATCGCCATGAAAAGGCATCTCTTGAAAATTACCTTTTTTTTTTAAGCTCATTTATTTATTTTGAGAGAGACGGAGTCAGCACGGGCAGGGGAGGGGGGTGGACAGACATGGGGACAGAAAGAATCCCAAGCAGGCTCTGCATAGAGCCCGACGCGGGGCTCAAACCCATGAAACCGTGAGATCATGACCTGAGCCGGAATCAAGGGTCGGACGCCCAACCCACTGAACCACCTGGGCGCCCCATGAAAGAAAACTGCTTTATATGCAGCTGCAAAGCCAGTAGTCAAGGGTAGAGACTGGAGCCAGATTTCACCAGCCGGTGTGACACCAGGCAAGTGGCTTCAGCTCTCTGGCCTCAGTTTCCTCATTGATAAAACAGGAATAACAGTAACGACTACACCTCATGAAGTTACCGAGTTCGTACACAGAACATAGAACGGTATCTGACACACAGAAAACACTAAGTAAATTTTGGTTATTAGTATTATAATCCCCTAATGACACATCTGTGTTCCCTATCGTCCTGAGATAGACAACTCCCAGGGAGAGGTAGATCCCTACTCTCACAGGCAAAACATTCAACCCTCACACTGACCCTGTCAGGTAGACGCTAAGGTTCCCCGAGGGAATCAAGGCCCAGAAAGGTCAAGGAACCCGCCCAGGGTCACCCGGCTGGGAAGTGGCAGAGCTGAGACTGAAGGTCTGGCTCTGGAGTCCATCCACTTGACCCTTGAACTGCCACCTGCAGGAGGCAGGTTACGGTCGCCATTCACATCCCCAGGGTATTTGTGGAAACTCCTCAGGACTTAAAGCAACAAGAGCCGCCACAACCAACCCAACAAAGTGGGGCGTGTCTGGCGACCCTCGGGGGGCCTTCTGCGTCCTTGATATGTGAGCCCCTCTGCCCATGAACCTGTTGTAGCCGCCTGAGCCTCCGCGCCTCCTCCTCCTGCTTGCGGCGCGCCTCCACCTCCTCCATCTTCTTGGCTGCTGCCTTCTTCTTGGCTTTCTCTTCCGCCAGCCGCTCCTCCTTAACCTACAGGGCCCATCCACATGTGCCCATTAGAGCACCCTCCTCACTCAGCCCTGCAGCGCGGGGCCCGGAACTGCACCCCCTGCCCCTGCGAGCCGGGCCTGTTCCCACAGCCCGGGGAGGAGGGGGAGAGGGGAAGGGGGGGGACACCCAGAAACCACAGCCACCGAGTGGGACCTGCTTGGGGCCCGCCAGGGTGCAGCCTACCCCGAAACCTGGCCGCCCACAAGCCTGAGGCGCGCACCTTCTCGGTCTTCTCGTCGATCTGAGCAAACTTCTGCTCGATCTGCTTCTTCTTCTCCTCCTTCATCTGCTCCACCCGCTCCCGGGCCTGCAGCACCTTGCGGAGGCGCTCCTCCCGCTTCCTGCGGACACAGGGCGGTCGTACCCGGGGGGCGGGGCCAGGGCCTGGGGGCGGTCGTACCCGGGGGGCGGGGCCAGGGCCTGGGGGCGGGGCCAGGGCCTGGGGGCGGGGCCAGGAGCTGGACCACTTACAGCTTCACCTCCTCCAGACGCCGCCGCTTGTCCTCCTCCACCTTCTGCCTGCGGAGCTGCTCCGCCTCCTCCTTCCTCCGCAGGTTCTCCAGGCGCTGCCGCTCCTTCTCCTGAGGCGGGCGGGGCCGGGGGGGGGGGGGGGGGTGAGCGAGGCCCACAGGCCCCAGCCAGACTGTTACAGAGGCAGAGTCACCCCCAAAACATGCCTTCCTTCCCAACCAGACTGTGGCCTGGGGCTTCGGTCATTCTGGTGGGCAGCCTCCCAAGCACCCTTGACTGAGCCCTGCCAAGTCGCAGCGGCACAAAAATCAGGGTTCGAAATTGGACAGATGCTCTGATTATAACTATATTGAAGTGTACTTGAGAAGAGAAGGAAGATTTGACATCATAGAGGGACAGACAGCTGTAAAAGTTGTGGTTAACATCTATAAAGGGGTGCTGGGTACATGAGCGTTAATTTATTATTTCTATGCGTTGTAACTTTTATACTTCGTGTACACACACTTTTATGTTTCTCAATATATGGAAAAAAATATGGCCAAATGCTAACATAGATTACTATAGGCTGGCGAGATATGTTAAGGATGGTATATTTTCTCAGGGTGCCTGGGTGGCTCAGCCGGGTAAGCCTCCCACTTTGGCTCAGGTCCTGACCTCGCAGTCTATGAGTTCGAGCCCCATATCAGGCTCTGTGCTGACAGCTCAGAGCCTGGAGCTTGCTTTGGATTCTGTGTTTCCCTCTCTGTCTGTCCCTCCCCCGCTCATGGTCTATCTCTCTCAAAAATAAACAAACATTAAAAACAAAAGGATGGTATATTTTCCTTCATTTTCCTAACTTCCTGTGATACAGGCACCTAACGTTTCTAACAGCTTCTTAAAAGTACTCGTTGGTTGTTTAGCAGATCAGTGCTGGAACCCTACCCCTCTGCATGCCCAGAAAGCCCCACGGGCACGGCAGCCAGAGGGCATAGGTGGGGGCTCCAAGCTTTTCTTGGCTAAGGACAAGACTGGTACTTTCGCCCTGATGGCCAGGGCATGAGGTGGGGGCTGGGACCTGGGCCAGAGCCCCCCCCCCATCACCCTCACCTGGCTCCCATCAGACTCTCATCTCTGTGCTCTGCCACCCAGAGCACCCATCTCTGTGCTCTGCTCTGTCCCTCTCCCTGCATTAGTGACTGTCCATTTCTCCTTGGCCTCTGACCTTGACTGCAGATTTCCCACCTAGAAGTCTGGCCCCAAGGGAATACAACCCTAAAGATGGAGAGAAGGGCTCCTCTGGTTGTGAGGAAGACACATCTGCTTCTGCCACTGAAGGTGGCCATAAAACTGGACTACATAGAACAGCTGTGTGAGGCCGATGTGAGCAGGCGGAGGGGAAGACCAGGCTGCGAAGCATCACTGGGCTGGCAGAAATTTACCATTGTTTTCTCCTCTAGCCTAAACTCAATGAAGTCGGAAACCCCAAAGGGATCTGAGGGGTACAGACAGACAGAACTCTGGGAAAGTCCCTTTAAATCTCACTTAAGGAGTGGGAAGGGGGAGTCTCATGCTCAGAGTATGCAAAAACCCCAATTTTTGTTTGTTCTTTTCTTCTTCCTCTCGTGCCCCAGGCCACAAACAACCCTGTGGCAATGGGACAGCAACAGTTACAAGAACTTGCAGAGGCAAAACTCTGGGGGAGGGGGGAGCTTCCTCTCCACACTACGGAGCTGTGATCCCCGAAGGTGATGAATGCTGTTGCTTTTTTCTGTCTCCCTACCAGGTGACCCCAGATGTGGTCGTGGAAACACGCGGTAGAGCAGGGTGACAGAAGCCCCAGCTTCCTGGCTGGAGGATGGAGAGCGGGAGCCCCCGGAGAAGTGAAATGTACTAGATGCGTGGAGAAAATGACACCCTGTGGTTGTTTGTGAGCTCCCAGGCTCAGCCCCAAGCTGCAGATGCATGGATCTGACCATCTAACTATTATACCAAAAACTCTGAGAATTAAACTCACAGACCACCTGCCAGATCCCATCCTGACCACTGACCAGCACACCCAGGGCAGATCCAAGAGTACCACAAAGGCTTTGAAATCGGGACACTGGAACCATGTCCCACAGAAGGAGGGGTGGGACCTGCAGCCTGAACCAAACCAGGTGGGTCGCTGTTAGAGCAAGATACCAACATTCTCTCTCTGGCAACATGCGGCCTCATAACGCAATATGCAAAATGGCCAGGATATAATCCAAAACCACTCAGCACACAAAGAACTAGGAAAATCTCAACTCCCACGTGAAGACGATCAGCAGCCACCAACATCAAGGTGACAGATTGTTAGACATATCTGACAAAGACATCAAAGCCACTATTATAGAAATACTTCAACAGTAATACATTCTTCAGACAATTGGCGAAACAGAAAATCTCACTGCAAGCCACTTCAGCGGTCGCTATCACTACCTGGGAGGCCGTTTTGTGCCTCCTGCTCTGGAAAAGCAGTAGCAGCTGAACTTGCCACCCTACCCTGACACTGAGTGCGTCTACAGTCGGCAGTGAGGGAAGACGGGCGGGCGTCCTTCCCAATAAAGACTTAGCGCCCCCTCCCAGCGCCGTGGGGTCCTGGGAGCTGTTCTGGCAATAAAGGTTACTGGGTGGCAGGAGCTGGAGAGAAAAACAAAAAAACAGAAAATCTCAGCAAGAAGATCTAGAAAAAAGCAAAATGGAAATTTCAGAACTCAAAAGACAATAACGGAAATAAGAAATTCAGTGCATGGGTCCAAGGGCAGAATGGAAAAGACAGACAGATGTCAGTAAACGTACAGATCGATCAATAAAATGTATCTGATCCCAACAGAGAGAAAAAGCTATGGAAGAGAAATGAACAGAGCCCAAAGGACTGTGACGACACAGAACGATCCACCACCGGCGTGGGTGTCATCGTCACCCATGATAGAGGGGAAAGAATGCAACAATGAAACAGAATTTCTTAGAAATAATGGCTGAAAACGCTCCAAGTTTGGCAGAAGGTATAACTTGACTGGTCACCCAACCAGCAGGGGGCCGACTTCCACCCACTGCTCTGCGGTGGGGAAAGCACTTTGCCTTCTCTTTCTGCCCCAAGTGCCCACCAGACTCCTGCTTCCAATTGGGCTCAGCAAAATGTGTCTTACCCCCGATGTTTGGGTGCTAAAATTTCCCAGCACAGGTCAGAGAAATGATCCTGCGCATTGGAAGTTTTGTAGAAGCAAGATTTGTTCATGTCATAGAATCCAAGTTCACCCTCTGCCCCAACCCTCCAAGGTGGGCTGGGTTGACGCTGCTCCCCAGAGGCCACCATCAAGGCCAAGGCGGTGGATGAGAAAACCAAAAGCTTATTTAGTCCCTTCGGCCTCCAGGGGCCTCGATCGAGCAGTCTCTCTACCAATCACTAAAAACCACCTCCTACTGAGTCCTGTGCTAGGTGCTTGATGGACATGACTCTGGTTCACTCGTTTCTATGAACGGACCTCTGATCTCATTCTGTAGCCAAGGAAACTCAGCCAAAAGTTAGGAAACTAGTCCAAGGTCTCAAGGTCCCTGCGATCTACTTAGGCCCCTGTCTCCTAACTAAGAACTGTCCCACTGCCACCAGATGCCCTGTGCAGGGATCTGGGTTCCCCAAAGCAGGAAAACGCAGCTCCCTGGACCTCTTGGTCATCCCCATAAAGCCGGCCAGGCTCCCATCAGTCTGTGTGCGACATGGGAGTTCTCTGTAGGAAGAGCAAGTTCACTGCTGTGGGCCCAGGTGCCTAGCAGGGGCCTAGCACACAAGTAGGTGTGTAAGGCCACATAGCCTGCTTGCTCGCATATTGGAAGGCATGCCAGTGCCTCGTTCACACAGAGGGGACCAGCCTCCTTGCAGCACAGGCAAGTTCAAGGCCTACCTGTCTAGCGGCTGAGAAGCCCCTTGACCCGCCAAGCCCCAGGCCCTCGGCTAGAGGCAGAAGCCCTCCTAATAGGAGGCCCTTCAAAGCACCAGTGGGAACAGAGGAACCCAGGGGCTGCAGCCTTGTAACCTGGGAGACCCCGGGGAGCCAAGACTGCAGGCTGAGCAAATCCCAGCCGTGTGGGGCTCCCTCCTCAGGGCCCGTGGCCTGGCTCAGCTCTGAGGTATCTGAGAAGAGAACAGCTTCTGTGGCCTTCTCTCCAGAGGCTGCTGGTGGTAGTTCCACCGCTACCCCACAGGACCCAGCCTACAACCATGGTCTCCCCCCCGCTGCTCTGCACCTCAAGGCAGTAGCTCAGGTCTGTGACCCAATAAACCTCAGTGGCTCTGGGGACCAGAGACCACCTGTCTGTTCTCTTCGCAGCCCCAGACCCTGAGGGGAAACCCAGGGCCGGGGAGGGAGGTGCTGTGGGGAAATCCAAGCTGTGGCCCCGGTAAACAGCAGCAGGCCGCACCCCCTCTGCCTCCTCTTGCTTCAGGGAGGCTCTGAGATCGAGACTCGGCCTCCTGGGGGCAGAGACAAGGGCAGAGAGGACCGGCCCCGCAGAGGGAGGGCAGCCAGAATGGCTGCGCGCCTCCAGGCAGCCACCCCCTTTACCGGTCCCGTTCCACCTTTGGTGTTAGTGGTTCTACAGGTGCAGGTGGGTTTGCAGGAACAGGGCTACGGCAGGTAAGTGCTAGGGGGAGCTAGGTTACAAGGACAGGAGAAGGCTTTACTTACAACGAAGCTGCACTGTGGAGGAGAGGAGACAAGGAAAAAGCCAGGAGTTAATGCCAGGCTTGGGGACGTCCGGAAAGCAGGCCACCCTCTTGGCTACGCCAGAGTCTGCGTGGGGCCTGTGCCCTCTCATCGGCAGCCCCCCACCCCCTCCCATCTCACCAGCCCTCATCCTCAGCGAGCACAGCGTCCACGGGTGTCCCTCGCCTTAACTACTCAAGCCTCCAGAGGGGGTGTGGGGAGTGTGGGGGGTGTGGGGATGGATGGTCACGGCCATGGCCAGCCACATCATTTCTACTACCAGCTCAGGGCTCAAGACCCAGGAGTCACGCTGAGCCGGCCGAGCCTCTGAGCTGCACTGCAGAGCCCAAGAAGCCAGAACAGTCCTCAAACGTTGAGGCGGCCCAAGGCCGTAGAGGCTGGAGCTGGCCCTTGACCGGTGCCAGGTCCCAGCTGCCTTGGCCCAGATCCACACCACTCCCAGCGGCCTAGGGGACAGACCGGAGCCTTCAGCCATGCTGCCCGGCTCTAGCAAAGCACGGCCAGGGGTCCGGGCTCCCTCACCTTAGGGTCCACGCGCAGGGGAGTGTTGCGCTTAATGAAGGATTTCATGACACTGCTGCGGGGGGCCGAGGTCGGCGTCATGAGCATCTGGTTCCTCTGCACAGTGTGCAGGAAGGTCCGGAGGGGCCGCACCACCTGTAGAGGAGGTAAGGGTGCAGGGTGAGGACTCCTGGGCATGGCGGGGGCCCCAAGGGGGGGGGGGGGCAGAGGCCCACTCACCTTGCTGGCCGGGCAGGGTGGGGAAGGGGTCTTGTTCCTGGGGGGCTGCAGCTCCTCGTCCTCCAGCTGCGGCTCCTCGTCCAGCTCACTCACGGCCTGCTTGTAGCTGCGCTTCCTCCTGCCGCAGCAGGGTGGAAGCAGCGTCACGGGGCCGACCCCGGTACCCTCCCCAGGGCCCTGGCCACACCCCATAAAAGGTCACCCTGTGAACAGAACTGGGCCCAGCTCATAGGGCACCAGACTGAGAGGCGCTGCAGAGGTGGGGCCTTCCTGACCAAGTGACCAGTCCTAGGTCACACGGCCAGGAGGATGCAGAGGGTGGGGCCTAGGATCTGGTCACCCACTCCCAGGCCCGCTTTGTCTCATAGCTGCGAGCCACCTCCAGCACTAGGCCCCGCCCCTGACCACATTCCCACCTCCCCACCCCACCACCGAACAAGGACCTGAGGTTCATCCCCCTCTGGGCCCCTCAGAAGAGTCGCCTATACGCCCCTACCCGGATGCAAACCTGACACTCTGGGGTGGCTCCTTGGGGCCATCTGCTTGGTCAGTCTTGGGCTCTGTGAAGAGAGGAATTTTGGTGAGGCCGCAGGAACAGCTCGGAGGGGTCGGGGGAAAGTGTCCTCCAGCGGCAGCCATGGCGGGGGGAAGGCTCTCTTCCTGGCAGATCCCAGGGTGGCCAGCGGCAGAAGCCATCAGCCTTAGCACCAACCGGCCTTGAGAAATCTGTGGAAGTCCGGAGCCCAGCATACGATCCCCAGCCCGTGGACCCCTCACCCCCATGCCTGGCCTCTGGGATGAGAACAGGAGGACGATCCCACTGAGGTGGCCCCACCGTGTCCCGCCCCACCTCTAACACTGACAGCTAGGGGGCACCTTTCAGGAGCAGAAGCCCGGAAAACTGTAGACTCTAACAGACCTCTCAACAGGCTTCAAAATCCCACCCCTCCAGGCCTATCAGCTGAGGCTGCCATGACAGGAGGAGGGGAGGGCTTCCTGTACAGGGTCCACACATGGGGCATGGGGTCAGTCTGTTTTGCTTCACTGCTCGGGGGAAGCACCAGTTCGCCCCTAGCCGTTTAACCTTGCAGGGACCTTGCAGCTCGCCCGTGGGCTACGGCGCTGGAGCGGCCCTTGTCGCTGACTCCATCCCAAAGCTGGGGAAGCTGTGGACCAAGACCTCACGGCCACAGTGCTCTTCCCACTGAGGAGACGTGAGCCAGATGCTGGGCCACCCCTGGCGGCCTGGGAGTGCCAGAGCCCGTAGCTCTCCTGCTCTCTTCACACCAGGGACCCACGAAGGTGAGAAGTGAGCCAGCGGCAGAGACATCACACGAGGCCAGGTGTTCACACCCCAGCACAGACCTCCTCCCCCTGCCCCCCCGGGGAGGGGTCCAAGTCTGCGACCTGGCGCATTCAGTCACTACCCCAGTTCAAGCGCCCCACCCTCACCTCACCCGACTTCACACACCAACCGGCCTCGGCCACTCACGTGGCACTCGGCGACAGCTCCAACCAAAAGGTGGGCAATGAAACCTGCAGACCCAAAGATCCACGCCCCCCCCGGGTCTCGCTTACCTCTGGCTGGAGAGCCCAGGAAATGGGCCTCCCTCTCCCCCAAAAGAAAGTCAGGTCAAGGCCACCAAGGCCAGCACGACCCTGGGTATCTGCACACGGCAGGAAGACTCACCTTGCCGCCCTTTGGAGGGCGTCTCCTGGCCACCAGCCACAGGCTGCGAGCCAGGTGTGCTAATGGCGATCTTGGTGGCACTGCGGGGCCACAGGGTACTCCTGTCTTGCTTGGGGCCCTGGGGGAAGCGGGGGGTGGGGGGGAGGAACTGAGGCTTTGGGGTCTGCACCTGGGCCTCAGGGGCCCTTGAGCCCTCCCCTCCCTGGCCTGCTCGCCTTACCTCTGGCTCAGCCGCCTGTGCAGGCTCGGCCTCCTCGCTGGGCCGCTTCTGCTCAGGGCTGAAAGCAGAGCAAGAGGTATGTGGGACCCGCCCAGCCAGCCTGAGTCCTCCTCACAGGAGCACCTCCCCACCCGTCAGACGCCCTGGTCTGGGTCACAAACCCACAGCGCCACCCGGGACAAGAGGACAGCAGCCAGAGCCAGGGGCTCCCTGGAGCGTCTGCGGCCTGGGCAGACAAGGGAGGTCAGCTTCTGAATTCGGTGGCACTCCCCCCATCAGGGCTTGGTTCGGCATGTCAGCAGTTTGCCGGCTCCACCCCGACCCCTCGCGCCCCCATGGGTCACTGTCTCTGGTCCCTTGTGAGGCCTGCTCTCCATTCGCGGGAGGGCCAGCAAAGCCAGCATGCCTACCCGGTTTCCCTGTCTCCCCACCTCAAGCTCTGACCCTCTGCCCCAAAGCAGGGGCAGGAGGACCCTAGTTTTAGTGATGGCAAGATGTGGCCTCAAGGAAAAGCGGTGCTAGGGTGTGATTGGGGAGTGGGGAGCAGGGAGCACTGCCGCCCCCTTTCCACCACAATAGGCACGTGGCTCCTCAAGTTCGCAGCAGGCCTCTGGATTGGACTCCCATGGAGCCCACACCCTAGGGTAAGGCTTGGAAGAGTCAAGGCCAGGCCAGAGCTGACGCCTGTGTCGTTTGCTGCCTAGTTAGAATGGGGGGAGGGGTGGCCGCAGGACCAGGCAGTCCCCACAAGGAGGGAACGCTGGGGCACGGGAAATGCTTCCACTCCTGGGACTCACCTAGACAGGAATCCATGTGCCCTGCCCAGCCCTGGAAAGGTTCCCCAGACCCGGGAACTGAACTCACCCAACTTTCTGGGGCACCTCAATATTCAGGAGCCTCTCCAGGTAACTGTGACCTGAGGGGAAAAAAAAGGAATGGATGATGCCTCAGAAACTGGCCAGGTGTCACTGCTAGTGGTGCCGGGAGCCATGTGCTGGTTGGAGCTTGGCCACTCTTCATCTACAGCCAGACCTCTCCTCCCCAGAGACCACCCTTCCCTTCACCGGGTACAGAGACCCTGCCTGCCTGAGCAAATTCCCTCTGCTCCTAGCATCCTCGATAGAGCTGTTGGCTTTATGTCTCCTATTCCCTAGCTGGCAACCTGGGCCCATCTGAGAGCACACCTTGGCTCCTTCACTGGGCCGGGAATACCTTGGGAAGAGAAACCATGTCTGCCTCCAGATCCCCAACATCCAGCATGGGGTCCAACACAAAGCAGCTTATTCATTCAACGATTATTCTTTGAGGGCCTGCTATGTACCAGGCCCTGAGGCCCTGGGGACCCAACAGTGAGAAAGACCAACAGAGCCACTATGTAGCCTACATAACCATCCAATAATCCTGTAAAAGACACGTGGTATGTGTGATGACAGAAAAGAGCAGAAGATTTTGAAAGGCTACGGGGAGCCGAACTGGTCTAGAGGCTGGGACGTGAAGGAAAAGACGGTCACAGACAAAGGGGGAAGAGTTGAGAGAGAGAGAAGGACCTCCAGGCCAATTGTTCCCAAAGGCTATTTTCAGACTCCTGAGAGTCAAGTGCCCAATCAGGGGATCGATGAGGTCTTAACCATTTCCACCCCAACACGAAAACGTAATTTCCCCCTCTGTGCTGTGCTTTGCCTTGAGAGCGCAAAAGCAATGAAGCAGAGTCTGAGCACCAAACAGGTTGTGAAACCAGACTGGACCCCACGCTCGGCACAGAAAAGTCCAAATTCACTTAAGAATGTCCTTGATGAAAGAGTAAAAACTATGAATTTTATTAAATCTAAACTTAAGTACCCTCTGTGTGGTAGAGTGGAAAGTATGTGCGGCACCCTCTGCTATATAGTCCTATCTCTGAACAGCGCTCATGTTTGAATTCCCAGCTCAACTAGCCGTTTTTTTCATGGAACGATTTTTAATTGAAAAGGCAACTGACAAACCATAGTTATTCAATCTTGGATATTTGGTAGACATTTTCTTTAAAAATGAACAAAGTTAGTGGTCACCTAAAAACAACGAATAAGGGGGGGCCTGGGGAGCTCAGTCAGTTAAGCATCCGGCTTCAGCTCAGGTCATGATCTCACGGTTTGGGGGTTTGAGTCCCACAATGGGCTCTCTGCTGACAGCATGGAGCCCACTTCAGACCCTCTGTCTTCCTCTCTCTCTCTCCCTCTCGCACTCACTTTCTCTCTCAAAAATAAACATTTTTAAAAAAGAACCATGAATATCTGCTATCAATAATTAAAAAATGATTTCCCGCCCCAAAATAGAATTTCGAAAACTATGTATACATGGCCAGAAGCTTCGTGGCCTCCCAATACCTACAGACTTTTCTGATGAGATGGGAAAACAAATGTGCTCCTTTTAAAAAATAGATGATGAAGGGTGTCGACATTAGGCAGATGTGCATAACTCAGTGAGATAGCATTTTCCAAACGATCAAGGCATGATGCTACAAAACTGCACGTGGAGAAAAGTTCTATTCAAAGTGCAAGAGGGGTGGCTGGGTGGCTCGGTAGGTTAAGCCTCCGCCTCTTGATTTCCACTCAGGTCGTGATCTCACAGTTTGTGAGTTTAAGCCTCACATCGGGCTCTGCACTCACAGCACGGAGCCTGCTTGGGATTCTCTCTCTCCCCCTCTTTCTGCCCCTCCCCCTGCTTTCTCTCTCTCTCTTCCAAAAATAAATAAGTAAACATGGAAAAACTAAAAAAAAGAAAAGTGCAAGACGGTCCCAGGTGGGACCAGTGATAGTTTCTGATTCCACCCTGCAATGAGCCTTTAAGAAGCTACCACTGGTGGTGTTGAGTATGCACGAATTATCTGGAAAAAAAAAAAAAAAAGAATATGCACAATTATCCAAAAAGACGTTTAAAGTACTCCTTTCTTTTCCAACGACGTATCTGTGTGAGGCCAAGTTTTCTTCATATGCTTTAACCGAAACAACACAACGCAACACAGGGAGTGCAGAATCCGCTGTCTCTTTCAAGCCACACGTTAAAAACATCTGCAAGACGTAGAAGAGTAGCAGCCTCCTCACTACAGTTTTGTTTGGGAAAAGAAGTATTTTTGTCATAATAAAAACAAAACAAAACACACAAAAAAAAGTAGGGACGCCTGGGTGGCTCAGTCAGATAAGCGTCCAACTTTGGCTCAGGTCATGATCTCATGGTCCGTGGGTTTGAGCCCTGCGTCGGGCTCTGGGCTGACAGCTCGGAGCCTGGAGCCTGTTTCGGATTCTGTGTCTCCCTCTCTCTCTGCCCCTCCCCTGCTTGTGCTCTGTCTCTATCTCTCAAAAATAAATAATAAACATTAAAAGTTTTTTAAAAATCTAACGTTGATAGATAATAGGTGTGTTGTTTTTTTATATCAGAGTATTAAATAATACTTTTAATCTTTTTTTTTGAATGTTTATTCATTTTTGAGAGAGAGACACAGACAGACAGACAGACAGTGCGAGCAGGGAAGGGCAGAGAGAGAGGGAGACACAGAATCCGAAGAAGGCTCCAGGCTCCAAGCTGTCAGCACAGAGCCCGATGTGGGGCTCGAACCCACGAACTGTGAGCTCATGACCTGAGCTGAAGTCGGACGCTTAACCGACTGAGCCACCCAGGCGCCCCAATACTCTTAATCTTTAATATCAAAATAATATTACTAGAGAAAATAAAATTAGATAATACTGAAAATTTTTATTAGTATTTTTTTAGGGGCGTCTGGGTGGCTCAGTTGGTTAAGTGTCCAACATCGGCTTAGGTCATGATCTCATGGTTTGTGAGTTTGAACCCCTGTCAGGCTCTGTGCTGACGGCTCAGAGCCTGGAGCCGGCTTAGGATTCTGTGTCTCCCTCTCTCTCTGAGCCTCCCCCACTCACTCTCTGTCTCTCAAAAATAAATTAAAAACACATTAAAAAAATTGTTTTAAATATTTTTTTAAAGTAGGCTCCTCGCTCAGGGCAGAGCCCAACACAAGGCTTGAACTCACGACCTTGAGATCGAGACCTGAGCCGAGATCGAGTGACGGATGCTTAACAAACTGAGCCGCCCGGGCGCCCCTCAGTTTTAATTTCTAATACAGTGAACTATCAGTGTCTAGAACCCTCACAATCAAGAGCTCTTTGGGGTCTTCAACAATTTTTAAGACTGGGAGCAGGTGCTGAGACAGAAGGTTGAGAGCTGGTCTAGGCAGAAGGCCATGAGGCAGGAAGGGGGGCGGGGGGAGTTTGCGAGGTGAGGCTGAGAGGCAGCTGGGGCGAGGCCGGCTGGGGCCCAAGGGTCTAAGGGAAGGAGGGAAGATGAACAAGGGGCTGGAGCAGCAAACCACGAGGCCCAGAGGGAACAGCAGCAGGACCCTGCTTCCGGGGGTCGGGGGAAGCCAGGCCTGAACCGGCGGGAGGGGGCAGTTTGGGTCCAGGCCTACAATCAAGGGAGGTGCCTGCTCCCACTGGCGGGGGGCCAATAGCCAGAAAGGCTCCCCTCACGGCCCACCCCAGCTCCGTGCTGGCCGCTGAGGGAGCAGAGGGATGAAGAGAGGCCCGTGTGACCACACAACTATTCCACTGGAATGTCAAGTGCCATCTGCGTGCCATTCGGGCCTCGGGCCCAGGGTGGGGGCAAGGGAGATGGCGTGAGGCCTGGCAGAGGGCCGGATGGGCGGCTCCCCAATGCAGAGGTGGCCGGGGAACCCCAAAGAGGAGCCCCTCCTGAACAGCAGGACCCTCCAAAAACCCTGAAGCGGCTTCCGTCTAGCCGCTTCCGGGCCCACCTGTCCTCCCACCGCGGCACCATTTCTCCGCCCAGTGGCTCCCACCGGCCAACATGCGCCAGGCCAGGAATGCGGGGGCATCAGCGCCCCTTCCCAGCAGCCCCTCGCCGCAGTGCTCCACACCGACTTCCGGAGGTTCCCCCGCAGCGCCAGGCCTTCCCGGTCTCGCTTCCCCACAACCCCGCTGCAGGCATTTCCTGCTCCTCCAAAATGAACAAGTTGCACTCAAATCCTGACATCGAGGCTGCTCCGGGGGGAACCCAAACTAAGACCCCGCTTCCGAGTTTGCCCGGCCAGCCAAGCCCTCGGAACCTGGGCGTCAGGAAGGCCTCCGGGAAGCCTCTCTCCCCCACGGTTAAACACCCTGCGGCTCGATTCAGTTCAGGGGCAGCCTGGCCACAACCAGACTGAGCTTCGGGAACACAGGCTTCTTGGGGTACCTTTTAAGACTGAGCCTGGGGGCGCCTGGGTGGCGCAGTCGGTTGGGCGTCCGACTTCAGCCAGGTCACGATCTCGCCGTCCGGGAGTTCGAGCCCCGCGTCAGGCTCTGGGCTGACGGCTCAGAGCCTGGAGCCTGTTTCCGATTCTGTGTCTCCCTCTCTCTCTGCCCCTCCCCCGTTCATGCTCTGTCTCTCTCTGTCCCAAAAATAAATAAACGTTGAAAAAAAAAAAAAAATTTAAGACTGAGCCTGTGCCACATCCAAGCATTAAGATGGGCTCTCGACCCATATTCAAGGCAGGTGTTATCACCATTTAACAGATGGGAAAAACAAGGTCCAGAGAAAGGTGTGCCCAAGGTCACGGAGGCTGTGTGTGACTCCAGGGCTTAATCGCCATGTTTTACTGTTTCCCCCCCCCCCCCCCCCGCCCCCGCAGTTTCCCTCTTCCCTCCACCTCAAGGTGGATGAGCCCTGGCCTGGGAGTGAGACAGACTTGTCTAGAGTCTCTCCCCCGCCCTCCTTCCGGAGCTCCAGGCTGACCTGATCCGTCATACTCTCCAAGGATCAGATTCAGGCCTGAGGTAACCACCAAGGCAAGTCAGAAATATCTCAGCCATGTTGAGCATCCAAAAATGGCCCGTGTGCCAGATGCCCGGACTGCATGTCCTCAAGCCCCATGACCCAGAGCAAGCCCTTCCCCAGGTGGGGATGAAATCTGGCGAGGGGAGGTGTCCTTACCCACTGGACCAAGCCCCACTCCAGGGTTCCCCACAAGGCCTCCTCGGCAAGCAGCCGGCCACCCCGGAAAGGATGAATCGTGGGGCTCAAGCCCCGGTTTCCCAATGTTACAAATTCAGTGGCCACTGTAAGCTTCAGCTTCCTCCTCTGTCAAGTGAGGAAATGCTAACAGGCTAGCAGTGTTTCGCAAGGGCCAAATGAGAACCTAGTGTTTTATAAATCTTGGAAGTGCCAGGCAGATGTTGCCTACTGTTCTAATAGCCACTAACTTAAAACCTGGACCTTCTTCTCCAACAGCCCCACTGCCTCACTGTCCTCTGGCTGGACCCTGGAGACAGCCTCCTCCCTGGTCTCCCTGCCTCCTTCTCTCCCTTCCCTTTGGCCGTTTTCCCCACAGTGCCAGGGACCTTTCAACGACCATCAAGGGGCCACATCCTCTGCATCAGTGGGGTCAAGCCCAAGCCCCTTGTACGGCACATGAGCCCAAGAGACCCTATCTCTCGCCATTTCATTCCTCTGGGTCTTCGCACAAGCTGTTCCCTCGGCCAGGGATACCTTTCCCCACAATTTTTCCACCTGCCGAAAGCCCAGCCATCCTTCTTCGAAAGCCTCCCGGCTCAGACCCCACCTCCTCCACACAGCCAGCCCTGACTCTTAGAGCTGCCTATCCTCCTCCGTGGCTCATCGCACCTGCTCCCACCGCAACCACGGTCCCCTGAGCTGGGACCAGAGGATGACAAAAATGGCTCACGTAACAGCTGAGGCCCACACAAAGAATTTTCTGTAACCTGCTCAAGGTCACAGGGCAGGCGAATTGCTGAGCTGGCACTAAATCCAGTTCTCTGTCCCTAAAGGAGCCTGCTGCCATGACAATCTACATCTCTTCCCCGCAATATCCCCAGCACAGCAGTTTGCTATCAGGAGGCCACAAACGCGGCCAATGTCCGTGAGCCTCTGCAGGAAGAAAGCCAGACACGCTGGCCCTGGGTAAAAGGCCTCGGTCTGAGCCTCAGCACGGCCATTAACCACACTGTGGCCAATCTCCCTAGACCTCGGTTTCCTAATTTGTAAAATAAGAGGGTTGGGCCAGATTTGCGCTGTCCAATACGATAGCCACTAGTTTAAATCTAAACTCAGTAAAATGTAATAACTCTAAAAAATTCAGTTCCTCCATCACGCGAGCCACATTTGGGGGCTCAACAGCCACACGCGGCTAGCGGTGGTCTTGAGATAGGGCAGCATAGATATGGCACATTTACCCCATCGCAAAAAGTTCTAGGGACAGCTCCTTGCTAGATGGTTCCCCGGAGCCACTCCAGCTAAGCCAGGCACCAAGGACCATTCACCACACCCCTACCTCCTGTTGGGCCCCCAGACTCACAGATGATACGGGCGGAGGCAGCTGGCTCTTCAGTGGCTTTCTTGCCAATCCTTCTGCTTGACCTGCGGACTGGCTTCTCCTGTTTGGCCACCAGGGAGTACTTCTGGGCCAGCGAGACCTGGCGGCCCGGGGAGGACGGGGCAATCAGGCTGCGCCGCACGGATTGCGGGTCTATGTGGGCGCCCGTGGGCGTGGAGCAGTTATCGGGCAGGATGGGAGCCAGCACCCGCTCCTGCCACGGCGAGGCCGGAGAGCCCGCCAAATCCTGCGGGCCGGGGGAGGCCTGCGCAATCCTGAGCTTGGAGGCGGACCGGCTGGCTCCGCCCCCTCGGCCCTTGGGGTCCTGGGGTGTAGCCATCAGGGAGCTCACGGTGACAGACGCCAGTCTCCCAGTCTCCGGCTTCTGGGGTGTTGATTCCTCATCGGATATCAAGATGCTGTGGGAGGCGGGAGCCGTGGCTACAAGGGACGGAGTCGGGGAAGGAGCCCGGGCCGACTTGAGCCGGCCCAGGTGCAGCTCCGCACTCTGGCGCTCGCTGACGCCGATCTCCACCACAGGCAACAGCGGGCCCTGGGCCAGGCTATTTTCAAGCTCTTTGGCCAGCACTGTGGGAGACTCGGGGGTGGGCGAAGGAGCAGCCAATGCTGCGGTGGCTGCTGCCGCCGCGGCCGCAGCACGGGTCACCCGCCGCAGGACGGAGCCATTCTCCCCGACCACCGTGGCCAGCTTCTCCACCTTGTCCTTGCTGCGGAGGTGCCGGGAGCTCAGCTGGCTGCTCCGGGTCCTTCTGCGGGACAACCTGCTGGAGGCAGCAGAGCAGAGGCTGAGACAACCCAACGGGGCAAGGGGTACCCCCCGAAAATCCAGCAGGGGGCACCAGCTCCCCAGGAGCTTACAGGAAGTAGGAACCGGAGGGCTTGGAGGCAGAATACCAGCCGAGACCCGTGGCAGCTCCTCTCTTAGCCTGAGCCTCCTCACCTATAAACTGGGATATTACCAGACCTCACAGAACTGCTGGGAAGACTAAAGTCATTACAAACTTCCCGCTGATTGAGGTCACACTGCGCCAAGCATCTCATTGGAGGCTCTACTCCACAAGGTGGCCCTGAGAGGCAGGGACCATCCTCCTCACCTTAGAGATGAGGAAACTAAGGCTTAGAGGTAGATAATGAACCCGAGGACATCCAGCTGTGTAGGGGCAGAGCTAGAATGCGTACCCTGGACCCCCTGACCCCAAGACCCAGCCTGTTTCCCCCAGTACACGGCAGCCCACGGCCATTTCCATGGACGTTATCAAGTGCAGCAACAGGCAGAGCCCCTGGTCCATACCTCTGGCTGCTTTGACCCACACGGAAGGATGGATTCTCTTTCTTCTCCCACCTCTGAAAAATCCTTCCCAACTCCAAGGCCCAAACACACATACATGAACATGCACACACACACGCACACACACGCACACACACACACACACACACACACACTCTGGACTCCACGGTCCTGGGTCACACTTTGTTTCCTTGGGGCATTTCACCCCTCAGCACGGCCCACAGGGTACCCACTACTGCTCCCGCCGGCCTCTGCTCCCAGTTAACCCCTGCGGATCTAAGTCTCCTGGTGGGCTCCAAGCCTCCAGACCCAACAGGCCTAGTTGACCCTCCTCCCACCTTTTCCGGATGGGGTCTCTGTTTTCATCCTGAATGTAAGAAACCCGTCTCTTCTTCCGTCGGTTCTTCTGAGAAGGTGTTTTGGGCATCAGCTCGGGCTCCTTGCTGAATTCACTGTTTGGTACGAGGCAAGTGATGTTCATGGCTGCCCAGGAACCGCCAGCCCACTTCCCCAACCCAGCCTGGCCCCAGCCCTTTCCTGGCAGTGACAAGTCAAGCTCGGATGACCAGCACCAAGGTCTCCTAGGCCACGTGGAAGCCCCGTGCCAGGCCTGCAGGGCTTCCTCCCGGAGACACAGAGGGGAGCAAGGCTACCAGGCAAGGGTCCGCAGCGCCACCCCGAGGGCCAGCTCAGCACCTCTCCTTCCCCTTCCCATCACGTGAGGGCGGCCCCCAGCACCAGGCACTCTGGGGGAAAGCCCGGCAGCCTGTCTGTCTTGCAAGTCAGGTGGGGAAGCAGGCTGCTGTGTCCCCACCGCGCCCCCTGCCAGCTCGGCCCTGCCTTTACCTGGTGAACATGCGTTGGGCCTCCTCCTCAATCTCTTCGAGCCACACCAAGTCCTTATTGTCCACATTGCAGATAAACTCCATGAGCTTCTGGTCACACAGCTCCAGCAGGTGAATGGGCCCCGGGGCTGTGGACCCCATGGTGGCTCTGTCTGGTGAAAGCAGACAAGAGGCACAAGGGCTCAGGGCTGGGGGCTGGAACCTGGCACAGGGGAAGGGCCTGCCGGGCCGCAGCGCCCATCGCCGACGACCACAACCACCCAGTACCTGAATCAGAGCCCCTTCCTGCCCACAGCCCCTCCCCTCCACCCAGAGATGCAGAATTCCAAATGCCAACCCACCGGCAGTCAGTTTTGCAAAAAAGAAAATGCTCGTCGCCCACCCACAGCACGCTGCCCCCAGAAGTCCACACTTCCCAGCCAATTCTGGTAGCAACAGTCCTTACAAGTGGCCTTTTCAGGGGCTTAAAGTGACAAGACATGGCCACCTGCTCTCCTGGATCAGGGAGAAGCTGCAGCCGGCACAGGACCCCTCTCTACCTGCCCAAACACAGGCCTGTGGGTTCTCCTCTTACTACCTGTGTGGGGTGGGCAAAGGCCAGACACAGCCACCCTGAGCTACACACAAGCTGACCCCTCGCATCAGGCCAAAGAACATGGGTTCCAACTGCTCCTTCAAGAGGCCAGTGAACACAGGGTTCTGCATTCCAAAGGAGTCGGTAAGAAAGCAGGGGTCTAGAAACACGCTCGTCTCCTAAGAGTCCCCACAACCCTCTCCCTTGAGCTGAAAGGTCTTAGAAATGGATGAGAGAGCAGAGGGAAGTAGATAAGCAATGTCTTATTTTTAAGAGAATACAAAATCTACAAACCCAACATCCTCCTTTCTTTTTTTTTTTTTTTTTTAACGTTTATGTATTCTTGAGAGAGAGACAAGAGGGTGAGCCAGGGAGAGGCAGAGAGAGAGAGGGAGACACAGAATCCGAAGCAGGCTCCAAGGCTCTGAGCTGTCAGCACAGAGCCTGACGATGCTCGGGCTCAATACTCATAGACAGTGAGATCATGACCCAAGCCAAAGTCGGACGCTTAACCAACTGAGCCACCTAGGGGCCCCAAAACCAATGTCCTCTGAAAAAACAAAAACACAGGGGCGCCTGGGTGGCTCAGTTGGCCGGGAGGCCGACTACAGCTCAGGTCATGATCTCGCGGTCTGTGAGTTCGAGCCCCGCATCGGGCTCTGTGCCGACAGCTCAGAGCCTGGAGCCTGCTTTGGATTCTGTGTCTCCCTCTCTCTCTGCCCCTTCCCTGCTTGCTCTCTGTCTCTGTCTCTCTCAAAAATAATAAACATGAAAAATATAAAATAAAAAACAAAAAAACCCCAAACCAGCAACTCATGCATCCTCCTTAAGGCTGTTGTTATAAAATCATCATTGAAGCCCCCACCCCACCCCCAGAGGAAGAAGTATTCATTACAGTCACAGCAGGGGCTCAGTAAATATCCCCACAGGGGAATGGATATGTGTCATCAGCCATAATAACAGATTGCATATCTTATGCCCTGGCAGTGACCCACCACCCTGGCCTACACCCTGAAAATCAAGAACCAGGCTGACAGAGCTCAGCCTCTCACCTAAGATGGAAGCTCCTGGAAGGAGGAGCTAAGTCACTGATCCCTTGCCACCTTATAGAGCTTAATACCAGGTCCTGTGGCAGCTTCACAAGACTTCTGGAGGCCTGATTTCCAGGGCACACTAGCCTTTGTTCCTCAAGCCAACGTCTGCCCTGTATCTGGAAGCTTCTGTCTCCTAATTGCACAGCTTACTCGTCACCTGGATCTCAGCAACTCACCATCCCATCCGTCAATTTCAATTCTGTGCATAGCACTTGGGGGACTGTGTATCTCTTTGCTTACAGCCTGTCTCTGCCCACTAAACATTTGCTCTCTGAGGGCAAACCCTGGTCTGTTTTGCTTGCAACTGAAAGCCCAGAGCCTGGCACAGTGCCTGGCATGAGAGGAATACTTGTTAAATGAAATCAATTCCATCTGTCAACTCTACACCTAGAAATAAACATCCTACAGGTACTTCTCCCAGGCATACACACAAGGACACCAAAAGAGTTCATTCTATACACGTTAGGGCATGCCATACACAGGTTAGATGACAGGGACAGCGCTAATTGGGGCAGGGCCAGTTGGGCAGGGCGGCAGAAGCTTTGGACAGAGACAGCTCTGAAGCCAGCCAATCACGGGCATGGCCTCGCTCCCCCCCCCCCCCCCGCCCCACCCCACCCCGCCGCTCTGTCCCGGAGCTCAGCCCTGGCAAAGTGCGGGACCCCAGCTGGAGGCCAGGAAAGAGAAAAGTGTTTTAAGGAAGCCAAAACCCAGACCAAGGTTCACTAAAGAGCTACAACAAGCAACAACTGCTATCTTTCTTTCCTTTAAGTATTTGTTCAAAACAGCAAAGTTGATGAGAGCTTCTTTTGCAAAGTGCAAAAAAGTGTTTGGGCTTCTTCCATGGGGAAGTTTGTCCTTAGAGACCTCAGCTTGGCTATTTGAAAAGGGTCACTGGGCCACCTGGGTCAGTCTGTTGAGCGACCCACTTCGGCTCAGATCATGGTCTCATGGTTTGTGAGTTTGAGCCCCACATCAGGCTCTGTGCTGTCAGTGCTGAGCCTGCTTCAGATCCTCTGTCTCCCCCCGCCCCTCCCCTGCTCATGTGCACGGGCAGCTCTCTCTCTCAAAAATAAATAAAACATGAACAAATACAATAAAAACGATCACCGTAAGTTAGAAAAGAGGTGACTGAGAAAGGAGGGATCCGCATATCAAGGAGGCTCCTGTAAAGAACGAACAGCAAAAAAATCTCCGGCCAATCTAAGAACCTGTGTGCACAAACCAGGAACACCCAACATCCCACCAAGGGAGAAAGGAGCTCACTTTCCTCCCCAAATACTTCCCTCATACCCTACACCAGACCAGAGGCTCCACCGGCCTCCTTTGCAATGCCTGTTTTTTGAGGTGCAGGAAGTCGGAGACTTAACCGTCTACCACACCTTAGTGACAAATGGTCATGATCATAAACAGCTGTTCCACGGAGTCCTGTCTCCATACTCAGGTGGGGCATCATCCCATTTAACTCTCACTACAACCTCGAGGATACCTATGTGCAAATGAGGAAACTGAGACAAAGAGAAGTTAAGTCGAAGTCACCCAGTATGTCAGGGGCGGGGCCTGGATTTAAACTGTGCTCTTAACCACAAGGGATATCACCTCCTCGATTTCAGTCTCTGAAAGGTAAGGCCTACAGGAAAGGCCACGGCCGCCGGATGGTACTGAACCGCTGACGGTGAACGTCCCTGGGGAGGGACAAAATGAGGGGCAACACTGGCCTCCGGAAATGGTCAATTTAAAACGTTGCTCAGCTCGGGGGGGAAGTGTGGAGCGTGGGTTAACTGTACAGAAATGTCATCGGGCATAATTCCCGGTTGGTGTGCGCTCCCTGCGCGTCCAGGTCAACAAAGGGCTTCCTAGCACAAAACAGGATGCCAGGCACCCGGGAGGTGGGCGCGGGGGATTACGTTTTCGGAACCTCGTGACCTAGGTGGAGGATAAGGGGTCACCTCAGGCCCCAGGACCAAGGCAGGTCACCACTTGGAAGAGGTGACCCGTCCATTCCCAGGCCGCGGGGCAAAGGGCCGGGGGTGTCACGCCCCCAGTCCAGAGTTGGCGGGAGGGTAAAAGCTCGCCAACCACCCCCAGCCCCGCCGGCCGCCCCGCGCGCACTCACTCGACTGCACCGCGTCTCCTAAGTGCTTCTCTGATCCAAGTCCGGCGGCCACCCCAGCAGAGCCTCCCGCGGACCCAGACCCTCGGCTCCGGATCTCCAGGGCTCACCACTTCGGAGAAGCGATGGGGCGCTACAGCGCGGCGAAACCTACGAATTTCAAAACTGAAGACTCGACCAATCCCCAGTAAGTTTGTCTCGACGCTACAAAACTCTAGGCCAATCAGAGAAGAGAAAGCTCCAGCCCGGCCGCCTATTAGCTACTCGGGTTGGCAGTCTGCGGGACTAAGAGGCGGGGAAAGGAAGCGTTGAAACTTTAACCTGCTCAGCTTCCGGGAGCGGCGGCAGGCGGCCGCCAGAGGAAGTCGCCCTGGGTGGGGAATGCGCGCCCAGCGCCTCTCACGCCGGAACTACAAGCCCCAGCATGCCCTGCGAGGCCCCGCCGGGCCGATACCTTAGATCCGTGCGCATCGCCGGAGCTTTCGGCTTTGCAAGTTTCTTACTTTAGCTTTCTCCTCCGTGCTGCACGACATCCTTTTGCCCTCTGCCCTTTTTGAGAATTAAAAAGCAAATGCTTTGTAAATCGCACCGGACTTTGTATTTCTGTAGAGCCGTCTGCCATCTCTTGGATGGGAGCAGACTGGGTCCCATCTATAATGGCCTCAGTGTTTCTTTGGAGCAATGTTCTCAACCCGGGCACTTTTGTCCCACCCTCATTTGGCAATGTATGAATACGCTTTCTTTTTTGGGGGCGGGTGGTAGGGCTACTGGCGTCTGCTGGGTACAGGCTGGCCATGCTGCTAAACACCCTATATTGCATAGGACAGGTCACCCACCCACTCCCCGCAAAAAAAAAAAAAAAAAAAAAAAAAATTGTCCAGTGGCAACATTGCCGCTGTTGTGAAGCTCTGCTTTAATCAGTCAGTCTGAGTCAGGGTTGCCATTACCTGTAAAAGAATGCAGTTAAATCTGGAAGAGGTATTTATATGCCAGTGCTCATTGCAGTATTAGCCGAGATGGAAGCAGCCTAAATGTTTATCAACTGATGAATGAATGGATGAAGAAAATGTGGCATATGCATACAATGGATTATTATTCAGCCCTTAGGAAGAAAAATGCTGTCTTTGGCTACAACATGGATGAACCTTCAGGACACTTTGCCAAGTGAAATGAGCCAGTCACAAAAAGACAAATACTGCATGATTCTGATTGTAAGAGGGGTCTCATGCAGTCAAACTCTTAGACACGGAAAGTAGAGTGGTGGGTGCTAGGGGCTGGGGAGGGGAGGGAAAAGGGGAATTATTCAATAGAGGTAGTTTCCGTTTTGCAAGATTAAAAAAAAAAATTAGAGGAGTCTGCTGCACAATGGGCTTATAGTGATGTTGTAATGAACTTTTAAAAATGGTTGAGATGAGAACGTCTGGATGGCTCACTCAGATAAGCGTCTGACTCTTGATTTCAGCTCAGGTCATGACCTGCATCGGGCTGTGCGCTGATAGTGCAGAGCCTGCTTGGGATTCTCTCTCTGCCCCTCCTCCACTTGTGCTCCGTCTCTCAAAATAAGTAAACTTAAAAAACAATGGTTGAGATGGTACATTTTATATGTTTTGACCAAGATTGAAAAAAAAGAGAGAGAGAGAAGGGTTAAGCTGGGTCATCTTTTTCCAGTTCCTACGTTTCTGTGGCATTACTTTCTTCTGAACCTTCTTCGACCCTTGATGGAATGTATTCCGTTCCAGTCTAGCTCCATTGTCTCCTTTCACAGGGGAATGATAATTACCCCCCACTCCCGGATACTTTGTTGGCTCCCATGTTTCTCTTTAGCCTCCTTCAGAGATGTCCTGCTGCCAGTGTCAAGCCCCAAATCCTGTTAAAGCAAACTGAGAGGTGTGAACATGGAAGGAAAGTGTGTGAACGGGGGAGTGAAGCCTTGTTCTGCTCTGCCCAGCCCCAGAGGCCTGTGTCTACCCTGGAACCGTGCCCGGTGGAGTTAAACCGAGGGAAGAACACCCAGGATAGTAACAGCTAAACCTTACCTCCCAGCTACCGTTTCCTGAGCGCCCACTCTGTGACAGTATTTGTTCCTGGCACTTTTCTAGGCATTAGCTCCTCCCAACAAGCTGTAGAATTTTCTATTTTAACTGATGAAACAAGAGGATAAGTAACCTGTGGAGATACCATAGCAAAAGAACTGGAATCACGGGGCACCTGGGTGGCTCAGTTGGTTAAGTGTCCGAATTGGGCTCAGGTCATGATCTCACGGTTGGTGAGTTCGAGCCCCGCATCTGCCTCTATGCTGACAGCTAGCTCAGATGCTGGAGCCTGTCTTCAAATTCTGTGTCTCCCTCTCTCTTTGTCTCCCTTCTCTCTCTCTCTCTCTCTCTCTCAAAAATAAATAAAACATTAAAAATAAAAAAAAAAACTGGAATCAAACCTTGTGTCTCTCTGGAAAAGTTTGCCTCCTCTGTAGGAAGACTTATTTAAGGACAGATGTGAGAAAAGAGATTTATTTAAAAGCCTTCAAATCACAGAAAGGCTACCCTGCAAAAAATGAATTAGTTAGACTTACTCGTGGGCTTTACCTGAATTGTTATCCCATATCTCCAATACTGCACGTCTAAAATAATAACTTTGGGGGCGGCTGGCTGGCTCAGTTAGAGGAGCACGTGACTCTTGATCTCAAGATCCGGAGTTCAAGCCTCACGTTGAATGTAGTACAGATTACTTAAATAAATGAACTTAAAAAATAAAATAAAATAAAATAAAATAAAAAAATAAAAACCTTCCCCTACAAAATCAGCTGCCCCTCTTATTTCAATTTAATAATTTTTTTGCCTGTCTGCTGTGTTCCAGGCACTGTGCGGAGGACCCAGCAGTGAGCCTAGCAGCTATAACCCTGCTCTCGTGGAGTTTACAGTATGATGGACAATATTTATATCATTAGAATGTTGGGATATTAGAGATGAATTTGACAGTGAAATAAAGAAGAAGTCATAGATTAGACTATAATCTCTACTATAGGTAGAGATTAGCATGAAGATGCCTGTGATGGAATGTTCTGGAAAGCAATGAGGAAGCCTCCACCCTGATGAGCACTGCGGCCCTCCACTGCCAGATTCTTTGGAGACAAAGGTGGGGCCTGAAATGTGGATTCTCTGTGAGATTAGGAAGCCCTCTTAACATCTGCCCCGCAGGGGAAACTGATAGTTCCAGGTCTCTAGGCCAGAGAGACAAAGTCTTTGAATAGTTTTATTCTAGCATCCACTAAGACCATTTTAAAACCTAGGTACACATTTTTTTAAATTGACCTTAAGATTATTTTCACCATTAAAATGGTTGTAAAGGATATAATTTTCTAAAACTCACGCATCACCCTTTCAAATGTATCTAAGGACATCAAAATGCCATAGCAATTTAATATCCACTATGATCCATTTTTTTGGTATATCTTTGTTTCTGTATTGAGGTATAATTGAGAAATAAAACATATATATTCGAGGTGTACAACATGATATTTGATATATTTACACGTTGTGAAGTAATCACAGCCGAGCTAATTAACATATGCCTCACCCCACATGGTTATTTTCTTTTTCTTCCTTTCTTTCTTTCTTTCTTTCTTTCTTTCTTTCTTTCTTTCTTTTCTTTTCTTTCTTTCTTTCTTTTCTTTCTTTCTTTCTTTCTTTCTTTCTTTCTTTCTTTCTTTCTTTCTCTCTTTCTTTCTTCCTTTCTTTCTTTCTTTCTTTCTTTCTTTCTTTCTTTTTCTTTCGTGGTGAGGACACTTAAGATCTACTCTCTTAGGAGGCACCTGGGTGGCTTAGTCAGTTGGCTCTGGTCACAATCTCCCAGTTTGTGAGTCTGAGCCTCACATCAGGCTCCCTGCTGTCAGCACAGAGCCTGCTTCAGATCCTCTGTCCCGTGCTCTCTGCCCCTCCCCCACTTGCACTCTCCCAAAAATAAATAAATATTAAAAAAAAAAAAAGATCTACCTTCTTAGCAAATTCCAAGTGCACAATATAGTAGAATTGCTAACTATGTTCCCATAACCATACATTAGCTCTCCAGAACTTAATCACTTTGCGTAACTGAAACTTTGTGCTCCTTGAACAACATCTCACCCTTTCCCCCTCCACAGCCCCAAGGAACCACCAATCCACTCTCTACTTCTATGAGTTTGCCTACTTTAGATTCCACATATAAGTGAGGTCATGCAGTGTGTGTCTTTCTGTGTCTTTCTTATTTCATTTAGTGCAGCGTCCTTCGGGTTCATCCAGGTTGTTAGAAATGCCTGGATAGCTTTCTTTTATAAAGCTAAATAATATTCCATTCTCTCTATATACCCCATTTTCTTTTTTTTTTAATATTGTTTTTGTTTTTGTTTTTTTTAATTTATGCTCTATGCCCAATGTGGGGCTTGAACTCACAACCCCAGGATCAAGAGTCACATGCATATGGACTGAGCCATCCAGGTGCTCCTATATATGCTACATTTTTTTTTCCTTTTTTTTTTTAACGTTTATTTATTATTGAGAGGCAGAGCATGAACAGGGGAGGGGCAGAGAGAGGAGGAGACACAGAATCCAAAGTGGGCTCCAGGCTCTGAGTTGTTAGCACAGAGCCCGACGTGGGGCTTGAGCCCACAAACCTTGAGATCATGACCTGAGCTGAAGTCGGACGCTCAACCGACTGAGGCACCCAGGCGCCCCATATGCCACATTGTCTCATCCATTCAACCATTAACAGACATTGGGTTGTTTCCATATCTTTGTTATTACGAATAAGGCTACAGTGGACATGGGAGTGCGGATACCTCTGGAATAATAACTTCATTTCCTTTGGATATAGACCCACAAGCAGGATTGCTGGATCACAAGGTAGACCTATTTTTTTTAAGTTTTTAAATTTATTTTGAGAGAGAGAGAAAGAGCATGAGCAGAGGAGGGACAGAGAGAGGGGGAGAGAGAGAGAAACTGCTCTTGGTGCAGAGCCTGTTTGGGGGCTTGGTCCCTCGAACCATGAGATCATGATCTGAGCTGAAACTGAGAGTTGGATGCCTAACCGACTGAGCCACCCAGGCACCCCAAGGTAGACCTATTTTTAGTTTTTTGAAGAACCATGCTGTTTTCCACAGTGACTGCACCAATTTACATTCCCACCAACAGCACACCAGGGTTCCCTTTTTTCCATATCCTTGCCAACACTTGTTACCTTTTGTGTTTCTTGTAATAGTCATTCTAACAGGTGTGCAGTGGTATGTCACGAATTGGATATATGTTTCCCTGATCGTGATGTAGAGTATCTTTCCATATGTTTGGTGGCTGTTTGTAGATCTTGGGAGAAACGTCCATTCAAGTCCTTTGCCTATTTTTCAAAGGTTTTTTTTTTTTTTTTTTTTTGATGTTTACTTTTGAGAGAGGCAGACAGAGTGGAAGAGGGAGACACAGAATCCAAAGCAGGCTTCAGGCTCTGAGCTGTCAGCACAGAGCCCAATGAGGCGCTCGAACCCACGAGATGTGAGATCATGACCTGAGCCGGAGTTGGACGCTTAACCTACTGAGCCACCCAGGTGCCCCATGTCTCTCTCACAGTAAATAAACAAGCTTTAAAAAGGAAAGAAGAAAAGAAAGAAAGAAAGAAAGAAAGAAAGAAAGAAAGAAAGAAAGAAGGGAGGGAGGGAGGGAGGGAGGGAGGGAAGGAAGGAAGGAAGGAAGGAAGGAAGGAAGGAAGAAAGAAAGAAAGAAAGAAAGAGAAAGAAAAGTACATACAGGACAAATCTAGGAGAATATAAAATGGACTTTCTTAAAAGTCTCAGAAAGTCTTGTTTTTCTTTTTACACCCTTCATGTGGGTGGTGTTTCTTAATGTGAAGACAGCTGGGCTATATGCAGCCTCTTCCCTACACTGAAAGTCTCTGGGGGTAGAAGCTGTAGGCAAAGATACAACTTGAGCTCTGAATGCCTGCCAAAATCACAACTTTGTCTGCTGCAAGGAGCATCCTGAGCGAGATGCAAGCCCATGCAAGATGGCAACATTGGAACTGTGTCCACCTCGGCCTGGGCTTGGTTTAACTGTGCTGTCTGGCTACAGGATCTCGGACTTTCAGGACCAGAAATAATAATTGGGTAACGTGTAACCACAGTCTCAGGAATGGGGGCTACACAGCCAGCCCCTTCTTTAAGTTAGGGAGTCCTTCCTACAGCCTATAGACTTGGAGTGTCCCATCAACGTCACAGGCAAGAATCCAGCCGGGGTCCCTATCGTATTATTATTGCCATTTTAAAAGAATAATCTGTGCATCAATTAGTGCAAGAACTTGAAAGGTTTAAGAGAAATCAGCCGATTTCGGTAGCCGATCCTGATTTAAAACGTACACTTGATGAATTAATGTAGATTTGTATTTCTAAGCTGGAATCCTCCAAAATGCATATAGCAGAACTAGATTATCTAAGAGAATTTAAGATTCACCATCAACCAAGATGGCCTTAAATATTCCTCTTCAGCTTGAATCAACTTGAGGCTTCTTCCTGACTTTAGATCCCCATCTCCCTTTTCACAGAACACTTTCTTTTTTTTCTTTTTTTTCTTTTTAATTTTTTTTTTAATTTTTTTTTTCAACGTTTATTTATTTTTGGGACAGAGAGAGACAGAGCATGAACGGGGGAGGGGCAGAGAGAGAGGGAGACACAGAATCGGAAACAGGCTCCAGGCTCTGAGCCATCAGCCCAGAGCCTGACGCGGGGCTCAAACTCCTGGACTGCGAGATCGTGACCTGGCTGAAGTCGGACACTTAACCGACTGCGCCACCCAGGCGCCCCCACAGAACACTTTCTTTAGACAGCTTGGAAGGGTAAATTGTTTCTTTGCCCCTTTGAAGTGGATGGAAATCTCTTTAAAAAGGCTTTTGCCAGGTTTACAACCTAGGAATGTCTTTCTCAAGGACCTAGGAGGCATTCCTTTGAAATATAACCATCATGAAAGAAAGCGCTCCCCTTTCCCAGTCTCTGGAAGGGGACAGATGTCTAACTTCAGTGGGTCTCAGCAAATACAGATGGCCTAACCACGGAGAAAGACCTTCGCAAACTCAGGAGTAACTCAATGTGCCACACATGACCCATGGATCAACCACCCTGCTAATGTCCTTGGGTCCTTTTCCACCAGCTCACCCCAGCACTTACACACCCTCCCGACTTGTGTTTAATTGTATGATAGCCTCTCTCTTTTTTCAGTAGCCTTAAATAAAGTCTTCCTTGCCTGTTTAGCCTCGTGCAAATTTCACTTCGACTCCCTATTTATAAATTACATGCATTGTACGTGGAAGAATACACATTGGTTTGAATCACATAAAATCACTACTATTCAACTGTGTTTTGCCCTGCGAAAAAGGCAGTTCCATATGGTTCAACCGAATGCCTGGGATGGTTTCTTCAAGCAGACTATCAAAGTTCTTTAAAAAACTAAAATGAATAGAAATGTAAATGCAACTGAAAATATTAGAACGAGTATAGCCGAGGTTGTAAATGAGATCTTAAAAGGAATTATTAAAATTTGCTAGGGGCGCCTGGGTGGCGCAGTCGGTTAAGCGTCCGACTTCAGCCAGGTCACGATCTCTCGGTCCGGGAGTTCGAGCCCCGCGTCGGGCTCTGGGCTGATGGCTCAGAGCCTGGAGCCTGTTTCCGATTCTGTGTCTCCCTCTCTCTCTGCCCCTCCCCCGTTCATGCTCTGTCTCTCTCTGTCCCAAAAATAAATAAAAACGTTGAGAAAAAAAAAATTTAAAAAAAAATTTGCTAGCTAAAAAAACTATATTTTTTCAAAAACTTTTTAATGTTTATTTATTTTTGAAGGAGAGAGAGAGAGACAGAGGTGAGTGGGGGAAGGGTAGAGAGAACCCAAAGGAGCTGCAGGCCGTGAGCTGTCAGCACAGAGCCTGATGCAGGTCTCGAACCTGCGAACTGAACTGTGAGATCATGACCCGAGCTGAAGTCAGAGCTTAATGGACTGAGCCACCCAGGCACCCCTAAAAAAAAATATTTAAAAAAAAGGGGCACCTGTCAGGCTCAGTCAGTAGAGCATGAAACTCTTCACTCGGGGTTGTGAGTTTGAGCCCCACATTGGGTGTAGAGATTACTTAAAAATAAATAAATTGGGGTGCCTGGGTGGCTCAGTCAGTTAAGCGTCAGCTCTCTTGATTTCGGCTCAGGTCATGATCCCAGGGTTATATGATCAAGCCCATGTTGGGCTCCGTGCTGAGCATGGAGCCTGCTTGAGATTTTCTCTCTCTCTCTCTCTCTCTCTCTCTCTCTCTCTCTCTCTCTCTCAAATATAATAAAATAAAACAGAGGCAAACTTAAAAATATTTGTAAAATACCTAAAATTTGCTAGCTTTATACGTGTAAAATGAACTTCAAAACTTTAAGAAGAATGAAGGTTTTAACATCGAACTTGAATAAACCAAATATTTTTTTAAAAAACACAGTCACTCTTGGGGTGTCTGGGTGGCTCAGTCGGTTAAGCGTCCGACTTCAGCTCAGGTCATGATCTCACCGTCCGTGAGCTCGAGCCCCTGTGCTGACAGCTCAGAGCCAGGAGCCTGCTTCGGATTCTGTGTCCCCCTCTCTGCCCCTCCCTCGCTCACACCTTGTCTCCCCCTCTGTTTCTCAAAAAAAAGAGGTGCCTTATATTTGGCGGTCCCGTTCTACTCTTGTTTAAGATGGGAAGGCAAATTCTGCCCTGTTCCTCCCTCATGGCTGGTAGAGGAAGTCCTCTGGGCTGTGTGTTTTATCTGGGGAGCCTCTGCATTGAGGTCTCAGATGCTCGCTCTTTTTTGTTGCTGCCCTAAGATGATGATGGCTGGCGGACTCACTCGTTCTAAAAACAATGTGCAGAAGGAAGATTCATAGAAGAGTGCCTGCTGATTCCCTTGCAGTGAAGAATAAACCCCATCAGACTAAAATCCTTGTGTGTTATCTGTGCAGTCGCCCGAATAAGCGAGGCGCAGAGTGAAATACCTGGACACTCTTTCCGGAAGGATTTAGGATGAGGAACCACGGTCTTGAGCAGCCAGAATTAGCCTGGAGGTAGTCAGATGTGTTCTTTCTCTGAAGCACCGCGGAAGCCATGCGTAATCTGATGGCTGTCCTGCTAAAGGAATCAGCATGGGAGGTGGATGAGTGACTAATGGCATTCAGCTCCCGGTTTGTTACAGGGAGAGACTGGTTGATGGGCCTGGGAATGCGTGAGGTCCCGGGGCGCCTGGCCGGCTCAGTCGGTAGAGTGTCTGACTCTTGATCTGGGGCTCGTGAGTTCGAACCCCATGTTGGGTGTAGAGATTACTTAAAAATAAAGCCTTAAAAAAAGGGGGTGGGTGGGGGGAAATGCATGAGGTCTGTCATACTCCCTGCATCCAACTCCACTTAAGAGAAAACCTTTCCTGTGGAACAGGAAATACAGTCTTTGAAATTCGGTGACTATCGCTCATCGTCCCCTGCACAGCCCTGGGATAGGAGTTGCCAGCCTTTGCTGCCCTGACTTTCCATCTGCTGTGCATGTGTGACTTTGCGTACCTGCTCCGACAAGTATGTTTCCCTCACTTCAAGATCCATCAGGAGCACCTCTCCGTAACTCTAACTAGTGAAGGTCTCTGGTGCATTAATTCTTTGCTGCACCCCAACCTTCTTCTCTTTTACAGAGTATCTTGTCTGGCTCCAAGCTGCCTTACCTTCACTGTGCCCTGAGGGTACGGCCCTGGCTTCCGCCCCTGGCTGAAGGAGATATTCTATAAGGAATTCCGACTCACAGTGAGTCGTTGGACCACATTCCTTCCGTCTACTGATTCTGAAATGCAGAGTTCATGGATCCTTTTCACATTTTGGAATGTCGCAGTAAATGGCTACTCAGGAGAAAAAAGGCCCGTCATTTTGGTTCTGCCAATTCAAAGTGTATTTGACCGCTGGAAGGTGTTTCGCAGAGAAAGTTTTGTGAAACCCGTGTGAATTAGTTTGCTGGGGCTGCCGGGACAAAGTCCCACAAACTGAGTGGCTGAAGTGACAGCAATGTGTTGTCTCACCTTTCTGGAAGCCAGAGTCCAAGATCCAGAGCTGGTCCCTCCCGAGAGGGCTGTGAAGGAGAATCTGTTTCGTCCCGCTCTCCCAGCTGCTGGAGACCTGCTGGCAAGCTTTGGCATGCCCTAATCTCTGCCTTCACGTTCCATGACGTTCTCTCTGTGTGCCTGCCTTATGAGGTCACACGGCCGTGGCTGAGACATCCTCCCACAGCCAAAGTCCCAGGGGGAGGCAAACTGACATGGGGCGATACCTTTCCCTGCCACCTGCAACGGCGGTTCCCAGCACCCAAGAGGTCTACGGGCATGAAGCTGCCATGTGATTTAATGGGACCACAAGCTCTGGACCCCGCTGTGTGACCCTCCCCTCCCCCCCGCCCACCCAACCCCCCCCCCCCCCGCCCCCGCTGGCTGCCATCTGCAAAGTGAAGGAAGTGAAAAACAGGCAGCTTCTCAAGGTTCCCCCAGCTTGTAAGACCAATTCTGGGAGCACCTGGGGAATCAAGTTAGAATCTCTGAATTTAGAGACAAGGTCCCTGCTGCATGCCCACTAGGAGGCAGTAACCCTCTGTGTTTTGATCCCGGCCGTTGAACGGATGCCTCACCTTACTTGGTGTCAGTTAATGAAAAAGCAAAAAGAAAAAAGGAGTGGGATGAGGAATCTTTTTTTAGTTTTCCCCTCAACAAGCTACTCTAGACTAACAACTTCTAAGTCACGGCCATGTCAAGCAATAAGGAAAACGGAGTGTTTTGTTGCTTTCTGCATCCTCTGAATTTCCCCCGAATTGACCCCTTGCCCATAAGGGGCCATCTCTTTTCCCTAATGTGTTGAACTTGGAGATGGCTGATTCGTTAAGTCACAGAATTTCGGACCTGAAAAAGAAGGACTCTTTGCAGCCGAGGAAACAGACCCGAGCAGTGAGTGGCGAGTTCAAGGTCACATGGCAAGGGAGTGGCAGGGCTGCTGTATATTGAGACGCTAGCCTAACAGTTGGTTATCTGACCGGTGATCTCCACTCCCCTTGGCGGTTCTAAATAAGCATGAAATTTGGCTTGGTAGGTTGACTTTTTTTTTTTAATAGACTTTATTCTTTTAGAGTATTTTTAGATATGCAGCAAAATTTGCGTCGAAGGTAGAGAGGTTTCCGGTATACCCCCTCGCCCCACACATACGTCACCTCCCATTGTCAGCATTCCCCAACAGTGCAATCACTTGTTATAACTGCTGACACGTCATTATCACCCGGAGTCTGTGGCTTATATTAGGGTTCACTCTTGGTGTTTTACAGTCTATGGATTTAAACACATTCCTCTTCCAGATTGTCACACAGAATGTAGCCCTTTCGGATGGCCTGGTAATATTCCTGCCTTGATAGCTCCGTTCTTTTTAGTGCTGAATGGTATTCCATCGTCTGGATGTATTACAGTTTATTTATGTATTCCCCTGCTGAAGGACATCTCAGTTGCTTCTTGTAGGTTGGCTTTGTGAATGTGCAGAGATGTGTTATTCAAAACCTTCCTCATCAGAATGAGATTCGGTTCGGTCTCCTTAAATCCGTGATCCCAAATTAAAGCTCTGGTGAAGTCCATTAAAACAGTGGTTCTCGGGGCGCCTGGGTGGCGTAGTCGGTTAAGCCTCCGACTTCAGCCAGGTCACGATCTCGCGGTCCGTGAGTTCGAGCCCCGCGTCGGGCTCTGGGCTGATGGCTCGGAGCCTGGAGCCTGTTTCCGATTCTGTGTCTCCCTCTCTCTCTGCCCCTCCCCCGTTCATGCTCTGTCTCTCTCTGTCCCAAAAATAAATAAACGTTGAAAACAGTGGTTCTCTGGACTTACAGAGCAGTAACATTAACATAAACGTTTGGTCATCTACATCGGGTTAAGTTTTAAAAGGTTTTTATTTATTTATTTTATTATTTTATAGTTTTTTTAGAGTTTATTTATTTTTGAGAGAGAGCATGAGGTGGAGGGGGGAGAGGAGAGGGAGAGAAGGAATCTTAAGCAGGCCCCACTCCCGGGCGCTCAGTCTCACGACCCTGAAATCATGAAATTAAGAGTCAGACACTTGGGGCTCCTGGGTGGCTCAGATCCGACTTTGGCTCAGGTCATGATCTTCCGGTTTGTAAGTTCCAGCCCTGCGTCGGGCTCTGTGCTGATAGCTGGGAGCCTGGAGTCTGCTTTGGACTCTGTCTCCCTCTCTCTCTGCCCCTCCCCTGCTTGTGCTCTGTCTCTCTCTGTCTCTCAAAAATGAATAAATGTAAAAAAGTTTAAAAAAAAAAAAAGAGTCACTTAATCTACTGAGCCACCCAGGCAGCCCTTACATCAGGTTAATTTTCTTAAGACGCAAGTTTTCATTTTAAACTCTCACTGGGATCCTACTATTATAAAAGAAAAGACATTTTAACCAAAAAAGTAGAGGGTGCACAATGTCCGAATACATCACCGTGAGATAAATAAATTCCTGTGTGAAAAACTCTAGCATTGTTCTTATCTTTCTCATTTTGCAGAAATCAGTAAAATCCTTGTCTCCCACTGAACCCGGCCTACAGACCAGCCTAGGGAACCACTGCCTTAAGGAACTGGCCAGTGTTACACAAGTTCCTCTACAAAAGAGCTCTTCTGCCTATGAATGGCTCCCTTCAAGAGAGGAAGGAGGCTGACTACATTTCCTAGCGGGGAAGAGAAAACAGTGAGGGTGGGAAAGTATGTCTTTTATTTTTAAAAATTTTTTAAAAGCCCCAACTTTCTTTCTTTCTTTCTTTCTTTCTTTCTTTCTTTCTTTCTTTCTTTCTTTCTTTCTTTCTTTCTTTTCTTTTTCTTTTCCTTCTTTCTTTCTCTTTCTTTCTTTCTTTTCTTTCTTCTTTCTTTCTTTCTTTCTTTCTTTCTTTCTTTTCTTTCTTTTTTCTTTCTTTCTTTCTTCCTTTCTTTCTTTTTTCTTCCTTTTCTTCCTTTCTTCCTTTTCTCCCCCAAGAAGGGGGAGAGGTACAGAGCGAGAAAGAGAGAGAGAGAGAGAGAGAGAGAGAGAGAGAGAGAATCCTAAGCAGGCTCCAAGTTCAGCACAGAGCCCAACACAATCCTGGAATCATGACCTGAACCGAAATCAAGAGTTGGACGCTCAACCAACGGAGCCACCTGGAAAGTATGTCTTTTAAAGCTGAACTTACAGAGAACTTTCTGGGAGAAGAGTTGTGAATTCTGTATCTATATGATCAACTCTCTTGAAGCCTAAATGTAGAATGAGGAGGGGTGGAGAAAACAATTGTCGATGCAAACACAGTGGACCAATAAGATGTGGGCTGAACGAAGGTATAGACGGCCGCGGTGTGGGCCCTTCATGCTCACTTCAGCAATAAATTGGGAAAACAGAATTCCTGCTTTTATTGCCTCAGTGGCTTTGGCACACTGTCTAATCCCAGTCCATGGTACCATAGGATTGTTAGCAAGGCCCACTTGGATAATGCTAGAACTGTTCAAACAATGGTCCAGTTTTGCAAAACACACTTTCCTCACAGCAATGCGTGCACTCCACCGTCTCTGTCTCTTACATCATATTGTCTGAGAAAAGATATACTTAAAAACAACAACAACAACTTTATCCCCTTTGGGATTAACTAGGTACATACCTGGCTAGCCAGAAGCAGCGAGGATCCCTGCGTCTAAACTGAGGATCCCTACGTCTAAACTCTGGGGTCTGTGGGGCTTGTATCCCCGGTTTCACACACAGAATGTTTTCTTTCAGCTTTTCTTTCTTTTATTTTTTTAATGTTTTTAATGTTTATTCATTTTTGAGAGAAAGAAAGAGACAGAGCGTGAGCAGGGGAGGGGCAGAGAGAGAGGGCGACACAGAATCCGAAGCAGGCTCCAGGCTCTGAGCTGTCAGCACAGAGCCCGACGCGGGGCTCGAACTCAACGGACTGTGAGATCGTGACCTGAGCTGAAGTCAGAGGCTTAACCAACTGAGCCACCCAGCACTCTTCTTTCAGCTTTTCTGAGGAAAAGGAGATCTTTGGGCATAATTTAAGGCCAGGAGAAATGTCACGGCAAGAACCCCTCTACCTTCCAAAGCAGTTAGAGCTTCCTGTTTTCCCATAGGCAGAGAGCCTCCAGAGTTCCTACTTTTCTCAGAAACACACAGTGCCCAGCGGGCGCCCTGAATGCCCTGAGCATTCAGGAAGAGTTCTAGATTGATTTTCTCCTATTAGAAGAGGAGAGGCAGAGTGTAGTAAGAGATAGCAAAATGCAGCATTACTGATAGAACATGGGCACAGTCTTGTGACCAAAAGGAACAGTAGAACTATCTATACAATTAAACATAGGGCTCCTGGCTGCCTCTGGCCAGGGGGCTAGCCCTTAGGCACTGTCAAACAAACCTGCAAAATTGCCTCAGGAAATCACATGAAGTTGCCTCCCCCGAAAGTCCGAAAGTCCGTGGGATGCTGTTCTGCCTGAGCTAGCAAACATAATGTGCGGTGTTTGCGTGGAAAAAAAAAAAAGAAAAAGAAAAAGTAATTTACAGCTTAGTAATAGCCACAGGATGGAGAATTTGTGTCTTGCAACTCTTAGAGAAGACATCACGAATGCAACCCGCCCAGAATGTTTTGCAGGTTTCCAGGCCCCCGAAGCAGAACGACCACCTCTCTCCGTCATCACACCAAAACCAGCAGGGAGCTGTCAGAGGGGACAAGATGACTCAATCCCTAATCAATTGGCTGACCCAAGACTCTTCGAGTCTTACCCTGAATTTCCCCCCTTTCAAAATCCCTGCTTGTAAGCCATTGAGGAGTTTGGGACTTGGGGGCATCAGCTCCCTATTCTCCTGGGTTGTGCCTCACCAGTAAATAACCTGTCTTTCTTCACTGCAAAAGCTTGGTGTCAGTTTCCATTGACTTGCTATGTTTGCATCAGGTGGATGAACACTTGTTTGGTTTCGCTACAGGCAGGCTGAACAAGGGGAAGAAGGCGAAATACGAAGAAACATGGTTTAGAAATGTAAAGTTTCTGCTGTTATATTAAGCTCTGGTGGGTTAGTACAGTTTTTTTCCCCAAAGGTGAGTATAGATTACTGGCAAAGCCCTTTTCACCAGGGTAAGCTCTGAGGCTCTTAGCGATGTTCTAGAATCCTTCAGAATGTTATGGATAGTTCCACCACCCCTGCAATTCAGGCTTTCATCACCATAAGAGCTGTGATGTTTCATCACCAGATGTTTCCATAATTAAAAGAGTTTTCCAAATAAAACAGGGGCGCCTGGCTGGCTCAGTCAGAGCAGTGTGCAACTCCTGATCTCAGGGTGGTGAGTTCGAGCCTCACATTAGGTGTAGAGATTACTAAAATAATAATAATAATAATAATAAACTTCAAAATAAAATAGAGGGGTGCCTGGGTGGCTCAGTGGGTTGAGCATCTGACTCCTGATTTCAGCTCAGATCATGATCCTGGGGTTCTGAGATCGAGCCCTGAGTCAGGTGTGGAGACTGCTTAAGATTCTCTCTCTCTCTCTCTCTCTCTCTCTCTTTCTCTTTCTCTCTCTCTCTCTCCCTCTCCCTCTCTTTCCCTCTGCCTGTCTCCTTTGCTCACACTCCATCTCTCAAAAAAATTTTTTTAATAAATAAATAAAGTACAACATAAAAGAAAATGTCAAGACAATATATCTCCATTATAGAAACTTTGAGAAATATAGAAAATAGAGAGTGATCAGCAGACTGTTACCACCTGATGGCACCATGGCTATATTTCTTCCTGTTACTCTTCTTGTGTAATCATGGTGTCCTAACAACCTCGTGTTATTTTTGTTACTTTCTTTTTAAAAAAAAATTTCATGTTTACTTATTTGAGAGAGGGAGAGAGAGAGAGAGAGAGAGAGAGAGAGAGAGAGAGAATGCACAGGGGAGAGGCAGAGAGAGAGGGAGACACAGAATCCGAAGCAGACTCCAGACTCTGAGCCGTCAGCACAGAGTCCTACACGGGGCTCGAACCCACGAACATGAGATCATAACCTGAGCCACAGTCGGACACTTAACTGACTGAGCCTCCCAGGCACCCCACCTTTTTGTTACTCTTATGCGTGTGTGTTTTATCATGCAACCACTTCATGAGTCTCACTATTTTTTTTAAGTTTATTTATTTTGAGAGAGAGAGAAAGCACAAGTGGGAGAGAAACAGAGAGGGAAGGAGAGAGAGAGAGAATCCCAAGTAGGCTCTGCACTGTCAGCGCAAAGCCTGATGTGGGGCTTGAACTCACGTACTGTGAGATCATGGCCTGAGCTGAAATCAAGAGTCAGACGCTTAACCAATTGAGCCACTCTGGTGTCCCATGAGTCTCACTTTTATGGGCTATGAAATTTCTTCTTGAGGGTGTCACATTTTAGTTAAATATTCTCTTTGATGAGTTTTGGGGGGACAATGAGTTCTTGTTTCGTTGTTACCAATTGGAAATCTACGAAAGTGTCCATTTTGCCAAGCCCTTGCCTATGTGAGTCACTGTTATGTTTCAAAATCTCTAATCAATCAAATGGATACAAATAACTCATCTTTATATCTATTTCTTTTGATTACAGTGAAGTCCAACACTCTCACTTATTCTTTCATTGTACGTTCTACTTTGGTGACATCCTGGTTAAGTCCTTGGAGCAGCACCAGTTAGAATGATGTTTCCCATCCATGACCATTTAGAGATTAGCAGTAAATGTTCAAAGGGAGAGCGTACCACAGAGAATGGGGGTGATAGAGCTCACATACTCCATTGTGATTATCAAATACTCTATTGTACGTATAATTACAAGTAGATGCAATGTCCTCTTAAAATGAGAGCCTAGAACTTCTTCCTCTTGGTTCTCAGGGTTCAGCCCACGTATTTGACAGTCAGCACATCTACGTGTGAATAGAACAGCTCGGTTTTTTTTATCTAATTCCTCCTATGGTCAGTGAAGACCGGAAAGCCGTTTTATACAACGTTATTGGTCAAGGGACCCTTGGAATAAAGGATTCACATAGTCAAAGACCGCAAATGTAGAAGCTTAGGTCTGTTCCTACCACTGTTGAGATGTCCTGCCTCCAGTTAGAAGGCTGCCTGACACTTTCACTGTTTTGCCACATTGTCCCCTGTCTTTGCACCTTTCCAGTTATTAGCACCGTAAATCCTTTTTCGGATCACTTACCTTTGTTTTATAGCGCCAACACCTATGCGATATATTGTGGCATTCCTCATCTTGAATCCTTACAACACCCTATTTGGTATTATTGTTAATGGTCTCCATTTTACACATGTGGGCACTGAGTCCCAAAGACAAAAGCCGGCTTGCTCTGGACCCAGCAGAGGAGCCCGAGGAGTAGCAGCAGGGACGTGAACTCATGCCCTTCTGATTCCAGAACCACTACCTCAAACTTGTAGTTTAACCCCAGAGGCTATGAAAAAAAGCACTCTACTCTGTCAAGCAAGATGGCTTCACATCTGTACATAGTAGAGGCTCAGTAGAAACCCCACTGACCAAAAAGGGGTTACTTATGTAAGATCTTATGTCTCCAAATGAGGCTGTTTCTCTGCCTCTCTACAAACGACCAGCACCCTTAGCCGAGAATTTCTAGGAACATTTCTTGGGGCTGCGATGGGTTCGAGCACTTAAAAAATCTTTGGAATGACCTAGAGACACCTGGGTGGCTCAGTCAGTCAGAGTACGACCTGGGCTCAGGTCGTGATCTCGCAGCTTGTGGGTTCGTGTCCCGGGTCGGGCTCTGTGCTGACAGCTCGGAGCCCGGAGCCTGCTTCGGATTCTGTGTCTCCCTCTCTCTGCCTCTGCCCCACTCATGCTCTGTCTCTCTCTGTCTCTCTCTCTCTCTGTCTCTCTCTCAAAAATAAATAAACATTAAAACATTTGTGTTTAATCTTTGGAATGACCTGAATGACATTAGTATTGTTGATCCGAAAGACTCTTTATTACTGAAAAGCTGGCAGGTGGTGGATTAACTATGTAATGGGAAATGATGTGGGTCTTCTGGACTCAGAACTGTTGCCCTATCTGGGCCTGACACGTCGGGGGTCCTCTCTGTGGGTAACATGGCTTCTAAACCTTAAGGTTTAGAGGTTAGATTCAGAGTTTTCTGTCTGTTGGATTCTCCTGGTCTCTCTCGTTCTGTGCTCACCTCTCTCCGGCTTATGGTTTTGCATTTGCCTCCTTTCCGACCTCGCGGGCTCCAGTCCAGAACAGGCTCTCATTACGACAGTTGGGCACTGCTGCCTCCGTCCCTTCCCCCCCCCCCCCCCCCCCCGAGTGACCCAGGATGATGGCAGATCCGGGCACTGAGCCAGCAAGGTGAACGCTGGCCCTCACACCGCCCTGGGCTCGTAGCTTGTGATACGCCTTAGCCCCGACAGTGTCCGGTGGCAATGAAGTTCATTCCTCGCCCGGCCCGGCCCCGTGCACAACTTCAAGCGGGGATCCAGCTCCGTCCCTCGTCTACTGTGGGACCTTCCATTCCCATGGCCACCCGGGAATGAAAATGGGGGCTTCCGCGGACCCTCTGGGGCTGGATCTCCGCGGCCCACTCGCCACAGCGTGTTTCCCTTCTGCTTCTCATGGTGGTTCTGAGGCCGCCTGGTGTAGGAAGAATAAGGACCTCTAGTTACCTTACAGAGCAGAAGGCAGCTTGCAGAGGGGATGGGTTCAGGACTGGGGGGTGAGGAGATTGCCTTGGATTCTCTGGGTGGGCCGATGTGACCACAGGGGGGCGTTGTAAGGGAGACAAGAGAGTCAGAGCCAGAAATCTGAAGATGGCGCCCTGCTGGCTTTGAAGACAGAGCGAGAGGCCAGGCCTGAGCCAAGGCGGGCAGGCAGCCTCTAGCTGCCGCAAGGTGACAGTCTCCCCTCGGGCCTTCAGAATGGATGCAGGCCTGATGACACCTTGGTTTTTAGCTCAGGAAGACCTGTTTGTCTTATTATTATTTTTTGTTTTTGAGAGAGAGAGAGACAGAGTGTGAGCAGGGGAGGGGCAGAGAGAGAGGGAGACCCAGAATCCGAAGCAGGCTCCAGGCTCTGAGCTGTCAGCACAGAGCCCCGTGCGAGGCTGGAACCCACAAACCTCGACATCATGACCGCAGTGAAATCGGATGCTTAACCAACTGAGCCACCCAAGCGCCCCTCTACTGAGAATTTAAAACTGAGTCGTGTAGGGGCACCCGGGTGGGTCAGTTGGTTAAGCGTCTGACTTTGGCTCAGGTCATGATCTCACAGGTTCGTGAGTTTCAAGCCCCACATCTGGCTTTCAGCTGTCAGAGCAGAGCCCACTTTGGATCATCTGTCCCCCACCCCCTCCCACCCCCGTCCCTCTCCACTCACACGCACGCCCTCTCTCCCAAAAATAAATAAGCATTTAAAAAATACATAAAATTGAGTTGTGTAAACTTTGTCTCACTTACATTAAAATCTCAATATCTCCAAAGAGCAGAATGTGCCTCATGTTTCTAGAAACCCTTAGGACATGTTGCCTGCTTCTTGGCCCATGGTTAGGAATGCATACATTTTTGTAAACTTGACAAATCCCTGGTTGTCACTTGGCATTTGAAGATTAACTCATTGGTGATATCCAGCCTCCCCTAAGTTGGTGTTTCTGTGTGTTTTGAAAGCCTGGGCTTTGGGGAGTGGCTTGACTCCAGAATTTGGGGAGAGGTCAGTTGTATGGTGACTCTCTCTCTTCAAGCTGAGGCTGAATTTAGAATCTGAACAGGAGCCAAACCAGGGTACATGGAACCAAAAATATCACCGGGGTCCTAGTCCAGTGACGCTAGTGAGTGAAGCATGTTCAGCAGGAGTGATATGTGTAAACGGAGAGGCAGGATGGCAGAGATGTGGAGAACACAGGAGCGATCTATGTGAGTTTAGGCAAGTCCCCGGTCACCTAAACTCTCTGAGCACCTGTTTCCCGATCACTTAACAGGGATAATAATGCCCACGTGTTTTCAAAGGTGTGAAAGAACTGGGGCACCTGGGTGGCTCGGTCGGTTAAATGTCTGACTTCGGCTCAGGTCATGATCTCATGGTTGGCGGGTTCGAGCCCCGTGTCAGGCTCTATGCTGACAGCTCAGAGCCTGGGGCCTGCTTCGGGGTCTGCATCTCCCTCTCTCCGTGCCCCTCCCCCACTTGTGCTCTGTCTCTCAAAAATAAAAATAGATGTGAACGAACTAGAACTCTCCTACTGGAAGGACCATAAATAGGTATAGTCACTTTACAGAGTGCTGGCAATATCCAGTATAACTGGTGATATAATATGCTCCCCATAATATACACAGGAGCAATTCTATTCTTGACGTGACCTTCAAACGGGGGTTCTCAGTCCCAGTCGCATGTTACAGCCACCTGGGGGACTTGGTGTTTTTTAAATCCTAACGCCTCAACACCACCCTCAGAGACAAAGACTTCATCGGTTCTGGGACGAGGCCCAGAAATTGGTTTTTTAAAAAGTTCCCAAGGCTACTCTAACGTGCACCCTGCCAGAAATTTACACACACAGACAAAGAGACATCCACCTTGTACCAATTACATAAATAAAATCAAGAGGAATTAAGCATCTGCATGTAAAAAGCGAATCTTTAAGATTCTTTGAAAATACAGAAAACTACCTTCTAACCTCAAGAGAGAGACAGATTTCCAAAGGTTCAAGATGCATAAGCCATAAATGATCAGATTGATACGTTTGGCTTTGAAGTGTAAAAATCTTGTATTTGAAAAGGCACCATACAGGAAGAGAAAAGATAAGCCACAGACTGAAAGAAGTAATTTGTGAATCATATCATCAAACAAAGGATTAGTGCTCGGAATATAAAAAGAATTCGGGAACACCTGGGTGGCTCAGTCAGGCAAGCCTCTAACTGACTTCAGGTCAGGTCATGATCTCTTGGCTTGGCACCTGGGTTCAAGCTCCACATCGGGCTCTGTGCTGACAGCTCAGAGCCTAGAGTCTGCTTCGGATTCTATGTCTCCATCTCTCTCTCTCTGCCTTTCCCCCGCTAGTGCTCTGTCTCTCTCTCTCTCTCTCTCCCAAAAATAAACATTAAAAAATTCAACGTGTTAATAAGAAAAAAGATCTACTTACCATGACTTCTTTATAAGGAGAATAGATAAATAACATGGGCTTAGTTACACAAGGAACTTTTTAGCAGTAAAAAATGGATCAACTATGTATTAATGTACATACACATGTTGAGACATTTGTGTATGCATTGACATGAATAATTGTTTTTTGTTTAATGTTTGCTTATTGATTTTTAGAGAGAGACAGAGAGAGGGAGGGATCAGGGGAGGGCCAGAGAGAGAGGAGAGAGAATCCCAAGCAGGCTCTGTGCTGTCAGCACAGAGCCCGATGCCGGGCTGTAACCCACGAACTATGAGATCATGACCTGAGCAGAAACTGAGAGTCTGACGCTTAACTGACTGAGCCACCCAGGCACCCCGACATGAATAATTCTTAAACACGGTATCGATCTATAACAGCAAGATCTTCAGGATGATATAATATGACACCAATTTTTTGAAAAATTCAAAACACACAAATCAATACGATTTGTACCCATACGGGTTGTACAAATATGAATATACACGTGGATCGCAAATGTCTATCCTGAGTTTTATTTTACCACCGAGAAGAAAGGGAAACTGAATTGGGGCTACAAATAAATCTGTAATATTTTAGGTGTTTAGCGGAGTCATCAGTACATAAATGTTGTATCATTATCTATACTTTTTTTGTATGTTTTGAATTAGTGTAAGAATTGCTGAAATATCTAAAAATTAGCTCTAGCATCTTTTGGGGACTAATCTTCTAGAACCACAGTCGACTCCTCTGTATGAAACTTTGCTGAGAATATCCTGGTTTTGTGAACTGTCACTTTAAAGAGAGGGCAAATGAACTTGTAGAGAAACCAAGGCAGAAAGTCTTTTATTTAGTTTATTCTAAGCAGTAAGCGTGGTTGTAACTTCCTGTCTGCGATTAACCCTAAGCACCCAGTAGGGGGCGCCAGAGAACAGCACAGGCAAGGGGGAGCCCTGGTTCTCCCTGGAAACAGAGCAGGCTGCGTTCACCGGCTCCACACTGGTTAATAAGTAATCAAACCACCAGTGGGTTCTTGCCTCCTGGGGTGACATGTGTTGTCTTTATTGCCCTTGGCTCGATATAGTAAGGGTTTGCAGAGCCCCTGAAATGCAGCCTATTTTGGATCTGATTACACAGAGCTTTGAGAACTGTTTTGGGTGCGATGGTTCTCGCGGTAGTGGAGGGTTACGGAAAATTAATCTGGCTGAGCTGTTGTTCTTTCTGACAACCCCAGATCCTCATTAGCATGAAATGAGGCTGCTTGATTAAATGGGGTTTTTTTTTTCATCTGTCATCTATTAAAAAATAATTTGAACAAAACTAAAAGGCAACCGACAGAATGGGAAAAGATATTTGCGAATGACATATCGGACAAAGGCTTAGTATCCAAAATCTATAAAGAACTCACCAAATTCCACACCCAAAAAACAATCTAGTGAAGAAATAGGCAGAAAACATGAATAGACACTTTTCTAAAGAAGACATCCAGATGGCCAACAGGCACATGAAAAGATACTCAACATCACTCCTCATCGGGGAAATACAAATCAAAACCACACTGAGATACCACCTCACGCCAGTCAGAGTGGCTAAAATGAACAGCTCAGGAGACTATAGATGCTGGTGAGGATGTGGAGAAACGGGAACCCTCTTGCACTGTTGGTGGGAATGCAAACTGGTGCAGCCGCTCTGGAAAACAAATGTGGAGGTTCCTCAAAAAATTAAAAATAGAACTATCCTATGACCAACAATAGCACTGCTAGGAATTTACCCAAGGGATACAGGAGTGCTGATGCATAGGGACACTTGTACCCCAATGTTTATAGCAGCACTTTCAACAATAGCCAAATTATGGAAACAGCCTCAATGTCCATCAACTGACAAATGGATAAAGAAGATGTGGTTTATATATACAATGGAATACTACTTGGCAATGAGAAAAAATGAAACCATGCCATTTGCAGCAATGTGGATGGAACTGGAAGGTATTATGCTGAGTGAAATAAGTCCATCAGAGAAGGACGGATATCATATGTTTTCACTCATATGTGGATCCTGAGAAACTTAACAGAAGACCATGGGGGAAGGGAAAAATAGTTACAGAGTGGGAGGGAGGCAAACCACAAGAAAATCTTAAACACAGAAAACAATCTGAGGGTTGATGGGGGGGTGGGGGAGAGGGGAAAATGGGTGATGGGCATGGAGGAGGGCATTTGTTGGGATGAGCACTGGGTGTTATATCTAAGCCAATTTGACAATAAATTATATTTAAAAATCAAAACTATTAATTAAAAAAATAATTTGAAAGAAGAAAAGGGACGATCAAAGTTGTCACCCAAATATTACAAAGCAAATTACACGTAGGTGGGTTGATGCCTGACGAACACATGAGTCAGTGGTTTGCCAACGTGCAAAAGACTTCTCTAAGGGAAGGGTCTCCTGTGAGGTTTTGCTAAAAACCCACTCCGGGTCTGTTGCAGGCAGATGTCCTCCCTTCTCCCTGCCGTTGTCTTTGTGGTTTCACCTTTTTGATCATCATGGGAGACAAGATGATGCACCATACACAAGGTCAATCTGCATCTTTGTTCACTTTTCAAAGCAGAAACTCTCCTCTGTTTTGCAAAAGTCTTTACCCAGGAATATGCACAAGGAGGATGCCCAGGACAGACTTGATGTCATTCTCTTGGGGACAGCCCCCAGGCCTGATCTCACCGGGCATTGAAGGGTGTCTGGGTGGCTCAGTAGGTTAAACATCCGACTTCGGCTCAGGTCATGATCTCGCAGTTAGTCGGTTCGAGCCCCATGTGGGGTTCTGTTCTGACAGCTCAGAGCCTGGAGCCTGCTTCGGATTCTGTGTCTCCTTCTCTCTCTGCCCTTCCCCTGCTTGCTCTCTCTCTGTCTCAAAAATAAATAAACATTTAAAAAATTTTTAAAAATTTATTTGAAACACAGACTAAATCTGAATTTCTGTACTTAGTGGCTGTTATGAACAGGGTATAAACTCTGCTTCTACTTGAAGGGCTGAGTGAGTTTTCTCATCTGTAGAACAGAGATCATAGTACCTACCTGTCTGGGTAGACAGATGATGAAGAGGGTTGGGGGGGGCGGATAGAAAACTGCCTATAATCCAGTAAGCATTCAATAAGTGTTAGATATTTCTGGTTTGGGGAGGTTTTCAGTGGTTCTTCCGACAGGTTGTTCTTTTGAGTCTATTATTTTTTTCTTCTGCTTAGGGGACAAAGGAGCAGTACAGTAGATAAAACCTGAATGTCAACAAGTGATTCTGCAGACGTGCTCAGGGCTGGGCTTATGGCAAAACTCTCAGAAGTTGCCAGCTTGGTGCAATTAAAAACGCTCTTCTGATTTCTGCTTTTTATTTTATTTCACTTTTTGCTGTTGTAAATAGTGCTGCAACAAAACATAGGGGTGCATATATCTTCTCAATAGTGTTTTTGCTTTCTTTGGGTAAATACCCAGGAGTATGATTATTGGATCGTGTGGTAATTCTATTTAAAGTTTTTTGGAGGGGAGGGTGGGTGATGGGCATTGAGGAGGGCACCTGTTGGGATGAGCACTGGGTGTTGCATGGAAACCAATTTGACAATAAATTTAATATTAAAAAAATAAAATGTTTTGAGGAACGTCCATACTGTTTTCCACAGTGGCTGCACCAGTTTGCATTCCCACCAACAGTGCACAAGTGTTTCTTTTTCTCCACATCCTCGCTAACACTTGTTTCTTGTGGGTTTTTGTTTTTTTTTTGTTTTTTTTTGTTTTGCATTCTGACTGGTATAAAGTGATCTCTCATTGTGATTTTCATTTACATTCCCCTGATGATGAGTGATGTTGAGCACGTTTTCACGTGTCTGTTGGCCATCTGGATGTCTTCACAAATCCCGTATCTAAAAAAACGAAAAAAGAAAAATGCCTATTCAGCTCCTCTGCCCATTTTCTCTTTGGGCTATTTGGTTTTTTGGTGTCGAGTTGTAGAAGTTCTTTATATACTTTGGATATTAACCCCTTATCAGATATGCCATTGGCGAATATCTTCTCCCATTCCAAAGTTGTCTTTTTATTTTGTTGATGGTTTCCGGGGCTGCACAGAAGCTTTTTCTTTTGGTGTAGTCCCAATAGTTTATTTTTGCCTTTGTTTCCCTTGCCTGAGGAGACATATCTAGAAAAATGTCTCTGTCTATTCATTTTATATCCTGTGACTTTACCAAATTCATTTACTGCATTGAAAACACTCTTCCAATTTCTGCTCTTCTGGTAGGAATTATGGCAGAATGCTTTCCCCACCCCTAAAGATGTTTCTGTCCCAATCCCTGGAACCTGTCAATACGTCGCCTTACATGGCAAGGGAGGATTAAGGCTACAGATGAAATTGAGGTTGTTCTTCAGCTGACCTTAAAACAGGAAGATTATCCTGGAGTCTCCAGTGGGCCCACGAAATCACGGGGGCTATTAAATTTGGAAGAGGGAGGCAGAAGAGGAAGTAGGAGTTCCAGGACTCAACCCACTATTGCTGGCATGGAACAGCACGAACCAAGGAACGTGGGCGGCCTCTGGAAGCTGGAAAAGGCAAGGAAATAGATTCTCCTCTGGGGCCTCCGGAAAGGAACACAGCCTTGGTGACACCCAATGACACTTCTGACCTCCAGAACTATATATATATATATATATATATATATATATACACTACACCTCTGCACTATATATATATATACAAAAAATATATGTATAGATATATATACACATTTTTGTACTGTTTTAAGCCACCAAGTATGTGGTAATTTGTTACAGCAGTCAAAGAAATCTGATATAGAAATTAAATCATTTAAGCTCCTTAGGGCAGAAGGATGGTAAGGTTAGTTGACTTTCCCCTGTGCCAGTCTCTTAACTAGTTTGCCAACTTACCTACATGATGCTTCTCTCCAGGAGTAGCTCTAAGATACCCCATTAGGCTCCTTCCCAGAGCGTCATAAGAATGCTGCCATTTAGGAAATAAGAGATCTGCACGGTCTTAATCCTGAGTTAAACTCTAGAGGAAATCGTTACTGCTTCGCAGACATAACTCTGTGGAGCTCGGTCCTGGGGATGGGGGGTGGGGGGGGCGGGGGTGGCGGGGGTGGCGGGGGAGGGGGGCAGTCTCATTGCACATTCCCAAGCGAGGGTTCTCCATAGGTGGTCTTAGCTTTTTTAATTGTTAGAGACCTCTCTAAAGTCAGGGGTTAGAGGCCAAGGTGTCTTTGCAAACCAGGCCCTCAGCTCCCCACCTCTCCCTCCCTCTCTGCAGCAGTCCTGTTTTCCCTCCTCTAGGGTTTCAGTTGGAGACATCTGCCCTCTTTGTCCTTCGGCCTACCTTTCTGTAACCGATCCCCCCCAGCCCCCCCCCCCGCCCCGCCCCTGCTGTGGACAAGAGGGACCAACGCTTTGGGTTAAGGTCAAAAGGACTTTAACCCACACTCCACTCAGCACCCTCCTGTGTGTGTCTGGGAGGCAGGAAGGATAGAATACCGGGGAGTCCGTCTTCATCAAGGTTAAGAGGAAGTTCTTACTCAGCACCATGCCCAGGGTTGTTTCTAGGATTTGCTGAGGCAAAATCAGGAGAAAAATAAAACATGACATCATGTTCCTGGTGCCCAGGGGCCCACTAGACACAATCAGAGGAAATATCAGAGACGGGTCTTTGTATGCAGTAGCACTGACTGCCAAGAAACTCCCCAGCTCTCCACTTGCCATAGAATCTGATGAGTACCCAGATTGTTCGGGCCACAAAAATACACCCAAGAAAATTCTAGAAGCAGATAATGGTGATGGTTACACAACATCGTGCATGTACCTAATGCCTCTGATCATACATTTACAACTGGATTAAGTGGTGGGGCGCCTGGGTGGCTCAGTCGGTTGAGTGTCTAACTTCAGCTCAGGTCGTGATCTCACGGTTCATGAGTTCGAGCCCCATATCGGGCTCTCTGCTGTCAGCACAGAGCCCGCTTCAGATCCTTTGTCCCCCCCCCCCCCACCGCACCTCTCCAGCTCACTCTCTCTCTCTCTCTCTCTCTCTCTCTCAAAAATAAATAAATAAATAAATAAAACATTGAAAAAATGGATTGAGTGGGAACTTTTATGTTATGCGTATTTTACTGACACACAAAACAGTGAGCTGTTTCCTTCTAAAACCCAAGGCACATTCTTGATTCTCTCCTTTCCTCACCCCACATGACCAATCTGTGGGAAGTCTGGTCACCTGTACCTCCAGGAGACTTCTGGAACCTTCCTCTCCATCTCCACAACCATGCCCTGGTCCAAGTTACCTTTGCCCAGCTTTGACTACCATAGTAGGAACGTCCTAACTCATAACTTCCCTCTTCTGTAGACTGTTCCCCTTCTGCAGCCCATTTCCCCCGCTCATGCTTGCTTGCTCACTCCTTCTCTCTCAAAAATTTTGAGAGAGAGAGAGAAAGTGTGCTCGATTGAGCAGGGGAGGGGCAGAGAGAGAGGGAGAGAGAGAATCCCAAGCAGGCTCTGTGCTAACAGATATGGGGCTCCATCTAGCAAACCGTGGAATCATGACCGGAGCCCAAATCAAGAGTCGGACGCTTGACCGACTGAGCCACCCAGACACCCCAAGAATCAGTGCTTTTTTGTTGCGTGGTTAAAATTACATGCCTTTAAAAAGACATCCCAGTAAGTCAAAATACGTGTCTGCTTTCCTTCTTCCTGCAAGACTTCTTCTCTATTTGCTTTGGCATTTGAACGTGTTTCAGACAAGTCGGCCAGTTGAGAGGAGGTTGTTCATTTGCTTGAACCAGACGTGTGTCAGCCTTCCTCTGGCAGGGAGGTGCTCATTTCATATTCTGCCAAGAACACGCTGAGTGAAATAACCATAAAACGTGCCCCGACTTCCCCATGGGTCTGTGTGGATGGTCAAACAAGACGATAACGGTCTTCAAATCCCTTTGAAAGCGAGCGCGCTGGCAAGGGCTAAGGGAGTTTTTATGAATTTCCCTCTTACAGACCCGGAGACCGGCAGTGGTTCATCCTTATAGCTCACTGGCGGCTGTGCTGGGACCAGAACCCGGGTCCTGACCCCCAGCCCTGGGGGAAAGCGTGCCGGGCAGAGGGCTTGACTGCGCATCCCGTGTCTTGAAACTCCTTCAACTGAGAGCAGTTTAAACCATTGTCTAGAAGGAGGAGCCCCTGCCGCCCTCTTCCTTCGGTGTTGAGGGAAGAGGGAAGGACAGTCACTCAATCGGAGGTTGACTGGGAGGGGGAGGGAGGCTGGGGGCTGAGCTGGGCAAAGGCAGGAGGCGTGGAGATAGTCAAGGGGTGATGAGCATCTGGGCTCTGAAATAACAGAGCGGAAGGGACCAATTCGAGAAATTTCAACGTGACTTTCAATGTGAAACGTGACTTTCTGTTTGGAGACCTCCAGAGTCACACACGCACGCACGGAGAACAGTACCCATCAGTTGTCATGTTTCGCATTCGACAGGTGGAGCCGGTGAGGCGGAGAGGGCACGGTGATTGGCTAGATGGTGAGGGATGGGGGACGGTGACGAGGAGAGGGAGAGCAAAAGACAAAGAAGAATCCAAGAGAACCCCAGACCTCTGGCCTCAGTTGAGCAGAGAACCGAGGAGCCGGGCCGGAGTGGAGGAACCCGACAGGCCGGGTGAGCAGAGGCTCTCTGGAGTGTGGGGGCTGTGCTATTTGCACCCCCACCTCCCAGATCCTTGCACAAATGAATAGGCAAAGGATAGTGGATAGTGGGGTCCGGCAGGGGCTCCCAAGCCTCCTGCAGGATTGGCCTGGTCTGAGTGCTTCGCAAGCGGGAGCCGGTGGATCATCTGGTTAGTTTCCCTGCTGGTCCTTATACGTTGGTTTTGCCTCTTGAGGATTTCTGAAAATGCAAAACAACCAGCTTGCCTTTTCCCCAGAAAAAGAGAGGTTTCGCTTAGGAGCAGAAGGACGCGAGAGAATGTTCTGGAAAGAGACCAGGTGGTGTAACATGTGATGGTCCCACCTTGCCAGAAGCTGCCCAGGCGGTGCTCCAGGGACGTCTCTGCTGGGCACAAGGATCGGGCTCGACCTCGCAGCCCACCCCTTCTCTGCCATGGGTCTGGGAGCACACCCGAGGGCACGCGGTGCGGGAGAGGAGAGGTACCCGCGGCAGACCACACTGACGTACGGAGGGGCTGGGATGGGAGCAGTAGACCCCTGCTCACACCCCAGACGTTCATGCTCACATTCATTTCACGTCAGGGTGACACTGACCGTGCTCCTCGCCTATTCGGAGTTTCCTGCTTCTCCTCCGCTCTTTATTTATTTACTTACTTTAATTTTTTTTTCTTTTTAACATTTCTTCATTTTTCAGAGACAGGGAGAGAAAGAGCGTGGGCAGGGGAGGGGCAGAGAGAGAGGGAGACACAGATCCGAAGCAGGCCCCAAGCTCCGAGCAGTCCGCACAGAGCCCAACGAAGCGGGGCTCGAACCCACAAACCACGGGATCATCACCCGAGCAGAGGTCGGACACTCAACCTACTGAACCACCCAGGCGCCCTCCCCCCCCCCCCCCGCCATGCCTCTGGTTTTATAACCCTCTGGGGTGCAAATAACCCTGAGATACAGCCCTGAGTCACTTAAAGTGGCCCCTGGCCACTCCTACGTTGCCACATTCTTTCCTTTGTCTGTTAGCCAAAAAGCAAACGAATCGCTCCCTCTCTATTAAACTTCTACCAGCCTTTTAGACCCAGGACACCATCAAAGGTGACCCAGGCCACCGCAAAGACGCCTCTCTTCACACAGTAATTTCTCTCATTAATTTGAACTCAGAGTGTGTGCTGCTTTGAGAGATCTGTTACGCCGTATTTGTACCCATAGTCACATTGCCATTTGGCACGTTCAGTGCTGTGTCACCTTCCCAAGGACACAGCGTTCCTTGAAGACCTTCTCCTTTTCCTCCCCTCTGGAGATGGATGCCTAGGGGTCACCAGATTTGATTCATGCAGAGATATGCTTAGCCAGAGTTTCAGTTCAGGCAGGCTCCTGCCCAAAATAGTGCGATAGAAGCCGAAGGCAGCAGCATTTCCTCAGCACGATCTAGAACATTCTGAATTGTCTTCGACAGCTCTGACACCTGTGGAGATCTTGAGAGTGGTCTGAAGGGCATGTGCTGCCTGGGGTAGTTGTGGCTCCAGGGCGAACTGGGTTCTGACAGGTGCATTTTGGTTACTGAGACTTTTGATAATATCTCTTATCATCAAGGGCAGGGAGTTGAAGTTGAGGAAGTTCTGGGAGAACAGACTTTGTTAAAATAATTCTCTTCGTTTAGCCTCCCCTATGTTTTAGTTACTTTTCTATGATTGCATCTCTAGTCAACCCAGTTTAAAAACATGGAGGTTTGGGGCGCCTGGGTGGCTCAGTCGGTTAAGCATCCAACTTTGGCTCGCGTCATGATCTCACGGCTTGTGAGTTCAAGCCCCGCATCAGGGCTGACAGCTCAGAGCCTGGAGCCTGCTTTGGATTCTGTGTCTCCCTCTCTCTCTGCCCCTCCCCTGCTCACGTTCTGTCTCTGTCTCTCTCAAAAATAAATAAACGTTTAAAAAAATGCTTCCCTACAAGGGAAGGGGGCATATTTGCCTCCTCTGCACTAGGGAAATAAAATTTTAAAAAAGACAAAATATAAATCCTATTGTCATTATTAGATTCAATAATCAGAAAATTATTCTGTCAAACCACCGTGAAACATTCTAAAAAATTTCGCTCAACTCCCCTGTATTTACTTCTTAACCAGTAACACACAGATCAGCCCTGTTCCTGGACAGTTTGTGAAGCAATGGTCTAGCCCACCTTGAAATAATTTGCCATGTTTTAATAAAACACACTCTCGGGGCACCTGGGTGGCTCAGTTGGACTAACTGGAGGGTTTGACCTGTTTTTACAACTTAATTTACCCCTGTGTTGCAACTTCTCCAGAGAACAGATGGGAACAGAGCCCACAACTCACAAGGAACAGAAACAGTGCCCGGGGTCGCATCTTGAAACAGGCCTGGCTGTAACCACTTGCTAACGAGTAGGAGGAGAGATAAGAGACTTATCCGTTGTTAAGCAACGGTAAGATGTGTTCTCAGCTTCTATTTTAAGGAGGTTCTGGCCCTGGGCGCCTCTAGCTTTGCTCCCTACAGCACAGCGTGGGTGCCGCGTTGTTCTGGAAGCCAAGCTATGGCATTTCCACCTTCCTCGATTCTTTCAAGAACTCTACATACCCTGTGAATTCCAGTTCTGGCTCGACCGCTTTTACCAAACTGTCTCTTCCCTTGTGACCCAGCCTGCGGGCTCATTGTGTGGCCCTGTTTCCTAATCACCGTAGTCAGGCTCATATCTATCTGCCTGGTCGTCCAGATAATGGATCAGTTCCATTATTGCCTTTAATGCCCACTCAATGGCAAATATAGAGATAAAACCCCATGATTAGAGTTGTCTAAAGTCCAGTGAGAAATAGACTTATGGCATGTATCACATCTATCATTGCATCTTGTGGCCTGGGGCCACCTAATTGCCTGCTGGAGAAGTCTAGTTGGGGGGGAGGGGTCAGCCAGGGAAGGATCCACAGTGGGCAGGGTGTCTGAACAGTGCTCTCTGGGTTAGGGGAGAGGGATTGCAGAAATGGGGTGTGTGGCACAACAGGGTGACCCAGAGACCCTCTCCGGTCAGGGTGGCTCGACCTGTGGGTGCCTAAGGGGAGGGTGCAGGTGCTGCTGGAGAATGAAGTCGAGGCCTAGCTTAGGCAGCCTGGCCTGAGCTCCTAACACTCTCAGGAGACCCCCTACAGCAACCGTCTGTTAGGTCTCCCTACCTCCTTTCTTGTTCTCCCAAAATCCACTGACACAGCCATAGCGCTCCTCTAAAACAAATTAAAAAAAAAATTTTTTTTAATGTTTATTTACTTTTGAGCGAAAGAGAGAGAGAGAGAGACAGAGGCATGAGCGGGGGAGGGGCAGGGAGAGGGAGACACAGAATCCGAAGCAGGCCCCAGGCTCTGAGCTGTTAGCACAAGCCCGACGTGGGCCTCAAACTCATAGACCGCGAGATCATGACCTGAGAGCTGAAGTCGGACGCTACACCGACTGAGCCACCAAGGCGCCCCTAAAAATTTTTTTTAACATTTATTTATTTTTGAGAGACAGAGAGAGAGAGAGAGAGAGAGAGACAGTGAGCAGAGAGAGAGGGAGACACAGAATCCAAAGCAGGCTCCTTCCAGGCTGGGAGCGGTCCGCACAGAGCCCAACACGCGGCTCGCACTCACCAACCACCAGATCGTGACCTGAGCCAAAGTCGGACGTTTAACCGACTGAGCCACCCCCAGGTGCCCCAGATCCTTTTAAAACATAGCTCAGCCGTGTCACCACCCCGCTTCACCTCCTCCACTGGTTTTCTGTTACAGGTAGAATTACATCCAAGCCTAGCCTCCATGCCGGGCGTGACTCCCTTGTTCTGGCCTGCCTGGTGCCAGCCTCCCTGGCCCACTGTGAAGAGCGTCCAGCTTGACAGTGGGCTATTCACCGCCATCTGGAACAGAAGGGAGAAGACATGGGAGTAGCAGAGGGCTCACGTCCCATCGGGACCACAGGACTCTCACGTTTATCATGAAGCAGGTGTATCCACAGGCTCATTTGCTCGAGAAGATGAAAGTTCCATCTTCCACATGCTGAATTTAAGAGTGGGCATTAACCTAGAGAGGCCGAACAAGTGTGAGTCCTCCGGCCAACCATTACACTCCTGGAGAAACATTTGTGCATGTGTACCACAGAGCTCAAATAGCAGAGGTCAGCAAACTCTAGCCCGTGGGCCAGAGCCTGCTCCTAATCTCTTAGCTTTGCATCCCCGTGGGCTATTTTTACGTGTTTTATTAAAAAAATTTTTTTTCAATGTTTATGTATTTTTTGAGACAGAGAGAGACAGAACATGAATGGGGGTGGGGCAGAGAGAGAGGGAGACGCAGAATCCGAAGCAGGCTCCGGGCTCTGAGCTGTCAGCACAGAGCCCGACGCGGGGCTCGAACTCACGAACCGTGAGATCGTGACCTGAGCCGAAGTCAGACTCTTAACCGACCGGTCACCCTGGTGTTCCGAAATTGTATTTTTTTAAAAAGTCAAAACTGTGATTACCTCAAGGGCTGAGGGAGGGGGTGGGGATCAGGAAGAGGTACATGGAGATTTCTGATGTATTGAGGGATGTTTCGCTTCCTGACCTTGGTGGCGGTTACGTAGATTTTCCCTACAAAATGAATCTTCACTTGTGTATCTATATTTTACACATTCATCTCTATGTAAGATTGTATTGGTTAGCTATTGCTACAGCAATGCTGTGTAACAAAACAGCCAACATTCAGGGGCTTAAAACCACTGTCCTTTATTCTCACAGCTCTGGGGGTCAGCAGGGCCCATGGCTCTGATCCGTCCACAGGGGTGGGGGCAGAGGTGCTCCTTACAATGGGTTTGCACATGGACTGGGGCAGCTTTGTCCCACGTGTGTTCATTCTGGCCCAGACTCAGGAGACAGCAGCCACCCAGAGAAAGCTCCTCTCGTGGCAATGCCAGATGCTCATCTAGGGCACAGTGTGACCTCTATTAGCCAAAGGAAGTCATATGGCCAAGGCCAAAATCAAGGGGTAGGGGGATATATTCTGCCCACCATGAGGAAATAAGGTCAATAATGTAAGTTTATCCCTCCCAGTGAAAGCATTAGCTGATTAGGAGGGAAATTGAGGTTGCTTTGGGGCATCCAGTTAGGAGTCAGAAATTTTGATCTGGAGCTCCGAAAGATCTCTCGGGGCGCCTGGGTGGCCCAGTCAGTTAAGCGTCCGACTTCAGCTCAGGTCATGATCTCCCGGTTCGTGGGTTTGAGCCCCGCGTCGGGCTCTGTGCTGACAGCTCGGAGCCCGGAGCCTGCTTCGGATTCTATGTCTCCCTCTCTCTCTGCCCCTCCCCCGCTCACGCTCTGTCACTCTCTCTCAAAAACAAATCAACATTAAAAAAATTAAAAGGGAAAAAAAAAAAGAAAGCTCTTGAACGTAGAGCAAGGTTTGACTCTTCTGCAGTTAAGTAACAGCCAATGCCCTGCAAGTGACCGCATAGTCTGGGGGCAGTAAACCCACTCGAAGCAAGAGCCTCGCTAATGGGAGTGGTTCCCGAGAGGACAATCCGGTCTGGAGGATTGAGACAGGGACCAGCAGGACGAGAGGAGAGGACTAAGGAAGGAGCTTGACACTGAACAAGGCAAATGCTACTGGAGGCCTAAAGTAGAGTGTGTTGGACCTTTGCTCTTGGGGGATCTGTAGGGACCCCATCCCACCTATGATGGGCTGAGACAATAGGAGACAAAACAGGGCTGTTCTTTCAGGTTATTTGTGGCTCTGTGCTGCCCTAGGTCAGTTCCAAGCAGGAACAGGGTGCACGGGCGAAGGGCTTAGAAGAGTATCTGGCATGTAGGAGGTGCTCAAAATATTAATCATTGTGTAACCAAAAGGTAAACAGACCACATGCCTATCACTGACGAATGGATGAACAAAATGTGGTCTATCCAAACAATGGAGTGTTATTCAGCCTTCAAAAGGAAGGAAATTCTGGGGTGCCCCGGGCGGCTCAACCCGTTAGGCGTCTGCCTCCGGGTTTCGGCTCAGATCACGATCTCATGGTTTCATGGGTTCGAGCCCCCCGTCGGGCTCTGTGCTGACGGCGAGGAGCCTGCTTGGAATTCTCTCTCTTTCTCCCTCTCTCTCTCTCTCTCTCTTTCAAAGTAAATGAATAAACTTAAAATAAAAAGAAAGTATTAGCTATTGTCATCTCTAGTCTCAGCTGTCCAGAGGGTTTCTCTACAGAGGAGAGCCCAAGCGGTTATCACAGTCACTGCCTGCCCCTCCCTCTGGCCGACAGGATCAGGACAGAGTCAAATCTTCTCATACCTTCTCAGGTACGGTCTGTTATCTTACCCCCTTACATCCAATCCCATCTTTGTTTCAGGCCGGGGCAAGGATGGAACAGAGAGCCCCGAGGTTAGTGGAGGAGAGCTGAGGATAAGGATCGGGGCCGCAGAGAGCCCCGCCCTTGTCACCCTCACCCTGTCTGCGACCATGCTGGAAGTTTCTCCAGAAGCTGGAAGTGGGTTCGCGTGGTGTCCCCTCCGATTAGCACCAGGCAAACGGCAGATCTGAGAGGAGCCATGCTAAGGGCCCGGTGATCGCGAAGGGTCTCAGCAAAGCCATGTCCCCTGGAAGCCACAGAGTGAAGGCCAGCAGGCTGTGCCTGGGGTGGGTGATTCTCACTCACAACCTGGCCCAGTGAATGCCCAGGACTAAAGCCCTGGCACTGGGCCTCGCAGACAGAATCGGTCTTCACACTTTATTTAATAGATCTGTACTGAAAGTGCCCTATAAGCAAGACTCAAAAGCGATGCTGCTCAGCCCTGGCAGTGAGCCGGGATGACCTTGAGGAGTTTAGGTAACACCAATGCCCACACCCAGCGCCCACAGATTCCAGCTTAATTGGTCCGGGTGCGGCCTGAGTGCTGGGATTTTAAAAAGCTCTCTGCAGAAGTCCAATGTGCAGGCCAGCATTGCACACCGCTGCTCTGGGGTTCACGGAGGAAGCCGACGGCCTCCGTGAGCAAAGTGGGGGGCAGCGGCAGATGTATGTTACAAGTTGTTAAGGAAGGGGGCGCCTGAGTGGCTCAGTCCGTTAAGCGTCCGACTTCGGCTCAGGTCATGATCTCACGGTTCGTAGGTTCAAGCTGCATCGGGCTCTGTGCTGATGGCTCAGAGCCCGGAGCCTCCTTCCGATTCTGTGTCTCCCTCTCTCTCTGCCCCTCCCCCACTTACTCTCTCTCAAAAATAAATAAACATTAAAAAAAAGAGTTGCTAAGGAAGCCAGGCGCCTCAAGGCGATGGTTTCACATGGGAGGATTGCAGACTAGCTGATACCCTGCTGTTCTTGCGGTCAGGAGCCATTATCCTGAGGCGTTTTGGTCTAGGCGCACACAGTCACGCGAAGGCCCTGCCTTATCTGTTGAAAACGTGATTTCATAACATATACACTGGTTGCCCAAATGGCCACTTTTCTGCCAGTCATGGTGTCTGGGCTTTTCCCCTTTGGCTTGCCCTGGAAGTGCTGAGAGGGGTGTGGTCAAAACAGACCCCGTCCGGTCCTGCGGGTGTCTGCTGACCGCGGAGTGCTCCCGCTGACATCAGCTCTCTCGATGTAACAACCAACTTGTCAGATGTGTTTCCTCATGCCCTGAAGTCTGCTGTCCCTTCTGTGTGGATCCCTGTGTGTGTGGCAAGAGGCTGACTCACTTCCCTCAGCTCCGGCGGCAGGGTTACGGATCAACAAACCCTGGGGGCGGCTCCTCCACCAGAGTTCACGGAAAGGTGTGGAAGCCACCGGAGTTAACCACAAGGACCTTGAGTTCTAACTCGGGGGAGGTGGGTTTTGTGTGGACAGCTATCGGACATTCCTGGGCGCTGAGATCGGGATAGAAGAGATGTATAAATACAACACGTGGCTGACTCGAACTCAGACCTTTGAGGAGAGAACCGGAACGTTCCTCTGGGTTGCGTAGAAGACTTGACCGTTCTGCTGAGCAACTCTGACGCTAACCAGTTTTTGTTCATTCAAGGCATACCTATTGCCGGACACTGACTGTTCTAGGCTCCTGAAAAATGACTGAGGAAGATCCAGCCTCTTTTTTCTTTCTGTTAAAGACTTCATTTATTTTATTTTATTGATTTGAGAGAGAGAGAGAGAGAGGGAGCAGGGGAGGGGCAGAAAGAGAGGGAGACACAGAATCCGAAGCAGGCTCCAGGCTCGGAGCCATCAGCACAGAGCCCGACGCGGGGCTCGAACTCACGAACTTCGAGATCCTGACCTGAGCTGAAGTTGGACGCTCAACCGACTGAGCCTCCCAGGTGCCCCGTGGCTCATCTTTTTATTTACTTTATGGTGTCAGTTGATGAAAAGAAGTTCTCAGTTTTAATGTAGTTGGAGTTATCAGTCTTCCTTTGTGGTTAGCACTTTTTATGTCTTATTTTTTTCACTAAAAATTTTTTTTAATGTTTATTTTTGAGAGAGAGAGAGAGAGAGAGGAAGGGGCAGAAAGAGAGGGAGACAGAGAATCAGAAGCAGGCTCCAGGCTCTGAGCTGTCAGTACAGAGCCCGATGCGGGCTCATTTTTTTTTTTTTAATTTTTTTTTCAACGTTTATTTATTTTTGGGACAGAGAGAGACAGAGCATGAACGGGGGAGGGGCAGAGAGAGAGGGAGACACAGAATCGGAAGCAGGCTCCAGGCTCCGAGCCATCAGCCCAGAGCCCGACGCGGGGCTCGAACTCACGGACCGCGAGATCGTGACCTGGCTGAAGTCGGACGCTTAACCGACTGCGCCACCCAGGCGCCCCTGCGGGCTCATTTTTTAGAAAGCAGTTTTAGGTTTCCCACAAGATTGAGAAGAAGGTACAGAGATTTCCCACACATACCCTGCTCCCTCCCCATGCATAGTCTTCCCCATTCTCAACATCACTCACCAGAATGGCACTTTTTTTTTGTTTTGTTTTTAAACCAAGGAACCTACATTGATTGACACATTGTGATCACCCAACGTCCACAGTTTACCTTAGGGTTCATTCTAGGGGAGCGGGTTTGTACAAATATACCCGTCATTACAAAACCATGCAGAGTACCTTCATTGCCCTAATGATTCTCTGTGCCCTGGCAATTAATGCCCCCTCCTCAACCCCCGGGCAACCACTGATCTTTTTACCGTCTCCACAGTTTCGCCTTTTCCGGAACGTCACATAACTGAAATCACACAGTACGTAACCTTTTCAGATTGGCTTCTTTCAGTAAGTAACTTGGACTTAGGTTTCCTCCATATCTTTTCTTGGCTTAATAGCACTGAACACTCTTCCCTTGTCTGGATGCACCATAGTTTATTTATCCATTCACCTACATCTGGACTGCTTCCAAGTTTACGTAATTATGAATCAGAGTGCTATGAACATCATGTGCAGGTTTTTTTGTGAACACGCTTTCAGCTTCCTTGAGTGAAACGCCAACGAGCAGATTGCTGGATCATATGGTAAGAGGAGGTTTCGCTGTGTAAGAAACTTCCAAACTGTCTTCCAAAGTGGTGCTGCCATTTTCCATTTCCACTGGCACTAAAGGAGAGTTTCTGTTGCTCCACACTGTCAACAGCATTTGGCGTTGTCGGTGTTCTGGGTTTTGACCATTTTAAGACGTGCGTAGTGGTATCTCACTGTTGTTTTATTTTTTTTTTAATTTTTTAAAATTCTTATTTATTTTTTAGAGAGACAAAGTGTGAGTGGGGGAGGGACAGAGACAGAGGGTGACACAGAATCTGAACCAGGCTCCAGGTTTCCAGCTGTCGGCACAGAGCCCCATGCGGGCTTGAACTCACGAGCCGTGAGATCATGACCTGAGCCAGAGTCAGGTGCTTAACAGACTGAGCCACCCAGACGCCCCTCTCACTGTTGTTTTAATTTTCACTTCCCTGTGACATAATGTAGAGCCTCTTTTCATATGTTTATTTGTTCTCTTATGCCTTCTTTGGTGAGATGTCTTATAATGTCTATGGCTCATTTTTAAAAATCAGGTTGTTTCCTTGTGGTTGAGTTTTAAGAGTCCTTTGTATGTTTTAGATAACAGTCCTTATCTGATGGGTCTTTTGCAAATATTTTCTCTGAGTCAGTGGCTTGTCTTCTAATTCTTTTGATCCTGTGTTCTTCAGAGCAGAAGCTTTACATTTTATTTTGTTTTATGTACATATGCGTTTTGAGGTTTTAAATTTTAAACGGGTCCTGTCTCCTCCTGGAGCTTACCAAAATGGGTGCTTGGGGAATAGCACCCGCTGCCTTTTCTTTGTCTTCTCTCCAGTTTTATTAAGATACAGTCGACATGGGCGTGGGGGGGGGGGGGAGGGGGCTGGGTGGCTCAGTCGGTTAAGCGTCTGACTTCGGCTCAGGTCATGATCTTGCAATTCGTGGTTCGAGCCCCACGTCGGGCTCTGTGCTGATGGCTCAGAGCCTGGAGACTGATTTGGATTCTGTTTCTCTCTCTCTCTGCCCCTCCCCCGCTCATGCTCTGTCTCTCTCAAAAATAAATATTTTAAAAGATTTTTAAAAAAGATACAGTCGACAGTATAATAATTTGACCTACACGTATTGTTGGACTATTCTTTTTGGTTAATCGATAATAACTAACACTTGGGGAGTTCTTACTGCATGCCGGTTGCTGTGCTAAACCCTTTTTTATTCAAAACAAGTTTTTTAATGTTTATTTATTCTTGAGAGACAGGGCACGAGCAGGGGAGGGGCAGAGAGAGGGAGACAGAATCGAATCAGTCTCCAGGCTCTGAGCCATCAGCACAGAGCCCGACATGGAGCTCAAACCCATGAACCGTGAGATCATGACCTGAGCTGAAGTCAGATGCTTAACCAACTGAGCCCCTATCACCCCTTTAAAAAAAAGTTTTTTAAGGTTATTTATTTTGATGAAGAGAGAGCGAGCGAGCGGGGGGGCAGGGGCAGAGAGAGAGGGAGAGAGAATCCCAAGCAGGTTCCCCACCGTCAGCTCAGAGCCCGACGCAGGACACAAACCCACGAACCGTGAAATCATGACCTGAGCTAAAACCGAGAGTCAGATGCTCCATCGACTGAGCCTCCCAGGTGCCCCTGCGCTAAACCCTTTTTTAAACAGCTACTGCCTTTTGTCTCAATTCCCATGCTCTTTTCCCCCAAAGACAACCGTCCTGACATTGAAACGCCCAGAGTCTAAGAGACCCCCAAAAACGAACCACCAGAGTCCAGAGTCAAAGCTAAGCAGCAAGGGTCATTTATTGCAGGTTCGAACCTGGACCTCTGCGCCCCCGTTGCCGGTGACGCCAAGAGGCCCTGAGAGAGGTTTTTACACCCCTTTTATAGACAGGTACAAACAAGTCATGGGGAAATCAGGAATTTTCCACAGTTACAGAGCTGCGATTGGTTGGTGTTTAAAGTTGGACACTTAACAGTATTCGATTGGTTCCTGCCTTTAGGTCAGACCACAACCGGGGGTACAGGTATCACAATGATTGATCAGGAATACACGGATGTGCCAAGCAACAATGATTGATCAGGAGTACACGGATGTGCCAAGTAACAATGGTTGATCAAGAGTACACGGATGTGCCAAGTAACAATGGTTGATCAAGAATATACGGATGTGCCAGGCAATAATGATTGATCAGGAATACATGGGCATGCCAAGCAATTGTACAGAAGCGGAACAAGCTGGTTAAGCTTGGTTAGGTTTCAGTTTCCCATAACTTAAGCTTTTAAGTTTCAATTTTCTCAGGCCTCTCAACATGTGTCACATGTATCCCTATTTGTGTTGTTGGGATTTCGGTTCGTCTTCTACACACATATTTTAATTTCTATTGCTGTCAGCTGTGTTCACGTAAATGAGGATGCACGTTTGCTTCGGGCACAGTGTTACTATGATCCACCTGTGCTGCTCCCTGTGCATCTACCCCACCCTCAGCACCCACTCCACCCCCACCCCCTGCACCTCCCCCCCCCAGCCCCCACGGCTGTGTGATAATCCATAGAATGCTGTCCCCAGTTCTTACCTGTCCATTCCCCCACTGAAGGGCCCTCGGTTGTGCCCAGTTCCCTGTCCCCACAAGAACCCTCTGCTATGATGAGCACCTCATGTATGTGTCCTTAGGCCCCTGCACGAGAAGGTTCAGGATACACACACACACATACACGCACTCCCAGGAGTGGATTATGGGTTACTGGTTATGTGGCACACACATAGTCCAGCTAAGTAGGGCGGGTTATTCTGCAGAACAGCTACACCTCGGACACATCACCACCAGTCACACAGGGAGCTTATATAGTGCCACGTCCCTAACCCAGCTGGTGTCACTCAGCTTTGACATTTTTGCCAAATAGGCAGAAAGTGACGTCTCATTGGTTTAATCTGCAGTTACCTTGTACGCAATAAACTCCTCTCCACGTGTTTGTTGCGATCTCCAGTTTCATATTCTGAAAATGACCCCTTATACTCTGCCCATTTTTCCATTCAGCTCTTCTGTCTCCTTGATGAGCAGGTCTTGTTTCTTCTAGATACTGTCTCCTTTTGGCTTTAGATATTCACTATCTGTTCCCAGTCTGTTATCTGCTTGTTATCTTTGACCTGCTGTGTCCTTTGTCTTATAGAAATCCTTTATTTTGAGGGATCCCACTAATTTTGAGTCTTACGATGGTGCTTTTGAAGTTTTTAAGAAGAGTCCTTCCTCGCCTGTAGTCTATAAAGACATTACCTTACAGATAGTCTTTAGTCTTTCATAGTTTATGTTTCAGTTAGGCCTGTAACCCATCCGCACGTGAGCTTCGAAAACAGCGCTCATCGGGGATCCCGCTTCGTTTGTCTTTACTTACCCACTGGATCTTCACCAGAGGTCTCTGAGGTACAGCAGGAAACCAAAGGCATAGAAGGCCGAACCACCAGCAAGTGGCAGAGATTTGGTTTCTTCAGATGTCAAAGAGCCGGACCGTGGCACAGATCTCCAGGGCAGGGAGCAATAAAGCCCAGGACCCGGCACCCAACTTAGCCAGGACGAGCATTAGTGATTACTTGGTGAATGGATGAGGCCTTTGGTTCTGTCTCTTGGACTTAGGGCAAATAAGAAATGCCAGTGGACCCAAGAAAGGCCCCACCCAGACCCCCATGGAACCCCCTTTCCATCTCTCTGACCCCCCGCTATGTAAGCCAGGCACGCAGCCTACCCAAAAGTAGCTTCTCCTCCCTCAGGCTATCTTCCTCCTACTTCCTGTCCCAGTGTTTTGTGCTTGTGAATGCCAACAAGTCCTAATTACTAACGTGGCACTGTTCCAAGCACTTAACACGTGTGCACCCATTCAATGTTGGCAACCACCCTGTGAGGCCGGTATCGTCGTGATACACAGGTCATAAAATCAAGGCCAACGTCCTCACTGATAGGAAGGAGCAAAGCAGGGGTGTGAACCCGGGCCGCCCCAGCATGGAGCCTGCATTGCAACCACAGTGTCATACTGGCCCTTATGACATGCCCTACGCTCCCGTCCAGATCAGACAGAACCATCAGAAATTACCAAACGCTGGCAACGGAGCCGGGCTCTGACTTATATTTGGAGCGCCATCGGAGGCACGCTGCCCCCATCTGACGTCCCAGGGCCCCGAATGGCCTGGACGAGGACTTGCGGTCACCTTGGCGGCCGTGATGCCGCACCCCCCACCCCGGCCCCGCTGGAGTACGAGACCCCGAACGGCTCACTCCACGAGGAAAGCCCATCTGATTCACGAAAGCTCGCTGTAGGTCAACGCTTGTCACGGAGTAAACACTCAGTTGACTGTAGAGCCCAGTTTCCCAGACCAGCCAGACAGCGGGGCACTTGTCCCTGTGTTTGGCAGATGCTCTTAGCCCCCTTTGTGTTACCGAATCCTGGGGACCACAGTGTGACTGCTCTGGGGCCTTTGTTCTTCTCTCCCATGACCTATTGTTCTCAGGGACTTGGCCTTCTGCATAATCATCTTGTTTTTGCCCCGTCTTGGTTACTGTACGTTATTCTCCCATCCAAGTACTAACCAGGCCCGACCCTGCTTAGCTTCTGAGATCAGACGAGATCGGGCGCGTTCAAGGTGCTATGGCCGTAGACATGAGACATAGAAATAGACATGTCCATGAAGACCCTCAGAACATGTCTCCCCACCATCCTTCTCGCTGGCCTCCAGCTTTTATCTCCTCTCCCCCTCTTCCTCTCTTGTGTTCGAATGGCACGGTATCCACCAGTCCTCTCTTCGCCCTTGTTTTCTCTCTAACATTTCATCTTAACCCTATTGGAGCGGGCTCTGCGCAGTGTCCCTCCCGGTCCCCACTGGCTGCCAAGTCCCCCGTCCTCAATACAGGCTCAGCCACTGTGGGACAGTCCCCCTCCTCTACCTTCTTCCTCGGTCCGGAGGACCCCCTCTGGCTGTACGACAGTGGCTTTAAATTGTCCTTTGGTCCTATTTGAATGTGAACGACAAAATACTCTGGCCGCTTCCTGCGGAAGTTCTGATTGATTTCCCTTCTCCCGGGAAAGTGGCCCTAAATCCTTGTTGGTGTGTTTTTCATTATTCCTGCAAATAATCTCCTTTACTCAATGCTTCCTGTTAAGCCTTACCAGTTCAACACATACTCTTTGACCTTCATACCCTCCGCCATGCCTTTGAGCCCATTTAATTATAAGACTATCCCTCCCTCTCAGATATTTCCTCCGTATCCTGTTTGTTCAGGCCACCTGCCCCGTCAGATTCTCTGGACTACCTGAGTTCCTGCTCGGTGCCGCCCGGACAGACTCCCCACGGAAGGTTGAACAGGTACTAAGGAGGCACTGATAAGCCACTCAAGGGGCACTTGGGTTTAACATCGGTTTGATTTAATGAGCATAGATTATCTCGCCCACACAAAACTTGACCTGGGCTAACGCCAGCCCCTCCTGACAGCCCACTCCTAACTGGGAATACCTTTTTCTGCCGGCACCCTCATACCTTTGGCTCATCCTGTGGCCTTCTCTTCAAATCTCTGACTACAACCTCCTATGGCTGAGAATGCCCACGCCTTTCTCAGCACAAGTTCTGAGGGTCTTCAGGACCCATCTGGAGTCCCACCTCCGCTGAAGAGCATTCTGTACTCTCTCCTCTCTGAATCCCCGTAGTGGCCTGAGACAACGCCAGGACACTCACATCCTTACCAATACTACTGGGCATTGCTAGTGAATTTTTAATTTTGCTGTGGTTTTGGTTCTCTAGTAAGACTCTTTGCTCCCTCAAGATAAAGGATCACATTTTCAGAGTTTAGAGTCTAGGTGGGCAGATGGGAAAGGAGTTTGGAGCCCTAACAACTAAGTGAATCGCTAAGTGTGGAATCTCAGAGCCCTCCCTCCCGCTAGTCACATGCGCCTTGTTCTGCGACTTTCCAGGTATGTGCCACAGTTACCCCTGCTGGTTCGTAAGCTCCTGAGGTGAGTGGGGCAGGGCACCATCCCTGCCCCCCCCCCACCAGAACTCAGCACCATTGCAGACTGGGTGCTCACAAAGAATTGTTGACTTGGCTTGGAGGTCAGAAGCCACCTGCCCAGTGACCTCTAGGGCAGCAGAAAAACAAGCAAGTCAAGGGGATGGGACAAGGGATTAGAAGCGCTTGGGTACCCACCTGTTGGAAAATCAGTCTTTTCATTTGCAAGACTCAGAAGAGAAGACCTAGGCAGTTAAATCTTGGACCAGGGGCATCTTGTGTCTTGGTACCCAGACCCCAGAAGAAACTGGGTATTTGAGGCCAGGATAGAGTGTTGATGGTTGGCCAAGCAGGTCAGGGCTCTTGGTTCCATGAGCTTTTTGCATCCTTGCTCTCCTGCTGAAGTTAGAGCTGACCAGACTCTATCGAAAGTACAGGGCTGGGGACTCAGGACTCAAGAACCCTGGCTGAGCCATCCTGGGTAGGAGGGGTGCCCTCCCTGGGCCTCTTGTCCTCACTTTGAGAAATTGTATCACCATCGACCGGTGTAGTTGTAGACCATGCTATATGCATGCATGTTCTATAGTGGTTGTGACAAATGGCCACAAACTTAGTGGCTTGAAACAACACAGGTTCATTATCTTACAGGGGTCAAGTCTAAAATGAGTCCTTCAGGGGGCACCTGGGTGGCTCAGTCGGCTAAGCGTCCGACTTCAGCTCAGGTCATGATCTCGCGGTCCGTGAGTTCGAGCCCCGCGTCAGGCTCTGTGCTGACCGCTCAGAGCCTGGAGCCTGTTTCGGATTCTGTGTCTCCCTCTCTCTCTGACCCTCCCCCGTTCATGCTCTGTCTCTCTCTGTCTCAAAAATAAATAAACGTTAAAAAATAAAAATAAAAAAATAAAATAAAATAAAATGAGTCCTTCAGGAGCTGGAAAGGTGTGGCCAGGGTCATGTTCCTTCTGGAGACTCTCAGGGAGAATCAACTCCTTGGCTTTTCTAGTTCATAGGGGCTCCCCACGTTCCTCCACCCATAACCACATCATTCTGATTTACGCTTCTGTTTTCACATCTCCAGACTCTTCTGCAACTGCCCCTCTCTTGTAATGATCTTTATGATTACCTCAGACCCACCCAATATAATCCTGCCTCAAAATCCCCAACTTAATCATATCTGCAAGATCCCTTTTGCCTTGACATGTTCACAGGGCCTGTGGGGGGTGCATTATTCACCCTACCACAGTGCCCCACAGAAGGACAAACATGGCAAATAGTTTTCATTACGAAATATTTTAAGCTTACAGGAAAAGGTACAGACGATAACGTAACAGAGATCTGTGCACCTACCGCCAATCTCAACACTTTACCAACGTGTGGCTCTTGTTTTCTCAGTAAGAAAATATTTTTTAAAAATGTAGCAGATTCAGTAGAAGCCCCCGTGTAACTCTGCCCAAACGTCTCCTCCGTTCGAGAGAATTCAAGCATTTTCTTAAATTTGGCATCTGTGTTCGTGGCTCTCTATTTTTAGTGTCTTTTTGCTGAGCTCAAATCACTGAAATCAAATGAGTTGCATGCTCATTGGATGTGACACCATGGGAGTCAGCTGCTGGAAGCTTCCTTGGCCCCACCCTCCCAACGCAGGCCACTATCCCACTCAAAGAGTACTGGGTGGGGTGGGCGGGGGATGGCTGGGGGGGTTGAGATCGGAGGTGTAACAAGGAAGCCAACCTGAAGCAGAGGGTAAGGTCAATAAGCCTGAGTGAGAATTGTGGTCATGTTACTTCGTGGCTGGCGTGACCCCTTGGAGGTTACTCAGCGTCTTTGCTCCCGTTTCCTCATCTGTAAAACCAACAGAATACTTGTCAGACTTGTTCAGAGGACTGAATGGGATAAGGTATGAAAACATCACGTAGAACACAAACAGCGTTCCCATGGCCAGAATCATATTTTTGTTGGTTACTGTTGTAATTGAAGGCGTTCCCCAGAGCAGAGGTAAGACAGTCCTCCCTGAGCACAGGGAGAAGATTTGTAGCTCCAGGGGACTGTGGGCAGATCCTTTCTTGGCTGGCTGTACAGAAGGTTCCAGGAAAGCCCGAGGCACGGTGGGTGGTGGGAACTTCCCAGTAGCTCTGCCTCCCGGGGAGCCAGGGAGAAAAACTGAATTTTCCAGAGGCCAGGACTGCCAGCTTTCTGGGATCCACTGCCCTCCCCCCGCCCATCTCCCCATCCCCCCACACACAGTGGTGTAGCCTGGAGCCCACCCACCTCTCTGCCCCAGCAGCAGGAAGCAAGCTGGAAAGGGGCTGACAGCAGGTGGATGAGCTTAGGAACCTGGATCCTTTCCCTATTCTGCATTGCTCAAGGTGAGATTTCCTCTGATTCATCTTTGTCTTCCTCCTGCCCCCTCTCTGCCACCCCCCCCCCATACCTGGTGCTCGGGAAGCTACATGACTTTGAGCTGCTGTCGGCCCTCCGGGATCTCAGGTTCCCATTTCCAGGGACCTGTTACAATGGAGGCTCCCAGCACGGCACTGCTGACTGCCAGTTGAGGGAGGGCCCCTGGCTGCCCAGAATTGCTCATGTTTCTGAGAAGAAGCTCAGAGGCCAGGGGCCCGGGGAAAGCCTGTTCCCATGAACACAGAGTGTCCTATTCATGGATGAAGGCTCAGAGCACTTGCCCTCAGGAAGTTGGGCAAGAGACAGCGACACACAGACAGTGGCAGAGCTGGGGTTGCAGCCCAGTCTGTTTATCTGACTCAGTATCTGTGGCTGGGGCCATCTCCTACCCCTGCCCCTGTCCCTGCCCACCATCAGTATCAGGGCGAGCTCCCTGGTTCAGGGGGGACATCTTTGATGCCTCATGTGACCAAGACCCAGGGCTGACGCTGGAGAAGCTCCTTAGGCTCTGTAGTGGGGAGAGCACACACAAACTGTACCCCAAGACCTCTCTGTCAGAACCCCTGTGCCCCCCCAACCCCAGCTCAAGCCCCAGGTAAAGGGACCTTCCTTCTCCCTCCACCTGAATCTCTGGCTGCAGATCAAAATCTGGCTTATTGTGAAAGACCGGAAAATAAATTTTCCCTTTATAGGGAAAAATGAGAACTTTTGTCCCTAAAGTGGACACGACTGATGCCATAGCTAGAAATATATTCAGCCACAAATAGTAATAATAATAATAGTAAGAAAAACAACAACAATAATAAAAGAAACCCTGACCAACAACATCTTAAAGAAATAGTTGTTTATTTCTCTCATATATGAGAGAAATGACAGGCTGGGCTGTGGTCTTTCTCATTCTCTTAGCTTTCCCCTCATGGTGTCAAGATGGTTGCAGCAGCCCCATACATCACATTTTTACACCATGTTCAGAAGCAGGAAACAGGGGGTGATACCAGGCAGAGATTCTTCCTTATCAGCAAGCAAAGACTATTTTCAAGAACCCAACCCTTTCTTCACATCATTGGCCAGAGGGGTTATAAAGTCTTCCACAGCAAAGCCAGAAAGGGTGTATCTGGCCTTCCCAAGCTTCGCAGTGAGAGGAAGACAGGAAGAAAGGTTTAGGGGATGACTTTGAGTTAATTGACCCCAAGTACCTGCCACAACTGACCAGCCCAAGGACGCCTGATTTTGGACAACTAGACTCAGGTGCAAAACGTATACGATTTTCTGATGAAGGGACCAGAGACTGACCTGCAAAGCTGAGGAAAATTCTTCTGGTTTGGACTGGAAAAGAGAGTTTTAAAACTTGTGCCTGAGCATGACAGACAACTCCCTGGATGAGACTTCACTTTCGGGTGGTGTTCCAAATGTTTATCGAGGTGTAAACAAACACCCCAGGGGCGCCTGGGTGGCTCAGTCTGGTGAGTGTCTGACTTCACCTCGGGTCACGATCTCACAGTGCGTGAGTTCGAGCCCCACATTGGGCTCTCTGCCATCAGCACAGAGCCTGCTTCGGATCCTCTCTCTCTCTCTTTCTCTTTCTCTCTCTCTGCCCCCCCCCAACCTCTCTCAAAAATAAACAAACATTTGAAGAAAAAAAGTCCCAAGATGTAATGGCTTAAACAGGATAATTTATTATTATCTCTCATGGTCTAGGAGTCAGCTGGGCTCAGTGGGGCAATTCTCACTTGGGGTCTCATGAGGTCGCAGTGGGGGCTGGAGCCCATCTGAAGGTTTCTCTGCTTCAATATGTGGCTCCTGGGCTGGGACAGCTGGGGACCCCAAGCATTGCTCTTTCCACGTGTTCTCTCCACTTGACTAGCCTGGATGTCCTCACAACATGGCGGTCTTGGGATTGTCAAACTTCTTTCAGGGCAGCTGGCTCCACCCTAAACAAATGTCCAAAGACAGTTTCCATGAGAGCCTTGCAGGACTTCTTAAGGCCTTGCCCTGGAAGACCTAGAACATCCCTTCCACCTCGAATGGAAGGAAGACCCACCGGAACCTGAGGTGGGGGAGGGGCCGTTGAACTCCACGTCCTGACATGAGGGAGGGAAGGACTTGATGGCGGCCGCGGTGATCTAAGGTCATAGGTGACCTCAGTGTGGCTAACCTTCAGTGAGGAAGGAACAGTGAGGCCTTCATCCGAGGCACAGAGAGGCCCCGAGGGAAGGAAATATGCAAGGAGTGACGTCAGAAGAGGGACCCACAGAGTCCGGAGGGAAGTATTGGTAATGAAATGCTGACCTAGCCCCAAAGCGGCTCCCTGAACAACCAGTTCTGAGAGGCTCTGATCTTGTGAAACCGTCCACAAGGGAGGTGTGGCCAAATCTCCCACGAGGCTCCTAGGGGACAAGGAATTGCCTGCGTAGGAGCCTAAAAACAGAGGCGGAAAAGGGCCTTTGATGGCTGGGGTGGGGACGCTACTGCGCGGTCTGGAGTTGAGTGCCTAGGAACCCCGTGTGACACCATAAACACTTGTCTCGTTGGGGGTCTGGCCTTCTTCTCACCATCCTTTAAATCAGGAGGTGGCAGGGGCGCCTGGGTGGCGCAGTCGGTTAGGCGTCCGACTTCAGCCAGGTCACGATCTCGCGGTCCGTGAGTTAGAGCCCCGCGTCAGGCTCTGGGCTGATGGCTCGGAGCCTGGAGCCTGTTTCCGATTCTGTGTCTCCCTCTCTCTCTACCCCTCCCCCGTTCATGCTCTGTCTCTCTCTGTCCCAAAAATAAATAAACATTGAAAAAAAAATTTAAAAAAAAAAAAAAAAATCAGGAGGTGGCAAACTACAGCCCGTGGGCCAGACCCAGGCCTGGGCCTGTTTTTAATCCAACCAGGACTAAGAATGGTTCTAAAGGATTTCAAGACAAGGGCGGTGGCAGGGGGGGGTATGTAGCAGGCATGCAAGTGGCCCTCGAAGTCTAAATATTTATTATTTGGCCCTTCACGGAGAAAGGTTGAGGGCCTCTGCTTTAAACAAAGAGCGTGACTCCCGCCGGTGTCCAGAGAGCTGATTTTAAGTGTCACTAACAAAGTTACTTCCTTTTTGACTCTCTCTCAATCCTCGCTTCTTCTGGGACCAGGGCTCAATTGGGGGCGGCTCCGTCTTGAACACAGGACTCACATTTGCAGATGTCCTTTACCTAGCTAGAATTGTGTGGTATTGTTTTGTTTTCGCTGTGTTTCTATCGTCAGTGCCCTTCACGGCTCTGACGTTGATTTTTTTCCACCCATCATGTACAAATTTCCTTTTGAAATAAACTCATTACATTAAAAAGTAGGAGACCTTCAAGAACTTTCTATTTACTAGAAAACAAGAGGGGGCGTGTACTGATGTGGCAAATAAATAGTGAGGGCGGTGTGCGAGTGACTGCGCTTAGGTGTGTGGGCTCTGGGCTTCTGCCTTGGTCCTTCTCTGAGTCTCCTAGTTCTTCTGGTCAGATGTGTCCATCTCCCAGGCTCTTCAGCCCCATTCGTATGCCGGCGACCCCCACGCCTGCACTGCTAAGTCAGCCTTCTCTGAGTTCCAGAATGTCGAAATCAACCACCAACGGGACGTCTCCACTTCAATGATCCAGGCGGACCTAAAATAGAACGTTTCCACAAGCAAACTTCTGCTCTCGACCCCACCTCTTCCAAATGAGGCACAGTGATTAGATCTCAGGCTCTTGAGTCAGGCAGAACAGGGGTCCAAGTTCCTGCTCTGCCACTTACTACTACCTGACCTTGAACAAGGTGCATCATCATCTGAGTGCCAAACGGACTTATTGAGAGGAATAAATGAGAAAATGGAGGCACCGCACTCAGCACAGAGTTGGGTACATAGAAAGCTAATGTCAGCCATTACTATCATCATTAACTTTTTTTTTTTTAATTTTTTTTTTCAACGTTTATTTATTTTTGGGACAGAGAGAGACAGAGCATGAACGGGGGAGGGGCAGAGAGAGAGGGAGACACAGAATCGGAAACAGGCTCCAGGCTCTGAGCCATCAGCCCAGAGCCCGACGCGGGGCTCGAACTCACGAACCGCGAGATCATGACCTGGCTGAAGCCGGACGCTTAACCGACTGCGCCACCCAGGCGCCCCATCTTTTTTTTTTTTTTTAAGTTTTATCTATTTATTTTCAGAGAGAGAGAGAGAGGGAGCTCGAGGGGCAGCGCGTGTGGGTGGAAGGGCAGAGAGAGAGGGAAAGAGAGAGAATTCTAAGCAAGCTCTGTGTGCTGTCTGCCCAGAGCCTGACACGGGGCTAGAACTCAGGAACCATGAGATCGTGACCCGAGCTGAAATCAAGAGCCGGACGCTTAACCGACTAAGCCACCCCGGTGCCCCAGTCATCATTAACTTTCAAAGTTCTTATTTGAAAAATTGTCACTACAATACAATTGACCTCTTCGGGGGTGTACAATTCTTTGAATTTTATTTATTTTTTACTTTGTTAATGTTTATTTATTTTGAGAGAGAGCGAGAGCAGAGCCACCCAGGTGCCCCTCAATTCTTTGAATTTTAGCACATCCCCAGATTCGTGTAACTGTCCCCATGACAGAATGCACAACAATCCTGCCAAAACTCCCTCCTGCTGGGCCTTTCCATTCCCCACTTGTGACCTCTGGCAACCACTCACCTGTTCTCCCTCCATACAGTTTTGCCCCCGAGAACGTCATAGACATAGAACCTGGCCGTATCTAACCTTTGGAGACTGGCTGCTTTCACTCCGCCTGAGGCCTTTGTGATTCATCCGAGGTGCTGTGTATCAATAGTTCCTTCCTTTTATCGTGCAGGGGTAGACACACGCTGAGAACTGCTTCCTTTCTTTTCACCACGCCAGATGGACACAAACAGACTCCACAAGGTCTTGGCCTAGAAATCCCTTTCCCTGGGGAAGCTGGTGGCCCCCATACTTTACCTCAGCTGCCCTTCCTCTCAGTCCCCCACAAGCCTTCCAAAAAGAAGAGGCTCCGCGGGGCACCTGGTGGCTCAGTCGGTTAAACATCTGACTTCGGCTCAGGTCACGATCTCATGGTCTGTGAGTTCGAGCCCCGCGGCGGGCTCTGGGATGACATCTTGGAGCCTGGAGCCTGCTTCGGATTCTGGGTCTCCCTCTCTGTCTGCTCCTCCCCCTCTCACGCTCTGTCTCTCAAAAGTAAATAAACATTGGAAAGAAGATTTTTTTTTTTAATTAAAAAAAAAAAAAAAAGAAGAGTCTCCAAGTCTAACCGTATGGTTTGAGGGAGAGAAAAACCCTTGGTCCCCTCCTTGATGGTGAATGGAAGACACCAAGGGGCTGACAGCTGGTGTCTGGGGGACAGCACTGATCCCGGATCCCTGCGTGGTCCATGACTTGCCATGTGCAGTCATCTGGCCAGGCAACATCAGGGCAACCTGTTTTCCTGACACACACACACACACCACCCCCCCCCCAACATACTAGTCACAGGATGGAAAAGGCTGGAGCCCGTGAGTAGGAAGAAGAATTTCAGAGGGCGAGGGAGAGGTTGAGCAGGAGAGACGGACTGCTTGTGGCCTGAATAACATCTTTCTTTGCACTGTTTTCCTCCTCCAGATTGGTTTCGGGGCCCGGCCCAGCTGCCGCCTTGGCTCCTGCTCAGAATTCTGGTCTATGCACACGTCCTTTCTCAGCACTGTTAGAGAACAGAAGTGACCCTGGCCTCCGAGTTGTCCTAGGAACATCTTTTTTGCCTTTTGTGTGTCCTTCTGTCCATTCCTGGGTATCCCAGGGCTGGGTCTTAGGGCAAACGCACATTAAGGAGAGACAGGGAGTGAGGGAAGGAGGGGGAGGAGAGAGTTGGAACCTCCTTGCTTCGTAAGAGCAAAGTCTGGCGGCCAGGCCTCAGAGTCTTTCTGACCCGCCTCGGGCCCTGAGGGGACCCTTGGTGGCAGTGGCATTAATAAGTGGCTTAGTTCTGCTGTCCACTGTGGGGCTAGTGAACTTCGGTTCAGGGAGAACAGGCTTGCTCTGGGTCACAGGGCAAAGCGAGCCATGGGGCTGGGCTCTGGCCAGCTGGCCTGGGTGGTCCGGCTGCTGCTGTCGTTTTCACTTCCTCTGGAAGTCCCACGCACCTGACCTCAGAGGCTGCTGCCATATGTGTGTGTGTGTGTGTGTGTGTGTGTGTGTGTGTTTCCCCAGGGGATTGTGGTTCATGGCTCTTCTGAGCAGTAGGTCAGCCTGGGTAAGACGACAGAGTTCGAGCTTTCCGACCGGTAATGGAAACAAGGCCAACACCCAGAAACACGAAAACATTGACATCAGACAAGCGAGTTAGAAAACACGTCCCGTTCCCTAGACGTGGCAACGGGGACATTCGAGCGGCGTCACGGGTTCTAATCCTGGCTGTGAGTGTTGTCTGCTGGTGGCCCACAGAGCAATTCTCCGGCAATCCGGAGAATTGCCTTGGTGGACAGGAGCCATCTAGTCATGGCACCCCGTTGCGGGCGATTGGCCGTGAAGACTTTATGACACAGGGCTACAAAATCCCATCCCCTTGTGTTGAGATGGAACAGCCCTGTGCTGCCACTGACTCCAGAACTCCCAGAGCATCTGGCTGTGGTCAAACCTCAGCTGAAAACAGCCTTGCCTGGCCTCTCCATCTGCCCCTTCCTGCTTCCCCTCTTTTTTCTTTTCTTTCTTTCTTTCTTTCTTTCTTTCTTTCTTTCTTTCTTTCTTTCTTTCTTTTTAGAGAGAGACAGAGAGACAGAATGTAAGGAGGAGAGGGGCAGAGAGAGAGGGAGACACAGAATCCGAAGTGGCTCCAGGCTCTGGGCTGACAGCTCAGACGACGCGGGGCTTGAACCCACGAATCTCGAGATCATGACCTGAGCCAAAATCGGATGCTTAACCGACGGAGCCACCCAGGCGCCCCCTACTTCCCCTCTCTGACCGGCTGTCATCCCAAGAGCTCTCCCTTCCCGTGCCCTGTGCACAAAAACCTCCGTCTCAGATTCCGCATCTAAGGAACTCAACCAAGCTAGCAAGTGGGACCAGCACAAGGCAAAGTTAAGGGGACCTCGTTTGCCAGAAGAGCTTGCAGCTTGTGGACAGACCAACTGGAAGGAAACCAGATTCCTTCAACCTGTTCCCAGCTGGGTAACTGACATTTAAAGTTCAGCAGGTTAGGGGCACCTGGGTGGCTCAGTCGGTTAAGCGTCCGACTTTGGCTCAGGTCATGATCTCACAGTCCGTGAGTTTGAGCCCCACATCGGGCTCTGTGCTGACAGCTTGGAGCCCGGAGCCTGCTTTGGATTCGTGTCTCCCTCTCTCTCTGACCCTCCCCCATTCATGCTCTGTCTCTCTCTGTCTCAAAAAATAAATAAACATTAAAAAAGTAAATAAATAAAAAAATAAAGTTCAGCAGGTCAAAGGGGCCCACCCCACTTTCTCCAGCATGGGGCTCCCGGGTTCCAGCGTCACACAGAGAAAAATTGCCCCCTCCCTGACCCCTGGTGAAGGCACTCAAAGGGACAGGGTCCGTGGGGTGTCTCTTTCTTCACATGATCAGCCCCTCAAGAGGCACACGAGGAGGAAAGCCGATGGAAAGGAAAAGGTATCTCCTCCCTGCATCTCTGCTCTTCTCCAAACCACCTTCTTCCTTTCTCCATCACCCCCAAGACCACCCACCACTTCTGCAGCTGCCGCCCAAACACCCACCAGGTGCCAGGCACCCCTCCAGGCATCGGGATATGGCGATGATCACCACAGAGCGGCCTGGCTCCCCGAGAGTTCGCGTTCCTGTCAGTGGAGGCTGGAAAAGGGACATAAGTCTATTAAACAGAAATAATATTGACTACTGTAAGGAAGAAACAGCAGTTATTTAGAGAGAGACTGAGTCCTAGGGGGATAGGCCACTTTGGATAGGGGTCAGAAAAGGCCGCTAGGAGCTGACCCTTGAGCACAGCCATCAGCACCAAGAGGCCAGTCCAGCAAAGATTTGGGGCAAGGGCATCCAGGCAGAGGGAGCAGCATGTGTTGAGGGACATCAAATATGTCCAGACTGGGAGATCCAGGGAGATCTCTGGGGAGCCTCCCGAGATTGTTTTCCCTTCCGTCTGGTTCCTCACAGGGATCGTGATGAAAGCAAGAACTCGCCTATATCTGCCTGACCTTCGTACACATTCACATAGGGGCTCATCGTGACAAGGGAGAGAGCTCTTTGCTGGGGTAGCCTCTCCTCTTCCGGACGGCGAGCTAGGTCCTTGAGAAGGACAGAGGACAGCCTCGTGTTCTCTTTTCAGGGCCTCAGGGAGCACTGGTACAGACTGCAGGCTCCCGCGTGCCAGGGGTAGGGGGTGACAAAGCTTCCTGACCATGCGCAATGCTTCCTCTTACTTCCCTCTGGATGCAAATGCCTTGGAAAGTGACCAACCAAGACGGTCCTTTTTGGCAACGTGGGCCCCACATGCTGCTTCGAGCCCAGCGAGCAGGGACCTTGCGCTCTTCTCCCAGGAGATGCGGAGCCGGGCAAGGTTACCGGTTAACGTCCCAGCAGGCTCCCTGCCGAGGCCTTCTCCCCCAGGCATCCTCACCCAGTGGCTCAGCTCAGCCCCAAAGCTGGCTTCCTTCCTCCAGCCTCCGAGCCGTCTGGGCACCAGCGTGGCTCACGACGGTCTAGTTTACTTACTTGGTCAGGAAGACATCCGAGGTCCTCAGTGATAGGTCAGATGATTTGACTCCTATCCCAAGGCACAGGGGGCCGTCTACTTGCTTTTGTCATTTCAGGGAGGTCCTGGAGGGTTTCTCTTTCGGGCCCTTCAAAAACCATTCTCCACCAGCCACTGTGGGCAACACAAAGAGAGACCCAGACCCTGCACGAGGGAGATGACTGTCCCTCTGCCTCTGCCCTGACCACCACTCTGGCAGGGAGGAGAGTGAGAGGCTGGGGAGGGGACCGACAGAGAGGAGGCGGGAAGGCAGGCCAGATGGGGCAAAGGCAAAGGAAATGGGTGGCCAGTCTGAAGACAGACGGACAGAGTGGGGGGTGGGCAGGAGTCAGAGCAGGGGGTACTCAGAGGAGTGGGTGTGACTACCCAGGGGCTGAGGAACGGGCAGAGGTCACTTCATTCAAAGGAAGCACGGCTCAGTTCTGCGGCAGCCCAGCAGAGAAAGGGGGGTACCTCTCGTGGTGGGCGCCCCCACCCCACCCATGCCGAGCCTCCAGAAGAGCTGGTCCTGGATCTGGACGAGGCCTACATGTGGGGCAGACTGGATTAGAGCCACACAACCCGGGCAACTCCTCCCTCCGCACGCAGCTGAGGGGCAGGACATGCTCCCTTGGGATCCCCGGCTTCCCACGAAGCTAAGTCCTAACAGAGCTGGGGTCCACACCTGCCACCCTTCTCCACCTAAACCGACACAGCCAACACCGAGAGGGACACCGTGACTTCTAGACTCCCTTTAACTCTTTTTTTTATTTTTTTTTTTAATTTTTTTTCAACGTTTATTTATTTTTGGGACAGAGAGAGACAGAGCATGAACGGGGGAGGGGCAGAGAGAGAGGGAGACACAGAATCCGAAACAGGCTCCAGGCTCTGAGCCATCAGCCCAGAGCCCGACGCGGGGCTCGAACTCACGGACCGCGAGATCGTGACCTGGCTGAAGTCGGACGCTCAACCGACTGCGCCACCCAGGCGCCCCATAGACTCCCTTTAACTCTTAAACAACGTCTGATTCTACGAGACTGGGGCGTCAGGGTCACCTCAGGGTAATAAGGGAGGTGCAGGGGTCAGAGCGGCTAAGCTGTGAGTGGCTGTTTGGTGGGGGGGTGGGCAGTGTTTGCAAAATCCGGGCCACATGAACAATAACAATATTGTGGGATACTTGACTGTAAGTCACATTCCACAGGGTCGGTCCTCTCAGTGACGCTGTCCGGCGAGCAGAGCTGGTACGACATCATTCAGGTGTCCCTCCAGAGAGGCGAGCAGGACGGGCCTCCACTTCCTGTGCCCGTCACCCTGCCCGCGACCTTCAGGGTCTCCCTTTTAGGTGCTGGAAGGAAGCTGAGAGCTGCAATCCTCCCCAAAGACCCCTCCAGACTCACTCACAGCACTCGCTGGAGGCAGACCCGCCAAAAATCAATCGGCAGATTGATTTGCAAATCGAATCGATTTCCCTCCCCAACTCATCGATATTTACTTAACTTCTACTTCATAGAGCAAAATCAATTCAGCTTATTCCCTCCTGGAGCGCCCAAGCTAGAAATGATCTCTCCCCGCTCTAAACTTCAAGCCTGTCTTGCAGAAAGACGGCTTATCACATCATTCAAGGCTGGTCCCCGCCATCCCTCTCCCCCATCTGCTCCGCCTCCCCGAGCTTGTGTTTCTAGCCAGGAGAGTTTCGGCAAGAGACCTCGCTTCCCCAAGGCCGAAGTGTTGACCGTTGCTCAGACAACAAGGCCCAAGCCTCTTTTTCTGATGCTTTTAGCCCTTTGAACTTGTGCTCTCACCAACCCCAGAGCAGCGGGAAGTGTTCTTCCGGACGGCAGAATGCAAAAATCCAGAAATGGCCCCCGGTTGCCTGTGGAGAGCTTGTGTGAGATAAAGGCAGGGTCAGGAATCTGGGGTGGGGGGAAAGAATGGGTGATTTCAGTTAGTGCTCGGGTAACTGGAGAGCCCTGGGGAACCAGGAACAATTGGAGGTGTTCCTGTCCTTTACCAGAATACCTTCCAAAAGGATTGGCCATTTAAGTGTAAAAGAACACCATCCAAGTACAAGGGGCAATCGGGAAATTCTTCTATAACTTGGGAGCGAGCAAAGCTTTCTTAATCCTGACTCAACACCCAGAAGCAATACAAGGGAAGATTAATAAGTTGCAAGGAATTGAAGTTTTGCGTGGCAAAAAAAAGTTAAAGTAGATTGAAATAAATACGGAAGTAAAATGAAAAAGACAAATGATCAACTAGTTAAAAAAAAAAGATTCACAACTTGCATCACAGAGAACGCGTTAATATTATTAGCGTAGAAAGAGCCCCTCGTGTAAGTTAAAAGCCCAACCACCGGGGAGAAAAATGTACTAAAAATATAACCGGTTTTCGGAAGAGGCAAGGCAAGTGTTTCCAAACCACAGGGAAAGATGGTCAACCTCACTTAGTGAAAGAAATGCAAATTGCCCCAAGGAACTATTGCTGGCTGATCAGGCTGGCCAAAATCCAAAAGTTTAACAAAATCCTCTTTTGTCCCGGCCTGAGAAAACAAATAGTCTCACACTTTGCCGATGTGAATGCGAAATGGGACTGTCCCTACGGAAGGGAGTTTGCCAATAAACTGCATGATCCGTTGATCCTGCAATCCCACTTCTAGGAATCTATCCTACGGATCCACTGCAAATAATACAAAAAGACGGAGGGATGTGGCTGTTGACTGCAGCTCTGTTTTTAATAACCAATAAACAAGAGTACATCCACACAGCAGAGTACTCCAGAGCCGTAAGAAGAATGAGGAAGTTTCCCCCCAAAGATTAAAAACAGAATTATCGTTTGAAAATATCGCTGGCACCTGGGTGGCTCAGTCGGTTGAGCGTCCAACTTCGGCTCAGGTCATAACCTCACGGCTCGTGAGTTCGAGCCCCGCGTCGGGCTCTGCGCTGACAGCTCGGAGCCTGGAGCCTGCTTCGGATTCCGTGTCTCCCTCTCTCTCTCTCTGCCCCTCCCCCAGTCTCACTCTCTCTGTCTCTCAAAAATAAAATAAAAACATTAAAAAAAAATTAGAAGCAGACACTCGGAGAGGCAGTCCTGGGTCAAGTGAGACCCAATCAGACAACGCTTGTGAGATGGGGGTGGGGCGGTGTCTAACCTTCCCCTGGAAGAAGAAGCAGGTCTGCCACCCTCAATGCTGCTGGAAGATAGCCTGGGGATGAAGCTCCATGGGTAGGAGCAGACCTGAGAGGGAATTGCAGAGGCATGGGGCCAGAGCCTTGATGAAACCGTGCCTCAAGTCCACTTCCTGATTTCTCAGCCACATGAGCCAATAAATCTCCCCCGTTGCTAAGCTAGTGTGGGTTGGGTTTTGTTGCTGGAAATCAAAACCCTCCTGACCCAGGCAGACCTCCCTGCTCTCTCATCCATCCACCTCAGGCACAACCTCAGAAGCCACGGCCCTCTGCGTTGGTTTTTCCCTGGAGGTCTCTCACGGGGTCTGGCCAAGAGGCAACCGCACCCATGCCCTCCATCTTACGTCAACAGTGAAGAGAGTCAATCTGAAATCCAGGAACTTTTCGGAAACATCCCCCTTCCTAGATGTGGTGGAGAGTGACAGAAGGTCCTGGAAGCTGGGCTTTCGGCACTTCCGTTGTTCCTTCTCATGCCTTCGAGGCCCTCCTGGGGATAACCTGATAGACAGAATTCCCTGATTCCATTCACTTGTTTCATAAGCATTTACTAAACCCCTGTGTGGGCCGCCCCATCAGGGGTCCTGGGCAAACAGAGAGGGGTGAGGAGCCAAGGACGAGCTGGAGCGGAGGGCCAAGTGATCTGGGCAGGGGGCAGGGGTGAGGAACGGCTAGGAGTGTGGGCCCTGAATTCAAACCGTGGGTGTTCTTGGGCAGGTTACTCTGTAGTCCCCTGCCTCAGTTTCCTCATCCGTCAAGTGGCATGTTTGATATATACTTAGTAAAGACTCAACAAGCATTAGCTTTTATCATTCATCAGTACTTTTTATTATGATCAGATTCTTTTTTAAGAAAAGGGACTGAGTAAACCCCACTCAGCTGGATAGCTTGGGCCTGAGGACCCCCTCCCTTGGAATGCAGGAGTTCAGGGCTGAAGGGGTGACTAGGTTGATGGGGCTTAAGGCAAACTCCAGAGACCAATTCCAACTCGTGAGATTCCTAAGAGGAAGAATGGAGGAGGGGCCCTCCCTTAGTCCCAGTTAAGTGCAGAGAACCGTATCTCAAAGAGGGAAGGACCCTTCTGGGGCAAGGATTCGACCTTTCCACAACTCCATTCAGCCACCCAGAGTTTGCTCAGAGGCGCTGTCATGGGCCAGGGCCAGGAGCGGAGATGACAGAGAGCTTCCTGTGTCCACTGAGTCCTCAGTCTCCTCTTGGCAACAGAGGAATGATAGTGCTGTGGCACACAAGTGCCTACTGTCACTCGGGAAAGGCTGAAGGGACCCCCGTTAGAGGAGGAAGGAGATTAGCTCCCATCTTGGAAGCTTCCTGGCAGAGGCAGGGTTTGGACTGGAGTTTGGGAGAAGGGTAGGTCTGATATGTCAAAGGGGACAGCTTTGGGGAGGAAAGACTTAAGCGCAGGGACGGGGGTGCAGCCCACACAGGACACAGCGCTAATGGACAGGCAGGAGGGACAATGGGAGGGGATGAGACCTCATGCAGCCCCAGCCTGCTCTGCCACCTGTCAGGCAACTGTGTCCGGCACGCAGGGGCGGCTTCTGGAAGCAATTGCCCCGAAACGTGAGTATCGCTCAGAAGGACAAGGAAAAGCCAAGGGAAGTGTCAGGAACTTGGATGGCCCCTCAACAGATTTCCTCATTGGTTTGATTCCAACTCTCGTTTCCTTCTGTCTGACTCCTGATTAGAAAGTTCGGGCATTTGGAATGTGTTCTGACCAGTTATGAGCCATGCTTTGTTAGCTGAGTGACTGAACGAAAGTGTGAGATCAGGTAGCCTCAAAGGCACATTCCTGGCTTGAAAACTCTGCCCGATGAAGGAATTTGTTGCCATTCAGATGATGTTAAAGGCAAATTGAACGGGGGACACCCGGGTGGCTCAGCTGAGCATCCAACTTAGGCTCAGGTCATATCTCGAGGTTCGTGAGTTCAAGTCCCACATCGGGCTCACTACTATCAGCACAGAGCCCATTTCAGATCCTCTGTCCCCCTCTCTCTGCTCCTCCCCTCTGTGCACGCTCTCAGAAAATAACTAAAACAGGGGCGCCTGGGTGGCGCAGTCGGTTGAGCGTCCGACTTCGGCCAGGTCACGATCTCGCGGTCCATGAGTTCGAGCCCCGCGTCAGGCTGTGGGCTGATGGCTCGGAGCCTGGAGCCTGTTTCCGATTCTGTGTCTCCCTCTCTCTCTGCCCCTCCCCCGTTCATGCTCTGTCTCTCTCTGTCCCAAAAATAAATAAACGTTGAAAAAAAAAAAAATAAAAAAGGCAGGGATGTTTTTGAAAGGGGGTTCCGTGCAGCTAGAACTAAAGAGGTAGGAAAGGAAAGGGCAGGCAGTCTCCCCTCCCTTGGGAAAGCTGTCCTGGGTCTGACTTAGGCAGACAGGCTTCTTCTAAGCATCAGTCCTAGACCACAAGCTTTGTTAGAAAGTCCTCTACCGAGAAAGCTGAGGGGGCACTCAGGGCCCTGCCGGGGAGGTGGGATTGCCCCAGTTGGGAAGGGGGTCATGTTAAGTGCCCTGATAAGTAGTCAGCTTCAGCTCCAGGTACCCAGAGGCTTTTTGGGAAGAGTTTACTTGATGCTCAGATCCTATGTTTGGAATGAGGGGTTGTGAGCCCTTGGAGGAGGTGTTACCCACAAATCCCAACCCTGGGGCGTCCACCAGTGGCTAAGCAGAGGTCTCCGGGCCCATGGGGAGCACTGTAGGTCTGAGGAACCAGCCTCGGTCCCTATTAAAAGTATGTTCTAGAAATATCCTCAGGTCTCAAGAGTGGGTCTGGACCCAGCTGCCCTGCTCAGCGATGCCACTGAATAACCAAGGGTCCCCAGGCTTCCCGGTCATCTCCGAAGCCTGCCAGCCACAAGCATCAGGCTCAGGAGATAGAACTCAAGTCCAAGCCCACAAACTGAGCCTTGCAGGACCCCCAGTAGCGTCTTCTGAAGAATCGCCAGCTCCCACCAAGCAGACTCCAGCTGCTAATCAAATCAAACTGCTGATGTTGAAAATCACCCATTTGCTGCTGGTGCGATCATAGCGACTCCTTTAAAAGCGCCGACCGCCCGCTTGGATGCCTCGAATTTTCAGAATTGCAGTCGAGGCCTCAGGGCCCCTGATCTGGAAAACTGCTGCACAGCTAGGCTCCGGGTTCCGGTCACAGCGTGTCTCCGGCCAGCTGTGCTACCTCAAGTGAGGCAGTCACTGAACCTCTCTGACCTGCGGTCTCCCCCTCTGCTTACAGCCTGGCTACCTGCCCCACTTCCTCCTTAGAGGCCTCGTTGGTTCCAGCCACCATAAGGTGTCAACTCAGTTTGTGTAAACACTGTGGCATGTTATGTTTGCAGGATGATAACGACTCCAAGAATGCTCTGGTCCCATCTCCAGGAAGCACACGGCCCGTTCTCTAGTAGAGAGAACCAACCCTTTGACATGTGTACCCAGGCCCCTTGGGGCCTCCCACAGATTCCTCCAGTTGAGGACACATTCTGTGGCCACAGATGCAGACAAAGGGGACCAGTCCTCAGAGCAGGGAGCCCGTGACCTTGGCATCACTGTCCCCAGCTGGTGGTCACAGCCCCCAATGCCTCGTAGTGTCCCCAGGTCTCTCCTGCAGAATAAGCCTCACACCCCCAGACAGACTCATCTGCATGCTCTGTGAGCGAGGTAGAAAGAGGGAGAAAGAGGTGGAAAGAGCCAACCTGTGAGACAAGGGCTGGGCGGGAGGCCTGTCCCTCAACAACAGGGAACGTGAGTAGGAGCTGAGATCTGAAATGAAATCCAGCACGTAGTTGTCCGAGAATGGACATTCTCCACTCTGCAGAGGGGAGGGAGGGAAGCCTTTCAGAGGATATGTGAGCTGGCTTCTGAAGACTGGGTCGTTTTTCAGGCAGAAAGTTCAGGGCAAAGGGACCGGCTGTGCCAAGTTCTCCAGGTATGAGGGCATCACTGCTGGGCCGCGGGGAAGGGCTGGAGAGGAGGTCCCGGAGGGGAGTGTTGGGCAGCGGGCAGGGCCTCGGGACACACAGAAGAGTCACACTTGTGTTCTTCTTTTAAAGTAGGCTTCGAGCCCAGCGCAGAGCCCAGTGCGGGGGCTTTAACTCATGACCCTGAGATCACGACCTGAGTTGAGATCAAGAGTCGGATGCCTAACCGACTGAGCCACCCAGGCACCCCCACTCTTTCCTTGTTTTTAATTGAGGTATAGTTGACCCACAATGTTATGTTCGTTTTGGGTGGAAAAGTCACACTTCTCCCCCACCCCCCAGCCCCCAGGGCAGTGGAGAACCCTTGGGGAGCCTTTCATAAAGTTGGGAGGGGCAGAAAAGAGACAAGAGGGGCAAGGCCACAGGTGGGAGCACACACAGGCAGGAAACAAGGAGCCTGGCCCAGATGACTGGGGCCTCCTCTCCCCAACCGGCATCAGAAGACACCTCCAGCTATAGGCAAAGCGTGGACACCGTGAAAGACCGAGGACGTCACAGGCGTCGGTTTTCCCAATGAGGTGCTCCCAGCCCTCTCTGCCCGGCCCCTGCCAAAGCGAGTGCCTCACCCTTCTCTTTCCCTCCTTCTAAGCCCACTGGCACTGCTCCCCACCTGCCACCTCTCCTACTGGTGGAGGCAGTGTGGGGGCAGGGGCGTGACTGAGCTCAGACTGGGTAACATGGGAACGCCACGGAGCTGGGTACCAGGCCATGGGGCGTAGTATGAATTGTGACGATGAGGACACCCACAGTGGGGGAGGGGGCAGCCAGGGTAGCACGGGGGGGAGGGCTGGCTCCAGATACCGTAAATAAATACAGGCAATAAAGTTCAGAAAGGCCAGGTGACCTCTCCAAGGTATCTCCAAGGGCAGATAGTCATGGGGTCTTTTAGAAGGACATCATCAAAGGCAAGATCCTTGACCTCCAAAGGCCTCCAGTCCAAAGGCAGAGGCCAGCTCTCCACTGGGCATGATGATTCTAGAAGAGATCTCCAGGGCTGCAAGCTGCTAGAAATGGAAGGGCTCCTGGGCTGTGCTGGGGTCTGGGGACACAATGTAACACGCAGCTCAAAGTCCAGTGGGAAGGTAGACAAGCAAACAACAGCCAGGGCCCGAGGGATAAGGTCCCCAGAGAGACATGGTGTGCTGGGCTCTCCCAGCGGGAGCTCCCACAGAGGCAGGAAGCCCTGAGTTGCCTTAAATACGGGGGCCTTCCACGCTCAATCATCCTCAACATCCCAGGTCATGGCTTTGGCCTTAACCTCTTGGAAAGGGGGGATCCGGAGCCCCTAGACTTTGAGTCTACACTGCCTCTGGGTTTTCAAGAAGTGTGTTAAGGCCAAGTTCTCCGAATCGCGGCTGCATCGTCTAGAAATGTACCGGAATCTGCCTCGGTGTCATTCTTTCCAGTTTTGAAGTTTCCGAACTCCAACTTCCTGCACACTTCACTTTCCTGAACCTCGGGGTTAATCCCAGACACTTGAGACGTTAGCTGTTCACTTAAAACATCAACCCAGTCCCTCCCGGTCCCCACCAAGGTTTCCAGCCCTGGGATTTTTCTTCAGCGTCCTCACCTTTGCACCAACTACCTGGGGCTCCGCTTTTTCACATACACATCACGTGATATACACATTCTAGCAACAAGTTTATCGTTGTTTTTAACGACCACGCTGTATTCCACCTTGTGTCCTGGTCTACGTTTTCAGCTTGTGTTTCTGCCAGTGACCATGGCCTTGGGCAAGCCTGGCCTCCTACAGGTCTCTCACCTCTTTATTTGTAAAACATGGTGACGGTGGAAACTCCCAAGTCTTTTCACAGCCTTAATGTTGCAAGTGTCTTATGACTTTCCAGCTGTGGAGTCCTAAACTGTAATCCTAGGGTGACAGTCCCTAGAAGGGAGAGGCCTCACTGTGGGGTGGGACGGCGCTGAGGAAGAAACAGGTAGGAAAAGTGATTACCACTAGCCCCGTTCCTTGGCTGGGTGATCCAGATCCCTTCGTTGTTAGTCGAGCCTAGGCAACGAGCCACATTCGAAGATGGGGGTGTTCACCCACTCACTCCTCATAGTGAAGCTACAGCCCTCCAAGCCTCCTAGTCTTTCCCGCCCCTCGATGACAAAGCACTTTTGGAGTCAAAGCTCAAACCCTCCAGACCAGCAGAGTGCTGAGTCACGGTGGGACAGCAGTTGTCGACCACAACCCCACACCCTGCACTCCCACCCCCCCACCCCGCCTCTTCCCCCTCCAGTTCTGGAATAAGCCAGTGTCTTCCAGAAAAAATAAAAACAAAAGCAACAACAACAACAAAAAAAACTAGCCCGGCTCTTCTCTGGCTTGCCCTCCCTCCCGCCGCTCCCAGCCCCAAGAGGTGGCTGTCCCGGGAGGCCAGCCAAACGCCCCGCCTCCTCCAAGTCACGAGGAGCTGGGGCTGGAGGGGCAGGGAGGCGAAATCCTGGTCAGCAAAGGTCCAGAGGGCAGGTCGCAGCTTTGAAAGAATCTAGAGGCTTGGAAATGGCAGTTCTAACACTCAGGGTTCCCAGAAGGTGGGGAATGGCAAGCAAACACACACACACACACACACACACACTCAGCCCAGCACAAGATTTCCCTTTCATTCTTCCCAGCCAGCCTCTCCCAATGGCTTACCACAGTCAAAGCTCTCCCTCATGACTGCAACTGTGTTTTTATCTGAGCACAGAGCCAATACTCATTATTGAAACCTACTTTCTGCAATAGACCGACTTCCTTCAGGTGGGTCCAATGTCATGCTGGGTCTGTCCGCCTGGATGTCCTGGAGGCCCCGAAAGTCAGCACCCAGGGTCCAAAAGCAAGCTTGCCTTCCCTCCAACCTGCATTTCGTCCCACACTCACCCAGCTCCTAGGGGCTGGGAGCTCTCTTGCCCACCCCCCACTCCTTACTTCCACCCTTCGCACTACCAATCAGCCACCTCGTCCTGTCTATTCTGTCCCCCTCATATCTCACATCTTCTTGCTGTCTCCTCTGCTGAGAACCAGGGCTGTTCCCTCCCAACCAGTAACCAGCCCTCTTGCCTGACTGTAATCCACCCTCCGCATTCAATCCTGCAGCCGTCTTCTGTTTGCTCGACGGATACAGAGCACCTAGTAACAAGCGTCTTGCAAAATGCTGAAAGTGCAGGATGAAGGCAGAAACAGCCCTGCCCTCCAGGAGCTTACAGTATCCAGCAGGAAAGATAAGCAAAAAGTGACTTATGCGTGCATGACATATAATCATACACACAAGTATTCTATACTTTAGTTATTCGTTGTCACTACTTAACCAAGCTACAAATATCAACTCAATTTGTCATTTGTATTTTTTTTTTATATTTATTTTTCAGAGAGAGACAGAGTGCGAGTGGGGAGGGACAGAAAGAGAAGGAGACACAGAATCTGAAGCAGGTTCCAGGCTCTGAGATGTCAGCATCGAGCCCAACGTGGGGCTTGAACTCAAGAACCGTGAGATCATGAACTGAGCCGAAGTCGGAAGCTTAACTGACTGAGCCACCCAGGCGCCCCTGTCATTTGTATTCTTAACTTGGTTTATGGCATCTTTTGTCTTACAGCTTGTTGTTTTATGATTCCATTGATGTGAAATTCTAGAACGTGCGAAGTCAATCAATATTGAAGAATGTCAGAAGCTGGTTGTCTTGGGGGGCACAGGGAAAACTTCTGGAAAGGGATACAAAGGAACTTCTAGGATAATGGAAATCTTCTGTATCTTGTTTCAGCTGGATTCAAGGGTCAACACTGGCCCTTAATCAAGCATGTAAGATTCTGTGCATTTTATTGTAATTAATTAAAAAAATTAAATCACTCATTTTTGCAAAGAAAAAACAGTTTTGTTGGCTTTTTATCTACTTGATTCCAGTCTGTTCCATATTCCTATAGCTATACCCACAATTTTTCTTCTAGGTATGCCTCCCTCAAAGATGTAACTACGTGTATTTTGGACTTACCAAGTTTTTGTAGGACCATACCCTCTGTTCTTTTTCCCTGAGTGCTCTGTACAACTGAAAGGACTTACTAGGAACAATTTTATTTTATTTTATTATTTTTAAATTTTTTAATATTTATTTTTGAGAGAGACAGAGTGTGAGCGGGGGAGGGGCAGAGAAAGAGGGAGACACAGAATCCAAAGCAGGCTCCAGGCTCTGAGCTGTCAGCACAGAGCCCACAACACGGGGCTCAAACCCACGAACCCTGAGATCATGACGTGAGCCGAAGTCAGACGCTTAACCCACTGAGCCACCCAGGTGGTCCGGAACAATTTTAATTCATTTTCACAAACTCTGTGTGAGCCATGTCCTTGATTTTGGTCACTGTCCTGAGGATTCACCTTAATCAGCATTTGCTACTCAAAGTATTTCTCCATTTTATTTTTTACTGGTTGAAAAAGACAAACAGTTCTAGCTTCAATACCACAAGTCCCAGAAATTTTGGATTCTCTCTGTTCCTCTTGCAAATAGGCCAAGTCTGTCCTAAATTCCTTCTTCCTGTAATCAAGTGCAGCTGATCACCAAGGTAGTTGTAGTAACTTTCAGGTTTGCAAACTTGTTGCAACAATTTGGAGCTCTTACAGGAATTGGGAGTGTCATCGATTTTCTCTTTGGCAGATTCTTTCTCTTCTGAAGACACTGGCCGTTTTTATTTGGCACAATCCCATCGTTGATCGTCCTCCGCATTGTCTCGTGGCGGCCAGGTGCCACTCTCCCACGTGTCTGAGTCTGTCACCTGCTCTCTGTGTCACTGGACCTCTCAGCCATCCAACTTTTCATTTTTTTTAAGTAGTCAATCTGCCAACTGCCCCTTTATGGCTTTTTACAACCTCAAAAGAACACTCCCTACTCCAGCATTTTAAAAGATAATCTCCTAGATATTCGTTTAGTAACTTCATGGGTGTTATTGTTTTTTAAAGGCTTGGATCTTTAATCTGTCTGGAACACATTTTGAAATACAATGAGTCATTTTTTTTTTCATATGACTCTCCATTGTTTCAACATCATTTGTTGAACCCATTCTTTCTCCCCAAATTTGAAAGGTCACTTCGGCATCTACGAAGTTCCCATAAGTACCCGAATAGGACTGTTAACACTGATAGATCATCGCTTCCTGAGCCGGTACCAACTGCTTAGACGACTTTATATAGTACTTTTTAAATATCAGAGGGCAAATCGGGCCCTGAGGGCAAACCCTCAGAACCTTTTTTCCGACAAATGCTTATCAGCTATTCTACACATGCATTCTTCCAAATTTAGGATCATTTCGTCAAGTTCCAAAATGTACCGTGGAGTTTTACAGAAATTGCATTGAATCTATAGGTTTCCATGGGGGACAAATGACGTCTTCACAAAACTGAGGTTGGCTATCCATGGTGTTTCTTCCTTTATGCAGGTTTTCTTTTCTGGCCAGCAGCAAACATTTCTAATTCTCTTCGTATACTTCCTGTTCACTTTATTCCTAGGTACTTTAAGCTTCTGTTGCCAGTGTAAGTTAAAAATACTTTTTTCTTGTAACATTTTCTAACTGCTGTTTACTGCTAATATAGGAGAGCTTTTCTATGGATTCAGTATAAGATTTCCAAAAATAAAACTAATGTAGTAACTCCCTGCTTAGAAATCCTTTAGTGTCTCCAGATCGCCCAGGATAGAATTTAACCCCTTTTTATGGCCCACAGCCTGTCCCCACCTTGACCCTCTATCAGCCTTCCAGAATTCTCCAACATAGACTCTATCTTCCAGGCCAACACTTTCTTAAGGTACCTTGATTAGGCCATCCATTTCCACACCTTTGCATATGCTGTTCTCCCCGCTTGGAATTCCCTTCCCCATCTCCCTCCCTCCCTCCCTCCACTCCACCTTCTTTCTAGCTTTTTCTTCAAACTTAGCTCAACTGTCACTTCCCTTGGGAAGCCTGCCCTGATCTCCTATCCCAGACACGCTAAGGCACCCCTTGTCTATGCTCTCCCAGCAGCCTTCTGCTTATTATTTTTTGTAGTTCTAGCCCCACTAAAATTTTCCTCCTGAAAGTAACATGTGCTCGTTCATTTTGAAAGGAGTGTAGCAAAGACCCAAGAAAGAGAAATCACAGTAATTCCATCAGCAACTTCTTTTTTTAGTAGAGCTCCTTCCCTTTTTAAGGTTGGGGAGTTCAGTTTCCAGTCTCATGTCTGTGAGCACCCCGAAAGGGGTCTTGGATAGGTCTCCCACTTGTGTTGAAGGAACCCGGTTAAGAACAGTGAACCTCGAAGCCAGCGGACTGGGAATCTGGAAGACAGGAGCCCGGGCCTAACTCCATTTCTGCCATCCCCGAATCCACACCTACTTGTGCCTGGGACACAGCTGCAAGCCACACCCAGTAGCCCTGCCCTTCCAGGGTTCCTTGCACCTGTCACGCAGGTCATTCACCGGCTTCTCTCCAAGGGTAACCCCAGGAGATGTCTCCTGTAAGTGGGGCCCATAAAAGAGGCCATCTCAAAATGGCCTCATGGCTTCGTCTCCAGATCCAAGCGGCTTCTCCTGTCTTTTCTTTAGAAAAGAAAATCGTCCTCTGGATTTTCTCGGAAGCCCAGGCGGCCCACCCCGCCAGGACTCCCTCGGGGAAGGCCCTGTCCATGCCTCTCGGGAAACAGCCCGCCCAGCCTTTGTTGTAGAAGCTGCAGGAGGAGCCATATTTGCTTTCGGCAAAAGGCGGACGGGGTCGGAAGGGCGGGGGACAACCAGGGACGGGCCGAGGCCTGCGTTTTGCTCCTTGCTAGACCTTGAGGAAGAGAAAGCCAGCCTTATCCCAGCCACATCTCTGACTCACACGGCCTCCTAGGGCCTATGTTTCCAGTTTCCCAATTTGCATGACGAGGAAGTCGCCTCGAGTGTGGTTAACTGGGGCCCTACCGCTCGGATTTGTAACGTGCCCTTGGCCAAGAGCCTCGGGGAGCCCGCCCAGGGCCTCAGGAATCGCCCCGACGCCCCGGGAGCCAGGGGCGCTTTCCGTCGGCTCCGGGACCCGGGACGCCCTGGGCCCCGGGCTCCGAGCTGGGCTTCCTGCCCTTCCGCACGTCTTCCCCACAATTGCACCAAAGGCGCGGCCCAGCGCAAGGACGCCTCCGGCCCCACGCGCGGCGGGACACGCGCGGCCTCCCCCGGCGGCGCCGCCCTCCCCCAGGGCCCCAGGGGCGGGGCCGCGCGCCCACCGGAAGAGGCGGGGCCTGCCCCGGCGGGCGGGCGGCTTGATTGGCCCGAGCGGGCCTGACGCCCGATCCCGCTATAAGTGCGGGGCCGCGGCCATCTGCGCCACAGTCTGCTGAGAGTCGCCGCGGTTTCCTGCTTCAACAGTGCTTGGACGGAACCCGGCGCTCGACCACCCCCCTCCGGCCGGCCGCCCAGAGCCAGCCCTCCGCCATCTCCTCACAGCGCCCTCGGACCGCCCCAAGGCTCCCGCCGCCGCTCCAGCGCCGCCACCGCCCGCCGCCGCCGCCTCTCCTCAGCCGCCGCCATGACGACCGCGTCCCCCTCGCAGGTGCGCCAGAACTACCACCAGGACTCGGAGGCCGCCATCAACCGCCAGATCAACCTGGAGCTCTACGCCTCCTACGTCTACCTGTCCATGGTGAGCGCGGGCGCGGCTTCTCCGGGTCGCGGGCGGCGGGGCGGGGCGGGGCGGGGCGGGGCGGGGGTGTGGCTAACGGGCGGCCTCTCCCGCCTCCGCGCGCGCCCTGCAAGAAAATGGACGTTGCTCGAGGTCTCCCGGGACTTGCGCAGACCTTCTGGCGAGTTCGCCCTTTCCGAGTGTCCCCTGGCAGGGCCGCCTCCGCGCACCCCCTCTATATTTGAAGAGAGCCTGGTTTGCTGAAACCCTGGCGTCGGCCACGGTTGCGACCAGTACGATCCTGCAGCGAGGAAGGTGGTTTTGGCCTTTCCATCCCTTCCCCTGCGTCGATCACGTGATCCTGAGGTCGTCCTTTGGCTTGGGTAACAGGCGAAGTGGTCCAGCCCCCATCCTCTCCCCACCCCCACCGCCCCCCCCACCTTCGGGTATGGCTGAGCCTGCTGGGTAATGGTGTCGGATAGCAACGGCCGGGAGGGGCGGGGGTGGTCTGGTGCTAAGTGGCTTATCTCCTGTAGGCTGACCACTCTGGAGCAGCCGTCGCCACCCCTCTGTTGTGCTTATCTCTGGGTCCCACTTGAATCGAAGCGCGGAAATCTCCCCTTGCGAGGACACAGTTGTCTTAGTCATCCGTCCTTTTGCCTGGATACTTAATTCCTTATCTTTTTGGTGCCTGAGAGTTGTGGCCCTCTAACTGAACCCGTGGTTTTCGGATAAAGTACACCACCAGTAACTGGGCAAAGAATTTTTCCATGCGCCAATCGGTGGGCTCCGTTTTCCAAAATCCTGGTTTTGAGGCGAGGTGGTGGGAGTTTTACTTAGAATTGTCTTATGATTGTGCAAATTATCCAAGAATAGACATGTTCCAGATGCATTTGAAAACAGGCCTGGATTTCCATGACTGCCGTGCCATTTGAGGAATACCTGAATACAGCAAGTGTCTAAAACTGCATCGGGGTTTTTTTTGTTTTTGTTTTGTTTTCTGCTGGCAACATATTTGTATTCAGGGTTTTTGTTTTGCTTTTTTTTTTTTTTTTTTTTTTTTTTTTTTGCTTTCTGCTGGCAATGTATTTGTATACATTAGCATTGCCCACAGCTCACCATCCCTAATGGGTTAACTTTAGAAATTTGTTAAATTTAGAAATTTTACAGGCTGCTGTAAGCTGGCAAGTTCATGTTCTGACAGGGGTTAACCAGGGAGTAGAGAGAGAAGGCACTATTTGTACAGGGTAAATACTCCCACACCCTCTCCAATCAAATTGGACATTGGGCGGAAGAACTTTGCACTAATACAGAGCCTTAAGAAATTCCGTGCTGGGGGCAATTCCATGATATTCTAAAGGTTCCTTGTAGTGAACTTTCAATTTCAAGGACCAAATAAAGACACAATAATTACTGTTGTGTTCATTCCAGGAACACAACCTGCCCCCAGTCTCCTTCAGCACAGATCCCTTTCTTGCTGCGCTTTGAGAAAGACAGACTTAGGCCAGCAGAGTGCCTTTCTTGGGACTCCTTAGCCTAACATTGATGTTCCCCTTTCAGTCTTACTATTTTGACCGTGATGATGTGGCTTTGAAGAACTTTGCCAAATATTTTCTTCACCAATCTCATGAGGAGAGGGAACATGCTGAGAAGCTGATGAAGCTGCAGAACCAGCGAGGTGGCCGAATCTTCCTTCAGGATATCAAGGTGAACGAAAGATCCTAGAGGTGCCGTGCCTCCTAAGTAAGCTACCTAGCAGTCCTCGGGTGTCAGGAATCACTCGGAAGCTAGCAGTTGCCCTGGTAAAACGAGGCAGCTTCGGGATTTTGTGCTCTTTTTAGGCTTAACCGTCTAAGCTAAAGGCAGCAAAGAGTAGTGGGCGAGGGTGTTAAGTTGGAAGCTGTTGCAGGAGAAACTTGGATGTCCCTTGTGAAGCGCACGTTTGAGGTGCTTGCTGACTTGTGGGCTGGTAGAGGCTGCAGGTGCGTTGACCTGACCTCCTCTCGTTCAGAAACCAGACCGTGACGATTGGGAGAACGGGCTGAATGCGATGGAGTGTGCGTTACACTTGGAAAAGAGTGTGAATCAGTCACTACTGGAACTGCACAAACTGGCCACTGACAAAAACGACCCCCATGTGAGTACTGAGAGCCGGGGAGCCCATGGAGGGAACCGTCTGCCTCTCCTGGCAAAGCTTACCAATAACGTTCTTCCCCATTTCTGTTTTCTAGTTGTGTGACTTCATTGAGACGCATTATCTGAATGAGCAGGTGAAGTCCATCAAAGAACTGGGTGACCACGTAACCAACCTGCGCAAGATGGGGGCTCCCGAATCTGGCATGGCAGAGTATCTCTTTGACAAGCACACCTTGGGAAACAGTGATAATGAGAGCTAAGCCTTAGGCTGTCTTCCCATCGCCACACGGGTGACTTCCCTGGTCACCGAGGCAGTGCATGCGTGTTGGGGTTACCTTTCCCTTTTCTAGAAGTTGTACCAAAACATCTACTTAACTTCTTTCATTTGTACCATTCCTTCAAATAAAGTAATTTGGTACCCAGCTGTTGTCTTTTGAGTCGTTGAGATGGGCTAGAATTGGATCTAGGTCCTCTGTGCAAAATCTGTGAGTGCTGCAGTTCAACCACGGTAACCAAATGAAATGCCTAGGAGGATTTGTATTTACTAAACTCTTTAGTTTGGGAAAGATGTCACGGTTGGGGGTGTGGAATTCAGACAGGACGTAAGGACTCCGGATGCTGAATTTGATGTTTTGAATTACATGTTTTCCGGTGATTCGGTCTAGCTTTCACAATTTTTATGTACAAAAGGCACTTAGAGGCTTAAGTAGTCCTGAAACTACTGATTTTGTTACCCATTAAGCTAACCATTTAATTCAGGCTGTCATACGAACGTATGCTTCAGTGTGGACAGCTATATGGCTACGACTGGATCAGTGTCCCGCTGGTGTACATGCAGGTAGGACCAGGCCGGTGAAGTGTCCCTCTCGGGGAAACAGGCTAAGAGTGTGCTTCATCCCTAGAGAAAATTGAAGAAAGTCATGAGTACGGAAGACCTCCACTTCGTTGTTAAAACTAGTTGCGTAGTGTGGCAAAGGTTGGGACATCTGAACTACACAACGTCAGTGAGTAGGGTCAGGAGACCACAGAACCATCTCCTTGCTAACAACTACATTAATGTCCTTTCCCAAACAAGCCACGGTGATTCGTAAGTTTCTGTCTGGCTAGAAACAAAACGGATGGTAGCCCTTTTCAGGCTTTTAATCACAAAGTGTGCATTCTGACCCAGAAGTTACTGCTTGAGAATCTAGAAATAGGAAGTTCCGCTTCCCACATCATGATTGGGGGTGGGGTAGGGTGGGTCTAATGGGTGAAATCCTGAATGTAGGGAAACACCTGCTGGGGTTTTGACAGCTTTGGATGGACCCCCGAGGCAGCATGAAGAGCACGTAGAAGTTCAGAAGTCCTGATGAGTTCCCCAAAGCAGTAAGATACCCCAAGGGACCTGGCCACCCTCACCTTGACCACCTACCAGTTCCCAGGGGTGTAATACTTTCCAGGATCACTGAAGGGTTGTGGGGGAGTGTTCATATGCGGTCACCCAGCTGAGGCTGGGTAGTGAGTGGAGTTCTTAGGTTACCGCCTAGAGTCCCTAGCTCTGCCTCATGGTTTTGGGTCTGCTCCTCCAAAAGTGAGCTCCAGGGATAACATGCCCACCTAAGCCTGGCCTGGTGGGACTCTTCCTGGTGGTATCAGCCTCTTGGGTGAAATGAGCAAAAGCCCTCAGCACTTAACTAGGGCCCTTGCTGAGGTGGCCAGGTGTGTGCCCCAAGGCAATGCAAGGTGGGAGTCCAGCATGCTCTGGCAGTGAGGGAACCGTAGGAAAAATGGCGGAAGGAAGGGTAGGCTCACAGCAAGGGAAGCTGGTGGGGCTTCCCCCCATGTGGGTGGGAGTGTGGGGAGGGCGGGAGGTGAAGTGACCTGGTTAAGGTAGAGAACAGACCTGTCTTCCAAGGCCCAGTAGGGATCTCCGTGACTTCTGAGTATTATCTCTATGTTGCTTGACTGGTCCAAATGTGATTCTCTGAGATGTTCCGAGGTCTCCGACATGTCGGTCAGGTTAAACTCAACGGTTTTCTTCTTCATGTGACCCAATTGTGGGTTCTCCGTTGAGGACCCGACGCCATCTGAGAGCAGTTCAAAACTGTTCTCTCTGTCAGGAGTCACAGGCTGTAGGCTCTGGTCTTTGACAGCGCTGTCTGTGCCTGAGACTCTGCGAAGGCCTGAGGGTGCTGACTTCCCAGGTGGGAAGACCATAGGGGTGTGGCTGAGGGGTGTCTGGGGGGCACTGTGGTAGCCTGACCTCCCGTATAGTGCAGCAGTCTCGAAAGCATCATCCTCCTCCTCAATCTTCCAAGGCTTGCCGCCTTCCTGGGTCCTAGAGTGCTGTCTGGCACTCCCGAGTTTCTTGGGCTGGCCCTCTTGGAGAAGGCCTTCTTTCTTGGGTCGCAGTAGTTTGGTCTTTGAGTTCGTCCTGGGGGGATGGTGGTCGTGGGACTGTAGCCCTAGGAAGCGGCCAATGATGCCAGTTTGAGGGTCCTCCTCCTCTTCTGGATTTGCCTGAAACCCCATGTCTTCCTTATGCAGACTGTAAAGGAGACTCGGTTGAGCAGTGGACAAGGACCAAAGCCTGACTTGACTTCTCCTTCACCCCCTCTTTTCCCTCTCTATGGCCCAAAGCCAAAGACACACAGTGTTTCTCACTATGCCTGGACTCACCTCTCTCCCGACCCATCCTCTACTGCCCTGTGAATCCTTCCAGGCCCAGCTCCCCTCACTGTTGTGTGCCTCCCTCTTGCCCGTGTTGACTAACCCCTCCTTGCCCCCCCCCAGCCTGGCACTTAAGGGCTCTGTCTTCATCTCCGTCTTCTCGTGAGCATCCCTCACTCCAGGCGAGCAGAATACTGCTCCCCAGGTCTGGTCAGTCACATGAGGCCCAGGAGTGACTCTGGGCAGGCTGGGGGTTCGCGGTTGTAACTGCGGAGCAGCATATCCACAAAGAAGTCTGGCTTTCTGGAAGCCCAAGGCCTTTGCTCTGCAGGAAAGAGCCCGCCTATCCCAGAGTGTGGCCTGCCCTCGCTCGTGTCCACATTCTCCCCACGCTTCAAGGCCCAGCTCCGGGTCCAGCTGGAGGCCACCTCCCAGGCCAAAGGTGGTCTCTTGTTCTATGTTCCGTCTCCCCCAGGCACCTGGTACTTTGTACCTTGTATCCAGAGTTTGGGCCTTGGGTTTGAGTCCCCTCACTGAATTGTGTGTTCCTTGCAGACAAGGTCTATGTATTACTATTCTCTGTCCTCCACCCAACCTTCAGCTGCCAGAGTACAGACCACATGGAATTCAAAAGCAACTTCCAGAAATGTTTCTGACCCGAGCAAGCCTCCAGCCTTCGTGTGATCACTTTTTCAAACCTTCCTCACACCTACTAGAGACTCTCGCTAATTCTAATTATGGCTAAAGAGGATATTTGGTTTTTATTTTTATGTTAATAATTAATTAATTTATTTCTTTATTAACATTTATTTTTGAGAGAGCACGAGCAGGGGAGGGGCAGAGAGAGAGAGGGAGACACAGAATCCGAAGCAGGCTCCAAGGCTCTGAGCTGTCAGCACAGAGCCCGACGCGGGGCTCAAACTTGCAAACCGTGAGATCATGACCTGAACTGAAGTCAGATGCTTAACTGACTGAGCCACCCAGACGCCCCAGATATATGGTTTTTTTTTTTAATTTTTTTTTAACGTTTATTTATTTTTGAGACAGAGCATGAACGGGGGAGGGTCAGAGAGAGGGAGACACAGAATCTGAAACGGGCTCCAGGCTCTGAGCTGTCAGCACAGAGCCCGACGCGGGGCTCGAACTCACGGACCGCGAGATCATGACCTGAGCCGAAGTCGGCTGCCCAACCGACTGAGCCACCCAGGCGCCCCCAGATATATGGTTTTTAAAAGACAATAGTGCTGGGGCACCTGGGTGGCTCAGCTGGTTAAGCACCCGACTTCATCTCAGGTCATGATCTCATGGTTTGTGAATTTGAGCCCCGCATCAGGGGCCCACCATCTGTGCAGAGCCTGCTTGGGATTCTCTCTCTCTCTCTCTCTCTCTCTCTCTCTCTCTCTCTGCCCCTGTATCGCTTGTGCTTACTCTTTCTCTCTCTCTCAAAAATAAATAAACTTTAAAAAGCCTCTCAAAGAAAAAAAAAGACAACAATGCTTAATACTGTGGAAGAAAATCTTGATGGTTTGGATCCTGACATGCAGATGACTCTATAAAGTCCTCCCCACTCTCATACTGGGGAGAGAGGGCTGTCTGGGATGGCCCTTCAGCCCACTGTGACCCTGCTGCAGCTTAGAAGGGATTCGGACGGAATCAGGGAAACAGGACCCATGTGCAGGGGAGTCTGGCTGGCTGCGGTGGGTGACCTGAGGCCTGGGCTCTGTAGCACGGAGCCTGCCCAGAAGTTACCTGTGATGACCCAGCGTCTTGCTGGGGACATGCTTGCCGTCCTTCCCCTCACTTCCTCCCCCTCCCCGCTTTCACTCCCCGTCCAAACACCCTGGCTTATCAGGAAACGTAGTTCCGGACCAGAGCTGAGAACCAGGCTCTGACATCCCAACCGCATCACTGACCACTGACTGCCCTTGAGTAAGTGCCTTCTCTTCTCAGGACCTGTTTCCAGCTCTGGACGTGGGGGGCTTAGACTGGCTGTACCTCAAATCCCTTACAGCTTTAGGAATTACTAAACAGTACAAGGTAAGGATGTGGAGATAGAAGCAGACACACCTGGTCCACGTGTATCACTTGCTAACTATGTGACCTTGGGCTGGACAACCCACTTAACCTCTCTGAACTTGGGCTTAATCACCTGAAAACTGGAGGTACCAAACCATTGGGAGGAAAAAGAGAGTTTATACAAAGAGCTTAGCAGAATTCCCAGCACTTAGCACACATCCGGTATGTATTAACCAGCGCTATTCTAAGTTTTCAGGCAGGCCCTTGCACTTGGGCTTTTCGACTCACCAAAGTGGTCCCGGGCACTGCTCACCTGATGTTGAAGGTAGAGCCTAAAAAGGAGGGTCGACGATACTGGGCGGAAGCAGCTGTATAGGGGGGTTGTGGTTCTGGATCATTCCAGTACATATCCCGCTCCATTGGGGGCAGGTCCTGGTGCATCTCGTCCACAGCCAACAGGGACACCTGGTTGCCAGGCACAGAAGGAAAATCCAGCAGAAAGGTCAGCCCAAGCAGGACCTTGAATTTGCTAGATGACTTGGAGAGGTCACTTCCCTCTCTCTGGGCCTCAGTTTCCCTACTTGTGAAATGGAGAGACTGATGCCCATCTTCAGCCTCGGAAGTTGGGGTGAGAATCCTGTGAATGAATGGTTGGCTGGGAGGGGGCAGTTCACGGTGAGGCCTTCCTGCAGACCTGTGGGTCCCCTCCCTGGCCTTTTCAGGGAAGGACCACAGGATAGGCGCCCCCTCTCCCCAAATACCTGCAGGCTCCTGTCGACAATCCAGTTGGTCTCAAAGTCATCATCATCCTCTCCAAATGGGTTGATGAGCTGCTCTGCCACCTTGGGGAGAGGTGAGGCTCTGGAAATCCTCAGGTAGATTCCCTGCAGCCTGCTCCCTGGCCTTAAACTTTCAGTTCCTTCTAGTTCCACGCCCCCCTCGATGCCTGGCCTCCCTAACCACCATCTCCAGAGCCAGTATGTCCTTCCCTTTAGGGAAGCTCTTCAGGGAAGAGCTGTCCTTCATTGTGTCACTCAGTACCAGTCATCACTGGTACCTCCCAAACCTATATGCTCCCCGGAGTTCCAGAATTCTGTGCGTTCGTTCATTTACTCATTCCAGTCTTCAAACACTCATTTATTCATTATTTTCAACGCAACAGAGACCTTGAGGCTGTGATCAAATAACGGGTGGCCCAGGCAGGATGAATCCTGGCACTAACCTGTGAAGTCCCCTGACAAAGCCCCGCAGTAGGGGTGAGCTGCACTAAGGGTTCAAGGGACAGCCCGTAAGCCGCTGGGGAATTTCAACCAGAAAAATGGGTGTGATCTGGTTTGAAGCGAAGATGACTGAGGGGCTGAGGGTGTGGATGGGGAAGGAATAGCTGTGTGTGTGTGTGTGTGTGTGTGTGTGTGTGAGTGTGTGTGTGCGCGCGCGCGCGCAAACCATGCACAGGAGGGAGGGAGGAGGCAACGTGCCATCACCACCGCTACCAAAAAATAAAGGAAAAAAGGAAGAGACAGAGGGTGGGTGAGAAATGAAGGAAAGATCTGGGGCACCTGGGTGGCTCAGTCGGTTGAGTGTCTGACTCAGGTCATGATCCCGCGGTCCGTGGGTTCGAGCCCCGCGTTGGGCTCTGTGCTGACAGCTCGGAGTCTGGAGCCTGCTTTGCATTCTGTGCCCCTGCCTCTCTCTGCCCCTCCCCCACTCATGCTCTGTCTTGCTCTGTCTCTCAAAAATAAATGTTAAAAAATTAAAAAAAAAAAAAAAAACAGAGGAAAGATAAAGAGATGGAGAGGAAATGGTGCTGTTCAGAACTCCTGGTTAGGGACAGCTCGAGGTGTAGTGGGAGGAAAACCTGGAAAAGCCACTTGGGGTGGGGATGAGACACCTTCTCCCTCCCGCCCTGGATAGATTTCTTGAGTAAGGAGAGGTGGTGCTAATCTGCCTTGAAAGGATGGGGGCTAGGGTAGTTAACATCAGGGCTTTTGCTTTACTGAGCAGAGGGGACAAATTTGGGACCAGAGCCTCATCACTGGGGACGGTGAGGAGTTGCCTCGCCAGTGGGGTCAGCTACTGCCCTCTTAGTCCATACATTTCCCTTGTGTTCCGGACAGATGTTTGGAGAACGTTCTCTTGAGGGGACATCTAATGGTTTGACAACTGGGCTTTCCCTGTCTCTTTCCTGCCGGCTATGCCCTAGGCCTCGGGTGAAGCGCTGGGATCAGACACAGGCCTCTGGCGGGTCCTGCTCTTCTCTGGGTCTCAGTTTCTTCCTATGTTAAGACACGGGGAAGGAGGAGACCAGAGGGTGGTGGGCGGGGCCCAGCAGCCCACTTTCCACATTTGAGACTCTCCTTTCCTGGCTGAGCATGGACCTCCTGGCCGTGACCTCACCCGGTCTTGTGAGGCAGAGAATCTCACCTTCAGCCAGCCAGCATAGAAAAAGAACTGCAGGAACGTGAAAACGGGCACAACGAGGTCCAGCTCGTGGCCAGGATAGGCCTTGGCCGGGTTCAGAAACTGCCGCCCGATCAAGCAAGCCAGGAAGAAGCTGTAAACCGCCACGGTCACCACCTGGGAGGAAAGGGAGGTGGCAGCAGAAATGAGCTGGGGGAGGCCCTGAAGTCAGGAAGCTCCCTAGGCTGGGAGAACGAGACCTTGCTCTGACTTGTGCAGTCCAGTGACTCTGGGTCTCTGTGATCTCTAAAACAGGGATGACAAACTGAGGGTCGATGGGGGGTGGGAGGGAGGGGAGGGTGGGTGATGGGTACTGAGGAGGGCACCTGTTGGGATGAGCGCTGGGCGTTGTATGGAAACCAATCTGACCATAAATTTCCTATTAAAAAAATAGATAAATAAAAAAATAAAAAATAAAATAAAATAAAGTAGGGATGATCATACTGCCTCTGCTGGGCTGAACCAGGCAGGAGCCCGGACTCTTCCAACTTGGCACTGGCGAGGACCCGCAAAGTCCAGATCTAACTTCCAGGGGAGCCTCGTAGCCCCTAAGTGAGCCCTTCCTATGACAGGCTGTTTCCCCAAGTCCTACCAGCACCCCCCACCTCGTTTCCCAAATGGGCAGCTTCCCTGGCCTAGTCCTCACCTGTGTGTACACCAGTGGGATACTGATCCAGTCATAGGCAAACAGGAGTCCACACTGAGTACGCAAGACGTTCATCTCCTGGGGAGCAGGAGGGAGGGTTGGGGTTCTGACCACCGTGTGCTCTCCCAAGCTCAAGCCCTCATGGTCCAGCCCTGGCTGTGTGGTCATGGGCGGCTCCCTTAACCTCTCTGTGCCTCAGCCTCCTCATCTATCAAAAAGGAACCAGGATCTCCGAGGCTCACTCTAGACAGGAAGTGGGAAGGGAACTGGGGGCTAGGGGCCACGGTGGGTTGTGGAATGCTGTTGGACAAAATCCTACAATCTCAAGGCAGGTTCTGGGAAGACCCTCAAGCCTCCTCTTTGTACGAAACTTTGTGCAACCTCGGGCACAACCGTCCCCACTCTGCAACAGCCCCATCTGTGTCGGGAAGCTCACGTTCAACAGGCTCTGGAGCAGGACAGGGTCCCGGATTCGACCTCCGATCCACGCCTTCATTGACAGGTTGGCAAACCACACCCAGGGCACCCAGAACGTGTTGTGCGGCAAGCTCAGCTTTTCTAAGTGCTTGCGTTCCGCGGGGGTCATAAAGCCTGCGGGGTGGAGTTAAGAAGGCAGCGGGTGGGGGAACCTGCAGAAGGGACGGGCTGGCAGGGGTGGCCAGGCCAGGCCTTGCCGAAGCCCAGGATTTAGGGCCAAGTTCATCGGGACCTTTGAGCTTCTTTGCCATCCTCTTTCAACAAATAATTACTGAGTGCCTACTATGTGCTGTTCTGGCCTGAGCACGCGAGAAGTGTCTGTCTTCTTAATGAGGACCAGCTCAGGTAAGGGCCAGGGAAGGTCAGAGACTGAAAACCCGCAGAGCTGGACGGGGAAGGACAGAGGCAGGCAGACCGGTACTTTCTTGCCGATTCCCAAAGCCCCACTCCGGGCCCTCAGTCCCCACTCTTCTCTCATCCCTCAAGGGTCCCTTAGCCATATCTCAAAACCCTCTCCTCGCGTGGTTCCCCGGGCCTCGCCCCACCCACCTTCGCGCACCTGACTCCGCCCCGCCCAATTCGATCCAGGTGTCGACCCCATCCCCACCCAATCATCAGCAGGCAGGCCTCTGGCTCCACCCACCGGCCCTGCCCCCGCCCCGCCAGCCCCGCCGGCCCCGCCCACCTGCTTTCACCAGATGCTGGGAACTGGGAAAGCGCTTGTAGACTGCGGCGCTGACGCTGCGCAGGATCAGTACGTTGCCCAGGTTGGCGTAGCGGATGAGCGTGCGCCGCAGCAGCCGGCCTTGCTCGTCCTTGCCCTCCACCAAGCCCGACACCAGGTTCATAAGGCGATCGGGCCATGGCAGGTTCTCGTACTGGTTCCACCAGCGGGTCACGACCAGCGTCACGTAGAAGCCTGGGCAGGAGAAGGGGGAGGGGGGCGAGGCGAGGGCCCAGGCTGCGGCCAGAGCCAAACAAGGGCGACGCCTGGTTTCTCCATCTTTGTGATGGGAGCGGGGCCCAGCCCCAACCCTCCTGGAAGGCACTCAGCAGGGGAAGACCATCGCCGCAGAAAGGCGCAAGAGCCCCAAGCTCTCGCTCCCAGAGGCCCCCCGCTTAACCCAGAAATCTGCCAGACCCCTCCCCTCCTGCGCACAGGCTCCAGGGACCCTGTCAGGGCTGCCCTCAGAAACTGGGGTCTTGAGTGCCAACAGCAGGACGTCCTTCCTAATGTCTAACTTCATTCCGTCTGGGGGCAGTCCCCCCATTTCTGTGAACTGCCAAGAGGCACTGACATTCCAGTGGCCTTCACCAGCTAGTTCCTCGTAGTGTCCCCGTCTGGAGCCTGGAGCAGCCCCTGGGACCCCCACGTTCAGAAGGGGGAGCTCACCCAGCACGAAGGAAATGGGGATGAGCTGGATGTAGCTGTCGCAATACAGAGTCAGTTTCTCAAACATCACCTGCTGTTCCTCCGTGAGGGCCATCCTGGGGGGGAGGGGGATGTGTAGACATGACTGAGACAGGTACCACGTCCAGCCAGGCCTAGGGTAGGAATGTGACTGCCGCTTTGCTCCCCCACCCTTCCCTGCCCCTTTCACTGGCCCAACCCGTCCTTCTCTGGCAACCCCAAACCCCAAGGGGGCCTCTGCTCCATGGCTGGAAGAGGCCCCCTCAAGAGGTTTTCTGTGAGCTATAGGAAGGTCTTGCCAGGAGTTAGTTTCAGGCACCACTGACCCCCTTTTAAAGGATCCCAAGCAGGTTCAAATAGCATTTGGTGTTTAAAAAGCGTGTGAGACGCCTGGGTGGCTCAGTCGGTTGGGCGGCTGACTTCCGTTCGTGTCATGATCTCACAGTCCGTGGGTTTGAGCCCCACATCAGGCTCGGTGCTGACAGCTCAGAGCCTGGAGCCTGCTTCGGATTCTGTGTCTCCTTCTCTCTCTCTGCACCCCCCCCCCTTGTGTGCGTGTGCATGCTCTCGCAAAAATAAATAAACATTAAAAAAATATTTTTAAGAAAAATATGGATGGGGGAGGGGGTTGAATAGGTGGAGCCCAGAGGACTTTTAGGGCAGTGAAACTACTGTGTATGATACTAAAATGGTGAATACATATCATTGCGCATCTGTCCAAACCCACAGAATGCACAACACCGAGCGTGGACCTTGGTGTAAACTATGAACTTTGGGTGACAATGATGTGACCGTGTGGGTTCATCCATTACAACACATAGGCCACTTTGCCGTGGGACGTTGATAGTGGGGGAGGCTGTGTGTGTTCGAGGGAGAATATGGAAACTCTCTACCTTCCGTTCAATTTTGCTATCAACCTAAAACTCTCAGAAATGAACTCTAATTTTTCTTAAAAAAGGATCTTGATGGCCTAGTAACAACCAAAGAAAATCAATGTGCTTTGTTATTGGCATTGTAATTACTAATCCAAGAACTTTCCCTATGTAAGAGCCCTTCAATCCATTTCGGTCATAAGTGCTGTTTTCCACTCAAAATGCTTTCGTATATTCTGTGATTGTGTCTGTCCTATATTTTATTGTTTAAATAAACATGTTTATTGGAGGGGGAAAAAGTATGGTCTGGGATTGAGCTTGTGTGGGACTCAGGAAAACAGGCTGGCTGAGTGGGACCAGGTAAGGCCTGGGTTCCCGGGCCTGTCCCTGAGTTGGGAGAAAGATACTCCTGGCCTGCCGTGAGCTGCCCTCCCAGTCTGACTCCTTTTATGTCCTCCCAACCCCCAGCCCCCAGCCCCCAGCCCCCAGCCCCCAGGGCTTGGCTAGGAGCTCAGGTCAGCCTTATAGGACTCTGGTCCTGTAAGAGCGTCCCCCTAGTTGTTCCAAGCCCCAGCTGCGCCCCTCCCAGGCCCCACCCCAGCCTGTCCCCCTGCACCTGTAAATGAAACGGATGATGTAGTAGCTGAGCAAGAAGATGAGGAACTCGCCATAGATCAGCTTGTAGATGCTGCCGCGCCAGCACAGGAGCAGGCGGGAGAAGGAGCCTAAGCGGGCATTAGCCACTTGGCTTGAGTAGGTGACGGTCATGACTGAGCACGGGGGGGCACGCTAGTAGACAGACAGGGGAGGGACACCGATGAGGGCCTGGCAAGGAGCAGGGGTCTTGGTCAGAGCTTGTCTGGGCGTCATGAGTGATCTTAGCCAGGACTCCTCCCTGCTCTGGGCCTCAGCTTTCCTGTCTGGACACTGGGAGGGGGATGAGGTGGCCTCAAAGGCCCTTTTGGCTCTTCTTGACTGTGGGACATGGGAAGCCAGGGAAGTGAGCCCAGAGCTGCCCACAGCCTTGGCAGAGAAGACACAGATAGGTCTGTGCCCTTAAGTTGTCTGACAGAGGTAATGACAACAGCAATAGCCAAGTCCACACATTGGGCTTGGTCCCCCAGCCCATCTTGTTCACTATCTCCCCAAGCACCCTCAGCCACTTTGGACCAAGACTGGTGAGGGGCCTCGTCGGTCTTGCCCACTTCCCTGTCCCCACTGCCCAGAACAGAGTCTGGCTGGTAGAGATGCTCAAATAATGTTTACTGATCAGTGACCCCAGGGCCTTTGCACTTGCTAATCCTTGTGCCTGGAGGATGCTCTTCCTAATCCGTGTGGCTCATTCCCACTTCGGGTCGTCTGCTCAGAAAGGATGCCGCCAACTACTCTACCTGGAGATAGCCTCCCAGTGCCACTGGTTCTCTGTCCCCTCATCTTATCGATTTTTCTCCATAGCATTTCTCTTGTTATACTTGAATTGGATGTCTGCCTATTCCCGCCTTAGAATGGAAGCTCCCACTGTGTTCTCATAGCAGGTGCTCAGGACAAACTTCCCGAAGCAATGGCTGCCACCTGCCCTCCCCCTACTCGCTCTGATGCAGCTGGGGTGGCTGTCTTTGTGCCTTGTGCACACCAAACTCATTGCCACCTCAGAGACTTTGCACACACACACACACACACACCGGTGCCCCCCCCCCCCCCGCGCACACGTGCAGCCCATGTGTCCGCATCACCCACACTGTTGCAAGGACAGCCATCTACCCCAGGGGACTTCAAAGCCCCGGCCCCGCCTGCCTGGGCCAACCGCTACTCACAGGAGGAGCTCCAGTCCTCTCAGGGAATCCCACGACATTTCTGGCCACTGGACCGATGGGACTCTTGGGGGTCCTGCAGCCAGTGACCCTGCCCACGCTTCAGGACCAGCCCTGCCCATGCGTGTGTTAGGCGGTCACTTGACTGCCTAATCCAGGGCCTCCACAAAGGAGCCCTTGTTTTGGCCCCTCCTCATAATCTGCACATTAGCAGCCGGCACAGCCTGGCCAGGGCCCCTCTAATTCCTTCCTGGGGGCTGTGGGGGCTGAGACCAGGGCTAGAATTTGGGGCAACTCCCTTCCACCATGGGCCCAATCCCGCCATTTTCTCAGGCCCCTCAAATCCAGAGACTGAAGGATCTGTTTCTGACGGCTGAGGTCTTGCAGGGAGAGCTGTGGGGAGTGGGGCCGGGGCCCTGGTCCTCATCTCCGGTGCCAAGAGCTACACGAGAGAGGGAGCCCCGGCCCAGGCCCTTCGGGGTTTGGGCAGCACGGAGGGCAGTGGAAAGAACACTGGACCGTGGTCAGAAGTCCTGGCTTCCAGTCCTGGCTCTGCCACCCGTGTGGCTGACCCCAGTGGGCCTCTGCGTCTCCCTAGGCCTCAGTGTCCCTATCCAAAAAGGATGGCCTCGCTTTAGGCCTCATCACCTTTTTAAGAGTGACATTGGTCTTCCTATGCTGGTGAGGAGCTCTGATTGGCTGGTGGTGACATCATAAGCTTTTCGGACTGTGATTGGCTGGCAGAATCCAGTTAGTGGGTTGGTTCATAGCTACGGAAGAAGGCTGGGGTAGGAGGCTGCTGTGTGGGGGCTGGGCCTGGTGAAGGATGACGCAGCAGCCTCGGTGTTTTTGTTGCTGGCTTTTAGCCAGCCCACGCAAAATGGGGGTATGTACCCAGGTCCCCAAGGGCAGCTGGTTAACGTCTCAGCACCTGCTTCCAAACAGTTTAATACATCAATCTATACGCAAAGGCCCTAAGCCCCTGGAAATGATGGCTGTCCAGGACAGGCTCCTCTTGTGAAAGCTGGAAGCCCCAGGGGCTTTTGGTCTTCAGCGAGTGGCCATAGGAAGGGTCTGGAATGTATACCGAAACATGCAGCTTCTCGGGATCTTGCTCCAGAGTCCGATTCTGCGACCGGGTTGGGGGTCGTGGGGGAGGGGCGGGCTGCATTTCTTAAGAGCGCTGCTGGCCCACGTCTGAAGATCGCACTTTCGGAAGCCCTGATTTACAAAATGACCTCGAGCCTTAAAATCAATCCACGCCTTCCCTCCCTCCCCTCTCTCTTCCCTCCATCCCTTTCTCCCTCTTCTCTCTTTCCCTCTCTCTGACATACTCCTGAGTGTTCACAATGCTGAGATTGCAGGTGACTTTTGTGCGCACCACTTTCGCCTTTGTAATTCCCCGCCTACGGGGAAAACTTACCGTTTCACAACCACCTTGCGTATTTTTCTAATCACATTAAACAATAAGGCCATTGCAGTTAGGAGGGGGGGGGGGGTCTCTTCGAGGACGATTTGCTACATGCAGCCTGTGCAGTGGGAAACATCTTTCCCATCGCTGTCCTTCCCTTGAGCCTCAGCGTCCTCGTCTGGAAAATGGGACAATAGCACTACCTCAGCAATGAGAACATGGGTGATGATTCAGTCAAACCAGTGGTTCTCCTGCCCGGCTGCCGGCCCCTGGTGCGTCCGCCCCCACCCCTGCAGATTCGGTTGGGTGGACGGGCCCCAGGCCCTGATGTTTTCTCAAGTTCCTCAGGCAAGGCCAATGGACAACGTGGGTTCAGAATCACTGCTGGAAGGGTTAATTCCCTACCTTGCATTCCGTCTTCCCCCACCCAGAAATATCTACACTCCAGGGAGAGCTCTCCACTTAGCAGATGCTCAATATATTTTTAGTTAGAACTGAAACATGTGCCTAGCACCCGTCTGGCGCGGGCATGCTCACTTAACGTTAGCTGAAGGAGTGAATGAAACACCTCCCTTTTTGCGCGCTCAGGTTCCTGCCTCCCCAATAATGACCACTGGAGGGCGCCCCTGACTCGCTGGCTCCGGCCACGGAAGCCCTGTTGGCTGATGAGCGGTCTGTAGGGACCCTGGAGCTGGCCCTGGAGGCTCCCTCTTCTCCTTCACCCTGACCAGCAGCTGTAGAGCCATGAAAGAGAGTCGGAAGACACCGTGGCAACCGGAGCTCTCTCTCTCCCCTGAACTTCAGGTTCCTTGCCGATATCCCAAAAGTCCTACCAGGACCAGCTGACAGTGCTGTGCCCCCCCTCCTTCCCCTCCCAGATGCCCCAGGATATCCACAGACACACCCGGTGAGAAGCTGCTCCTGGCCCCAGCCCAGTGCTAAGACAGGTAGACCCTAGGCATAAGTCGGGGTCTTTTCCAGTGGCTCCCAGCCATGAAAATGTCCCCAAGCCTGCATCTCAGGCACACAGAGAGGCTACAGCAAGCACTGATCGACCCACGCTGTGCTTGGACAAAGGGCCCCAGGATTGACCCCTGCAAGGATGGAGTCCACCCCAGTCAGGGTCATCCTTTTCTGCTTTCTGTCCCACAAAGTAGTCCTCCAACAAACCATTTCTGATGCCGGAATCAAGCCTCATCCGATTCCTCCTGCGTCCAAAAATTCATAGTCAAATAAAAACGAAGGAAACTTTTCAATAACTTTAACACAAAATGGCAAGTCCTAGTATCTGTGTCAGGGACACAGAGGTCAGGGAAACTGTTACACGGAAGGGATCATTTCAGCCGGGTCCTGAGGCATGGGTAGGAGTTCGCCGGAGCTGAGAAGGACGGAGGGGTATTACATATAAGGAAAAGTCCGTGCAAAGTCACGGAGGCATTTCTGAGGGACAGTTCGGTAGGGTATTATTATCTACATTTTACAGAGGAGGACCCTGAAGCTCAAGGCCTGTTGTGTCCAAGGCCACACAGCTATAAAAGGCTAGGTTGGGGCTGAAATCTGGATCTTTTCATTTTGAATCCTGTGGCTTTTTCATGACCCGCCATCACCTCTCTAGTGGATGTCAGTTTTGGGGGGTGGGGTGGGGGCAGAGGCTTACTCTTAGGGTAATGGTCTCTGTTGGGGTTAAAGTGAGGTCCAGGGGGATAGGAGACGCACAGAAGAGACGCTGACCGCAGCAGAGCCATAGCTCTCGAGGCCACCAGCGGAGAGCCATCTCCGGAGGCAGACAAAGCAGAGCTGGGAAGATGGGGGGAGGTTCCGGGGACAGAATGCTATGGTCTTTTCATCTAGAATCACCATGGCAACAGGAGCATCACAGAGGGCCTGCCACTGTGCCCTTCCAGGCCTGCCCCAGCTGGGCAGGAAGCAGAGGACACAGCTTGGCTGGGGGGCAGTGGGCAGGAGGCCCTGGGGTGGTCCAACCAGCCCTGGATGCTGCCTCCCGGCTCTGTGTAGGGTACTTCCCGGCCCACACCCCTCTCTTAGGCCAATCACAGAAAGAACAGGGCAGAAGCCAAGAGAGAAAAAGGAGGGGGCTGGGCATATCTGGTCAGAGGAGGGGAGGGACCCTACCAGCCTGGGGCCTGTAAGTAATACAGATAACAACATCTCTACACTGGGGCCAGCAGCCCCGATCCCTGAAGGGTTGGGTAGACTCAACACCCCAAGAGACGAACACATGAGCTCCGGCTCCTGTAGAAAGACAACGGGGACGGGGAGAGGCTGGGACACGCTGGGACACGCCGGGCCCAGCTTCACCAAGCCCAGTCCTGCCAATGACAACGGAATAGCATCGAATGGTCTGGAGCCAGCCCAGCCGGATACAAAAGGCAAGAGGATTCACCACAGCCTCGCGGAGAACGCTGGGATCTCCGAGCGGCCCTGTCCCCATGGACTCTGCCCCACTGAGGCCAGCCAGGTGAGGCGCAGACCCCATCCACAACCCCCTTCCCCACCAGCTTAGAGCTGGGGCTAATGGGCAGGTGAGGAGGTGGGGGAGAACCCCAGGCCAGTCTTCTCCTGAAGAACCGCGCGGGGTTTAAGAAGACCTGGGTGCCGTCACACCTTCACTACATGCGAGTCAGTAGCCTCAGGCTTCCTGATCTTTGGAATGGGCACATTAACGGCTGTGAGAGAACACAGATGGCTGCTCATCCACCCGCTTACTTGGTGGACAAAGACACCGAGGCGTAGAGAAAGGAATGGACTTACCTCAAGTCACAAAGAATTAGAGGCAGAGCTGGGAGGGTGTGAGGAGGCCACCTGTCCAGGTCAGAGCAGTGCGTCCCTTCACTGTTCCGGGACGTTCCTGCTGTTCAGCTCCCACGGGTGCGTGCTGAATGTCAGCTGTGCTTAGCCCCATGCTGGGCATTGTGGGAGGGGAAGAGAAGAAGTTATGGTTTCCCCGATATCTTGAGCGTTTACTGGGTGCCAGGCAGTGCACGGAGCGCTATTTCGAAATGGTTTCATCTCATCATCAGAACTGGGGAACAGGAAGTGTTATCCACCTGTTACAGGTAGGTGTCAAGGCCCAGAGAGAAGCGAAGTACCTCGTCCGAGCCTCCACTCACACCGGAGTCTCAAGGCCGTTGCAGACTGCCTCCTGGCCCTCGGTTACGGACCCCGGGTTGGTCGGCGGGTCAGGCTGCCTGGCAGCGGTGTCCTGGAGGGGACTCCTCTGCTCTGTGGGCGGCTGGACCAGGCGGCCAGATCAGGTGGGGGTCTGTGTGCCAGTTTCCAGGGCAGTCTTCTCCAGGAGGGGGCCAGGTGGGTGAAACAGACCCAAGGGCAGTGGGGAGGATGGCAGATGGGCAGGCCAGCTGAGGAGTAAGCCATGTTGGTGGCTACCTGTTAGGTCGACGGGACCACCCAGCAAGCCGCCTTGAGTGGCCTTGAAGTGTCTCAGCCCCAGGTTGCCCGGACAACCACAGCTTCAACCCTTCTTCTCCACCGCAGCCTGGGGTTTCAGAGTTAGCAAATAAAAACAGAGGGCAGTCAGTTACATCTGAATTTCGGATAAACCTCAGTGGGTCCTACACTGCATAGGCCCCGGGGTGGGGGGGGGGAGGGCATCCAGAAGCAAGAGTCTTCTCTGTGTGGGCATCTCAGCTGTGGTGCACTTGCTTCATCTGCTGCTTGGGCTGCTGATTTCAGGAGCCTGGCTGCTCCAGGGGAGGTCGGGGGAAGCTTGCTGGGAATGCAGACTCTCAGGTCCCACCCTAGCCCGCTCGATCAGAATCTGCACTTTAACAAGATCCCCCGGGAGGTCTGTGTGCACCTGACAGTTGGACAGCCTTGTTTCACACAGCAACAGGAGCGATTTAAGTTTATTCTGGCACCGCATGTTTATTGTAGGCAGCTAGGAAAATGCAGCGCGGTGAAGAAAACCAACATCGCCGAAGATTATCATTTTGATGTATTTCCTTCCTGTCTTTTAACATCGAGGTAAAATGCACATACCATCAGAGTCACGATTTTAACCGTTTTCCATGTACAATTAATTCAGTGGCTTTACTTCATCCAACCATCGCCACTAATTCTAGAACATTTTCGTCACCCGGATGGAAACTCGGTACCTATTACGCAGTCACTCCCCATTCACCCCTTTCTCCCATCCCTGGTAACCATCAATCTACTTCTGTCTCTATGGCTTTGCCTTTTCTTGACATTTCATATAAATGGAATCAAAGAACGTTTGTCCTTTTATGTCTGGCTTCTTTCCCTTGGCCTAATGTTTTCAAGGTTCAGCCACATTATAGCACATGTTGGTGCTTTATTCCTTTCTGGGTTGAATAATATTCCACCGTATGGATATACCCCAGTTTGTTTATTCCTTCCTTGGTTGATGGACATCTGGATTGTTTCCATTTTTTTTTATCTACGATGTATATTTATAGACATGTTTTTCTTTAAACGTTCAGTTCTTTGGGGGTATATACCTAGGAGTGAAATTGTTGGATCACATGGTAATTCTCTGGCTAACTTCTCAAGGAGCTGCCTGTTTTCCACAGTGGCTGTACTATTCTACATTCTTACCAGCACTGCCTGATGGATTCCTGTTTCTCCATCTTGTTATTTTCCTTAAAAAACAAAACAAAACAAAACAAAAACAAAAACTAAAACAAAACCATGCTATCTTAGTGGTGTCTCCTTGTGGTTTTGACTCGCATTTCCCTCATGACAAATGATGTTGAACCTCTCATGTGCCTATTGGTTATTTACATGTCTTCGTTGGAGAAATGTCTACCCAAGTCCTTTGCCCATCTTTTAATTGGATTGTATTCCTATTGTTTGAGTTATAAGAGTTCTTTATATATTCTGGATGCTAGACTCTTACAAGATATACATGATTCACAACTATTTTTACCCATTCTTTGGTTTGTTTTTTCACCTTCTTGAGAATGTTCTTTGATGCACAAAAGGTTTTTTTTGTTTGTTTGTTTTTAGGGGTGCCTGTGTGGCTCAATTGGTTAAGCGTCCCACTTCAGCTCAGGTTATGATCTCACAGTTCATGAGTTTGAGCCCCACATTGGGCTCTGTGCTGATAGCTCAGAGCCTGGAGCCTGCTTCAGATTCTGTGTCTCCCTCTCTCTCTGCCCTTTCTCCACTCACGTCTGTCTCTGTTTCTCAAAAATAAACATTAAAAAAAATTTTTTTAAGTTTTTTTTTTTGTTTTTGTTTTTTTTTTTTTTACAAAGTTCAGTTCATTTTTTCTTTTGTTCTTTGTTCTTTTGGTGTCATATCTAAGAAATCGTTACCAAATCCAAGGTCATAAAAATTTACTGTTAAGTTTTCTAATGGTTCTGTAGCTCCAGGTCTTACACGTAGGTCTTTGACATATTTTGAGTTAATTTTTGCATGTGGTGAGAGGTAGGGGTGCAACTTCATTCTTTTTCCTTGTCTTTTTCTTTCTCTTTCTCTTTCTCTTTTTCTTTTTCTTTTTCTTTTTCTTTTCTTTTCTTTTCTTTCTCTTTCTCTTTCTCTTTCTCTTTCTCTTTTTCTTTTTCTTTTTCTTTTCTTTTCTTTCTTTTTTTTTTTTTTGAGAGAGGGAGAGAGAGAGTGCAAGCCAGGGAGGGGAAAAAAAGAGAGGTAGACAGTGGATCCGAAGCAGGCTCTGTGCTGACGGCAACAGCTTGATGTGGGGTTCAAACCCACAAACCATGAGATCATGACCTGAATTGAAGTCAGACGCTTAACCTACTGAGCCTCCCAGGTGCCCTGTCTTTTTTTTCCTTTTTAAGTAATCTCTACACCCAACGTGGGGCTCGAACTCAGACCCTGAGATCAAGAGTCACATGATCTACCAACTGAGCCATCCAGGTCCCCCCCACCGACTCTTTTCTTTTGCATGCAGATATCCAGTTGTCCAAGCACTATTATTTGAAAAGATTATTCTTTCCCCACTGAATGGTCTTGCCACTCTTGTTGAAAATCACTTGTCAATAGATGTGTGGGTTTACTTCTGGACTCCTGATTTTATTCCATTCGTCTGTATATCTTTATGCCAGTACCACACTGTTTTGGTTGTGTAGCTTTGTAGAAGTTTTGAAATTGGGAAGTGTGAGTTCTCCAATTTTGTTTTTCCATTTCACGATTGTTTGGGCCACGTAAGATCCCTTAAAATTCCATATGAATTTGAGGATCAACTTGCTCATTTCTGCAAAAAAGACAGTTGGAATTTTGATGGAGATTGCGTTGAGTCTGTAGATCACTTTGCTTTCTTTACAATATTGTTTCTTTACAGTCCATGAACATAGGATGTCTTTTCATTTACTTAGATCTGTTTAAATTTCTTTCAACAATGTTTTGTAGTTTTCAGTGTACAAGTCTTGTACTCCTTTGTTAATCTTATTCCTAAATATTTTATTATTTTTTATAATATTATAAATGAAGTTTTCTTTTTTTTAATGTTTATTTTTGGGAGAGAGAGAGAGAGAGAGAGAGAGAGTGTGTGTGTGTGAGTGGGGGAGGGGCAGAGAGAGAGGGAGATACAGAATCCTAAGCAGGCTCCAGGCTCTGAGCTGTCAGCACAGAGCCTGATGCAGGGGGCTCAAACTCACAAACCGTGAGATCATGAACTGAGCTGAAGTCGGACGCCTAACCGATTGAGCCACCCAGGCACCCCAGTGAAGTTGTTTTTCTAAATTTCTTTTCCAGATTGTTCATTGCTAGTATATAGAAATACAACTGATTTTTGCATATTGATCTGATATTCTGCAACTTTGCTGAATTCATTTATTAGCTATGATAGTGTCTGTGTGGATTCTTTAGGATTTTCTACATATAAGATTACACCATCTACAAATAGAGACAGTTTTACTACTTCTCTTCCAATTTGGTTGCCTTTTATTTACTTTCTTCCCATGGCTAAAACTTCCAGTAAAATGTTGAATAGAAGTGGCAAGACCAGACATCCTCGTAGTGTTTCTGATCTTAGGAGGAAAGCTTTTAGTCTTTCACCACTGAGTATGATATTAACTGTGGATTTTCACAGATCTCCGTTATTGAGCTAAGAAAGTACCCTCTGAGTCCTAGTTTTATGAGTATTTTTATCATGAAAGGTGTTAGGTGGGTTTTTCCCCCCAAACTTTGTTTATTGTGGTAAAATGTAACACAACATAACATTTAAAATTTTACCCGTTTCTTTTTTTTTTTTTTTTATAAATTTTTTTTTTTCAACGTTTATTTATTTTTGGGACAGAGAGAGACAGAGCATGAACGGGGGAGGGGCAGAGAGACAGGGAGACACAGAATCGGAAACAGGCTCCAGGCTCTGAGCCATCAGCCCAGAGCCTGACGCGGGGCTCGAACTCACGGACCACGAGATCGTGACCTGGCTGAAGTCGGACGCTTAACCGACTGCGCCACCCAGGCGCCCCTCTTTTTTTTTTTTAATATATGTATTTATTTTGATAGAGAGAGAGAGAATGCCAAACAGACTCCAGCACAGAGCCCAATATGGGGCTTGAACTCACCAACCATGAGATCATGACCTGAGCTAAAATCAAGAGTCAGACGCTTACCTGACTGAGCCACCCAGTGATCATTCCAACAAATGCCCTCCTTAATGCCCATCACCCATTTGGATCATCCTCCTACCCAACACCCCTCCAGCAACCCTCAGTTTGTTCTCTGTATTTAAGAGTCTCTTATGGTTTCCCTCCCTCTGTTCTTATGTTCTTCTTCCTTCCCTTCCCCTATGTTCATCTGTTGTGTTTCTTAAATTCCACATATGAAGGAAATGATGTGTTTGTCTTTCTCAGACTAACTTATTTCGCTTAGCATGATACAATCTAGTTCCATCCAGGTTGTTGCAAATGGCAAGATTTCATTCTTTTTGATTGCCAAATAATAGTCCATTGTGTATATATATACCATATCTTTATCCATTCATCAGTCAATGGACATTGGGTTCTTTCCATACTTTGGCTATTGTCAGTAGTGCTGCTATAAACATTTGTGTGTAGGTGCCCCCTTTGAATCAGCATTTTTGTATCCTTTGGATAAATACCTGGTAGTGCAATGTCTGGTCTTAGGTTAGCTCTATTTTTAATTTTTTGAGGAACCTCCACACTGTTCTCCAGGGTGGCTGCACCAGTTTGCATTCCCACCAACAGTGCAAAAGGGTTTCCTTTTCTCTGCATCCTCACCAACATTTGTTGTCTCCTGAGTTGTTAATTTTAGCCATTCTGAGAGGAGTGAGGTGGTATCTCATTGTGGTTTTGATTTGTATTTCCTGATGATGAGTGATGTTGAGCATCTTTTTTGCATGTCTGTTAGCCATCTGGATGTCTTCTTTGGAAAAATGTCTGTTCATATCTTTTGACCATTTCTTCACTGGATCACTTGTTTTTTGGGATTGAGTTTGATAAGTTCTTTATAGATTTGGGATAATAACCCTTTGCCCAATATGTCATTTGCAAATATCTTCTCCCATTCTGTCAGTTGCCTTTTAATTTTGTTGATCGTGCAGAAGCTTTTTATCTTGATGAGGTCCCAATAGTTCATTTCTAAGTATCTCATATAAGTGGAATCATACAGTATTTATCTTTTTGTGACTGGCTTATTTCACTTACCATAATATTTTCAAGGTTCATCAGTAAGGGTGTTGGGTTTTATCAAATTATTTTTCTACATCCGTTGACATGGTCATGCAACTCTTTTCCTCTATTCCATTAATACTGTGTATTACGTTGATTAATGTTCATAAGTTGAACCGCCTTTGCATTCTTGGGATAAATCCCACTTGCCCATACAGTATGATCATTTTAATTGCTGGATTCAAATGTCTCAGTATTTTGTTGATAATTTTTGCATCTATATTCATAAGGAATATTGGTCTATAGATATCTTTCCTTATAATTTCTTTGTCTGGCCTTAGTATCAAAGTAACACTGGCATCATGGAATGAATTAGGAAGCAGAGTCTATTTTTTGGAAAAGTTTGAGAAAGATTGGTATTCATTTTTCTTTAAATGTTTGAGAGAGTTTACCAGTGAAACAATCTGGTCCTAGCATTTTCTTTACTGGAAATTTTTTGTTTACTTTCACAGTCTCTTCTTATGGGTCTATTCAGGTTTCTATTTGTTCTCGAGTCAGTTTTAGTAGTTTGTGTCTTCTAGGAAATTTTCTTTTCATCTAGATTGTCTGATTTTTTGATATATAATTATTCATCATATTATCTTACAATCCTTTTTGTATCTATAAAGTTGATAGCAATGTCCCTACTTTCATTCCTGATTTTAGTGATTTGAATATTTTATCTCTATTTTTTGTCATTCTGACTAAAAATTCATCAATTTTGTTAACTCCTTTCAAAGAAGCAACTTTTGTTTTTATTGATTCTCTTTGTTGTTTTTCAATTCTGCATTTCCTTTATTTCCACTCCAATCTTTAATTCCTTCCTTCTGCTGACTTTGGGTTTAGTTTGGTTTTTTTCTAAGTTCCTTAAGTTGAGGTTTAGGGTGGGACTTGAGTGAGGTTGAGTTATGAGGTTGGAGACTCTGTAAATATCTTGCTACCAAAGGGAGCACCAGTCTGAGAATACAGTTAAACCAGGAAGAGGACAAGAGAGACATTGGATCTTGAGGACAGTGCTTGAGCCCCTGAAACAGTCCATGTCTAAAGCAAGTCCTACTTCTGGACATTCAGTTACATATTCAATACATTTTCTTTGGGCCCATTTAAAAAAAGTTGGAAGTTTAGTTATTGATTTGAGATCTTTCTTCTGTTTAATATAGGTATTTTCTGTTTCATATAGGTATTTACAGCTATAAACTTACCGCTAAGAACTGCTTCTATTACTTTCCATAAGTTTTGATATGCTGTTTTTATTTTCATTCATCTCATCTAATTTCCCTTGTGATTTCTTTTTATGCCATTGGGCATGTAAAAGTATTATTGTATTTTCACATATGGCATTTATTAATTTCTGGTTTCATGTCATTGTGGTCAGAGAAAATACTTCAAATGCATTCAGTAGTTTTAAATGTATTGAGACTTGTTTTGTGGTGTAAACATGGTTTATCCTGAGGGATGTTCCATGCTTACTTGAGAAGAATGTATATTCTGCTGTTGTTGGGTGGAGTTAGGTCTAGTTGGTTTATAGTGTTGTTCAATGCTTCTATTTCTTTGTTTGTCTTTTGTGTAGTAGTTCTATCCATTACTGAAAATGGAATATTGGAGGGGCACCTGGGTGGCTCAGTTGATTAAGTGTCCGACTTTGGCTCAGGTCATGATCTCATGATCGGTAAGTTCGAGCCCTGCATTGTGCTCTCTGCTGTCAGTGAGGAGCCTCCTTCAGATCCTCTGCCCCTTTCCTGCTTGTGCTCTCTCTCTCTCTCTCTCTCTCTCAAAAGTAAATAAACATTAAAAAAAAAAAAAAAGGAAATGGAGTATTGGAGTCCTTATTATTATTGTAATGTTTATTTCTCTCTTAAGTATATGTTTATTATTGTTATATCTTCTTGATGGATTGAGCTTGTTATCATTATAAAATACCTCTCTTTTAATAATTTATAGTTATAGATAAAAAAATATAAATAATTTATAAAGTCTTTTTAAATAATTTTTGCCTTAAAGCCTATTTTTAAAATAGTAGTACAGCCATTTCATCTCTCTTTTTGTTAATTTTTGGCATGGATTATCTTTTCCATCCTTTCACTTTTAACCTATTTGAGTTTTTGAGCCAAAGAAAGACTCTTGTGACAGCATATAATTGCATTATGTGTTTTTTTAATCCATTCCATTAACCTCTGTCTTTTAATTAGAGAATTTAATCTGTTTATATTTAATGCAATTACTAATAAGAACTTACTTGTGCCACTTTGTTTGCTATATGTCTTATATCTTGTTGTTTCTCAATTCCTCCTTCTTTTGTGCTAGACGTTTTCTTTTTTTTTTTTTAATGTTCATTTATTTTTGACAGAAAGAGAGACAGAGCATGAGTGGGGGAGGGGCAGAGAGAGAGGGAGACACAGAATTGGAAGCAGGCTCCAGGCTCCGAGCTGTCAGCACAGAGCCCAACGTGGGGCTTGAACTCACAGACCGCGAGATCATGACCTGAGCCCAAGTCGGACACTCAACTGACTGAGCCGCCCAGGTGCCCTGGTGTTAGATGTTTTCTAATGTAACATTTTGATTCCCTTGTGGTTTCTGTTACCAGATATATTTTATTTTCTTAGTTGTTGACCTGCGGATTACAATTAACATCTTAATTTATAACAATCTAGTTCAAATTAATACCAATTTAGTTTTGATAGTATAAAAAAATTTTGTTCTTCTATAGCTCCATTCCCTGTCCTTTATGTTTTTAGCATCACAAATTACATCTTTATACATTGGTATCCATCAGCATAGATTTATAATTATTACAGTTGTCCTTTAAATTATATAAGAAAAAAAGAAGAGTTACATTAAAAGAATTCATCATTGCTGACTTTTATATTTACTTATATCAGTGTTCATTTCTTCATATGGATTTGAGTTACTGTCTACTATCCTTTCATATCAGCCTGAAGGACTCTCTTTAACATTTCTTGTAAAGAAAATCTACTAGTGACAAATTCTCATAATTTTTGTTATTCTGGAAATGTCTTGATTTATCTTTAATTCCTGAAGGATAGTTTTGCCAGATAAAAATTCCTTGCTGCCTTTTCCTTCCCTTTCAGAACTTCAAATATATTATCCCACTTCCTTATGGCCCCCAAAGTTTCTGATGAGAAATCAGCTGGAGAATCTGAGGTTCTCTTGTATGTGATTAGTCACTTTTCTCGCTCTAAAGATTCTCTTTTTGGTTTTGGCCTTCTACAGTTTGATTATGTCCTGGTGTGGATCTCTATGAGTTTATCTTACTTGAAGTTAATTAAGCTTCCTGGATGTGTAGATTAAGTCTTGCTTCAAATTTAGAAGTTTTTAGCCATTATATCTTTCTTATTTTTCCCCTGCCCCTTCTTCTGGGATTTCCACTATGCATTTGTTAGTATGCATGATGTTGTCTCATACATCTCTTTGGTTCTGTTTCTTTCTTTTCATGTTTTTTTTTTCCTTTCTGTTCCACAGCCTGGGTAATCTCAATTGATTTATCTTCAAGTAGACTGACTCTTTCTTCTGCTTGCTCAAATCTGTTGTTGAACAACTCTAGTCAATTTTTCATTTCAGCTAATTCTCTTTAAATCCAGAATTTGTTTCTGTATTATAGCTTTTGTTTCCTTATTAATATTTTCTGACTGGTGAGATAAATAATTATCATGTTTTCCTTTAGTTCTTTACATATGGTTTCCTTTATATCTTTGAGTATATTTTAAATAGTTGATTTAAAGTCTTTGTCTTCTATATCCAATATCTGTGGTTCCTCAAGGACATCCCCCCCCCACCCCCGCCATGTATAAGCCATGCTCCCTTTGCATGCATCATATTTTTTTTTCTAAACTGGATCTTTTGAGTATTATAATGAAACAACTCTGGGAATAGGATTTCCTACGATGCTAAGACTTGTTGCTGCTTGTGATAGAAATTGTTGTTTATTAGTTTAGTGACTTTTCAGGAACTAACTTTGGAAAGTCTATTTTTTGTTGTCCATGGCCACCAAAGTCTCTGTGTCATTAGCTTAGTGGTCAGTTAGTCATTTGACAGAGATTTCCTTAAATGCCTAGAACAGCAACAACAAAACCTCCTAGTCTTTGCAGATGAGCACTGTATGTAGATTGGGAAATGCCTTCAACAATTTGTCATGCAATTTACAACTCTACTTTGGCCCTCATTTCCTGCTTGCAGAGAATCTGGTGATCAGCTAGAGGTAAGATCTTAGGGCCTTGTCAGGGCTTTTCTGAGCATGTACCTAGCCCCGGGCATGCATATGGACCTCTATTCCCAGGAATATGTAGGAGCTTTTTGTTTTTGTGTTTTTGTTTTGAGAGAGAGAGAGAGAGAGAGCATGTACATGAGCAGGGGAAAGGAGCAGAGGGGCAGAGGGGGAGAGAGAGAGAGAGAGAGAGAGAGAGAGAGAGAGAGAGAATCTTAAGCAGGCTCCACGCTCAGTGTGGAGCCTGACATGGGGCTTCATCCCACAACTCTGGGAACATGACCTGAACCAAAATCAAGAGTCAGACACTCAACTGACTGAGCCACCCAGGTGCCGCTGTAGGAGCTTTTCAAAGTCCTTGTTCCCTAAATCATTTTATCCTCCAGCCTTTCTTCCTAAGCTTTTTTATTTGCTTGTTGTTTTCTCCAAATGCGATCATTTGTCCCAGTTGGCAGCAGCCAATCGCATGGCCTTTATGTATTTTCAACAAATGCCCCCTCGGTTCTGGGAGAGTTCTGAATTAGGCAAAATAAAGGCAAGCCCTTTGAGCCAGACATGCAGACAGCCGCCAGACGGGTCAAAACAAACAGCCCCAATACTTTCTGTAGCAGGTCTGTTCTGCTTCCTCTAATACTAGGAACTCACACCAGGAATATTGTCTTCAAGGTTACTGTCTTCAAGAGGCTGCCACAGAGCTGGCGAGCGGGAGATGGCCAAAGTAAGTAAAATTATCGTGAAGTTTTCTTGGTGAAATTCAGCTGTTTCTTTCTTGTTTTTTTTTTTTAATGTTTATTTATTTATTTTGAGGCAGAGTAAGCAGGGGGAGGAACAGAGAGAGAGAGGGAGAGAGAGAATCCCAAGCAAGCTCTGCACAGTCAGCAGAGCCTGACATGGGACTTGATGTCATGAACGGTGAGAGCATGACCCGAGCTGAAATCAAGAGTTGGATGCTTAATCAGCTGAGCCACCCTGGCGCCCCTGTTGTTTGTTTCTTGATAAGTGTTCACCTGGTTGCTCTAAACTTTGAGCTGTTTCCAGAGTTCTGGTAAAACTGATTTTGATAGTTTTGCCAGTTTGTTAGCTGCTTTTGTGAAGTGATGGACTCTAGGAGTTCCCTACATCCTCAGTTTTTTTTTTTTAAGTGTAGAATTTTTTTTTTAATTTTTTTTTTCAACGTTTATTTATTTTTGGGACAGAGAGAGACAGAGCATGAACGGGGGAGGGGCAGAGAGAGAGGGAGACACAGAATCGGAAACAGGCTCCAGGCTCCGAGCCATCAGCACAGAGCCCGACGCGGGGCTCGAACTCCCGGACCGCGAGATCGTGACCTGGCTGAAGTCGGACGCTTAACCGACTGCGCCACCCAGGCGCCCCAAGTGTAGAATTTTTATGTGAAAATAATTACCTTGTATATAAAAATCTGCATACTGATTTTTTCACTTGATGTTATACCATAAAATTTTCTGTTTACTTGTATTATTCTTCATATAAATATCCACCTTAGTAGTTCATTCGGCAAATATTTATTGGGTACCATTTACCTGGTGGTCACTCTTCCAGGGACTGAGTATACAGTGGTGAGTGAAACAAGGCCCTGTCCTCACACAGCTTATATTGGAGTAGGGAGTGAAGTAAGTGACATATAAATATTCATTCACTGTCGTTGCTGTTTAAAGTTCTATTATAAGGGGAGCCTGGGTGGCTCAGTCGGTTGAGCGTCCGACTTCAGCTCAGGTCACGATCTCGCGGTCCGTGAGTTTGAGCCCCGCGTCGGGCTCTGGGCTGATGGCTCAGAGCCTGGAGCCTGCTTCCGATTCTGTGTCTCCCTCTCTCTCTGTGCCTCCCCCGTTCATGCTCTGCTTCTCTCTGTCTCAAAAATAAATAAATGGTAAAAAAAAGAAATTAAAAAAAAAAGAAAATTAATTATTTAAAAATAATAATAAAAAAATAAAGTTCTATTATAAGAACTATGTTCTTATAGTAGATAATAGAACTAAGTTCTATTACAGAACTATGATAGGATGAAAACTGCCCCCCACCCCACCCTGCCGCCCCGCCAAAGACATCAGGTCCTAGTCCCGGAAACGTGTCGATGTTACCCTATTGAAAACAGGATCCTTGCAGCTGTGATTAAGTTAAGGATCTTGAAGTGTGTGGATATTATCCTGGATTATCAGGGTGGGCCCCAAGTTCAATCACATGCCTCTTTATAAGAGAGAGGAAGAGGAGATTTGGCATGGACGGAAGAGGAAAAGCAAAGTGATCATTGGAAGCAGAAATTGGAGTGAAACTAAGGAATGCCAGCAGTTGCCCAGAGCTGGAAGAAGCAAGGAACAGAAGTCTCCCCTATGCCCTTGAGAGGGGACACGGACCTACCAACATCTTCGTTTGGGCACAGTGATAGTCATTTTGGACTTTGGGCACCCAGAATGGTGTGAAATAAATTTCTGTTGCGAAAAGCCATCTAGTTTGTGTTAATTTGTTTCAGTTACCATAGCAAACTAATACAAATTTTGGAATCGAGGAGTATGCTGCTGTAGCAAACACCTAAAAATGTGAAGATAGATTTGGAATGGGTAATGGGTAGAAGCTGGAACAATTTCGAGAAGCACTGTTAGAAGCACTTGTCCGTGATAAACTTGGATTTTAGCTGAGGTGATTCCCAAGCAAAATGTTGAAGATATGGCCTGGTTTTTTCTTGCTGATTATCATAAAATGAGAGAGGAAAAAGATATCTCAGGGAAAGAACTGTTACATCAAAAGGAACCAGCACATGATGATGGGGGAAGTTTGCAACCTTTCCGAACTGTGAAATATACTAAAATTAGGCGATTTACTGTTAGAACCATGTGCTCTAGGGAGAAGGCCATGGGTGTGGTTGAACAGCTTTTTGCTAGGCTTGAGGATATTAAGTGTATGACTCATAGATCCATTCAACCATCTCAGCAGAAGCCAGGAATAGAGATAGAATTATCCAGGAGAGATCTGTGGAGGGCTGTCTGTAATGATGTGAATCTCTGTGACATACACAGGAGACCCACAAGACTTCTGAGAGTTATACCAGCAGAAACGCTGCCATCTTAGATGGAAAGGGACAGAGACGGAATGGAATGAAGGAAGGCTATTGGACCCCCACGATTCTAGAGGCAGGAAATAGGCTTATAAAATGACTCAGCTTCACACATGTGCCTACTGTTAAGAAAAACGAAGAATGAAGACGCCTGGGTGGCGCAGTCGGTTAAGCGTCCGACTTCAGCCAGGTCACGATCTCGCGGTCCGGGAGTTCGAGCCCCGCTTCGGGCTCTGGGCTGATGGCTCAGAGCCTGGAGCCTGTTTCGGATTCTGTGTCTCCCTCTCTCTCTGCCCCTCCCCCGTTCATGCTCTGTCTCTCTCTGTCCCAAAAATAAACGTTGAAAAAAAAATTAAAAAAAAAAAAAAAAGAAAAACGAAGAATGACAAAAGGGATTAACCTCAAGCCCAGAGGGCAGAGCCTTGGACCTGGAAGTCAGAACCACAGATGTGGAGGCAGGAACTGTGGGTGACAGAGGATTAGTCCTACACCTTGAAAACTAGAGGAATTTGTCCTGCTGGATTTTGAAATTACCTGGGACCAGTCCCTTTCTCTCTTCCATTTTCTCCCTTTTGGAGTAAAGATGTGTGTAACTGTTATACTATGCCCATTCCATCATATTAGGGGAACAGATTACTTGTTACTAGTTTCACAGTTTTAGAAATGGAGAAGAACTTTTTTCCCCCCAGAATGGACTCTATCCAATCTTACAAACCTAGTTTAGATGAATTTTGGGGGTTTCAGCTGATTATATTTAGATGAGATTTTGGGCTTGAGTTGATATTATAATGCGTTAAGACTTTTGGAGATGTTGGGATAGGGTGAATGTATTTTGTGTGTGTGACAGACTGATGGCAGACTGCAGAAAACGGGGGGGGGGGAGGGCTTCCCTCCCCCCCCAACATATCAGAGTCTAACCCCTAAACCAATATATTGTGCCTTACATAAAAACAGGATCTTTGCAAATGTGATCAAGTTAAGCATTTTGACATGGGGAGATTATCCTGGATCATCCAGGGGGGCTCAAAATGCAACCACGAGTGTCCTTATGAGGGGGAGCCAGAGTGACATTTGTCACAAATGAAAGAGGAGAAGACAATGTGAAGATAATGGAGAAGTGATGTGGCTACAAGCCAAGGAATACTAGCTACCTCCAGACCCCGGAAGAGGCAAGGAACAAACTCTCCCCTACTGCCTCCAGAGGGAGTAGAGACCAACTGACATCTTCACTGAGGCCCGGTGATCCTGGTTTTGGACATCTGGCCTCCAGAATGGTGGAAAAATAAATTTCTGTTGTTTTAAGCCTCCTTCCTGGTTTATGGTAAGTGGATACAGTTGTTATAGGAATTGTAAACGAATAACACGATGCATTTATCTAGCCCCTGCTCATTGGACACTTGGATTGCTATTATGAGCAGTCTTGCACACGTTCCCTGGTGCAAATGTGCTAGAATTGTTGTAGCACATATACCTGGGAGTGGAATTGCTTGGTCACGGCACACACAAATGTTCAATTCTAGAAGGTAATGTCAAATTGCTCACCGAAACAGTTATCAATTTACACTCATACCAATGCTATAGTTGTTGTGGATGGATGTGCGTTTTGTTCATCACTTGGTATTATCCGATTTCTTAATTTTTGCCAATCCCAGTGAACGTAAGATGCTCTCTCGCTGTGGTTTTATTTTAATTTCCCTGGTAACCAACGTGATTAGGTTTGAGTATCTTTTCAAACCCTTATTGGCCATTTGTAATGTTTCTTCTCTTAAATGCTCGTTCATATCTTTTGCCCATTTTTCTAATTATTTTATATATATTTTTTAATTGACTTGAGAGTTCCTGTTCCTTTTATATTCTAGATACTACAACTTTGTTGGTTATGGCTCCTCTTTTTATTTTTTATTATCACTATTTTTAATGTTTTTATTTTTGAGAGAGAGAGTGCAAACAGGGGCGGAGCAGAGAGAGAGGGAGACACAGAATCTGAAGCAGGCTCCAGGCTCTGAGCTGTCAGCACGGAGCCCGACACAGGGCTCGAACTCACAAACTGCGAGATCCTGACCTGAGCTGAAGTTGGACACTCAACCGACGGAGCCTCCCAGGTGCCCCATGGCTCATCTTTTTATTTACTTTATGGTGTCAGTTGATGAAAAGAAGTTCTCAGTTTTAATGTAGTTGGATTTATCAGTCTTCCTTCATGGTTAGCGCTTTTTATGTTTGTTTTTTTTATTAAAAATTTGTTTTAATGTTTATTTATTTTTGAGAGAGAAAGAGACAGAGCATGAGCAGGGAAGGGGCAGAGGGAGTGGGAGAGACAGAATCCGAAGCAGGCTTCAGGCTCTGAGCTATCAGCACAGAGCCTGATATGGGGCTTGAACCCATGAACTGCAAGATCATGACCTGAGCCGAAGTCGGACGTTCAACTGACTGAGCCACCCAAGCGCCCCTATTTTTTTTTAGAATCCTTCCTTTCGTGGGGCACCTGGCTGGCTCTATCAGGAGAGTATATGACTCTTGATTTTGGGGTTGTGGATTCGAACCTCACATGTTGGGTGTAGAAATTACTTAAAAATCTTTCCTTTCTCTGAAGTAAAAAAGATATTCTCCTACAATTTTTTCTAAGAGTTTTTCTTTCCATATGTAATCAAGCTGGAATTAATTTTTCTGCATAGTGTGAGATAGGGTTCCAATTATCTTATCCACATAGACTCGATCAGTTGTTCCTACATGATGTATTTGATGGTCCCTTCCTTTCCCCACTGATCAGCAAGGCTATATCTGAACATCAGAGCTCCAGATATGTGTTGGTCTTTTTCTGGTTTCGATTTCATCAGTCTATATATGTTCATTCTTGAGCTAATATCATACTGTTTTTAGTACTAGAGTTTTATAAGTCCTGATAGCTGGGGAGTAAGGAAGTGCCTCATTCTTCAGGGATGTCTTAGATATTTTTACTCTTCTATATAAATTTTAAAATCAGCATGTCATATTTAAGAAAAATGCTGTTGGAGCTTTTATTACAATTGCATCGAATACGTAGATCGAGTTCGAGAAAACTGGCATTTTGGCGAAATACCTAGTTTTAGAATTTGTATCATTTTGATATTTTTATTATTGGAATAATTTAGATTATATAATAATACTGTAATTAGTATAATTTTATAATTTGTATCCAAAATTAAAATTTCCTCTATAATAAGTCTTGCAAGTGTTTTGTTAGATTTATGATAGGTTCTTATCGTTTATTGCTATAATAAATAATGTATTTTTAAAATTCTATTTTTCCAACTTCTACCAGTGTACAGAAATGTGAATAATTTTTATATCGATATTATAGCCAACCTTTTTGCCAAGCTCTCTTTTTATAATAATAGATATAGATAATAGATAATAATAATAGGACTCTATGGAGTCCTTTGGGTTTTGTTTTTTTTTTCCAAGATTTTATTTAAATTCAAGTTAGTTAGCAGATAGTGTAGTATTGGTTTCAGGAGTCGAATTTAGCGATTCATCACTTATGTTTAACACCCAGTGCTCATCACAAGTGCCCTCTTTATTAAAAAAATTTTTTTTTAATGTTTTATTTCTTTTTGAGATAGAGACAGAGTACGAGTGGGGGAGAGGCAGAGAGAGCAGGAGACAGAATCCACAAAGCAGGCTCCAGGCTCTGAGCCGTCAGCACAGAGCCCGACGCAGGGCTTGAACTCACAAACTGTGAGATCATGACCTGAGCCAAAGTCAGATGCTTAACTGACTGAGCCACCCAGGTGCCCCACAAGTGCCTTCTTTAAAGCCTATCATCCATTTACCCCATCTCCCCCCAACCTCCCCTCCAGTTTGTTCTCTATAGTTAAACCTTTGAGTTTGACATGTAGACAATCATTTAGGAAAAAGAAGAGTTCTGATTTTTCTTTTCCAATATTTGTGTCTTAAATTTCTTTTTCTAGTCTTATTGCACTGCCTACAATCACCAATATAGTATAGAATAGAAGCAATGATAGCAGCCATGCCTGTCTCACTCCTGATTTTAAAAGATTGTTTCTAGAATTTCAGCATTAAGAATATTTGGCAAAAAAAAGAAAAAAAAGAAAAACAGAAAGAATGATATTGGCTGTGGGGTGTTGGTGGATACTCTTCATCAATTTAATAAAGTTCCCTCTCATTCCCAGGTTTCCAAGTACTTTTTTTTTTTTTTTCCAACGTTTATTTATTTTTGGGACAGAGAGAGACAGAGCATGAACGGGGGAGGGGCAGAGAGAGAGGGAGACACAGAATCGGAAACAGGCTCCAGGCTCTGAGCCATCAGCCCAGAGCCCGACGCGGGGCTCGAACTCACGGACCGCGAGATCGTGAGCTGGCTGAAGTCGCAGGCTTAACCGACTGCGCCACCCAGGCGCCCCTCCAAATACTTTTTAAAATAAATTGTTTTGTCCACTAATATCTTCTCAGCACCCAACACAGATGCTCAATGCATGTTGCATGAATGAATGAATGAACATGTTTACTGGACTCCTATTTCTTTTCTTTTTCTTATTGATTTTTGTGAATTCTTTATGTATTAAAGATGTCAACACTTTGCCACTTGCTGGGAATATTTTCCCTAGGCCTTTTGCCTTTTAATTTTGGTTATTTTTTGGCGAAAGGAGGAAGATGGAGAAGTTTTAAATTTTAATGTAAACAGACCTATTGATTTTTTCCTGTTGAGGTCTCTTCAAATGCATCTAAGTTTAGAAAGCCTTTACCTCTCAGGATATTTGATAAGTTCATTTCTATTTTCTATGCACACTGCTGTTAATTTAATCTTCCCATAGCAGGGCTCTGATCACGTCACTCCCCTGCTCAAAAATGTTTAACTGTCTCCTTGGAGCCTTTAGAATAAAGTCCAAACTCTTTAACTTGGCCTCTAACACTTTTCGTGATTCATTCCGAGACTGCCTGTGCAGTCTTTTCTCTAGTGTCCCCCAAATCAGCTTGAGCTCCAGCCAAAGGGAAGAGTTGGCTTCTCTCTGTGTGCCCTGCTCTGTCCCACCTCCAAGCCTTTGTTCCTGGCGTTCCTTGGCATAGAATGCCATCCTCCATTTTGTATATTTAAATCCTGCTTGTTCTTCAAGCCCTCTTTTCTCAAAAAAAGCCTCACCTTACCCTTTGAGAGGATAAATGGTAGAGGGATGAGAACATGAGCTTTTGGAGTTAGACAATGTGGATTAAAATCCTAATTTCTTGGGGCGCCTGGGTGGCTCAGTCGGAGAAGCATGCAACTGTTGATCTCAAGGTCTTGAGTTTGAGCCCGCACATTGAGTGCAGAGATTACTTAAACAAATAAATAAACTTAAAAAAAAAAAAAAGAGTCCCTGCCTCATCCCACCATTTTGGAAGGGAGTGAGGTGGGGCCAACCCACCCCCTCTAGCCACATCTGCCTCTGAAAGTTTGGCGGCCGGAGAACTTTCCTGCTCAGGTGCTGGGAGTGGCCAAACAGGTTCCACCTCCAGGAATCTAACCCAGGCCTCCAGGCACCTCGGTGGGACTCCCACACCCATCTGGGCTCAAAGGAATCCCCTCCCTCCTTTCTTCAAGTGAGCTCCAAAGGTTTTATTGCTGGGAAATATTTAAGTCTCCAAAGGGGTCCACTGGAACGTCCTGTTCCTTCTCATCAGCACCCACAATATGATGGCGAGGCAAGTAGAGCAAAGGTAACCTTTTCAATTTCAAAGTGAGCAAACTGAGGCTCAAACTATCTTCCATATAGTTGGGTCTAGGACTTGTGTGTCTTGTCAGCCTGCTTCAAGGGACTCTGGGAGGCCTGAGCAGCTGTGTTGGGGAATCTGGGAGACCTCTGGTCCCAGGGTGGGAGAAGGTGCAGGAATTCTGGCTACCAGAGCCTCCAGCCTTTTGTCTGCAGTGGGTTAACGCTCTCAGAGGCTGGCAGCGAGCCTAGCGTCTGTGTGTTCTCTTTGTGGACCTTCAGTACCCCACTTGCGTAGGTTATCCTTTTTTATTTTTAATGTTTATTTACTTTTGAGAGAGAGAGAGAGAGACAGAACGCTAGTGGGGGAGGGGCAGAGAGAGGGAGACACAGAGTCCAAAGCAGGCTCCAGGCTCTGAGCCATCAGCACAGAGCCTGATGCAGGGCTTGAACTCATGAGCGGTGAGACCATGACCTGAGCCAAAGTCAGACGCTTAACCGACTAAGCCACCCAGACGCCCCTTGTCTGCGTCCTTTAAGGAAGAGGAAGGATGACGATTCAGTGGCGGGGGGGGGGTGTGTGTCTCTGGGGCTGGAGACGAGGGTGGGAACATGAAAATAATGAGAAGACTGAGCTTAGGTTCTGGAGCCCTGGGTTCTAGCTCTACACGCAGCACGCTGCATCACCTGGGATGGTCTACTCTCTCTGGACCCCAATTGTTCTTTCTGTAAAGTGGGGATAGTAGCAGACGGACCCATCTCTGTGGTGGAATCTTCGCAATCTTAGTGTTCTCAAAGTGCTGTCCTGGGCCTTGACCCCTCCCCGAGCCCAGACTGTCTCCAGGGCCTGACCTCACCAGGTTGGCCCCACCAAATCTCTGACACCATTTGGCTGCCTCCACCCTCTGCTCTGTCCTCCTCTCGGGGGCCTGAGGCTCATGCCGTCTCCCCACCGCACTGGGGCTGGCCAGCCAGTGGTCTTGGTCGGGTCTGGGCAGGGCGTTGGGGGAGGGGGCGGCGCTCCAGACTCATATTTGACCTCTTGAGCCTCTCTCTCTCTCCCTGGAGCCAGCATCCTCTCCCCGCCCCTCTTGAAATCTGAGCTCAGGGACCCAGGGAGGACTGTAGCTGCAAAACATTCCATCCAGTTGTCCAAACACTCAGCACAGCTGGCCGAGGGAGGGGCGGCCAGAGCCGAGGGCCAGGGCTCTCAGGGAGCCCTCGGGCTGTTGTTTTCCTGGGAATGGTGGAGTCCTCCCAAGGAGGGCCAGCCCTGGATGCCCCGAGGGGGTTCACGGGCCAAGGATAAAGGTAGAGCTCCCAACACGCACACTCAAGGGCTTGCCCCAGGCCTCGCTTCCCAGGGACCGGTTCCTGGTGGGGAAGATCCAGGTCCGCCTGCCCAGGTGCTGCGGGTGGCCTTGTGAGCATCCTCGTGATGGGGCCCAGGGCTCCTTGCGGGGGAAGGGCAGCGGGGATGATGAGATAGCAAGCCCGGGAAGTGACTTCGGGGAGCAGCTTTTACTGGCAAGCAGTCCCCGGCTGCCTCTTGGCTCTGACTCACCAGTGACCCTGGACGAGCCTCCAAGTCAGTTTCCTCATCTGCAACAGCGAGGCCTGGGCCTCTTCTGGCTCCGATTTTTTTCTAAGTCACAGCCAAAGACAAGGCCCTTACAGCTCCCCATGAAGTCCCAGCTATGCCTAAATGTCCAGAAGGTAGCAGTTTTTTCTCTACAGCCCCCAAAGCGACTCTGACTCCGTTTCCTCCCCGAGGGGCTGGCTGGTGCTTAGCAGCGAGGGGACTATCTCTTATACACTTTGTCACCAGCCGGACTGAGCTCCTTTCCCTCCTGCCATGTCGGGGTGATGGAGAGACCCTCGCCCCCCTCCCGCCTTTCCACACTTCCTGTTTTCCATTAATTGTTTCCAGGTGGGCCCAGAGGTTGCCCTGCAGAGGAAGGTGGGGGCACGAGAGAATTTAGCAGGGGATCCGTGAGGAGCAAAAACAGGAAGGGGGTGGGAGCAGGCCATGGAAAATTCACTGCCAGGAAAGGCAAGGCCAGCATCTGGTTTGCATTAGGCTGAGAGCATCGAAGCCCAAAGCCTGAGTAGGAGATATTGTTATCCGCGGGGCAGGGCTGGGGGGTGGGGGGTGTGACTGCTAGTCAGGAACTGGCGGCTTCTCCCCCACGGGGAACTCAGAGGCTGACAGGAAAGAAGAGGGAAGGTGAGGGAGAAAGGAGTAGAGAGAAATGAAACTCTCATTTCAAGGGGTGGCAGACCCTTCACAGATGTTACCTTCTGTGATGTTCACAACCTCACCGGGGACAATCGTGCCCGTTTCACAGATGAGGAAACTGAGTCCCAGAGAGGTGAGGTGATTTGCCCCAAGGCCACAGGGCCAAGGAACCGCAGAAGCAGGATTAGATTTCAAGCCAAATGAGACAGGGTGAAACACACAAACTATCTTGGGTAGACTGAGGCTGACCACGTCCCGGACAAGGGGGTCCTGAGGATTTGGTGGTGAGTGCGGGCCAGCCTCTGCCCACGGGGCCACTCATTTCTCGTGGGGGTGTCCGACCGTTCCAATCGTCATGACACAAGGTGGACATCTGTCTGAGGGCTCCCCCCCTCCCATGCCACAGGGGAAGGCTTGCTGGCGGAGGGGGTATTCGCAAAAGAGATTTATCAGCAGGGGGTAGGATGTGCTGTAGGGGACATTGTGTGAGGAAAGCGGAGGTGTAGGGCATGTCTGGGGCAGTAGCAGCTGGCCTGGTGTGCCTTAGAGGGTGAGATTCCATATTACAGTTGGGGAAACCGAGGCACAGAACGTAACATGCCCAAAGGTTTATAGTCTAGAAGTGGGGTGTGAATCTGGCCTGACACCGGGCCTGCGCTCTTCACTGCTACACTGAGGTGTCCATGCACGCCGGTGGTTGATATCGAGGGGATATCGAGGCCAGGGATGGGGGGTGGGGCAGGTGGAGGTTCTTGCCCAAGGCCACACAACCGACTGGTGATAGATAGAGCCTGGGCTGGACGGGCTCTTTCCAACTCAGCAACCTGGCCAAGGAGGGGACAGACAGCTCCGTCTTCAGGCCGAGTGAAAGCCTGGGGCCTTGGGCATGTAAAGGAAAGTTCCCACGACCCCTTAGGGTGTCTTACCTTTCCTGGCCCAGAGCCCGGGAAGGAGGGCCCCAGAGCCGTCTGCTGCCCACTGAGCCACGGGAGTTAATAATTACGGGGTTTCAGGAGATAGAGGCCTGCTGGGAGGGGCCTCCCTCCTGGGCTGCTGCTTCTCAGAGATAGCAAAGGTTAGCGTGAGGCTCAGCCCAGGGGTGGGGGAGAAGGGCTTCTGCTGCTCGCCTGCTTGGCAGTCTCCGGAGGGACCTTCAGGCTGGCCCTGGCAATGGATGCCCCCAAGGAGCACACCAGGTGTCCTGCCCGAGGGACATGCCCCGTGTTCCTGGCAATGAGCTCGGGGGCTGTCCGCTACGCTCCATCAGTTCTGGGACCTGCCCTTGACGGGAACTTGGGAGAGGAGCCTTGGGACCCAGACAGGTGAGCTAGTGACCTTGATCATAGAGGGGAGGGGAGGAGGATTCTTGCCACTCTGCGGGGGCACTGGGGAGGAGGGGGTGAGAGGCCAGGCTCCTGACGGGGGGGACTGGCATGGAATCATGAGGGATTTCATGAGCCTCCTACAAGGTCAGTTGCCAAGGGGTGACCCTGATTCTCTAACTTGGTGGCTGTACAGACACAGAATCTGAGGCTCAGAGAGGGCAAGGCACATCTCCTGGGTCACACAGTGAGCTGAGGAGAGACCTAAGTTCAGAATCAGGGCCGGGGTCATCCAGGCCGGCAGTTTCCTGCTCATCTGTTTCCAGCCAAGGGTCTGTGGTCAGGGCTGTCAGGTGGGGATGGGGATGGCAGGGAGGAGGGTGGGGAAGGGCAGTGTTTTAAAGGCAAAGGACATACCTTTCACTTCTCCCTCCCCTCCAGCTGGCCAGGCCTCTCCTAGGCTCCCCGTTTGTTGTCTGACTGCACGTAGCTGCAGCCTCTAGTGAGTTCTCTGGCTTCTGGGCTGTCCTTCCAGAAAACTGGTGTCAGGGGTCTCAGCCCCATCACCCCTGGCTGTGTGATATCAAATAGGTTCCCGAACTTCTCTGAGCCTATCCTTTGCAGCTGAGGAGCAGAGCTCAATGGGCGGTGGGAGGAGCTAGTGAGACCCGGGAATCCACTGGATGACCACTGGATGTATAGATGACGTGATGTTTTTTGGTAGTACTTGGGTGTCCGTGCTCCCAGAGTGGCGATCCCACATCTGTCCTTGGAGGCCTCGCTTAAGGGCCTCCACAGCCCACTAGCCATCCCCCCTCCTGCTAAGGACTCTTCCTCTGGGCTGACACCCTCTCCATGCCTTATCTCCCACCAGTCTGGGTTACCCTGACTTGGACCAGGTCTTATCTCCTGCCCAGGCTTATGAAGTCTTGGAGGGTAAAGGCCCTGTCCTGAGCTCTATTTGTGTCTTTTCCTCCTTCCTCTAAATAACGAACAGAGCACGTGTCGGGAAGACCACTGTTGCTCAACGCTTATTTGGTGTAGAATTCAAGTCAACAAACATGATGACATCTGCTTTGGGCCAGACTCTGGGATGGGCTGGGGTAGGTGGAGAAACACTGCACCGAGAAGGACCTGGTCCCTGCCCTTGAGAAACCACAGTCGGGGAAACAATTGCCCCACAGAGTGAAGGGCTTTGGAGGCCTGGGTAGAATGATTCTGGTAAGTCAGAAGGGATGTCACAGTGGCCTGCACAGGTTGTGCACTGCACGAGGTGCCAGCCAAGGGAGTGAGTGAGCAAGGCATGAAATCTAGCCTGCCCTCCACTCGCCAAGTCCTGTACCTTGGCATGGGCTGTGCCCACCTGGAAAAGCAGTACTGTTTTCTATTTTTGACAAGGACACCATGCACTTAGCAAGGTGTGCCCTGGGCAAGCCGTGACCCTGGAAGTGGAAGTCCTTGTGAGTATGTCTCCCACCCCCTTCTCCCTCCCATATCGGAGCCCCAGGATAATAGAGCATGCGTCTGCAATTTCCCTTTGGATCCCTAGCCCTTGTATGGTCCACAGTTTGTGTTCCGAAGGGGTACATGAACAAATGAACAAATGGACGAATGAAAGAAATGTGTGTCCCCAAATGAAGACCTGACAAATTCAAGCCTGTGGTTTCAGCTCTGTGGGCTCGGAAGAGTAGTGCCCTGAGTTCTGGTAGCTTCTGGAAGGGAAGCACCTCCTTCCTCCTGGCCTCCCAGGCCTCCCTAGACATGGAGGGTGGAAGCTACCGACCCTGGCGGGAGATTAGAGCTATATTCTCACTGGATCCAGCCCTGGGCTGAAGTCGAGGCCAGTGATCAGTGCTCAGGACGGGTGACAGAGGGACGGAGGGACTCAGGAACAGGAAGACCAGTGGTCTGGGATGCAGAAAAAGGTTTTGCAGAGGACGTGAGACCAGAAGGGTGTGCTTGGTGGGGGTGCATTCCCCTTAATTACAGATGCTGGGGAAAGGCAGGGAGGGGACGGGCAGTGAACCCGCTGTTCAGAACAAGACGGAAAGGCCCCTTTGCGGGGCTGGCGGGGGGTGCCCGGGGTTGAAGACTCGGGCCAAAGGTGGGTCCTCCCTTGGGAAAAGCGGATAGGCACTCAGAGTAAACCCGAGGAAACTTGTTTTGGGGGCCTGGCCCCTTTCCCACCACGCAGGAGCAGGCACAGAGCGGTGGGGGGGGGGGGGGGGGAGGGCCCAAGGAAGACGAGCCCCGGGGGGGGGGGGGGGCGGGGTGTGGGCGTGGGAGGGCGTTAGCAGGCTCTCGGTGACAAGTCGCTAAGCTTCTTGATGCAGCGGTGGCCCAGGGCTAGGGCCTCCCTGCGCCGGGGCCGCGGGGGGCCTAGAGACGAGTCGGCCGCGGGCTGCGGAGCGCTGCGCGAGGCGCAGGACGCCGACACCGGGCTCCTCCCCCCCGGCTCCCGCGGGCGCACCGTCCCGGGGCGCGCGGCCGGCGGAGGGGCGGGGCCGGGCACGTGTCCTCGGGCCACCCCCCTCGGCCACGTGACCCGCGGAGGGCAGGGGCGGGCTGGGCTGGGCCGGGGGGCCGCGCGGCTGGCGGGGCTGCGGGCGGGGCTGCGGGAGGGACTGACAGGCGGCGGGCGGGGACGCGGCGCCGTGCGGCGCAGGGAGCTCGCGGCGGCGCCGGGATGTGGAGCGGGTAGGTCCGCGCGCGCTCGCCGCACCACGCCGGCTCGGGCCGCGGCAGCCCCCCCGGGGGCTGGGGGTCCCTGCCGCGTGTGCCCCCTGCCCGCGGCGGAGGGGCCCCCTGTGGCCCGAGGACGGGCGAGCCAACTCGGGGCGGAGGTGGAAGGACACCCGGCGGGGGGCGGTCGGGGGTCTCCGGGAGGGTGGGGACTGTGAAGGGTGGGCGGCAGACCTTCCCCGGCGGGACGGCGCCAATTCCTAGCTCCTCTGGAGCGCCAGTGAGGAGGGAGGCAGCGGGGGGTGCAAGCCAGAGTAAGTCTGGGGGGCGCGCCTGGAGGAGGGGGCCCCCAAGCCTGGATGAACCTTTGGAAAGCAGTGCAGTGGGGGAAAGGGGGCCGGGTCTCTGCCAAGGTCGCTAGTAAGTTGATGGAGCTCCGTCTGGGGCTGCTGGCTCCGGCCTGGCTCTGAGGTGTGGGGTGGGACCTCCCTGCGGGCTGAAGGAGGGCGGCACAGCCGTGGGGCCCGGCTTGGTGGCCCCAGTCCCCGTGACTGTTTATTGGCTGTCAGGGGTGATCCCAGTCTCTGGCCCACCTGGCGTGGGACCCCTGCCCTGGCCGTGCGGAAAGCCTGTGGTCTTGTCAGGAACTTGGGCAAACACTTCCTCTTCCCCATAGCCTGGAAAGGCCAGGTCCTGGAAGAGATGTGGCCAGAGTGGGGTGGGTTGTATTCCTGTCAAGAACTGGGCCAACTGGGTGGTCCCAGGACAGGGCCCCTTCCCAGCCACAGCTGGGGAGTGAGGGAAGCCTCTCGGGAGACTGGCAGGTTGGAGAGGTTTCTAATGTGGGCTGGGTCCACTTTACTCCAGGCGCCCAGCAAAGCTGGAGCTGAGATGCTAGGGAGTTGTGGGGCTTTGTCCCCAGCAGGGGGTGCTGAGAGAAAGGGCTCCTGGTAGGGGTGAGGTGTGGAGAGGGGTGAGACTCTTAAAGGGCGAAAGTTGAAGCGGAGCCTGTGTGTTCTTTGGAAACCTAAACACCACACCATGACCACTACCACCCCCACCCCGCCCAAGAAGAGTGAGTTTCCGGAAAAAGTGGTTAATGTGGAACCTGGTGAGATTAGCGCAATCCTTGCCTGAGGTTAACTGTGTTTAAGGGGCAGCCTAGTCTGGAAGAAGCTTGTGACCCCACGTGTTGGGGCCACCCAGGCAAAACACAGTCGCTGAGTTGCTGTGTGATCTTGAGCATATGGCTTCACTTCTCTGGGTCTCTGGATGAAATGAGCAGGTGATCCAGGCGTGATCCAGGCCCAGAGTGCCCTTCCCTGGAGGCATCCAGGCCAGGGCCAGACAGACAGGGCTGGGAGCCGTCAACAGATAGACGCTCTCTTTAAAGACAAAGTCAAAAAGACTCCAGGTCTTGGAGAAGACCCCTAGTCCGGCCTCCCTGCCATATTTCCAAGAGCCTTCTGGATGAACCAGGCTGCCAAGCTGACCTCCCCACGCCATGATCCTCAATATAGCTCACGTTTTGCATGTACGTTTGGACCCCTAGGGCCTCAGGTACAGAGCACCTAGCAGGTGCTTTATAAATGCAGATGGAAAGCATAGGGGGCAGAAGGAGGAGCTGGACCTGGAAATGAGAGGCAGAGTTTTGGGGTTCCCCTGAGCACTGCATTTTTATGGACCCCCCTCCCCCGACTTGGATATTGGAGGCAGGGACTGAAGAAGGATCAGGGGCCAAACTGCCAGCATCCACTGGGGGTCTGGTGTCCTGGAAACTCATCCAGACCCCAGCAGGAGCTGGAAGGGACCCTGCTTGGGGTCACACTTACCCACGTAAGTCTGACTGAGCTGCTTGGGCTTGTGGCCTCCAGTGGCTCATGACAGTCTGGGTAGGTATATATTTGGGCTCTCATTCTAGAGTATGAGTCGGGGATCAGGAGTCAGTGGCCCTGGCTAAGCTGTCAATGTCCCTGGGGTTTCGTTTTCTCATCGGTAGGTGAGGAATAGCAGCTGTTGATGGCTGGGTCCTGGTGCCAGTTCGCCCCCTTGGCCCCGGACCCAGGGCTGCTCTCCTAGGGTGGGTGGCAGGGGCAGGACTCTGCAGGAGCTCAGGCAGGCCCTCTTCCTGGGGACTCCGTGAGCAGGAGCCCTGAACTCTGAACCCAGAGGCAGCTCCCCCATAACTGGGATACTCCCCTCCCCATTTCCCACAGTTTCCCACGTCCACAGTCTTGGTGGCCAAACCTGCTCTGAGGCGGTGAGGACAGCATCTTGGGTATATCTGCGGCTGACATGGTGCTGGGCACTTGGGGCTCGGTCAGCAAAGACCAGAAATTGAGTTCTGGGCTAGTTTTCTGCCGCTAAGCAGCCACATGCCATTGGTCTAGCCCCCTGGTCTCAGTTTCCCTATCTGACAGATGGGGCCAATCATACTTCTCTCTAGAGAGGGCCAGTCTCTGACTTACCCCTCAGGAATGAAACAAGCCCCCCCAGCCTCCCAGGGATGGAGGACTGTGTCCTAGCAGGCAGGCCCCTGGGGGAGGGGGGGGGGTGGCGCTCCAGGGCTGCACATAGGCTGTGTGGCCTTGAGCAGGTCACTTAACTGCTCTGGGTGTTGATTACCCTACGGGGCTTGGATCTGTGAGCCCCTGCCGGTTGGGCCGAGGTCACAGGGGTCTACAGGCTCAGACTTCCTCCGAAGTATGAAGCCTGGGGGCTTCAGGAGCAGGAGGGCGGGTGTCCTCCCTGGGAAGCAGTCATTCACCTTTCCCAGCTGCTGCTTCCGGGGAAGCTCTCCTGGATCTAACTAACCCCGCCCCCCCACCAGCCCCTGCCCCCTCAACCGGTGGAGCTATATTTCCTGCACTTGTGTGGAGCTCAGACCCTCATGAGAATCCTGCTTGTCCTAGACTCTCCCCAGGTCTGCCCAGGATTTGTGCCCAATAGGGTGGTGGAGGAGGGGGAGCAAAATGAGTTAGAATGTGGTCCGAAGGCAGCTCCGTGTGCAGTCATGCAGATTGGGTGGATCGGGGCTGGTGGGGTGCCTAGCACACGATGGGCGCTCACTATATATCTATTGGACTTTCAAGGTCATAGGGCATCAGATTCTTCTAGGACTAAGCAGGAGGATGTGAGGCATGTGCTGTGTGCCCCCTTGCTCGGCGCCCACCCTCCCAGACCTTGTGTTGGCTCCCGGTGGAGACACGGGGCTGGATTTCTTGTCTGGGCTGGGACCGGGTTGGCAGCCCTGGGGCTGTGGCGGGGAACGGTTTGCTTGGTCTGGTCCACCGGGTTCAGGTGTCCAACCTCCCTGCTTTCCATCCCGAGGCTGTTGCTGACCTCCGCCCTCCCGCTCTGTTTCCCCCTTGCACCTTCTCTCCCCGCCCCCCACCCCACTCTGGGGTCCCACTCTGTTTGCAGGCCTGGCCTCCTGTTCCTATGTATGAAATATATGACACGCTTGTCCTATTCTTCTGGAACCATCCCTTCTCAACCCTGGCAGTGGCTGCTCCTCAGACCTCCAGGCTGGCTCTCTGGCCCTAGGCACTGCAGTTTGTTTTTTTTTCCCCTGTCCCTCTCTCCAGCCCCAGGTCGTGCCACAGTCCCCCCAGCCCTGAGTCTTTTGTGTCTCTGTGGCCTGTGCACAGCCCCCTCCCGGCCCACAGACTTCCTCAAACCCCATCTGCATCCCGCCCCACTTCTCCAAAACCACCATTCATCTTTCCTCCCGTCTGGATTTTTCCGGCTGACGCGTCACATGATGCGATAGAGCTGGGACTCTGGGTTCAGTTCCCACCCTGTCACTTTTTGGCTGTCTGTTCCGGTCAGGTCGCCACCCCTCTCTGAACATCACGTGCCTCATCGTCCAAAGCGGGCTAGGGAGAGCATCTCCCTGCCGCGGCATCGTGAGGTTGGGACTTGAACACGGCTTGACGGTTTGGAGCTGTAGGCTTAACCCCTCTCTGTCAGCTCAGCCTGGCCGGGCTTGCTGGCCAGTCAGGGAGCCTCTGCAGGAAGCCTTTCCTGGGATCCCCCGCGGCCCCCAGACCGGAGTCACCTGGCTGTCAGCCTCAGTGCCCTCAGGGCTTACGGAAACACCTGTGGGTGCATGAGCACGAGTCTCAACTGGGCCCCTGTGCCGTGGCACCACCCTGTAGACCGGATCAGCCGAAGCCGCCCTGTTGGCCCCCGGGCAGAGGCTAGCGGTCCCATTGTGTCCTGATGGTCCCAGCTCTGCTCCCTCCAATTCCAGAGCCTCCCTAACCAGCTCCTTCCAGCTTCTTTAATGAACCTGTCATGCCCATCAGCACAGGGATCTTTAATTCAAAGAGGTGACCTGGGCCCTGGTCAGTGGACAGGGAGAGACCGCGGGGCAGAAAGACCTCATGGCGGGCCGGTTGGGCTGGAGATGGGAAGAGGTATGCAGGATCCTCGATGGGCCCTCCTGGCCCCTGGGAGTGACCTCTGCACGGGCCCTCCTGGTCCAGTGGGGGTTTCCGGGTGACTGAAGACCATAGAATCCAGGGGACCTGATTCTCATTTTGCCATTTTTTGTGGATGGAGACAAAGCCATGCTGGCTGGCCTAGGGCAGGATTGGCAGGGGTGAGGATTGCATTACTGCACCCCCACCCCCTTGTGTGTTTCCTGGGGAAGTGACCCAGTGGGGCCTTTCCTGTATAAACTGTCGTGGGCTCCGGGCAGTGGAGCCGGTTCAGGATGGAGGGTGTTGGATGCTCCCACTTTCCTCTGACCTTGACTCTTACTATCTCCTGCCTCTAACCCCTTCCCAGGGGCCCCTGCAGCGTATTGTGGATGCTGGACTCTGTTTCTGCGGGGAATGGGGACTGAAAAGGTTCCAACAGAGGGCCGTGGACCAGGGCTGAGGGGCGGGGAGGGGGTGCGGTGTGGTAGCCCATGCCTGTCCAAGGAGTGCAGGTGGTCCCGTTGAGGTTTGCCAGCCTTTGGTTTGGGATGCTGAAGTGTGTGAAGCTGGGGCTGGACCTGTGGGGCCTAGGGCCCCTCCTGAAATTTCTGAGTCGCCTCACAGCCTAGAAGTGTGAGGGGAGGGCCTACAGATTCAAGCATCCCTTCCAGTACCGAGGTGGGCGGGGGGGTGTCTTTCCTGAACCCCTGGCCCCGGCATTGGGTGGTTCGTGACTACGGGGTGGACGTGTTCTTCATATGCTTTCAGCCATTAGGATTTTTTGAGTTGGGCTTTTTCACTGGGGAAACGGGGGGCAGGGAGGATGGGAGATGGGTAGTGGGGAGGCCACTGTTGCCTCTGGCTGCAAAAGAGGGCCCCCATCCTTCCCGGCAGGGGGCTGAAGTGAGAGCCTGTTGGGAAACTAAGGGGGGGCAGTCCAGCCATAACCCCAGCCCATGCCCTTGGGACCAGCAGGAGGGTTAGTGTCTTTCACTCGGGCCGGGGGCCCAGACCATACTGGTGGCCCTCGTGGGAGGGGCTGGAGGTCTTTTTCTCCTCGGCGGGGACATGGCTGATATGTGGGGTGGTCCTTGCAGAGGGAAAGGCACTGGGGCTGGGTGTCTGAATCCTGGAATCCTGCCTGGGTCACCCCCACCCTTGGCCCACAGTTCTCACCCATCCTGTTGAAATGTGCAGTCCTCGAGTTGGGGTCTGCCACCCGCCCCCCCCGCCCCCAAGCCTGAGTGACTATGGCCATCCTCTCTCACCTGAAGAAATGGCACTGGGCCCGGGGCCTCCAGACTCTCAGCGGGAAGGACCTCCCTGAGGCCTGCGGTTTCAGCCGCGGGACCCAGAGCCCGGGCAGGCACAGTAGGGGTATCTGCCAAATGTGGCCACAGACGGCACGGTCTTTACATGGTGCTTCTCCAGTGACTCTAGGTCATTACCCCCGTCCCACAGGTGGGAAGCAGCTTCAGAGAACTTTGGTGACATTCGCAGGGGCTGGCGCGTACCCCAGCTCAGAGCCTGGCATGGACCCTGGCTTTGCCCTCCTGGGAGGCAGTGTCTGGGCCTGAGCAGAGGCTGAGAAGTTGGTCGGGCCAGAATTGGGTCAGATTTCCCTGCTGCGGCAAGGAGTCGTCTCCTGAGTCCACCCGGGGCCTTTAGACCTTGACCCTGAGGCTGATGCAGTGATTTCATACTCACCCCCCCCACCCCCCCACCCGGTGGGGGCTTCAGGCCAAAGACCTGGCTGCCCATCCTGCACAGCCACCCACCAGCTGTGTGAACCCGGGCAAGTTCTGCACTTCTGTAGACTCTGTCCCTCATCTGTGGGATGGGGACAGTCCCACAAATGCTACTGAGAGCCCTAAATGAGAGGGCATGGGCAGAGTATCCCAGCATCTGGCATGGTGGGAGTCCCCTGGGTGCGGACCCCAGCCCAGGGCTGCCATAGTGCTGCCATAGCCCCTCTTCGAGCCTCAGGGACCCCTTGCCAACGAGACTCTCCCCCACCCCCAAGGGTATTAGGAAAGATCTTTGGCATAAATGCTGTTGATGGAGTGACAGATGTGTTTTCTCACTTCATCTATCAGTCCCCGGTCCCTGCCAGGCAGGACTCAGCCAAGGAACCATGAGGCCACACTCTGGGCCAGTTCCAAAGCCTGGGGCAGGCCAAACTAGGTGCCTGGACAGGGCCACGTGAAGGGCTGGGAATGGGCTCATTGCGGGGGTCCCTGGGTCCCCAGCCCCTTTGTGTTACCTGGGAGGGGCACTGATGTTCAGGGGCTTCTTGGTGACCGTGCCGGGGTCCAGATGACAGGGAGGAGCAGCTGATCCCCAGTCTTGCCTTTCACACTTTCCCCTCAGCAATCCTGAGTCTCACGACCCCTTGGCCTCGTCTTTCCTCCCTCCTGTGTGGGCCCCGCTGAGCCCCCTCCCCTCCACTTCCCCACTGTTATCAGTGGCCTGGCCCAGCCACTCACCCTCAGCCCAGCCACCGAGGCTCAGAAGCTGCTGGCTCAGGAGCTGCCAGCTTTTGCTGACTGAGCGAGTCCAGAGGTGCTGTCTTGGCACAAACCAGTGCCGGCCGGGCCCTCTCCCTTCCTGCCTCCCTCCCTCCCCAGGGTCTGTTGCAAAGTGAGGGGTGTGGATGGACAGTGGGGGGTGGGGGACAGAGGCTGATGGCCCCCTCACTACCTCTAGGGTCTTCAACTTCAGGGAGAGAAGGATCCTGGGGCCCAGAGAAGGGTGTTTGCCTGAGCTCACAAGGCAGACCAGCGGAGAGAGCCCAGACTGCTCCCCACAGGGAGCAGGAAGACAGTCCGCCTGGCCTGGGCTATTTGGCAAAACTTTCCTACCTCAGCGATGCCTGCCCTGGCTGGGTCCTTCCTCTCCCCGCCACCCTAAATGGGGTATAATTTGCATAAAATTTGCATTACCGATAGCCAAGAAGGCGGTTCCCACTTAAGTGCCTCCTGGGTGCCAAGGTTTTATGCAGGTCACATCCATCCAGTGACCCTGGAGGTAGGGCCATTGGGATCGTCCCCACTTTGTAGAAGTGGAAACTCAGATTCTCAGCACTGATGCATTTCCAGTCTTCTGCTGGACAGATAAACTGAGCACCTACTGTGTGCCAAGCTCAGCCCTAGGCCCTGAGCTGGAGAGGGTGGTTGACAAAGGTGAGTGAGTCGTGGCTTTGCCCCCAGGTGACCTCATGTTTGGTCCTTCTGCCCTTGACAGCCTCACGGGTAGAGTCCCTGTTTTACAGAGTAGGCCGGGAGTGGCAGGCGCGCTGTCCAGGGTTGGTGCCTGGGCTCAGCTCTGGGTCTCAGGACCCCACCCTGTATTTGCTGTTTGCCTCGCAGCCAGCCCCACCCAGACGAGGGCCACCCGCCGCCCCTTGAGGCTGTCCCCGTCCCCTGGAAGAGCGTGGGCCCCTGCAAAAGCCACAGGACGGAGTCCCCAAGAGGCCTGGCGGAGACCCCTGGAGGGGAGGAGGCCCAAGGTGAGGAGGGCCCTGCGGCCGCCCCGCTGGACGTGCTCCGCCTGCGAAGCTCTTCCATGGAGATCCGCGAGAAGGGCTCAGAGTTCCTGAAGGAGGAGCTTCACAAAGCCCAGAAGGTGGGGGCTCAGAGGGCAGCGGGAGGGGCTGCGGGGACAAGGGGCCCGTCTGGAGGAGCTGTGGGCTCTCCCTGGGCACCCAGAGAGATTGTGCACCTGCCAGGGCCGGCTGCACGGAGGCCTGTGCTGGGCGTGAGGGAAGCACAGAAGAGAGTTCTGCTTGTGACTTTTGAAGGACTTCTAGAAGTCTTGACTTCTCTGAAAGCCTGTCCTAAGCTCTAGTAGACTGGCGGGTGGGGCTTCAACATGCCACAAGCTAAATGGAAAATGCATCATAAACTGTAGGACAACAGAGGAAGGGCGGTCGGGGCCCAGAGGCCCACGTAAGATGATCCTGGCAATGGAGCCTGATCGGGGCGGGTGGGGGGAAGCGGGGTGCCTGGTCCCATCCATGCCAGGCCTGGGGCCCCTATGGGGCTCACAGCCACCCACCTGGAACCCCTCCCCCTCCCCAGGAGCTGAAGCTGAAGGACGAGGAGTGTGAGCGGCTGTCCAGGGTGCGGGAGCAGCTGGAACGGGAGCTGGAGGAGCTGACAGCCAGCCTGTTTGAGGTGTGGTGGCCGGCTTGGCGGGGGCGGGGGGTGGTTGCAGGTTGGGGAACGCGGCTGCTGGGTGTCCGCAGGCCCCTCTGCACTCACACGGAGCCTGCCTTCTTCCCAGGAAGCCCACAAGATGGTGCGGGCAGCCAACATGAAGCAGGCAGCGTCGGAAAAGCAGCTGAAGGAGGCGCGGGGCAAGGTGAGGGCCCCGCGTGCTTCGAGCCACACCCAGAGCTCCCGCCCTGCCCCGCCAGCCCCCGAGAGCGCTGGGCTTTCGCTACCCGGTGGGACCCCGGCATGTTCTCGTGGGTGGCGGGGATCGGCAGACCACGGCCCAGGACGTCGAGGCAGAGGTGTCTGAGACGACACAGCTCCCCGGGGACCCCAGCAGCGTTCGCACCGCACCAGAGACCTTTGCGGGGCCTCACCAGGGCAGGGAGGATCCCGTGGGCAGTGTAATTTCTCCTGCCTCCTTCCATACGCCCTTTACAAAGCAGAAACCCCAGGCTGGCTGTGGGAGCCTGGGCCGGTAGCTTCCTCTCTTGGAGTCTATTTGCACATCTGTAAAATGCGAGGGCTGTGTGGTTCCTGGCTCCTGAGGGCCCCTCAGTGGGAAGCCTGGCCAGCTCCCAGACAGGTGCACGTCACAGAGCCCTGACGTACAGTGTGACCTCAGGCAGGCCACGTTTCCTCTCTGAGCCTCAGTTTCCTTAGCTGTGAAATGGGTGTGTCAATCCCCCCTTCAAAGGCCATTCCAAGGGTAACAGCAGGGGTCGGGTACTAGTCACTGCCAGGACAGGCTGTCCTGAGCCGGGGCGGCAGGCAGGGGCAGCCTGGGCAGCGTTAGCCGTGGACTAAGGTTGACATCCACCTCACCCCGGCCAGATCGACATGCTGCAGGCAGAGGTGACAGCCTTGAAGACACTGGTCCTCACGTCCACACCGGCCTCTCCCAACCGCGAGCTCCACCCACAGCTGCTGAGCCCCACCAAGGCCGGGCCCCGCAAGGGCCACTTGCGCCATAAGAGCACCAGCAGCACCCTCTGCCCCGCCGTGTGCCCCGCTGCCGGACATACCCTCACGCCGGACAAGGAGGGCAAAGAGGTGAGGGGCGGAGGGCGGGCGGTGGTGGACGCGGGACAGGGAGACAGTGCCCAAAGTCCGCCAGGCAGTGGGGCCCAGTGGAGAGGCCAGACCCCTCACAGTGTGACCTGGAGCCTGGCCTGCCCTCTCTGGGCCTCTGTGTCCTCTGGGAGAGCTGGGCAGGTTTCTGTGATAGGAGGTTTGGGCCTCGGCCTCTGGGTGTACCACGTGGGGGCCCTGATAGGCCCTCCAAGCCCCTCTAAGCAGTAGGTGATGTTCTGTGCGCCTGAGGCTGGCCTTGGCCTGAGGGCCTGCCTTGGGTGGGGGGATGGGGGAGTTCTGCTTGGAGACACAAGGAGGCCTCGGCCTAAGGAGGCCACTGCTGGGCCTCTGGGGACAGGCTGCTTGGACCCTGGGCGCCCACAGCCCTGACGCCCAAGACCGTCTTGGGACATCCCTGGACTCGAGGGTCCTCGACGCCTTCTGGCTCCGGTGCCTAGACAAGCATAGCATTTGGGAGCTGTCTCCCTCCCCGCCCGGCTGGGTGCATGGGCTGCTTGGTCCAGGCTGGGCAGCGGCCACAGGTCCTTGGCCACAGGTCCTTCGGCGAGTGAGGTCACCTGTCAGAGCCTCAGTTTCCTCACAAAAGTAGGGCCTCCTGGGGCTATGGGGCGCTGACGAGACCTGGATGTCAGGACCTCGGCTCAGGGCTGCACCCAGCGAGCCCTACAAGGGCTGTCGTGGGATTCTGTTTCCTGTGGTCTTTGACACCAAGGCAGCCCCCAGCCCGCTCCTGCCCTATGTCTCTGGAGCCTCCAGGGAGGAGGTGCGGGCCAGGCCTCTCTCCCTCCCCCCACTTCCGAGCTCTCAGCTTCCGACTGAACACTAACATCTTCCTCCCGTCTGTCTCTGTGCACCTGTCTGTCTGTCTGTCCGTCTGCCCTGCCCACCCAGCCCGGGCTGGCCCCCCTCCTCTCCCTGCTCCTCTGCGTGGTCCCCAGCAAGGCTGTTCACCTCACCTACGAGCCGGCTTGGCAGCTCCTACCTGGGGAGCCGCCCACGGCCCCCACCTCCACCTCCGCTACCTCTCTCTCCTTTTCCCGACAGGTAATGGCCGCAGAGAGGGGCCGCCCCTCCGTCCCCCACCCCCAGCCTCACTCACACTGCACGTGCCCCAGGGCGGCCAGCAGGTCGCCTCTCCAGAGCAGGCGGCCCGCGTGTGTTCCCTCTGTGTGCCTGTGTCTGTGTGTGCCGTGGTACCTGTGTGTACGGGGAGGGGGGCGGGGGTCCCGCGGGGCCACTTTTCAACTTCTCCCCCTCCAGGAGGCAGTGAGGGTCTTCAGGAAGGGGCCCTGGACCCAAGTAGAGGCAGGAAGCTAAAAGCACACTTGGATGTGCGAGTTTGTGTTCTGAGGTCTTTGGGGCGAAAGGAAGGAGGCCATCCCTCCTCGGGACTCAGCTTCCCTCCCTGGCCACTGGGGACAGACTCGCCGGCAGGCTGGGGCCCGTCCCGCAACCTCCCCGCCTCCCCACCGCTGTGGGCTCTGCCCGTCCAGGCCATGCTGCCCCTCCCCCCCCACCCAGCGCCTTGACCGCTGCGCCCCGCTCACCCTCCCCCACAGGTGGACACGACCCTGTTCGCAGAGTTCCAGGCCTGGAGGGAATCCCCCACCCTGGACAAGTCCTGCCCCTTCCTTGAAAGAGTGTACCGGGAGGACGTGGGCCCCTGCCTGGACTTCACCATGCAGGAGGTGAGGCAGGGCAGAGGGCGGCCGACCCGGGGCCCAGCGCCTCAGCCAGAGGTCAGCCCCTCACTGCTCCACCTGCTGCCCCGCTTTGTTGCAGCTCTCGGCGCTGGTACGGGCCGCCGTGGAGGACAACACGCTCACCATCGAGCCCGTGGCTTCGCAGACGCCGCCCACCGTGAAGGTGGCCGCGGTGGAGTGTGGCAGCACCAAGTACGTTCAGCGCCCTTCCCCCTTCCTTGCGCACTTGAGAGAGCCACACCCAGCCTTGAGCTCTGCCGAGGGGGTAGCCAGGGATTGAGCCTCAGGCCTGCCTGCGGAGGGTCCGGGTGTGGGACCCGAGAGGAGCAGGGGCGGCGGGTGGGCTAGAGTGCGAAAGCACGGTGGCTGCCATCACCACCCCCCTCTCTCCCCAGCCCTGTGCGGGGAGGAATCTTTGGCAGAAGTTGCTGCCTTTAGTCACGGACCCCCCAGGCCATCCAGGGGGGTCTGGTCTGGGAGCTGGAGTCTCCCTCTTCCCAGCCTGACAGACATCCCTCTCCCACCCCCAACTCTCTCTCCCACAATGGGCTCTGGGCCCCGACTGACATGTAAGTGAAGTCATTTGTTGGCTCTCCTTCTGCTAATAAATAACCAAACAGCCCTCATGTCTTGGCTTTCCTGCTACTCAGCTGGCATCGAGCAGGGCTCGCAGCAGAACAAAATAACCTTGGTAGAGCAAGGGGCAGAGACAGGGAGCATTTTCCCTTGGCAGCCCAGGATTTGACCTGCCAGGGAGGCCCCTTGGGGAGAGTCTTGTCACTCATGGGAATATTTGAGCCATTTTGAAGGATGAGTGGCAGTTTGCCAAGTAGGGATGTGCCTTGCAGGCAGAGGGGACAACATGAGTGAAGGTGTGAGAGGCCACGGTATGAATGGAAGCATCACTGGGTTTGCAGAGCGGTGGCGTGGGTAGGGAGATGGGGCTGAGGCCACACAGGAGGGCCAGAGTGTAAAGGGCCTTGAATGAAGTTTGGGCTTTGACCCACTAGGCCAGCATTTCACAAGCTCATCAGTAGATGTACCCTGAAAAGAGGGTTGCCAAGTGCAATCAGAGTCACAGTGAATCTGGAGGCAGCAAAGGCACTGATAAGTCCCGCACCCCAGGAGCCTACTTAACCTTCCTCTGCTCTGGATTCTCCATAACGGTTTCCTGGGCAGTAGCAAAGCAGCGGGGAAAGATGATGGGCTACATACGGGCATTTGGAGGAGCCCCTGGCTGTAACATGGAGCTGAGAGGATCCAGGCAAAAGGCCCCTTGCGTGGCCTAGCCTGGGGACTTGGTGACAGAGTGGAGGAGAGAGAAGACTCTTGTTTAGCTGGGGAGGGCATCACTGAGTCTGAGGGCCCCGATAAAGTAGGCGGACTGCAGAGAGTGGAGCTTTGGTGCACCCGGCATGAGGTTGACTGAACTCTCCTGCCCAACAGTGGCGAGGTGAGGCCTTTAGGGGTGGGATCCAGCTTAGTTCCGAGATCTATCCCAGGGACTTCTAGGGCTGCCCCTTCCTTGGCCTGGCCCTGGGCTACTTGGGAAGCTGGGGTCGAGGGAGGGGCTGCCAGGTCCCACCCCCCGTGTCTGTTTGCCTCTCCCTCCCTCTGTGCATCTTTCTGGCTGCTGCGTCCTGCCTGCGTGAGCTGGGTGGGCGAGCCTCAGCCAGCCTCCAAGGCCCCCTCTGCTTTCCTCTAGTACCTGTGCCCTGAGCGGGCTGGCTCGTGCCTGTCGCCACCGAATCCGGCTTGGGGACTCAGAGAATCACTATTACATCTCACCGTCCTCCCGGGCCAGGGTAAGTCATCCAATGGGAGTGTCACTTGGCTTCTCAGGGGCACATTGGGCTGGGGCTCCGGGCTCCAGGCCTGGGAGCACAACCTTGATCTGCAGAGCAGGGCGCAGGCTCAGAGAGGTACAGAGACTGACTGGGGCCACACAGCCGAGCCTGGTGAATTAGTTTGTCATTACTGCAAAACAAATGACCATAAACTTAGTGGCTTAAACCAACACCTGTTTATCATCACGGTCTCCCTGGGGCAGGAGTCAGCCCAGCTTAGCTGGATCTTCTGCTCAGGGTGTCAGAGGCTCCAGTCAAGGGGTAGGCTGGCTGCTTCCTTCCTGGGGATAGTGGTCCTCTTCTGAGCTCCCATGGCCATCGGCAAGACTCAGTTCCTAGGGGTGAAGGACTGAGGGACCTGGGTGCTGGCCGAAACCTAACCATGGGAGTGACATTAGAGTTCAGGTTAAAGTTCCAGGCTCCTGACTCCCAGCTCAGGCTCTGGCCCCAGGCTCTTGAGAACGTTCTGAGGCACGTCTGTTACTCGAGCCTGACTGTCAGTGGCAGGTGCCACGAGGGCTCCGGGAATCCCAGCTTCCGTCCTCACATGCCAAGTGGCCCAGGCTGTGTCAGTGGACCTCACTGAGCTGGGGGCAGGGGTCGGGTGGTCCTCGTTCCTCTGTCCCCTCACAGACTGTGAACAGGACTGTAAGGAGCCAAAGAGAATGTGTGAGAAGGTTCTGAAGCTTGGTACAAAGGTGACACAGTGTGGGTGGGTCCTCCTTTAGGAACCATCTCCTGCCCTCAACCTACTAGAGGCTCCTCACAGGGATCAGAGTGGACAGATGGCCCCACTGCTGGGCAGCTTGTCTGGTTACGACAGCTCCCGCAGGGCGTCCAATGTGTTGTCCTGGCCACCCCCACGGCAGTGAGCTGAGCCCCCATTTGCATATGGGGAGTCTATGCCTTAGGAGGGGGGATAGCCTAGACCCGGAGGCTCCCCATTCCGAACCCAGTCCCCCTTCGCTGCAGCCTCCGCCCCACGCATCTGTGCCCAGAGCCCTGTCCGGTGGCATTTTCCTGATCCCCTCCAGGGCTCACCAGAAGGATCCGCGCCAGACATTCCGTGCCTGGCAAAACTACCTCTAGAACCTTGTTTCTTCCAGGCCTGCTATGTCTCTGCGTTGGGCAGAGCTGGGATGGGAGACGAGAAGGGTGTGAAGTTTCAGGATGTGGTCCCCACACTCCGAAGAGACCAAGGAGTGTGGAATCCACAGGGAGAAGAGATTTGTGTCCCCAAAGTGCAGCCCTGGGGAGAGAACCTCCCTGCTCGGTGCCACACCTCGTTCACCAGCCTCCTGTGGGGGCCCGCCGGCCACTGGGAAACACCACGGCCTGGCCCACAAGCTTCTCCTGCACCGACCTCTGCCCTGACCCCCTCTGCGCCTGCTTCGTCCTGCTGGCCAGGATTCCTACGTGGTTGAGGGCCCAGGGGTGTTGTCCCCTCCCTGCAACTCTGGACCCTGTGGGCTCCCACATGCTTGACGTCCCTGCCCCCGGGTGCCGGACATTCAGTACAGGCTGCCGTGGGCACAGCTGCCAGCTACCCTCTGCCCTTTCTTAGGCTGAGTTCCCTAGAAGCTGAGCCCCGGACGAAGATTTTATGCTATTCTTAGGAGGCATGAATGCGGGATAGGGTGGGCAGAGGAGTGTCCGGTCTCAGCTGGAGTCTGGCTGCAATCTGATCCGTGGGGGCCCTGGAGCCCAGAGTGGGTTCCACCCTGAGGCAAGGGGGCTGACCTTTTATACACCGCATGCGGGCCAGTCACTGGCTGTGACATGCAGGGGACGGGGGGACGGAGGGGCACCTAGGAGCCATTAGTGAACGACCCTCTCAGTAGTGGGGAGAGGGGGCCCCAGCCTGGGGAAGGGGCCTGGGCAGGGTACCAGCAGCACCCTCTCTGCGGTATGTGAGTCTTCGTGGAAGGGCCAACTTGGGGTCCACGGTGCCCAGCACAGGGCCCGGCATGGAGCAGGCCTCAGGGATCCAGGGCAGCCCCGGTGAGCAGCTCCAGATCCCCCTGTCCCGCCTGGCATTACCAGGAGCACTGGGCCAAAGCCTGGCTGGCCGGGGCCTCCAGCGCCCAGAGCAGGCAGGCCTGCCTGGGGACGAGTGTGGTTTCTAGGGCGAGCCACCTGGTTTCGTCTTCCAGCTCAGCCACTGACTGTTTCATGGCCTCTATAATTGCTGTCCAGTGGCTTCATTCTTGGAGTCTCTGCTTTCCTCCTGGGTCAACTGGGAATGATAAGCATGTCTGCCTCACTCGGATACGCGTACTGGGTTAAACGTTCGCTGCTGCTATTGTTCTTCCCAGGAGCAGGACTAATACCACTGTTGGCAATTAAATTTGAGAGCCCAGTCCTGTGCCACTCAGGGAGCATTCGTTATCTAGCTTTGATGGGACGTGGGATTTGTGGCTCGGGTCTCCGACCTGCCCTGGCTCTTGGGGGGACCCTAAGCGTGAGGGCTGGCAGGTCACAGCCTCTTCACTTGTGTCCACAGATCACCGCAGTGTGCAACTTCCTCACCTACATCCGCTACATCCAGCAAGGCCTGGTGCGGCAGGAAGGTGAGCGCCCCCTGGTGGCCGGCGAGGGCGGCGCCTGGGAGGGATGGGGGCAGCGAGAGGGCGGGCCAGCATCTGAGGGGTCCACCGGCTGGGCTTTGCCCTGACAGAGGGGAGGACCCTGCCAGGGTCTGCCGGGTCTGGCTGCCTTCTCCCACCCAGCAACCTCTCCCAGGCCCCGGGGCTCCCTGTTACCGGCCTGGCATCAGAAACCTTGCACGATGGGGTGTCCCTTGTGAATCTCCTTCCCGCTGGGGGTAACCTCCTCACCGTCGATCGTTTGACACTGAACGCTGCCTCCCACTTCGCTCTTGCCAGGGCTGGTCCTGCATCCACCTGTTATCCCCTTCAGCCCTATTCTGCAAGGTCTAGCTTCCCGCCCCTCCTCCAAACTCGGTTCCCTGCTGCCCAGTCCATTTGAAGTCTGAGCCTCTCCTCCCCAGCTTGGGGGTCAAGGCCTTGGAGGGGATCTTGGGCTGAATCCATGGCTCTGCTGACTGCTCTGGGTCTCTGAGACCCCAAGGATACGGGTTGGAAGTCCCCACCAAATGTGTGGCAGCGTGCTTGTGTGGGTGGGTGTCAGGCCGCAGGGGTGGTGTCACCTCTCCCACTGGTACGGTGCAGAGTAGTGGGTTCAGCCCTCAACAGTTTACAAGGCCTCAGTGTGGCGCTTGTAAGAGGTCCAGCCACTTACTGAGGTTATCTGTCCTGGGGGACCGGGGAGCCCTAGGGTACCTGCCAGCTGCCCTGCCCAAAGTTAGGGGACGGGGGCTGGACCATCTGCCTGAGGTGACCCTGTCACTGAGCCGTCCACCTTCTCTCTGCCTGCAGCGGAGCCGATGTTCTGGGAGATCACGAGGCTGCGGAAGGAGATGTCGCTGGCCAAGCTCGGCTTCTTTCCCCAGGAGGCCTAGGGCATGGCCGGAGCCTGGAGGGGGGCTCTGAGCCACAGCCAACACCTGCCCCGGCACAGACAGACAGGAAGACAGGGTCCTGGCGCCAGCCCTGAGCCAGAAGCCGGGCAGATGGACAGATGGCCAGGCCATGGAGGCCTTGCTGAGCCGGTACCAAATCTTCATCCCGGGAAAGACAGGACCTCATGAGCTGACCCTTCGCCCTTCCCCAGTGGCCCTACAGCCACCAGGAGACTTTCAAGAAGGCACCAAAGACCAAGGAGCTTGGACCCACACTCAGGGGCTCAGCACCCCCTTTGCAGGCCTGGGAGCTGCTGCTTGCAGTCACCTTGTTGCTGTGATGTCCTCAGAAAGGGCTCACACTGGGTGGCCTGACCTCCAGGGTATCTCCCACCTCGGTTCCCAAGCCCTGGGCCACCAGCACCCCCGTGTGGCCATCCCTCCCCCATTCCCGTGGGGGCAGTGCAGCCACAAGGGGCTGTCAAGGACTTGCACACCATCTGCTTGAGAACTACCCCAAACTGTTCTTAAGATGGATCAGGGCCCCTCCTCCCACCCTCGCACTTGACCTTCCCCCCCTCCTCCATCTGAGCCTTGTGCTCCTGGAGGCCCTGCCCCCACCACTGGAAGGATTAGGATACTTTGCTCCCGAAGTAAAATACAGACAGGGCCTCAGGACACCGTGTCTGTGTTCAGCTGTGGGTGGCCGTTCAGACAGTGGGGGCTGAGGTCGCCAAGCCCTGTACACAGGACCGGGGGAGGGTGGGCAGGACGCAGGCCCCTCCTCGCCCCTCACAGCCCACTCAGGACCGGGGTCCAACCTGGACACATCCCTCACCGTGGCCGATTTCCTCCTTTGAATGGAATGTAACACGATCTCTATTTAATAAAGGAAGGCTTTGTTGGTAGAGGCTGGGCAGCCACGCGCCTTCACTCCTCCGCCCTGGGGCTCAGGCCAAGGCTTGGGCATCTGAAGGAATGAAACCAAATCCTTCCCTAGCCCGCCCTCGTGCTTGGGATTAGGCCCAAATCCTGAAGGGATTGCTGTAGGGAGTACCACTCGAGTCTTCTCCAGCGGGTCCAGTCCATGGGGCTGTGGGTTAGCAGGGCCGGTCCCCACCTCCTCTCCCCTGCGGGGTGGCCTCCTGTGCGGAGAGTGGAGCCGTCTCAGGGGCACCTTGGGTAGATCCCCCTCTGGTATCCCTGCCTATTTTATTATTTTTTTAAATGTTTATTTAGTTTTGAGAGACGGAGAGAGATAGACCATGAGCGGGGGAGGAGCAGAGAGAGAGGGAGACAGAGTCCGAAGCAGGCTGCAGGCTCCAGGCTCCAGGCTCCAGGCTCCAGGCTCTGAGCTGTCAGCACAGAACCCGATGCGGGGTTCGGACCCACAAGCCGTGAGATCATGACCTGAGCCAAAGTCTGATGCTCAACCCACTGAGCCACCCAGGCTCCCCCTCCCTGCCTCTTTCTAATGGAAGGTTGGAGTTCACAGTCAAAACCTCAGGGCTGCTGGGTGTGAGTGCAGGACAGTGGTGCGGGGATCGATTGGTGATGTCTGCGGGCAGCACAGGCAGGCAGGCAGGCAGGCAGGCAGGCAGGGATGTGACGGCTGTGGCCTTGCCAGCCACTCCCGCTCTTAGATGGTTTCTTCGCAAGGAAAAGTAGTCACAGGGTGGGCCTGGAGAGGTGTCTTGTGATTCCACATCCCCTCCCCACCTGTAGCGGTGTGGGTCCAGGCCAGTGGGGGAGGGGGAGGGGCATAGCAGCCTCGGAAATCCGTGTGTGCTGGGGCTGGTGATACCTTGAAGGGGCCCCGATTAGCCTGAGGCCTCAGGGCCTCTCAGCTAGTAGATCAGGACTCTGTCAAGGCCACCCAACCCTGTCACCCTGTCCAGCCGCCAGCCTGGTCCCTCTTGATCTCCAGCCTCGCAGATTTCCTCCCATCCCTGCCCCCAGCTTCCATGGCCCCGGACAAGCCACACCCAGGGCCAAGGAGACACCAGACAACATTTCAGAGCCCTGGCAGCGCGTCCCACACCCCAGACTTGCTCTGTCTGGCCCTGTGATAGATTTCCTGTCAGGCCTAGAGGGTTGTGGTGGGCAACAAGACGTGTGAGGGACCAAGGGACACGCAGTCTGGCCTCAGTATCTCCCAACAGTAGCTGATACTAACACATTTAACCCTCAGGGCTGTCCCGGGAGGTATCGTTTCCCCATTTTGCAGATAAAGCCCCTGAGGCACTGAGAGTTCACCCAGAAAACGGTGGCCCTAGATAGGAATGGATGAGACCAGCTCCAGAGGCGGCATCCTTTTTTTTTTTCTTTTCTTTTAATATTTGTTTTTGGGAGAGCGCCAGTGGGGGAGGGACCGAGAGAGGAGGACGGAGCATCCGAAGCGCGCCCTACGCTGACAGGCAGGCAGCGTTTATGGGGCTGAAACTCACGAGCCACGAGAGAGATCATGACCCGAGCCGAAGTCAGACGCTCAACCCACTGCACCACCCGGGTGCCCCAGAGCCAGCATCATTTTCCTAGACACCTGCCTTGTGCCTGGCGCTGGATTAGGCCTATTCTCCAGAGACGGAGAAACCGAGTGTCAGGCAGTGACAGAAGCGCATTTCCATCTAAGTTGGCTTCCCACGTTTTCCCCTGCTTACAGCCACCCCCACCCCCAGCTCTTCAGGCTTCTGGGGGTGCACAGGGGCTCTCCGGAGGGGGCTCAGGGCTTTGGCTCTTGGAGTCGGGAGAGGATTAACCGACATCGGCCGTGCGGGAGTTGTGCCTCTTAAGTGAATTTTCTAGATAACTCACTCGGGCCTCTCGAAGTGCTCCTGGTACATGTGGCCACCTCTTACACTTGATCTTAGCCAAAAGGCCGAGAAGCGATGTGTGGCCACCTCTTAAAAGCTAGCTCCAACCATAGCCATTGCGCCTGAGCCCAGCCACACGCTGGCCTTACGCACTGCTCTGCTGTGTCACAGTCTGCAATCTGCCAAGCCTGCCCTCATGTAATGCTGCCAGGATTGCGTACCTGGGCGATGGGCTCCTCTCTGGGCCTCAGTCTTCTCATCTGTGAGTTGGGAGGATGGGACTAAATGACCTTCGCAGCTCCCCCACCCCTTTCTCGTGTCTTTTATGGTGGCCAAAAACACATACGATTTACTAGTCTCTTTACCCACCCATCCCTTGAGGGGCATCTGGGTTGTTTCCACCCGTTAGCTACCGTGAATAATGCTGCAATGAATAGGAGAGCGCACTTATCTCTTTGAGACCTTGCTTTCGATTCCTTTGGCGATTTATACAGAGAGGCGGGACTGCTGGGCGATATGTGGTAGTCCTGTCTTCAATTTGTTGACTTGTGTCTTCTACACCGTCTTCCGCAGTAGCTTTGCCTTTTTACCATCTTGCCGGCAGCGCCGGGGGGGGGGGGGTTTCCTGATTTCTCCACACCCTTGCCAACGCTTGCCACGTCGGTGTTTTTGGATAATGGCCACCCTCATGGCTGTGAGGTGATAGCTCACTGCGGTTGTGATTTCTAGCGCTCTGATGATCCGTGGTGTTGAGCATCTTTTCATACACTCGTCGGCCACTTCTATGCGCCGCCTTCTTGCTCAGGGACCTTCGGAGGAGCCCGTGCTATAGCGACGCCGTCAGGGACAGACTTTTGTGGCTGGTGGGGCCACAGCTCGTACGTGATTCTGTGGCCCTGGCCCCCTCAGACTGCACCCTTCGCCGAAGAGTTGTGTCCCGGGCCTGGTCCCCAAGCCCACGGTGTGGTGAACTTTAACTCAAAGCCAAGTTGCAAAGCTCTGACCTGTGTCTGCCGCCGAGCACGTGCCTGGGCCTGGTGACTGCTCTTGCCGGTAGGCCCAGAGCTTTTGGGGGTAAATTTGCCCGCTGGCCTGCCCGAGTCTCACTGGGCTCTAGGACAGTGGCTGGTGGTTCCACAGCGGGCGGAGACGCGAGTGTGTCCCACGAGAGGCCCGTGTGCCAGCTCGTGGCCAGGAGAGGCCCCGCAGGGGCCGGGACAGGGGCCAGCCAGTGGTTCGAGGGGCTCCCCTCAAACCTCAAGCACAAGCACAAAAACCCTCCCCCCAAAATGCTGCAGCTGGCCAGACCCTCCCTTGTCTTTCAGCTAGTTCTCCTCTCCCCCTGCCTAAACCCAGGGCCTGGCAGTGGCCCAATGGCAGCTCAGGAACGCCAAGTGGAGCCTCTCCCTTTCCAAGTGGTCTGAGAGGCTTCGAGATGCCCTGACATGGAGGGTGTGGGGATTGGGATAATGGAGTCTCAAGCTCTCCCAGACCCCCTGATTTTAGGAGCTTGCAAAGTCCCCTGGGTGGAAGCCTGGAGTGGTCAAGCCACCGATGGAAGCCTCGAGGCCTGCAGAGAAATCACACGTGGGAAGCTGTTGGCTGGGTTATGAGGGAGAGACCCCCAGTTCAGGCCTTAGGGGACCACAGCCACAGGGGGCAGGGGAGCTACACGACCTCTCTCTCCTTGCTGGGAGAAAGTGGCTGGAAGGGTGGCACCACCCCGAGCCCTGTCTTTGCTTTACCCCCTGGGGACCCGGTGCAGGCCTTCATCTTCCTCACCTCTCTGGGGGCAGCTGGGGCAAGATTCTAACCCACTCCAGTCCCCCAGCTGCCTCGCACATGGCTGAGACCAGGGGGGTGGGGGAAGGGATCAGCATTAGGGGAACATGGAGGGCTGCTAAAGATGGGGTGGGGGGGCCATGCCCCTGGGGGGGGCTGGATTTGGGTGCGGGAGCTTCAGGTCCCCTAAGAGCCTGCCTCGGCTATCCTGGTGCTTCTGTGCAAACCTGGTAGGGTTCTGCTGTCACCTCCTACCTCAGCCGCCAGCCACACACCTCTATCCACCCGGCCCCCAACACGCACGCCTGCTCAGGGAGGCGGTTCAAGGAGGAGTCGGTGCTCAGGCCATCCAGGGCCATAGTGACCGCAAGGCCTGACCGGTTGTCCTGGCAACCGAATGGAGGTCTGGTGGTACCAAGGAGATCCCAGAAGCCCCTTCAGCCTTTCTTGGCACCCTGGCCTCCTGCCCCACAAATTCCAGCTATCATGATATCCTACAAACTGTGAAACCAAGATAAAAAGTTAGTGTATCAGGGGCACCCAGGCGGCTCAGCCGTGCGACTTCAGCTGGGGGCATGATCTCACAGTTCGTGGGTTCGAGCCCCGAGTCAGGCTCTGTGCTGACAGCTCAGAGCCTGGAGCCTGCTTCGAATTCTGTGCCTCCCTCTCTCTCTGCCCCTCCCCCACTCACACTCTGTGGGTGTGTGTCTCTCTCTCTCAAAACATAAATAAACATTAAAAAATAAAGTTATCAGAGAAATACCCTCAGTGTTCTCAAAGTGCATTCTCTGAGCCAGCCCATCAGCATCACCACCCTTGGAACCCGTTCCAAATGCAGTTCTCTGCCTTCAAACCTGCCCTGCCGAATCCCACTCTGCGGGTGAGCCCAGCCGGCCTGTCATGACAAGCTCTCCCATGATTCTGATGCGGTCAAGTTTGATATCCGCTACCCTGCCACATAACCTCAGCCTGATTTCATTTCACGTTGAGTGTGAACGCTTTGCTTTTAGGAACAGGTGTCTTTATCTCAAAAAAAAAAAAAAAAAAAACCCTACAAAGTAATTTGGGGAGCCCCCTACACCCTCAAAAGGACTTGAATTTATTTAAGCCAAAAGCGGGGGAAGGGGACTGTAACAGGCAAGCCATCCAGCAGAGCACCCGTGAATGCCAGCGCCCCGCCCCCGACTCCGGTGCCCCCTTCTCCCCTTCCACGCCACCGGCCACCCTTCGGGATCCCAACCCTGCAGTTCCAACGGCCCCCGCAGACGGCCCCCGCGTGGGGCGGGTTGGCCCGGCCACGATCCTCAGCCCCGACGGCGGCCTCGTCGCCCCGCCGCTGGGGCGCCCCGATTGGTGGAAAGCTGTTTACAGTCGCCTCGAGGTAGCGTCCCCACCTCTGTGCGCTCAGGATTTAACGTTCCAGGACGCGTGGCTCGAAACCCCGTGTGTGCAGACTGTCGTTCCAAGCCCCGCCGGCGCAGACCTGGGCCCCGAGGGCACGCGCGGCGCCGGCCCAGGGTGTAAAGTCCCCGTCCCTCTCCCGCGTCCCCCGCCCCACCCGCGGGGCCGGGAGCGGACGGCACCCCCGGCAGCGCCGGGTGTGGTGGCCGCGGCCCCCGCGGGCGGGGCGGGCCCCCGCAGACACCGCCCTCGCCGGCTCGGAGAGCCGCGCAGCCAATGGAGGCCGAGGCGCTGCGCGGGGATTGGAGCGGGCGCGGGGCGGGCCGGCGGGGCCGAGCGAGGGGAGGAGGCGAGGCGAGCGCTGTCAGCGCGGTTATAAGGGAGGGAAAAGTTCCCTGCGCCGGGAGCCGGGCAGGCGCACGCTCGTACGGCGGCCGCAGCGGCAGGGCGGGGCCGCGGAGGAGCGGGTGGCAGCGGAGGACGCCCCCGGGGACGCGACTCGCTCCCCTCGGGGTCTCTGTCGGACCTCGGAAAGGTACCGGCAGGGGGCGGGGGGGCCGAGGGCTTTTGCACGGGGCCATGGGCGACGTCGGGGAGCCCGGCCGGGGGCCCGCGCAGCCGGGGGCGCCGCTGCCCACCTTCCGCTGGGAGCAGATCCGCCCGCACAACCTCCCGGGCGACAAGTGGCTGGTCATCGAGCGTCGCGTCTACGACATCAGCCGCTGGGCACAACGGCACCCGGGGGGCAGCCGCCTCATTGGCCACCACGGCGCTGAGGACGCCACGGTAAGGAAGCCCACCGCTGGCCGGGTTGGAGCCTGGAGCTCGCTGGGGCCTGGTCGTGGGCACTGCGATCCGCTCTGCTTGCACGATCCGGCATCCTTTCTACTCTTCGCTGACCCTTGATACTCTTCGCTGACCCAGAATTGGGATGGACAAGTCAGGGCCTGATGTGGGCTGAGGAGGCCACGTCCCTGCGCGGAGGACCTGCACACCCGGCCATGGACGGGGTGGGGGCTGGGCTGGAGCGGGTCTGTAGGGGGAGTGAGGGGCTCTCAGAGGTGGGTGTGCCATGGCCGACTAGCCGGCCCGAAGTGTGAGCCCTCCCTGCTGCTCTGAGCTTCTCTCGGTTCTGGGTCCCCCAGGCCAGGTTGCTCCTGCCCAGTGCCAGGGGTAGGGTGGGGTCCCCAGGGGACTGGCAAGGCTGTGCCACCAGAGGCTGGGGGCTGGGCAGTAAAGCTTGGGCAGTGCCCAGAGGTCTGTGGCTTTCCCAAGAGCTGCTGTAAACTGCTTTGAGGGGCAGTGACTCACCTCTCCTGGGCTGGCAGCTGCACGTGGGAGAACTTTGCCAGCCAGGCTGGGTGGGCCTCCTCGGGAAGCACAGTCACCCCAGGAATAGACTGACCCTTGGGAACCCCGACTTCCCTTTCCCAGCCCATGTCTAGACATGTCTTGCCAAGGAGGGTTGTGACCTGGTCCAGTGGGAGCATCTGGCCGGAGCCCAGTGGTAGAGCAGCCTGTTCGGGGAGCCTCCTCACCAGCCCCTTCCCGTGGTCCAGCAGTCCCTCATGTGGAGAGACCACGATGCTCTGCCTTGACCGTCGAACATTCGAGATGGGCCACACCGGCCGGGTACCAGGAATCTTCAAGATTCCAGGAGACGAATCCCTAAGTGGCAGAACTTTTGGCAGCAGAAGAGCGTGTCCTGTCCCGGGAGGTCCTGTTTACCAGGACTGCCAGGTTGGACAGTCTCCAAAGACTCTAAGGGAAAGGTCCCTCTTCCCCACTTCCCCCCTAAGAAGCCAAGGGTTTAGAGGCAGAAGCCTCCTGAAAGGCTAGACACTGACAGACTTGTCCACGGGCCGGGTGGTGGCCATGGAGTTGAAGATGACGAGGGGCCAACAAGTGGGTGGCCACGCACAGGCCTGTATGTGCGTGAGCGCTGCATGCATTCGTGTGCACGGTTGGACGCGCATGCATTTCTGCCGGGGTATGGGGTGGTTGGGGTGCCGCTGCCCCTCCCCCTCAGCTGGCTGTGCCCTCGCCACCCCTGAGGGATCCTATGGCTGCGTGCTCGGGCCTATTTCAACCTCAGAGCTGAAGGGCAGAATGGAGGCAGGAGAGAGGAAAGGCTGACGGAGGGCATTTCTCAATGCTCTTTCCTGCCTGGTGCCCAGGCCAGTGCTGGGGGGCCTCTCACAGGGGAACCCCATCAGACGCTTATCTCTTGACCCTGAGACCTCCGTCTGGCAGGTTTCTCACTGATTCATCACCAGTAAGGTCTGTTGCCCATTTCCAGAGAAGCAGTCTGTGTGCTCCCTGGGACTCGGTCCTGGCTCTGCCAGTGGAGACTCTGTGTGACCTTGAACCAGGCGTCACTCCTCTGAGCCTCAGTTTCCTCATCTGTAAAGAGGGGAGAGCTGGGCCAGACAGTGAGCCAGCTGTGGGCAGGACCCTGCCTTTTCAACTTTGTGGCCCCAGGCCTGCCCATGGAGTAGTCCTTCCTGGTCGGTATACGTTGCTGGCTGATAAGTGTGAGCATGTCCTGCAAACAGATGGACAGATTATAGACCGGCCCACTGCTGTGTGTGGTCAGGCCCAGCCCCCAGGCGCCCATTCCAGGCCGTGGAGCGCAGGTAGGGGTGGGGCAGCTGTCATGCCGGGGCTGTGTTCCTGAGGCCATCTCTCACTAGCCCCAGCCGCCCATCAGCTGTTCTCATGTCCAGGCAACAGAAGCCTTCCTGCCAGGAAATTCCCAGAGTTCCTGTGCCATGAAGTCAGCCTGTGGCCATCCTGGGATACAAAACTGGGTACCCTGGGGAGAGTGCTCTGGGCCCTGAGCCAGGTTTCTCTAAGAGTCATAGGCGGCTTGAGACTAGTGGAGGCAGCCAGGGAGGGGCGAGGCCTGGCTGTTGCTGACCAGAAGTATACCAGGGCTGGGTACTGAGCACTTGCTCTGTGCCAGGCTCCAAGTTTAGCACTTGACTTACGGATGCTCTCTTTTAATCCCCAGGATACCCCTAGGAGGCAGGTACTATTACTGGTTTTTCCCACTTTACAGATGGGACAACTGAGGCTCAAAAAAGCAGAGTGACTTGAAATTAAGTGGTGGGTCTGAGATTTGAATCCATAGCCCATCTTCTTAACCCCACGCTACCCTGTGACTTCACCGGCTTTTCCATTCGTTCATTCTGCAATTATTGGACCAGTAAACCCAGTAGCAGATATTCAGAGAGCAGGTCCTAGCCACCAAACTCTGCTCTAACCTCTGAAGATCCAGCTGCGAACAAAATATCTCAAAGAGGAAGTTAGAGCGAAAGCTCAGAAGTGGGACGGTACTCAAGGAACAGTGAGGGTATGGTGTGGCTGGGAGGGGGCAGGCAGCGAGGTCCAGAGGTGACAGGAGTTGGCTGGGCTTCTGTGTCCTTGGAAGCGGGACTTTGGTTTATTCTAAGGGGATCTTTGGAGGGCAGAGCAGGGAAGCATGGGGAATCTGATATACATTTAAAAGGATCCCTAGGGAAGACAGAGCCTTCCTGGAGAAAGGCAGGAGGCTAAGGGAAGAGATGGTGGGATGATTCTCCCAGGTAAGGTCACTCAGAAGAGGTGGCCATTCACCTGGGCTCCGAAACACAGGCATGGCCAGGGCAGAAGGCAAGAGTGGCTATCGTGTGGCATTCAGACAACAACCGGTTGAAAGAAAGCGGGTGTGAGTGTTCGCCCATTTTGCAGATGAGGAGACAGGCTGAATATGGGTGATGCGAAGGGACCTTCTTGGGGCCCTCAAAGGGCAGGGCATCAGGTCCTTGGGCTCGGAGGGTGGGACTTGTGTCTGGGTAGCAGCTGGGGGGAAGTGAGGCATATCCCAGGCCTCAGAGTGAGGGTGGGGCCTCAGAGAGGGGCTGGCCATGAACCCAGATGACCTGGCCCCAGAGCCCACGCTCAGGCTTCCTCCCACCTCGCTGGCTGCCTTGGAAACCCTGCTGCCTGATGGCCACTCCCCATGAAGTGTGACCTCCCCGGGGCTCCGTAGGTGGTTTCTGTAATGTCCCCACCCACTCAGGCCCCTTCCCAGGGTAGTCACAGTGCCCAGCTCCCCCCTGGGGGAGTGCTGGGCAGGAACACGGTACAGAGGTGGGCCGGGCACCCTTGCTGTCCTGCTTTTCCTCCCCAGGGCACCCAAGCGCTACTCTGTATAGCAGAAAACAGCTAGGGAGAACCAGGGCTTGAGGAGGGAACTGGAGAGTGGTGGTGGAGAAAGTGTCAGTGGGTATGGCCCCTTTGGGGTCGCTGACTCGGGAAGTCAAGGGTGCTGGGGGGAGGAGCCCTACTGTGTGTGCTGGCCCGTCACCAGCCACACCAGGGGTGGCTTCCCGGGAGGGTCTGTCCTGGAGTTGCCCCCGCCCGCGTGGGTGCGAGTTGGACACGTCGCGTTCGGAGCTGTGCCTCAGTGTCCTCATCTGCAAAACGATGCGCTGATAGTGCTTCTCCACTGGCTCTGATGAGGAATGATGTGGGGAGGGGCTGGTAAAGAGCATGAGTGCTGGGCACGAGGGTCTCCTGCATCTTCCACCTGCGAGAGGGAGGGGCGGCGGGATTCCTGGGGTGTCCCTTGACGCTTACCCCCCCTACTCCCCATCGTCACAACCCACCGCTGCCTCCTCCACAAAGGCTTAAGGAGGCAGCAAGGACAGACCCAGACCTCCTGAGCGCCCCCTCCACCCCCCCACCCCCTCCCACAGCCCCGCTCCATTCCCTTCCTGAGCTGGAACATTCCCGATTCTTTGGGGGAGTGACCAGAAATGTTCCCCATCCCGTGTGTCTGTTCCCCAGCCTCAGGCTGGCCAGGGCCCAACCGGCAGGGTGGACTCCACTCTCCTCCCTCACGCCTACAGGCCCACCCTCCAAGGCCACTAAGTCTGAGTGGATTCGGGCGCATCAGGCCAGCGGGGCCTCGGCCAGAGCTGGACACCGGGCCCTTCTAAGTGCACTTTTACCTCCACTGACTCAGTCCTCCCCGCAGCCTCACGAGATGGGCACGGGCGGTTTCTGACTTACTAATGCGAAAATACCGAGTGGAGGAGAGTGCGATCTTGTCTGTGGCTCATAAGTAGCTGTTCAGGTTCCGTTCTCAGCAGTCTGGCGCTGAGCCCCGCGCTCCCGCCCCTCAACTGGCTGCTATTCGGGGCTCGTGTGGGGCTATGGGGGCAGGGCGGGAGCCACTGTGAGCTTTCCAGGGACCGAGGTGGGGCTGGCAGGGCGTGGACATCACAGAGCTGCTTGGGTTCGCATCCCGACTCTGTCATGACAAGCTCTGACCTGGGCAGATGCCCCTGCCACTTCGAGCCTCTGTTCCAGCAAACTGGTTCATATCCCTGCCTTGTTGGCTGTGGATGGTTGGCTCGTGTCCACTCACTCACACCTGCTATCCAGCCCCTGCCCTGCCAGGCTCTGAGGACGCTCCTGTGACCGTAGCCTGTCGCCGCCACCAGCGGGTTCACCCAGCTCTCTTCCCAGACCCCGTGAGAGACCCCGAGTGCCACCTTCCACTTGTTAGGTGGGGAAGGATCATAGGGAGGATGTTTTCAGGTGCACCAAGGGTAGGTGGGGGTGGGGCCTCCTGCAGTGCCCCAAGAAATGCCAGGACCACCCTCCTGTCCCCTATAGTCCAGTTGCTAAACAGCCAGGTCCCTGGCTGTGTGGGATGATGACCAGCTTCATGGTGAGGCCCCCCCCACTACAACCTTCCCCCCCCCGCCCCCCACACACACACAGGAGACCCACTGCCTCCTCCTGGCCCAGGAGCGGCCACAAGCCCAGTTCTGTAGTCAGACTGGGTTCTGATCCACTCGCCATCAAATGGAGCTGTGTGCTCTTTGTAAGTGGCTTAACCTCTCTGAGTCTTCTGCCCAGGCCCCGGGTCCTTAAGCAGTAGCCCAGAGAGGATCTGGTCCGTTGGTCCCAGCAAGTATTCCAGCAAGAGCTGATTTGCTGGTGCATCAGGTTTGGGTCTGAGGCCGGCGACCCACCTTGTTGGTGCCGAGAACGCGATAGGGTCAGCGGTGCCCACCAGCCCCGGGAGCCCACCTGCTTTCCAAGGACCCGCCACAGCCCTGCCCATCTCCTCCCATCAGCCGGAGCCTGGTCTGCGAGCTCTGGGGTTTTCTCGCCAGCCCTTCCGGGGCTCACACCTCCCCTTGCCACACCAGGAGATAGACCTGGCTGGAGGGCCCTCGGGTGGCCCTGTCCATCAGCGCTTCCCCAGGCCTGGCCTGGGTGAATCAGGACCCAGGGAGAAGCATCCAGGAAGTTGGCCCTGGACCCCCCCCCCCCCCCCCGGGGATCTGCTGGGCACTAGGGTGGTCCCAGAAGACACAGAGGGAAGAAGGGCTGGGAGAGAAGGACTAGAAGAGGAAGGAAGAAATCCTGGGGCCGTGGCTACAGTAGGCACGCGTGGGCCCCATGTGCCACGAGGGAGTTTCAGCGGAAACTCCCCAGCGCCTGCTCATCAACCTTAAAAAGGAAGGAAATTCTGACACCTGCTACAATAGGGGTGAGGCTTGAAGACGTTATGCTGAGTGACATGTTAGTCTGGCATAAAAAAAGGACAAATCTGTTTGATTCCTCTTATCAGGGGTCCCTCCAGTGGTCCAGTTCGTAGAGACAGCAGAGTGAGTGGTGGCTAACAGGGGCTGGGGTGGGGGTGGAGGGTTGGTGTTTCATGAAGACAAGAGTTTTAGTTGGGGAAGGTAAGAAAGTTCTAGAAGTGCACGGTGGTGATGGATGGCCAGCAATGTGAGCACACTCAGTGCCATTAAACTGCACACTTAAAAAGGGTGAAAGCGGTGAATTAAGGGGCAAAAAAAAAAAAAAAGAAAGAAAAAGTTACTGCTCTGAAGTCCAGAGCCAGAAAGTCCCCGGAGTCTTGCCCTCTTTTGTCTAGTCCCAAGCTGGAGGGTTGACTCGCTCAAGGTCGCAGCGAGTGGGGTCAGCCCAGCCAGCCCCAAAGCGGCCTTCCCTCCTAGCTCCCCAGGAGCCTGGGGTACCCCCCACCCCGTCAGCAGCTTCCTGGGGTGGGGGCCAGCCTCCCCCACACTTTCTCACTCCCAAATGTCCTGCCCCTCCATCAAGGTCATCCCGGAGAGGCGGGGAGATCAGTAGTACACAGCCCCCTCCCCTCTTAGGAGCTCAGGGAGGGAGTCTAGGTTGTTCCAGAAACAGCACCCTCCCAGCCCCCAGCTCTCTGGGCTGCCCTGGGCCAGCAAGAGAGCAGACAACAGGAAAGGGGACCGCTCAGGTGGATCCTGCAGGTGGTGCCTCTGCGTGGGGGGTGGGGGGTGGGGGCCCGGAGGGGCCTAAAGTGCTTCCTCCTCCCAGGACTGTGGGGAAGTCCTGGTAGTGAGTGTAGGGGCCCAGCTTCTGGTAGGCTCCCTAGCAAGAGAACGACGGGAGGCCCCTGTTGTCAGCCTTTGTCCTTTGGTCACACGCAGTCACCTTCCCAAGGCCCAGGGGACACCCACCCCGTGGTGTTTCCACAGTTCAGGCAGCTGGATGACTAGTCCCTTCAGAGAGAGTCCAGGGAGAAAGACCCATTGAAGAGCTGGGAACAGTAACGAGCCAGGCACACCAGGACCGGATTAGAGAGACTGAGGGAGCCCGGCTGGGCAATCCGAGTTGGCTCACGCTCCAGTGCTGCCTGGGCCACTTCCTAACTGGTCCCTTACCCCAGTGCTTTGTCTTTCTCGACTTTCCAACCCCTGTTGCATTGCACCCCATCCCCACCCCCAGCTGTTCCAGAGAATCACAGGAATGTTCCATATTTATTTGATTTTTTTTTTTTTTAAACCCATCGTTTCCACGTCTGCTTTTAAAATCAAATGAGTTGAACCATGTATCTTCCTTGCAAACCTGAGAACCCAGTCTGTGTGGCCCTGGACTGATTTTTGGAGAAGGGTGCCCTGTGCTGGGGGAAGCACCTGGGGCCTGGGGCACCCAGGGCCTGAGGAGGACCTGGCAGGGCATCCAGGGCCTGGGGAGAACCCAGCAGGGCATTCAGGGCCCGGGGAGAACCCAGCAGGGCATTCAGGGCCCGGGGAGGACCCGGCAGGGCACCCCGGGCCCAGGCAGGACCAGGCAGGGCACCCAGGGCCTGGCCAGGACCTGGCAGGGCACCCAGGGCCCAGGGAGGACCCGGCAGGGCACCCAGGGCCTGGCCAGGACCTGGCAGGGCACCCAGGGCCCGGGGAGGACCCGACAGGGCACCCAGGGCCCAGGCAGGACCAGGCAGGGCACCCAGGGCCCGGGGAGGACCTGGCAGGGCACCCAGGGCCTGGCCAGGACCCGGCAGGGCACCCAGGGCCCAGGCAGGACCCGGCAGGGCACCCAGGGCCTGGCCAGGACCTGGTAGGGCACCCAGGGCCCGGGGAGGACCCGGCAGGGCACCCAGGGCCCGGGCAGGACCTGGCAGGGCACCCAGAGCCCGGGGAGGACCCGGCAGGGCACCCAGGGCCCAGGCAGGACCCGGCAGGGCACCCAGGGCCTGGCCAGGACCTGGCAGGGCACCCAGAGCCCGGGGAGGACCCGGCAGGGCACCCAGGGCCCAGGCAGGACCCGGCAGGGCACCCAGGGCCCAGGCAGGACCAGGTAGGGCACCCAGGGCCCAGGGAGGACCCAGCAGGGCACCCAGGGCCCAGGCAGGACCAGGCAGGGCACCCAGGGCCTGGCCAGGACCTGGCAGGGCACCCAGGGCCCGGGGAGGACCCGGCAGGGCACCCAGGGCCCGGGCAGGACCAGGCGGGCACCCAGGGCCTAGGGAGGACCAGGAAGGGCTAATGGGCAAGGCTGACCCATTTGGCCCTCTTTTTATGACCCCGGAACAACCAGCTGCTTCTCCATCTGTCTGTTCTGCCTTCTACCCCGTCTCTATCTGCCCCTCCGTCCACCTGACTGTCTGCTCTCCTTCAGGATGCCTTCCACGCCTTCCACCAGGACCTCAATTTCGTGCGCAAGTTCCTGCAGCCCCTGCTGATTGGAGAGCTGGCCCCGGAGGAGCCCAGCCAGGATGGACCCCAGAATGTGAGCGGGGCCCTGGTGGAGGCTAAGCCCCCAGTGCGGGGACCTGGAGGGGTGGGGAGCATCGCCGGTAGCAACGCCATCCACATTACTCCAGGGGGGACCCGGGTCCTGGGCTGGGTTTGCCTTCCCTTCCCGGGCAGCAGCCGAAGGTAGAGCTATAGGAGGCCCGCAGGAGCCCAAGGCCCGGGTCTGGCTGGGCCGGCATTTGCCATGTTCCATTTCCCTTCTTGCTGAAGGCAAGCCCCTTCCTGCTCTGGGTCCAGCATCCCCATCGACACTGAGGGTTTTGAAGCACTGGGCCCTAAGGGTTTTCCCAGCTCTGCCTTTCTCTGCTTCTTGTGTGCCCACACCTCTGGTGGGGTGAGCCCCGGCCACCAGCCGGCTCCCCAGCTCAGATCCCACGCCTGTGCTCTCACCCCTCCATCTCTTGGGCTGTACCCCTTGGGCCTGACACTGGGAGTGGCTGCAGCGTGGGGCGCTGTTGGGGGCTCCCCGGGGACAACCCGGGGGGAGGGGGGGAGGGGAGGGCCGCTTCCATAGCTGACCAGCCATTCGGCCGTGGCAGGCCCAGCTGGTTGAGGACTTCCGAGCCCTGCGCCAGGCAGCTGAGGACATGAAGTTGTTTGAGGCCAAGCCCGCCTTCTTCGCTCTCTTGCTGGGCCACATCCTGGCCATGGAGGTGCTCGCCTGGCTCACCATCTACCTCCTCGGCCCGGGCTGGGTGCCCAGCACCCTCGCCGCCCTTGTCCTGGCCACCTCCCAGGTGACTCCAGCATTCTTTTGCCGCCACCCGAACTGCCCAGTAGACAGTGGGGCCCGGCCATTGGGGACACTCTGGACATACCTGCTGAGTGAATGAATGACCGGCCAGAGGCCCCGTGACGGCTGTATCTGTAGGTCAAGCTGCATTTTAAATGAGCCGTGGAAGCTCAGGGCGGGGAACCAGAAGTCTCCATGACAGACTGGCAAGCCCGTAGGCCTCCCGAGACTCAGTTGCCCTCACCTGTTAAAAGAGGGAGTTGGCCCACAGGGTCTTAGCATGAGCGGCGGCCGCATCCTGTGAGCAGGGAGGGCACCCTGGGGCCCCTTCCCACCGGCTCCTGACCCTGCTCCCCTCCCCAGGCTCAGTGTTGGTGTCTGCAGCATGACCTGGGCCATACCTCCGTCTTCCGGAAGTCCCAGTGGAACCACCTGGCCCAGCAGTTTGTGATGGGACAGCTGAAGGTGAGGGTGGGGGTGGGTGGTGGGCAGCCGTGGGGCTGAGCTGGGGGTGCCCCGCCGGGTCCACCCACGCGGTCAGGCACCTGGCCCCCGCCCTCAGAGCCCCCCTTGTCCCCTGCAGGGCTTCTCTGCCCACTGGTGGAACTTCCGCCATTTCCAGCACCACGCCAAGCCCAACATCTTCCACAAAGACCCGGATGTGACCGTAGCGCCCGTCTTCCTCCTGGGGGAGTCGTCGGTCGAGGTGTGTGGGAAGGATGTGGACTCGCTCGTCTGGGCCTCAGGCAGGGAGGCGGAGAGGTCACAGGCAGGCGGCAGGGGACCCTGGCCACAGCCCTCCGTCGTCAGAGCCTCCATTTTCCCATCTGCGGTAGCCACTGAGTCACTGTGACCGAGCCCCCCCACTGTCACTCCACACTGAGTCCCTACCCAAAGGGCACCCCTTCCCCACCTCCCAGCCTGCCGGGGGTGAAGGGCCCACCTGCTAGAACCCGGGGTTGCCCTTGCCCCCTGACCCCAGCCCCGGCTGTCTCCTCTGCAGTATGGCAGGAAGAAGCGCAGATACTTGCCCTACAACCATCAGCATCTGTACTTTTTCCTGAGTGAGTGTCCTCGGTCTTCCTGGAGGTGGGGGCACAGCCACGGCCAGGACCTGTCTGCCCCTGCCTGCTTCCACCCCCTCCTGGGCCAGTGGCGGACCTGTTCAAACCCCCTCAGTATGGCGCCGGCACACCTCTCCCAGCCCTGCTGGCCCCGGCCTGCAGCCCGGGCCCACTCGACCCGGCCCCGCCCCGGGGTGTTCAGGATTCCTTCCTGCACGCACGCCAGAGTGGCCTGGAGCCCTAGGGCCCCGGGGGGTTGTCGGGGTGGCCAGGATGAAGATTTAAGGGGACGTGGGAGGCTGGCCTCCTCAGGAGGAACACGGAGGCGGGGGGGGGGGGGGGGGCGAGGGCCAGCCCGGGGAGGCTCGGAGGCCAAGGGAAGATGGGTGGCCGAGGCCACGTGGGTGACGCAGGGTCAGCCGGCTGGATGGGACCGGCACCAGGCCCCACGGGCATTCCCGGGATGTCCTCGCCGCCCCGCTCCCTGACTCCCTCGGCCTGGCCTGCCTGGCACCCCTGCCCTGCTCCTGAGCCCTCCTGTGCCCCTCGCAGTCGGCCCGCCGCTGCTCACCCTGGTGAACTTTGAAGTGGAGAATCTGGCGTACATGCTGGTGTGCATGCGGTGGATGGTGAGTGCGGGCTCTGCGCCGGCCCCCCCAGGGGGTGCAGTTGTGGTGGCGGGACGTGGGGCACAAGGGGGCGGCCCCGTCCGCGAATGCAGACGGGTGCACACGCGTGTGCGCGCGCGTGCCGCTGTGATGCGTGTGTACTTGTGCGGGTGTGCGCGAAGCGCGCGGTGCTCTCCCGGTCGGGGTGCCCTCCCTGGGGGTGGGGGTCCCCTGGGCCGGCTCTGCCAGGCACTTGTCCCCAGGGAGGGGTTCCCCCATTGCACACTCCTCCATGAGGCCAGCAGGGCAAGGATCCCGTCCCTTTACGTAGCTGAGAAGACAGAGGCCCAGAGAGGGGTAGTGACCCGTCCGGGGCTCCAAGGCACATCAGGCAGAAGGGGTGGATGACCCCAGCTCCCTTTCCCGGCTGCCTCGGGGGCCTCTGCGCTCCTCCACCCTCCTTTGCAGGACTTGCTCTGGGCTGCCAGCTTCTACTCCCGCTTCTTCCTGTGCTACATCCCCTTCTACGGCGTTCCTGGGGCGCTGCTCCTCTTCGTCGCTGTCAGGTATGGCCAGATTCGGGATGGCAGGGAGGTGGGGAGGCCACACACAGGCAGCAGGGGACCCTGACCACAGCCCTCCAGTGTCAGAGCCTCCATTGCCCCATCTGCAGGATGGGGACAGCAGTGCAGCCTCCCTGGGTTGTTGGGAAACACGAGTGACAGGACCCCAGGGACAGTGGGTCTGCAGGAAGCGGCCTGGCTTATAAGCAGCCCCATGGATGTCCGCCCTCGTGAGCAGGGCTGCTCCGAGCTCCGCCTGGCAATGGACCCGGCTTTGCTCAGCCTCTTTAAACACCACTGGGAAAGGGGTCCCGTGATCCCATGGTGCAGATGAGGAAGCCAAGGCCCGGGTCCGGTGCAAGGGGTGAGCTGGACATAGGCAGTGCCTGAGCTCCCCTCACAGGGTCCTGGAGAGCCACTGGTTCGTGTGGATCACGCAGATGAACCACATCCCCAAGGAGATCGGCCATGAGAAGCACCGGGACTGGGCCAGCTCTCAGGTGGGCAGCAGGGGTGGGCCCGGGCAGGGACCCAGTGAGGGGGGTGGGGGCCCCCATGCCCGCCTCTCTCACCTGGGCCCCGCCCACTTCCACCAGCTGGCAGCCACCTGCAATGTGGAGCCCTCGCTCTTCATCGACTGGTTCAGCGGGCACCTCAACTTCCAGATCGAGCACCAGTGAGTGTGGGGTGGGAGTGAGTCCTGAGCCCAGGAGCTGATGAGGGGCCCCTGTGTCTAGTCTTCCCCCAGGGAGGCCAGGACATAAGCTCTGGACTCCCTGGAGGCTGGGGACAGGTGGTGAACGGGGGGGGGGGGGGCCTGGGTGGCGATGGGTGGGGTGGGGGCCCCCTCCGTCACCCGTCACCTCAGGTGCCAGCACACGCTCTCCCCACCAGCCTCTTCCCCACGATGCCAAGGCACAACTACCGTAGGGTGGCCCCGCTGGTCAAGGCGCTGTGTGCCAAGCACGGCCTCAACTACGAGGTGAAGCCCTTTCTCACTGCCCTGGTGGACATCGTTGGGTAAGGATCCCCCGCTCAGCGCCCCTTCCTGGGCACCTGGCTCTCTGAGCCCAAGAGCTGGCATTCAAGGCCTGTCTGATCCACCTTCCGGTCCTCAGCCTGTGCCTGCCCTCCCTTCCCAGGGCTCTTTCACACTGCCGGGGTTTAGGGCAGCCTCTGCCATGGGCCCAGACCCTGTCCTGAGGGCTATAGATAACATCAGTGAGCAAAACAGGCCGAGATCCCTGCCTAGCAGATCTGGAAACCAGTTAAACTAAGTAAATTACAGAAACTGTGGGAAGAGAAGGTATGCTTTGGCGAAATGGAACCAGAAAACCTAAGAGTAGGAGCAGGAGAGGGGACTTGTGAGTTTTAGTAGGGTGGCAGGGTAGGTGGATTCGAGAAGGTCACATGTAAGCAGAGACAGGGAGGGGGGCAGAGGGTTGGCAGTGGTGACATCGGGGGGAAGAGCATCTGGGGCACGGGAACAGCAGTGCAAAGGCCGTGAGGCAGGCGTGTGCTGGTGTGAGTGGAGGAGGGACACGCGGGACCTGGATGCCCTGACCGGGAGTGCACCGATGGGGCTCGATTTGAAGCAAGAAGCAGTGCAGGGGTCCCTGTAGCCGTCTGGGTGAGGGACAATGGAGGTGGCCTTGGCAGTGGGGAGCAGAGGTCAGATTCCCCCCGCCAGAGCTCTTCCACCTCTGCACTCTGCACATGCTGTTCCCTTTGCTTGCAGGCCCTTCCTTCTATGCTGGTGTTTGAACTCTTGCTGCTTCCCCTTCATGACCCTTCCAAGCCCCGTCGTCCTAGCCCCTGCCACTGGGCAGGGTCCCATTAGAAGAGCTGGCTCAGGGGTTCCTGGCGAGTGGTTGATATTTCTGGCTCCTCTGCCTGTCATCGGGCTCCTGGTGGGCAGCCTCCATGCCTTACACACGGGCTCCAGGGTCGCAGGGCCTCGCAGAAGGAGACCAAAGAGAGAGGGACAGGCCCGTGCTGGCTGCTGCCCGGCCTTGGTCTCCCCCGACCCGAGGTCTAGATTCTACTCCAGTTGATGAGAGTGTAGCCCCTTCCCCGAGTCTCCCCTTCTGCTCCCCCACCCCAGCTGCCTGGCCCAGGGGAATGGGACGCGCGGAGGACTGTCTTGGGGGAGGGGTGAGAGAAGACACCCACCCCACCTCTGCCTCCTAGGTCCCTGAAGAAGTCTGGCGACATCTGGCTGGAAGCCTACCTCCACCAGTGAAGGCGGCACCCAGGGCCCCAGCGACCACCAAGCCGGCCCAGGCAGGCTTGACCACTCTGCCCCACCCCCACCCCCCACCTGGCCTATGGGGCCCTGCCCACCCTTCTGGATCTGCTGTCCTCACCTCACCACCCCCCTCGCCTGTCTGCTTGGCAGCCCTAAGGCCGTGGCTCTTGGCCAAACAGGACCAGGGCTAGGGGGATAGTACATAAAGCCACACAGCATGGCATGTTTTCCTAGAGCAAAAATTTAGGGAAAACGGTTATTTTTATATAAAAACAAACACAGAAAAACGGTGGAGTATTGAATCTGCAAGAATCTTGGAGCTGGACTTCCTGAGAGGAGTTTAGGCCACTTGGGCCATCAGGGTGCTGGGGGGGCAGGGGGTCAGGGGGAGAGACTGGTGGCCCTGGGTCAGGAAGCTGGCAGCTGGCCCAGGCTCGGGTCTCTGTGAGGGTCCCTCCCTTCCTGTCCTTTCACCCACTCACCAGCAACCTGCGGCCGTCACGTTGGGTTCACTCGCTTTGCTCCTCTGCAAGGTGGGACGGGAGCCGGTCCGGCAGACCAGGGCTCGGGCCACGTCTGCAGGCGCCCCCCTCCCACCCAGCACAGGAAGGGGAAGCCAGGATGTTCCCCCCCCCCCCCCCCCCCCGGCCCTGCACTGGCCTCCCGAAGCTTCTGTGGAGAGGAGCTTCTTAGGGCCACCTGCCCATCTTAGCATTTGCACCCAGCATCATGCTGGCGGGGGTGCAGCTTGACTGTGTTCAGTGGCCCACAGGAGGGGACCCTGGGTTTCTCCCATGCCTTCCTGGGACCCGGTGCTCGCCTGCTGGAAGCAGCTTAAAGAAAACAAAGTGCTGAGCTAGGTTTTCTCTGAGGCCTTTTCTGGAGTGGGAACGGGGAGTTCTCCCCACCAGCCACAGGATTGCCCCTCGCTTTGTCAAGGCCCCCATGGCCCTGGACTGGGTTCTGTTCCGGGAGGTGGAAGGGGCACACGTGCTGGGGCCTCGTTCAGTCCTTTCCCTGGACCGCCCGGCCCCACCCTGATCCACACCCCATGCAGCTCCCACCCTCCTCTCCTCCGGAGTCCCGTAAACCAGGGGACTAGTCCCGCCTCTGCCTGGACTCAGAGCTGCGTGACCTTGTGGAAGTTATTCAACCTCTCTGAGCGGTAGTATGATCCCCGAGGGTGACGGAAGGTAAAAGGGATGCTGTATGGAAGGCTCTTTGCATAGGGCTTGGCAACAGGCCTCTGAAATGTAAAAAGTTTTATGCACAAAGCCCTACACCCTGGGGCCCCACCTGCCCTGACCTGGGACAAGCCCGTGGCTGTCTGAGCGGTGCCATGCGGGCCCCGGGATGGCATTCCCTCCATCTCCTGTACAATCGCGGCATTTCCTGCAGTGGCTCGCAGGGACAGACCTGAGGGCAGCAGTCCCCACCGGGGGGAAGGCTGAGCCTGCAACGCCACCTAGGGGCATCCAGAGTATCTGCACCATTGTGGGGCAGGCCACGCTCCATGCTGCCCCTGGTGGTGGCCTTGGGGAGTGCTCTCCGCCTGCAAATGGGTGGTTGCCTAGGGACCTCCTCCTCCGAGGACGCTTTGGGAAGACGCCTGGCCTCAAGTAGCCACCGATCTCTCCTTATTGCCTGAAATCCTTCACTGGCGGATCATCCTTATCCTTGTTCCACTCTGTCCCCCATGCTAGAACCTCTGGGGATAGGTCATCACCCCTCTCCTGGGCTGAGCTCCCCCTTATCAGATGTCTTATGCAGTCATGGAACAAAAACCTAGGGAGCGTGGGCTAGGTTTGTAAAAGGAAGGAAGGAAGGGCCTTGGCAGAGCCTCCAAGAAACCCCGTATCCCTGCTTTACCATCTGCCTACATCTGCACAGCCCGGGCAGATGGCGGAAAAGGAGATTCACAAGTACCAGCCCTGCCTGTGATGTTGGGAATGGCTGGTCCCAGTTATGAACGGACTCCTTTGGGACAGGACAGGTCACTGTCTTTCACTGGTCTTCCCCACACTCGCCTTCCCTTGACACGTCCTAGAGCACCTGGCCGCCTCTTCTGCTGGGTCCTTTCCAAGCTCTCGGGACCTGTCACTAATTCTCCTGGGTACTGGCCCTTGAATTTGGAAGAAAGAACTAAATGCCTTCAAAATACAAAGAAACACATTTATAATGGCAGAGGACCATAGAGACGTGGCCTTCAAATGCTAACATGCTAGGTGGCCCCTTGTGTGTATGCTTGGGCCAGTTTGGTTAGAAATGTCAGATGCGGCCAAAAGAGCCCCAGGTCTCCAGACCTCTCCGGGCCTCAGTCTCTTATCTAAAAAAAAAAGATTTTTTTTTTTAATGTTTGTTTATTTTTGAGAGAGGCAGGGGAGGGGCAGAGAGAGAGAGAGAGAGAGAGAGACAGAATCCGAAGCAGGCTCCAGGCTCTGAGCTGTCAGCACAGAGCCTGATGTGGGGCTTGAACTCACGAACTGCAAGATCGTAACCTGAACTTGACGCTTAACTGGGATGCTTAACTGACTGAGCCACCCAGGCGCCCCAGGGGCTTCAGTTTCTTCGCAAGTGGTTGTGGGCACTCCTGGGGTCCACAGCCTATCATTTCCGCGTGTCAGCTGTCAGAGCAAGGATTATTTGAGATGTCCTGTCCAGAGGGGCACACCTCTCTGGGGATGGTGTGGCTGGGACAGCTGAGGAGTCCTGATTGGTCCAAAGCACTGTGTCTCATGAGCAGTGGCCGATGGCTCCCAAGGGCCATCCGGGCCCAGGGCTGCCGCCTCTGCCCTGCCCCTTGTCACCAAAGGCCTCCTCTCTCCTCCCAGTGGGCCAGGAGGGTTTCTGAGGGTCCCACCAGAGGCCTAAGGAACTTGCCAGGGCACTGACCACCTCTGGGGCTCAAGGAGCACACACAGGCCGGGCTGCTCTGCTGACCCTTCCTCCGGGGCCTGGCACCCTGCACGTGCCCGGGCCACCCAGCAAACTGATACTTTTCACCAGGGTGGCCACCTTGCTGGGAGTGTGCTCTCCTCTCCGCAAGGACTCGGCCTGCTGTCCCCCCTAGACAGCTGCCTGGCCTCTCGGGAGTGGACTGGCATTTGACATGGTGTGTGTGTCAGGGGGGTGGGGAGGTGCCTTGTTCTGGAAGACAGCCTTTCCCTCAAGGAAGCGAAGAAGATGCCCAGGCGGAGTGCTGGGCGAGGAGCAGGGACCCAGCTGTTGCCACCAAGTGGCCTCAGGCCAGGCCCTTCCCTTCCCGTCCCAGCCTTACCTGTGAATGGAAGCTTCCAGTCTTATCATCACTCAGGGCCTTGAATGTGAGGGTGTCATGACTTTGGCAGGGGGTGGGGATCCGACCCCCATGATTCTCTCTGCCAGGTCCGGGGACAGGAGAAGCAATTAGGCAGAGAGCAGGTATGGGCGTCCCCAGCTTCTTGCCCCAAGGGTAATACTTCAGGTCAAGGACGGTGTGGTGGGAAGGAGTCACAGAGAAGCTCCACATGCCCACTGACCTGAGCTGAGGTTTAGCGGGTGCCCTCATAGCCCCAGCGTCCACCTAGCCCATCAGCCGCCCCCCACTCCCACCCCACCACCATTCTCCCCTTCCCCAGGAGCCAGGCTGTCACAGGTGATGAACCCCGGGCTTCCAGCCGGTGGGGTGGTAGGGCCACCTGGGACACAGGGGACCACACCCAGCCTAGGCAGGAGGTGGAACACAGGCCCAGGTGAGAGGGATGGGAAGTGTGTTCCTCAAGGTCTTTCAGCCTCAAGAGCCTCTAAAGGGTCTCCCAGAAGGGCCAGGGCAAGGGCTCGCAGGTCAGATCACTGTAGCCCAGTGCCTTCAATAGACAAATGTGGCCCAGAGAATAGGGGCAAAGGACTCCCCCAAGGCCACTCGGTGGGTCTCTGCCTCCTGGCTCAGGCCTCCTTCTGGGTCCTACTGCAGTGTCCCTGCACCCACTGGGGACATACACACACCCCACTCGGGACACCTGGCTGTCACTGCTGGCTATACTGAAGTCGGGGAAAGCAAGAGTGGGATGAGGGTCTACTCTGGAGCCCTCCCCAGCCCTGCTAGGAGATGCAAGGCTAAATGGGGAGCCCCCTGAGGTGCTGGCTGTGCCGAACTTCCTGGCCCTTTCCTGGCACACCTGGCTTGACCTGCCAACTGAGCCCACCCAGAAGCGGGGGAGCAGCATGGGAGGCAAACTGAGCAAGGGTCCCTGGCACATCCCTTTGGACTTTTCCCAGGCGTGGGACTCAGTCTCTGCCATTGCCTCTGAGCTGGTGGCCCTGGACTGAGATGGCATGGCTGTCTCCCCAGGTTGTGGGGACCCAATGAGCCACGGCACGGGCCACAAGATGGAAGCGTAGGTCTCCAGGACTTTCCAAAGCCCCTTCTGAGAGTTTCTTTGCCCCCGGGGCTCTGTGCACCGACCAGGAAATGGGGAGAAGGGAGTCTGGCAGAAGCCAGTTGACTGGTGAGGTTGTGGGCAGACAGCTGGTCTGAGGATAAACTGGGGACAGAGAAGGGGATGGCAGGAAGGTGGCCTCGGGCTGCTCCTCCTTGCTGCCCTCCAGAGACCTTCCAGAAAGCCTCCTGTGGCTCCGGTGGCCACGTCTGGAGTTGGGTTTGTGTGAATGCACTTAAGGGGAGGGGAGAGAAGTTCTCTCCAGAACAGAGGCAGCAGGGGGCAGAGGTGGGGTGACTGCAGTTGGGGAGGGGACAGGGAAAAGGCCGCCTGTGTCAGCACGAGCCTCCTCCCTGGTGCCCCGGACCCTGATTGCAAAGCCCCTTCCTCCAATCCCAACACCCTGCCCAGCATTAACGCTCATAAAGTCATCCGCTGATCAAGAAAGTGAGAATAAAATTACTTTTATTTCCAAAAAATGTAGGGGGAGCAGGGAAACAACATGGTAAAAATTAAGATCAGTTCCCTATGGGTCCATTCTGTCTCTGGGGGAGGGACAGCTCCTTGGGCCTCGCGTTCTCAGTGGGGGCGGCCTCGGACCCACGCTGCCATGGCAAGCCGGAGGTTTGTCACACTAGAGGCTGGTCCCCCCCTGGCTGGCCAGAGCTGGGGGACTACGGCCTTCCCCCAAAGGCCCCCACTTTAAGCTTGCTTCCGCTCCCCTCCCCTGACGCTAAATACTGGTTAGTGGGTTAGATTTCCGAATGCCCCAGCCCGGAGGCCTCCTCCCTCTCACTTCCCATCCCCTCGGCCACCTGGCCTCCAGCCCCAAACGCCTAGTTGCAGTGTTTACTCGGCCCTCATTAGACCTCCCTCCCAGTCCCCCCCGCACCCCCCCACCCCCGCCCAGCTGCTCAGGGTCACCTCCTCCGGGACTGCCTCCCTCTGTGCCCCCACTGCCCCCTCGACGACAGCAGCGGCCCCAGCAGCCCCCCGCAGTCAGGGCCACCGTGGGCTGAGTGAGTGAGCCCGGCTCAGCCGACTGCGGGGCCTGGGGAGGCGGTGAGGGGCAGGTGGTAAAAGTTGTCACAAGGCCCAGCCCTGCTGCCACCCGCCTGTCAGAATGTACCGTATAACAAAAGGTTAAAAACACCAGAAGATGGGAGAGTGGAAGACAGTGTGAGGATGTCCACACTGGCAGCCCCAACTCGGGGGAGGGGCTGCGTGAGGCCTCCCTCGGGCACCCTCCTGCAGCTGGAAAGGCCCGAGGCCACTTGGCCAAGCGGAGAGACTGGCTGGAGCTGCCTGGCAGGTGAGGGAGCACTTTGGAGAAGGGGTCGATAGCTCCAGAATCTTAGGTCTCCCAGCCCGGAAGAGGGTGGGCGGGGCGCAAGGCTGATGCTCCTGGGACCTGACAGGACCTGCCTGACCTGGCCACGGGCCTCCGCTGAGCCCACCTTCAGGACCGCCCCCTGGGACCCGAGGTCACAGGCTGTGCGGCTGGGAAGACGGGTGGAACAGCACAAGCCCTGGGTCAGAGGGCACCGGAGGGGCAAAGACACTTCCCGGGGCCCCGGGGGGTCTGAGCTGGCTGCGCTGCTCAGGCAAAGGCAGTCGAGAGGCGGGCCAGGACCCTGGACATCCGGAGAGAGGTGACACCGGCAGGGAGGCCCCGAGCACCGGTGGTCCCAGCGTGGGCTGGGCGGGAGACGGGAACGAGGAGGACACAGGCGCGGGGCCTGCAGGGCCGGGGAGAGCATCGCGCCTAGCGAGGACCCCGCCCCACGGACCCCAAGAGCATCTGAGGCAGAAAAGGAGGCGTGAGGCCCAGAGGCCAGGCAGCAAGGCTGGGGAGGCGGGTGTGTCACGGGCCGCGTCTGTGGACCTCTGGCCCGACAGAAGTTTAGGGGCAGGAGGTGGGGGCTGGGACGGAGCACCTCTCTCTGCTCCTGGGGTTGGGGGCGGGGAGGCGAGGGGGAGGGGCTACCTGACAAGAGGGCAGCCCCATGAGGGCGAGAAGTGAAGGGAAAGAGGGGAGGGAAAACGAGAGAAAGACCAAAAATGGGGTCTGTGGGCCAGCGTGTACCCTGGCCTCGCGGACACCCCTCAGAACAAAAGCCCACCCCCCCACCCCGTGGCCAGCACTCCCACCTGCTCCCCCTTCCCCGTGGGCGCCCCAAAGGCTTCATTTGTGGAGGTACGCGTCCAGCCACAGCTGCCCAGACTTCTTCAGGGACCTGGGAGGAGGAGGGGACAGTCAGGGCCCAGGAGGGGCGGGGTCCCCCACCCCCACCCCCACCCCCCACCCAGGAAGGACAAAGGGAAGGTCCTCAGCCAGCCCAGAGAGAAGCCAGGCCATCCCTAGTAAGGGAGGTGGCCTGGTGGGGACGCCCGCTCTGGCAGGGCGCGGCCCCCTTGCTGTTGTCAGTCCCCAGCTGTCAACAGCTGGTCTCGGCCCTGGGCCCCAGCACCCGTGGCCTCCCCCCTTACCTGATGATGTCCTGCAGGGCCCTCAGCAGTGGCTTCTCCTGGTACTTAATGCCGTGCTTGGCGCACAGAGACTTCACCAGCGGGGCCACCTTGTGGAAGTTGTGCCGGGGCATGGTGGGGAAGAGGCTGGGGGGAGCAGGGCCAGGGTGAGGGCTCTCCCGCTGTGCCCCCAGAGGAGCCGGCACTCGGGCGGTGGGGCCCAGCTGGGCCTCAGCTCCCCTGTCAGCAAAGGGATCGATCCCCCTGCCCTGTAGGCTTACAGGATGGAGGGAGGCCGCTGGTACAAGCTCTCGAATCACAAAGCTTGGGCCACACGTGAGGGGTGGCCGTCCCCGGTGCAGAGTGAGCCCCTCCCTGACCTCAGCTGCAGAGCTCGGTGCTCTGGAGGGAGCCTGGCCAGGGTGAGGGAGAGAGGTCGCCCCGAGGTGCTGCCCGAGCCCGAATGGGGCTGGTGGCCTCCTCCCTGTGCCACCCACCTTCCCCGCCGGCCCGCCTGCCCGCCCGCGCTCACTGGTGCTCGATCTGGAAGTTGAGGTGCCCGCTGAACCAGTCATTGAACAAGGACTGTTCCACATTGCAGGTGGCAGCCAGCTGCAGAGGGGAGGGGGCGAGAGGCCAGGAGCGGAAGGGAGAATGAGGGCTTCACCTCCTTCCCCCCGAGGCCCACCTCTCTCGCACGGCCCTGCCTAGAGACCTCAGCCCTCCCAGTGGGAGGCCACAGGCAGCCCCAGGGAGGTCCCACCGGGCGCACGGGGCAGCCAAGTTCTGGAGGCCGGGAAATGGACCCGCACACGCCGTGGGGCCCCAGTGACCAGCTCCGCTGCCCTCACCTGGCTGCTGAACCAGTCACGGTAAGGCTCGCAGTCGATCTCCATGACGATGTGGTTCATCTGCGTGACCCACACAAACCAGTGGCTCTCCAGGAACCTGGAAGACAGTCCGGCTCAGCGCAGGAGCCACGGAGTCTTGCTGCCCGTGGGGCCCAGCCATGGCAGGAACGGAGCCTCTCCCCTAGCCACAGACGGCCCGGGGCAGGGGCGGGGGCGGGGGCGGGGGGTGAGCCACAGCCCTTGCCGAGGCGCCACGTCGTGGGGCCCAGGGCAGGAAGTGGGGAGCTCTGAGCCCTTCCGCACGGGGCCCCCCCGTGTCGAAGCCCTGTCAAGGCCAAGCTCAGGTACCTGATGAAGTTGAGGAAAAGGACGGCCCCCAGGATGCCATAGAAAGGGCTGTAGGTGAGCAAGAAGCGAGCATAATAGCTGACGGCCCAGGCCAAGTCCTGCACAGAGAACGAGATTAGATGTGGGACAGCCGTCCTCCCGGGCGCCGCATCCTGATCACACGTGGGCCCACAGCCCCTCATGCGCCGCACTAGGCAAAGGTGGCCTCAGGACGTGGGGCACCAGGCCTGCGGAGGATGCGATGCTTGCTCGCACAGGGCTTGTGGCCGTTTTTGTTTCCAGGGAAGTGCTGAATGTGTGTGTAGCAGGAGGGGCCTGGGTGCTTTGCTTCAGGGAAAGAAACAGGGCGGGGAGCAGGAGACGCCAGCCGAGGAACAGCCCCTTTCTGGTCCCGGGGATTCTGAAGGTGCATATAATGCCCCCCACAGCTGCCCTTCAGCCGTGTCCTCCCATTGGGACCCGGGATCTCCTTCCTTGCAGGACAAAGGCCAGCGACACCGTCCGTCCTCCACGTAAAGGCCCTCCCAGCAGCCTCTGACTCTGCTGGTCCTCTCCACACACTTGATTCTCCTCCTGTCCCCTCTCCCGGCCTGCCCCTCGCCAAGGTGACAACAGCATCGCAAGCTTGCTTGTCTTCGCTCACCGGGCAAGTGCCTCCCTCGGCTGTCCCCACTGCTCTACCCTCCACGGCAGCCCCACGGGTAGGCGCTCTGTGGAACGGGTCCCTCTCTCTCCACTGCCTCGCTGCAACCCGACCCGAGTCCGCATGCCTCCCATCGGTCTCCTGCTTCTCCTCGTGCACCATGGCAACCAGAGCCACCTTCTCAGCCCCGAGCAGAACCTGTCTCTCCCGCAGAGCTCTGCAGGATCAGGGACCACTCTCTCTCCAGCCACCCTGACCCAGCTTATTCCCGCCCCAGGGCCTTTGCACGGTTCGCTCTCCCCCATCACTTTTCCTCTCCAGAGACTCAGCGCGGCCTCTAAGTGGGGCTGCCTGTGTGAGTCCCATCTCCACCATTGGCTCTGTATAGCTGTGGGTGACTCGTCCAGCTGTGCCTCTGTGTCCTCATCTGCGGGACAGGGAGAGAACCTCCCGCCGAGGTTGGACGTGGGTTGACCACGTATTACAACAGTAAGTGAAGCGTCCAAGTATAAGCTCTGAACGACTCCAATCCAGTCCCTGCACATTGTCACCATGGAGATCTTCCTAACACGCAACTTGGGTCATGACACTGCCACCCCCAAAGCCACCGCTCGCCCCGTCCCCCACTAGATAAAGGATAAACCCTAGCCTCTGGGTAGGGCGCATGGGCCCTTCACATGCCTGCCCACCGACCTGGCCTCCTCATGCAGCCAGTCTCTCGACCCGGCCCAGGGTCAGCGTCCAGGCTGCACCCACCTGGAGGCTCCTTCTCCCCCTGTCTGCTTGGCCAACTCATCCTATGTCTGACTATTGTCGTTGTCGTTGTAATGTTTATTTTTGAGAGAGACAGAGTGCAAGCAGGGCAGGGGCAGAGAGAGAGGGAGACACAGAATCGGAAGCAGGCTCCGGGCTCTGAGCTGTCAGCCCAGAGCCCGACGCGGGACTCGAACTCACGAACCGCCAGATCATGCCCTGAGCTGAAGCCAAATGCTCAACCGACTGAGCCACCCAGTCCGGCTAGGCTCCTCCTTGAATGCCTCCTCTCTATCAGAGGCTGAGTTGGGTGCTAGGAGCAAAAGGAGGTCCTTCATGAGCCCCGCGTCTGGATGGAAGGTGACAGAAGCAATGGGGAGCACTGGGTGGGGTCCTGACACGATCCTCGGATTTAGGAAAGGCCTTTCTTAGGAGGCAGGTGCCTGAGCTGGGCTGGGACAAACCAGAGGGCAGCCAAGCAAAGAACTGTAGGAGACATTTGCAGAAAGACGACAATACAAAAAAAAAAAGCCCAGACAGGGGAGATGGTGGGGTGCGCGGGGGTGGGGAGGTGAGCAGGGGGCAGGGGCTGGGTTTATATGCAGATCTTACGTCCCATGTGCTACAGCCCAAGTGCTCGCCGTGGGGGCGGGAGACACCACCAGGTCCCGTCTGCCTTGGGACACTGACTTCTACCTCTCGGGCAACAGAAAACTCCTGAGAGGTTTCCACATCGGAAGAACACAGTCCCATTTGAATCTTAAAATAGATCCCTGCCAACTGGAGATGGAGGGATTAGGTTATTTCGGTAGCTGAGACAGGAAATGATGGAGACTCGAAGCAGGGCCCCCAGTCCCAAGGAGGAGATACAGATTCCAGAACGATTTAGGAGGTGGGGGCAGGTGCATCTGAGGACTGGTTGGTCGTGAGGAATCCCGGCTGGTCCCTGCACTGGTGCCATCGACTGAGCAGGAAAGGCAGAGGGGAGCAGCTGGGAGGCCAGGAGGGCACGACCTTGGGATCCGGCGAGGGGTCTTGAAGGCGGTGGGAGAAGCGAGCATTCCGGGTTCTGCTCCAACTTTTCCATCACGTTCATTTTCATCTCTTGTGTGTGTTCGTGGTACAGTAGAAAGTATGTGTATATTGGGGCTGCCTGGGCGGCTCAGTCTGTTAAGCGTCCGACTTCGGCTCAGGTCATGATCTCGCGGTTCGTGGGTTCGGGCCCCGCGTGGGGCTCTGTGCTGACAGCTCGGAGCCTGGGGCCTGCTTCGGAGTCTGCGTCTCCCTCTCCCTCGGCCCCTCCCCGACTAGCGCGTTGTCTGTCTCTCAAAAATGAATAAATACTTTTTAAAAATTAAAAAAAAAAAAGTACATGTATATGAATGAGGTGCGTGCTTCTTTCTTTTTGTGCAGAGGGACACATGACCACAGGACCACTGGTGTCAGGGGCAGGGAAGCACAGGGAGGAGAACCAGCAGAGGTAGGACGCGGACGCGGAGAGAATCTCAGGAGAGAGTGGCTCGTGGCGTCGGACCCAGAACCTCCAGGATATGGTGACGGGCAACATTGCCGGAGAGTAAACACCTCTCTCCTTGAAGCTCTGACTGACAGTGTCTCAAGCCCTCCCCTCCAGGCCAGGATTTCTCATCCTCTACACGACCGACCGCCTTTGGGGCTAACTCTCCACCGCGGGGGCCTGTCTGTCCCGTGCGTGACAGGACGTTTAGCAGCGTCCCCGGCTAGATGCCCACCAGATGCCAGTCGCACTGTCTCCCCCGAGTTGTGACCACCAAAGATGTCTCCAGATATTGCCAGCTGGCCCAGCAGAACCGCTCCTGCGGCGGACCACTGCCCCAAGCCACTGCCCCAAGCCCCTGCAGGACACAAGTCTGTCCCATGCCCTGTGCAGTCATGGACCCCAGGCGTGGCCCTGGATCTTAACTGCCCTGAATCGCCAGCACCGGACCTGACCGCAGTCAGTTCCTGTTTCGTAGAAGGAGCCCGAGGCTGGAGGCCGGTCCCTCTCACCCAGCTTGAACCTGACTCCCCAGCAGGGTCAAGGGCAGGGCCCTGAGGGGTCCTATCATATTCCCCTGGTTCTGCCACCTGATCCCATTGAGGTACGTAGCCTCATTTCCTTTCCTGCTGTCCTTATCAAGTACTTTATCCCTTGGGGAACAAGGACGGTTAAAAAAAAAAAAAAAGGAAATATTCAGGCAGGAGTCATCTGCCATGAAAGCTGGTTAAAATACCCCCAGCAGCTGGGGTGCCTGGGTGGCTCAGTTGGTTAAGTGTCTGACTCTTGATTTCAGCTCAGGTCATGATCTCACGGTTGGTGAGTTCAGGCCCCGCATCAGGCTCTGTGCTGACAGCACCCAGCCTGCTTGGGATTCTCTCTCTCTCTCTCTCTCTCTGCCCCTCCCCTGCCCCTCTCTCAAAATAAACAAATAAACTTAAAAAAAAAAATACCTCCAGCAGCACCGCGAAACCCCACACGGCAGGGCTCAAGTTCCTTTTCAGCTGTGTGATCCCTTCCAGAGCCCGGGTCCCCAGGGGAAACAGTTTCCACAGGTGGAAGGTGTGGGTTCAAATTCCCACGGTTTAACTGACCCAGAAACTCCAATCCTCCAGCCTGTGCCATTTAACTCATAAACCAGGGTAAAACAACATAATGTAGGTGGCCGCGCTGAACTGTTCCTGGAACACGGTAAGTACTGATGAAACGCTCGCTTCCGGAAAAATATCATGTCCCAGAAGCGGGCGGTACAGGTTCTGCCAACACAGGGCTGGCAGAGACTTCCAGAATCTACTGCCTCCCGGACCACCCCAACGCCTCCTGGGTCCCAGCCCTGGACCTTAGCAGAATCAACAGGCATGGCCCCTGTCCCACAATTTCAACGAGAGAGGTTAAGGCAAAGTACTCGGAAGCCATTCAAATGCCGTAGAAACAGGAGGTAGTATTTGAGAGAGACTGGGGGCTGATGTAAGGGGAGCGCACAGGGCCTTGGTTCTAGTGCCAGACCCCCCCCCCCCCCCCACCCCGCGCCGCTTGGTGTCACCCTGGGCAAGTCCCAAAGTCTCAGAGTCTCAATATTCTCATTTATGAAACTGGGTTAAAAAAAAAAAAAAAAAAAGACCAGCAATACCTACGTGCGCCTCCACTTGGCCTCGGGCAGGGGCCCCGTCCCAGTCCCAGGGAGCCATACTCTGCCACAGTCAAGGCTCTGCCAGTGGGGATGGCTCCATCTGGGTCATTCTATTAACCTTGTACATAGAATCACACCTGCACGTCTACGTAAAGCCAACGGCCGGGGCGTGGGCCGCGCTGGACGGCTCTCTCTGGACGCAGAATCTGGAGATTCTGCCAAGCCCGATGTGACAGGCTGGATTGTGTCCCCCTAAAATGCGTACGTTGAAACCCTGCTCCCAGGGTCTCCCGCGAGCTTGTCTGGAGCTAGGGTCGCTGCAAATGCCATCAGCTAAGCTGGGGTCCACAGGGTGGGCCCTCGTTCACTGTGACCGGCGTTCTTCGCCAAGGGGAATCTGGACACAGATACAGGTGCATACAGGGAAGACAATGAGAGACACCCACAGGGGACCCGGCTGTCCACAGGCCAAGGAGACTGGCCGGGACCAGGTCCTCCCTAACAGCCCTCGGAAGGATCTACATCCCCAACACCCCACCTCTGGCTGCTAGCCCCCAGAACTGCGAGAGAGGCCCCTCTGTGGTGGGACACAGCTGCCACTCAGTCTGTGCTCCTTTCTTGCGCGGCCGTAGCAACCGGAAGCACCTGTCATCTGAGCCAGCGCCCGGCGGCTCTCCGTTCACCACGCGGAGCATGGTGTGCCCTGGCTCACGGGGTCTCGGGGCTGCACGGGAGGCAGTGGCCGGAGCGGTGGACAGGTGGCCCGAGTCTGGCTCTCATCACGTCGCCTTTGGGAACTTTCCGAGGGAGCTCTGCAAAGGCGGTGGCCTCCCACTGCCCCCACTGTGTGTGTGTGTGTGTGTGTGTGTGTGTGTAGGGGGGAAATGTGTGAGGCTGGGGCGTTGTGGTCTCCTCGGTTCCTGGGAGCCTCAAAGGAGGTTCTTTCCTGAGAGTGACAAGACAGCCCCCCCTCCCGAGGGGGGACAGGGCAGGCCCTTGGGCCCACCTGCCCCTGTGTGCCCCCCACACCCTTGGCCAGCTGTACCCCTTGACTCACCACCCAGTCTCTGCGTGCGATCATGGTCATGATGATCTGGTACTGGAAGTACACAGGGATGAGCAGTGGTGGCCCGACTGTGGGGAGAACAGAGGTGCTCAGAGCCTGGACGGTCCGGGGGCGGGAGTCGGGCCGAGCCCTGAATGGGGGGCCCAGCCCTGCAGCTCACAGGCAGAGGTGGCGACCTGTGCCCGAGCAGCAGAGGTGGAGCAGACGCCCCCCACCCCCACCCCGCCCTCCCCTCCGTCTGGGACCCTCTCCACCCCACCCCACCCCCCACCCCCGAGTGCGGGACCCTGGGTCTGTGCCCCATCCGTATCACGGGCCAGGCGCTGTCTGCTGGGGATGCCGTTTACTGCCGGGGCCCCTCCTGCTCTAACAGGCTTGGGGGCGATTTCTGGGTCCGAAGGGGTGTCGGGCGAGAGCGGATAGATGGCCCTTGTGGGGTATGGTTGTGGGGTGCGCCCCGGCACTCACTCAGGAAGAAGTACTCGTGCTGGTGATTGTAAGGTAGGTATTTCAGCTTCTTCTTGCCGTACTGAGGGGAGGGGAGAGAGCATGAGCACCCATCACCCCCAGGCTCCGGCCGCCCGTGCCCCCCCCCGCCACCGCTCGGCGGCCACCGCCCCTCTCCTGTCAGTCTGCACCCTGGGCCCCCAAAGCTGAGCCCCTCTGGGCCTCGGGGCTCCTGGCTGCCCCGGCGAACAGTGGCCACCGTTTCCTCGGGTTCGCCCGGGCTGAGGGTGCCTACCCCAAGCTTCACCCCCTGCAGGCCTGAGCTCGCCCACGCCTCTGCCAGCCCAGGAGGCTGGTGCTTCTGAGCACCTGGGTCAAATCATTGCCCAAGGCCACACGGAAAATGGGCCCAGCTGGGATCTGGCCCAAGAAAGCTGACTCGGAGCCCACATGGCAAGCCCTAAACAAATGTTTGTGGAGCCAGTGCGCAACTGAATGACTCACGTGGGGACCCACAGAGGGAGCTCCTTGGACAGCCTCCACCCCTTTGAGGGTGAGAAAAGCTCTCGGGGCATCCCGGGGAGCTCCCCAGAGCCCGCCGCAGCCGGGAGAACCCAGGTAAGGGCCAGGGGAATTGTTAACAGTCGCCGGGGTGGGAGCAGCTCCTTCCCTGGAGCCTCCTGCAATTTTCAAAAGCTAATCACTTTCCCCAGGAGGATGCTTTTCTGTTCAGGGTGCCGGCAGGCCAGGGAGGCCACGCCTAGCCACCTGGTCCCAGCCAGGGCACCCTGACGCCCAGACACTCCGAACGAGGAGGGCCACGCTGGGGCCTGGGCACATAGCTGCTTCGGCCGTGCTGAGCACGAGCCGGTAGGGGAGCCACTGCCCCACAGGGTCCCTGGAGCCCTTAAATTCTAGGGTCCAGTCCTCTGGAGACCAGCCCACCTCGCTCCTTGGGGACTGAGACCATAAGGTGATGCTCAGAGAGTGGCCCCCTGCTCCTGGTGCCGATGCTGAAGGGCCACACAGGGAGGCTGGGCTTAGGCCTGCACAGATCACTTAGTCTCTCTGAGCCCTGTTCGGCACCCAAATCACTGTTCGTTAAGAGGAGCCAATGAGAACATGGGCATAAATGCCAGGTGCTGGCCCCTGGGACACTGCCCCTCATCCACCCTTCCCTGGATCCATCCACCTTCAGAGGAAGGCGATCATTCCTATTTACTGCAGTCAGGAGAGGAGAGCACATTACAGATGGCGAGACCCTGGATATTGGCCATCCAATGCCCCCATCTCCAGGTGAGAGAGAGGAAAGTGACCGTCAAACTCACAGACAGGGCCCATGACTCTTGAAAGAAGGGGTCCTGGTGGGAAGGAAGCCCAGACTGTCCCCAGGACTGGCGTCTTGGCACCAGGGGCCCGGGTCATGACACATCTGGCTGAAGCACCACTAGAAGTGACCCCTTTGTTCCGTGTGGCCTCCTGTGCCTTGGCAAGGGTCTCGCTCATCCCCAGAAAGTGTGGCCATTTACACGAAGACGGTCACTAAGGCCAGGGCTGTGGCTGGCCTCGGAGAGGTCCCAGCCAAGGAAGCTTCAGAGGCAGCCTTCGAAGGTTCCTCAGCGGCCAGTTGACGGGTGGGGGCAGAATGCTGTGGTCCAGGGTTCCAGGGAGCCTACAGAAGGGGCCGCTGGATCCTGCTCTAACCTCCTCCTAGAAGCCAGGAAATGGGCCCACAGGCCCAGCCTGAGTCTGCAGGCTTCTTGGCCCTGGACAGGGGCCCTTCCGATCACATCTCGGCCCCACAGGTCATCCCAGGAGGTGGCCCCAGGCCCGGAGGACCCTCTCGGGCTAGTTAGACTCCACTAGGGAAGTGACCCTTAAACCAGGCCAGCCAGGTGGGTAGACCAGAAGGTCCCCATAGAAGGACTTAGGGGTGGCACCAGGGAATTCAGCTGACGTTGCATTTCTGTAGCAAGCCACTGTTTTCATCGCTTTCTGGTGGCCTCTGGGGAGTGACAGAGATCACATGGGCTGCCGCTCCCCCAGCTCCCACTGGCTCCCGTGGGTGCCCCGCCCCCACGCTGCAGACTGTCCCACAGGCGCTGCTGGGTCCCTGGCCCCCTGCCCAGCCGTCCCTTGGGCAGCGGTGGGCCTCCCTGTCAGACCCTGGGTCCCCAGGCTTAGGGAGGCAGGGGCTCGGGATTCGGAAACAATTCAGTATTTGAGCAAATTGCTTCACACACACCCTCCCCTGCCCTGTCATGAGCTTTGGGCTCCTCACTCATCGAGGGGGGGTCTGATGGGCACATCCCAGGGCTGTTGAGGGACCAGCACATGAAGCGGATATAATAGGACTTCGGGACCGCGAATGGAACCATGAACTGTCGTCACAGCTACACGTGTGGCGTGCGGTGACACAACAAAACGTCACCGCACATCACTGCACGTTCCCATCTCGGTGACCTCAGCTGGAGCAGGGGCAGGGCCGTCTGGCAGGGTAAGGCTGGCCTTCTGACAACCAGAGTGCACGCCCGGTCTGGCGATGTGTGCCTGACTTGCGGGCTCAGCTCATTGCCAGCATCTAGCCGTGTAGGGCACCAGGCTCAGGGGAGGCAGGCAGAGGGCGTCAGAACGTACGAAGCTGGGAGGAGGTGCCTGCTCCCTGCATCTCAACTCATCAGAGAGCTGGGGTGGCCCCACAAGCTCATTTCCTAATGTCCAGCAGGTGGTACCTTGGGCAGGTTCTGGCAGGACCCAGGAGCGCTGGCCTGGGGGTAGGACAGCCTGGGTTTGGATGCTGCTGCTGCCTTTTCTAGCTACAACCTCGAGCGAGTTATTTCAGGTCTCTTGGCCTTAGCTCTTCCATCCGTGAAATGGCCACGATGAGGGCTCCTGCCTCGTGGTTAAGCAAAGATTAAGCGATATGTCGCATGCCGTGTTCGGCCGACGCTAGGCGCACGACTCAGTCAGAGTCTGCTCTCCGCAACCCCCCCCATAGTGGGTGCGGGGCCTGGAGGACCCCCACACCTCCTCTCCTCCAGGAGAGTCCTTGTCACACGGAGGGAGAAAGCTCAGGTGGCAGGGCTGTCATAAGTGAGACGCAGAGAAGACAGAGGGTGCTTTCACTCAGGCCAGGTGGCCTCCTGTGGTCTAGAGGACAAAACGGTGGCACACACAGGGCTCCCTTTGACGCATTCCCGAGCTGAGGCTCCTAGGGGACAAAAGCAGGGGCAGGGGGAGCCCTGCCAGCTCTGGTGGCCTGGCTTCCCGGAGGTCCCTACCGCTTTGCCCAGGCTGGGCTGACCGTCCTGTGCCCAGCCCCTCCGCAGACCACGGGCCAGGCTTGGCTTACAGGCTGAGTGCGTGCCAGGGGCGTGTGCGGGGGACTTTTCAGCTTTGGAACAAAATGTCTGAGGAACAACAAGGGCTTTCCTTGTCCGTTCAGGGTTGGGGGAGGGGAGCTGTCGCCAAGCCCAGTCCCCGCCTCTGGGAACCTGCAAACTCACAGAGAGAAATGAACTACGTGGCCACGCCGGGCATGCACAGCATGGCAAGACCCTGGTCCGTGGGCCCCGAGAGGAGGGCCGTGGTTGTTCCAAGGGAGGGCTGGTTACTCGGCCCGTTCACAAAGGTCTCCCCGGAGGGGCAGGTGCAGACAGGCGGCGGGGCAGGGAGAGCATCCCCGTCCCAGATGGGCGGAAAAGGATGTCGGGTGGGGAGGCACACTCATGGCTTCTGAAAGCCCTCTTACAGCGCCACGGGGATAATGGCTCCACCGTTCCCCTTGGGATGCGACAGATAGATAAATGGCTGAGCGAAGGCTGCCCCTGACATCACCGCTATTTAACTCTATTCTGGAAGTTCCAGTAATGTCAGAAAACCCAAACCAGAAACAAGAGTGTGGAGCTATTAGAAAGAGTAAATCTTCATTATTTTCAAGGATAGAATTGTCTACCCAGGAAACTCAGAACAATCAGCTGAAATAACTCAAATCACAAAGAGGCCTGAGGGGGGCGCCACGGTGGCTCAATCAGTTATGCGTCCGACATTTGATTTCGGCTCAGGTCATGATCTCACGCTTTGTGGGATCCAACCCCCCGCAACCCCCCCCCGACGCCACGTTGGGGTCTGCGGACGACGGCGCAGAGTCCGCTCGGGATTCTCTCTCCCTCTCTCTCTGCCCTTCCCCTGTTCTCTCCCTCAAAATAAAGAAATAAACATTTTTTAAAAAGCCAAAAAAAACAAAACAAACCCCCCCCCCAAAACCCCAAAGAGGACTGAGTGGACAACCAGCTGGACCTAAGATGACAATCAAATATCAACAGCTTCCCTGAACCCTGGCGAAACCCCAATAACAAAAATGGAAAATATCCAGCATGAAATTGAACAAGAACCGCCCATGAGACGTATAAAGAAAAGTCTACGAGAAATAAAAAGAGGCTTGAGCAGTTGGAGAAAGACGCCTTACTGCTGGATGGAAAGATCGAGTACAAGACGTCAATTCTTCCCAGGAACGGAACGTCAGTCCGCTAACGAGCTTACGGTAAGTTATCAAGGGCCTAGGGTGGATGGAGGGCCGCCCAAGTCGTGCAGACGGTGTCCTGCCTGAGGCCAGACAGCCCAGCCCAGGCGCAGGGCTTGGGGGAGCCCCCCTTACCCCGCTCCGTCGTCGCCACGTGGGAAGGGCCTTGCGCACTGACAGGGGTGGTGCTAGAAAAAACGGGCTGACTCCAGACAACTGCGGAGGGAGGACGCCAGCCTTACCCACAGCCTCTTCGGCCAAAGTTAAATAATTCAAAGTGAAGCCCTAAGACGCTGAAAATAATATGTACGAAGAACTTTCTTGGGGCGCCTGCCCGGCTCGGTCGGTAAAGTGTGCGACTCTTGATTTTGCGGTTGTGAGTTCAAACCCCACATGGGGTGTAGAGATTACTTAAAATCTTTTTTTTTTTTTTTTTGAAGAACTTGCAAAGCATAAAAGAAATGAAAGGAATCTGCAGGAAGGGAAGAAATGAATATATCTTGGTACATAAAACGAACAAAATCCTCCTGAAAGTCATAAAGAAGACCAGAAGGCAGATAACTAAGAGGCCCACCCTGCTCACCCTTCTGCGCGCCGGGCAGTCCTTTGGAGCTGGTCTGTTTATCGGGGCCTGGAGATAAGAGCCCCGGCCTCCTTGCTCTGGAGGCCAGAGGCTTTCTCAAGATCCCAAGGCCTGGGGGCGCCTGGGTGGCTCAGTGGATTAAGCTTCTGACTCGATTTTTGGCTCAGGTCATGATCTCACGGTTTGTGAGGTCGTGAGTTCTCAGAGCCTGCTTGGGATTCTCTCTCTGCCCCTCCCCCACTTCCTCTCTCTCAAAATAAAGGAATAAACGTTAAAAAAAAAAAAGAGAGAGACCTTGAGACCTGGCCATCTGGGGCCAGGTGGCTGGCCCTGGGGTGTGTGGGGGGTGTGGTATGTGGGCCCGGCCTGAGACAATGTCATCAGACCCATGGTCACCAGGGTCCCTTCCAGGGCAGCAGGGTCCTGTGGACACCGGGGCACGGCTGGGTCAGGAACCCAGCAGACATCTGGCCTTTCCCTCGACACGTGGGTCAAAGCAGAGGATTTCCACAGAGCCCCCGTGGCCCCGGCTGTGGTCTCTCAAATGCTACCGGCCATCCGATAACCAGATCCCCGAACCTTCCCTCCCCAGCACCTGCCCCAAAGCTGGCGTTCCAGAAGTGTCTACAGAGACGAGATGTTGAAAGAGGTTTCCCTGGCCACCACACGGAGAGGAAAGAAGGCTTCCTGCCAGCAGAGCTGGTGAGACTGGATTTGTGTTGTTAGGGACACAGAGAGCATCTGGCAGGACAGCCGACGACTCTACCTCACGAAGCCTCAGGGAGAAAGGGAAGCCTTTGTCCTCACTCATCGAGGCCCCAGGTTCGTCGGCCCCACTATCCGGACACCTCACATCAAAGCTAGCAAACCGTTTCCTAGAAGAAACAGGGCAAGCTTGTGCTTCGGCAGAGAATATAATCCCTGCCTGGCCAGAGAGGCTCCTCGCTTCCAAAGCACTGAACTTTGGCTAATTTCCTCTGCACTGACCATGCCACGGAAAACCCATGTTTCTGCTCAGATGTTCTCTTGGGTGGAACTGAAATGGGAAAGACAGGGTGAGAGCCAGAACTGGAGGAACAGGCTCTCTCCCTTCCATGCTCCAAGGCTTGGATGCCAATATCGTCGGGAACACCACAGCACCGCTGGGAATCCCAGGCCCCTCTCCTTCCTTGATGCGCCTCTCTTGACAAATGCTTACGGAGTCCCTACTCTGTGCACGGCAGCGTGACGCTTACGAGCTGTACGAGAGCAACGAAAAAATCTCCTAAACTCATCTCACCACCATATTTACAAACAGCAAAAGCATATGTAGATTTTTTTTTTGGTGAATTAAACCCTAGAGAAGAGAAGTTGAGAATTGGCAATGTATTTTCCTGTCTTATAAAATAGCATGGGTTATGTTATGGTATAGAAATACACCAGAGCACTGGCCAGGCCCCGGCGAAGGCTGATGCACTTGGGACTCCCAGAAAGGGGTCCATGTTTGGTAAGGTGGCAAGGGGCAGGATAGAATGTCTAAGGTTGTTTACTTTGTCATTTTTTTTTTTAAGTTTCTTTCTTTCTTTCTTTCTTATTATTTTAGACATTTATTTATTTTTGAGAGAGAGAGAGACAGAGAGACAGAGTGTGAGCAGCGGAGGGGCAGAAAGAGAGGGAGACACAGAATCCAAAGCAGGCTCCAGGCTCCGAGCTGTCAGCACAGAGCCCGACATGGGGCTCAAACCCACGAACTGTGAGATCATGACCTGAGCCGAAGTTGGATGTTTAACAGGCCGAGCCACCCAGGCACCCCTAAAGTTTATTTTTGAGAGTGAAAGAACAAGAGAGAGAGAGAGAGAGAGAGAGGGGGGGGGGGGAACGCATGCCAGGGAGTATGAGTGGGGGAGGGGCAGAGGGAAAGAGGGAGAGAGAATCCCAAGCAGGCTCTACACTGTCAGCACGGAGCCCAACTTGGGGCTCGATCCTATGACTATGAGATCAGGATCTGAGCCGATATCAAGAGTCAGACACTTAATCGACGGAGCCACCCAGGGGCCCCAAGAATGTCTAAGTTTTAATCTTGGTTTCTAAAAAAGAAATCTGGAAGAATCTATATGCTATGTTGTCATTAGTGGTCACCCTCAGGGGTAAGATCTTTGGGGCAAAGGGGGACAATGGAGGTAACAGGAGATTCGCTTTGTCATTTGGTGTATTTCTGTACTACTTAAATGCTTGTAATGGGTAAGTTCTAGATTTATAATAAAAAAAAGGAACGAATATAAAAATAAGGCAGTGTGGTAGCGTGGAAGGGAAAGGACCTGGCTGTCAGATCTGGGGCCTCGTCCCAGACTAGCCGCTAACCCATGTGATCCTGAACACACCCCCTCCTTCCGCTGAGCCTCACTTTGTCACCTATGGTGAAGCAGGTTGGCCAAGGTCCCTCCCAGCATCGAGGACTGACTCTCCAAATAAGACTTCCTGAGCTGGTCTTGGGGGACCGCGCCTGAGCCCTGGGACTGTGCCTCCCTGCAAAACCGGAATCAGGTTTCCCTTGCCCCCAGGAAGAAACAAGCCAGGAAGCATTCTCCCCCAGCCCACAGGAGGGAGAGAAGCCTCTAACACCGATAAGGAGCTGATCTGTTATTTGTACGTGAGGCCACGCCACAGAAATTCCAGCTTGAGTGATTCAGGAAAGGTTTCCACGTACGCATTAGATGCAGATGCGTTTGGATGACTATTCAACCCGCAGGATTCCTTCCCTGGTTCCCCCTCGGGCCAAACACTTCCCACGTCAACACTGACCCTTCATCGTACCTCAACGGGCTGCCATTCGCCCAGGACGAACACATGCAGCATGTTCACATCCGGATCCTTGTGGAAGATGTTGGGCTTGGCGTGATGCTGGAAGTGACGATGGTTCCACCAGTTGGCGGAGGCACCCTGTGGGGGAAGACGGGGTGAGTGGCACAGTTGTCTGGCGGGGGGGGGGGGGACCAGTTCTTAGGACCGCCAGTGCTCAGGGTTGACTTCACCATCATACACGGGGCCTTGGGCACCCCCCGCCCCCCAAACATCAGAATGCAGTCCTGCCGGTACTAAGTCCAGAGCGCTGGGCGGCCTTCAGCGATGGCGGGCGAGGACAGCTAGTGCTAGGCGGGCCCCTTGGCAGGTGTGGGGTGGCCTCTGGACTCCACCAGCACCAGGTGTGAGCCTCCCCCCGCCCCGCATCCTCTGTATGTCCCCCACATGCCACGTTCCACAAGGAGAAACACTTCTGTTTCAGGAGACGGTAAGAAGTGGTCTCTACTCTTTGGCCCAGGATCCCACTCCGAGGCAGGTACCCAAGAGAAATGAAAACACGGCCACACAAAATTGGACACCGATGTTCCCGTTATTCAAAAGAACCCAAAAGTGGAAACAACCCAATGTCCGTCAGCCTGATGGCTGGATAAATAAAACGTAGTTGATCCGCATGATGGGATACCGTTTGGCCACGCCATAAAAAGGTGTGAGGCACGGATATCTGCTGCAACGCGGGGGAGCCTTGAGAACGTCATGGTAAGTGGGTGAAGGCAGACACAAAGGACCACGTACATGATTCCATTTATATGAAATGTCTGGAATAGAGAATCTAGACATAGAAGGAGCTGTGGTCGCCTAGGGCTGGGGTTGGGGATGGGAGGGAGGGATGAGGGGGTTGGAAGGGGGGTGGCCATGAGCTTTGAGGTTTCTTTTGGGAGTGATGAAGATGCTCCCCCAAACGACGGTTGCATAAATCTGAGCACGTACCATAAGCCGTCGGCAAGAGGCAACCCGACAGCCGGATAGGCTGCTGTACCGAGGGGTGAGGTCACACCCGGGAGGCCAGAAGGAGAATTTAAGAAATGACCCCTAACAGGAACAGGTAATAGCTTCCCAGTTCTAACATGTAAATATAAAACCATGATTCTAGGAAACAAGAAGCATTATGTAAGGATGTCCTGCAAAGTCAGAAAGTTCTGGCTCACCAACTCCAGCTCTTGCCACACTTTGGAGACATGCCCATCCCCCAAAGTTGCCCTGTGGCCCACAAAAGGAAATTAAGACCTTCCTGATGATTGTCTCTTTACTGGTGAACTACTTCTGGATCAATCAACTCTTTGGCCAAGGGTCCGGCCATCTGCAAAAAGTCCTCATTGCTAAAACAAATATTTTACTTGGAAGATACTTTTGGCACACACACGACCTCTGGACACTAAGAGCCATGGGTTGGCACAGTCACCCGCAGCTGTAGCCTTTGTGGAGACCTGTGAGCAGGTGAGTCTCAAAACCCATCAGAGCCAAAAAAAAAAAAAAAAAAAAAGACAGTGAGTGAGAGTTCAGAGGACTGGGAAATCAGATAATCAGATGACACATTCGCCTTTCCAGCCAGAAGGAAGGAACCCAACTCCTGGGGAAGGTCATATGGAAAAGTCTCTGGCACAAAGAAATTGAGGAGCAAGCCATGATGTTCAGGATACACCAACCCAGCGATGTTTGTTGAATGAATAAGTGAAAGAAAGAAGGCTGAACTGCGAAACCGCCCCCCCCTCCCCCGCCACCACCACCGGGGATGACTCAGTGACCGACTGCCCGAGAGCTATCTCACTCTCTGGGCAGATCAGAGACAAAATGTTGTCTGATCTTGCTGTTCCCCTGCTGTGATTCTTTTCCATTCTTCACTAGGCAGAGCGATCCAGAGGCAAGCCCCTGACTAGGGAAGGAGAGGAAGGCACCCTAGCACACTGAGATGGGGCCCAGGAAGAGAAGCAAACCTGCAGGAGGAGGGGACTGGCTCGCTCTGCAGGCTGGGCAGGAGGGGGCCTGGCAGAGTGAGTGACAGGTGCTTTCCAGACAGAGGGAGGAGGCTGGGGGCAGGCCTTGAGGGTCGGGGAAGGGGTGGTGTGGACTGCTCCAGAAGCCAAAAGCCCTTTGGTTGAGTCGGAGACCCAGGATCGCCGCCAGTAATCCCGGGGTCGAGCTATATCAGAGCCTGAGGGAAAAGGAAAAACGTGTACCCCTGGCTGTAATGAAGCAAGCAAATGCATCAACAAGAGTTTCTGAATCTACTTTTGGTTTGCCTCACTTTCTTCTTTTTTTTTCATTTTTTATTTTTTTAATTTATTATTATTTTTTTAACGTTTATTATTTTTGAGAAGGAGAGAGAGCAGAGAGCAAGCAGGGAAGGGGCAGAGAGAGAGGGAGACACAGAATCCGAAGCAGGCTCCAGGCTCTGAGCGCTCAGCATAGAGCATGGTGCGGGGCTCGAAGTCACAGACCACAAGATCATGACATGAGCTGTAGTCGGCCACCCAACAGACTGAGCCACCCAGGCACCCCTTTATTTTTCATTTTTTTAAATGTTGATTTCGTTTTGAGAGAGAGAGACAGGGAGACAGAGCGCGAGCAGGGGAGGGGCAGAGAGAGAGGGAGACACAGAACTTGAAGCAGGCCCCCGGCTCCGAGCCATCAGCACAGAGCCCGACGTGGGGCTCGAACTCATGGACCGTGAGATCATGACCTGAGCCAAAATCAAGAGTCAGACGCTTAGCCGACTTGAGCCACCCAGGTGCCGCCCCAGATCTTTCCTCCCTTTTGTCTCAGGTTCCAATATGGCTCAGCACAGCCCTGGCCTTTCTTTAAAATGCTGCTATTTTGTTCACGGGCAAGTTTTTTGCATTAATTTCGTTTTTTAAAAAAACATATTCAAATGTCGATTACTGAGTCTTTTGGTGTCCCCCGAAATTGTGTGCGCGAGGCAAGTGCCTCCCTCGCCTTAACCCTAGTCCTGGTGGCCCGAGATGATGTACTGAAAAGGCTGCCGGTTTTCTGGTTTCCATCTCCAGATGCAGAGTACCGATTAAAGGGTTTTAAACAGGGGTGCCTGGGTGGCTCAGTCGGCTGAGTGTCTGACTTCAGCTCAGCTCATGATCTCACGGTCTGTGAGTTCGAGCCCCGTGTCGGGCTCTCTGCCAACAGCTCAGAGCCCGGAGCCTGCTTCGGACTCTGTCTCTCCCTCTCTCTCTGCCCGTCCCCTGCTCACGCTCTGTCACTCAAAAATAAACATTATAAAAAAAATTTTTTTTTTTAAATAACAAATAAAAGGGGCGCCTGGGTGGCGCAGTCGGTTAAGCGTCCGACTTCAGCCAGGTCACGATCTCGCGGTCCGTGAGTTCGAGCCCCGCGTCAGGCTCTGGGCGGATGGCTCGGAGCCTGGAGCCTGTTTCCGATTCTGTGTCTCCCTCTCTCTCTGCCCCTCCCCCATTCATGCTCTGTCTCTCTCTGTCCCAAAAATAAATAAACGTTGAAAAAAAAAATTAAAAAAAAAAATAACAAATAAAGGATTTTCAACAGAGGCGTGATGGCTCAGAACTCTTGTCCACTGGAAGTGACAGGGCTGAAGGAGAGGGGGCCCTTGGGATGTGGGGAGCTCACACTGGAATCCTGGAGCACAGCAGGGTGCCAGTAAGGATCAGGTCCCAGCTCCTCGAGGCTCCCAGCCCACCATTCTCCGTCCTCACCGGCTTGTGCTAAAACATCCAAGTTGTCAGGGCACTTGGGGACCTCCCTGCAGCCAGCCCCCTTTTTTCCCAGCAAAGGGACCAGACGAACAGTTGGGCCTACAAGACTTGTCTGCTGCTGTGTGACTACAGGGTGCCCGAACGATTTCAGGCAAGCCGTTACCCTCCTGGCTCCAGAGCACCCCGGGGTGAACTGCATGCCTGTGCCACTAGCTTAGACACAGCCGGAAGGACACGGTTAGCGGAGGGCTGGCGAGGCACGAGCAGAACCCATGTCCCCGACCTCTGCCCGTTGTGCCAGGGTTCTGATTTCATAAACTCATGTCCTCTGTCCTGGCCTCGTCTTCCATCTGACATAAGAGCGAGGCTCCAGGGCCCTTCAAAGACCGAGGGACATCAGGCAGGAAAGGCCTTCCCTCCCGGCTCCCACCCGGCGTCTGGAAACAGGACATGGCGGCCCGGCCCATCTTTGTTAAGCGTGTGGGGCTGACAGCGGTTGGGAGTGAAATGTTAACTTTCCAATACGGAGGAGGGTTTTCTCCAGCAGAAAAGAGTATAAAACAAAACAAAGCGCTCCACTATACGCACCCTCTCCCTTCACCCCTGAATGTTTGGAAAGAGACCAGGTTCTCAGGCCCCTTCAGGCTCAGGGCCAGGCAAACTGCTGCGGAACTCGTTACTAGTTCGTTGCCAGTTCACCCCCAACCAGACCCGCAGCCAACAAGCCAAGGGCTCCGCGCAGCCTGAGTTGCAGGGACACATGCTTAATCCACACATGTAGCTCTTCCCACGCCAGGGTGAGGAGGGATGGAATTGTTTAGGACACAGCCTTTCTTAGGGAGCAGCTGGGGGCTGCTGGGGAAGGGCTGACTGGGGGATGATCTGTCTCAGAATGAGTTGGCAAGGACTTATTTCCAAAACCAAGGACATACGGCTATCAAATGAGCACAAGGTCACGGGCAAGGCCAGCCTGTCCTCTTCCGAACTTGCCTCACTGTAAAGCTTTGTGGGGACACCCCCTCATCTGCAAGGAGGTGAGAAAGGAGGACCTATTTACTCATGAGCTTTAAACAGCACTGGCCCGGGGCGCCTGGGTGGCTCAGTGAGCTGGGCCTCCTACTTCGGCTCAGGTCATGATCTCGATGACTGTGGGTTCAAGCCCCACGTCGGGGCTGACAGCTCAGAGCCTGGAGCCTGCTTCGGACTCTGTCTCTCTCTCTCTCTGCCCCTCCCCTGCTCATGCTCTGTCTCTCTCCAAAGTAAATAAACATTAAAAAAAATTTTTTTGGGGGGCGCCTGGGTGGCGCAGTCGGTTAAGCGTCCGACTTCAGCCAGGTCACGATCTCGCGGTCCGTGAGTTCGAGCCCCGTGTCAGGCTCTGGGCTGATGGCTCAGAGCCTGGAGCCTGTTTCCGATTCTGTGTCTCCCTCTCTCTCTGACCCTCCCCCGTTCATGCTGTGTCTCTCTCTGTCTCAAAAATAAATAAAAACGTTAAAAAAAAATTTTTTTAATAAAAAATAAACAGCACTGGCCCTTGGGCTCAGCCGATCATCACGCTATTTGATGCCCCTTATCTAAAGACTTCTATGACAATATCTCCCTTTGAGATTAAAAGGAATTTACTAGATAAGGCTTTAGATAAGGAGTAAACAATATAATCAATTGAGTCAATATACAAAAGCAGGATACACCTGCCCTCTGGTTTTTTTTTTTTTTTTTTTTTTTTTTGCTGGTTTTGTGGGTCTAATTTAATATGGAGCCAGGGCTCAGAAGGTCAGAGAAATGCAGGATGTGCTCAGTCCCAGAGCCCAGAGCAGCCCGGTGGGAAGAGACTGCTCACAGGTGGCTCTGCCCCGTTACCCTGCGGCCACGGCCACCGATCCAAGAGGAGACCTGGCTTCCACAAAGTGAGATGGTGCCGTGCCAACCGCTGACTGACGGGTGGACGCCCAGGGCTGCTGGTATTTACCTTTAAGTGGCCAATGATGAACTTGTGGACGAAGTGGTTCCATGTGGACTTCTTGTAGACTGACAGGTGGCCATAATCGTGTTGCAGCCATCCAGCTTGGGCCTGGGGAGAGAGATGCTTTCACAGTGCCAGCTTTCACCCGTAACCGGCCCCTGTGAGCTGGAGGCGGGGGAGGGGGGCGGTTGGGGCGGGGGCTTCCGGTGACCGGTGAGGGTGTCACACTTCACCTGAGAGGTAGCAAGGACAAAGGCCGTGATGACGGTTGGAATCCAGCCATTGCCAAAGTAAAAGATGGTGAACCAGGCGATGCTCTCCATGGCAATGATGTGGGCCAGGAGGAGGAGGAAGAACAGGTGGTTGCTCTTAAACAGGTTCATATCCTCAGCGGTCTTCCTCAGGGCCCGGAAGTCCTCCGTGATCTGGGACTGTTGAGCAAGAGCACAGGGAAGGTGTCGGCCACGTGGCTGCTCTGGAGGGGACCGACGTCTTCTGGCCCAGAGAAGTGGTGGCCAGAGGGGCCGATCCACAAGCCTGCGACCCCAGGGAGCCCGGCCACCGTGCACCGCATCAGCGGCCTCCGCAGCCGTGGGGACTGCACCGTGTGGCCACAGCCAGTCGAGTAGCGGAGAAAGGACTCGACTCAAAAGCCTGCCTTGTACACACCGTGTTCACAGTGACATTATTCACAAGGGCAAAGGCAGAAGCAACCCAGACCTCCATCAGTGGAGAATGTGGTGCATCCACACAGTGGAATATCACTCAGCCTCAAAAAGGAAGGAGAATCTGACACCTGCTGCCGCACGGATGAGCCCTGAAGACATCGTGCTCTGTGATATTAAGCCAGACGCCAACGGACAAATATTGTATGATTCCACTCAACTGAGTTACCTGGAGCGGGCATATCACAGACAGAATGTAGAATGGTGTTGACCGCGGCTGGCGGGAGGGAGACCGGGGAGTTCATGTCTAATGGGGACAGTAGCAGTTTGGGGTGGGGAAAAAGTTCTGGACGTGGGTGGTGGTAAAGTTTGCATGACAAAGTTTGAATGCACTCAAAGCCACTGAAGTGTGCATCTAAAAATGGTTAAAATGGTAAAGTTGATGCTATGGATATGTATATATTACCACACACACACACACACACACAGGCACATGCAAGCTTGCATTTCCCACTCCCCGACACTGCCCTGACTTGTTCTGGGCACTCTGTCGAGTCTTGAGGGGATTGCGGTGGGGGAGACAAAGCAGACAGCTCAGGGAGGCAGGACACCTGATGGGCACTGGGGATGGGGGCCCCGGAGACCAGGGAGGAGTTGGGGGTGGCTCTGGGGAAACGAACGTGACTGGGAGACAGAAGGGGGCTGGGAGGCAGGGGTAGGGCAGGCAGGGAAGGAGAGAGGGTGCTTTGAAAGGGTAGATGGGGCGGGACGTGCGTGGAGAAAGCCAGGTTTGGGAGCCTGGGTGATAAATGTCGAAGAATCTGCCAACCGTTTAAGCAGCAGGGAGAGCAGGGAAACAAGGTGGGGGCCAGAGAAGCAAGGCCAGGAAGGAGGGAACCCACAGGACACTGTGGAGAGGAGAGAAGCCGCCTGCCTGCGGTGCGGGGGGGAGGGGGGAGGAAGGAGCCCCAGGTCAGCTCCAGGGAGGGGTGAAGACAATCTCCCCGCTCAGACCTCGAGGGAAAAGGGAGAGTAGGGGCAGAGCAGTGGAGATCCAGGGCAGAAGGGAGGTTGACCTTAGGAGGGCACAAGGAATGGCCTGTATTTCCCAGGGAAGGAGAGAGAAAATGGTGTGGGGGGGGGTGGAAGGGGGGTTCAGGGGCTGGACAAGAAGGAAGGACCCTGTGCCAGCCTAGCTCAACTGAGACCCTGGAGGTGAAGAGGTGGGGAAGGAATTACTCGAAGGTAGGGGGCCAGCCCAGGCTGGCAGCGAGAGGAGAGGGCTCACTGCAGAGCCTCTGGGTGCTCTCTGACCCCAGATATTGGGCAGTGGCTCTTCTGGACTGACATAAAGCTCCCTTGGCCCACCCCGGCACTCTCTGTCTTGGGGCAAGCACCTCCCCCTCTCCCCACACACCCTCCCTTCCTTTCTTGGTCTGGGCACACTCACATTCTTGCCATGGTCCTGGCCGGGCTCTTCCGGGGCCAGCTCTCCGATCAGCAGAGGCTTCATGAACTTGTGCACAAAATCAAGGTCACGGTGGAAGGCTCGGAAGGCATCCTGGGGAGCAGGAAAGCAGGTGGTGAGTGGGGGCCTCAACCCAGGGAAAGCAGGGCTCACCAGCACCGGCTCTCTGTGTCCCCACTTAGCCATTGATTGAGGCCTCCCGGGACCCGGCCCTAAATGTTCTCTCCAGCCTCATCTTGGTAGATCCCTCTGTGCCCGGCTGCACCGGCGGCATGCCTGGGTCGCCACCCTGAGCTCACCAAGGGTGCATGCGGACATTCAGGATGCCGCCGAGTGAGTCAGAAAAATGCGCCCCTCCAGGGAGAGGCACTGTGCGGGCACAGAGCTGGGCAGAGCCCAGGAAGGATGAGATTCTCCGTAGAATCCCTCCAAGGGGTGCCTGGACCACCCACCAGGCTGTGCACCTGGCTAGCCGCCAACAGCACCGGGCTGGAGCCTGCTACGACACAGAAAACGTGCTTAGGAGATCACGTCAAACCAAAACCAATTACAGAACTAGGTAAAAACCATTTCTGAAAAAAAAAAAAAGTTTTCGTAATTTGAAAAAGTATGAAAATAATTACTGAAATTATGAAAAAAAAACCTTGGAGAAGCCTTACACTATTACGTGTTAAGTTTATTCCATTACTTTTCCAACTTTCTCTAACACGGATACATTGCCTTTAAAATAAAAAAATAATATTGTAATATATCATCATATTATGGTAATTCTGATTATAAAGTAATAGCATGCCTAATCTGGGCAAATTTAAGGAATGTACAGAAGAATAAAGAGAAAAATAAGTACCACCCAGACGGTGAGCACCATTGTTAATATTTTAGTTCATTTTCTCCAGGTTTTTTTCTGTTATGTCCATTACTTTTTTTTTTTTTATTTTTTAATGTTTATTTTTTGAGAGAGAGTCAGAGCACGAGTGGAAAAGAGGCAGAGAGAGAGGGAGACACAGAATCCGAAGCAGGCTCCAGGCTCTGAGCTGTCAGCACAGAGCCCGACGTGGGGCTTGAACCCACGAATCATGAGATCATGACCTAAGCCGAAGTTGGACGCTTAACCGACTGAGCCACCCAGGCGCCCCTCTGTTAGGTACATTATTATCTAAGCCACCTCATAACAGATGCAGCAGTTCTATTAGAGGTGAGCTGGCATCAGGTCCCCCTCGTGGGCTACAACATGCTGTCCCAGTGGTCAACAACATTTACCCTGCAGTGAACCAAACTGAGACATTGCAGGACAGGGGACTAGAATGACGCCATGAGAAATCATCAGAAATGTCACCGTAGTGGAGGAAAAAGTGCGCGTGTGTGTGTTGGGAGGTGGGTGTTTCGATTTTTAAAAACCGACGAAGATAAGACAAAAAGATATAAAAACAGCAATGCTTGGGGCGCCTGGGTGGCTCAGTCGGCTGAGCGTCCGACTTCAGCTCAGGTCATGACCTCACAGTCCGTGAGTTCGAGCCCCACATCGGGCTCTGTGCTGACGGCTCAGAGCCTGGAGCCTGCTTCGGATTCTGTGTCTCCCTCTCTCTCCGCTCCTCCCCTGCTCACACTCTGTCTCTCTCTCAAAAATAAAGATTAAAGAAATTTTTTTTTAATGAAGAAACATTTATTTTTAAAAAGCAAAAACATAACAACAGCAATGCTTGATTTGAAAGGCTCATATTTGGAGGGTGGGGGGAGAAAAAAAAAAAAACCTCAGCCGTTTTCCAAGACATTTTGGGAGTCGAATGAGAAAATTTGAATATGGGCCGGACATCTGATCACATTAAGGAGTTACTATTAGTTTTCTTAATAGCAGCAAAAGCATTGTGATTATTCTTAGGGGGAGGTGGTGAAGAATCTAGGGCCGAGGTTGCAAAGAAAATCGCACGCGCATAAAGAGGGGAAATGCAAAAGTGGCAAAACGTTGCGATCTTGGTTGAGGAAATACAGGTATTCACGACAGCAATCGCCAGGCCTCTCCCGCTCCCTCACTGCATCCCTGGCATCAAGTCTTTTTGCCCAGTCTTTATTCCATTTGTATCTAGAACAGACTTACAAAGCCACACTTTGTGCAGTTTTGGAGGAAAAAAAAAAAATGTCCATGCCCCACTAGCTGAACAGAAAGGGCTCAGATCAAGTATATTTTCAGAGCAGAGATGTGATGCTGGTCTGGGCCCCGGGCAGGAGGGGAGGGGGGCCTGGGGGCCGGCGCTGACCAGCTCTGCCACTCTGGGCCAGCCTCAGCGCCCTCTGAGAAGTGAGGACCTTCCCAGCGCCAAGTTCGAGGCCCCCCGGGGAAAGGCCGGCCGGGAGCTTTGAAGGCAGGGCCCGGGGAATCGGCGGTGCCGTGGAGGCAACGCTGCCCTCCGGTGAGAGCCTACAGAAGCCTCTTCATTGGCCCTCCTCACATCAGACCTCGGCTTTCGAGAAATGACAGGAAGTCCTTGGTGAGGCAGTTTCCTGAGGGCCGGCTGCTCTCTACTCCTCGCTGGGAGGTGAAGCTCAAGTCGGCAAGTAGTTCTGACAGCTTTCTGAGCAGGCCTGGGGGGACCACCCACGAACCCACCAAGCTCGTGCCCATGCCGGGGTCTCTGCACGGCTCTTCCTTCTGTCTGGAGCCCTGCTCCCATAGTGTCCCCCCGCTGGCTTTTCCCAACCACCCTCCGGTCCCACCCTTTCTCTGGGCCTCGCCCTGTTTTGCGGTCTTCCTCACAGTTGTCGAATTCACAAGCCATTGTATGTACTCACTTCCTTCTCGCTGGTCTCTCCCACAAGGATACGCGCTCCACAAGGGAAGGACCCCAACTGTCTGGTTCACTACGAGCAACCCCGGTGCCTAGGAGGGGCTCGCAAGTGAGTGCGAGGGCCCAGGACCCCCCAGCTGTGCTCTCTCTGACCCGCGGAAGCCTTTCCACTCTGCAATCACGTTCAGACTCTTCTTGGTCCGTTTGGTGCAACTTTGCTCGTGCTTCTAAGACCCCAGAACACTTCACCTTCTCCAGCACCCGTGCTGGTGACTGTGGAACCACCCCACACTGACACAGCCACTGAGTCACAGGCTTTGTGTATGTAAGGCAGTAATCTTTACCAAACTCTGAGGCAGGCCCTATTTAATTTTGTTAGGTTTAAAAAAAAAAATTTTAAGATGTTTATTTCTGAGAGAGAAAGAGAGAGAGAGCGAGCAGGGGAGGGGCAGAGACACAGAATCGGAAGCAGGCTCCAGGCTCTGAGCTGTCAGCACAGAGCCCGATGCGGGGCTCGAACTCATGAACCGCAAGATCCTGACCTGAGTCGGTTAAATCGGATGCTTAACTGACTGACCCAGGCACCCCAGGCAGGTCCTATTTTAGAGACAAGAGGCTGAGGGAGGTGAAACTGCTAGCCCACCGTCACATTCCAGGTGTGCCTACTTCTAGAGTTTTCCAATGTTAGTACACAGGCGTCCGTCCAAACGAGCTTTCTCCTCCCTGAGAATTGAGCACTTTTTTGGGCCTCCCCGCTTCGGCGCGTGGAGTGTCGCGGGCAGGCCTCACGCACTTACAGAAAGTTCTCGGGAGCTGTTTGGTTACAGAAGGGTCTGGCTGGTGTAAGGTGGGTCCCCAGGCAAGGCAAGACAGGGCAATGCAAACGTTGACTTGGAACCAGAATCTACCCTAGCCCAACAGGAAGGGAGGCCAAAGGCTTTCCAGGAAGGGCTGGGACAGGGGCAAAGAGAAGGGAGTGGGGACAGTTTGGGAGCAGACTGGAACTGTCCCCAGGAGGGCAGGTGGGCAGGTGTGTGTAGTGGGGGTGGGGGAGGGCAGGCCGCAGGAAGAAGCACCAAAGGTTCCCAAATGGAAGACACGCACGCCACATTTCCCGCTTCTGCCACCAACCCAGGGCCAACGCCAGCCAACCTCTGCATGAAGACACCTTCCCTGGCCCGGCCCCAGGGTCTTCCGACCACACCAACGGTTGGGTGCCATGATCTGTTTCCGGCTATGTCCCCTTCTCAGCAGAGCAAAGCTAGTCTCCGGTCCGGCTTTGGACATCTGGGGCCTTAACCCGGGACCGGGAAAGTACAGGAGCAGCAAAATCAGGGCATTCCAGGTTTTCCAGGTTGCAGGGACTCTGGAGAACAAGAGGGGTTAAAGAGGGAGAAGCAGAGGAGGGACCCTGAGTTCCCGGCCAGAGACGGGGTCGCTGACTTCCTCTGCACAGCAGAGGCCCTGGGCCAAGGGAAAGGGGGCAATGGAGGCTGTGGGCAGCCAGAGGGCCCTCGAGGGGAGTGCGCCAGCTGATGTCTGGCCCATGCAACGCCCCCCCACCCCCCGGTGGGAAGGATGCAGTCGCAAAGGAAGCAGGTGCCTGCAAAAGGCAACAGATTCTCACGGATGCTAAGACGTGGGAGGATGCTGAGCTGGGGACGGTACCCTCCCTGAGACCGCAGTCAGCGGGAACGGGACTGCTCGGTCCCGATCCAGCTCTAGGAGGTACAGCTGCCCTCCAGTCACAACCAGAAGACGGATTTCACATGCAGCAAATGCCCCTTCCTTTGGTAAAAAAGGGGTCACTGAAGTCTCTCTTCTTCACACTCCGTTTCCTATTTCCTGAACCCCCTTGCCATGTGTGCTGGGGACATGCACGTGCCCACCTGTGCGCGGGAGGCCAAGGGACACACAGTAAGTACAGTACCGATCCCTCACACTCAGAGCGCGTCCTCAAGTTCAAGGGGTGACCTCACGCACAGCCCATTTGAGCCTGGCAATGACCTCCCATTTCACAGACCTAGAACACAAAGTGCACAGCAAGTGCCTTGCCGCGGGATTCACAAAGCTGGGGTGCGATTCTAGGTCCTCTGCCTCTCGAAACCGTGGCCCCCCTGCCCTATCTACAGGAGGTCAGAGATTTGTTCCATTTTCAGTGTGGCGCCTTTTCAGAACAGCGTAGGAGCAGGTTCGCAGATGGAACCAATCCTGACCTCTTCCCGCCTTCCCTCGGTTCTAAGAGGGGACCTATGCAGACAGGGCAGGAGAAGTTGGAGACAAGGCAGGCGCAGGGGGCAGAAATGAGGGAGCTGGTGCCTAGAAGGAGGGGGCTTGAGGAAGGAGTGAAGCAAACCCAATAGATGCGGTCACTCTCTGAATTATTCATCTTTTTTTTTTTTTAAGTGTATTGATTTTGAGAGAGACAGTGAAGGAGAGAGCACATGCGAGCAGGGGAGGGGCAGAGAGAGAGGGAGACACAGAACTTGAGCACAGAGTGTGACCGACGCGGGGCTCGATCCCGTGAACCACGCGCTCATGACCTGAGCCCAAACCAAGGGCCGGACGCGTCACCAACTGAGCCACCCAGGCGTCCCTGAATTATCCACCTTTATGCCCAGGGTCCAGCCCAAAGCCACAGAGACCCTGAATCCGTGTGTCAGATGAATCGTAGTTGAAGATGAAAAGCCCCAAGTCAGGAAAGTTCGGAGGGCCAGAGGAAGAAAGAATAGGAAGGGAGGGTGGATGGGAGAAGGGGAGGTGGGAAGATTCAGAAACCCTCGGCTTAGGGCTGAGCCCTGCCACTTGAGCAAAATTTTAAACTTGAGTGAGGTCTTTAAACCCGAGAGCAATGAGAGATACCTGTGGGGCTGAGCTAACACACGGGCGTGTGCCCTGTGAGCTGCAAAAATCAAGTTCAGGCAACGCCAAGTGCTAACTTCTGCAGAAGTGCCAAACGACAACGGTCCTTGGCTCTGTTGTCCTTTCGAGGAACAAAGAGGTGTTCCTGACTTCTGAGGCCTTTTCTCCAGGAGCAGGAAAATCCCTTCTTGAAGCTCCGAATGGTCTCAAGAATGGCTTCCTTGACTTCTGACCTCTTGGCAGGATGTTCCTGCCTTGCGATGGGCTCAAAACAGTGCACTGCAGTGCTCCGGGGGGGAGCAGTCCCTGTCTGCTGCCCAGTCCCTCCCCAAGCTTGCATGGCCCAGACACTCTGTCTCTCCCCAAGCTCTGAGGAAGAGGTCCATGCTCTGAGGGGCAAAGCTACCTGCTGAACAGCTTAAAACCAAGGAACTCTTGATTCCTAACCTATTCCTGCCTCTCCGAGTCCTCTTATACACGCCCTGCTTCCCGTGGCCTTTCCCCATCCTGGTCCCAGACAGCAGAGAGAGAGAGAGAGAGAGAGAGAGAGGGAGAATCCAGTCTTTCACTCCACTGTTAACTCAACCACACCACCAGTGAGGGCATGCCGCTCCATAAAAGCCTCGTCGTAGAAGGTAGTAAGCTTTGGGGGAAAGGGTTGTATATAGGCGTTGCTACTCCGATAAAAGCTGACATAGATTCAAACTTCTTTCCTCCCAATTCCTTGTTGCTTACTTTTTAAAAATTTCATTTTAGAGAGAGAGGGAGAGAGAAAGAGCACAAGCAGGGGAGAGGGGCAGAGAGAGAGAGAGGAGAGAGAGAGAGAATCTCAAGCAGGCTCCACACTCGGCGTGGAGCCCAACTCGGGGCTCGATCCCACGACCCTGGGATTATGACCTGAGCCAAACTCAAGAGTCAGATGCTCAACCAACTGAGCCACCCAGGCGCTGCCACTGCCCCCCCCCCCGCCGCCTTGTTGCTCATTTCACACAATCTTCATTTTTCTCCAACTTGTCTGATAACGCTTTGTCCGTGGCATTTTCCTCGCGTTTACAGCTTACGAAGTGCTTTGCCACACAATACATTATTTTTCCACGTAAGAAAATATGTTTGATAGTGGAAAGACCCCAACCCGGAGTCAGGTCTTTTACTTGAGTCGCCCTTACCCAACTTCCCCCAACAGTTTGTGGGAAGGTCCCCAAGCCGTAACGCAGATGGTCTGAAAACCTCATGCCCACTAAGTTATGATTCGCATTACAGCCCCCGGGGCACTGTTCTCCAGCAGGCGAGACCGGATGGGCCCCCAAGCTGTAGGCATCTTCTCCTGTGGGCCCTCCTGGGGATCTCGCATATGCCTGGCCCCTGCTCATCAAAGCAGCAAGCCATTAACAGCCGGAGATTACAGCTGCCTGGTCTGGCCTCCTTGGCTAGGCCCGTCCCAAGGAGCCTTGAAAGAGGCAGGGAGATCAAAAGTTGCACCGCCAGGGGCCCATACTGCTAGGACAGCAAAAGCCCCGGACAGCAAACGTCCAGCTGCAATGATCTACGTATCCGTCCCATGGCTTCTCCCCTCTTCACCCTGCCCAAGTAGCTTTCAGCTCATTGCCACCAAGAGAGGCTTTCTTCCCTCCTTGACTCCCTCTTCGCTTCCCTCTCTCCCATGTGAGTCCACTGGGTTCCAGCTGCACCTTAAAGAAATGCAAGCATTTCAGACTGGGGGCGGGGGTGTGAGGGGAGGGGGCTGGGAGGTGCCCCAGGGGCAGAGCCACACCTTTGGTGTGGGCAAGATGGGCAGCTGTGGCTCCTGCCGAGGCCCCATCGCCCCAATACCTTTCGGTGTGCAGATGAGGAAAGGGCATTCCTGGCAGGATTTAGAAACAGAGGACCATTGAGTAGTTGAGGAGCCCGCGAGTAACCTTGGTGCAGCTGGGACCTGTAGCCAAGCCAGCCTAGTGCTGCTGAATCCCCAGCAGCTCAAGGCCCCTCTCGACCTGGGCTTTGCAAACGCTCTTTCCAGTTCCCCACCCCGGGGCCCAAGAACCCACCCCCCGGGGGTCCTTGAGGGCTTGGGAACAGGAGGTTCCGGGCGGTCCCTTCGTGGCAGCCACTGTGGACCTTCTTAGACAAGGATTCCAGCGGGAGCAAGCCAGGCCTGGACGAGCTTTTTCCTTCCCCGCCCCCTTGTCTGGCTGGAGAGTGAGGGACGCGCGCTGAGTCCCACAACTGGCCCCTCTCCCGCTCGGTTCCGCGGTGCCCCTGAGCCGCCATCTTCCACGCTGGGGGTGCCACCCCCCCTAAAGCCCGATTGCCCCCTTTGGAGAGTCCCTGGCTCCGTGTGAACCCGGGGGGAGGAGCGGACGCGTGGGTCCCAGCGCGCGCAGTAGACCCCGCACGCTTCTCCACCGCCCGGATCCCCACCGCGGCCCCCATAGCCGGGTGGCCCGGGCCGTCCTAAAGGATGAGGACTGGGGGGGCGGAGGGCGAGCGCAGGAGGCACACCTTTCCTTTCCTCCCCGACGCCCCAGGCTCCATTCAGCGCTGGAGGTCTCGTCTGCAGCCCTGGGACTCCTGGCTCCCCACTCCCGCCTGCAGCAGAGAAAGGTGGCGGGGGAGCCCCCAGGGCCTTACCGTCGCATCTTCCCCGGCGTAGTGCCCGATGACCCGCTGGCCCCCCGGGTGCCGGCTGGACCATTTGGTGATGTTGTAGACCTTGCGGTCGATGACGAGCCACTTGTCCGTGCGCAGGTTGTGCTTCTGAATCTCCTCCCAGCTGAAGGTGGGCATCGGCGCCTCGCGCTCGGTGGCCCCGCCGCCCTGGTTCCCCCCTTTCCCCATGCTGCCTGCCGCCAGGGACGCCCCGTGCACTGCGGCCTCCTACGCCGGCGGCCCGAGTGTGCGGCCCGGGCCCTGCTCGGTTTCGGCTTTTGTCTTCTCCTACTCCTCCTCCCGCCGCGCCCCCTCCCCCCGGCCTCCTCGCCCGCGCTCGGGAGAATCCCTGCCTTCCCTCCCGAGTCTCTCCGGCTTCCCAGGGCCCTCAATCGGTCCCTTCCCTCCGCCCCTCCCTCCGCCCGCCAGCCCGCGGTGGACTTTCGCCTCCAGTAAAAACTCCCGGGGAGCTCAGGACCCCGATGCCTCCTCCGCCCGCCCCTCCGGCTCCCCCCGCCCGCGGCTCCGCATCCTCCCGCGTTCTCCGCCGCCCGGGTTTCCACAGTGATCAGCAGAGCGCTTGCACCAATCCGGGCGCGTCGCCCCGCCTGCCATTGGCCCAGGAGGATCTTTCGAAGGCCAGCGGGCTGGAGCGGCGGTCCCCGGCTCCCCCCGCCCGCCCGCCCGCTCGCGCGGAGTGGAGCCCTGCGGCGAGGCCGCTACGTGTCCTCCCTCCCTCCACCACCTCCTCTCCCCCGCCGCCCCCCCGCCCCACTCCAGCCCCGGGGCGCCGGAGGAGATCCCAGACGAGCCGCGCGGCGGCGCGGGGGTGGCTGCAGGGTCCCGCGCGCCCCGCTCCGGGGCTTTGCACCTGATGCCGGCCCACTCCCGCAGCGGCGGGGCCAGGTGACGCCCTTCCCCCCGCGCGCTGGAATCCGGACTCCCGTGTCTCCCGCCTTCCACGCTGGCGCCGTCCCGCAGCCTCCCTGGAGCCGGCCTCGGCGTCGCCCAGGGCTCGGAACCCTGGTAATGCGGAGATCTCAGAAAAGAATTGCGGGACCTCCGCCCTGCCTCTTTGTGCGAGGCGCCCGTGGTGGTGGCGGGGGAGCGAGGGGCGCGACGGTGATCCGGCCGGTCCTGGCCCTGGACTCTGGAAGCGCACGGTCTTTGGGAGACGGAACCGGCGTGCGGTACAGGACCACACACGACTCACACTGGACAGTAGTGTCGCACACAGACTCCAGGAAATAAAGATGGAGGCATCTAAAGGCTAGGTGGGGAGGCAGGCCCCCAGACTCCAGCTGGATCGGGGTCCAGAGCGAAAGGTCTCGCCTGGAGCCCTGGATCCCGAAGGTGGACTGAGGATAAGTGGGATGTCAGGAAAACCGGGGGTGGGGTTGAGGACAGCCTTGGGAATCAGGAGTAAATGAGGGGCCCTCATATTTCAGCGGGATGGTTTCCAGGTCCCTGAGCGCTGGCACGCTCTCCTGATTAGGGTGTCTCACCCCCAACCCTGCCAGGTGAACATGTAGCAAAACTGACTCCATCTGGAATTCGCTTTGCCCTGGACACTTCTCCCTCGCTTGTTAATCCACACTAGACCTGTCTGGCACTGTGAGCCCTTGGGACATCTGTTGACCTGAGGGTTTTGATAGGAGTACTGAATTAAGACAGAACACGTTGCACGAAATACAGAACATTCTTGCCTGTCACTCCATAAGCACACGATAAGCTTATAGTTATCAATTGTTTAAAGTTTCTGTGGGAGGGGCGCCTGGGTGGTTCAGTCGGTTAAGCAGGTTAAGCGTTGGACTTCAGCTCAGGTCATGATCTCAGGGTTCATGGCTTCGAGCCCTGCATCGAACTCTGTGCTGATAGCTCAGAGCCTGGGGCCTGCTTCGGATTCTGTCTCCCTCTCCCTCTGCCTCTCCCCAGCTCATGCTCTGTCTTTCTCTCTCTCTCTCAAAAAGAAATTAAAGTTTCTTAAGGGAAATCGAAGAACCTGGGCTATGTTTTCTTTTGTTTTAAATGTTTATTTATTTTGAGAGAGAGAGAGCATGAGCAGGGGAGGGGCAGAGAAAGAGGGAGACACAGAATCCAAAGCAGACTCCAGGCTCTGTGCTAACAGCACATGCAGGGCTCAAACCCACAAACCTGAGAGATCACGATCCAAGCTGAAGTGGGATGTTTGACTGAGCCACCCAGGTGCCCCCAACCTGGCCTATGTTAAAGACTTCTGGGGGCGCCTGGGTGGCTCAGTCGGTTAAGCGTCCGACTTCGGCTCAGGTCATGATCTCATGGTCCGTGAGTTCGAGCCCCGCGTCGGGCTCTGTGCTGACAGCTCAGAGCCTGGAGCCTGCTTCGGATTCTGTATCTCCCTCTCTCTCTGACCCTCCCCCATTCATGCTCTGTCTCTCTCTGTCTCAAAAATAAATAAACATTAAACAAAAAATTAAAAAAAAAAAAAAGAAAGACTTCTGATTAACTGCTTAAGCGCCGGGGGCAACTGTCGCTCGTTTCTTCTTTTCTGCTTCCCACCCCCCCTCGAAAAATTCCTGATGGCACTGGGGTTAGGAAGATGGCCTTTCAGGACATTCGTTCGTCATTTTCTCCGTTAGCTGGTATTCTCCAATAAAGTTGCTTTTCTTGCCCCGACACCTTGTCTCTCGACTTACTGGCCCGTTGCGAGACAAACAGATGGGGCACGGGTTCCATGACAAACGGGACCCATCTTGTTACAGCTAATACGGTGTGGAGAGACTGAGGTTTAGGAAAGATGAAATGCTTACAGCTAGCAAGTGACACAGCCGGGCGCCTTCCGGACATCACCCTGCCTCTCTCTAATGAGGTCAGTGGAAAGGAGCCATTGTAGAAACTTTGCTGGAGAGCAAGCCGATGCAGGGTGGGGGTCGCGGGGTAGGAAGATCACTCTAGCCAGCAGGTGGGGGGGCGGGGTAGTGGAGGCCGCACAGGGTCCCCTCCGGGCCATGGCCACAGTGGTCAGCCTCCTCTGTGTCCTGCTGGTATCAGTCCTGAGCGTCCTTCATGCATGTCGTAAGCCCCGACAGGAAGAGAATGAAGCCTCTCCGGCTTTAAAGCGTGGCAACCGACATCCACAACCAAAAAGCCTGGCTCACAGGATAAGAGAGGATGACGCAGGCACCCAGGGAGAGTACGCAGGCTTTCCTGTCCGTTAAAGGTGCACTGAAACAGCGAGCAAGGCTGTGATTTTTTTTCCAAAGGGGGATTAACACAATACATCGATAACCGTAATGAAAAATTTTTTAAAGGTCATGGGGCTCAGAAGAAGGAGTGATCGATCATCTGAAAGGGAGAGCCGGGAATTATCTCGGGGAGGAGCCTCGAAGGCTGAGAACAGGGCCGCAGGAGAAGCCACCAAGGTCTAAAAGGCAGTGAGCACAGCTGAGGATGGGCGCGAAGCGGGGAGGCCAGCCCGGGGGGTGGGGCGGAGGGGAGCACTCCAGGAGAGAGTGGAGGAGGGGCTAAAGTGAGAGGGAACTTTAGAAGGCTGGAGCCCATGGCCAATGCTGCCTTGCCCCCCATCTGCCCTTCTCCTGCTCTGTTATTTATTGCTGTCGCTACTCGAAGGAGCTGGTGAGTCTGCTCCTTTAGAGAAAACCTCACGGTACCCAGCTGACCCCAGAGTCACTCAGGAAAAGGGGTGATCTCAGAGCCGGTCTCGCGGTTCCCATGGTTTCCCCCTGCCCCACAGAATCCCTCCTCCCGAGCACTGCAGCATCCCCGGGGATCTTGCCAGGACCTCATCGTGATCATTGCACTTTATCAGAAACAAAAGAGAAGAGCCTGGGTGGCTTGGAGCCCAGGTCCTCCCCACCAGCCAACTGGGTGAAAGGCTGGGCAGAGTGGGGTGGGGGTGGGGGCTAGGAGACAGGGCCTGGGGGCTGGAGCCTGTACAGCCAGACCCCACTGAACAGCTGAGGGGGCCTTTCGGTCTGTGCTCACAGGGGTTCTCTGATGTCTGCTGGTGGACGGAGAGAGTCACCCAACGCCCTGCAGGGAACAGCCCTGGGGGTGAGGAGAGGGAATAGGGTTCTGACACAGAGTCCCCCTCCCCACCCCACCCCCCACCCCCAGACCGTGGGCAGAGGACCAGTGGCCGAAGCTGCATGCTCCTTCTGGCCCCTTCTGGCTCCTCCTTTCCTTGGTTGACAAAGATGGCCAAGGCACCACTAATCTTTAAGAGATCTTTGCCGACGAGGACATGGGCACTCAGGGAGATAACAGGTCTGGCCCCTCGACCAGCAGATAGTAGACTGGGTCCTAGAATGCCAACCCCGGATCCTGCTCCCATGAAACCTTCTAGAACGCTCTCTGAAAGGTCACCAGCCAGTCCAATCACCCTTCTCAGACCTTTCGGAAGCTTCTGGCAGGCTGGCCTCCTTTCCTCTTGCCACGCCCTGCTCCCTTGGTTCTATGACAATACACTATCCAATTCTACTGTTGGACCACCCTCCCCCCGCCTTTTTTTTAATGTTTATTTTTGAGAGAGAGCACACAAGCAGGGGAGGAGCAGGGGGAGAGGGAGAGGGTGAGAATCCGAAGCAGGCTTCGTACTGTCAGCACAGAGTCCGACACGGGGCTCAAACCCACGAACTGTGAGATCATGACTTGAGCCTAAGTCAGATGCTTAACCGACTGAGCCACCCAGGCGCCCCAAGGACCACCCCTTTTTTGGTCTCAATTTCTGTCTCTTCCTCCTCCTGCCCCCTAAATGTTGTTGGCCCTTGGCTCACTCAATATTTTCTCCTTCAGGGGCCAAATTTGGGATGTGACCACATGAGGGATGATTCTGGGTCTCAAATCGACACCCACTTAACTTCCTACACAGGCAAAGCCGAATGTCCCACTAGCCCGACAGACTCACCATAACCTCCTGAGTCAAGAAATCGGTCTTGGCAGATGTGTCGCTTGGATCCAGCCAGGTCTCATCTTCACTGCTTTTTTTTATTTTTTTTATTTTTTTTAAACGTTTATTCATTTTTTGAGAGACAGAGAGTGAGCAGTGGGGGAGGAGAGAGAGAGAGAGAGAGATACAGAATCCGAAGCAGGCTCCGGGCTCTGAGCTGTCAGCACACAGCCCAACGCGGGGCTCGAACCCACGAACTGCGAGATCATGACCTGAGCTGAAGTCAGACACTCAACCGACTGAGCCCCACCCCCAAGGTGCCCTCAAAATAAATAAACTTAAAAAAAAAAAAAAAGCTCTTGAAGACAAGGGCTTTGTCTGTAGCTCCAACCCAAATGGCTAAAAAAAAGTCTAGGAGAGGATCCTGGGAGGATATTCCCTTCTTTTTGTGCAAATCACGGTAGCCATGTCCCCTGCGGTTCTGATCACAAACCCAAGTAATGACTAAGGAGACGAGTGTTGTTAGTACAAAAGGGCGCGGCTGGGAGGAGAAATGGTGGGGGTAAGCTGAGGGAGGTCAGACTTGTTCCTGAAGTCCTCCAATGCCAAAATAAGCAGTGCCACAAGGATCTCTAGAAAAAGATGGCTTACTTTACGGAGTGGGAAACCAGGGTAAGAATGAATGGGTGATGCCCGCCCTAGAACCCAGGCTGGGAGGCGGGTGTCTACCTCATCTCCGAACCTCACATCAATTAAGATCATCGTGCACTTTTACACTGTGTCCCTCGGTGTCTCTATCAGGGAAAGACAGTGGCCTGATGGGCCGCGCGCCAGACCCCGGAGACTTACTGATATGACAGAGGGCCCGGATTCCAGTCCCGGCTCCGGCCCCTACGATAGCTTTCAGGATTATAAGGATACAAATCAGACAACAACAACAAAACCTGAAAACCACTGGGCCGTCTATTCAAGTAATATACCAAACACAAGGGATTTATTCTCACGATTGTTGTTATCCTCTCAGAAGGACCAGGTTTTGGGTGCCACTGTTTGTGTCTCTGGCTACCAGTGCTTATAATTAACATTGCTCGAGCATTTACTATGCACTCAACACTGTGTTAACTCCTTTACATCCCTTATCTCTTTTAATTTTCATAACAACCCTGTGAGCACCGCTGGAGACACTAAGGCTCAGAGAGGCTAAGTAGCTTGTTCAGGGTCCCCCAGCTCATAAGCAGAGATGGAATTCGTCTGGCTCTGTGGCCCTTGCCCTCTCCACCCAATCACACGGCCTCGATGAGAGTAGGTGTCCAGATGGCAGAGGGTAAAACCTAAAACCGTCGACTCATTCATGCAACAGCTCAAGAAATTCTTGAGCGCCCACTCATGCCCAGGCTCAGAGCGAACAAGGCAAGCAACGTCAGGGGGTCGAGAAGTCCTCCACCGGAAGGAGAAACGGCGCTGGAGACCTTACGATCTGCTTCCGAGTTAGTAAGTTCAAGTGCATTTGCTCAATTCATAATGTCATACGACTTAAGCGTTGAAAGGACCTCATTTTACCCACGAGACGGCTAAGGCCCAGAAAGGACAAAAGGCTCCACCACGGCCAGGGAGCAAATCAGTGGCCCAAAAAGGACTAGAAGTTCTGGCTTTCTGACTCAAAGGTCAGTGCCTTTTGGGTATGACCTCATTATTGGTAACGGCCAACACATACACATGTGGCAAGTCCCGATTCCCACCCCCCCCGCCCCAAATCAGACACATGCCTTTGAGCATGATGCTTATGGAATGTAAGAGCTCTGAAGAGTGTCTGAACCTGGACCCCAAAGGCTCTTTCTGTCCTCACCTGTTGCTGCCTCTCGGTTCTGTCTCCTCACCTGGCAGAGACCTGGGGTCAAAGGCACCAATCAGTTTGGGGTGGGGAATTTGTGGGGCCTCAGCAGACTGGTCTCCAGTCCCCATCCCCGGCCTCTGACTCACTGTGCCTCTTATGCCAGCACACAAACATCAGGTGATTTTCAGGAGGGAGCATGCAGAGAAGGGGGGTGTGACCTTACTGTCTCTATTTTACAGTTGAAGAAATTGAAGCTCAGTGAGGTTAAGTGACTAGAATATTTGGGATTCGACTTCCAGGGCTAATTCCAAAGTACAAATGCTTTCCAAATCCGCATTACTTCAGGCAGCACGTTTAACCCCGTTGATCCTCGGTTTTCCCCCAAAAAGATACACACATACCCCGCTGCCCTCAAAAGGCTGTTGTGACAATCACTTGATGTGATGGATAGAAAAGCACGTTGGGGGCGCCTGGGGGGGGGGGTTCAGTCGGTTCAGCGGCCGACTCTGGATTTCGGCTCAGGTCACGATCCCATGGCTCTCGAGTTTGAGCCCCGAGTGGAGCTCCACACGGATAGCGGCAGAGCCTGCTTGGGATGCTCTGTCTCCCCTCTCTCTTTGCCCCTCCCCCATGCGCACGCGCATGCGCTCTCTCTCTCTCTCTCTCTCAAAATAAATAAATAAACTTAAAAAAAAAGCGTTTTGAGGGGCGCCTGGGTGGCGCAGTCGGTTAAGCGTCCGACTTCAGCCAGGTCACGATCTCACGGTCCGTGAGTTCGAGCCCCGCGTCAGGCTCTGGGCTGATGGCTCAGAGCCTGGAGCCTGTTTCTGATTCTGTGTCTCCCTCTCTCTCTGCCCCTCTGCCGTTCATGCTCTGTCTCTCTCTGTCCCAAAAATAAACGTTGAAAAAAAATTAAAAAAAAAAAGTGCTTTGAAATTGTTATAGATATGGGTGAACCAATGCAGGTGCACATCTATATAGATAGAGATAAAGCCTCCTTATACCAGGGGGCCTTCAGGAGGCAGCAGAGTTGGGCAGAAATGCTGCCACCATGCTTCAGTGGCTCCCCACCCACGTTCACTGTCAGGCAGGACGGACGTCCTGGGACATCAGCTTGTGCATGACCCACCTGGATAGGCTCAGGACGGGCGAGGGAGCACACTGCCAGGAAAGGCAGCTGAGGGGGGTGCCTACGAGCAGAGCTGAAACACGGGAAGAGTGCAGCCACGAGGGCTCAGGCAGAGCCCCGTTTGGGGTCCGTGGCCCCAGGTGGAGGCCAAGGTGGGACAAGGTCACGGGGATGCCATCACGTGGCGGGGAGGGGAGCCTCACCACGATCTGTTCTCATCTTCGAGACCGAGAAGCTGAGGCCCAGAGATCGGCTTGTCCAAAATCAACCAGCGGTTAGGAAATCTGCGGGGTTCCTGTTTCTAATAAGGGCCGCCGGAGCACCAGGTTCCACGCTCAGTGAAATTCACTGAAAATCATGGACAAAATGTGTGAGGCGTCACTAAAATGCAGCAGCCACTGTTTGGCTCCGCTGGCCAAAGGCAGGTCAATCCGTGGATGACCCATCCCTGGGCTGACGGTGCAGCGTCTCTCACGCTGAGTCACGACCACGGGGAGGTGACACCCTACCCTGGCGTCACCTTTTGATGTCCCCAGCCTCTCTATCTGAAGGCCAAGTAAGGCAGGGGACAACCAGACGGCCGGCGTGCTGTAGTAAGAACACCAAATGGGGGCAGAATAGACCCAGGTTCCTTGCCCCCACTTTGCCCCTCTCGGCTCTCTCGCTCTCTCTCCTTTGTTATCAAGAAGACGGTTTTGAGTAGATAATCTCTGAATTCTCTCTAAATCATAGAACCTGGGATTCCGCTTTCTCCGCGAGCAGTGAGTTGCTTCAAGTTCAAGGGCCCACATCCCCTTGTCGCAAGGTAGCTGAGCAGTGGGGACAGTATGAGCAGGGGCCGGCCCGTCGCTGGAGCTGGCTGCTGGGTGGGACCTCTGCCAGGTTTCTGAGTCAGCTGGGAGCCCTGTCTGGACAGGTTCCGGCCGACTGGCCCACACTCTGGGCCTATGTGCCCCTAGCAGAGGTCGACCCTGGAGCAAAAGAGGTAGATGGTCCCACCTCTCCTCACCTCCTGCCCTGGGCCACGACACTGCTTGTGCCTCGGAAAAAGGCTTCCTCATCCTTGTTCCTGCTGCTCGAAGCTGCCAATTTCAGGCCTACATCCTCTCATGCCCTGGAAGAGATCCCATGTCAGCCGGCTCAGCTCTCCCTCTAATTGCCCCTAGAGAGAACTTTCTCTTCCCCCTCCCAGGCACTGCCCGAGTTTAGCCATCGTTGTCTTTCTGCTGGGGTTCTGCAGCTCCTACCGGACCTTAGGATTCGGGTTTTGAGTCGCCTCCTCCGTGGCCGGTGGGGTGTCCTGCCTTGTGGCCCCGTCACCGAGCTGAGAAGCCAAGTCCTCCCCAGAATGAAAAGCGTGGAGGCAGTGGAAAGCCACGCCTTTGGGCTAGAAGGGCCACCGTTCACTTTCCTGCTCGGCCTCTCAGTTGCTTGCTGCGTGCCCTTGGACATGTCATTTCTTTTCTGTTTTTTTTTTTTTTTTTTTTCCATTTATAGGCATGGTGATGGCTTTTATAATGTGTCACCTTAGCTAAGCCGAACTGCATTTCTCAGCGCTCCCTTCTCTCTAGGGTCCTGGGTTAGCACTGGCCACAGGGGAAATGTGTGCAAGACTTGGAAGGTCCAAGTAAAAATGCAGCTGTTCTGTTCCACTCTGAAGGCGATGGAGGGCAGTCCTGCCAGCACGGGAGCTCTGGCCCCTCATTCCCTACGGTTCACAGAGGTTCTCCTGCTCTGATCGAACCCAGCCAGATACTCTGGGACAGACACCCTCCCCGGCACTGGGACAGGGAAATAAACAAACCATCCTCCTTCTGGCTCTTAGATTTCCCGTCTGTCTGTACAAGGGGGAGGAAGGGTAATGAAATGAAGAGAGAGTCCCAACTTCTCTGTCAAACGTCTGACCGGACAGGCCCCCAGTGGAAGGCACACGGAACCACCTGTTTGTTGCAAACCCTACGGGTTTAGGGACCCCTGCCCCTGGGATGCGCTTAGTGAGTCGAGGCGCCCCACCAGAAGCCAGGCTTTGGTGACCTTGAGGTATGACTGCTCAGGGCTGAAAACAGAGACCTTTGGGCTCTGTTGGCCCAGCCAAACAGCCACGTTATTTTTCTTTAATCCTTAGGTCAAAGACCTTCCACGCCGTGTGTGGGAGGCAGGAGGAACGCAGCCTCTGTACCTTCCTTGTCAAACTACTGGTGGCGAAGGACCAGCTTTAAAAACAAAACGAAACAAAACAAAAAACTCCCATTCATCACAGATCGACACTTTCATAAGATACAATAGAAAGGAATCATTAGAAAAATTAAAGCACAAAAAACTAACATAATAACCAAGGCCAGATTTTTTATTCGTAGAGTTAGTAGATATGAAACTTCTCCATGGGGGGGCCCAGGCGGCTCAGCCGGTTGAACGTCTGACTCCGGCTCATGTCATGATCTCATAGTTCGTGAGTTCGAGCCCCACCTGCGGTTCTCTGCGGTCAGCCCAGAGCCCCATTCCGATTCTCTGTCCACGCCCCCCTCTCTGCCCCTCCCCCGATCATGTTGTTTCTCTCTCTCTCTCTCAAGAATAAACATTAAAAAAAAGTTAAAAAAAGAAACAAATTTCTCCGCGAAGCCACTATAAATATTTCTAAATGCTTACTCTCAATTCCTACACTTAACTTCTGTGCCCCACGGGTAGCAAATAGGTTCCAACATGGGGCTGTCAGTTCGAAGAGGTCTGTCACGCCTGAAAGACCAGGGGCGTCCCGCACCACTGCTCAGACTCCTTGCTCTTTTGGTCCAGAACAAAACAAACCGCCCCGGGAACCACTCACGCTGTGACCTTGCTTCCAGCCCCGCCCTCTCCGGGTCCTGGTGTCTCATCTGTAAAACGGGGTGCCGTTGGAACCGTAAGGTGCCGCCCGTCAGCGAGGGCATGCCGTGACCTCTCTGGTGTGTGGGCAAGGCCGGCTGGGCCTAAGCTGGATTCAGCTGCGGCCGCTGCTCTGGCATGTGGGGAAAGGGCTCTCACGGGAGCACATCTGGGGAGTCCTGAGGCAGACACAGAGCTGGGGAGACGTTGGCGTCTTGCTTCGCGTGGCTTCGGGCTTGTCTTCCTGAGATCTCTCCGAAACTAAGGGCACACGTGCCATTGGGCCCGGGACACAGCAGGACACGGAGAGAGGATGGGCACATCCAGCCTTTCTGAGACACAGCAGGGTTGCGGTGGGGAGGCGTGCAGGGAACCCCATGGGTTCAGCTCCTCGAGGCTTCTGCTGTCTGGGGAGTACGGGAAGGTGACCTTGGGAAGCACACGGCGTCCTGTGGCGTTGGCAGGGCAGGGGCGGGGAGCAAGGCCTGTTCTTCCAGGAAGCAAAAGTGGACGTGTTGGTCAGACACGTAAGATACCCCCCCTGAGGGCCCCGTAGGAACTGGGGAAGATTTCTGATTTCTGGCATGCACGCTCAGTGGGGCAGGATCACCCCCAACGGGGCCAAAATTGCTTCTTGGGAGGCGAAAAGAATCTCGCTCTTTCTATACATAAACACAGATATGCATCCAGTAGGTAAACAGCTATCTGTGGCATTCAACTTTTTTTTTTTAATTTTTTTTTAACGTTTATTTATTTTTGAGACAGAGAGAGACAGAGCATGAATGGGGGAGGGGCAGAGAGAGGAGGAGACACAGAATCGGAAGCAGGCTCCAGGCTCCGAGCCATCAGCCCAGAGCCCGACGCGGGGCTCGAACTCACGGACCGTGAGATCCTGACCTGAGCTGAAGTCGGAGGCTTAACCGACTGAGCCACCCAGGCGTCCCCGTGGCATTCAACTTTTAAGAGGGGTCATGGTGGTGGGGGGTAGGTGCCTAAACTGGTTCGCAAGGGGGACAATAACGAAGAAAGGGTTTGGGCACATTTACTCACGGGGTCTGATGTCCTATGTAGAAAGATGCAGGGGCGCCCGGGTGGCTCAGTGGGTTGGACGTCTGACTTCGGCTCAGATCATGATGTCACGGTCTGTGGGTTTGAGCCCCGTGTCGGGCTCTGTGCTGACAGCTCAGAGCCCGGAGCCTGCTTCAGATTCTGTGTCTCCCTCTCTCTCTGCCCTTTCCCTGATTCTGCTCTCTCTCTTTCTCACAAAAACAAGTAAACATGAAAAAAACGCCCTAATGCCTCTCAAGCCAGACTACTGTGTCAGCCACCTCTGGTATTTTCCAGCCCCCGGGCTGCCCACTACTATTCTGTCCAAATGCCTCGGGAGTCACTCAAGGTCTAGCTGGTGGCGGGAGGGGGAGGGTGGAGGGTCACGATCCATACCAGCTCTGTGACCCTGGGCTTGCTCTTGCCCTCCCTGAGACTGTTATTTTAAAAACGGGAAAAGCATTCGTTTTCTGCCGCCTGTAGAGCTTTCCCGAGAAGATCAAATAAAGAAATGATCCCGTAAGCAACCCTTCTTTCCTCCCTCCCTAAAATAACAATCCTACATGCCAGGCACTTTCCTAGACATTGGGTACATTCCGGTAAACCGGGCAGGGTTAGTCCTTCCCTCAGGGGGGGAATCTCACAGTGTAGACCAGCACTGTCCATTAGCACGTCCCAGGATGATGGAACTTCGGTGGCTGCTAATCGCAGACCGCTACTGAGCCCTTGAAACATAACTGGTGTGACCGAAGATCTAAATCTTTCGTTTTGTTTCATTTTCACCAATTTATTTATTTATTTATTTATTTATTTATTTATTTTAACATTTATTTATTTTTGAGACAGAGAGAGACAGAGCATGAACGGGGGAGGGGCAGAGAGAGGGGGAGGGGCAGAGCGAGAGGGAGACACAGAATCGGAAGCAGGCTCCAGGCTCTGAGCCGTCAGCCCTGAGCCCGACGCGGGGCTCGAACTCACGGACCGTGAGAGGGTGACCTGAGCTGAAGTTGGACGCTCAACCGACTGAGCCACCCAGGCGTCCCCATTTTCACCGATTTAAATGGAAACAACCACACAGGGCTGGTGGCTACGGTGTGGGACAGCACAGGTACAGACACCTAGGGGTAAGGAAGACGTCAAAAACAAAGGGACGATTCCTCAGAAAAGTAAGCGCAGAATGACCGCATGACCCAGCAATTCACTCCTAGGTATACGCCCAAAAGAACTGAAAATAGGTATTCGGACACATACTCGTACGTGAACTTTCACAGCAGCGAAATGGCCAGAAAGGAAAATTCATAGAGGCAGAAAGCAGAAGGCGGAAATGGGGAGCAACTGCTTAATGGGGTACAGGGTTTCCTTTTGGGAAGATGAAAATGTTTTGGAACTAGGGAGAGGGGATGGCTGTACAACATTGTAAATGTTCTTTTGGGGGGGGGGCATAGGTGAGTGAGAGGCACAGAGAGAGAGAGAGAAAGAGAGAGAATCCCAAGAGGGGCAGAGGGGGTGAGAGAGAGTTTTCACCCGAGATGGGGCTTGAGCTCACCCGATGTGGGACTCGGAACTCACGAACTGTGAGATCATGACCTGAGCCAAAGTCAGATGAGCCACTCAGGCGCCCAATGTTGTCTATGTTCTAAATGACATTCAATTGTACGCTTTACAGCGGTTAGCAGCATGTCGTGTGAATGAGACCTGACGGTGAGGACGGCGGGCAGGGGGCAGAGCGCTCTGGACAAAGGCACCAGCCAGACGAAGCCAGGCTGGGGGGTGGGGGGGCACAGCCCACTCTGGATGGCTCTGGCGAGGTAGGCAGGGGCGAGGCAAGGTGCACCCTGCGGGGATCTGCGATCTGCAGGAGAGCACGGCTAACGCTTAGGGTGATGGGTACCATGGAATGGTACGTTGGCCATTTCTCTACCACTTCAGATACGGGCTCCTTGCCCTCCCCAAACCAAACCCTGAAGGTTTAAGCAGTTCTTTGCTGTAGGGTTCAGGTTGGGGGGCTGGGGACTGTCCCTCCCTTCAGCTCTTACTCCTTTATTCCTGATTGCCTGGACCTTAGAGGTCATGTCGCGTGGGGCCTCCTCCCTCCCTCCTTCCTCTTCTTCCTCCCTTTTCCCCCAACAAGCCCCTCTCTGACTCTCTGCTCAGCACACTTCCTGCCGGCCCAGTGGAGGGAAAAGCAAGCCATGGCCCTGGAATCTACTAGAATGGATGTCCAGCTTGCTGGTGCAGTGTGGCTCCCTCGATGGAGATTGTTCCTCGGGTGGAGAAGACTCGAGAGGCAGCAGCATTGGCAGAAGAGCACGAGCTCAATTTTGACATCTTCAAGAGCCCTGTACGCCTCACTTATTTTCACAGTGTTCTTCAGTGCTCCACGTGGAGGATCCACAGGAGCCAAAGCCCAGGAGGACTGGCACAGGTGCCAGGCAAGGGTGAGTAGGACGTAGCTGGCAATAGCTAGCTGTTTGGAGAGCGTGTCACACCTCTCAGGTGGGTTCCACCTTCTAACACATTTCCACTGACTTCACAACCACCTGTGGTTTTGCCAGGCCGGCTGGCGTCCTCCTCACTTTCCAAGATGAGCCCTTTGTTTCAAGGTCATCTGGCAAGGGTTAGGGCCCAGGTCTCCCGAGTCCCCGGTTCCAAGATCTTTCTCTGGTTGCCTGTGTTCCGATGTCTCTCGGCGACCTCCTAAGGGGAAAAACCCTTCTCTTCCAAAGAGCGTTTTCCACGAATGCTAGGGTGGTGGTGGGTGGGCAGGAGGAATGACCACCTTCGGTCCCGAGAGCTTCCTAGATGAACAAGGCTGTCCTCGGCGTTGGAATGAAAAGACGTCAAAGTCCTCTGGGCACAGAGGGTTCCTGAGCTGCTCCTTCTGAGCCATCAGCCAGGCGGTGGCCAGGCCTGCCTCTGGCCCCCAGTTGACATACTCCTGCCACTAAGGTGCCCACCAAGGGTCTCGACAAGGCCAGTGATGCTTGACTCTACTGAAAGGTCCTGGGGCTGCTGCAGAGACCCTGAACAATTTCCTGCAACTCCTATTGTGAAGCTGCGGACGGAGCAACAAGGGATTCTCCCAAGGTCACTGGGGTCTGAGAAGGCCACGCAGAGGGCAACAGGTGCCAGTCAAACAGGCAATCTTCGATCTGAGACACCCCAGTCTTAGCTTGGGTCCCCACCATGGTAGGGGAGTAGACATGCTCCCAATGGCATGGGGGACCCAAACCAGGTGGACTTTGCCAGTGTCATCTGAGAGGGTGTGGGCATCTGGGATCAAGGCCTGGGCCATCAACCCACTCCTACCTCATGACGCCCCTTACGAATCATAAACACACACAGATCTCCTGAGGTTTGATGATTAACACAGGCAATGGGTCTCTAGCCCCGTGTGTCCACATGCCAGGGTTAGTGGGCCAACAAACACCAACATCTACATGATCTCATGTAATCCCTCCATCAAAGCTGTAGGAGAGGTGTTATGGTCTCTTACTTTGATCACATGAAGAAATGGAGACGAAGAGGAGTATAGAATAAGTAGCTGGCGATCACCCGGGACTCCCTGGGAGATCTGGGTCCGCGGCTTAGAGCTTTATCTCCTGACAGCGCTCTCCTCATCCATCCCGGTGGCTGACCACACCTGTCCTCGGACCAGTGCCAGGCTGGCTCCGCTGGGAACCAAGGGCCTTGCCCCTGGAGATGCTGGTTCAAGAGCACAGGAGTCGACGGTTCCAACGAACAAACAAAAGCCTTCTCTCCTCCACTCCTCTTGGACGGCGACTTGGAACCTGGCTCCCCATATCCTCCTCAGCCCCCATCTTTGGACCTTAGAGGTCCACCCGTGGGGACTTCGCGTCTGTGCTGACTTCCATCCCACATGGTAGAGTCTCACATCTGTCGCTGCCGGCCCCTGTGGACCACACACGCCTGTGGTCTCCTGAGTTGCCAAAGACCGGGTCCTCCTCCCTGAACACACTTTCAACCGATGCTCCTGGCCTCTGCCTGTACCGCACATGCTCATTCTGCCTTGAGGGCCTCAAGGTAACCTCATGTGCACCTCCGGTAACACGGATAAACCCTGGCAGCTGGGCTGGGGTTGTTGTTTTGTTTTTTGCTTTTTGTTTTTTTTTTTATGTTACTACCCACCTTTTTTTAGGTATGTCTCTACAGAAAGAAAATAAACTCTTTCATAACAAGACAGGTAAAAGCCTCCAGGTGATTCTAATGCCCAGGCAGTTTGGGGAAACTGCTAAAGTCTGCGGTTCTCCCCCAGGCTCTCTCGCGTGTGGCACAGCGCTGATTTCCATTTACCTGCTCCTTCCCAAGTGTCTCCCTGCCCCAGCCCCCTCTGTGCCCGCATTCCTGAGGCCTGGGACCCTTCTGGGGCAGATTGCTTCATTGTGTCTGTTTTCCCATATGTCGGGTTGCACAGCACAGCATCAGCCTGCGATCCTGGCCTCCCTTGCCTCCAGCTGGGTCACAAAGCCTCTAGTGGGGGGTGGGGGGGGGGGGGATTCATCATTAGCTCACTCAGGAGATCTGCTGGCACGTTGGCCACCCCTCCCCTCCCCGATCTGCTTAGTGGCCCTTTCCAAGTGCCAGCAGGAGCAGCTGGGTACAGCCACCACACGGGAACCCCCAGGGTGTGGGAGGGCCATGGCCGAGAGAGATAGGAGTTAAGGGAGATGCTTAACTCTCTCCGCTCCGCTGCTATGGGCCCCAGGTCTGGGCTCTGTGAGGTTACATCCTTACATGTTGCACCGCTGAAACGGAAGAACATCTTGACTGTCCCATCCGCACAATGCTCTCCTTGTGTTTAATCCCACTGACTTCACCTTCTCTTGCCTGCAAACAGCTGGCAGGTGCACTGGGGTGTCAGCGATGAGGAGGAGGAGGAGGTGATGTGCTCCCCGGGACCCACAGTCTGGCGGAGGAGACAAAATGCTGTTGATTCTGGGATCATCGAGATAGCACCCCGGAGTCGCTGGGGTTCGGGGGAAGGCCGGCTCGCAGAGGAGAGCGAGAGGCGTCAGAGGAGACAGCATTTGGGTTGGCTCTTCGAGGAGGAATCTGTCAGCTAGAAAGGTGGAAGGAAAGTGGGCAGTTCAGACAGTGGGCATGTCACGAGCGTGGCACAGAACACGCAGGCCCCAAAGCCGCCCGCGCGCAGGAACCGGATGGAGGGCAAACATTTGAAATCCCTCCGAAACCATTTCACTCATCCAAGAACCATTATCCTGAGCCTCACTACATGGAAAGCTCTAAGGTGGGTGCTGCGGGCAACAGGGAACAAATTAGTCTCCGCCCCAAAGGACATCCAGTCTGGCAGGGAAAGGACAATAAAAACAGTGGACGATTATGGAGTTTTAGCTATAGATGGAAACTTCCAGATTTCCTTGTTCTAAACTTGCCGAAACGAGGGGAGGGATGACTCACCCACGATGAAAAGCCAGCTGGAGAGACGGCCAGGATCAGACTCAGATCTTCAGATTTCTGTCCCATGCTCTTCTCCCTGTGCCACAGCAGAAAGCTTGGACGGGCCCGTGGGAGCTGGAGGGACAGTGTGAGGGCTTCCGGCTGGGGAAAGGGTGCTGGTGAGGTGCCTGAGCTGGGCCTTGAAAGCCAGGATGGCACAGAGCGTGTGCTCAGGAGACCTGGGTGTTCAGAGACCCTGAGACAGGGGGGCAGGAAGGGGTTCCCCGGAACCCAGGCTGGGGCAGTGGGGTGGGTCAGACCTTGTGCCGACCTTCTAAGAAGTCTATTTATCTCCGAGAGTGGTGAAGAAATGTGGAGACCAGAAGGAGGGAGCCTAGTGTGGCCACTCCCTGTCGGTGGCCCTAAGGTAGTCCCAGCCACGCCCAACTTGGTCTTTCCAGAGTATGTAAATTTTTTACTTCCCCCCCGCAGAGTGTAATCTTCCGGAAACCAGGGATCATTCAACATGACAAGTGTGCTGGTCACCAAAGAGGATACAGAAATGATTGTCTGTGCCCAGAGGATATGACCCTCTCGGCCAGAGGACACAAGTGACTTGAGGCAGAGTGTCAGGGCTAGGTGGGGGGTGGGTAGTAGGTACAAACACCTAGGAGATTAGGAATTACTACCATCCAAACAAACAAAACAAAACAAAAACCCAGAAAAGAACCAGCGTCGGGGGCACCTGGGAGGCTCAGTCAGTTAAGCACCTGACTTTGGCTCAGGTCACGATCTCGTGGTTTGTGGGTTTCGAGCCTCGCGTGGGGCTCTGTGCTGACAACTTGGAGCCTGGAGCCTGCTTCGGATTCTGTGTCTCACCCTCGCTCTCCGCCCCTCCCCTCTCGCACTCTGTCCCTCTTTTTCTCAAAAATAAGCATTTAAAAAAAAGAAGAAGAAGAAGAAGAAGAGAAGAAAATAACAACTGTTGGCAAGGATGCGGAGAAATTGAACCACTTGGTGGCGGAAATGTAAAATGGTGCCATGACTGTGACAGATAATATAGCAATTTCTCCAAAACGCTAAAAATAGAATACCACGTGACCCAGCAATTCCACTTCCGGGCGAATATCCACAAGAACGGAAAGCAGGGTCTTAAAGATATATTTATTTTATAGCCATGTTCATAGCAGCATTATTCACGATGGCTAAAACGTGGAAGCATACAAGTGTCCACCGAATAAACAAAAATGTGGTCTCTACCCGCCACGGCATATTATTCAGCCCTAAAAAGGGAGGAAAAAGCTCGCGCAGGCTACGTCTGCTGCTAAGTGAAATCAGCTGGTTACAAAAAGATAAATACCCTGGGATTCCTCTTACGTGAGGTTACTGGAACAGTCAAGCTCGAGGAGACGGAAAGGAGAAAGGTGGTTGCCAGGGGCTGGGGAGGAGGGGACAGGGAGGGCGGTGGTATGGTTTAATGGGTACAGAGTTTCAGTTCGGGAATATGAAACAGTTCCGGTGACGGACGCAGTGATGGGGGAACAGCAGTATGTATCTAAGGCCGTGCCAGCGGACAATTAAAACTTATGGTAATAATTAAAGGTAATAGCCAAAATTAAGATAATAGCCAAATTATGGGAAGGGCCTCAATGTCCATCAACTGAAGAGTGGACAAAGAAGATGTGGTTTATATATACAATGCAGTACTACGTGGCAATGAGAAAGAATGAAATCTGGCCCTTTGTAGCAACGTGGATGGAACTGGAGGGTAGTATGCTGAGTGAAATAAGTCAGTCGGAGAAGGACAGATACATGTTTTCACTCATATGTGGCTCTTGAGAAACTGAACAGAAGACCATGGGGGAAGGGAAGGGGAAAAGAACAGTTACAAACAGAGAGGGAGGGAGGCAAACCACAGGAGAATCTTAAATGCAGAGAACAAACTGAGGGGGGCAGAGGGGGGGAGAGGGGAAAATGGGTGAAGGGCATTGAGGAGGGCACTTGTCGGGATGAGCACTGGGTGTTGTATGTAAGCCAATTTGACAATAAACTATATTCATAAAAAAAATGGTTAAGATGACGGGGGCGCCTCTGGGTCTCTCAGTCGGTTAAGCGTCCAACTTAGGCTCAGGTCATGATCTCATGGTCTGTGGGTTCGAGCCCGGCGTCGGGCTCTGTGCTGGCAGCTCGGAGCCTGGAGGCTGCTTCCGATTCTGTGTCTCCCTCTCACCCTGCTCCTCCCCCACTCGTGCTCTGTCTCTGTCTCTCTCTCAAAAAATAAACATTTAAAAATGTATAAAAAGTGGTGAAGACGATAAATTTTATGTCGTATGTATTTTACCACAATAAAACATTTGAAAAAGGAAAAAACCAACAGGAGATGAGGGGTCAGCAAACGCTTCCTATAAAGGGCCAGACGGTAAATACTTTCAGCTTTGTAAGTCATACGATCTCTGTCACAACGATGCAAATACTCAGTTCTATCAGTTTGGCACAGAAGCCACCGCAGATAAGGAATACACAAATAAGTGTGGCCAGGTTCCATTAAGTCTATTTACAAAACTAAGTGGCGAGCCAGACCTGTCCATGGGCTGTGGTCTGCTGATCTAGGTGTCCGCACCTGTATCTTGACTTTCCATTGAGCACTGATCACAGGCTCTAGGTTTGTGAGGTTCTATGTCTTTTAGAAACATTTTTTTAATGTTTAGTTTTGAGAGAGAGAGAGAGAGAGAGAGAGAGAGACAGAACGCGAGCAGTGGAGGGGCACAGAGAGACACAGAATCCGAAGCAGGCTCCAGGCTCCAAGCTGTCAGTACGGAGCTTGGCCTGGGGATCCAACTCCCAAACCAGGGGCCACCCAGGCTCAGGCTCATGTGAAGTTCCATGTTAACTTGTAGCCTCTTGTCAGGCAGAGTGCAAACAATTTCCCTCAGGTAGAAAAGATCTTTCCAAAACTTAAGGATGTTTGCCCTGGAGGGCAATACCAGTTCTGTATCAGACCTATCGGTTCGAGCTAGCCATTCCTATAAATACCTTGTTCTTCAAATTCTCCCAGGAGTCATCTTGCCTGCCCTGCCTGTTCCCTCATGAAGGAGTTAAAGAAATCTCTGATGCACAGTCTTTCCTTAAAAACAGAACAAAAACTGTAAGAAATCCAAAAAGGGGGTGATTAGTGCTCGCTTTGGCAGCACATATACAGAAAGGGGGTGATTCAAATTGCTGGGGAGATCAGGAAAGGCTTCTTGGAGGCGGCAGCATTTGAGAAGGGCCTGGAAGGTTGAGAAGGCTGGCTGGCTTGGGGGCCTGGTACAGGTCAGCGGAAGGCTGGGGAAACAGCATGGAGCTGGAACAGGGGGAAAGGAGCGGCACCCCAGCACACAGGCTGAGAATCTCTTCCGGGGGGCAATGAATGGCTCGGGGACCTCCGACCCGGTTCCCAAGGCCTCGCGTGGCCCCCTGCCTGAGTCAGCCTGCATCGGGTTTGATGCTGAGGACAGGCCCTGGGAAGAGGCAGACCTTGAAGTGGGGGCCGGGCCCCAGCACTGCTGATGTCTGTGCGATCCTGATTTCCTTTTTTTTTTTTTTTTTAAGTTTATTTATTTATTTTGAGAGAGACAGAGAGAGAGGGAGACAGAGAATCCCAAGCAGGTTCTGCTGCCCTTTCCGCGCGGAGCCCGATGCGGGGCTCGAACTCACAAACCATGAGATCATGACCTGAGCCAAAATCAAGAGTCAGATGCTTAACCGACTGAGCCACCGGACGCCACCTGATTTCATTTCTTCACCCTTGCATATCAGCTTTTTCACCTGCAAACAAAGACAATAATAATTGTGGATCGGGTGACTCACCGACTCAATGGCCCTGTGACTCAACGGCCCTGAAGGAGACGCCTTCGTGTCTGGTTCCCCACAGCTCTCATCACACCTGTGCTCAGGGCCATGCCCTCACCCTCACAGGCAGAGGCTGTGCCCCAGGCACCTGTTCTCTGGCTGGGAAGGGAGTAGAGGACAATGGGGCCCATGGGTGGGGCTTGTCCTGGCTGGGCAGCCAGCCGAAGCCGCTTCACGGATCATTCTCTCACTCCGACCGTAAACAATTGCTGAGGCCTGATATCCCATTTTATATTTACAGAGCCATATTTTCTCTTTCTGGCGAGCAACAGCAATTAGGTGGTTCTCAAAGTCGCTCTGGGTGTACACAGGGACGCACCCAGTGTGAGCCCATTGTACCCATGAACAAACTCTGGTTCCAGAGGGAAAGTGACGCAGAGTCATCGAGAAGTCACTGGTAGGGCTGGGGCTTAGGCTCCATGGCCTGGTTGATGGTGACTGTTGTCGGCCACTTCCTCCAGCTGCCTTTCCGTCAACACCAGGGCCTGCACTGGGGGCTGCTGGAAGCTGAGCTATCCCAGCCTGAGTGGCAGGGCCCGGGCTGTGGACGGATTGGTGACTGCAGGGCGGCCCACGACAGTGAAGCTTCTTGTCCTCTCGCTTTTAGGTAATTTGGCCTTAAAAGTACCTGGGGTATTATTGTCTGTTGGGGAATTGCCCTCGGCAGGCCCCCTGGGAAAAGAACCATTAGGGAAGAAAATAAGGTCTCGCCAGAAATTGTGCGGCCTTACGTTTAGCCCTTGCCGTCCCCTATGGAGACTCCTCTACTTGCAGGAAGGGTTAGCCTCATACATTTGCCAGCAAAGGCGGCCAACGAAGGAGAGACATATGGATCCGAAAGCCCCACTCCGGTAACTAAGGAGTGTATCTTTGGACACAGGTCCCTCTGACCCCTGGGTCCACTTGGCCCCCAGGAGGCATTCCAGATGATGACTGAACCTAGTCGGTTAAAGTACAGAATGGTTCATTGGTTCCTAGGTGCATTGTCTGTCTGCGACTGTATAAGGCGTGGGTTCCTAAGGCCCTCTTGGCCCCCTTCCTGACACCTCGGACCCAGGCGAACACTTTTGTTCTTCAAAACCACGAAGGGTTCAGGGAAACAACTAAGAGGTCGTGTCCCTGTAACTGTTCCACTCGAGGTGTTGAGAGATAAATGGCCTTTCATGAAAACAGCAAAGCAAATACTTTATAAATTATAGATGAACATAGATACATAATAAAAACAAGAAAAGAAATTAATCAATAAGCAAAGGGCAGGAGGGAACGTTATGACAAAACAATCATGTTATTCCTCATTGGGTGACTATGCAAAGGAACAATTTTAGAATCGGGTAACGTTAGAAAAACATAGATGACGTACGTTACAAGGAAATCACTAGCATATATTATGCCACGTTTAGTGCAATAAAGGGGCCAGTTCAACACACTGCTGTCGTCTGTGTCCGTTTTTATTTTAGTTTTTTATTTTCATTTCTGTTTTAGTTTTGTTTTATTTTCACTTTTTCGCCGATGCCGTTCATCCTTCGGGAACCCCCGGACCTGCCGGAGCTGGACTGCGGCAGGGGGCTGTCAGACTGATGACTGTAAGTAACATGGTCTCTGAAATCGCTTCCGGGCCGCCTCCAGCGACACTGAGGTGTGTCTGGTTGACGGAAGTGCTCTCTAGGCTCTAGGTGCTGCTCAAAGCCTCCAGCGTCCCAGACTGAGCCCAGGCAGCTGGGAGGTGCTGGGCGTGGAAGGCAATCTCCATCTGTTTTCTGGGGAGATTACTGCCTCCTTCACTCTCAGACTCTGATTTGCTGGCCCCGGTGGTACCACAAGCTGAGCGCCTCAGGAGCTCTGGTCCCTCTGTGACTGTGGCCGCTGATTTGTTCCCTGGCTTCCTGCTGATCGGGGCTAATTCCTGAAAACTCAAAGTCCGTCTCTAGGCAGGAACAGACTGTGGCCTGAGCTGAACAAGCCTGTCTGCAGCTCTGAGGGTATGAACTCACTCCCCCAGATCAGTGGCTGAGCTGTGGGGCCGAGTCACAAGGTGGAGGTAAACAGCCAGGAAAGCCAGTGAAATGCTGGCCTTGGAGTGGGCCGCTCAACCTCGTTCCCCAGCAGCGGGGACTGGGCAAGAGACCCCCTCTGCAGTCTTGGGGCGGGGGGCTCTTTGGCTCAGCCTCTGGTTGCTCGCCCCTTCCAGAGAGGGGGATGACCTTGTCGGGCACTCCTTCTCACTCTTCCACGGTCTTTCTACAGCATCTTTTGTGGCCTCGGCATTCATGGCCAAGGGCAAATCCCTGCAAATCCTTCTGGACATTTCCTTAAGGAACAAATCATGAGCCAGCGAGCAATCCCACTGCTAGATAGATCCACCAGAGAAACGAGCACGAAGGCCCACCAAAAATAATAATAATAAGCACAGAACAATCCGGACAGCTTTATTCGTAACAGCCCCAAACTGGAAACGCGACAAACGTCCATCAGCAGTAGGAAGCATAAATAAATCGTGATATGGTCCCACGGTGGGACAGCACTCAGCAATAAAAATTGTTATTGTTCATGTGCAACAACCTGGAGGAATTTCACAGACGCAGTGATGATCAAAAGACGGCCGACCTACGATACAACGTGCTGCAAGATGCCATTTAGATGAGATCCAAGAACAGCCCAAGTGAATAGATGGCGATACCGGTTAGAAGAGTGGCTTCCTTGGGATGGGGAGACTGCCCTGGGTATTGGAAATGTTCCTTGTCTGGTTGGTAGCAGCATAAGTGTGTGTGTGTGTGTGTGTGTGTGTGTGTGTGTGTGAAAATCTTCAAGTTGTATACTCAAGATTTGTGTATGTTACCATACGTACATTATGCCTCGATTAAAGCAATTAAAGGACCAATGATCTCCCGGTTCGTGAGTTCGAGCCCCGCATCAGGCTCTGCGCTGGCTCGGGCGTGCTTTCTCTCTCAAAATGAATGAATGAATGAATGAATGAATGAATGAATAAACAATCAAATGACCAAATACATTTAAAATTTGTTCTATAAGGTATACATTCTGGCTCTTTTCCCAGGAACATCCCAGCCACACTGGTTCTCTTTGTCAGTTGGGTGCTGGGGTGGGCAGTTCCATAAGTGGCTCTTCAGAGGTTTCCTGCTCCAAAGCATGACAGGCTCTGAATTGCTGCCCTGCCCCCATGACTGGCCCACAGAGGCACCTGCTTCCCTTTGCCTTCAGCCCCCTTGACCTCTTGCCTTCCCATATAAAGTGCCAAGGGAGAAAAGAGCAGGAAGATACGGGACCTGAGACATGGGAAGGCCACATGAAAGGGTGAACATTTGAGCAGGGCCATGGCGGAAAAAAGTCTAGGAGGATCTGTGCTACGCGGATAACTGTGGTTAACTCCACAGAGAGAAAGGCAAGGGAATGTTCACGTTTTACTCCACATGTTTCTGTAATGGTTGAAGTTTTTATTTTATTTAATTTTAATTTTATTTTTAAATGTTTATTTTTGAGAGAGAGAGAGTGAGTGGCGAAGGGGCAGAGAGAGAGGGAGACACAGGATCTGAAGCAGGATCCAGGCCCCGAGCTGTCAGCACAGAGCCCGACGTGGGGCTCAAATTCACAGACCACGAGATCATGACCTGAGCCAAAGTTGGACGCTCAACCGACTGAGCCACCCAAGCGCCCCTGATTGAAGTTTTTAAATGAACACGAATTATCTCTATATTTAAAAATAATAATAACATATATTCACAAAACTCATATAGTCCGACCATCTCAGTGGCGAAGGTACAGGCAGAGGCGGGAGCGTTTTGCCCAAGATTACATGACTACCCTATGGCAGACCAAGGCTGTCATCGGGCCCTCTGGTTACCTGCGTCCTGCTCTTTGGAACTTGTTTTGTACAAGACCTGGCCTAGTAATTACAGTTGAATGTTCTTGGTTGCTCATCATTTCATTTGTTTTTCCGACTGAGATTTTTCTCTCAAGATATGTAATATATCAGCTCAGGCCGCCATATCAAAACATCACAGGCCCAGTGGCTTAAACAGCAGAAATGCATTTTCTCACAGTTCCGGAGACTGAATGTCTAAGATCAGGGTGTCACCACGGTGGGATTTCTTCCTGGCTTGCAGATGGGACTGCCTTCTGGCTGTGTCTTACATGGTATTTCCTGGGTGCAGAGGGAGAGAGGGAGTTCAAGCTCTCTGGCATCTCTTCTTACAAGGGCACTAATCCCATCAGACCAGGGCCCCACCCTCATAACCTAATGACCTCCCAAAGACCTCATTACAAAAACCATAACATTGGGTGTCTGGGCTTCAACATATGACTTGGGGTGGGGGACACACACATTAAGTCTATCACACAGACATAGCCCTCCCAGATACGGGACATAATTACGACTCCTTTCTCCATCTTGGACATTTTTTTCCCCCTGAACTTTATTTAACTAACAACTCTTTACTGAGCACTTACCGTGTTCTAAGATCTTAGGATACATCGGTGAACGAAAGGACAAAGACCCCTATCCTCATGATTCCTTTTTAATGTTTGCGGGCCCCGGGGCTTAGTCCTTGGTTCCCTTTCTCTTGGGTTAATCCACTTTCATTCTCTTGGTGATCTCATCCAGCTTCACAGCTGGCTGTAGACAACATGTGTAAGACAAAGACTCCTACCTTTCGATTTGCAACCCCATCTCTCCCAACTCCACTGCCCACCCAGCACTCCCGCTTGGTTGACTAATATCTGTAGTGGGTGGTATGGGATGCAGGCTGGATTTTTCCCCTTCAGGTCCAAGGTACTCATTCCCAAAGCCGTAGGGGGTGTTGCCTGCTCACAGCCGACCTCTCCCAGGGACTGCCTTTGGCTGAAGGGAGCTGCGTCACCCAATCGAGTGACTGAGGTAGCCGACCAAGGCTCAGTCCTCTCGCTTCAATTCAAGACAACTTTAAGAAGTCATTCCAGGGACCCCGGGGGGCTCAGTCGGTTAAGTGTCCAGCTCTTGATTTCGGCTCGGGTCAAGACCTCACGGTTTGTAAGATCAAGCCCCGCGTTGGCCTCGCTGAGCATGGAGACTGCTTAAGACTCTCTTTCTCTCTCTCTTCCTCTGCGCCTTCTCCCCTGCCCGCACACACATTTTCTCTCTCTCAAAATCATTCCAGTTCAGGTACGTGGTATGGGGCCATTGAGATGGCAGATAAGTTCTCCTCTGTCCTATCTGGAAGGATGACAGGAAGTTGTCCACATTCACAAGGGATGAACAACAGCATCCATTATGGTCTAGCCCCAGGGCTATGTTAACTCTCTTTCCTCTGTCACAAAACCGACTGAAGGGACTTGGACCGCCTGGACATTCTGCAGAATATCTTGTTGATCCACTATGTCAATGAACGAAAGTGGAAAGTGGATTGGAGTCTTGATGAGACATGTTTGTTTCAAAAGAGGGAAAATAAATCCTATGAAGAGTCAAAGGCCCTGTTAAAAACGCATGACCACGCCTCACACAGATGTTTATAGCGACGTATTTCATAATTGCCCAAATTTGGAAGCAACCAGGATGTCTTTCGGTAGGGTGAATGGATGCATAAACATCCAGGTGATGGACTATTCCTCAGTGCTAAAAAGAAATGAGGTATTAAGCCATGAAAAGACACAGAGGAAGCTTAAATGCACTAAGTGAAGGAAGCCAACCTGAAAAGGCTCCGTACTGTACGATCCCAGCTACCTGACATCTGGAAAAGGCAAAAGTATGGAGATGGTGAAAAGATCAGTGGTTTCCAGGGCTTGGTGGGAAGGGAGGGATGAACAGGTGGAGCACAGAGGATTTTTAGGGTGGAGAAACTACTCTGTATGATACTATAATGGTAGAGACATGTCATTATACATTTGTCCAAACCCATAGAATGTTCCACGCCAGAAGTGGACCCTAATGCAAACCATGGACTTTGGGTGATTATCATATGTCAACACAGGATCCTCAATTGTAACAAATGTACCACTCTGGTGGGGGCTGTTGATAATGGGAGAGGCTGTACATGTGTAGGTCAGGGGGTACGTGGGAAATTGCTGTACTTTCTGCTCAGTGTTGCTGTGAACTTAAAACTTCTCTGAAAAGTAAAGTCTATTTTTAAAAAAGAGTCAAAGGCCCACCACATCAGTGAAATTTTTAGGGGTCTTGGAGCATTTAGGACATCCTTTTTTTAAAAAAATATTTTTTAAATGTTTATTTTTGAGAGAGAGGGAATAAGCAGGGGAGGAGCAGAGAGAGGGGGACAGAAGATCTGAAGTGGGCTCCGCGCTGACAGCAGAGAGCCCGATGCAGGGCTTGAACCCACGAACTGTGAGATCATGACCTTGGCCAAAGACGACTGAGCCACCCAGGCGCCCCAGGACATCCTTTTCAAAGTAAAAGACAAAGTAAAAGATAAATTGCATTTCTCACCACAAAGCAGGAAGCATAATGCCTGGCAGGACTCTTACGGTTCCAGAAGCTGCATATCCTATACTTGGGAATACTACTCTGACCCATTTGCTGTGCGGCATAGAAGGATGGCTAGGTTTAAGTGGGGTTCAGTAGAGGGAAAGTTTTCTGCAACAGGTCCAGGCTGAAATGCAGGAAGCCCTACCACTTGGGTCATAAAAACAGGCAGATCTCTACCATAATATCTGTGCTCTCAAAAGATATGTGGAGCTTATATCAAATCCCAAAAGGAGAGCCACATCATAAACTCCAGAGCTCTGAAACAAGGCCAAGCCATCTGCAGCAGAGAATTTGAAAACCGGCTCCTGGCATGCTTTGATTTTTGGTAGAGATGGAGTAACTGACCATGGGATATCAAATAATCATGTGGCCAGACTGCCCATCATGAGCTGGCTCCTGTCAGGGCTACTGGGTCAAGGTCATGTGGGTCCAGGAGCAATGCACTATAAGACAGACCAGAAGGTGCAAGTAAGCTGAAGGAGTCAATTGCCCAGATTTCCATGTCATCTGGGACTATGGTACCAGTATCTCTCCTCAGTCCTTTATGACCAGCTGATGGAGAAGGAAAATGGCCAACTTGGTTCACATATAGGTCAGCTTGGTATGTGCGTGCAAAGCAAAAATGGACTTGTGATGTACAACTGCTCCAGACAGTGGTTAGGGGGAAATCCTCCCAATGGGCAGAACCTCGTGTTGTGTGGAAAGAGAAGTGGCCTTGGTTAAGAATGTACATAAACTCATGGACAGTGGCCAATGGCTTGGCTAGTTGGTCACAGGGTCTGGAGGGGTAGAAATATTGGAAGATCAGGGACAAAGAGGCATGTGGGAAATCCCGTGGTAGTCAGTAAAAAGTGTGAGTATCTTGGTATCGCATGTTATCCCCTACCAGAGAGCATCTACTATGGAAGAGGCACCAAGCACTCATGTGGTCAGAGCCACCCAGTCAGTTCATGTCAGCCGGCCCCTGTCATCAGCCATTCCGGTACTGAGATGTTGCCCTTGAACGGAGTAGCCATGGTGGCCAAGATTACATGGGAGTTCAACAGTGTGGGTCCCCTCTTACCCTCTAATGTCACTGTTGACTATTCAACCTGGCAGCAGAGACACCAGTGTGTTAGAGCCAGCCTACGAAGCTTTGGGACAGTTGACTGTCCACCTTTCAGGAGTTTTGTGCGACAGTTGACATCATGTTGGTAGCGTGGAATTGGCCATGGTGGGAATACTTACAACAAAGAAATCAGCAGATGCTACAAGTCAGGTTCCCACGCCCCCCCCCCCCCACGGCCCCTACTCAGATTTTTAAATGTTTACCCAGCATACTAGTCAACAGAGACCAAGGCTGAGCCCCTGATACAGTACCATCCCTTGAGGACACCAACCAGCCCCTTGATAGCAAGTTGATTACATTGAACTTCTTTCACCTTGAAATGGGCAGCAATTTATCTTGACTGAAATTGACACATACATCAGGGCCTTTTCTGCCAACAGGGCCTCACCCAACAATACTATCTGAGGGCTTACAGGTTCAACTCACTACCCCAAGACCCCACACTATCTAGCATGGGACTAAGGAACATACACTAGAGCAAAGGGGGTGTAGCAGTGGGGACATGACCAGAGAATCCACTGGCCCGATCACATAGGGCAACACCTAGAAGCTGGTAGAGTGATGGAACAGTTTTCTGAAGGTACAGCTGAGTTATCACCTTGTAGGCAATACCCTACAAAGATGGGGTGCCATTCTCCAAGATGCGACATACACCCTAAATCAATACCCTTTATAAGGTACTGTGTTCCCAACAGGCAGAATACACGGGTCCAAGAATCAAGAATTAGAAGTATGAGAGGCCTTGTTTACCATCAATCCCGGTGACCCAACTTGGGGAATTCGTGGGTCCAAATCCTGGAACTCTGAGCAATACGGGTTTAGAAGTTCTGGTTCCCGGAAGGAGAACACTTACTAGAAGACTCAGCAAGAGTCCCATTAAATTGCAAGCTATGGTTTGTTCCTGACCACTTTGGGATCCAATAGAGAAGCAAAAAAATAAGTCACCATCCCAACAGGGCTAATTGCCCCCATTCATCACAAGGAGATAGAACACTTTGCCCAACTTCCTGTGTCAGCTTCACTGAGCTAAAATTTACAAACGATAAAGTTCACTACTTTTTAGTGAATAATTGTATGGTTTGAGGAATATAGATAATAATGTAACCACCACCACGATCATAGTACAAAACATTTCCACATCTTGCCAAAAAGTTTCCGCGTGCCCCTTTGGGGCCAAATCTCTCCTCCTTCCCCTTGGCCCCTGGCAACCACTATGTACTTTCTAGCACTATTGTTGTGCCTTTCCTAGGATTTCCTGTACAAGGAATCATACAGTATGTAGTATTTTGTGTCTGACTTCTTTCATTTAGCGTAAAGCTTTCTTTTTTTTTTTAATTTTCTTTTTTCAACGTTTATTTATTTATTTATTTATTTATTTTTGGGACAGAGAGAGACAGAGCATGAACGGGGGAGGGGCAGAGAGAGAGGGAGACACAGAATCGGAAACAGGCTCCAGGCTCTGAGCCATCAGCCCAGAGCCTGATGCGGGGCTTGAACTCACGGACCGCGAGATCGTGACCTGGCTGAAGTCGGACGCTTAACCGACTGCGCCACCCAGGCGCCCCAGCATAAAGCTTTCAAGATTCATCCATACTGTTGCTTCTGGCAGTAGTCTGTTCCTTCTGGCTGCTGAGCAGTATTCCATTGTTATCGACTGGCTACACCTCACTTAGTTTCTCCATTCACCAGGCACCAGACATTTGGGCTGTTTTCAGTTTGGGGCTATTATCAATAACACCACGGGGCGCCTGGGTGACTCGGTTAAGCATCAGACTTTTTTTTTGAAAAAAATTTTTTTTCTTTTTAATCTTTATTTGTTTTTGAGAGAGAGAGACAGAGAGAGAATCCAAAGCAGGCTCCAGGCTCTGAGCTGTCAGCACAGAGCCTAATGCGAGGCTCGAACTCACGAACCTTGAGGTCATGACCTAAACCAAAGACAGACACTTAACCGACTGAACCACCCAGGTGCCCCAAAACATTTTTATTTTAAATGAAGTCTAATTTGTTCACTGTTTTCTTTTAAATAGAAAGAAAGTAGTCATCTAGAGTAGTCAAAAAATCTTTTCCTAACTTATCACTAGGATTTTCTCCTGTGTTGGTTCTTGATTTTTACTGTTTTAGCTCTTACATTTAGGTTTATGATTCTTTTCATTTTTGTTTTTGATTTTGTTTTTAGATGGGAAGCATTTCCTCATCTCCTATTTTCTGGAAGATTTTGTGTAGAATTGACAATATTTTCTCCTTAGATATTAGGTAGAATTTAATAGTGAAGCCATTTGGGCCTAGAGTTTGTTTTATTTTGTTTTTTGGGGGGCTTTTTTGTGGGAAAGCTTTAAAACAAACAAACAAAACAAAAAACTAAACAGAAATCCATACTTTATTCAGAGTTCCTTAGTGCTTTTTTTAAAAAAAATTTTTAATGTTTATATATTCTTGAGAGAGACAGAGCATGAGCAGGGGAGGGGCAGAGAGAGAGACACACACACAGAATCCGAAGCAGGCTCCAGGCTCCGAGCTGTCAGCACAGAGCCCGACACAGGGCTCGAACCCACAAACTGAGAGATTATGACCCCAGCCGAAGTCGACACTTAACCGACTGAGCCACCCAGGTGCCCCAGAATTCCTTGGTTTTAACCTACTTCCCCTTTTCTGTGCGAGATTCTTATCCAGGACACCACACTATATTTGCTCGTCATGGCTCCCAAAGCTCTTCTGTGATAGTTTCGCAGACTTTTCTTGTTTTTGATGACTTTGACAGTTTTGAGAGGAACTGGTCAGATAGTTTGTAGACTGTCCCTCAACTGGGATTTATCGGATGTTCTTCTCATGATTAGACTGGGGTTATGGATTTTTAGGGAGGTAGACCACATATAAACCAGCTCTGGCAGTAATTATCCATGATTTACATTCCCCTAATAAAAAGATAAAGGCTCAGAACGGGGTAAAAATGAGAGTCAAACTATCGGTTGCTTACAGGAGACTCACCTAAAACAAAATGATCCCAAAAGGTTAAATTAAAAATTAATGGGATGGTTGGGGCGCCTGGGTGGCTCAGTTGGTTAAGCCTCCAATTTCATCTTAGGTCACGATCTCGCAGTTCCTGAGTTCGAGCCCTGCATTGGGCTCACTGATATCAGTGTGGAGCCTGCTTCAGATCCCATCTCCTTCTCTCTCTGCCCCTCCCCGCTTGTACTGCCTCTCTCAAAAATAAATATCTGCCTCTGCCCCTCCCCCGTTCATGCTCTGTCTCTCTCTGTCCCAAAAATAAATAAACGTTGAAAAAAAAATTAAAAAAAAAAAAAAAAAAGGGCGCCTGGGTGGCGCAGTCGGTGAAGCGTCCGACTTCAGCCAGGTCACGATCTCGCGGTCCGGGAGTTCGAGCCCCGCGTCAGGCTCTGGGCTGATGGCTCGGAGCCTGGAGCCTGTCTCTGATTCTGTGTCTCCCTCTGCCTCTGCCCCTCCCCCGTTCATGCTCTGTCTCTCTCTGTCCCAAAAATAAATAAACGTTGAAAAAAAAAATTAAAAAAAAAAAAAACATTAAAAAAAAATTAGCGAGATGGCAAATGCAAAATGAAAACAGCAATTTTAATACCAAAGCAGAAACTTTCATTCAATGTCAGAGACTCTGTCTTTTTAGGATGTACTGAAAACTCACCTCTCTGCCCCTCAGAGCTTTTGGGGGAGGGAAGGATCTGGGGGGAGCCTGATGGAAAGACTCCAGGCCAGACTGCCGGGGACCCAGCTCACCAAAGTGGCTAGGACAGATGGTGTCCTTCCCATGCCCCTGGGCCACAGATGATTGTGTTGGCATCTTACCACTTCGGGAAGATCCCCTCCCATCCTTCTCTGTGGCTTCAAATCACTTCTGTCGATCCAGAGAGAATCAGCTGAGGAAGGAAGAGACTCAGTGAGGAGGCCTTGTCAGGCCTGGCTCACCATGTCCCTTCTTCCCTCTAGGACTCCGTTTCCTTAACTGCAAAAGGAGTTTGGATTTTCTGACCTCCAAGCTTCACGTTGGCACCAACTGTCAAGGTTGCTCCTGTTCGATTTCTTTCCCCTCTTTTATTGTTGTGGTTGTTGAAATATCTGTCCCATCAGTGTTACTGATCATGTGCCAAACCTACCAGCCATGGGAGGTGTGGGCAGCCCGAGTCTCTGCCTCAGGAACACTGTGAGCTCATGCTGCCCATCTGGTCAGCAGAGGGCACTGTAGGTGATGCCCCAGAGGGCTGCCCCTGCCCATCCTGTTCTCCCAGGGGAGGAAGGTGCACCCAGAGCAGAGGGCTGGGGTGTCCTCTCTTGACGCTGTCCCTCACACGAGAGCCCCTTCTAACTCTGGCCTTCCCCTGACTTCCTAGACCAAGGGGCTCAACCATTTTAGCCCTCAGTTTTCTCTGAAAAATAACCCCTTCTTGTCCCTACCTTAGTTATACAGATAAAGAAAATGCCAGGTAAAGTTACTTGGGCTCCCTCTCTCTCTCTCTTCCTCCCCCACTCATGCTCTGTCTCTCTCTCTCAAAAAATAAATGAACATTAACACAAAAGTTAAAAAAAATATGTTAGCAAAGAAAACCCTTCTGTAACTACGACCAATATTATGAATTTGAAGCAAATACTTCCTCTTTCTACTTGTAAGTAGCTACTGAGGGATGGGAAAGTTAACCATCTTGCCTGAGGTCTTGCACGGCAAATTAGAATTAAAAAATTAAAAAAACAACAACTACAGCTCTTCCTACTCCTTAGTATATGTTCCATCCACTTAAACACTGTCACCTCTCACTGTTCATGTTTATTTAGGTGTGCAATAACAATCTTGGGTTTTTTTATCGGTAAGAGATACATACCAAAATATTTACATTGGATGACATTTCATGATGTTTGGGATTTGTTTCAGAATACTGTGGAGACATATGTAGGATGAAACAAAGCTGGCTGTAGGGTGAAATTGTTGATGGTGGGGAGAAGTCCCCTAGGGTTCATTCATTATCTTATTGTCTCTACTATTGTATAGGCTTAAAATTTTTTGTCATCAACAATAAGGTCAACTATTCTTTCCCTCTTCCACACACTAATCTCTGACGCCTTTCCCTCCCTCCTACACATTTGATCACATTTTCTGATAACATCTAATCTCAGTCTGTAATCTAAGCACTGGGGGGGGGGGGCGGGTCATGAAAGGGCAAAGGGAAGGACAGCAGGACAGGGAGGAAGGCCAGGTAACACCCATCACCTCTTGAGTCTTGGGAGAATGAAAACAATCCCGCCTAAGTGAGGGTTCATTATGTTATTTTCCCCAGGCAAGGTAAAAGGCAGGGGAGGGGCTCCTCAGGGCTTTTGAGCACAGGTTGGGGTTTAATTGTACTTGGGAACTTTGCTACTGGGACCTCGCCCTGGTGACTGATCTTGCCCTGATGACTGCCAATCTACTGAGGAGAACTTGTCTAGCCAAGTCCAAGGAAAGCAAACTCACCGTCTGTGTACTCACCCCTAAAAACGTTCAAAGACTCCGAAGGAAATAGCACAAAAGGCACATTGGCGTTTGTCCCATCTGCAAAAACTGTGAACTCCAGTGAGACTTAGAAAGAAGACAAATGTGTGTCAAGAGAAGAAAAGAAAAAATGAAATATGGTGAAACTCTTGCCAGACAGAAGGAGAGGTTGCCAAGACGCTGCTAGGTAGGGCTGAGCAAGAACAGCAGGTTCTAGATCAAGCGTAAGAGAACCAAAGAGCTGCCCACAAAAAGATTTCCAACTTTGGTAAGGAAAAGTGTAAGTAAGGTTAACTGACTGACATCCAACAAGTTTACAGGTAAAAATATGTTACAATTAATATCCTTAGTAGAGAGTTCTTATAAATGAATGAAAAAAAAAAGACTATTGTCCCAATAGAAAAATGGGCAATGGATATGAACAGGTAATTCGAGAAATAAAAATCATCAATGACACAGGAAGAGATACTCAACCTCATTAGTAATCAAAGAAAGGCAATATAAAATAGCAACAAGAAATATTTTTGGTCAATCGTACTGACAAAGATCTCAAAAACTGATAATATTTGAAGTTTGTGAATGTCATTACCAATAAATTGCCCTTAGATTTTATTCTAAGGGCACAAGGCTGTCTGTCTTGTTATCAGAGCACAATTGGAAATACCCAAAGGTCCTCAAAGGGAACTGGTCAACCTCCTGCTTTCTATTTGGTCCTTTCCATAAAATACAAACATGCTGACATCTTTCGTGTCTGTAACCTGCCCCCTCACTCCACGCCCCCAAGAGAAGTCCTGTTGCCTTCACTTCACCAACAAACTTTCCAAAGGGTCCTCTGCGTTTTTCTCCACTTCTTACCTCCCAGCTCTCTACACCTGTGTCCATCTGTACGCCGCTGCCGCTCTAAGACCATTGGTGGTTCCGTTGAGAAATGTAATGGACTGTTCCCAGCCTCTTGAAAGTGTCTTATACTGTTGCCCACTTTCTGCTTTTGGAAATGTGCTGTTGCCCTGGCTGCCATGACCCTGGGCTCCTCTGCTTTTCCTCCTTCCACCCCAACTGCGCCTTCTCGGCCTCCTCTGCCAGCTCCCCTTCCTCAGCCCAGAGCCGCACTGTGGACCTTCCTCAGGACTTCGGCTTCTCACTCTCCATGGTCTCCCTTGGGCAGCTCAGCTTGTCCTTGGCTTTCCTCACCTCTGGCCTCTAACCAGACCTCTCTCTCCAGCTGCTGACCGGACACCCTTGCCTGGGTGTCAGCAGGTTTCTTAGACTCAAGAATAGCCAGACCTAAACTCATCATAGTCCCTCTGCCTGCTTCTGCACCCCTGGTGTCCTTCTGTTGGCCAAAGGCACCACCGTTTGCCCAAGACAAAAAGTCACTGTTGGCTTCTCTCTGCCTTGCCATGTTCAGTCAACAGTGAGGCCTGTTCATGTCATCGCACTCCTCCCCTGTCATCCTATCCAGACCACCAGCCATTCTCACGCTGCAGCCAGAGGGGTCCTCTGGGACAGGTCCAAGCATGCCCTTCTGCTACTTAAAATTGTTCCTGATTTCTCATTTCCATTAGAAAAAAGTCCAAATCTCCAGCCTGAGCTTACAAACCAGGACAAGACTAGCTTCTTTCTTATCGCTCCCATCTTGCCTCTGGCTGTTTTTACTGAGTGTCTTGTCCCAGCGTGGGCAACTTTCCTTCCCAAGTTCTTAGATATCCTCCCCTTCTCCCACCCACCTGGTGCTGTGTGCCTTCCTTCACAGCCTTCTTGCTTCTGTTCCTCACAGAAGAGGGATCTCATTACACAAACCTGCAAGGGAAACTACTAGAACAAATGTCAAGGTTGACCTATCCCTGGATGACTTTTCTCCACAAGTCCACTGACAGGGAAGATGAGGAGATGAGGACTTTTCTCCACAAGTCCATTGACAGGAAAGAGGGAGAGGGGAGGGGGAAGGGGAGAGGGAGGGGAGGAGGAGGGGGAGAGGGAAGGGAGGAGGAGCGGGAGAGGAAGGAACAAGTTCTCCTCACTAGCAGAAGGTCTAGAGCCATTTTTTCACACAAGTGGGCAAACCAAGGCCCATTGGTCATCAGGGATCCTGGCTCCCCTTTCCTCCTTTCCTTCCAGAGGTGGTCTCCAGAGATTGGCCAAAGGTTTGGGAAGGGTCTCCATAGTCACTGATGACATCCACCCTCAGCATTCATTCTGTAATGCAAAAAAGCCTTTCAGGAAGACTAATGACCATGCCTTATGGGTCATGGCTCACCTGCCAGAAAATAGTGAGGAGGTTATTATTGAATTTTGACAAGCTTTGAGGGAACTCTAATAAGAGGAGAACTCCAAAACTCCCAGTGGAAATGCTCTGACCCTGGATCCAGCCAAGCCTGCCACCCCCTCCTCCCCCACCCCTACGAAACCCATGCATGTTCTTCTGGAGCCTCTGAAGTCCGGTAAATCATGTCTTCTGAATAAGTCGCAGCTTCCTGAACCCTAAGACTTCCCCAGACCCCAGAAATCCACACGTGGGTCTTCATCGGCACTACAGAAACAGACTCCAGCTGAGCTCAACTCCTGAGCTTCTGCTCTTGGTGAAGCTTGCTTCAAGCAGGTCAAGTGCTGTCTGACCACTGGTCTGGATGCACAAGGCCAGACCGGTCACTGCCATGAGTTCAGGAGACCCATAGTCCCTGGCTCGGCTTGGCCGTGCCCAGAAGGGTCTTGAAGAGTTCTGCATTCACCTTGGGATTCTGGATCTTGTTAAGACTGAGCTGCTAGAAACTTCTGCAAGTTGTTCACTTGCCAAGGGCTCCAGAGCCATCGTCAGTCTGCTCCTCCAGCCAGGGGATCCCAGAACCAGATTGTCCTCAAGCTTCAGGATCTGTGGACAGAGTTCACAGACTACACCCCAGGGGAGCATGGCACCCACTGTGACTGGTAATGATGAATGCTCACTGTGAGTGCCCTGAGAACACGGGAGGGAATTTTCCTACACAGCAGGGAAGGGCGGGGAACCCAGTGACTATCCCGTAGCTATGCCTCTTGGACAGGGGGGTCGGTACCTCTGAGGCTCTGGAGGCCACAGGAGAAGCTTGACCCATGTGCAGGCTTTCTGCTCATTCCTTGCCATTGTAATGCTCTAGGAGAGTCTCAGAGGCAGAGAACTCCAAAGGGTGCTTGCTAATGCTAAAAGGCTATTCCCACGTGCCATTTTAGGGGCTCATGGTTCCCACAGAACTACAACTATAGCCCCTGAGTAACGCCCAGGCTCAATTCCCAATGCATCTCTGGAATTGCAGGAGTAGATCTGTGCCCCCTGTATGCATTAATTCTTGAGTGTCTATAAGCCAAACACACTATTCGATATTGGAAGTAGAGGCTGATGTCTTGAAACATGTTTGAATGTTCCCAAGGCCTCTTGGCTGCTAACGGGAGGACATCAGGGCCAAGTTTAAGCATCCCAGAGCACTCTGCAGAGACCCTGGAGAATGGAGGGATGCCCTTTGGCATTTACCCATGGATCAGCAGCCACAATACCTGAGTTTTTTAAGAAATATTAAGAACTATTCCCCTCCAGATATTTTAATCCTGAATGTGAAGTAGGTATAATCCCCAGCTTGAAGACTGGAGAGATAAAGCAACTAACTCAGAGTCACACAGATAAGTGATAAAGCTGGCTTTAGAACTTGGTCCTATCTGACCCTAAAGCACATGCATGCTCTTTCTTTCATGCCTCAAAGCCCTTCAGGGAAAAATATTCTTAATGCCCACCCTGGTACTTAGAAATCCTGTGCAAGATAAGGTTTCTTTTGGGATCTTGGGATAGGCTGGGGGATGGGGAGTGATTGCTTGCTGGGTATGCAGTTTCCTTTCAGGGTGATGAAAAATTTTGGAACCAGAGGTGATCGTTGCACAACACTGGTAATGTACGAACTGCCACTACATTCTACACTTTAAAGTGGCTCATCTTAAGTTATGTTAATTCTACCTCAATTGAAAAAAGAAATAAAAAAAATAAGAGGTCTACTTTCATAGGCTGGGCATTGTGAGTCCTCCTCCCTTTTTGTCAAGGCACTGACACCACTGCAGCAAGGGATGGAGCTTTCTAGCAGGTAAATCCTGTTAATTTTCCTTAATAATCTGTCTCTGAAAGTTTCTGACTCATCAATCTGAAAACTTGGGCCCTAAGTCTTGGTGCTCTAGAGTATGTGGGGTAGCCCAGCCTCATATCACTGGCCCTACCATTGCTACAAAAAATAAATAAATAAATAAATAAATAAATAAATAAATAAATAAATATTAAAAAAGGAGGAAAAATACTAAGACTCCTCTGGAGAAGTTTGTTTCAAAATATGATGTTTAGGGGCACCTGGGTGGCTCAGTCGGTAAGCGTTTGACTCTTGATTTTGGCTCAGGTCATGGTCTCACGGTTTGTGGCATCAAGCCCACGTCGGGCTCTGCACTGACAGCATGAAGACTTCTTGGGCTTCTCTCTCTCCCTCTCTATCTCTGCCCCTCCCCACCCCTCTCACTCTAGCACACGTGTGCCCTCTCTCCCCAAATAAATAAACATTTAAAAAAGAAAATAAAAGATGATGCTTACATAGGCTCAGGTGATGGAACTCCCTGGATTTTAGTCAGGGCAAGTCAGAAACTCAGATTCCCTTGTGTTATCACAGAGGCAAAGGAACACAAGCCTAAAGTCAAGTGATGGGCTTTGGTTCAGGGCATAATTCCAGGACAGGGCTGCAGAGGAGACCCTTCAGACAGGGATTACCTAAAATGTCATTTTCTGTTGTTTCACCTAAGTAATATAATTGTGTTAAAAAAAAAAAAAAACTTTCATGTGCCCATGGTATCTCATTCCTGGAAACCCACAGCCTCTTGCTGAAATAGGAAAGTGAGCAGAGAATCATGGACAACAAGAGCCGTGTGCCAGGGGGCCAGGCCAAGGCCTCTGAATAGAAGAGTGGAAGCAATACCATGGTTTCTATCCTAAACTCCTCTGGACCAAGTCACAGGAGAGTCCCATGTTGGGTAGGAGGACTGCACAGAGAACTGCAGGGAAATTTCCTCCAGTCTCCGGCTGAGCACTGACCAGAGCACACACGAGAGGAAGACACTTGTCCAGGGAAGGAACAACCAGAAAGCTGTAAGCCAAACAATTCCTGAAGTACACACAGCACTGGGAATGGTTCCAGGAGCTGAAGGGGGAGACCTCATAACACCCAGGGCAGCACCTTAGTAGTGGAAATGAATTAGCCCTAGATTAAAGCCTGCTATGGACCTGCCCCAACAGAGCTTAAAAGCAGGCCTCAAAAGGATCAAATCAATGGGGCATGTGGGTGGTTCAGTCAGCTGGGCATCCAACTCTTGCGATTGGCTCAGGTCATGATCTTACAGTTCGTGAGATCAGCCCCTGGTGTCAGTGCAGAGCCTGCTTGGGATTCTCTCTCTCCCCTTCTCTCTGCCCCTCCCTTGCTTATTCTCTCTCTCTCTCTCTCTCTCTCCCCCACCCACCAAAATAAATAAATAATGTTTATTGTTTATTTATTTTTGAGATAAAGAGAGTGCAAGCAGGGGAGGGGCAGAGAGAGAGGGAGACACAGAATCTGAAGCAGCCTCCAGGCTCCGAACCATCAGCACAGAGCCCAACACAGGGCTCAAACTCATGAACCATGAGATCATGACCTGAGCCGAAGTCAGATGCTTAACCAACTGAGCCACCCAGGTGCCCCAATAAACATTTTTTTTTTAATGGATCAAACTGATACCAGGTAACTACCTGCATGCCAGAGCACAGCTCAGCACTACATAAATGCAATAAAATCCATCATCCATCAGGGTAAACTTGACAATGTCTGGCAGCCAATCAGATATTAATTACTATGCATGCAAAAAAGCAGCAAATATGGCCCATATCCTGGAGGAACACAGGTCCAGTATTGACAGAGATCACGGAATTAGCTGACATGAATAGGAAAAAGCTATCATAAATTCCATATGTTAGAAGCTAGAGGAGAACAGGAACAAGATGAAGAGAGAAATGGAAGACATAAAAAAAAAGACCCATCTAGAGATGACAATGACAATACTTAGGTCAAAAACTACACTAGATAGGATAAACAACTGATTGAACACTGTAGAAGAAAAGATCAGTGACCTTGAAGACACAGCCATAGAAATTGTTCAAAATGAGGAATAGAGAGAAAAAAGACTGACAAAAAATGGGCAGAGCACCTGTGAACTGTGGAAATATCGACCACTCTCACATATGTGTTATTGGAGTTGCTGAAGGAGAGACAGAAAAGGTAGCTGAACACATAGGCCCTTTTCCCAGTGAACACTGGATGATAGTTTTCCATGTACCTTAAAATAGTACCCACATTCCTTATGTTGACCTACAAAATTGTACCCACCTGCCCTGCTCACCACTCCAATGTTAGCTCCACCAACCTCTCCTTCACCCACTTCCCTCCAGCCATGCTGGACTACTTAGCTCTTCAGACTTTCTCCCAGCCTGGGCTTTTCCACTTGTTGTTCCCTCCACCCAGAAGGCTCTCCCCACTCCCAACTGACTCCCACCTCTCCTTTGGATCTTATCTGAGCATCACATCCTCAGAGAAATCCTCCCTGACTTCCCAACCAGGCACAGTCCCCTAAGCACCCTTAGCACGCACACTGCTCCTTGGCAGCAATTTGTACACTTAAGATGAATCAGTTATGACTTTAATGTCTTTTTCCTTAGAGTGTTGCTTGTCACAACATTCCAAATGCTCAGGCTAGTGCCCCTCAGCTGGAAAGTGGAGAGATGAGGGTTTGCTGCTGCATTCGTCTTGCTCTCAAACTGTCTCTGTTGTGACAAGCAATTGCCAGGCTTGATTGCTGCCTCCTTGACATAGAATAACTATCTCAACTTAGTCCATGGTTGCCCCTCTAATATCTACCAGCAAGTACCCATCTTTTCTATGAGTAAAATGGGCCAGGATAGCCCTTGGAGAGGGCCAGAGACACCCTTGGATTAGTCAGAACTCTCTGAAGAAACAGAATAGGATGAGCGTATATACACATACATAGAAAGAGATTATTTAAAAGAATGGTCTCATATGATAATGGAGGCTGGCAACTCTAAAATCTGCAGGGTGGGCAGGCTGGAGGCCCACAGAAGAGCCGATGATGCAGTTCAGGTCTGAATGGCCCCTTTTGCTTGAGGGAAGTCAGTCTTTTGTTTTATTAAGACCTTCGACTGATTGGATGAGGCCCACCCAGATTATGGAGGGCAATGTGCCTCACTTCAAGTTCACTGATTTAAATGTTAATCTCATGCTCAAAACAGCCTCACAGAAACACCCTCTGGAATAGTGTTTAAGCAAACACCTAGGCACCATGGCACAGCCAAGCTGACAAATAAATCACCCTCCAGAATAGCGTTTCAACAAACATCTGGGCACCATGCACAGCCAAATTGACACATAAAATTAAGCATCTAAGAACTCTTCAAACACACCTTCTGTGAAGCAATCCCCCATCCAAGTATGAATGAGGGGTTGATCTTATTCATTTCTGTGTCTCCTGAAAGCAGATGTATGTGCTTAACAGATGTTTCCTCTGTTCCTTTATTTCCTCTTTCCCTGTTGTCTGTCCTTTTCTCTCCCTTCTAAGAAGTCTGTCCCAGGACTGAATGAACGACTGTCTTTGACTCTCTGTACTGGACCGGTTTACCTTTCTTTCCCATGCTCCTGGTCTTCATCCTTGGTTGACATCTTACATTTATTAATGAAGGCAAGATTGATTATCCTACTAGCCAGTGGGCATTTCCTCTCTCCCCACAAAGCCTCTCTCCTGACCAGTCCATCTATGTACCTCAGTAGGGCTATTAGTTTGCGTTGTTGCTTTGGGATGAATGGTTAAGCTGTGGGTTACGGGAAACCTTAAATAGTGGAATGGAGAGGGTTCTCTTCTGGGCTCCAGTACTCACTTGAGCCGCAGTTCATTCACATTCTTTGTAGAATATCCTCCTGGATTTTTGGTCAAAGCTAAATGGATGGCCATCCACTGGCATAGGACTGGGGGTGGAGGGAGAGGGTTTGGGAGTGTGAGCAGTCCATGGGCTTTCATTAATCTCTGAGGTGGCCTCCCTGTCTTGCTCCTACCCTCTGTGTGGAGGTTCCCTAACTCCCTAGGATTCTGCTCAGCGGCTTGGCCACATCCTCCAGTGCTTATTCTTGGCTCCATTTTGTTCATCAAGACATTTCTAGCTACGTTATATCTTCCAGAAATTCACGGAAATCTTTGTCTGCTGAAAGCCCATCCTGTTCTCCTCAGTTTTATGACTTTAGCTTTCTGTTTATTTTTCTAATTTTAATGGAGTATCAGGATGGGGACAAGAGGTATGTGGAGACTGACATATGTGTTCAGTTCGCTGTGCTGCATGGGAAGTCCAGAGTAACCTCAGAAAAGGTGAACTTTCTTCTTTTTACAAGGTGTTGATCCATCAGAGTTCAAATGTCCCAAGAGAGGTACTACTTGCTGTTATCAACATTTATATCCTTGTGTTTGTGAAGGCTGTGAGCATATCTTCTGATTCACAGAGCAATGGAGATCTATTCAGATGTCAACATTCATGAAGTGTTGTCCATACAGAACCTGCTTACTCCACATGGAAATCTAATAGTGGAGGTACTAAAAACCTCCACCTTTTTTTAATGTTTATTTATTTTTGAGAGAGAGAAAGAGCGCACCCAAGTGAATGAAGGGCAGAGAGAGAGGGGGACAGAGGATCCCAAGCAGGCTCTGCGTTGTCAGAATAGAGCCCAACGTAGGGCTCGAACTCCTTAACTGTGAGATCATGACTTTAGCTGAAGTCAGATGCTTAACCAACTGAGCCATCCAGGCACCCCTAAAAACTTCCATCTTTTAAAAAAAAAATTTTTTTTTTTAACGTTTACTTATTTTTGAGACAGAGAGAGACAGAGCATGAACAGGGGAGGGGCAGAGAGAGAGGGAGACACAGAATCTGAAACAGGCTCCAGGCTCTGAGCTGTCAGCACAGAGCCCGATGCGGGGCTCGAACTCACGGACCGTGAGATCATGACCTGAGCCGAAGTCGGACGCCCAACCAACCAAGCCACCCAGGCGCCCCAAAACTTCCATCTTTAAACAAAATTTTTTAATGTTTATTTTTTTATTGTTTTGGTTTTTTATTGTTTTATTGTTATTTTATTTTATTTTTTTATTTTTGAGAGACAGACACCGAGAGAGAGAGACAGAGCATGAGTTGGGGAATGGGCAGAGAGAGGGAGACACAGAATGGGAAGCAGGCTTCAAGCTCAGATCTATCAGCACAGAGCCCAACACTGGGCTCAAACTCACAAGCCATGAGATCATGACCTGACCCAAAGTTGGACACTTAACCTGCTGAGCCACCAGGTGCCCCAAAACTTCAATCTTAAATATGAGGCAATTGGGGCTTGGAAAGGCAATTAACATTTGGAAATAGTCACTGTTTTCATTTACTTAATAAATATTTATCCAGGGCTTTCTATCTGCCAGTCACTGTTCTGGGGCCAGGGATACAGGGGTAAACAAGAGAAAGTACCTATCCTCTTAGACTAGGTGTAGGTGGATGACAAACAGATAAATATATAATATATTGGTTGATGACTGTGTTACTAGGAAGAATAAAGCTGGAAAGGGGGAGGAGCCAGGAGTTGAAGTGGAGTACTCTGTTATACTAGGTGGGAAATCCTTCTGAAAAAGGTAACATTTGAGACCCAAAGAACAATGCCAGCCCCCTTTTGGATAAAGGATAACTAAAAAATGAGGGGCCCCTGGGTTGGCTCAGTCGGTTAAGCATCCAACTCTTGGTTTCGGCTCAAGTCATGATCTCACGTTCAAGTCCCAAGTCAGGCTCTACATTGACAGTGTGGAGCCTACTTGGGATTCTTTCTCTCTCTCTCTCTCTCTGCTCCTCCCCTGCTCATGCTCTCTCTCTCTCTCAAGATAAATAAACATTTTTTTTAATTAAAAAAAAAGGAGAAGTAAAAAATGAGTTTTCTTTTAAGAGGGAATCCACTTTAATGAACTGGAGACGATGAAGGAAACCCTTGGACTAAAATGTACTTTGATTATTCAGACACTGTGTGGGAACTTCTGTGAGAAGGTGACTTTCCAATCTTAGAGAACGATACCAGATCCTTGATTAGCTGATGAACCAACTCCGGCAAAAGTGGCTTGTAAAACTACCGTTCAATCTGTTCTGTCCTCTACTGTGGATTTGCGCTTTCTACCATTTGACATAAAGAGATAACAACTCTCGTCAATTTTTTTTAAGTTTGTTTGTTTATTTATTTAAGTAATCTCTCCACCCAACATAGGGCTCAAACTCATGATCCCGAGATCAAGTCACATGCTCTTCCGACTGAGCCAGCCAGCCGCCTTCCTTATCAGATTGTTTGACTACAATCTGGCTTTACCATCTAAAATATAAACTTTTGTCTTGATAGACAGCAAGGTTTGTAAAATAGGTTTTAAATATTTGTAAAAAGCCACAAAACATTATACCACCATTTATGTAAAAAAAATAGTAAAAAGTACACACACACACACACACACACACACACTCGTATTCACAAACATACGCTATCGCACACTGCAAAAATTGCCACTAATTCTTCTCATACCTGCATGTATGCCCTTTTGCAATATGACTTTACAGCTCTTTCCTCCAAGATGTGGAGTCAGCTTTTTCAGATCCCTGAGATCCAGACTTGCCCTGTGTGATGGGAGGTATGTGGCTGTCATGCCCGCTGACAGTGAGCCAACTTCCAGAGATGTGAAGATTCCTTCATCCAAACAGCCTGCCAACTGGGAGACATGTGACCAGGGCCATTCTAGAGCATCCACCCCACTGAGCAAGCCCGGGTGAGAACTGCCCAGCTGGCTCACAGCATCTTGAGTGAATACAAATGCTTGTTGTTTTAAGCCATTAAGTTTTGGAGTGACTGTTTTGCTGCATAGGCAGCAAGAGCCAACATATCCATGTGGAGGGTATCTCTGGAAAGATTTCTTTACTGGTTACACTGGTTGCCTGGGTCAGGGGCAGGGATAAGAGGAAGAATTTTACTGTATTCCTTTGGGGTCCTTTTGAATTTTGAACCATATGAATGTACATACTATATTCTGAAAAAAAATGCAATTCTAAAATGTGAAAATTATAGAGCATGACTGCTGTAGAAGAGAGCATCAGTTCATAAAATGTGCTTTTTGTTATTACTTCAAAAGTAACTGAACTGAAAATGAACATATGGAGCTTGTTTTCCTTTCTCAAATTGATCTAAGATCTTTGTCCTCCAGCACAACAGCCTAAATGCACTATCTGGTATTTGAGACAACAGCCCAGTCTCTTGTCCTTTCCATAGTGGCTTTAATACAAGTGCAGCCGACAGTTTCCAAAGCTCTTACACCATGAAGCATTGTTTTGTCTTCATCTTGCCAACAATCTTTCTCTGAAGTCCACATTCTTTCCACTATATATAGTGCAGCCTCCTTCCTGGGGCAGAAGGAATGAGAGCTCTGGCATCTACACTAGATCGATTGTGCGTGACAACCTTGAATTGGCTCAAGGGAAAAAAAAGGAGGAATGTGTTCCCTCACTAAACTCAAGGAAAGGTAGAACCGTGGAAAAGTGGGGATGAAAGGGGGCCTGGGAACAGGTGGATCTAGGGACTTGAAGGCTCCAACTTTCCCCCTTCTGTTTCTTGTTAACATCACGTCATTCGCTCTCCATGCCGACCAGTTTTTGGTGGATAGACTGCTGGAGATCACCGGGTCTTAGATCTTACGGCTTGATGCATTGGACCGTGAGGTGTAAACTCACATGAATAAGGAAGGGCTCTGGCTGGCACTCCCTCTTTGGATCAAGTTTCCATGCTTGGATGAATCAACTATGGCCTAGAGATGGAGCTCAAGTAATCCACATGTTAGAATAATGGAAGGAGCCGTTTTTAAAGGAGAAGCATGTTGCTTCCAGAAGAAAAGAGAGTGCTGGGTATACAGCTAGAATCTAAGGGCAGAAACAAGACAGGCTTTGGAGTCAAGACAGGCCTAGGTCTGTGTCCTAGCATTGCTGCCACTACCGTAGGACTCTGAGCAGGTTACTCTTTTTCTTTTTTTAATGTTTATTTATTTATTTTGAGAGAGAGCGAGAGCGCGAGCAGGGGAAGGGCAGAGAGAGAGGACCCCAAGGAGGTTCCACACTGTCAGCCCCAAGCCCAATGCAGGGCTCCAATTCACAGACTGTGAGATCAGGACCAGTGCCGAAATCAAGAATTGGACGTTTAACCAACCAAGCCACCCAGGCACCCCGGTTACTTACTCAACTTCTAAGGCTCAGTTTTGTCACCTCTAATATCTACCTTATCAGGTTGTTTGATATATTAGCAATAATATGCCTAGCATATACAGGGGGGGCCTCCATGCTGATAATTATTCTTTGCTCTCTTGCTTAGGACCTGTACTAAAGATATCTACTGTGGACCTTTCTGCAACACAAAAGCTACTTGCGCATAAAGTCTCAGAATATTAGGGTTGGAAGTTATTTAGTCAGCCCGAGTGCTGGTCCATGAACTGGAATCAGATAGGATAGAGTTTGCAGCAGCTAATGGAAAAGTCAGAAAAATAAAGGAAAATGTAGAGTTCTCCATAAAACTTAGGGTATTCAATTTAAAGAATTACCTTTTATTTAAATATTACATCCTAAAATTTAAAAAAAAAAAACTTACATCCTAATGTTTTGTGCCAAAATATTTGTTTATAACAAAATGGTTATAGTAGATGGAGTTTAAAATATATATATTTATTCAACAAAATGAAAAGTTGATAACTCCACCCTGATTCCCATTTTTAATTTATTTCTTCACGAAAAAAACCCACAAAAGCACAAGAACCACGGATCTAGTCCAACTTTTCATTTTCAAGTAGAACAGAAATCAAGCCCTGGAGCGGTTCCATGACTTGCTCAGAGCCCTAGAGTTAGACAACGGGTACTGCAGAGATGGTCCAGCACTGACTCAAGGTAGGTTACCTCTATTATGGAACAGATGGTTTTTGATTTTTAAGGGCTATTTTATTTTATTTTAATAGGCTTTATTCTTTAGAGCAGTTTTATGTTCACAGCAAAATCGAGCAGGAAGTATAGAGAGTTCCCACATAATCCCTATCCCTACATGCACACAGCCTCCCCCACCATCAACATCCCCCACCAGTGGTACATTTGTTACAACTGATTAACCTGTATTGACACATCATTATCACCCAAAGTCCATAGTTTAGGGTCCACTCCTGGGGCTGTACACTCTATGGGTTTGGACAGATGCATCATGACATGTATCTACCATTACAGTATCATACAGAATAGTTTTATTGCCCTAAAAACCCTCCATGCTCCACCTTTTTATCCTTCCCTGTCCCACTAATCCCTAGCAACCACTGATCTTTTCATTGTCTCCAGAATTTTGCCTTTTCCAGTATGTCATGTAATTGGTATCATACAGTATGCAATGGACTGAATATTTGTATCTCCCTCAAAGTTCATTATGTTGGACCTGATCCCCAATGTGATGGTATTTGGAGATGGCGCCTTTGGAAGGTGATTAGGTCATTAGGGTGGAGCTCTCATGAATGGGATAGAAAAATGAATGGGCCCTTATAAAAGAAACTCTCAACCCTCCAGCCATGGAGGTGAAAGCAAAAAGATAGCCATCTAGGAAGTGGACCTCTTCACTAGACACCCATTCTGTCAGCACCTTGATCTTGGACTTCCCAGCCTCCAGAATTATGAGAAATTTCTGTTGTTTTAAAGATATCCAGTGTGTGGTATTTCTGTTATATCAGCCTGAGTAGACTAAGTCTGGTTCCTTATTGCTAAGTGTAGCAATATGCATTTAAGTTCCTTCCACTTAGCAATATGCATTCAAATGAGGCTTGATACCTCGTTTTCTTTTTAGCATTAAAAAGACCATAGTTTGTCCGTCCATTCACTTACTGAAGGACATCTTGGTTACTTCCAGTTTTGGGTAATTATGAATAAAGCCAAACATTGGTTTAGCGCTGTAAACATTGGTTGCATATTTTTGTGTAGACATAAGTTTTCAACTCAGTTGAGTAAATACCTAGGAGTGCAATGCCCGGATCATGTGGTAAGACTATGTTTAGCTTTGTAAAAAATTGCCAAACTGCCTTACAAGGCGGCTGTACCATTCTGCATTTCTACCAAGCAGTGAATAAGAATTCCTGTGGCTCTACATCATTGGCAGCATTTAGTAATATAGGTGTTTTGGATTTTTGCCATTCTAAGAGGTGTGTAGTGGCATCTCACTGATGTTTTAATTGCAATTCTCTAGCTACATATGATGTTGAGCATCTTTTCGTATGCTTATTGCCATCTGTATATCTTGTCTGGTGTCTGGTCAAGGCTTTCGCCCATTTTTAAATCAAGTTGTTTGTTTTCTTATTTTTTCCAGTTTTATGGGATATGTTTGATGTATGGCATTGTACAAGTTCAAGATGTACAACATGATGATTTGATATACATATATATGGCAAAATGATTATCACAATAGGGTTGGTTAACATATCCATCACCTCAGAGTTACCTTGGTGTGTGTGTGTGTGTGTGTGTGTGTGTGTGTGTGTGGTGAGAACATTTAAGATCTACTTTCGTAGCAACTTTCAAATATACAATATAGTATTGTTGATTATAGTTACTCTGCTGTACATTAGAGCCCCAAAACTTATTCATCCTACAACTGGATGAATTTTTCGTACCCTTGACTACCATTACCCATTTTCCTCATCCCCCCATCAATCTACTTTCTGTTTCTATGAGTTTGTTTTTTTTTAGATTCCACATAGAAGTGAGATCACACAGTATTTGTCTTTTATTGTTTGGCTTATTTCACTTAGAATAATGCCCTCAAGGCCCATCCATGTTGTCACAAATGGCAAGAGTTCCTCCTTTGTTTGTGACTGAATAATATTATATTGTGTATGCCACATTATTTTGTATCCATTCATCCATCAACATATACTTGGGTTATTTTCATGTCTTGGCTATCGTGAATAATGCTGCAATGAACATTGGTGGGCAGATTATCTCTTCAAGATAATGACTTCATCTCCTCTGAATCCAAAGTGGGATTGCTGGATCATATGGTAGCTATATTTTTAATTTTTTGAGAAACTTCCATATTGGTTCCCATACCAACAACATTCCTACCGACAGCACACAAGGGTCCCTCTTTCTCCATATCCTCACCGACACTTGTTATATCTTGTCTTTTTGAGAACAGCCATCCGAACAGGTGTGAAGTAGTATCTCATTCTGGTTTTGATTGGTGTTTCCCTGACAATTAGTTATGTTGAGCACCTGTTCATGTACCTGTTGGCCACTTGTATATCTTCTTTGGAAAAAATCTCTATACAGGCCCTTTGCCCATTTTTAAATTGGATTATGTGTTTCTTTTGCTATTGAGTTGTATGGGTTCCTTACATATTTTAGATATTAACCCCTTATCATATATATGGTTTACAAATATTTTCTCCCATTTTGTTCTTTAATTTTTGAGTTTTAGGAGTTCTCTGTATATTTTAGGTAACAGTCCTGTATCAGATATGTCTTTTGTCAACATTTTTTTCCAAGTCTGTGGCTTGTCTTCTCATTTTCTTGACAGTGTCTTTCACAGAACATAAGTTTTACATTTTAATAAAGTCCAGTTTATCAATTATTTCTTTCATGGATCATGCCTTTGGTGTTATATGTAAATGCCATCACCAAACCTGAAATCATCTAGATTTTCTCATGTTATTTTCTAGGAGTTTTATAATTTTGTGTTTCACACTTAAGTCTATAATCCATTTTGAGTTAATTTTTGTGAAGGGTCTAAGCTCTGTGCCTAGATTCATTTTTTTTTGTATGTCGATGTCCAGTTGTGCCAACACCATTTGTTGAGAACCATCTTTTCTCCACTGTATGCCTTTGCTTCTCTGTCAAAAACTAGTGACTATATGGGGCACTTGGGTGGCTTAGTAGGTTAAATGTCTGACTCTTGATATTGGCTCAGGTTGTGATCTCGTGGTCATGAGACCGAGCCCCGTGTTGAGCTCTGTGCCGAGAGTGGAGCCTGCTTGGAATTCTCCCTCTCCCTCTCTCTGCCCTCCCCTGCTCTCTCTCTCTCTCTCAAAATAAATAAATAAACTTAGAAAAACAACAACAGTGACTATATTTGTGTGGGTCTATTTCTAGACTCTACTCTGCTCCATTGATTTAATTTGTTTATTATTTTGCCAATACTACACTCTTATGATTACTGTAGCTTTATAGTTAAGTCTTGAAATTGTGTTATTATTTTTTATTAGTAGCACAAGAAATGTTCATTTTGAAAATCAGAAAATACAGACAAGCATTTGTAAAACATTAAAAAAATGCTTATCCTGTCCACCCGGAAGCAACTGCCTTTACTAGCACTGTGAACATTCTTCAAGATTCGTGTGTGTGTGCAGGCATGCGTGTGTGTAAACATATGTATAATTAAATGGAATAGCCCTAGTCTCATGGAGATCCCAGTATGGAGGCGACACAGCCACTACACAACAGTTACAAGATAGTGAATTAAAGCCTGAGCATTAAGGAGAGATACAGGTTCTAGAGTGACCTGAGAGCCAAGAAGTTTGTGTGGAATTAGGTGAAAAGGGAGTGAGGAGTGATAGCAAAATGTTTCTGGAAGTGAGAAGAGACCACTGAAGGCACAGAAGTGAGAGAGAACTTGGCAGTTTTGAGAATGTGAAAGAAGTTCAGTAGGTCTGGAGCACAGAGACAGTCAAGGGCTGGAGGAGTAGAAGGGAGAATTCCATACTAGAAGAGTGAAAGATACGACTGGAGGGGCAAGGAGGCATAGCTCACAAAGGGCCTTGCAAGTTATGTTAAGGAGTTGGGCTTTATCTCAAGGCACTGAACAGCCATGAGGTTGGCTGGCCATGGGAGAAAGGGAATTAGAGAGTGGCAAGACTGGACGTAGGAGGTGAGCACTCATTCAGTCCACAAATACCTACTGAATAGCTACTATGTGGCGGGTGCTGTTCTACATGTTGGAAGGACAGCCGTGTACAAGAAAGAAAAAAGTCTTGCTGTCATGGTCTTTATATTTTAGTGGGGCAGACAGACAACAAACAACTTCAGACAGCAATACGTGCTGTGAAGAAACAAAAATCAGGTAATAGAGAGCAATTGATAGAAGGCAGGAAGATATGGGGACGCCACAGAGAGACAGGTTATGTGTGGTATTAGAGAGCTGGAAGCAAAGATGTGGTCCATCCCCTGGGTGAGGATGCAGTCTTGCTGGTACAGAGTATGGTTAAGAACTAGCAGACCCAGGGTATATAAAGATGCCCTTAAATGGAAACACACAGATTGTTAGTGTAGTCTTCCCACTTGATGGTGTAAGCCTGGGTTTAAAAAAGTAGTGATGTGGCAAGGATTTGGTTTCCTTCTCAATTCTGGAGGACTCTCCTTATGCAGAAGGATCAGGGAGCAAGTGAAAAGCTGAGACAGATGCACACCTCCACTCCGTAGCTGTAGCACTTCCTATAAATCCTGTATCATAGGCTAAATAAATTAGGAATTTATAGGAGCATATGTGCATGTGTGTGTGCACGTGTGTTCACTTTTTGCTGACCTCTCATCTAATCTGGAACATTGCAGGAAGGCAAGGAAGGCCTTTTTGAGGTATAAGCACATTTATTTAAGCTAAGAACTGAAAAAGGAGCCAGACTTACAAAATGTTGAGGGAGAGCATTCCAAGAAGAGAGAACAAAAGGGTGGTGAATTTGGAGTGTCTGGGCTGCTAGAAGAACTCTGTGGTTGGAATGTACAGTGACTGCGTGGAAACCAGTTGTCAATGGGGTTTGAGAGTGAAGCAGTGCCCAGATCATTCAAGATCTTAAAAGTGGAGGGCGCCTGGGTGGCTCAGTCGGTTGAGCATCCGACTTCGGCTCAGGTCATGATCTCATGGCTCGTGGGTTCGAGCCCGGCATCGGGCTCTGTGTTGACAGCTCAGAGCCTGGAGCCTGCTTCGGATTCTGTGTCTCCCTCTCTCTCTGCCCCTCCTCAGCTCACACTCTGCCTCTCTCTCTCAAAAATAATAAATAAATAAAACATTAAAAATTTTAAAAAGTATCTTAAAATTCTTGGCAAGGTGTTTATATTTCAAGTACACTGAGAAATCACTAGGAGGGGTTTTAAGCAGGAGGGTGGAATTATCTGGCTTTTTATTATTTTTTTTAAGATTACTTTGGTTGGGGCGCCTGGGCGGCTCAGTCGGTTGAACAACCAACTCTTGGTTTCAGCTCAGGTCACAGTTTGTGGGATCGAGCCCTGCCTCAGGGTCTGCACTAGCAATGTGGAGCCTACTTTGGATTCTCTCTTCCCTTCTCTCTGCCCCTTCCCTGCTGGTTCTCTCTCTCTCTCTCAAAATAAACATTAAAAAAAATTACTTTGGCTTATGTGTAAAGAATGGATTTCAAAGGGGCAAGATTAGAAACATGGAGCCCAGTTAGAAGACTATTGTAGAATTCCAGACAGAAGATAGAAGTGGCTTTAATAAGGGCGGAAATGCTGGCAGTGTAGGGAAGTGGATAAATTAAGAATCTTCTGGAGGTAGAATCAAGACCTATGAATGAATTGGATGTATCAGGGAAGGGGTGGTGGTGGTGATGAAGGACTCAGAGAAATCAAGGAAGGCTCTGGTCTCTGGCCTGAGAACCAGGTAGATAATGATACCATTTCCCAGATGGGGCAATGGAGTAGATGTAGGAATAAAAAATCAAAAATTCCATTTTTAACATTAGGTTTGAAGTACCTATTAGACATTCACATGGAGCTGTCAAATTATTTTCATTATAAAGACTTTTTATATCTCTTTTAAAATATATCCCTAAATATTTCACACATTTGCTCCTACTGTAAATGGTAGTTTTAAATTTCATTTTCCATTTTTTCTTTGCTAGTATACAGAAATACAATTGATTTTTATATATTGGCCTTGTATTCTGTGAACTTGTTAATTAGTGCTAATGGCAGATTTTTTGGTTTTGTTTTTGTAGGTTCCATAGAGTTTTCTACATACACATCACCTTGTCTGTGAATATTAAGTTTCACTTTTTCCTTTTCAAACTTTTTTCTCTTGCCTATGCAGCTGGGTAGACTGTCCAGTACAATGTTGAACAGAAGTAGTGAGAACAGACATTCTTGTTTTCTTTTCTGTCTGAGAGAGAGAAGGAAAAAGAGAAAGAGAGAGAGAGAGAGAGAGCATTTAGTCTTTCACCATTAAGCATGTTAGCTGTTAAGTTTTTCATAGATGCCTTTATCAGATTAAGGGAGTTCCTTTCTATTCCTAGGTTTTTGGAGGTTTCTATAATGACAGATGTTGAATTTTGTGAAATGCTTTAATTAGTATCTACTGTAAAATTATTGTTCAGTTTTTCTCTTTTATTCTGATAATGTGTTGAATTGCATTGATTTTCAAATTTTAAGCCAACCTTACATTCTTGAGATAAACTGCACTTGTTTAGATCCTTTTTATATATTGCTGATTTGATTTCCTAATATTTTAATAGGAAATTTTATGCTTATGTTTATAAGGAATATTGGTTTGGAATTTCTTGTTCTTGTAATGTCTTTGTTCAGATTTTGGTCAGGGTTACACTGGCTTTCTAAAATGATATTCCTTTCTCTATTATTCAAGAGTATCCATGTAGGATTGCTATTACTTCTTCCTTAAACATTTGATGGACTTAACCAGTGAGGAATCCTGGGTTTTATGGGAAGATTAAAATTTTGTTTTTCTAATACAGGGATATTTAGATTAAGGTTTTCTAAATGTTCATTTCATTAAGTTGTTATTTGATGGAATTTGTCCATCTAAGTTGTTTATTAAACAAAATTATTCATAGTGTTCCCTTACTATTTTTTTAAGTCTGAAAGATCTGTAGTAATGTCTCCTTTTTCATTTTTAATGTTGGTAATTTGTGTTTTCTTTTTTTCCTTCATCATTCTTGCCAGAGATCTATCAATTTTTTTTCCAAAAAACTAAATTTTGTTGTATTAATTTATCAATTTTGTTTTATATTTTCCAAAAAGCTAAATTTTTATTGTATTGGTATTCTCTACTTGTATTTTATATTTCACTGATTTTTATACTTCTTTTCCAAAATAAGCCTTTAAAGCCATATGTTTTCTCTAAGCACTGCTTTACATGTATCCTACAATTTTCGATATATTGTGTTTTCATTATCATTCAGCTCAAGATATTTTTCTTTCTTTTTTAAAAGTGTTTATTTATTTAATTTGAAAGAGAGAACATGAGCAGGGGAGGCACGGAGAGAGAGGCAGAGAGAATCCCAGGCAGGCTCTGCATTGTCAGCACAGAGCCCAATGTGGGGCTTGATCTCACAAATCATGAGATCATGACCTGAGCCAAAATCAAGAGTCAGACTCTCAACCAGCTGAGCCACCCAGGCACCCTGAAATATTTTCTAATTCCTTGTGATTTCTTTGATTTATGAGTTATCTGGTAATATGTTAATTTCTTCATTATTTGGGGGTTTTCTGAACATTCTGTTGTAATCAACTCCAAAGTTAACACTGCTGTGGTGAAAGAGTATACTCTGCATGATTTCAATTGTTTTACAATTAGTTATATATTTATTTTATGGCACATAGTCTAATTTAAAGAATGTTCAACGTATTCTTGAAAAGAATATGTATTTAGTAGTTATTTGATGCAGTGTTTGATAAATGTCAATCGGTCAAGGTGGTTGATGGTATTGGTCAAATATTCTATATCTTTACTAGTTTTTTTGTGTGTGTTCTATAAATTACAGAGGAAGTATTAAAACCTCTAACTATTATTATGGGTTTTTCTACTTCTCCCTTTAGTTCTGTCAATTTTTGCTTCATGTCTTTTACAGCTGTTATTAATTGCATATAAATTTTGGATTTTTATTTCTTCTTGATGAATTTTTTCTTCATTATTTTATATGATATCAATTAATATAGCCACTCCAGCCTTCTTCTTTTTTCTTTCTTTTTTTATGTTTATTTATTTTTGAGAGAGAGAGAGAGAGAGAGACAGAGTGTGAGCAGGGGAGGGGCAGAGAGAGGGAGAGACACAGAATCCAAAGTAGGCTCCAGGCTCTGAGCTGTCAGCACAGAGCTCAAAGTGGGGCTTGAACTCATGAACTGTGAGATCATGACCTGAGCAGAAGTCAGACGCTTAAGTGACTGAGCCACTCAGGTGCCCCTCCACCTTTCTTATGATCAGAATTTCTGTGGTATATCTTTTTCCATTATTTTACTTATCTATGTCAGTATATATGAAACTCTTGTATATAACCGAATCTTGCTCTTTTATTCAGTTTGACAATCTGGAATATATGATCCATTTACATGTAGTGTAATTACTGATATGGCTAATTTAAGTCTATCATTTTACTATTTGTTTTCCCTTTGTCTCTTCCATATTTTGTTCCTTTATCCCTCTTCTCTTGCTTTTTTTCTTTTGTATTTCACTTTATCTCCTCCATTAGCTTTTTAGATATACTTCTTTGTTTTAAAGGTTGCTCCAAGAAGTGCAATATACATTCATAACTGAGCACAGTCTACCATGATATATATTATATCACTTCACATGTAATGCAAGAATTTTACATTATGTTATAAACTTTACAATATAGTATTATATCTTTTTTTCTTTAAACAGTTAATTATCTTTTACAAGAAGCTTAATAAATGAGAAAAAAACATTTTTTTATTTACGCACATATGCCTCATTTCTGGTACTTCACATTCCCTCATGTACACCCCAGATTCCATCTTGCATCCTTTTCTTTTAACCTGAAGAACTTCATTTAACTTTTCATTTCTTGTAGTGAAAACCTACTGGTAAATTCTCTCAGCCTTTTTGTCTGAGAATATTTTTATTTTTCTTTCATTTTTTAAGTAGACTATTTTTAGAGTAGTTTGAGGTCCACAGCAAAACGGAGTGAAAACTAGAGAGTTCCCATATACCTCTTAAACACCCCCACAACCACCACTACTATCAGTCTTGCTGTAATCAACTCCTAAATTAACACTGTTGTGGTCAAAGAATATACTCTGTATGATTTCAACCCTTTTACAATTTGTCATATGTACATTACATATATATTTTTTCCAAGAATATTTTCACTGGATATAGATTCCTAGGTTGACAGTATTTTTTCCATTGTCTTCTGGATAGCATTATTTCTGGTGAAAAATCAGTGATAATTCTTATTGTTCTCCTATCTGTAATATATATTTTCTCCTCTAAGTACTTTCAGGATTTTATTTTTTATTTTTAGCAGTTTGACTATGATGTGCCTAGGTATGATTTTCTTTGTACTGTTTCCTGCTTGGTGTTCACTGAGCTTGTAGGATCTGTGAATTGATATTTTTTCTTCAAATCTAGAAACATTTTGGCCATTATTTCTTTAAATGTTTTTTTCTGACTCAATCATTTTCTTCTCTTATTCTAAGACTGCAATTATATATGTTAGACCATTTGGTACTGTCCAATGATCATTGTCCTTTTTCTCTCTTTCTTCCTTCCTTCATCCCTCCCTCCCTCCTTTCTTCCTTCCTTCTTTCCTTCCTTCCTTCCTTCCTTCCTTCCTTCCTTCCTTCCTTCCTCCCTTTCTTTCTTTCCTTTTCCCCCAGACTATTTTTCCCCTCTGTGAGCATCACTCTGGATAATTCCTATGCTCTTGTCTTCAATTCCACTGACCTTTCCTTCTGTAGTTTCCAACGTGCTATTAATTCTACCCAAAGAATTTATATTTCAGATGCTGTATTTTTCAGTTCCCAAATTTCTATTTCTTTTTTTATTGTTTCTAACTCTTTAGTAAGCTTTTCCATCTGCTTACCCCATATGGAAATCTTTTCCTTTAAGTCCTTAAGTATATTTATAATAGCTGTTTAAAAGTTCCTGTCCTCTCTTTACAACATTTGTCATCTATAGGTCAATTTCTATTGTCTTTTAAAAATCCTGTTATGGATCACATTTTTCTGATTTTTTTCATATCCAGAAATTCTACATTTTATGCTGGACATTGTGAATGCTAATTTTTTTTAAATGTTTATTTATTTTTGAGAGGGTGGAGGCAGAAACAGAGGGAGACAGAATCCCAAGCAGGCTCTGTGCTGTCATCATGGAGCCCAAGGTGGGACTTGATCCCATGAACTGTGAGATCATGACCTGAACTGAAATCAAGAGCCAGATGCCCAACCAAATGTGCCATGCAGGCACCCCATGAATGTTAAATTTTGAGTGTCAGGATTTAGCTGCCTTCCTTTAAAAAAGGTTGTGTTTTGTTCTTTTAAAAAAAAAAAGTTTTTTTTTTTAAGTAGGCTCTACATCCAACGTGGGGCTTGAACTCATGACGCTGAGATTAAGAGTTGCCTGTTCTACTGACTGAGCTAGCCAGGCACTTCTGTTGCATCTTGTCCTGATCAACAGTTAACTTACTGGTAGGTAATCCTGATTCTTTTGAGGCCTTTTTCTAAACTTTATTGGAAAGGTCTAGAATAACACATAGTCTAGGGCCAGGGTAGTCCTACTCCTAATGCATGGCCTTTCTGGGTCCTCTGCTGAAAGCACAGAGTATTTATGGAGGTCTCCTGATTTTGGCTAATAGGACTCCTATGTCTCTCAGTACTGTGAGACCCAGTAGCTGTTCTCTGCCAGACTTGTGAAGTCTCACCCTGCACATTAAGTCTTCAGTTTTTGCCTAAAAACTTAAGAAGACGCATGGAGCAGATTTCTGGAGCTCCATTTCTGTACACTCTCCTCTCTAATACCATGACCCAGAAATCCCAGGTGCCTCAACAGCTTCAGATGTTAAAATACATCTCTGTGTTCTGCTTGGATTCCACCTCACTGCAGCATCAGAAAGTATCATCAGGCAGAAAGCCAGGGAGATAGTGGGGTTCACTTTGTATGCCTCCTTTCACTTGGGAATCACAATCTTGCACTGCTTATTGTATGATGTCCAAAAACAGTCGCTTCATATATTTCGTCCAGTTTTATAATTCTTTATGGTGGGAGGGCCATACAATGTAGAATTTCAAACACCATATTTATGTAACTTGTTCCCTACTTTGACAGACATTTAGGTTGTTCGAAACGATAGTGCAGCATTAATGTTTTTGTATGTTTCTAGTAGTTAAAAAAAATGTTTATTCATTTGAGAGAGAGAGAGAGAGAGAGAGAGAGAGAGAGCATGCACATGAGATAGGGGCAGAAAGAGAAGGAGAGAGAGAATCCCAAGCAGACCCCACGCCCAGTGAGGCGTGTGACATGGGGCTCAATCCCACAGCTGTGAGATCATGTCCTGAGCTGAAATCAAGAGTTGGATGCTTAACCAGCTGAGCCACAGAGGCGCCCCGCATTAATGATTAAATGTGCAGCTCTACGTTAAATTCCTAGATGTGCCACCTATTGGCTGTCAGTCCTTGGGGAATTTACCAGCTAATTTCCCCACTTACTAAATGGGATATAATAACAACCACTTCATAGAGTTATATGAGATACTGTATGTGAAATGCTTAGAACAGTTCCTAGAACACAGTGAATACTCAAAAATGTTAGTTGTAATTATTCCATAGTCTTACTATTACACAAAAAGCTACAATGAACATTCGATAACATATTTACTTGCCTTCGTGTGCAAGTCTATTCCTGCTATTCCTGGGTCAATGGATATGTGCCTTTGTGATTTGATAGATCTTGCCAAATACTTTCTAAAAACGCTGCACTAATTTACCATCTCACAATCTGTTTTCTCAAACTCTTGCCAAGTGTAAGAGATATGGTCAAACCTCCAAAGTTTGCCAATCTTATACATGAAAAGTCCATGCCACCTTTTTAAAAAATTTTTATTTCTTTTTGAGAGAGAGAGAGAGAGAGAGAGAGAGAGAGCCGGGGAGACAGGCAGAGAGAGATGGAGAGAGAGAGAATCTAAAGCAGGCTCCACGCTGTCAACACAGAGCCTGACTTCAGGCTCGAATTCACAAACAGTGAGATCATGACCTGAGCCAAAATCGAGTCCGATGCTCAACCGACTGAGCCATGCAGGCTCCCCCATCGCACCGCCCCCTGCCCACCTCCTTTTTAATTATGTGATGGAGTTTGATCATTCTTTCATGTTTATTGGCTTTGTATACATTTTTTTTCTTATGACTTCCTGTTGATGTTGCTCATCTTGGCTTATCTTTTTCTTGATGATTTTATTCATTCACCCAACTAATTGCACTAGTACATATTAGGGATACCACAGTGAACAAGACAAAGCCTCTCCCTCATTAAGTTTATCATTCAGTCAGGGAGACAGAAAATTGGCAAAGAAAGAATAAATTAATTACAAATCCTAGGGAAAAAAAAAAAACAGATGATGTTAAAATCATGAGGGCAGCATGGGGGAGCACCTTCCTTAGAAAGAGTAGTAGTCATGGAAGGAACATTTGGAGAAATGAAATTTATGTGGGGAACAGATGGTTGAGAAGGAGACCATCGCGTGAGAAACAGGGGATCACGTTTCAGGCAGAAGGAACAGCCATATGCCAGAGCTCTAATTCAGGAATGAGCTTAGCATATTTCAGAAAGAGAAAGGCCATTGTGGCTATAGAGTACTTACTTAGGGAGGGAAGAGAGTCACCAGATGAGACTGGAGAGGTAGGCAGGGCCACAGGAGTAGGAATTTTATCTCGAGTGCTGTAGGAAACCAATGCCAGGTTTTAAGCAGGAAACTGACACGATCTTGAATTCTCAACGATCACTCAAGCTGTTCTGTGAATGGATGGGAGGGAGCCAAATGTGGATGAAGCAGGAAGGCTCATCAGGGGACCACTGCAGGAATCCAAGCTAGTGGCAATAGCTTGGGTACAGTGGAGACCCCGGAGACTGAGGAAAAGGAAACTTAACGATATTTCTGGAGGTGTGTGGCAGGACGGGAAGTGAAGTTTCAAAAATGACTCCCAGGTCTTTAGCTTATTTGCTGAGTGAACAGAGCATTTACAAAGATGGGGAAGAGAGCAGGAGGGGAATGGTTTGGGAGATGAAGTGGGAGAGAGCCATCTTAATTCGGATATAATGTTACGACATCCCAGCCGAAGTGGCAAGAAGGCACTGGTTACGTGAGTTAGAAGCTCCAAATCACGGTCTGGACTACACATATAAATTTAATGAGAAACGCTCTTCCTGCTTCCAGCAGGAAGCCTGAAAGTAATTAAGTTTAATGGTGTGAACGTTATACGTCAATTAAACCTCAATTACCGAAAGGAGCCTGGGTGGCCCAGTTGGTTAAGTGCCCAACTCTTGATTTCGGCTCAGGTCATGATCTCAAAGTTCGTGAGGTCGAGGCCTGAGCCGGGGCCCTGCGCTGACAGTGTAGAGCCTGCTTGGGATTCTCTCTCTCCTTCTCTCTCTCTGCCCCTCCCCTGCACGTGCTCTCAAGCACTCACGCGCGTGCTCTCTCTCTCTCTCTCTCAAAATAAATGAAATAAAACCTAAAAAAAGAAAGAGCAGTGAGTTAGAAATTTAAAAAAAAAATGGTTTAGCAATGAAGAGATCTTGCACTTATATTGGGCCATTCTCTCAAGAACGCAATGCACGTTGAGTCAGAATGGCTGATTAGAAAGAGGAAATCTTGAGCAGCAGGAAGGAAGCAGGGGACAGACCGGCTCCACCGTTATAGAAGGGAATGGCGAGTCTAGAGCCCTCCCCGCACAGTGAGGCATCTCCTCTGCCAGGGCTGACTCACTTGGCCGCATTTTTATAAAAACTCTAACCCAGTTCTTAAAAGATAGTTTAGATGCCACAGTACTTGGTGAAGGAGTTTCCCTTTTCTGGGTTTTCCTATGTAGCCTTTCTGGATGAAAACTTCTGTTCTGGTACAGTAAATAAGTGAAGTGTTGGGCACACCGTGTGACACAACTCAAGTGCTCAAGTCCTCACTGCTATTTTTATTTTTTTTTAACTTTTTAAAATTTATTTTTAAGAGACGGAGCATGAATGAGGGAGGAGCAGAGAGAGACAGGGAGACACGGAATCCGAAGCAGGCTCCAGGCTCTGAGCTGTCAGCACAGAGCCCATCGCGGGGCTCGAACCCACGAACTGTGAGATCACGACCTGAGCCAAAGTCAGACGCTTAACTGACTGAGCCACCCAGGCGCCCCCTCACTGCTAATATTAACACTGGAAAAAAGGACCCTGGCCTGAGAGCCAGAGGTTCTGGGTTCATTTCTTTATTCTAACTAGTATATGGGAAAAAGCCTGGAAGACTAGCCAGATAGGTCACAGAAACTGAACAGCTCCGGAAACCAGGGCCTCTGGAAGCAGCAATTCAACACTTTCTAATGTCTCTGCTTTTCTTTCCCTGTTGGCCTGATTCTCTCTTACTGCAGAAAGGTCTTCTCCATGTGACAGAAAGCACGGCTGAGCCTGCTAAACAGTCCCAGCAGAAAGAATGCTCCCCGCCCCCCTCTCTATGTCCATGAATTAATCCTAGGGAATGACTCTAATGGGCTGCAAGCTGTATGTCTAACCCTTGGGCCAATTACTGTTGTCAGAGGAATGAGACAGTTGGCCAGGCCTAGGTCCCAAGTCCAGGAGCAGTGGATCTGGGCTTCGGGGAACCTTCTTGTGGGTGGTCACAAATCAAAAGCAGTCATAGACCAAGTGAATATTCCGATTCTGTCACTTGGCTGCAGACTGTTGGTTCTCATAGCCTCTCTGACCCTTGGTTTTCTCAGAATGAAATGGAGATTTCTGACTGATCTACCTATTTTTTTTTTTTTTAATAATGAGGATCAGAGGACACATGTTGTATAAAAATGCCACACACATATTATCTTAGTGAATAACATTGGTCAGGCCAAGCTACTTTATTTGTTTATTTATCTTTCTATTTATTTATCTATATATTTTATTTATTTGAGAGAGAGAGGGAGGGAGGGGGGAGAGAGACAGAGAGAGAGAATGTGCAAGTGGGGCAGAGAGAAAGAGAATCTTAAGCCCCGATGCCGGCTCAATCCCACGACCCTGGGATCATGACCAGAGCCAAAATTAAGAGTCTGATGCTTAACCCACTAAACCACCCAGGCCCCCCCAGGCCAAATTACTTTAACCAAGCTCACTTGATTAACAATCTATTCATTTGGGGTGAAAGTCATAACTGTTTTTTAAAAGATTCAATAATTGCAACAACAAAAACGGTAGAATAAGGCTGTCAAATTTAAATTTTTTTTCAACGTTTTTTTATTTTTTATTTTTGGGACAGAGAGAGACAGAGCATGAACAGGGGAGGGGCAGAGAGAGAGGGAGACACAGAATCGGAAACAGGCTCCAGGCTCTGAGCCATCAGCCCAGAGCCTGACGCGGGACTTGAACTCCCGGACCGCGAGATCGTGACCTGGCTGAAGTCGGACGCTTAACCGACTGCGCCACCCAGGCGCCCCAAGGCTGTCAAATTTAGTTGCCTTATATGACGGTTGGGGATTCCAACTAAGAGAAATGGACTTATTATCAAAAGCATTATCTTTAGCTGGATACCAGAGATGTGGTGTCTTGAGTAAAAGTTTCATCAAAAAAAAAGCATAGGACTGCTAGTGCCAGAAGGCATCTGGCTTCTTTACTTTAGACAAGGAATCTTGAGACCAGAGAAGGTCATATGACATCCAACGTAACACAGCAGTAGGTGGAGTAGCAGGACGAGGTCTGTCGGAGGTCTTTCAAATACCAATCCTTACTCTTTCCACTGGACTGCTGCCTCCCTTCCTGGCTACATTCTACTGGAATTTGATGGATTCTTGTGTAACTTGGAAATGCATTTAGAACAGTATTCGACCGGGGCGCCTGGGTGGCGCAGTCGGTTAAGCGTCCGACTTCAGCCAGGTCACGATCTCGCGGTCCGGGAGTTCGAGCCCCGCCCCGCGTCAGGCTCTGGGCTGATGGCTCAGAGCCTGGAGCCTGTTTCCGATTCTGTGTCTCCCTCTCTCTCTGCCCCTCCCCCGTTCATGCTCTGTCTCTCTCTGTCCCAAAAATAAATAAACGTTGAAAAAAAAAAAAAAAAAGAACAGTATTCGACCGGGGGCACCTGAGTGGCTCAGTCAGTTGAGCATCTGACTCTTGATTTCGGCTCAGGTCATGGGATCCGGCCCTGAGTTGGGTTCCTTTCCAAGTATGAAGCCTGCTTGGGATTCTCTCTCTCCTTCCTTCTCCGCCCCTCCCCTGCTCACACTCTTGCACGCTCTTTCTCTCTCAAAATAAATGAATAAACATTAAAAAAAAAAAAAAAGCTGGGGCACCTGGATGGCTCAGTGGGTTAAGCGTCTGACTTCAGCTCAGGTTCTCCTGGTCCGTGGATTCGAGCCCCACGTCTGGCTCTGTGCTGACAGCTCAGAGTCTGGAGCCTGCTTTGGATTCTGTGTCTCCCTCTCTCTCTCCCCTCTCCCTTACTCGCGCTCTGTCTCTGTCTTTCAAAAATGAATAAGCATTAAAAAAAAAATTAAAAAGAAATAAACACATAAAATAAAAGCTTATCACTGTGATATTTATACAAGTGAAATCTTCTAAACAGATGTACAGCAATAGGGAAAAGGCAAAATATGTTAGGGTATGTGCACTTGATGGCTTGCTACAGTGAATAATCTCAGCATCACATCCTAAGCGTAGCCTTTTTCTTTTCTTTTCAATAGAGATCCTTTGTGCAGTAAAGTGGGGCATTAAAGGACAAGCAAAAAGTTGACATGGATGCCTGGGGCACTGCAGACCAATTTCCTGGGGAATCTGACTGCTCTGGGGCCTACTGGTTTAGAAGTGCCTTCTCCAGTTTTCCAAAGGCCAGTCTAAGCCCCTGGGAGGAAGCAGGTGCCCCAGGGAAGCTGACTGTGCCATCTCTTCTTTGAAGCAGGGTGGCCTTACCTCAAATACGTTTGTTGAACCTACCTTTAGGAACTCTTGCAGAGAGGAACCAAAAGGTACCATCTGGCTCAGGGATAAATTCCAGCTCCCTTTTTTTTTTTTTTTTTTTAAATTTAAATGCACATTAGTTAACACACAGTATGGTATTGGTTTCAGGAGTAGAATTTAGTGACTCATCACTTACAAATACCCAATGCTTGTCCCAACAAGTGCCCTCCTTAATGCCCATCACCCAGTTAGCCCATCCGCGCCCCCGCCCAGCAACCATCAATTTGTTCTCTACGTGTAAGAGTCTCTTGTGGTTTGCCAGATGTCCTATTGTGTGTGTGTGGTTGCAGCTCTTTGTGTCCATCCCCTTATCTATAAAACAGTGGGTGTAACATAACATATACCTTAACCTGTAAGGTACTGATACTCAAGACAGTAATAAGATCCCATTGAGAACATGCCAGAAGCTCATCCTCCAGGAGCCCCTTGATCCCCAGCTCCTGTGTTCTCAGAACGCAAAATGAAAGGATACTGTTTCTAGCCATCCCTGTGCCTCTAATAAAAGTGTGATCTTCAGACCCTTCTCTTTAGTGCAAGCACTAGATATCATAAACTCCTTTTTAATGATACTTGACATAACTTAGCTATTAGGAAGGATTTTTTCCTGAAATTTTTTAAAGATTTAATTTTTTTTTCAACGTTTATTTATTTTGGGGACAGAGAGAGACAGAGCATGAACAGGGGAGGGGCAGAGAGAGAGGGAGACACAGAATCGGAAACAGGCTCCAGGCTCTGAGCCATCAGCCCAGAGCCTGACGCGGGGCTCGAACTCACGGACCGCGAGATCGTGACCTGGCTGAAGTCGGACGCTTAACCGACTGCGCCACCCAGGCGCCCCAAAGATTTAATTTTTTAAAATAACCTCTACACCTGACGTGCGGCTTGAACTTACAACCCCAAGATCAAGAGGCACATGCTCTACCAACTGAGCCAGCCAGGGGCCCCGTGTAAATGCTTTCTCTTAAAACAAGGACTGACTCAGCTAACGCGATTAGAGTCTACTGTGTGTGAAGCACGGGGTTCACTGTGTCCCCACATAGTATCTAATTTCACAGAAACCTAGAGACTAGGAAAATGGCTTTGATCTTTTTTTTTTTTAATGTTTATATATTTTTGAGAGAGACAGAGAGAGGAAGCAGGGGAGGGGCAGAGAGAGGGGGACAGAGGATCTGAAGCAGGCTCCACGCTGACAGCAGCGAACTGCCCCGATGCGGAGGCTCAAGCTCAAGGATCATGAGATCATGATCGGAGCGGAAGTCTGACGATCACCGAATTGAGCCACCCGGGTTCCCCATTGATCTCGAATGGTCTGAGGCACCGTCAGTTGAGAAGAGGCTGCAGCAGGGGGCTACGCACCACCAGTACTCTTCCTCCTACACTAGCTGACTTTGTCAAGGATCCAGTCCACTGTCTATGGATGTTTTAGGATTCTTGACAAAACAGATCAAAACCTGCACTCACATCTCAGGTGATGTCAATGGCCTACAGCAGTTACGTTACTTGAATATGGTCTGGTGAGAATCGGCATTTGGGTCTTAAGCGAATTGCTTTCTGTTCCCTGAGTAAGTTTAGTCAGAATAGTTAGGAGTATTCCTAAGTCCCAACCTGTAATTAAGCATGTGACTCATTTCTTGGGTAAGGCAAATTAATGGGATCAGCAGAGCCAGGGGTGGGGGGGGGTGGGAGGGTACAAAGGATCTGTCCATTTGGCCCCGGACTCAGGCCTGGAAATGAATCTTTTCACAATCTACATGATCATTTTTGTAGGAGCATAGGGATGGGGCACCTGGGTGGCTCCATCGGTTCGGTGGCCAACTGTCAATTTCAGCTGGGGTTAGGACCTCTAGGTTCGTGGGATCGAGCCCCCCATCAGGCTCCATGCTGACCATGGAGCATGCTTAAGATTCTCTCTCTCTTTCTCTCTCTGCCCCTCCCCAACTCATGTGTGCACGCTCTCTCTTGCTCTCCAGAAAAAAAAAAAAACAAAAACGTAGGAGCATAGGGACATGAGAAAACAATAGGGCATTTGTCTAGTGGTCTATATGCTTGCTAACCTGTATTTTTTTGAGGTTGAAATGACCAGTTCAACAAATTTACTGATTTCACACAGAACCCCAAACGAGGGTACTTTGAATATACCAGGCAGAACTAAACAGAATTCATAGTCCCTGTCCCCCGTTATAATGTAGTTAAGAAGGAGGCCAAAATATATGACACTGGGATACGAACACTTGTAAAGGACAGAAACATGGATGCAGATTCATGTCACACAAACTGCTTAAATGATGAGAATTTTAAAAAGGAGTCATTTGCGTCTATCCTTTGGACCTATAATCATAAATCTGTCTTCTCCAGTGGCTTTATAGGAGGGATGATCCGGGGTGCCTGGGTAGTTCAGTCGGTTGAGCATCCAATTTCAGCTCAGGTCATGATCTCACAGCTCGTGAGTTCGAGCTCCGTGTCGGGCTCTGGTGCTGACAGCTGGGAGCCTGAAGCCTGCTTCGGATTCTGTGTCTCCCTCTCTCTCTGCCCCAACCCACTCGCATTCTGTTTCCATCTCTCTCAAAAATAAACATTAAAAAAAAATTTTTTTTTTTTAACGAGGCACGATCTGTAGGGTGTTGGACTTTGTATTCTATCACCTATTGAACTGACAAAGAGCAGATACTTCACAAATATTAATAAAACACTGGATGGTTTTAGGAAGGTGGGGTCAATCAAAGAATCATCCTACAAATGGCATTTAAAAAAAACAAACTTTTTTTTTCTGGTGGTGATGGTAAAGTAATGCATGCTCATAATAGAAAATTCAGACAGTATTAAAGACAATATAAATTACCTTGCTCCACCCATCCAGAAATAATCACTATCATCATTTCCTTCTAGTCTTTTTCTAGAGTGATGATCACCTCTCCTCAGCCATTAAAATTTCATCACATTATTTTTAATGTTTTGCATAATATTCCATTGAGGGGCATTTAGATGGTTGCCATTTTTTTTTTTTTTTTTTGCGATCACAAATACTGCTTCAACGGATATTTTGTTTATAAATATTTTTCCCAAAAGATTTCCTTAAAGCAGAATCAGACCTGTACATACAGAGAAAAAACTGATGGTTGCCAGAGGGGAGGAGGCTGGGGGTGGGGTGGGGTGGGTAAAATGGGTGAGGGGAGTGGGAGATACAGGCTTCCAGTTATGGAGTGAATAAGTCACAGGAATGAAAGTCACAGCCTAAGGGGGGAAAAACAAGATTTCCCTAAACTCTATCCCTAAACATGAAATTACTAGAAACATTTTTAAGGTTCTAAATAAAGTTGCCAAACTAGTTTTCCAGCAAGTTCCACCCACTTACATTCCCCCTAGAAGTATAAGAGACTTCACTACAGGAACAATGGTTGTAGCAAAGTCTTTCTTCTTCTTCTTCTTCTTCAATGAAATGAAGCAACTTTACAGAAAAACGAAGAATATTGAACTATGAAATGTTCTCGCCGTGGCTGACTGTCCTCTGATATTTAATACCCCTGGGATTGTAATTAGTGGATACATACTACTTTGGATTCTGCTCTTTTCACTGCAAAGTACTTTCTACCTATCAATATAGTTCTCACACATTGGTCATTTTTTAATGGTCAGCACAGAGCCTGACGCGGGGCTCAAACCCCACACTGTGAGATCATGACCTGAGCCGAAGTCGGACGCTCAACCAACTGAGCCACCCAGGTGTCCCATTAAATTCTTAAGACTCTTAATTAATGTCCACATTCAGCATAGAGCCCGACATGGGGGTTGATCCCAAGACGCTGGGATCAAGACCCGAGCCGAAGTCGGACACTCAACTGACTGAGCCACCCAGGTGCCCCCACACCTGGGTCATTTTTAATCACTCTGTAATTCCTCGTCGTGCCTCCCACGGAGCGTGATGGTTTTGTCAGGATTTGCGGCTGTTTCCGCTCTTCACTATTAAAGTTAGTAGTGAAACATCTTTGCAGTCTCCCACTCCTCACTTTGCCAAGAGTGAAATGACTTGGTCAAAGAGTACAAATCATTTTATAGTTCCGATTGCAGACGGCCAAGTTGCCGGGCAAGGTTTGTTTTGTTTTGTTTTTGTTTTTTAAAGGAAAATGGGCACACCAGGGGGGCAGCTGCATGGACTATCATTCCTAAACAAGGTGCAACAGCCTGGAATCTTAACCAGAAGCCAGGACACTTGAGCTTCCTTGTGGGCACTTGGGAAGCTCCCTCCGCATTCCCAAACTCAATTCTCTTATCTATAAAATGAGAGATTTGGATTGAATGGGTTAAGGTCCTTTTCTGCCAGAAATCCAGCAGCATTCCCCCCAGTCTGTATGACCGACTCCTGACTCCTAGGGGCTCAGACTCCAGCTCACTGCTCGGGACAAGGTTCTGCTTGCTTTCCCTTGGCTGTAGAGTCCCATCAAAGTGCCCACATACAAGTGTATTCAGAGGGGAGGCAACAGAGGCCAGGGGTTCGGAGCACAGGCTGGTTTGAATATTAGCCCTGCCACCTACTAATGGTGTGACAAAACATGTGACCTCTCCTTATCCATCTGTAAGATTTAGTGCTAAGTGAGGTTGTTGCAAAAATTAAATGGATTGTTTATAAGACACGAAGAACAGTGCCTGGCACAGTACTTTATACAGTACTTGGTGACTAAATAAGAGAAAAATTGAGCAGTAAACTCTGGGTCTCTTCCTACTGCAACAGCTTCTTGAGTGGCACTTCCAGCCTCTGGATTGCTTCCTCATTCCTTCCTAAAGCCCAGGGTTCTAAGCCCCAAGTCCTTCTACTTAGAGGCCTCCCATGGCTCCCAGGTGCCTCCTGGACGGAGCAGAGATGCCTCAGCTTGAAGACCCGGGCTCTTCGCACAACCTCCCTGAGGTCAGGAGATGGCCAAAGGCCTTTTATTTAAGGATACCAGTTAATTGAGAATAGACCCAAAAAATGAAAGAAAAAAACAAAAAAAGGTAAACTGGGTTATAAAAATTGTGGGGCGTTTTTAAACGTCATTTGGGGCAAAATCAATCCTCAGCGCGTCCCAAACCCAAGAAACCATAATGATGTCGCTCACAAGATAACCGCCAAAGGTTCTCCCGGTTATTTCTGGCCGCACGACCGGTGGACCGGCGTGGCCAGGAGCCCAAAGACCAGTCCCCGGGGGCAGCCCTGAGCCCCCGCCCCGCCCGCACAAACGAAATCCCGCCCACCGCCTCCGCGGGAGCGGGAGCCGCGAGAGCCGCGAGAGCCGCGAGTCCGGAGGCGGCGCCCCTCGGTGACCTCCCCCCCCCCCCAACGGAACCTGCGAGGGGGCGCGCCCGCCCGGGCCTGCCCCGCGCGGGTCCCGGCGGGAAGGCGGGGGCTCGCTCCCCGCGCCACGCGGCTCGACCAATGGGAGCGCGCGCAGCGAGGCTCCGCGGTCCGTGCCGCGGGTACTGAAAACCCGGCGCGCGCAAGCCGTCCCGCGCTCCGCGCACGCGAGGTCGGCGCGCGCTAGCCCGCGGGCCCCGAGCGCGCGCCTGACGCCCCTGCCCCGCCGGCGCGCGGCGACGCCCGGCTCCGATGGACCCCCAGACCCCTACCCGGACGCCGACCCCGCGCTACTTCACCTGGGACGAGGTGGCGCAGCGCTCCGGGCGCGAGAATGAGCGGTGGCTCGTGATCGACCGGAAGGTGTACAACATCAGCGAGTTCACCCGCCGGCACCCGGGGGGCTCCCGGGTCATCAGCCACTACGCGGGGCAGGATGCTACGGTGAGCGCTGCCGGACGCAGGCACGGGAGGAGGCGGGGCCGGGCGGCTGCCTCCGGAGGTTCCGTGCACGAGGCAGGAAGTTTGGCACCCGCGGAGTGACTCCCAGCTAGCCCGGGGAAGAGCCAGTAGGCGCCGAGCGTCCCTGTGGCCCGCGACCCCACACGGGATGCAAGGGCAGGACAATGGCTGTGAAAACTGGAATCAAGAGAGCGGAGGTGGAGGCCGGCAACGTGCCCACACAAACAAAGGACTGCGCCGCCCTGCGTGCGTTCCGTCTGCGGTGTCCAGGTTTAGGCAGGGCCCAGAGCAGGACAAGTGGGGAGGAGAGCCAGGATGCAGGGTGCCGGGGACCGCGGTGCTGCTGAGGCCGGGGTGGGGGGATGTCAGTGGCCGGGAGAGGGAGTCTCAACCTGTGTCTCGGTGGGTGGGAAGGGAGCGCAGCGGTGTCTAGACTGCGCGTGCAGGCTTGCCGAGCGGGAGCAGGAGAGGGAAGCAGTCTCGGGGATAGGGCGGAGGTGGAAAGTAATTTGGCGCCCGCTGCCTTGGGCACCCCCGCACAGTGAGGGAGGGGCCTCACCGGCCGGAGAGGACTGACGACTAATGGTGCACAGGGGGTAATAGAGCGGCGTGCAGAAGTGGGGGCGGGGCGGGCATACACTTAGCAAGGACCTTCGGAGCGGCCCTCGAATCCTGTGGGGAGGTCACTGGGCCGCAGGTCAGCGGGGTATCCAGGCATTCCCCGCGGCGGACAGTAGTTTGCATTCCTAGGCTGTGGTTCGCATCCTTCCTCCTTCGGGCCTCACTAAGGGGTCCGCGTGCCACCCAGCCCCAGTTCTGCCCTTCCCCTTCTAGACCACCTGCTCTCGGAGCTACGGCAACTGGCACCTCCTGCCATATTTGGAGACCCTGTGGGGCCCCGTGGAGGCTCTGCTTCAACATGTCCCCTCCCCCCTACATCCTTTCGCCATCCCGAGTCCGGCGGTTCGACCCCTTCCGCTGTCCCCGCCCTCCGCCCTTGCCATCCCGGAGGGCGCCTGGGGCCGCCAGAGTTCCCGTTTTGTCGCAGCGGAGCATAGACGTCTTGGGCTGAGGGCCCGCCCCTCCCAGCGACGCGGCCGGCCGGGGGTGGCCAGGCCAGAGCCTGCAGGGGTCACGCCGAGTCACCACTGGGAAGCCCGGACGGCGGCGGAAGGCGAAGACGTGGGCTAGCGCATGCGCAGACGAAGCAGGCACCGACGCAGGGTCTTCCCACAGTGTGATTTGGGGCCCGGGCTGAATGGCCGGGCGGCGGGGTTGGCGATTGGTCCAGACTTGTGGTGCCACCGTCCACCGGCTCCGCCCCGGCTCCCGCCTCAGAGTGCCGGGGAAGGTTCCCCGTAAGGCCTGGGTCGGTCTGACCTACCCCACCTAAAGATTATCAAAAGTAGCCGCTCTGGGGCCGGCCGGGATCGGGGTGGTCAGAGTCCTAGGGGAAACATGGAACCCTACCTGGAACAGCAGTCGGCAGAAGGGGTAGAAATGCAAAACTTCCCAGTTCGGGCGTAAAGAATCTAACCACATTTTATGAAGAACCCCTGCCTCAGAGAGGGTCTGTTAAAAGTCCCACAGAAAACAAACAAACCAGAAATCTCGTAGCCCCACCCATCCCTTCTAGTCGCTTCTCTTCTCGCTTACATCTAAATTCGTGTGCAAAAGCTGTCCCTAGACGTGCCTGGAGGAAAGGCCAGGCCAGAGAGGACTTTCTGTGGTCCCCCTACCTGCATTTCATATTCCTTGGTGTGGTGCCTTTCTTTCTAGAACACATGTCGGGGTGCTCCTGAGCTGTGGACACCTGGGAAGGTCTAAGCACCCTCAAAGGGCAGCTGACTGGAGGGAAGTGGTTTGAACTTGGATCCGGCCTCCTTGCTGGGTCAGGAGGATGGCCTCTGGTGTGAGCCCTCCAGGAGTCACAGGGGACCGGGCTGGCTTCCTAACCAGTCTGTCTTCTCCCTTTCCTTGCAGGATCCTTTTGTGGCATTTCACATCAACAAGGGCCTTGTGAGGAAGTATATGAACTCTCTCCTGATCGGAGAACTGTCTCCAGAGCAGCCCAGCTTCGAGCCCACTAAAAATGTGAGACTCTGCTGTTTGGAGACCCTGTGGTTTGTTGAAGGGCAGGGGGTAGAGAAGGCAGGCCTCGCTAGGCTCACAGGTGACCACAGTCAGTAGCTCTTGCAAGGCTTGAGGCCCCGGCTTCTCCCACGTTAGTCCTTGGGATGCAGGCCTAAGGCAGGAGGCGGGGCCTCGGAACATCTGGTTCTCGCAAGGCTACCGCCACCACCGCTACCATCACGGAGGCCTATCTGTCGAACCCTCACTGTGTCAGGCAGCCCCTCGGCTAACCCTCACACACTTACAGGGGAAAAAAGCTGAGGCTCAGAGCGGTTGAACAAGGTGGCCGAGAGTCACCCTGTGAGCAAACGGCGGAGCAGACACTTGAATCGGGTCTGTTTAACTCCAAAGACCACAGGCTCCTCGGCGCGACGCCAGAGCGCTTTCTCCTGTCCTTTCCTCAGTGTTGTATATTTACCTAGGATTGTGGACTTCCTGCAACGATCTGGGGGTGGAGGGTCCTCGAGCCTAAGAGGGCCCTTGTTTCCAGCAATGTTGGAGTACAGCTGGGAAGAATAATAGCCCTTCCCTCTCTACTCTTCCACAGAAAGAGCTGATCTACGAGTTCCGGGAGCTGCAGGCCACCGTGGAGCGGATGGGGCTCATGAAGGCCAACCATGTCTTCTTCCTGCTGTACCTGCTGCACATCCTACTGCTGGATGTTGCTGCCTGGCTCACCCTTTGGGTCTTCGGGACATCCTTTGTGCCTTTCCTCCTGTGTGCGGTGCTGCTCAGCACGGCTCAAGTGAGAAGCCATCACTTGGCTTGTCAGGAGCACGGCCGTGCTCGGCATCCTCCGGGAAAGCTCTTTGTATGCCTCAGAAGGTCACGAGCCCGGCCCTGTGCCGGGGCAGCGCTGAGGATGTGGGGCAGAGTTAGGGCAGAGAGAGATTTTGTTGTCCGTGGCTTCTGTCTGCTCCTTGGCCACGTGTGCGCCTTCATTTCCTCACTGCCTCCCCAACCCCTCCTCCACGGGCCCCCTTCTTTCTGTGGAATTTACCTGAAGCTTCGTAGTCCGGTTCTGCCATAGCCCAAGTGTGCCAAGAGCCCAGGTTCTGACTTCTCAGCAAAGCTTGGCTTTCTCCTCCCCACCACGTTGCCCAACATGCTAATAATGCTTGGGCCCTAATGGCAGAACCCATTTGCCGAGTCTTCTCGCCTCTGTCACCCTGTCCTGTTTCGTAGTCGTGATTCGGCACATCCTAGGTCCTAGAACTCCAGAGCTGGGGAAACTGAAGAACAGGGAGAAGATAGTGACTTGCCCCCACTCTCATGTGAGTTAGCGGCAGAGGCAGAGTTGGGAGCCTGACTCCTTCCGGGTTGTGCTCAGGGTACCGTGGCAGTCACAGGGGCTAGGGAGACGAAGGAAGGGGGTGACGCAGAGGAGTCGCTGAGGTCAGTGAGAGGGATGCCGGGACGGTGGGTTTTGCTCTCAGTGCTAACCTTTCTCGCTCAGGCTCAGGCTGGCTGGCTGCAGCATGACTTCGGGCACCTGTCCGTCTTCAGCACCTCTACTTGGAACCACCTGCTCCATCATTTCGTGATTGGCCACCTGAAGGTCAGTGGGATGGGGAGGGGCTCTCGAAACTCCGGTCGATGAGGGGTTTCCTTGGGGGTTTGAGGAGAACGCTGGGCTTTCGGACTCACGGCCCTATTTTTCTGTAGGGCGCCCCCGCCAGTTGGTGGAACCACTTGCACTTCCAGCACCATGCCAAGCCCAACTGTTTCCGCAAAGACCCGGACATCAACATGCACCCGTTCTTTTTTGCCCTGGGGAAGATCCTCTCTGTGGAGGTGAGTGGAGGTATCGGGGGAACGGCCTTAGAGAATGGGAGCCAACCAGAGCGGAGGGCTCTGAGGGCAGTGCTCAGTGCGGTTAAGACGTTGGGGACAGCTGGCTGGCTGGCACCTGTGGGAGGCAGCAGGCAGTGAATAAGCTGCCGGGGGCAGAATCGTTTGTTCTCCCTGCTGAGTTCACGCCAGCAACCAGTTAATTGCATAAAGGCACCTCATTCTGCAAAGGAGCCAAAGGATGACTAGGAGGTTATGGCGCAAATCTCTGGTCATCCTTGAAGGTGATGGACGGCCCTCCTTGGGGTGTTTTTGGACACTCCTACCCCAGGCAGTCATCTTCCCGATGCCCCCCCCCCCCCCCGGCCCCGTGCACTTTGATATCCTCCCGTGCCTCAGTTTTCCCCATCCACAGGCTGTTTGAGTCTTCTTTGATGCCCAGTGCCTGGAACATCCATCCATTGGCTGGTTCTTCCCACCCACCCGACCCCAGCCTGACTTCCGGGGTGGTTAGCGTTGGGTTTGAGTTCCCACCGGAGTTATGAGCAAAAGTTGTAATGCAGTTGCTAAAGGATGAGCGTCAGTAGGAGGCTTTGAACAGCCAGCAGGGTTGTTTGCAAAATTCCTTTCAAACCTTTGTGCCAAGGCTCTCGGCTGCGGTCTGAGTTGCGCCAGGTTCCCTCCCTCTCTGTATGCTATGTCAGCATGCCAAGAATTCAGCTGTTCAACCCCTTTCCATTCCAAGCATGAGTGAGTGCAAGTAGCCCGGCGGCCCTCCCCTCTGGCTATGAGGAGGACAATGCGGAGAGGCCTCACAGCGCCGGCTGTCCTGACCCCGGGAGCCCCACGTTTGAGGCTGCCGCCTGTCCGTAACATCCTCATTTTCCCACCCGCTACACAGGGACTTGGTTTGCTACGCATCCAGTACTATGTTTTGGTCAACAGTGGGCAGACGTTGACTCAGTTCTGGCCCCACCTGCCTCAAGTGGCTACTTCAAGAGCAATATGGGTTGTTAGGCAGAGCATGTGACTCTTGTCCACACTCATATCGTCACCGTAGAGAGTTTAAAAAAAAAAAAAAAGGTGGGAGTTTAAGTGGAAGAGAACCTTCTCACACCGCTGCCTCTATTGCATCTTGGTACTGGGGTTTTCAAGAAACTCCTATCGGCAGACGCAAAAAATAGAAAATGATCGGGGCGCCTGGGTGGCTCAGTCGGTTGAGCATCCGACTTCAGCTCAGGTCATGATCTCATCGTCTGTGGGTTCGAGCCCCGTGTCGGGCTCTGTGCTGACGGCTCAGAGCCTGGAGCCTGCTTCGGATTCTTTGTCTCCCTCTCTCCCTGCCCCTCCCCCCACTCATGCTCTGTCTCTCTGTCAAAAACGAATAAACAGGGGCGCCTGGGTGGCTCAGTCGGTTAAGCGTCCGACTTCGGCTCAGGTCACGATCTCGCGGTTTGTGGGTTTGAGCCCTGCATCGGGCTCTGTGCTAACAGCTCAGAGCCTGGAGCCCGTTTCGGATTCTGTGTTTCCTTCTCTCTCTCTGACCCTCCCCCGTTCATGCTCTGTCTCTGTCTCAAAAATAAATAAATGTTAAAAAAAAAAAACCAAAAAAATGAATAAACATTAAAAAAAAACCTTAAAAAAAAACAGACGATGATCTAGGACCAATAGATACGTCTTCCCGTCTAGTTACAAGGCTGAGGATGGGCAGCCTGTTAGTAAATGCCTTGGCCACAGGCTGCTTGGCATTTGGTTCCACCCCTCTGGGCGCAATTCACCTGGGTGCTAATCCCCACGTGCAGCAGACACCTCACCCTCAATACAAACTTTGTGGCTCTGAGAGTTGAAACACAGTAGGGCAGTTCTGAGGATCAGGATAGCATCTGATTGCCATTCAAGGAAGCAGCAGTGGATAGGGCTCCCATAACAGTTCCCAAATAGGAAGCCACTGTTCTTCCCACACACGTCACCGCACAAGACAGGTGCCCCTCGTCTGGCTCGGTGTTGCTTGGGACGGGGTGAGCTTCACCCCAACATCCAGTTCATCGACAAACCTTGTTAATACTGTCTCCAAAACACCCCAGATCCATTTCCCCATCTCCACTGTTTCCTGTCTCCCCCCACCACACACACACACACACACACACACACACACACACACACACACGCATCCGTCTTGGAGCTGGGTTACTACTCCGGCCTCATTGTTCTCCCTGCAACTGTACCCACTCCCACAGTTCATTCTCCCCTCCTCCCGGCAGAGCGAGCCTTTTAAAGTGCAAAGCTGGGGCGCCTGGGTGGCGCAGTCGGTTAAGCGTCCGACTTCAGCCAGGTCACGATCTCGCGGTCCGTGAGTTCGAGCCCTGCGTCAGGCTCTGGGCTGATGGCTCGGAGCCTGGAGCCTGTTTCCGATTCTGTGTCTCCCTCTCTCTCTGCCCCTCCCCTGTTCATGCTCTGTCTCTCTGTCCCAAAAATAAATAAACGTTGAAAAAAAAATTTTTAAGTGCAAAGCTGATGATACTACACCTGTTGAAAGCCTTCCAGTGGCCTTCCCATCACCACCAGAATAAAACCCACGCTGGTTACTGAGGTCTTACTGGGGCTTTCTGAGGTCCAGCGTGAATTGGCCATCCTGAGTTTTCTAGCCTTGTCAATCTGTCTTTCTCTGCCGTTGCTTGCTGTTCCCAGCCATACTGCCCTTTCTGGCTGTTCCCTCTGCTTTAAATGCTCTTCCCCTGAACTTTTGCTTTGCTGGCTCCTTATTCAGGTCTCAGTTCAGACGTCAGCACCTCAGAGAGACCACCTTAGCCAAAACACTGCCTCTGTCACTTTGTCGTATTTTCCTGTTTTTATTTTTATTTAAAAAAAAATTTTTTTAATGTTTTATTTTTGAGAGAGCGAGTGCTAGAGGGGGAGGAGCAGAGAGAGGAGACACAGAATCCGAAGCAGGCTCCAGGCTCCGAGCCGTCAGTACAGAGCCTGATGCGGGGAACCCACGAACTACGAGATCATGACCTCAGCTTAAGTCAGACATTTAACCGACTGAGCCACACAGGCGCCCGTTTTTATTTTTTATTTTTTTATTTTTTTTTATTTTTTTTTTTTCAATATTTATTTTTGGGACAGAGAGAGACAGAGCATGAATGGGGGAGGGGCAGAGAGAGAGGGAGACACAGAATCGGAAACAGGCTCCAGGCTCCGAGCCATCAGCCCAGAGCCTGACGCAGGGCTCGAACTCACGGACCGCGAGATCGTGACCTGGCTGAAGTCGGACGCTTAACCGACTGCGCCACCCAGGCGCCCCTATTTTTTTTATTTTTATTTAAAAAGATGTGTATTTATTTTTGAGAGAGAGAGAGAGAGAGCACATGCACACAAGCAGGAGAGGAACAGACACACACACACAGAATCCAAAGCAGGCCCCAGCCTCCGAGCTATCAGCATAGAGCCTGATGCGGGATTCGAACCCATGAACTTTGAGATCATGAGCCAAAGTCAGATGCTTAGCCGACTGAACTGCTCAAGCACCCCATATTTTCCTGTTTTTAATCTGTAGTTACCTTGACCTCTGTTCACAGATTTACCACCAGCTTCCTGTCCTCAGATTACAAGCCCCACAAGACTAGGAACTTTGTGTTGTTTGCCTCTGTATCCTCAGCACTTAAAACAGTGCCTGGCACGTAGTAGGTGCTCAGTAAATACTTGCTGAATTAATCAGTTAATATAGAAAGAATGTTTCATTTAGCAGAAGCACCTTGCACAGAATAAGCTGGTGATAGATAAGAAGAAATGTTACTGTCAGAACAGTGGGGGGATGCAGGGAAAAGATGTGCTGGCATTCTGCTCGGGGGTAGAGCGCCACCTGTGCTCTGTGGTTATCTGGTTGCCAGAACTAACTGAGGCAGGCGGGGCAGAAGGAACCATCAAGGGAGTCAGCGGAGCTTTGCTGTCACGATCCTGGGTGCCCATGGCGAGAGGTTCCAGGCTGACTGACCCGGCAGCACCAGCCTGTCTCTTCAGCAGCTAGGCTTACAAAACAGTCACTACCCGGAAAAGCCTTGCCAGAACCTTCAGACTTGCCAAGGTCTTGGTATCCTTCCCACAAACATTTGCCCAACTTTCCTTAGCGTTCAAGGGATTTTATAAAGTTCTCGTTGAAATCAAGACACCAAAAGAGAGGTGGATGGATGGATGCAGAGGGAATACATACCGACCTGTGTAGGGGTATAAATGGTTGTCCATGGAGAGTTTGAAGTCAAAAAAGTACCAGATGGGAGACGAGGTGGGGGGGACACGGAGGGGCCTGGACCCCTTATGACAGAGGTGTCTTTGGAGAACGCGGGGAGTCTTGAGGACCCATAGACGCTGTCGTGCTCGTCCCTCATGTGGGCATGGGCCATTGAGCCGTGCACCGTGGTGTGGTGCGCCTGGCTTATTACAGCCCAGGCCTTCACGTGCCAGGTGCTGGATGGAGGGAAGGCTGGGCCTGCTGGAGCCTTCCAGTAGCACCAAGCTGACGGCCCCTGGAATAGGCCTGAACTCCCGAGCAGGGAAAAGCCAAGGTCACCGCAGGAGGGGAACCGGGTGACTGGTTCTGTGGGTACTCATTTGCGTTTGCTTTTCTTCACAGCTTGGGAAACAGAAGAAAAAGTACATGCCATACAACCACCAGCACAAATACTTCTTCCTGAGTGAGTGACCTCCAGCGACACAGGGGGACTATCTCGGGATGGGGGTGCCAACGGGATCGTGGGGAAGAAATGACTTTGTGGAGGTTTACGGCATTTTGAGTAATGGCCGGGGGAAGTCCCGTGTCCCCAGCTGGTTCCTCCCTGCCTGGGAGCCAACTGTCATGTCACCTGAGCAGGGACAGCAGGCATTTGTGTTAGGGGCAGACTCGTTCCTCCAGTCCCACCCTGGCTTTCACAAGACAATTGAATAGTCAGGTGCGATTGTCCCAATTAAACCTTAAACTTTATCTTAGACCTTGTGAAACAGACGCACGTCAAGGTGACTCAGTGGGGCACAGTCCCAACACCCAGGGGGATAAAAGGTAGACGTGGCTATGGGAGCGGAGGAGCAATGACAGCGGAAAAGGAGGACATTTTCTGCAGCCCGTCTTAAGCTCTTTCTGAAGACTGCACTATGTTCTTTGCTTTTAAAATCTCCATAATGCCTAAAACTGGAGTTTTAGAATTCCTTGGAGAATTCAGATTTTTAAAGGAAGGGAGGGGAGGATTCCATCGATCCTATTTTAGCTCTAAAGAACTATTCCTAAGTGCCTATTACAAACCTTCACTACTGGGGAAGAATGTTAGAATCCATGGCACATCGGGGTAGAGGAGCCGCGGGTGAGCCCTGTCACGCAGGGGGTTATAGGTAGGCATCAGGGCCCTGCAGAGAAGGGATACAGAAAAGGAAATGGGACAGCATATAGGATGGGGCCGCTTCTTCAACTCCCACTTTTAAGAGAAGCTTCTCTGCCCCTTCCCACCCGACCTCCAGGGCTTCGGGTTCAGTGGCATGGGCTCGTTTCCCTAGTCCAAGGGAGTGAGCTTTCAGCCTATGAAGCATCAGCAGGGCCCCCCACCCCCACCCCCAGCCCGGCACGCGCGCGCGCACACACACACACACGCACACACACACACTTACCTGCTCCTGTCCCTTCACCTGCATGGCAGAGCAGGCAAGAACACGGGGCAGGTGATCGTGAGGCCAGGCAGGGGCAAGCCTGGGGCCGGGGCGCATGGGGAGAATTGGAGGTGCTCTTCTAAAAGCATGGCAGCGGAGCCAGGTTCCGTGCGTGGAGCCTGAGTTTCCCAGCTGCCTTCTTCCACTGGAAAGGAATGCCACTCCCACCCCTCCCCATCCCGGCATCCTCTCGGGGGGCTCTGCCTTCCTCAGACTCGCACTCATGCCCACCGCAGTGCCTGCCGGTTCCAATGGATTGAGGAATGCCAAGGCGGCTGGAAGGGGCCACAGGAACAGACGGCAGGGGGGCAGCCCCATGCCAGAGGCCCCCTCTCTGGCACTGAACTGCCCCCATGCTGCTCACACCTCCTCTCTGTCTTCATTTCCTCCCCAGTTGGGCCCCCAGCCTTGCTGCCTCTCTACTTCCAGTGGTATATTTTCTATTTTGTTTTCCAGCGGAAAAAGTGGGTGGTGAGTATCCGTGGCCCCAGAGTCCCACATGCTTTGTCTTCAGTACCCTGATGGAGGGGAACGGGGTTCTCCAGAGGAAATCCCACTGTGACCTACCCCAGGCCTAATTTAGAGCAAAGTAATAGAACCAAGTATAGACCTTCTTGGTCTCTAGACGGGATGATCTGGGCTCAGCAGACGACCTGACTCCCAGTGCCCTCTTCCATCCTGCCGGCATCTCCTGAGGCTCTTGCGCTCAGCGGAAAGCCAGGGGCCAGCCAGGCTGGGGGGGCGGGTGAGTACGAGATGGCACCTGCTCCCAGGAAATGTCTGATGAAACAGATGTTGTTGACCCCAAAGAGGTAGAAGCAGGAGGTTCTGAGATTCCAAAAGGCCCTGCTGCCTCTGGCTGGACGAGAGGCATTGGAAAAGGCTTTGCGAAGTCCCTTCTGGCTGGCCTTGGAGGAGGTGGGATGGAGCAAGGAAGGACTCTGAGCAGAGAAGCCGGGAAGGGAGGGGCAAGTTTGGCCACTGGATACGTTGTGGACTCAAGTGTCGGGGGAGGACCGCGGTGCAGAAAAGTGGCCGGAGGTTCAATCAGGGCACTGGTGCAGACCGAGCCTTGGTCCCGGAAGATTCATTTGGCAGCATGATGAAGGGATAAAGAACTTAGGTGGGTTGGGAGGAGCCGGAGGCAGGGGGCCTTGGCGCCTGTGAGAAACAGGCGAGGAGGACTGGGGGCTGCCGCCAGGACCGGAAGGAAGGAGAGGCGGCACCAGATACGGCAGGACTGGGCAGCTGCGAGCAGCGGACAGGTGCTCCAGTCCGGGCACCTGGCAGAACGGCTGTACCGTGCAAATAGATGGAAGAGGAAGAGGAAGAAGTGCTTTGTGCCAGTCATAGTGCCGTCTACCTCTCCACGCAGGACTTGGCCTGGATGATCAGCTTCTACGCCCGCATATCCCTCACTTACATGCCGCTGTTGGGGCTGAAAGGCCTCCTGGGCCTTTTCTTCATGGTCAGGTAGTAGTTGATGGGGGGAGGGGGGCTGGCAAAGAAAAGGAGGTGTTTGGGAGTCACGAGTCTGGTGTGGGGGCCGTTTTGGGGCTTTAAGAGGCAGGGGGTGTTTCAGGAGTGGGCTTGGGAAGATGGCCAGGCTAGAGCAGTAATCTGGGGGAGAGGCAGGGCTCTGACTTGTCCCCTGCTTGTCTGTGCACTATAATCCACCAGGTTCCTGGAAAGCAACTGGTTTGTGTGGGTCACACAGATGAACCACATCCCCATGCACATTGATCACGACCGGAACATGGACTGGGTCTCCACCCAGGTAAGGGACAGTCACTTGGAAGATACCTGGGAATAACACAACTAATAAACAGGGTGGGTGGGCACAGATGCAGGCTAGGGGGCGGGGGCGGCAACAGTTAAGTCCCCCAACAGCGCTGCCTCATGAGCTTGAAGCTTCTGTCCTGCCACCACATGGAGAAGGGAGTGACCAGGGATGGTCCCACACCCCCTCCTCTCAGCCAGCTCTACTTGGAAGAAGGCCGGCTCGGCCTTTACATCTGCCACGCAGAGTCATGCTCTCCCCTGCCCTCTTCTTCCAGCTCCAGGCGACATGCAATGTCCACAAGTCTGCCTTCAATGACTGGTTCAGTGGACATCTCAACTTCCAGATTGAGCACCAGTAAGTAGGGAGACCTGAGAAGCAGCGTCCTTGGGAGGGTCCGTGGGGGGAAAGCAAGGAGGTGGGAACAGTGGAATAGGAGCCACTGACTGTCCCGTTCTCCCTGAAGTCTTTTCCCCATGATGCCGCGACACAATTACCATAAAGTGGCCCCCCTGGTGCAATCCCTGTGTGCCAAGCATGGCATAGAGTACCAGTCCAAGCCCCTGTTCTCAGCCTTCGCCGACATCGTCTAGTGAGTACCTGAGCCTGGAAAGATGGCTGGCAGGGGGGGAAGAGGGCAGGCAGTGGGGTTGGTGATGTGTAGGATAGGAGCAACAGGCAGGTGTCCCCGGTCCTCTGGAATGGAGGTCACCAAGACAAAGGCAGGGTGCCCTGTTGGTCTTGTTGGCCAAGTCAGGCCTTTGCCGTCAATGCCATGGCCCAAGCTCTTTCTTAGAAGCAAGGGGGAGGGAAGGGGCCATATGCCATGGAGATCAGCCTCTGTACCTCTGTAAGAGCCTCCCTATACGGCTTCTGTAGGGTGGTTTGGCTTACGGGCTTGGCTCTGCCCTCTCTCTCTCACTGCTTGTTCCCAACTTGCCCCCACAGCTCACTGAAGGAGTCTGGGCAGCTCTGGCTAGATGCCTACCTTCACCAGTAACGACTGGCACTCCTCCCCCCACCTGGAAGAGATGTCTGTCTTCACCGATAACACCAGCCCACCGGGAAGGGGAGTCTGCACCAAAGCAGAGGGGAGCTTATGGGACAATGCCACTATAATTCTAATATTCAAAGGGGGTGGGTTTGAGGAGACAAAGACTCTGACTCAAACCTCCCCCCTTTATCTTCCAGGCACAGATTTAAGACCCAAAGGGGTAGGGGACCGTGCATGCCTTCTGGAAGGAGCGGTGGGCCTGATGGGGCAGAGATGTGACAGTTTTGTTTCCTTTTTCTAGTTTGGCAGATGCAGATGGTTGGTGAGCAAAGAAGGGGGTCCAAGGGTGTTGGAAGACTAGGGAGGACCTATTGAGCCCAGAGATCAGGAAGAGAATGAGCATAAAAATTCCATCCAGGGGGTGCCTGGGTGGCTCAGTCGGTTAAGCAGCAGACTCTTGACTTTGCCTCAGGTCGCAATCTCACGGTTCCTGACAACACAGAGCCTGCTTGGGATTCTCTCTCTCTCTCTCTCTCTCTCTCTCTCTCTCTCTCTCTCCCCTCCTCCTCCTCCCCCGCTCATGTTCTCTCTCTCTCTGCTCCTCCCCTGCTCACGTTCTCTCTCTCTCTCTCACTCACTCACTCTCAAAATAAACAAGTAAACATTAAAATAGACAAATATATAAAATTCCAGCCAGGAAAGGGGTGAGCCCATCTCACTGGTCCGCTTCTCAGCGCCTTCACCCTCACATGCAAACCTCAGAGGTTCGCAGGCTGGTGGGAGACAGAGCAGCTGAACCTTCCGAGCAAGATTTAGAAAGGAAGGGTTAGTGCTTAGATTTGAGGCCTGGCATAGCACACTGGGAGGCTCAGCCTACTCTAGGGCTAGGGGGGACCTAGGTCTGCCTCAGGCTGCTGGAGAAGCACTTTTCCCACTTGTAGAAGTGGGCAGGGCAAAGGCCAGGGCTGCGGTAATGGAAACATCTGACTTTAAAGGATCCTGGCCCTACTGGTTTTGGGCTCATGGTCCATCCAGGGCACCCAGGGAGCAGTAGGTCCTAGGTCTTGCCAAAACAGCAGAAAGAGTTGCTGGCCACTCGGAATCCCTTTACCTGGGGTTCATCTCTTGCAACCACCACCCAAGGAACAGGACACTTCTAGGATGGGGAGTCCATTTCTTGATCCATAAGCAAGTGACCACACGAGGCAACTGAATCTTCTCCCTTTGAAACAAATGAGGGCCCCCAGGGGTTTCCCTCTGCCTTCCTACCTGTAATTAATTCCAAGTTTAATAAAGTAGTTAGCACAAGTGGACCACATTGGGAGACCCTGAATTACCAGTCACGAGGAAACCACAGATTGTAGTCCTAAAGAATAGAAGGGCCATAAGACATTGTCTACGACCTAACTTATGTTACAGTATTCCTTCTGAGTAGGAACAGTGAATTAAATACAATCACTTCATAGTTCTAAACCAGAGATAGGAAGATAAAAAAAACACAGTTTTGTGAGCTATCAACCCTCAGCCGTTCAAGCATCCTTCCCAGCCGGAGACCAGGCAGGAATTTAGGACAATCTCTTTAAGAAGCCCACCAGTGTAATTCTGAAATACAATTTTTAAATTCTTAACCGTTTAACCCATCCCTAGACTGAACAAAGGAATGTACTCAGGAGCCTGCCTTAATTGCCAGGGTTTGTCGATCCGCCTTCAACACCTTCCCTCCTCACATCCACACCTTCCAATGCCGACGGGGGTGGGGAGATTAGTTGCCTGTTCAACAGCATCTACTCTAAGTGCATTGAGTATTGTGGATACAGAGAGGAGGAAACTTCAAAGTAGAAGGAAAAAGAACCCTAGGAGAGTCCACATTTAGTTTTAGGAGAGAATAAAGATCATCTTAAGGCAAGTTGGGATGGGGTTCGAGGTACCACCTATGGAAGGGCTGTTGGGATCCCTCGAGAGGTGTGTCAAAACAAAGATTAAAGAAGCAACAAACATGGGGAGGACGGGTTGCCAGGGCATACTCAGATCTTTTCCATTTGGCCAGAACCTGCTTTAAAACAGCCTGGGTCGAAAAATGAGAAGTAGAATTGAAACGTTCTACTTCCGTTGGCTTCCTCACTCCAGAATAGGTACTGACCCTTCCCTATCCCCCTGGTTCCCTGCTACCTAGGGTTTCAGCGTGGGGTCACCAGCCTATCGAGCCATCTGGCTGCCAAGCTGAGCAAATCCAGTGATGCTTACTGAGCCAAGGCCGGGCCCTCGAAGCACTTCAACCACCGTGGCCTTCTCTCCTTAACCTAGACCGGTGTGGTCTCACGTGGCCACAGAGGGACACCCCAGTGACAAAAGGCTTAGACCGTTACAACAGTAACAGGAGTCATTTCAAATCCAAGCAGTGACACGAGAAAACAGGCTCAAAGACCATACAAGTCACCGCCAGTCACAGACTGGCAAAACTAACCTTTGAACTCCCGTGTTCTAGAGTTCCGGCCTCTATGTGCATCTTTGTTTCTTTAATTAGGCCGACATCCGTGTCCTTTGTGTTGATGTTACTACATCTCCAAGAAGTAAAGCTGAAAAATAAAGTTAATTTTGACCACCTGAAGGCTATAGTCACTTGTAATCCACGAAGCTCTTGTCTGTCTGTCAATGGGAGAATTTAGGCCTGTGCTGTAAGGTACCACCTACCTCTGGCTCCTTCTGACCAGGAGTTCCCAGATTCCCCTTTCCACAAGGCCTTTGGGCAGAACACCAGGATCCTCCGAAAAACAAGGCACGGGTGGGCTATGGCAAGGAAAAGGAAAGCCAGGCCCTCCTCGTGACCCCGTGTTCAAATGCTTGACTGGCCAGACACACTAGGCAGGCGTCCCATGCTTCTGTCATGAGGCAACACCCCGGCCCTTTTGAACGTTCTAGTCTCCGTATGGGTAGTCCCTATTAGTCTCCTTTCTGCCCAAATCCTCTGCTGGCACAATGCCTTTTTAACCTCAATGCTATTACAACAGCTCTCTTTTTGAGCAAGAGTATTAGACGTGCTAGGTACTCATTTGTAGAACTGGCTTCCCCTGCAGTGCGCGGTGGTTAAACCTTTTAGAAAAGACCAGACAACTGGAACTGAGAACACAAGAGGAAAAACCACTCTGCATGTTTTGACTGCCACAGGATACAAGCCTTTAACTACTGCACCGAGGTGATCAGGTGATTGCTCCATAGGAAGTCTTTCCGCCTCTGGGCCCCATCACCAGAACCACGGGCTTAGCCATCAAATTCCTTGGGGCTCTTGTTACTTGTGTGGCGTGGGCCAATCGGAGAAAATCCGTTTCAACCGCTGGAGACAGCAGTGAACAAAACTACGATCCGTGCCCTCGGAGTAGAACCTTCCGTCTATACCAGTGGTTTTCAGGGTCCCATCGTCACGGGAACAGCACTGCTGGGGAGACTATATCCCGCTCCTGCTTCAACTGGAGCTCATATCCTGAGATTCCATGTAAGATTTCATTTGAAAAACAGGTTGCTCCATGAGAAATTTTGAAAACCAGCAGCCTCTAGTCTTCTACCCGCTTAATATGTTGGAACACAGGCAGCTCAGATTTCCGGCTGCTTAAGTGTCCCTGGTAACTTTAAACAGCAGTGATAGGAATGCTAAAAAAGGAGAAACTCAAACAGGACAGCGCCTTGCCAAGTTTTATCAGGATTATAACTTTTCAGACATTCCATCTTTATGGGAAACAGCCATCTGAATTTGATGTCACAAGAGGAGCGAGAAAGTGACTTTTGAAGTGCGGTTTTGAACAATTTATAAACCGGTAGAATAAATGCTCGGACGCCGTGAAGCAGTTGATCTAAATTGTGAGGCTTTCTCCGAGAAGCTCCTTTACCCCACACAGCAGGTGGAAAACTAGGAACCCATTCGATTTATTAAAACTTGTTTCCCAGCAAGTTAAACTAGGCATCCACCTACAAATGGCTGATGTACTGCCAAGGCCACTTTGGTCATTCTGTGGAGCGTGGCGCCATCTTGCGGCCACTCTCAAACCTCTTGTAACAAGGATACGTCGCCTGTGTGTTCTCTTGGGAGTGAAAAGAACCTTACCTACTTCCTGAAGCCTGGGGGCACTTAGATGTTTGGGTTTTTTTTTTTTTTTTAAATATTTATTTATGAGAGAGAGAGAGAGGGAGAGAGAAAGAGAGACAGTGCGTAGGTGGGGGTGGGGCAGAGAGATAGACACAGAATCTGAACCAGGCTCTGCGCTGTCAGCACAGAGGACACAGGGCTCGAACCCACAAGATGCGAGATCATAACCTGAGCGGAAGTCGGATGCTCAACTGACTGAGCCACCCAGGCGCCCCTCAAGGTGTTTTCAAATGTTCTCAAAGAACACGACATTCTGGCTACTTTTCTAATTTTATTGACTCTTTTCACACGTTTAAAACAAAACCAGCACGTGAAAATAGCATCTCATCCCCAAGTCTCAATTCCGTTGGCTGCCTCAGAGAAGCCATTAGAATTTGGCCCATCTTATGCCTCGAAATAAGATATGCCACGGTGAAGACTCAAGTTACATGGCAAGTTCAAGTTTCTGCGCGCCCCAGAACACACAGCCAGTGGTCGGACCCTTGTGGCCAACTCCAGGGACTCCGGCTGTCCGCCTGTCTCCTGTCTCAGGAGCTCTCCCCGTATGAGAAGACTGGGTCTTCCTGATGGCTGTCCTACAGGGCCGGTCAAGGCTGAGCCAGAGAGAAATACAGCTGGGTTCCACCACCCCTTCCCATCAGCCACCAGTTGGGCCAGTCAGGAAATCATTTTTATACAGTCTTCCATCTCTACCATTTATCCCCCCCTCCTTCTTCAAGACCTGTTGCTATCCCTTTCATTTAACAATAGACTCAGTGTCCGTTAAATTGCCTGAGAGGTGTTTGGAGCCTGACATACTTTCCTGAGCTAAAACAAGAAGAAAACAAGATACCTCTGTGGCCTTCCTGCCACCAGATCAAGTACAAAAGGGAAAGCACTACTGAGACGGGCAGAGCTAGAGAAGCAATGCGAGCCCCTCCCTGCCCCCACAGAGCTCTCGCTGGTGCTAGCGCTTGAGGGCACATCAAGGCAGGTGTTCTGGGGCCGGGGAGGCAAGAGGGGAAACTCCTTTATTTTCCCCGTTTGAACTTCCCTCCTGCCCCGGTCTTTGCCTTCTTCTTAGCGGACCCCTTGGGCTCTGGCTCTTTGCGCTTAGCTGAGGAGAGCGAGCCAGTCACCTTGAAGAAATCATCCAGGCGGCCCTGGGTGCTGCCCTGGCGGCTCTTGCTCAGCCGCCTGACCCCACTGCGGATCCGCTCCTCCGAGAACTGCTTTTCACCACACATGAACTTGACGAGCTCTTCCTCATTCGGCTCGCTCCACTTCAGCTCCACAGACTCTGGGTCAAGCACCTCGGGCTCCAGGAAGAGCTGCTGGGCCTCCTTGTGGAGCCAATTTTCTGGCACGGAGTACTTGCTGGGGTCGAGCCGACGCACGATCTCCTCGATGCTCTTGTGCTTCTGGATGAGGTCCACGGCCCGCTTGGGCCCAATGCCCCGGATGCTCTCACAGTAGTCACTGCCCAGCAGGATGCACAGGTCTACGAACTGCTCCTGGTTCAGGCCCAGCTCCTGCAGGACCCGGCTCAGGTGGAACTCCTGGATGGGCAGCTTCTTGGCCTCGCTGGCCGTCAGGTGCCGCATGAGCACAGGGCTGCCAAAGGTCAGGCAGTCCATGTCCTCCGTGGCCGCGGCATAGACTTTGCCCGCCTTCACGAGGGCGGCACAGCTGGCCTCGGCCTCGCTGGGCGCGTCCAGGTACGGGATGCCCATGAGGCTCAGCAGATGCTTGCACTCGTCGTTGTGCTGCTTGGTGACCTTCACCAGCCGCTTGGTAAACTTCTCCACCTCCTCCCCGGCCCCGGCGGCCTGAGCCTGCTGTAGCTGCTTCTCCGCCTCGGCCCGCCGCTCGCTGCGCTTGGCCAGCTCGCCGGACTTGAGCTGTGGCGGCTTGCCGTCGAAGACATACACGGGTTTGATGCCGTTCTCCATCATGCGGATGGTGCGGTAGAACATGCCCATCAGGTGGCTGGTGGTCTCCCCCTCCTCGTTCTGCAGCACATCCCCGCCCTGGCGGACGGCGATCAGGAACTGATAAATGCTCATGGAGGCATCGATGGCCACCTTGCGGCCGAAGTAGCTCTTGATGTCATTCTCCCGGATGGCACCGGGGGCCACGTCTGCAATCAGCTTGGCCAGGCCTTGAATGCCCATAGCAACACAGAGGAGGGACGGCTAGAACCAAAAACGAACAAACAAAAAAGGAGTAAAGTAAGAACAGGAGGAATTTCAGGGAGGCAAAGGATCAGGGGTTAGAACTGGCGCCCTCTCACCGACTCCCATGCCTCCGACTGTACAAATTTAGCGCAAGAAGAGGACACCGCTTCGGGACCACAGAAGATGAAAAGATGGCACAGGACAAGGTCAGCATTCTCAAAAACCTCACAGTCGAGCAGGGGAGCCCACTCCATGACTACTAAGGCTTCCTGGGTTTCAGGAGGAAACCTGGGGGTTAGGAGGATGAAGGCACTTCTGACGTCCGGGGACTTAAGGTTTCGTGGATAAGGCAGCAACAGGGCTAGCACGCAAGGAGGGCTACCGCTGACGCCTGCGTCAAGGTCCCTGCAAGTCCAGAGGAGAGTGCCTGGCCCAGCCGGAGGCGTCCATGGATCATAAAGACAGGACCTGGGGCGCCTGGGTGGCGCAGTCGGTTAAGCGTCCGACTTCAGCCAGGTCACGATCTCGCGGTCCATGAGTTCGAGCCCCGCGTCAGGCTCTGGGCTGATGGCTCAGAGCCTGGAGCCTGTTTCCGATGCTGTGTCTCCCTCTCTCTCTGCCCCTCCCCTGTTCATGCTCTGTCTCTCTCTGTCCCAAAAATAAATAAACGTTGAAAAAAAAAAATTAAAAAAAAAAAAAAAAAAAGACAGGACCTGAAGGACAGGCAAAGACTGGCTACCAGAGGATGATGAGATGAGGCAGGGACAGAGGCAGCCATGACACAAGGCTGAATGTGTACGGTGGTAAAATAAACACGAGCGTCCACCCTCCTCTGTACCTTTATGCCAGTCATTGACCATCCCCAACTCGTCCTTCTGGCTCCCCTCCTCTTAGCAGCTGTGATGGGTAGTTTCCTGTGTCAACAGAGGCTAGGCTGTAGTACCCAGGTATTTACTCAAACATTAATCCAGGCGCTGCTGGGAAGGTATCTCGTAACATCTGTATTCGGGTGACTTTATTTATTTAGTTAAAAAAAAATTTTTTTTTTGGATGCTTATTTTATTTTTGAGACAGAGAGAGACAGAGCCTGAGCGGGAGAGGGGCAGAGAGAGAGGGAGACACAGAATCCGAAGCGGGCTCCCGGCTCTGAGCTGTCAGCACAGAGCCCGACGCGGGGTTTGAACCCACAAACCACGAGATCATGACCTGAGCCAAAGTCAGGCGCTTAACTGAGCCACCCAGGCACCCCAATATTCAGGTGACTTTAAACAGAGATTATCCTGCAGAATACGGGGCAGTGGCGGGGGGGGGGGGGGTGCTGAGTCAACTGAAAGGCCTTGGGAGCAAAAACGGAGGTTTCCAGAGAAATCCTGCCTGAAGTCTACAGGTTCAATCCCTGCATGAGTTTCTAGCCTGCGGGCCAGCCCTCTAATTTTCAAACTGGTCAACCTCCACAATCACCTGAGCCAATTCCTTCCAATAAATCTCTTTATATATGTCCGTACCCTAGATCCTACCGTTTCTCTGGAGGACCCTGACTGATAAAGCAGCCCTGAAGACGGACTGGCAAAAAACCCCCACAACATATCTGAAGGGAGGTTATGTGGCTTTCTCACATGCTGCTCGAGTGTCCCTTCAGTATCCCCTCAGCCCTGCTACTGGTTTCTATTTCTGCCATGACGTTGCTAGGAGTTTTAAGTCTTTCCCTTTATATTTTCTCTCCACCACGAAGTCCAAGATGTGAACTCCATGGCTCCCACCTGACCCCAGGTCCTGATCTAGGAGCCTGGCAAGCTGTAGTCCCTCAGTCCAGTAATACACTCCTGTGTTTCAGGCCCCTTGACAAATAAAATAGTTCCCAGGGCAGTGTTTCCTGAACTTCGATCAGATCCAAACTCCGCTCCCCTCACAATTTTTTGCCACTTCCATCTAAAACCTGTATTTGGGGGCGCCTGGGTGGCTCAGTCGGTTAAGCGTCCGACTCCTGGATCCTGGCTCAGGTCATGATCTCATGGTTTTGTGAGTTCGAGCCCCACATCAGTCTCTGTGCTGACAGCGTGGAGCCTGCCTGGGTTCCTCTCTCTCTCTGCCCCTCCCCGACTCACGCTGTGTGTCTTTCTCTCTCTCAAAATAAGCATCAAAAAATTTTTTCAAAAGGGGCGCCTGGGTGGCGCAGTCGGTTAAGCGTCCGACTTCGGCTCAGGTCATGATCTCACAGTCCCTGAGTTCAAGCCCCACGTCGGGCTCTGCGCTGACAGCTCAGAGCTTGGAGCCTGCTTCGGATTCTGTGTCTCCCTCTCTCTCTGCCCCTCCCCTGCTCAGGCTCTCTGTCTCAAAAATAAATAAAAACATTAAAAAAATTTTTTTTTAATTAAAAAAAAAAACACACACTCAAAACCTGTACTTGCATTCACTTAGTATTTTCTTTAAATGGACCCCATTGTCTTAAAAACCAAGTTGAAAACGAGAACTCATCTTAAGCAATAATGTCTGTGTCACAGTAGTTAAATTTTAATGTTAACTGTATAACTATTAAAAAGGATTTAGGGGTGCCATTTAAAGTCGTTGCGTGCTCACTGGTGATATGTGTCCGTCACCCCAAGACATATACGAGACCTTTTAGCTGTTCCCACTTTTCAAAGGGTTCTTTGCAAAGCATAAAAGACCCTGTCGCATGCCCCCTTCCGTGCTTAAGTCCAAACACCTCAACCTGGCGGCAAGATCTTCCGTGCGCGGCTTCCCAACCTACCGTCACAGTCTGGGAGCCAACACAAAGTTTGGGAGAAGGCCGGCCCTTTCTCACTGCTGCTCAGCCGCGCCCTCCTCTAGCCCCTGCCATACACTGGGCGCTCAGGATCGTTCCCCCCCCAGAAGCCATTCAATCCTCGGGGTCCGGCCTCAGGCCGGCTGCTTTGCCAGAACGGGTACGGAGGGGACAGTGCCTGCTGGCTTAGCCTCCCGCGGCCCCCGACGCAGGGAGGTGGGAAAGGGTCTCAACAAGTGAAGTTTACAAAATGTTTCTCAGCCAGGATCTCGGTCGAAATACACAACGGGCCCATAAAGTGGAGGCTGTTTCCCTCCTTCCACAAACGAAGCAAGAGGCTCGGGGCTTCGGCGACCGGCCCAAGTCGCACAGCGGGAAGGTGGCAGGCCGGCGCTCCAGCCTCCGCCCCGCGCGCGGCAGACGGTCCCCGACAGCACCCAGCGCCAGGCGGACCCCGCCGCCCTCGGAAGCGCTTCCCATGGGGTCTCACCTGGCCTTTGGAGCGCGAGGCCTCGACAGCTAGCGCTTGGTCCGGGGTCGCCCACGACGGTACTCAGCCCCGCAAACCTGCTCAGCGCGGCCGCGGACGCCCTCCCGCTCAGCCGCCTTCCAAAGCCCGCGCTCCCGTCACGTGACCCGCCGCCGCGCACGGCCTCCTGGGAAGTGTAGTGCAGGCCCGGACGCCCTCGGCCAGCTTCCCTTGTGGCAAACAGTACCCCCTCCACCCCCGTGGGGGAACGAACCCTCCCAGCGGCTCTGTCCTACCCTTCTCCATCGCTCGTCCCAACGCCACATCGGGGCCCCACAGGCCCCAGCGCCCCCTACCTCCGAAACCACAGGACTACAAATCCCACAATGCCACGCGAGCGGGCGCACTTCCTTTTCCGGCTGCACAAGGCGCCTGCTCCTGCCGACGTGTTATTCCTGTGGCGGAGCGGTGGATTACCCTGTGCCTGGCAAGATGGTGAGAGGGTTGAGGGGCGTCCCGGACAGGGCTGTGATGAGGACCCCCTCGGGGCCCGTCCCACACCCCGTTTCTCTCGCGGAGGTCTCAGACGCCTGAGACCCAGACAGCCGGCGGCTCCTATATCCGACTTGGGCCGAGGGGCGGGAAGGGAAGGAAGCCCCTTGCCACGGACTCTTAGGGTGAGGTTTTGATCCCGCGATTTTTAAGGGTGAGGCTTGTACGGCGCATTTTTAACACCTCGAGCTTCTATCGGTTACCTGTGATTAAGCCGTTATCTCTATTTGATCTCTGTTTGGAAAGTTCTTCCTCTCGCAGAACTCGTACTCATCTGCAAGGCCCAGGGCAGATGTCCCCTTCTTGGTGAAGCACTTCCAACTCTCTCAGGCACTTGGCCGCTCTCTGCTGGGAGCTCCCACAACCCGCGTACAAACCTCTTGCCACATGTCACGGACTTCTTTGTTATCTGCCACGCCTCCTAGTGACCACCATCTGACGTGCAGCTAGCTCTGGGATGATGGCTATTCATCTTTGTATTCCCAGTGCCGAACACAGGGCCTGCGATCGGAGGCTCAATAAATGGCAGCGATTGTCTTTATCATTTTGGGGGGTGTGGGCATAAATGTTTACTGAATTGAATTCCAGTGTCTCTTAGAACAATGGGGTCGATTTATTTCTCTAGAGTTGTTATGTTCTGGGTTTTAGGAGCGTTGGCTGGTGAGTGACAATGGAAGTTAACATTTGTACAGAACTTTACGTTTACAGCCCTCCTTCACAAGCATTATCTCATAATTTTCCCTGTAACCTTGGGAGGGAAACAAACACCTATTGAGCAACTACTTTGTGCCAGGAAGTGAGCTAGATACTTGGACGTTCGTCACCCTTCTTCAGTCATACATCAACCCTGTGAGGGGTGTTACTATAACTACTTTACAGAGACTCATTCAGTAGAGCTAGTTTATTAATGGATGTCTTTTGCTGTTAGATCCTGAGATTCCCTAATAGTGTAGTGGGAAGAATACAGAAGTAGAAGTTGAGATCTGGGTACTGGTCCAGGCTCTGAATTACAGCAGGGATTCTGAGCTTGGTGTCTATAGACATGGGTCCATAAATCTCCTAAAATTATAGGCAGACTATTTCTTGCATGTGGTTTTTTTCCAGGCAGAGTCCATACCTTTAACCATTTTTTTTTTTTTTTTTAATAGTCCTCCCTGGCCTCAGAAGATGTTAGGGACCACTGATCTATAGCTAGTCAATCATCGTCAGTGTCAGCCTCTGACTCTCAGCTGCCCTTCTTGTCTCATAGTGAAAAGACAGAGTGTCACCTAAGTTTACGATGGAATCGTCATTTCCAAATGGAATCACTTGATGTTGGTTCTGAAGGATTTCCATATTTCCATATTTCCCAGGCTGAGACAGTCATTGGAGGATGAGGCCCATTGGTGGATGACCTCACACTCCCCCTCACGTTGAAGTCCTGGGATTCTTTGATAGCTCTGATCTCCTGCCCTCCCCTAGGAGCTCGAGGCCATGAGCAGATACACCAGCCCAGTGAACCCAGCTGTCTTCCCCCATCTGACCGTGGTGCTGTTGGCCATTGGCATGTTCTTTACCGCCTGGTTCTTCGTGTATCCTTTTCACTGAGCAGCCAGTGGGCCAGAGTTAGTGGTGTGGGAAACTAAGGGAGAAACCATGCTGGGTACGTGCACCCTGCCAGTTTTGTTCTGGTGTGGGGCTAAGGGGGAAGGTAAGGAGGTCGAAGGACAGCTGTTGATGTGCAGGGTCGGGCTGTGGCCTTACTTCCCAAGTTTAGGTGAGCTCAGTTTGCTCTTCAGATTTCCGGGACAGTGGACAGAAGGCCTGGCTGGACTGCAGGTTGGGGATAGGGGATCTGAAGTTGGCAGAGTGGTAAAGGAGGGGCGTGCTCAGGTGGCAGGAGATCTGAGGGCTAATGCCAGTTCCTCAGTTCACTGGCTGTGTGACCCAGGGCAGGTGACCTAACCTCTCTGGGCCTGATTTTCTTCACAGGTGGTTGAGGGCTGGTAGGAAGCAACAGAGTCCAGATCATCTCTTGGGCCTCTCTTCCTGGCTGCGCTGAGCCCGGCAAGCCTCCTAGAAAGCCCTCACCCCGTACCTTTTTCCCAGAGCTGCACTGGCCGGGCTTCCTGTCCTACGCAGCCCCATCCCTCTGCTTCTCCTTAATCACCCTGCCAGCTATGAGGTGACCTCCACCAAGTACACTCGGGATATCTACAAAGAGCTCCTCATCTCCTTGGTGGCCTCGCTTTTCATGGGCTTTGGAGTTCTCTTCCTGCTGCTCTGGGTCGGCATCTACGTGTGAGCTCCCAAAGGTAAGTGCTGCGACAGGGCGGGCATTAGAGAGGCTTCCCACATCCACGTCAGTGCGGTCCTCAGGCCTGTGCAACACTTTGGTTCATGGAGACAGACTCGGCAGAGTGGATAGGGACACCGGACGCCGGACGCATGTGCCTCTTTCCCTGTCCCTAACAGGGATCTCTGCCCTACGTTGTCATGCTGAGCTCTGCACACTGCCCAAGGCCTTGATCTGGCTTCGGGGTGTACTTCATAGGGCTGTGGGAGCAGGCTTCCCACGTGATGACATTTGGGTTCTTACACATCACACGCCATTGACTTGGCTGCTCGGGAACGGGCTAGAAGGGGGGGTCAGAACCTGGGGCTCCCAGTTTGCTGCAGGGAGTGCCACTGTGGTAAGTTTGAATGTTTTCAGTCATTAAAAGAAACCTTGACTAAAGTGATGAAGCAAACCCAGAGACCCTGGCTGCAGATAATCCACTAAACAGGTCCCTGAGAGTCAGCTTTGGTAGCTCCGCTTCAGTCGTGTGCCCATCAGCCCTTGCCCCAGGGGCACAGGCGTCAGTGAGAAAAGGAGGCGGAAGGAAGGGTCATTGGTCTCATTTTGATACCCCTCTCCTCTTTCAGGTTCCAGCCCGGTGGCTTCACTGAACCCCTGCTTTTGTAAATTAATTTTTTTACCGTTGCCACAAGTGTCCCCCACCTGCTCACAATAAAGGCAGATGTGTGACCGTCCCGTCTGAACGCCCGTTTCGCAGCGGTGGGGTGGTGCTGGGACTACCTGACTTCCCTGGTCCCACCCCTTCCCATTTCTCTCCTGCCTTTCAGATGCTCCCTGCTGCCGGGAAGCCCTGCTTTCTACTGTGAGGGGCGAGGAGGGTGAGGGAGGGGAGGCTGTCCTTGTAACGTAAGGCTTCGTGGACAAGGAGGGACCAGCTCTCTCCTCTGTTGTTTTTACAGCAGACTTCTCTGGGAACCCACACCAGTCACGTCTGCCCTGGACCTGTCCCATCCTCTGAATGTACTCTCCCTTCTGTGGGTTGGAGACCTTCACAAGGCTCAGCTTGTCCCCAAAGGGGAGGTTTTCCTTGGGGAAGGGGGCCACTTTAACCCAGGTAGGGCAGCCGTGGGTCTGGGGGGGAGTGGCTAGGGAAGGCGGCTGCGGAGTCCTGTTCCCAAGCCTGGCGTGAAGTTGAGAAGGATGTTGGGGTGCAACGCATCCACGTGGCTCAGGAACCTCAAGAGATTCCAGTTGGTCTTTGCCCCACAGGCAACTCCCGTCTCCTACCAGAACAGTCTCAAGAAGAGATGGGGAAGCAAGGTCAGATACAAAGCCATATTTATACATTTATTTATATACGTATATTTACTTCAGAAGAAAAGGACAGGGACAGGAAGCAAGCAGGCCCAGGGCTGCCTCCCTGTGCCCACTCCAGAGTCAGAGTTGGTACGTGATAAATATGAGTCAGCACTCAGGGACAGGAACTGGGAGTTAACTGGGAGGGAGGGGCGCTCTATGCACACGCGGGCTTTTATGGGGGCGGGTATAACGTGGGCAGAGGGACTTGTGCGTTGAGAGGCCCTATGTACAGCTTGAAGCTCCGGGGAGATTAGCCCCGCGACTATGGGAATAAATGCCGGAGGGGAGGGGAGGGGAGGGGAGGGGCAGCTGCTGGACCCCATGTAGGGAATGGAACCAAGACACCCACTTACCAGTGCCAGCCGGGCAGCTGTCAGCCTCCAGCAGGTGACCCGCTCCCCTTCCCCGAAGCCCATCTACCTTACTGGGCTTAAGGCGACTTTGGTCCAAGGTTGACCCCCTCTCAAGCAGCTTGGAGCCCCAGCTTGGCCCCAATCCTCGCACTGAGGACCCCTCCTCAGGCATGGAAACAGCCAGCTGCTAACCAGATTGGGGCAATGCTGTGTCCAGAAGGGCTCCAGGGGGCAGTGGAGGGTCACTTTCCAGTTCAGGACTGAGGGGCCACAGTCCAAGGCCAGGCACCCTCACTGAGGAAGCCCCAGAATCCTATTACAAAGGGTGGGGCTCAGCAGTTTTTAAGGCATTTCGGGAGGGTTTCCCCCACTCTGGGGGAGGGAGAACAGAGTAGTCCTAAGGAAGGCCTGGCCCCCTGCGTGGTGTGGGGAACCGTGGGATTCCTATGTCAGAATGAAGGAGTGGAGCCACGCCGGGGAAGGGGCTGGGAGGCGAGGTATCCCTGCCATCCCCCAACTCCCCTAAGGGTAAGTGCTTTGTGACCCATGCCGGAAGGGGGCCCACAGTTCCCAGGCTTCAAGACCCAGCTCCCCATAGGAAGGCCTCCCATTCAAAGTCGAGAATGAGACTTCGGAGAGGGGTAAGGCCTGGTTCCCAAAGACGTGGCAGGATACCACAGGGCAGGGACCGCAATTCCCAGGCCCATGCGGACGTGGCTCAGTGATTTCCACATTCTTCTGTGAGCCTGGATGTGGCCTCAGTGCTCCAGGCACCCACTAAGAAAGGTTAACTTAACATTGGCACTTGAGATAAGACTTCTTCCTAACACAAGCCCACTGCTCCATCTCTGGGAGGAGTGAGTGGAGACGGGGCCTGCTGCCGAGCCTGGGTCACTCCAGCTCAGCTCTCGAACCCAACATGGGAGCCCTTGATCTGGGGAGACCAGGTGACCAGGAGACAAGAGTGAAGGGGGAAGCCAGAGTCTTGGTGGTCGGGAGTGAGCTGGAGGTCTCAAGCCTCCCTGGGATGGATCAGAGCCAGGCCCCTGTCTCTGCAAGTGTCCCCCTGTCCCCCCCCCTCCCCCAGGGCTCTGCACTTCTCCAGGCTTTACCATCTCCAACCTCCACCCCCGCTCTGGCTTAAGTGCATTTTAGTAATTATTTCGTTAATAACAGCAACAACTCTGCATCCACACACCAGCCAAGACCAGCCTGCTGCCTGGCATGGATTCCTGCTCCCCTGCTCAGAGAGAATGATGGGTCCCGGATACTGCTGCAAAGCTCTGGAAACTCCCAGGAACCCAGGCCATGGGGCCCCGACACCGTCTTGGTCGGGGGGCTCACAGGGAACTTCAGGATACTCCAGGTTCAAGGGTCCGGGGCTTACCTCGCCCACCGCCCCACCTCCCTCACCGGTTCAGCTGGGCACGAAATGTACATAAGGCACATGGTCAGTCTTTCCAACCCATCCAGGGCTGGCTCCAGCTGCCCTGGGAGCTCTTGGGAGCCCGTGTTCCCAGGGAGAAGAGACTTCCTGGGCCACACTTAAAGCTTTAAAGTCCCAAGTCCAGCGTAACAGTCAAACCCCAAAAAGTCCACCACCTCGCCGCCCCGCAGGGAGCAGCTGTGAGGGTGATGGCTGCATACTCTCCACCGACTCATGGATCCAGCCGAGTCTTTTAGGGCTCTGTCCAAGTCCCCAGCTGATAGCAAGGTCAGCAGGTCCCCTCTCCAAAAGAGGGGGGGCTCCCAGTCTCAAAAGGGGAGGGTGGGAGGTAAGCTCTGGACAGTCACAGGCTTACCCTTGCCGCCAGAGTACCTGAGGACGGCCCTCCAACCACCATAACTGGACAGATAGGAACTGGTCCCGGCCTGGCCCCAGGAGGTCCCTCTGGCTCCCTCCGCGACGTGTGAGGGGCGACCGGCAGGGACAGCAACTCCAGTGTGAGGACTTCCAGTTTCACCAGTCGTGGGGAGGGCCAGGCCCGGTTCAGTCTCTCCAAGGGGGTGCCAGTGAGCAGAGAGCTGGCAGGCAGGCGCTCCAGTGTAACACCACCGCGTCCAGTGTGGAAGGGGCGCCCGGGGACCCGGGCTGTGGTGTGGTGCTGCCTTGGGGAGGGCAGCTCAGTCACACAGGCGGTAGAAGTGGAAATAGTAGTCTGTGGCCGGCAGGACCGGGGCCTCCACGCTGCAGTTGGCCTGACCCTGGGTGGGAGGGGAGCGGGCACAGGTGAGGTGGCTCTGGGGGTACAGGGCAGGAAGCACCCCGCCCCTGGCGCCGACATCACCTGCCCCTGTGCCCCACGTCCTGCCATTCGCTCCGTGAACCCCCGCCTCCCTTCCCCGAGCCCCACGCTGAGCTACAGGCGCCTGGACCTCTGGGGGCAGGTGGGTGCCTGGGCTCACCAGCAGTGCCACCCGGAAGTGGTAGGTGAATTCTCGGAAAGACAGGATGGTCACTGGCCACTGGTGGGACGTGCCCTGGAGAGAGGGGAGAGAGAAGGGTGAACACAGCCCCCTGCCCCTATCCCGACCAGCAGCCGTCACCGGGGCTCCAGGGCAAGTCTCCCAAAGGGTAAAGTGAGCACTGAGAAGAGAGAAGGGAGAGAGCACGCTCTGCTTTGGGGAGTGATGGCAGCCCCCCCTCTACGCACACTCTGTGCCAGGTACCCACAGCCCACAGCCGCCGTGCCCCGGTCCCTGCCTCCCCTCACCCATTACGCTCCAGGCACAAAGTATTTCATTAACCCCAACCTCACTACAACCCAGGAAGGTGATGCTGCTGGTAGATGAGGAAGCCGAGTTCCAGCCTAAAATCACAGGGCACCGGGTGGCAGAGCTGGGGTTGACACACGGGTCTGGTCTGCTCTCCTTCGCCAGGGAGCGTGAGGCCCGGCTTCAGACCGCTTGCCCATCTCCCCCCTGAGGCTTTGGCTTGGCCTCCAGGGATGTGGATTCTGGCCTGAGCTCCACATCTGAAGACGAGGGGCTGGCCGGGCTCTCCCTCTACTTCCGGGCACGTTCTCCTCTGCGCCTGTTTCGAGGCTCCCACCCACCCCTCCGCCTGTTACTTTCTGCACATCCTTTCTCCTCAGCTAGAGGGTGCGTTCTTCCCGGGCAAGGCCTGGGTCCACCCCGCCTGCCTCCCCACTGCTGAGCCCAGGACAGGGCCTGGGCTAGAGGGGCCCCGACACATACTTGTTGAATAACCACGAATTGGCGAGAAGTCCCCTTAACCCGTGCTGAGAGTCACAACTTTGGGTTACGTGGGGGTCACATGGCCAGTGACTTGCCATGTGAGGAGCTGAACAAGGAAAGGGTCTCAGCCATTTGGTTCTCCGAGCGGGAGGTAGGCCTCTACGAAACCGCCGAGAGATCTTCCAAAATGGTGGCTTGAACCATGCCGCTGCCCAGTGTGAACTCACTGGGCCCAGTGTGAGCCGCTGCCCGTGCTCCTTCCCGTTTCCTGCCCCCTAGCCCTTGCCACGTGTCCGGCTCTGCCAGAAGGCCACCCAGTCCCTGGCCTCCAGACCTCAGCATGTGCTGTCCTACTCCTGGGACACTGTCCTCTCTTCTTTCTCCAGCTGACCCCAAATCATCCTTCAGTTCTCTCTTAAACGTGACTTTTTCGGGGTGGCTGTTCTGACCCCAAGCACAGACAAGGCTGGCTCTCCCTGCCAAGGACTCCTAGATACCCTCCCCACCCGCACCGTTGCATTCAATCCCAGGTTAGGCCCGGTGGGACTTTTGTCTTCCCAGGGGCTCTGTCAGGGCAGGGCCGGGGATGGGACAGAGCAAGGGCAGGGCCACGAGGCGCTCAGCCGTGACCAGTGCCCCCGTGCCCACTCCCCCGGGCCCAGAGGCCTAAAGCGTCCCTTGTGGAGGTGCCTTCGCTCTGGCCCCCGGCTCCTTCACCTGTTTGGGGGCGCGGCTGTGCCCGGGGAGAGGAAGCTCTGGGGTGTGGCTGGCCCACGGCTTCCCAGTCGCCCCCTACCTGGGTGTCCTGGTAGGTGTGCAGGCTCTGTGGAAAGTCCCTCTCCTCACACGGCTGCTCCTTTGACATCAGGCTGCACAGCACCACAGACACGGGAGACGAAGAGCTGGGGGAAGGCCCAGTTAGCAGGGAGGTGGGGCTCCTGGGGGCCCCCTCCCAACCAGCCCTCCCCTCCACCTCCCCTGCCCCGCTGAAACAAGCCGCGAGTCCACACGCGGCCTGACAACGATGCCCACGGGTCAAGGCCCGAGACGGCCACAAACCCTTTGCCGTCTACCGTCCCACATGGCGTTCACACCCCGGTGCAACCACGGTGTGGTTCACAGATGAGAAGCTGAAGCCCAGAGACTGCCAGGGTCACACAGCCAGTCAAGCGCAGAGCGAGCAATAAAGTTGGCGTCGCTCCTCAGACCCCTGCCCCAGGTTGCCGGGGACCCCCACGTCCCTCCACTCACTTCATCTGCAGAGTCAGGCTGAGGTGCAGTGGGGTGCCGCTGCTGACAGGGATGTGGTAGGTGAAGTTTCCAGGCCTGAGAGGGCAAACATGGCTGCTGCTTAGTCCAAGGCTACCCTGCTGAGGCCCTCTGCCTGGACTCCCCGCCCCCCCCACCCCCACCCCGTCTATCCTGGAGCTCACGGAAAGGGACTGTGCCACCTCTGGGGTGGGGGAAGGGGGATGACATCTGAGCATCTGTACTGCCTGGGCTCACGTCACCTGAGGGAGTCTGTCCTTGGGGTGAGGGGAGGGGGGCAGCCAGGCCCACCTGCAGGCATCCTCTGGAGCGCAGTACTGGGAAGTGATGGGCATTGAGTTCTCCAGCACCTGGATGGAGGTCAGGGAGGGCACTGGGTCTGCAAGGAGAGAGGCTGTTGGGGCAGGGAGGAGGGTGACAGGGGCGAGAAGCCGCCAAGCCCTTCCTCGCCAGACTCGCGTTCAGTCACACACACCTTAGTATAAATAAGTTTCAGGTCATTCTTTCCAGACCCCCCACAATGGCCAGGGTCACACCACCCTCCGCCCCAGCAGCACTACGAAGAGCCAGTTCCCGGGAGCCTGAGGCCCACCTCCTTGACAGGAACCTGCACACCAGGGGCAGGGATGGGTGCCGGGAGGTGCACAGGAGCCCGCCCACAGTGCTCTGCTCCTGACTGCACACGCTTTTCAACACTCAGTTCAGAGGCATCAGGTTGGTACCTTGAAATCAGCCATGGTGGGAGTATTCGCCACAAATCGGGGCTTTTTTTTTTTTTTTTTTTTTTTTCCCTCCAGAGCCAACTGTGAGACACCTGCCAGCACCACACTCCTGGGGGCCTGTGGCCCTCTGTGAAGGAACCCACCACGACTGGCTGACTGGCTGGGTGAGGGCGGGACTGAAGCGTGACACGGAGGGCGGGTGAGGTCATCTCAGCTCACCTACAGGCTAGCTGCTGCCTGCCTGACCATCCTACCGAGGGAGGGGAGGCTGGGGCCACCGAACATGCGCTCAGCTCCGTGAGGCATAGCCAGGCATCCAGGGGCCCCAGCAGGCCCATGGGCCCATGGACACCACACACAGACAAGATGGAAGAGACCCTCACATGTCTCTTCTGGGCAAACTCCTGCAGTCCTTCAGAGACTCAGCTCCAATGTCACCTCCTCCGAGGAGGCCTTCCTGATCACCTCTCCACCCCCGCCTGGATTACGTGCCCTCCCCAGTCACCAAGCTGCCTGCAAAGTCCCCTCAGAGCTGCGGCCCGCCCCTACGCTGCCGTGTTCTCACGTCTCTGAGCCATCCGGGGCCGGGCACGTGTGTCCTCAGCACCCCCAGCCCCCCACCCCCCTGTACAATTGAACTTCAGTCTCGGCAAGTCACAGTTTCTAAGCTTTTTTTTTCCCTCTAAGCCACAAAACCCATCAAGTGAAAGCCAATGAGAAGGCCCAATACCTAGAGCAGAGCCGCCTGGGAAGCCTGGAAGGCCCCAGGCCTCCTCTGCAGCCCCCAGGACGGCCGGCAGGGTGCGTCGGAGGAGTCAGTGGCAGACAGAAAACCTGTGCGGCCAAGGGTTCTCTGGCTTGGTGACGACCAAAGCCTTGAGATTTGGAAAGCTGGGGGGGCGCGGGGGGAGACCCTACACAGCACCCTCCTTGCCCTGGCATGGGGGCGAAGGAGCCAGGCCCTGGTGTCGGGGAGATGGAATCCTAGCTCTGCCGCTGACAGGCCGAACACCCTGTCTCCGTTTCCCCATCTGAACTACGGGGACGACCCCCTCCTTGCAGGAATATGTAAGGATTAAATGAGGCGAGCTACATAAGGCTCCTGGCCTCATTCCCGCTACTTAGTAATGCCCAGCAAGCGTCTGTGGGCTGGCAATCCCGCGCCAGGCGTTCAGGTGGCTGAGCTGAGAAGATGGGGGGCAAGGTAGGGCAAGTACCTGGCTGGCCCTGGGCCCGAGTGGGCCGAGCAGGGCTCAGGCCGGGCTGGGGAAGCCCTCTGCGGGCCCGGCCGTGGAGACCAAGGCTGGGGCTGTTCTTGGCTTTGCCCTGCCCTCCAGGGAAGGGGACTTCAGGGCTGGCCAGAGGCTCTGAGCTCTTTGGATGCTTGGAGTGGCCAATACCATTGGCCGACAGGCCCCAGGACTTGGCTCTGATGTTGGTGACTGGTAGGAGGGCCATCTGGCCGGGGCCTGTGGACAGAACCAGGGGTAGGCTGAGAAGAAGGCACAGGCAGCAACTGGCTACCTCCTGTCCAGCTTTCTCTAGGACTTCACCAGACTGTGGGTGACCCCCATCTGTCTCTTGGTCCCCTCAGGGAGACCCACCAGTCTTCCTCCGGAGCCTCATTCTGGGCTCCCGGACACCCTCCCTCCAATGAGTCTTCGGGGTCTTTCTCTGGACTCCCATAACACCCCCTCAACCCGAACCCAAGACAGCCATACCTGAGCGGTTGGTGGAGGGGCTGGGACTGGGGCTGAGGCCATGGCCAGGGTTAAAGCTGGAGCCAAGACTAGGGGCAGGGGTAGGGCTGGGGGTGGAGGAGGAACAGCAGATGACTGGACAAGGGCGGCTGGAGCACAGGTCCAAAGTGGGGATGACAGGACCTGGGGCTGAGCTGCTCAGGCCGGTGGTAACTGCGGAAGCCAGGGGCCGTATGAGCGAGCAGCAGGCAGCTGAGCCCCGCGCCCCCGCCACCCCAGAACGCAGCCACCTCTCCCCCATCCCAACCCTCCAGACCCCCCACAGGCACACACCCAGCAGCAAAGAGGGCCGTGTGCCTGGCAGCCCGGTGGTCACAGGCGACTGTCGGAGCTGAGTGGTCCCAAAGCTCTGGCTGGACCTGCTGGGGAAGGGAGGGCTGAGCTCAGAGGACAGCCTCAACAGGGAGGCCTGGGGGTTCTGGCGGAGCAGGAGGGACAGGAGGAGGTGGACAGGGATGGTGGAAAGGAGGCAGGGAGAAGGGTGGCAGGAGCCAGAGGCAGGAGGGCAGGGGCTCGGTCCAGACACGTACCATGGGCACCTGGCCTCACTCCCCCCAGGGTGCTGGGGCCGGAGCAGGGCCAGAAGACAGGAAGTGGACACAGCAAAAGAGCTAACGGGCAGCAGAGAGGAACAGGAAGGGGGGATAGGTGCAGGGGAGGAGAGAGAAAAGAAACAGTCAGAGATAGCCCAGGAGCTGAGGTGACAGTGGGCAAACAGAGCCCAAGATCCCACGGTGGCCCTCTTTCCCCCGCCCCTCCCCCCATGCCCATTCCAATCTGGGCCCCTCGATGCCCTCTGACTCTCAGAGGCCCAGCTACCTAAAGGAGCACTGAACGGGCCCATGAGACACACTGGCTTCGGTAGGGACCGGGAAATGTCTGCCCCTCCTCCAGGGAGACCTTCCCAGCCACCCCTGCAAGCCTCCAGCAGGCCGAGAGCCTGAAGCGCTATCCCCTTTGGAGGAGACAGCCTCCACGGCTCCTCTGACCCTGGGCTGCCCACCAAAGCCCCACCTGTCCTGGCGGCTTGGCCAGCAGCCAGGCCTCCAGGGACATACCCATCGGTTTCCACCAGGTCCTCCTCGGTGCGCAGGCTCAGCACGTACAGTGTAGACATGGACACCACGCTGGGAGCCACAGAAAAAGGGCCACTGTTAGAGCTGGAGCTACTGTCCCGGCCCCTCTCTCTAGGGCAGGGTCTGTGGTCCTTGACTCCGGGGGTTGGGCTCGCGAGTGACAGCGAACGGTGCCTGCGAGTGGGTCTCCCCAGCCCCAGGGCATGAGACCGAATGAGGCAGCCCACTTCCTTCCCTGAGACGTCCCCCTGTCCCTCCATCCCTCCGTGAGGTCTCCTCTCCCGGCCACATCTTCCTCTTCCCCCCAGGCCCGGGCCCAAGGGACAGCTCAACTTCCCCAGCCAGCCACCCCTGGAGCCTGGGGGACAATCACCTGAAGGCCATGACCACCACCAGGGCAATGATGGTTCCCTGCAGGAAGCGCTGGCTGATGCAGGCCTGGTCTGGGACCACAGATGACGACTGAGGACCGAGCGTAAAAGGGGAAGAAGCAGAAGAGGCCCAGACTGAGGGAGCCCGTGGTCTCACTCAGTGTGGACTCTGCTGGACGTGGGGGTGCTAAGGTCTGCTCGTTCCTACGGGGCGGGGGGGGGGGGCAGCGGGAGACGAAGGAGAAACGGGGCCAGAGGGCTAGAGAGCTGGGAAGCGAGGGGAAGTGCTTGCAGTCCGAGAGCCTGGAGGAGGAGGGCCCCGGTCCCACCCGCCTCCCATCCGCGCCCATCCTCACCTTGCTGGCCACCTTGGGGGGCCTCTTCTTGTGGGGGACGCTGCCCGCCCGGCTGAACTGGCTCCCTGCATGGCTGCAGCAAGAGGGCCAGGGTCAGAGGTGCCTCTGGGAAAGGGGTCTGGCCCCCGCCTGGCCCCGCCCCCACCTGAAGGCACCCGAGCTGCCAGTGGACTTGAGGCTGTCCAGCCGCCGCAGTTTGGCCAGCTTGTGGCTCCAGCGCTCCAGCTCGTCAATGCGCGTCTCCAGGTTGTCCGTCAGCTTGCACAGCTCCTTCACGGCACCCACGTTCTCCATGAAGATGCGCTCCTGCCGCGGGCGGCCGGCACGGTCAGCCCCTGGGAACCCTGGGCTACAGGGAGCAGGACCCACGGCCGCCTGGAAGTCCTCAAAGCCTCCCTGCCCAGGTCGGCCTCGGCAGCCCCCAACTTCCCGCGCCTGCCTCCAAACAGCACCCCCGCCTCTGCACCTTTGCGCCGCCATCCGGCCAGCCCTTCCCACCCCTCCTCGCCGTCTGAACCCCGTCTCTCAGAGGCTCCCACCCTCTGATGAACGTGGTATCTCAGGCTTCAGCTCCTTATTGCTCAGCCAAGGCCAAGACATAGTACTACACGCTCCTTGATGCCCGGCCTCATGCCAGGTAGTTCCAAACATCACCCTCACGCTCCGCTGTGTTATTTCGGCTTCTCAATAACCACCTGGGAAGGTCTTGGCAGTGGACTATCTCTAGCCTCCTTTCAAAGGGAAGGAAAATGATCCCCAGGGAGCTTCCGCTTGCTGTCGATCACACAACCATCGTGTCGCCAAGTCCCCAGCTGGCCCTTGAATGCTCACCCCCTTTCCCCGGGGGCGGGGGTGGGGGGTGGGCAGGGGGCTCCGGAGGCAGCATGAGAGAAGACTGGGCTGCCTGCCCCCTCTGCACTTCAGTGCCCCCAGTCTCTAAGTGGGAGATAACGTCCCAGCTGGTCCACCCACGTCCCTTGGGCTCTCTCCATCCCCCCACCCTGCAGACCTTGTTCACCACCAAGAAGTTCTCTATGGTTTTCCCATTGGCAAAGACCACGTCTCCAGTGTCCTTCACGGCCTCAGGCAGGATCTCCTTCACCTCCTGGGCGATGACACCTGGAGAGTGGGGGAGGGTGGGGTACAGAACACCCACAGCACCAATTATAATGCAAGGAGGGCCCCCAAGTTTGAAGAGGGCGAAATTCTGAGGGCTAGAGATTTGGGATCCAAGGAGCACTGGAGCAGGGGGCTCCCACGGACCAGTGTTCGGAAGGCTGCCGCTCCCTGGCTCCGGTTGTGGGGTTCCCTGGCCTGGGGGAAGGGTGGATTCCTGGGTGTAAGGCTCCCAGGGAAAGTGGGCCTGGATAGAGGCAGGATTCACCTAAGGAGCAGAGGATGCCGGGACCACGATTCCCGGACTTCTAGTGTCCCGGGCACCCAGGGCTGAGGGGCGGGACTTCTAGAGGGCAGGATTCCTAGGCAGGAGTTCCAGGAGTCAAGGAGAGGGGTTCCTGGGAGTGGGGTTTCCAGCGGGCTGGGACAGAGTTGCCAGAGGACAGGGACAGGGGGCGGGGTTACTGCGGGCCGAGGCTGCTGGTTCCGGGACCCCAGCTCCCGTCGACGTAGGCAGGTCCCTACCCGTCTCTGGTGCCGTGGCCTCGATGCCTGCGGTGGCTGCAAACTCAGGCTTGTATCTGTAGTGCACCAGCCGCATGCGTGAGATCCTCTTCAGCTGCTCCGTGGTGTCCACCTGCACGGGAACCGGGGCCGAGACTGAACCCCTCCCCTCCCGGGCCCGTCCGAAGTAGGCCCCGGAGCTCAAGACAGTGGGGACCCAGGGTCTGCGGTGCGGAGGGGAGACCTTGCACCAGGGTCGAGTTCCAGAAATCTAGAGCCGGCCTCCCCCATTTCCTTCCCCTGCAGCCCCGCCCTTCCATCTGCCTCCGCCCCTCCACGAGCCCCGCCCACACACCAATCCGCCCCTCGCGGCCCAGCCCTGCCCCCGGCCCCTCCCGCGGGAAACTCAGCTCTTCCCGCCGCACAGCCCCGCCCCTCGCCCACAGCCCCGCCCCCACCTCCTGCACGTGCTCCTTGGCCCGCAGGTCGGAGGGGTGCATGAGCGAGCCCATGACCTTGACATTGCCGTGCACGACCAACGCCTCGTCGGGTCGGTCTGTGTTGATGCCCACGCGGCCATGGTGGAAGACAGTGTCGGGCACCTGCGCCCGCTGCCACAGCACGTCGCTGTCACTCTCAAACTGGCCTGGGTTGGAGGCCTAGCACAAGTGGGGGGGGGGGGGGGGGAGGTTGGATCAGTCCCAGGGGACGGGGCACCTGCAGTGCCCTGGGAAACCCTGCCGCCACCCCTCCCGCTCCAGGCAAGGATTCTCACTCCACCATGCCCAACTTCAACTGACCCTCTCATTGTGGCACTTTTCAGTTGCTTGTGGGATCTCAGAAGGCTACCTAGGTCTTGTGTTCCTCCACGCTTGTGGCTCAGAGGGTGGGAACTTGCCCACTGTCATACCACTAGCACCGAGTGGGATCAGCATTCTAGCTCCTGACCACCCCCCGCCCCCAGTACCCCGTATTCCTCCTGGGTGCTGTTTCTCCCAGCTCTGGGGAGGACTCTCAACCCCTTGGGTGGAGATGGCCCTCACCCTCACGATGATGCGCTCTGAGATCTGGGCAGCCAGCGTGTAGTTCTGGTTCTGTGCATGGGCCTGGAGCGCCACCACCAGCATGAAGTACCTGGGGTGCACAGGGGTTTAGAGGCACCCAGGGCCCTGCCCCACCTGCCCCTGCGCCCCACCCACCCTTCCCACGTCTCATGTTCAGTGCTGAGGCTCCTACCACCCCTAGCGGCCGGAGGAGGGGCGGGGGCATTCACAGCTCATCCCACAGAAGAGGAACCTGAGTCTCCACCAGGGGGCAGACATTCCCCAGGACCCACAGCCAGGAAACCTTTGAGCTGTTTCATCCAGAAGCCGTGCTTCTGGTCTGTCTCATCCTTAAATCAGTTAGCCTTAGGTACGAGTCTCAGGTCTCTCATCTGTAAAATGGGTCAGTCTGTGGGACACTGACTATGGGGTGGTGTCCTGCTGCCCTTCCTCCTCGGAAATGGAGGGCCTGCCAAGGCAGAGGTCAAGCCCGCTCACCTCTGGTCAGGGTTAGGTTTGCCCTTCTTGCGCATGTTGTTGGCAGTGGTCTCGCTGAAGTGCAAGCGCCCCACAGTCACCTTCGTGACCTGCTCAGGAGGCAGATTGACCCTGCAGAGGCGGGGGGTTGGTATTCAGTGGGCAGGGAGGGGGACCCAGTCAAGAATGTATAGGAGGCAGACACTGAGGGTGCCAGCCGGGCCCCCTCAGCTCCCAGCCCAGCTCCAGGGTCAGCCTTCCCAGGTCCTCCCCCTTCCCCCCACAGGGCCAGACACTCACGTGACGGGGTTAAAGGGCCGCTTGCTTCGGTCGGACTGTGACTGCTCAATGTTGATGGACTGGTTCAGGGCCTCCAGCTGGGGGAGAAAGCAGGGCCCCCGAGGCAGATCAGGGTGAGGGGACCCCCTGGTTCTGCTTCCCTTTACCCACTCGGCCCAGGCCTGGCCCAGCTGGACCTCCCCGGGAAGAGGGGCGGCCCTCTCTTCCACGAGGGCACAGATAGTCCCATCACTCCCCCACCTCTGCACACACCCACCCACACACGTATTCCACAGAAACACTCACAGCCCCCACGTCCACACCCGCGCACACCCCTACCTCCTCGTACATATCCCAAGCGGACCTCCATCAACACACACACACACACACACACACACACACACTCACTCCCCAGACCCTCTCCCACATTCACATCCAGTCCCCTTAACCCTTCTGTGAGCACCGGCTGAGCCAGGCCAAGGAGCCGGCCCGGCTCCCAGCACTGAAGGAAACACACCCAGCCGTTCCCCCAGGATGCGCAAGGGCTCCAAATCAACCCCTCCTGGGGGTGCTGGAGGGGCCTCAGGGCAAGTGTCCCCAGGGACCAGGGACCCCAGCAGAGTGACCAGGGAGGCCAAGGAACGGTCTGCCAGGAGAGGAGGGATGGACTGGGCATTCTCAGGGCATCCCAGAGAAACGGAGCTGCTTCCGGAAAGCAGGTGCTATGAACAGGCCCAGATGGTCTGGGGCACAGCAAAAGGCAGGGCAGGAATGAAAGGCTGGATCCCAAAGGCCTTTGTGGGCTAAGCTTAGAAGTCATGGCTCTTTGCTGGGAGGGCACCAGGTGTCTCGGGGGAGCATGAGCTGAGCGCCAGAGTAGAAGCCGCTGTGGACGTTCAGAGAAGCGGCAGGGGGCAGAGGGGGCACGTGGTCTGGTCCAGGGGGAGGCGGAGGGGAGACGTGAGAGGAGGGACCAAGGCGGGCAATGCCCTAGGAGAACAGCCAGGCCTGGTGCGTGAGCCTAGAGCGAGGGGTGAGTTGGCAGGGACTCCATTTGGGGATGGGGAGCTAAGGGAGCCGACAGAGGAGTCAGGAGAAGGGTCTCTGCTGGCGGTGCAGACTTGGGGTCACAGGGTAGAGAAGGAATTAGGAAGCCTGAGGAGGCTGACGGGGCACAGGGACACTCTCTTTGCCTTGGGGTCTCTCAAGCTCCCCCCAGCATTCCTGACTCGCCTCTGCTCCCCTCCCCTCCTGGCTGAGCCCCCAAACCTGCCTTCACTCCATGCAGTTTCAGGTAGAAGCAGTCAAGGGGCTTGAGGCCTTCGGGCGTCTTGACGTACTTGGGCTCCCCCAGCATGCCGATGTATACCGTCACCTGAAAGTGGTTCTTCTTCTGGCACACGAAGGCGTCGTCGCCCACCGAAAAGTTGAAGCCCTTGTCAGCGTCCACACGGTAGGTGAGCATGGGCCTGGGGGCAGAGGAAGGGACTCCCTGGAGCCGCCGCCCCCCCCACCCCAACCAAACCTGGAATGTTCCTCCTACACGCCTGCATTCCAAAGCAGCTTCCTATCTGGTACCCCCGATCCTCAAACCACTCAGGCGGCTGCCCCCACTTCTCAGAAATGGAAACTGAGTCCCCAGAAGGATTTTGAGCTCAGGTCTGCCTCGGCCAATATTCTTTCCTCTACAAAGCTGGGACCAGCCCACCCTGGTGACGGGGGAGGCAGGGCAAGACCCCTGGGGCCCACCGCCCAGGCGTGAACTCCTGAGGAGGGGGCGCCTCATCACTCTTGGCTCCTTCCCAGAATGCTGCCTGAAGCCCCCTCCCTCACGGGAGATGGGGTGAGAGAGGGTGCGTCTGCAGAGCCTCACTGGCCTGACAGCTGGTTGCCATGGAAACGGTGGAACCAGGCGCCGGCTCTGAGCGCTGGCCCGGCCCCTGCCCACTGGCTTGCTCAAGCCCCCAAAGTCCTCATTCTGACTCTTCCCTCTGCCCAAGTGGGGAGAGGGGCACTCTGGGCGGCCAGGACTCGGCCTCGGTTTACCCGTCTGTTGCTGGGGAAGTATTCCAAGTAAGGGTCCTTTGGGGGACCTCTAGGTGGCAGGAAAGGGGGGCAACCGTTGGCCCGTCCTTACCCAGGTCCCCAGGCACAAGCAGTACCCTCCCCAGCTCCCCCGGGGCCTGGGGCCTGCCTGGAGGAGGATGGGAGAAGAGAATGCTTCCAAACTTGGGGGGAAGAGTCTGGCTAACTTCTACCGGAAGGCCTGGGGCTCCACCCACCTGCCTGCCCCAGGAGAATACCCCGGAAGTACACGGGCCACTCTGGGGGCCTCAGCTGCCAGCTTCCTGGCCTTAAGGCCTGGAGTGGCAGGGCTGGCCCAGAAAGCATGGTGGTAAGAGTGGGGGGTCCTCACCAGGCCATAAGGGCGGGATCCCTAAAGACGTCTCCCCCAGCCCTGGCAGGGCCTCAAGGGATACTTCAGCCACTACAGCAGCTGGACCGCCGCCCCCCGCCCTCCCCAGCCCTGAGGGCTTCTGGCTAAGAATCCCACATGGCCTGGGGTACCCGACTCGGGGAGACTGGTCTGTTCCACCCTGCCCAGGCCTGGCAATGTCGCGGGGAGTTGGTGAGCGACGAACTTCGACAAGAGTGAGGGGGGTGGACCCAGAGTGCTCCTGGCCTGGTCCCAGGAAGTTGAATCCACATGGGTGGGTGCTGAGGGAAAGCTAGGAACGCCCGGACAGCCCATCCTCCCCCACCCCCTCATTCCCCGCCCCCCCCCCCCCCCCCCCCGCCAGGGAGGGGGCTGCTGGAAGGGCCCGGCCAACACAGCTTCCTGCTACCTTCCTGGAATGCAGGAGTGGAGGAGGCGGACGAGAGGAGGAGCCAGAGAACACCCATCCACCCACGTCTCCCTGCCTTGGCTCCCACCGGCCCCTCCCTGGTGGACACCACCTTCTGAAGGAGGCCTTGGGCTGGCCCAGAAGTCCAGAACCCCGAGTTCCAGTCCCGGCTCTGCCCTGAGCCTGCTTTTCCACTGTAAACCGGGACCACCTGGTACCCAGTGTGCTCCCAAGCCCCGCTCTAGGACCGTGATGCCAGGGCTGGGGGCGGGGGGCGGGACGGTGACCAGGAGGGGTGGGGTCGGGGCACAGGTCACTTACAGCTCCTTGTAGTTTGCGTCGTACAGCGTTGCCCACTTGTTCTGCTGATGCGGTTGCCACTTGATGGATTGGTAGTTGGGATCCAGGTAGGAGCCACTAAGGCTATCATTGTCCTGCAGGAGACCTGGAGGGAGGGAGCGCCCATGTGGGCCCTGCGCCCCACTCCCCAGCTTCAAGGGTTGGCTCCCTGTGAGGTCCAGCAGGCCAGGCACGTACCTGGTGAGGGTGCACCCGGTGGGTGCCAAGGTGGCGTCTGGACCCGGGCGATGCTGAGGGGCAAGGAGCCGGGGCCGGGGGAGAGTGGGCCCTGGGGAGGCCAGGGTGGGGAAGGGGCTCGAGCTGGGTGCGGGGGCAGGGTCGTCGCGGTCCCGGGCTCCTGTTTGATCATTCCATTCAGCATCTGGGCATTAAGGGTGTTGGGAGGTGATTCGGAGTGCTTCCTCTTCTTGGAGGGGTGTGTGGGGAGCCTGGGGGCGACACGGGTGCAGGTCTTGGGGGGCTGGCTCTTCCTGAGCCCCCTCCCAGTAGGTAATAGCCTTCTTCCCGTCTTCAACCTGTTTCAGCAGGATTTACCTAATCCAGAGGACACTTCCTCCAGGAAGCCCCTGGGCTTTACCTTCTCACTGCCGCCCCCCATCACTCTGTGTTGTCATTCTCTATTTCTGTCACTCCTCCCTTCTCCTGAGATTACAGAATTCAAGGAGGGCAGAGGCCACACCTGACTTGTCGGTGTGTCCCCATGATGCCCGGCGATAGGCCTGGTGCACAGCATCCTCAGAATCGTTTGTGGAATGAACAAGTCGGTCCCTTCCCTGTGGTGTCACTCTCAGTGCCACTCTTTATAGTTGGGGGCTCCACAGAGAGCAGCCTCCATGGTCAGAAACAAGCCACAGAAGGCATGGGCCACGAAGGGTGGGAAGGAGAGTTTCTTGGGGAGGAGGCTGCGGAATCTCGGCTTGAACGAAACCTTTCACGACATCTCAGTGTGTAAGATAAATAGACAAAAAGATAATTCTGCTGGTTGGAGTCAGAATGGGGTGCTTGGGTCTATGGCTCACACTTCCGCAGGAGGCCCAGGACTCCACGATCGGGTTAGAAAGTCCCTGGTGTCTGGGAAAGGATACAGCCTGAGGTTCAAGTCCTGGCTCTGCCCCTTCCTAGTTTCACGACCTGGGCAAGCGTTTCCTCCCCTGGGAGCCCCAGTTTACCTATCTGGGCACTGGGGGTGGCCATGCTCACCAAATAAGGTAGTCGTAAGCGCTTGGCCGTGGCTATAAATCTCCAGCAGGTTTCTGGGCACATATGCATACGTGTGCTGACCCTCCTCTCCTGGGGTCAGAGCCTTCTGCCTTCCTGGTTCGTCCCTGTCCATACCTCCATCTCTGTCCTGCCTTCTGCCACCCTGAACCCCGACCCCCAAGCCCACCTGCCCGAGTCTTACTCAGCTCCGTGCTGATTCAGCAGCTGGTGTAGCATCTGGGACTGCTGTGTGTGGTGGAGATCCGTGGGCACCAGCCCCTGCCCCATGGCAGCATAGGGGGGCATCGGGGGCTCGGCCTTCATGTACAGGTCCCGCTGCAGAACAGGGTAGTGAGGCGGGGGTGGTGGGGGCGGCGGAGGGCCTGGTAGGTGGGCTGGAGGTGGAGGTGGGTGCTCCAGGCGGGAGGGCACTCCCACGTGGCACAGGGACTCAGGGGTAATGGTGCGCAGGAGATGGGGGTCTGCAGGAGAGATGGGGGGGCATCAGAGACCTACCTACATCACGCAGGTTCCCGGGCACCAGCTCTACCCCCCCCCCCCAACTGGCAGCAGAGTCTCCTGATTCCCACCTCCTGAACCAAGCCCCGGGGCTGCCCTCCCACCAGCCCCACGTGGGAGGAGGGCTGGGCAGCCTAGAGGCTGGCCACTAGAGGCCTGGGCAGGGAGACAAGACCCTGTCCAGGGGGCGGGCTGCTTCCCCACCGCCCCCCCCCCCCCGGTCCTGATGGGGTCCTGCCCCCAGACCAGGCTGCCCTCCCTGGGGAGGGCCCACATCCCAAGGTGCCCCCCAGCCCCCTCTCGGGCCTCATCTTCCTCGGGGCCTTCGGGAGAAGTCTCTCGGGACCCCCAACACAGTCCTGCGGCAGCCCTCCTCCACCGGGAAGCCCCTCCAGCGGGCTCCCAGGGGCCAGCCCCCCAGCTCCCTTTGTTCCCCAGGAGGCATTCCAGAAATGTTTCTGGTAAGATAAACAGAACTCTTGACCCCTCTCTGGGCTGTGGGGAGAAGGCTGCCCGCGCTCCTTCTGTTCTTGGCCACCTGGGGGCTGCTGCACCCCTGGCACCCCCCCCCCCCCAGGGGGAGGTGGGCCCTGCGGGCCGGCAACGCCTGTACTCAGGCTGCACCCACAGCCTTCCCCAGCCGTCCACTTACCGCCGAAGGGCGCGTCCATGATGGCGCAGGCGGGCAGGCGGGTGGCATCACCGGCAGGGACACTTGCTCAGAGGCAGGGCCAGGCTCCCCACCCGCCCGTGGGGAAACAATAGCCAGCGCCGGGGAGTATTTGACCAGCGATAATCTGGGCCTGTTGGGCGGCCGCTGGCCCCCTCCCTCCCTCGCTCCCTCCCTCCCCGATAAGGCCGCCCCAACCACTTGCCCAAACCCCAGAGGGGGAGGGCGGTGCCCGCTGGACTCACCATTCACCTGCTGGGGGGAGTAGGCCTCGGAGCCCGAGTCTGGGGGAGAGTCCGGCAGTGTGCTGCAGGAGCAGGAGGAAGGGGCTGCTGGGCGGGCAGCACTTCCGTGGGGCAGGGCCCCAGAGACCCTAGAGGCTGGAGGCACTGGGGTCTCCTCGCTCCCGCCCTCAGGGGAATTTCTCTGCACCAGCCACCTTGCCTTGCCAGGCAGGGCCTGGGGCTGAACTCAGGCAGCGGGTCTCAGGCTCCTCCCACCCGGCGTCCCCTCAGACCTACTGGGCACTTGGGGACCGGGAGCCAAGGTCCCCGGTGAGGGCACAGGGACTCAAGGACTCCTCCCAGATGCAGAGGCCAGGCTGGCTCCTCCTTCCCACACCCGCTGAAGCCCCACTTTCCAGAAACTCTAAGGGGCTCCAGGGGGCTAAGCCCGGAGAGATTCGGTGGGGGTCACCATGGGCAGGTGTGGGCCAGGCAGGGAGCCAGCTCCGCCAGGCCTGGGTTTATTTTTCTCTTGCAGGTTCTGTTTTATCAGCGGCTCAGGCAAAAGGAACAAACTCAGGCCTGAGAGACCAACATGTCCTGCGCGAGCCCTGCACTCGCCCGCTGAGGGGAGGCTGCGGCTAAGCAGGGATCCCGCTCTTTGGCCATCCTGGTCCCCGCATCTGGAAAGACTGCCCACCACTGGGCCCAGGCAGCTGCCTTGAGGCAGCGAGCCCTCATGGCCACAGCCCTGGGCTGATTCTAGAGTCCTCAGGCTCCCCTGAACGAGCCACCCACCCAACCCCTCAGGCTAGGCGAGGATGACCCAAAAGGCCATAGGGGCTGAATTCTCGGTAGCCCTCAAGGCCACTAGGGCTGACTGGGGTCTCTGCCCTGCGACCCCCATCTCCTGCCTGTTCTCTGTACTCCCCTGACCATGGCCCCCGGTCTCTCTAATGTGTAAAGGTCTCTCACACCCTCTGGTCCCTGCAGTGAAACGCCCCAAGTCCATGGGACCTTGTATTCTTTCCTCATAACTCTTCGCGGTGCTCATGAGTCCTCGATTTGGTGATTTATTGATTAACAACCCTCTCTCCAATCAGGCCGTGGGATCTACTACAGGAGGGACGTGTTTGTCTTGTCTGGCACCTAGAACAGGGCCCAGAAGGGGCAGGGGCAGGGAGAAGCCCTGGGTCCCTCCCTGGAGCAGCCCGGGCCACATGGTCTCTGTGCAGCTCTGGGCGAGCCCTTTCTCTCCCGGGACGAAGGGCCCCGGTGTGCCATTCGCATCCAGCTGAGGGGCAACAGATCTTTACCGCCAGGCGAGCTGGTTTGGGGGTCCCCCAGGAGCTGGTGCCTGGAGAGGGTTCATAAGCTTCCACAAACAGAGCCACAGGGCACAGCGACAGGCACCCACCAGGTGCTTATTACGCGTTAGTTCCCTTTCCTAGTCTTTGCCCTTCAGGGTCTGGGTGACGGGACAGGCTCGCGGCAGAGGTCTGCCCTGCTGTGGCAAAAGCTAACCCCAAACACGGCAGCTCGCCTCCACTGCCTCCCTCGGCAAGCCAGGAGAGCTCCGGTCCCCCACCCCCCACCCCCCACCCCCACCCCCGCCCCGGCACGTCCCCTGTGGTTCCTCCCCGTATCTCCACAGTCCCGGAGGGGAAAGCATTTTGAATTCGTTCTGTTCTACAGCAAAGACACTGAGGCCCTGACCGAGGCTGTGGGTCACCCAGCCAGAGGCTGGAAACGGTGGGGCTGAAGGAAGAGCCAGGCTGTGTGAATCGTGTCCCGCCCCCAGCACTCTACACTTCTCCTACCCAAAGACAGGGTCCCCTGCTCCTGCGCCAGGCTGGGGAACCCAGAACTTTCTTCGAGCCCCTCTGCAGAACCCAGGAGACCCATGTTCCTGTCTGTCCTCACGAGAGTGTGTCTGTGGGCTGGCGGCCGCATGCACACAGCCAGGTGACAGCCAGGCCCAGGCTGAGCCCCTGGGTCAGGCTGCTGGCGTGGACTCCTGGGAGAGAGGAGAGAACGGGCCTGGGAGGCTGGCTTGGTTCGGGAGAGCTTCAGGTACCATATCTGTGCCATCGGCCGACCCCCTGTGGCCGCAGTAGCTAAGTGCATGAGTGGATGGGCCTGGCCCAGTGAGGGGACTTTGTGTGCCCTGCGTGTGTACATGTGTGTGCTTGCGTGTATCAGTGGAGGTAAACAGCGGTGCCTCCAGGCTCACGCCCTCCCTCCCCTCTTGATGCAGCTGTCAGAGAATTTTCTAGCCCTCATCACTCCCCTGCTCAGGGTCCTCTGTGGCTGCCCAGCGCCTGAGAACAAAGCCATGAGTCCCTCCTCAGCCACCTCACCTACCCACCCACAGGGCAGGCCTGGGCCAGCACCTCCCAGGCCCGCAGCCACTGCCCCCGCCCCCCATCCCCGTGAGCCTGGCCCCTCACTCACCCTGGGGCATAGGGAGCCTTGGGCTCTGCTTTGATGGGGGGCCCAGAGCCCCCCAGAAAGGGCTTGGGAGCAGTGCCCATGGCATTGTTGTTGTTGCAGTTGAGCGGGGCGCTGTAGCTCGGGGCGGGGAGGGGGCCGTGGCGCCCCGGGGAGGGTCCGCCCCCAGAGGGGCTCAGGTGGTGGCCCCCGCTGGAGCCCGGGATGGCCGGCTGCCCGTGGGGGTAGGAGGCCGCACTGGCTGGAGCAGAGATGTCAGGGAAGCAGCTGTAGAAAAGGGAAGAAGCTCAGCGCCAGCCGGGCCCCCAACCCCTCCCCAGGCCGCCCCCCCTGCAGGGCAGCCGAGTCAGTGGATGGGAAAAGAGGGGGAGCAGGCTTCAGACACCTTCCAGGTGAAAGGTGGAAGCCAGAGGGCGGGAGTGGGGCCAAGGCCGTCTCAGGGCCACTCACAGGTCGGAGGCATCCTCCTTGCTGATGTACTCCTCCAGGATGCTGGTGTCGATGTTGGAGGGCTCCAGGGCACCATTGATGTCGTGGCCTGCAGGGGAGGGGCAGATGTGAGCCAAGGGAGGGGTCCAGCTGGGTCCTCCCCTCCAGCTCTCTGCAGGCTGGACCCCATATGCCCCCAGGCTCCTCTCCATCTGTGTATCTGAGTTCAGGGGTGGCGGGGGGGGGGGGGGGGGGGTGGGGGGAGAGTCCTTCAATGTCCACCGCCTGACGTCCCTCCAGGAGGCATCGCATTGGTGACACCTGCCCTCACCCACCAGGCTGCCTGGGATGTCCGAGGAGGGGAGGGGCCCAGAGCACAGACCTGGGACAGACCAGCCACTTCCTGTGACATGAGCAAGTCCCTCCTCTTGTCTGTAAAATGGGGTAACCGTCCTAAGGTGTTAGGGGGTGCTATGAGGAGGAAGCAAGGTACTTTCCTGAACTGAGTGCCCAGCGGATGCCCACCACCCTTGATGACTGGACCCAGACTCCATGATTCTGTCCTGTCCTGCCCCCCTCCAGACAGCCCAGCTGGTGGGCATGGCTGGGCTGGACCACACATGGGCGGGGGGGGGGGGTCCATGGGGCCAGGGGAGCCTCTGTATCAAGCCCCAGCTGCAGATAGGGAGTGGGGACTGGAATCTGAAGTGCCCAGCCCAGCCTCTTGTAGAGCTCATCACCCCCATAAACAGGGGCCGGGGGGCCTAGCCCTGCCCTGCTGTTCCAGAGGGCCCAGAGAGGCAGGGCTTGCCTGGGCTCACAGCAGGGAATGATGGCGGCCAGAGCTCTGTTCCTACACCACCCTCCCTCCTGGGCCCTCCCTGCTGGCCCCGGCCCCACAGAGGGGAGGGACTCACAGAAAAGGCGCCCAGTGCTCTTGAGCATAAGCAAGAGAGGAGAGGGGGAGGCGCTGGCCTTTCCCCTCCCAGGGTCACCTTGCTGGGGGGGAGCAGGAGGGCGGGGTGATAAGGGGGCTGACGTAGGAGATGCGTCAACCCCGATAATGGAGGACGGCCCCACCCACACTGCTGACCTGGGCTGGCCAGCCCCACTGAGGCAGGAGATGCCCCTCCCACAGGCCCCTGGAGCCACGAGCCTGGGCTCTGCACCTCATGCCCTCTCCCTGGTGAGCCCTGGGGACAGTTCAGGCAGATCCACGAACAATTCCCGGCCTTCCTCCTTCCCACTGCGTGACCTTGAGCAGGTCACATACCCTCTCTGAGCCTCAGTCTCCTCATTAGTAAAATGGGGCCATGAAAAGCTAACCTTCCACAGGGTCAAATATGAAACAAGGTCTGTAAGGTGCCTGGCATATAATGGGTGCTCAGCAAACCGAGTGGCTGTCCTCACTTCCCAGTCCCCAGAGCCCTGGGGTCCCCGGGAGCCCCTGGCCCAGGCCCCTCCCTGGCCCCAGCCGGTATTTCAAGAATGCTGAGCCCCGCTTAGGTGATTAATGAGTGGCTAAGCCCTCCTAGGAGTCACGCGCTGCCTGGGACAGGCCCTCCTGCTGGCCCCCACCCCTGGCTCACCCAGCTGGGAACCAGGGACACCCAGCAAGCACTGCCAATGGCCATCCAGGGCCCTGTGAGGCCAGGGTACGCGAAGCTTCTCAACCTGGGAGTGACCAGTCTGCACATCAAGGTTCTAGAATGCCTGTCCACGCGCCAGCCCCCACCCCATCCTTCCCTGTTAACTGAAGATCCCGTTTATTGAATGCTTGCTGTATGCCAGGCACTTGTGGAACGAAGGACATTAAGAATCACAGGAGTTTATTATATGAGAGCCATCCCGCGGCTTCTCTGTGTGCAGCGTTACTCTTAACCCTCCCGACCTGGAACGGTGATGATGGCAAAGGACAATGATAATGCCAGCGGCTCGTGCGGACCGAACGCCTACCGGGTCCCAGCACTGTCGGGTTTATCTACCAATCGCCCCTGCAGACTTAGCGTTACTGGCATCATTTCATTTTTCACGGAGGTCAAGTGTCTTGCCCAAGGCAGGGAGGAGGGAGGATTCAAACCCAGGCACAGGGGCCTGACTCCACCGGGGGGGGGGGGGGGGGGGGGGGGGGGGGGGGGACGGTGTGGTTGGCAGTCACTGAGACTTCCTGGCCACTCTGGGCTGCCCCACCTGATGGACTGGGGGGTTCCTCAAGGGACGGGGAGGGAGGGGGCACTGAAGCGTGACCCCGGCCCTGGCTGCTGAAGCTGCAGGATTTTGAGACTGAACTTGGAATCTGCAGTGAATGATGGGGTGATGGAGTCATGGTGTTGCTCTTTATAATAGGCCAGGCGCCCTCCTCCCCCTCCTCTGGCCAGGAGAACTCCTAATCACCCCTAATCCTCCTGCCCACCTCCCTTGGGGTGGGGGGGGGCTTCAGGCAGAGGCATCCTGGGAGACCCTAACGAGAACCAGATGTGGTTGAGGGGAGGAGAGACCCTCCCGTGCCAGGGGCCGGGAGGACCGGGAGGACAGAGGAGGGAGGAGGGAGCCACTGGGGCTGGGTGGGGGTGGGGGCTTGCCAGAGCCCAGAGACTCCTGAGGCCCCCAGGAACCCAGGAGAAAGACATCAGAATATCCTTGGGCGTCCCCGCCCTTTTCCCAGAAGGGCCCTGGAACACTCTGGAGCCAACAACAGATACCTGCCAGCCAGGAAGCTAAGGGAGTCCCCCTCCTGCGGATCCTAAGTCCTCCCTGGGGGATGGAGAGGCTGCCCAGGACCCCACCATCCGAAAGTGGCACCACCGGGTCCCAAACCAGCATCAAACCCTCCCACAACTTCCCACTGCTCGGGAAAACCAGAGCCCTCCTTGAGATCCAAGGCAGCCCCCGCCCCCCACTCTGCCTGCCGCCTACAGCCTCATCTCCTAACCCTGAAACCCTCTGCCTCTCTCCGGCCTGGGGCATTTGCACATACTGTTTCCTCTGCCGGAGGAAAGTCCATTCCTAAGCGCGCCTGAGGTTTGGGCTTAAATGTAAGTTCCTCCAGGAGGTCACCTCTGATTCCCTCTCTCTTGAGTGGCGGCCTCCTTTCTCCTGGGCTCCTTACTCTGCTGCCTAGTGCAGACCTCACAGGTGGGCAGAGGTCCATCCACTGCCCACCCGCTGCCCACAGCATACTCACTGGGTGCCCACACTTTATACAGTTCACGTCTAAGTCCCAAAACAACCCTACAGGAGAGGTGGTTTCCTTGTTCTTCATCTTACGGATGAGGAAGCAGGCTCAGGAAGGAGAAGTGCCTTGCCCTTGGCCTACAGGCGTGGGACCTGGGATATGAGACCGGCCCTGCTCTGCCTCTCTGGGATATAAGCATCTAAGCATACAGTAGGCATGCAATAAATGTCCATGGAATGGGTGAGCAAAGTGGCAAGCGAGAACTAGAACCAGGCCTGCCGGCCGCTGGGGACCTCTACCCGGCCGCGCTATGCTCAGGGTCCAGAGCTAGATGGTGGCGGTGGCGGGAGGGGGGGGGGGTGGCTCCAGGTACCGCCCCTGCCCTGCTGAGCTATGCGCCCCAGCTGCTTCTCATTAATTAGGCCCTTTATTACCTGCTTTTAACAGGAGCCAGACACTGCCCTGTCCCAGGAGGCTGGGAATAGGGACTATGGGGAAAAGACCCTCCCCTCTTCTCTCCTCCTCGCTTTCAGGCCACCCAGCTGGGCAGAAGAACCGAGGGGATACAGGCCAGGTGCAGGATGAGGGTGTGGGGAGCCCAGGTGGTCTCCCACCCTGGACCCCTCCCTTTCCCCCCTCCTCCCGCTCATGACCACCCCCCCACCAGCTGTGGCCACTGGCTGAGTCTCGGCCATTGTCCCAGGGAACGGGGGAGGGTGGGGACCCGGCACAGTGGGAGGCTTGTGCCCTGCCCACACCTCCCCCCCAGCCGTCAATGGGGCACTTGTCAATTCATGTCCCAAACATGGCGGAAATCCCGTCGGCCACGTGGCTGTGGGCAGGGGAGGCCAGGGCCTAAGGATGCTGGCCAGGCCTAGCTGATCAGAACCTGGGGCTGACAGGGGCCAAGGCCCAAGCCTGTCCCCCCCATGCTCCTGAGGAGCAATCCCAGGCCTCTGAATCTGAGGGCACCCTGGCTCCAGGCGGATGCCTGGCAGCCAGGATGGCAAGGGGTCAGGGGACTGCTCACCCTAGCACCCCCATGATGCCCCAAGGGACTCCTAAGGTCAAGGAGGCCCAGCTGCTCATGTGGGTCCCCCTTCATTGTCTGGGACCCTTGGCAAGTGAGCTGACCTCCCTGAGTCTCAGCTCCCTTCTCTCTCAAGTGAAGCAGGGACCCCCGCATCACGGAATAGTCGTGAGTCTTTGACGAGATGGTAGGAAAGCTCTTCCCTCCCGGAGGCCATTCCTCAAATATCATTCATTGTTGTTTCCATCTCTCTCGGGGCTCCCCTCTCCTCTCCTGCCCAGGCTGTACCCCTCTCCCCCCATGCCTCCCCTCCTAACTGCGTATCTGCTCCAGAGAGCCTCTGGGGGGGCCTCCAACTTCCTCCTGAGTCCCTCTGAACCATGACCCGTCCGCTGATATTCCGGTGCATACAGAGCCAAGTCCAGCCTCCAGACTTTGGCTCTAGCCCCCCACCTCCACCCCGGCGGGTTAGCCTTCTGTGACCGCCTGTCTGCCCCAGCAGCCCCTCCTCAATCACAGAGGGCCCCCAGTACTGTCACTTTATATCCCAATATTGACTAAGCTATTCAACATGCTCCAAACTAGTTCACTCTGGGACCGGGCACAGTAGGCTCTCAGCTCCTTTGGTTTGAACTTTCTATCTTTATTAATATGATCAGTGATTAATACAATTACTGCTAGCCGTCCCCGCTTCAGGCTTCAACTTATGACCAGAGCCTTCTCACACACAACGTCTTCAGGTCAGATGCTTGGTTTTGCAAGCCACCCTTTGCATTTTGCATCAAGTCCCCGGTTAGCTTGGGGCTGAATGATAAGGATATGGCTCTTAAGCCACTGCCATCAGGTCCTTCGATCTGAGCCACCGTTGCCTTTACTCCCTCTCAATTTCTTGCCAAAAAATGCACAAGAACCTCATCTCCTCCAGGGGACCTGGAATCTTTAGCTACCCTTGGGCTGTAGCTATGTTCTCCCTTGGTCCCCACGGGCCACGGGCTACCACCCTGTCCTCAGGTCGACACAAGGCTCACAGTCCCAAGATGCTCCCAAGCCAGGTCCAACAGAACTGAGCCCAGAAGCTGCAACCTGTTCTATGTATGGGAACCCACACTGGTCCCCAGGGATCTTCAGTTTGTTCTGGGGACCCCCAGCCCTGAGTCTACAGGGCCAACCAAGTTAGCTCCCACCCGATGGCCCCATCCCTCTCCCACAGGGACCAGGGCAGGCAGGCTGGGGAGGGCCCTCCCCACAGAAGCAGAGTGGAGACCCTGCAGCTTGGGGGAAAGGCCAGTGACCCACGTCCATCTGTATTCACACACCAGCACGTCCCACACACAGGTGTGTGCCCAAGGGCCCAGTGGCGCACACATGATCACGTACAGACACGCACACACACACACACATACACACACACACACACGGGGGCTTACCCTTTTCATGCTGACACACACGTGCACACGCCGGCAGGTTCCACATGTGCTCATTCATTCATCCATTCAAACGATCAATGAGCATATATCATGTGTCAGGCACAGTGCTTGGCTCTGGTATGATAATGAACAAAACAAAACCTCCTGCCCACAAGGAGCTGACATTCTGGAGGCAGAGTCAGATGACTGGATGGGTAAAAACCCATAGCATTTAGAAGGTGACAAATGCTATGGAGAAAATAAAGCGGAGGGAGGGGGTTGGGATGGCAGGAGGGCAGGGATGCGCTGCAATTTTAAATAGGACAGTCAGGGACGGCCTCGCTGAAAAGAGCTAGTAAGGTGGTGAGCCACGTGGACATCTGAGAAGAGCATTCCGGGCCATAGGGAGCCAGTGCAAAGGCCCTGAGGCATGAGCATGCCTGTGCATGTTCACATACTAGCACATTTCCCAGACTTGAACACGGGTGCACACAAGCGCTCACTGACCCAATGGCAGGCCCAGGCCAACCCCCCTCCCGATCAGGTCTAGCTGGAGCCAGACCCAAAAGAGCCAACTCAGTGTCACAGACTCCCAGCCGCCCCCTCCCCTCCCCCAGGCCACAGACCGCGCGGGGGAGAACCACAGAGTGGGGAAGACAGCTCAGGGGCTGAGATGGCGAAGAGGGCAGTGAGAGAAGGCCCCAAGGGAGCAAGGGTCCCCAAACTCCATGGAGGGACAGAGGCTGTGGCCATACAGTGTGAGGGCTGGAGAGCCCTAGGTCCGACAGAGACAGGGCTTTCCCGCTGATGCAGGCTGGAGGCAGGCGGAGGACAGGACGCGCTGGAGCAGCCATATGCCAGGCCAGGGGAGGCTCTGGACCCCACTGCCCCCATCCCAGCCGGCTCGTGCCCTTCCCTCCCCTCCCCCTCCAGGCCTTGGCCGTGGGGTCTCACTGCTTGCGTCACACAGCCTTGACCGGATGCGTGAGGACTCTGAGGGCCCTAGAGGTCAAGCGGCTGAATGGAAGTCACCTCGCCCAGCCCCTGGCAGTGGGTCAGGAACCTCAGCTCTGGAGGACAGTCTCCTGACCGAGGATCCCGCTTCTGCCCTGCTTCGGCCACCCCGAGCGAGCCTGACCCGTCTCCTTCCTCTCCTGCCTCGGCACCTCCGTCTCAGAAATAAGAGGGCACCACTCCACTCCCACAGAGCCCCAGGACTCACGGGGAAGCAGCTTATGCAAAAACCTCCGGCCTGGGTGCGGCAGGCAAAGACAAAGGACAGTCAGCCCCTTCCCCATCCCCCCACACCCCTCCCTGCCAGCCCAAGGCCCAAGTTCCCCATCCCCGAGATGCAGGGTGGGGCCCCAGCTGGAGGCTGGAAGGAGAGCCAGACCTGCACGAAGCTGGGTCCCTGCGTGCAGAGTGCATTCAACGAGGCCGGAAGATGCGGCCCAGAACGGGTGAGGGGCTTTCCCCAAAGCACACAGCGCCAGCCACAGGCCCCGGCCCAAGGTGGGGCACCGACCTACGCCCGCGCGTGAATCGACAAATCCTCAAAGTGGGGAGCGGAATACCTACAGTGAGCCTGTCGAACTCGGCTGGGCAAGCCCCTTGGGACAATAATCGCAACCCAGGCTGCCGCGGTCCCCACAGAAACCCTGAGCAGTGGGTACTGTGACCCCAAGTGCATTCCCATTTTAAGGATGAGAAAGTGGAGGCACAAAGAAGTGCGGTGACAATCCCAGGAGAAGGGCGGTGGGCAGGCAGCGGAGCCGGCGACAGACCCTGGCAGCGCCCCCCTCCAGTGAGTGCATCAGGCCATCACACCACCCAACACCTGCCCCTAACCCTGGGGCTACCCACACCCAGGGGCAGCGGGGGCTGAAGACTTTCATAGGGGAGGCGAGGTCCCCCCCATACACACCCAGGCTGTGAGGGAAACTGAGGCCCAAAAGAGGGGGCCGTGATGAGGAAGAAGGTGGAAGAAAGGGCAGGCAGCCTGGGTAGGGCAGGGCCACCCCTGGTTAATGATCCAGTTAATGATTTCTGCTCCCCGTTCTTATCAGAGGGCAAAGTCCAAGGGCAGCAGCCAATCAGAGTCCTGCCGGGCTGTTACCCAGCAGCCTCAGCTGCCAGAACCCCCTAGTCCTGCGAGCCCTTGGGAGTCAGGGAGTGGGGGCCAGGTCCCTAGGAGGAGGCTGTTCTGTCCAGAGACACCTGTCTTTCCCCCAGATACTCTGTTTGGCCCTGCCTGAGACCCCAAGGGACACTCTTCCAAGTCCCCAGACTCAGGAGAGGCCCTGAGGCAAGCAGGTTGGGAAAGGCCTGCTTCTCTCCCCACCGCCCACCCCCCCCCACCCCGCCCCGCACTGACCCCAGGCCCTCCCAGAGAGCTGGCGTCCTGGGGTGCACCCCCTACCCGCCTTTGTTCACATAGCCATCGTGGCCTCCAATGACCCTGAGAACATTTCCTGCCCTCTCCCTTGCCCGGCCCATGTGGCCCCGCACTGGGTGTTGGGGACACGGGGATGAGTCAGACCCCCCACTATTTATTTCCCCTCTGGTTGGACTCAGGGGCTGGGGAGGTAGGGCTGGGGCGGACTCCTTCAGAGGGCTCCAGGGGGACTCAGAAGGCACTCCATCTCATATTCTTGACAATCAGGGGTCCGGCTGCCTCCCCCATCCACCTCCTCCCTGGTGCACTACAGAGACAGACAGACAGACAGACAGGCTGATATGGGGCACAGTGCCACACGATGACACATCCCACCTCTGCCCCAGACTCCTGTTGAGGGTGGGCATCCTTGCCCAAAAGTTGTCAGGTGGCCTTCCCCCGTGGCCTCCTCCTGCCCTCTGGAGGCAGAGATGCTGGTCCCCACAGGAAGGCCACCCTTCCTCCCCCAAGGCCCTGGGGGCAGAGGAGAGAGTGGGGGGGTGGTCCTTGGTATCAGCTCTGCTTAATGCTGGCTAACTCCCTCCTCTCGGAGCTGCAGTCTTGGCCCCGGGGAAAGGGGACCCGTGCCAGCCCCTCCCTCAAGAGGCTTTCAGATCAGGACCCTGGTGCTCTGGGGGGCTGTGGGGAGCCCAGCCGCCCCCACCCCCTGTGCATCGGGAGTCCACGAGTTTGTCCCTGTTTGGTGGCTAAAAAGAACCTCGTTGGGGGGCACCTGGGTGGCTCAGTTGGCTAAGCGTCAGACTCTTGGTTTCGGCTCAGGTCATGATCTCACGGTTTGTGAGTTTGAGCCCCACATCGGGCTCTGCGCTGACCGCGCGGAGCTTCCTTGGGATTCTCTCTGTCCCTCTCTCTCTGCCCCTCCCATGCTCGCTGTCTCTGTCTCTGTCTCTCTCTCTCTCTCTCAAAAATAAATAAATAAAAACTTAAAAAAAAAAAAAAAAAGAACCTTATCGGAAGCCCCTGCTCTGGTCCAATCCACCTGCCTACTCCAGGAGAGGACATGAGACCAAAGAAGGGAAGTCACCGGCCCAAGCCGCCCATCGGGCCTTGAAGGAGTGGAGACCCAGCCTCCCACCTCCAGCCCTTGTGGGGCTCTAGAGGCTGAGTGGAGGTCCCCCAGCCTTTCAAAGGTCTTTTCAGCACCTCCTGGAAGCCCAGTTCCCTTCAGTCTGTAAGGCTTCCTCCACAGCACCTGTTTTTCGGGGCCGGGCAGGCGGCGGACAGCAGGGGGCAGGGGGGAATGTGCCCCTGGAACCAGACTTCGGCACCCTCCACCTTGTATGCTCAAAAACATCCCTCCTTCCCAGAGCTGGGAGACAAGGCTCAGCAGATCTGAAAGTACCATCAAGACCTTCCCTGCCACCCCCTCCTGTCTGGCAGGTGAGGAAAGGGGGCCCAGAGAGGGTGAGAGCTCAGCACAGGGTCACAGAGCTCTCAGTGGCAGGGGCCGAGTTGGCCCCAGAGCCTAAAAGGTTCTATTGGGATCTGCTGATGCTGTCTTGGCCCTGTCCCTGACTAGGTTCTGGGAACCCAAGGCCCCACCCGATCAGGATGAGAGGAATATACCTGCCAAGGCGATGCTGTTACCTGCCGGGACCCAGTGCATCCTGCCTGGAGGGTCCCCTCTCTGCAAGGCCCTGTGCCCGCCGATCCGGGCAGCTGTAGCCTCCTTCTAGGGGATTAGCAGGGCGGTCACGGGGGCCCGGCTGTACCAGCCTGGAGGGGCCGCCCCGTCCCAGCCTCCCACCCGAGGCCCAAAGCGCCTTAGCCCCCCAGCCCACCACCCTGGGGTGGGGCACAGCCTGGCTCACTGCACAGGGCAGGACCCAGGACATGTGCTGGGTGTTCCTAGAGAGGGGCGATGTCAGACAAGGGGTCTCGACAGGCCCCTGCCCTTCAGCAAAGCCCTTTTCCAGCCCAGAGCTGAAGGCACAGACCCTGCCCGTCGCGCCCACTGTCCACAGAGAGTGACCAAGGCCAAAAGAGGACCAGGACGAGAACTCAGGTTCCAGCCCCAAGTGCGAGAGTTCAGGAACGACATACCCACATGCTCAACACTCACTTGCTTTCACACTCACACTCATGAGCACACTCGGGCCTGTCCCCCACGCACCATGGAACACCTGATCCCTGCCAGGCTTTCCCCTCCCAAGTGGCCAGGGAGAGTCCTAACCCTTAGCACCCGCCCACCTTCCCCCCCATCTCAGGCTCTGGGAACACTTCTCCGGCCCCTGGCTCCCTCCACCCACCTCAGCGGGCAGCCCCCCCCCACCCCCTGCTCCCCACAGACATTCTTGAGTCTCCTCTTATCTCTCCGGAGGGAGCAGCACAGCCTCCCTGCCAGGCCGGCCGCATGGCTGAGCTGTGGCGTCAGCCCCCACCCCCCACCCACGGCCAGGAAGGAAAGTTTGGCTCAGGAGGTGGGGAGCCTGGGCCAGCCGGGCCCACCCCTCTGCCTGGGGCACGGGGTCCTGTAGGAAGCAATGGGGGGGGGCTGGCCCATGGGTCATCCACGGTATCTAGCCGGCTCAGGGCACCCCCAAAACAATACCCCCAAGCAAGGAGCAATGTCCCTTTCCTGCTTCCCCAGGGGCCTCCAGCCCCCTTGAGGGTTCATAAAGGATGAACAGCATCTAGAGAGAACAAGTCACCTGGGAGGTGACTGCCTAGGACCCTCAAATGGCCCAACCACCTCAGGATCAACCATTTAACCTAGTCCAAGCCTGATTTCTTGGGGTCCGGGTCTGCTGGGGTGTCCACAACCCTGAAGCGAGGAGGCCCGGGGCTAGGGATGTCCTCACCGACTCAGCAAGCAGGAGTGGACAAAGGCTGCTACCCCCCAAGTCACAGAAAGGGAGACGCTGAGGCAAAGAAAGGCCTTCTTCTCTCCTTCCTGGACACCAAAGGTATCGGGGTACGAGGCTTGAACCTCGGGCCACGATTCGTGGCTCTGCAGCCAGACGGCCCCAGCACCGTGGTGCCCCGTGGACCACCCCACCCCCAGAGGCAGGTTCCCACTGAGGAGGATGTGGACTTAGGGACTGGAGAGAGGGCAGGGACAGAGGCTTGGCTACCCGAGTTGGTGGCGAGGAGCACAAGAGGGGCCAGAGGGTCTGGCTAGATGTTCCCGTGAGGGTCTGAGAAGCAGAGTGGGCTGGGAGATGTCAGCCTGCACCTCTGCCTCCTCCTCCCACACTGTCCCATCCCTCCTGAATCCAGCACCCTGGAGGAGGGGGACAGACCTGGAGGAGGGGCAGAGGCTACTCAGGAGGAGGGGAGGACAGTCTGGTTAGATGCAGGAGCAGATCTCCAAAACCACAGTGGGGGGGGGGGGGGCGGGGAGCAGGGGTAGAAGAAAATACTGTAGGGTGTGTGTAGATCCCAGCCCCGGGGAGGGTACTATCAGGGTCGAGGCGAGGGGGTGAGGTCACTCCTGGGGTGGGGAGCAACGGCCAGAGGAGGCAGGGCTCCAGGGACAGGTGTGGGTGAAACAGCCCTGAGGAATCTCAGAGGGCCGGCAGGATGCAGTTCACAACTTTGGGAGGGTCTCAAGGCGCAGAGGTGGCTGGCGGCAGGGATGCCGACTTCAAGAAGGTTCTAGCCCCGGAAAGCCTTTGGGGGTGGGGGGAATCCAGCCCACGGAGGAATGTTGGGGAGGGGTTCCAAGCCCCGGGCAGGGGAGGGGTAGCTGCTTCAATGGGAATTTCAGCCTTGCGGGAGAGAGCAGCCTTGCAGAAAGTGGCTGACAGTCTTGAAGGGGGTCCTAGTCTCAGAGAAGCACAGTGGGGAGGTCTCAGCTCCTAGGAGTCAGGCTGGGGGTAGGGTGTCCGCTTGAATGGGACACAGGGGCCTGAATCTCTAGGCAGGGGGCCCAGACTCTGGAAGGCATGCTGGGGGCTGGGGTACCAGCCTAAGAGGCATGGAAGATCCTGGAAGGCATCCTGGGGTTCCCGCCTCAAAGGGGGTCTGGGAGTCTGGGTCTGTACGCGGTTCCAGGGAAGCACAGTAAAGGGTCCTCAAACTCGGGAAGGGCACTGGGGGGTGGGAAGTGTCAGATTTTAGGGGGCGGGGGATTGCAGATCCTGGGAGGCATTTAGAAGGAAGGACCAAGCATGGAAGGGGAGGCAGCTTCAAGGAAGTTGTGGGCTGCGGGGGGCAGGGAGGGGGTGCCCAACTTTGGTGGAGGTGGGCAGTAACCTCCAGGAGACTCCCAGCCCTGGGAGCCAGCGCGGCAGGCTGGTGCCAGCCTGGGGGGGTTGGGGAGGGGGGCGCCCGGCCCAGAGGAGGCATCCTGGGGAGTCCCGGCGTGGTGGAAGCATAGTCGGGGGTCCCGGGCCCCGGAGGGATCGGCCCGGGGTTCCCAGCGCGAGGCGGGTCGCCGTCCTCCCCCCCCCCCCCCGCCGCCCCCCCCCCCCCCCAACCCCGGTCCCTCACCTTCGAAAAAGCGCTGCAGCGCCTCCGTCTCGTCCACCACCTCCATGTCCGGCCTGCCCGGCGCGCACTCCGCCCCGGCCCCGCTACAGCCCGGCCCGGGGGCGCGGCATCGCCGGCGCGGCCCGCGCGACAGTCCCGGCTCGGCTCCGGCTGCGGTCCCGCCCGGCCCGCCTCCGCGCTCGCCCCTCGCGCGGCCCTGGCCCGGCCCCCGCCCGCCCCCCGCGCCCCGCCCGCCGCGCCCTGCGCCCCCTGCCGGCCAGGCCCGCGCTGCAGCCCCGCGACCGCGCGAGCCGCGGGGTCCTATCGGGGTTGGGGGGCGCGTGCGGCCGGGCAGGGGCGGGGTGGCGGGGGCCACGGCCACGCCCTGACCCGTAGTCCCCGCCCTCCCCTTGGGCAGGGGAGGGTAGCAGGATTCTGAACCTTAGTCTCAGAGCAAACCTCAGAAGGCACCCCCTTTCCTCCCCTTGCCCACCCCCACCTCAACAAGAACACCAACCCACATCCGGTGAGCACTGTGTCAGACTCGCAGTCGGGAGGTCACAGGTGTCAGTTACCTCGTTTGACCCTCTCAGGTGTCCACCAAGGAGATACGGTTATGTGCCTTTTCCAGATGAGGAAACTGAGGCTCAGTGATCCTCAGGACTGTCGGAGGAAGCGCTGCGCTGTGTAACTTCTCCGTGACGATGGAAACGTTCCCTGCCTTGTCCAGCGTATGGAAGCCACTGGCCACATGCGGCTCCTGAGAGCTTGGAATGTGGCTAGGGAGGCTGAGGAACTGCCTTTTCCATTTTATTTCATTTCAAGCAGGTCAGATTCGTTTTTTGTTTTTGTTTTTTTAATGTTTATTTGCTATTTTTGAGAGAGAGAGAGAGAGAGAGAGTGAGCAGGGGAGGGACAGAAAGAGAGGGAGACACAGAATCCGAAGCAGGCTCTGGGCTCTGAGCTGTCAGCACAAAGCCCGATGCCGGGCTCGAACTCATGAACTGTGAGATCTTGACCTGAGCGGAAGTCAGATGCTTAACCGACCGGAGCAAGGAGTTCAAATTTAAATGACCGTGTGTGGCTGCGGTGCTGGACAGCACAGATCTAAAGATTTCGAGGTAATTGGGGTCAAAGGCAGCATTCAGAGCCAGATCCTGGCTGACCTGGAACACGGCCTCTCAGTCACTGTTTCCCTGTGTGCTGGTGTGAGGCCCGAAGTTTCTACCTCCTAAACCCACCATCCCCGTCTCTCTGACTCCACTTCAGGGGCACCTCCTCGTCTCTATTCTGCCCAACTGCACTGCCTCTCCCCTCAGTGATGGGCTCCAGAACCTCCCAAACCACTCTTTTGGATCATGTTGTTCCTTTGCCAAAATCAGTAGTTTCCCCTTGCGTTCAAAACAATAGCTAAACCTCTTGCCCTGGTTCCTGAGGCCTCGTACGATCTGCCCCAGCCTACACCACTGCCCTCAGCTCCTGCTCTTCTCTCCACCGAGGCCTCCTTGCCATCACTCGAACACGCCAGGCACGCCTCTGCCCTGCGTGCTGTTCCACCTGTCTATGATGCTTGTCCCCACATGACTGGTTCCTTCTCAGGAGTCAGGTCTTGGATCGGTCATCACATCTCTGACCACCCTACCCAAAGCAGTTCCCCCTACCTACCTTTCTTTCTCACCGTGTACAAGACTTTTATTTAGTTTTTGTGATTACCCTTCTTGCTGTAGATTGGAAGCTCTGTGAGGGTAAGAGATTTTTCTCGCTCGGTCACCGCTCTAGCTCCAACGCCAAGAAACACTACCTGGGACACAGTGCGGGCTCGGTAAACGTACATGGAACGAATGTAGGATGATGGCGTCTTCCAACTGCGGAACACCTCTGACGCTTTGGAAGCCGAGAATTGTGGCATCTTGGACCCAGCCCGTAGCCTCACGACGGAGTGGAGTTGCCCATAGCCTCCTGGGATCCTCAGATCCGGCAAGTCAGAGCTGGGAAACCGATCCCACCTGACCACCGTTTGACAGACGGAGGGACCCACCCCAGGGGGGCAGGAGGACGGCCGGCAGTTGGAGACGCCAGCCCAGCCAGCTGAGCGCGCCCCACGCTGATGGCCCCCCAGACGAGCGTGGGGGGGACACGAGCCGGGCTGCTCAGTGGGCATGGGCGTGGGAAACTGCTCCCACCCAGGCAGCCCTCCCCATCCTCGGGGGCCAGCCATGGGGGAGGGGCGGCCGGTGCCAGAGCCCCAGATGTGGCCCAGTCAGCAGGCCCGCGGTGGCCCACTGAGGAGGGTCAATGCCACGACAGTTCTGGGGCTGGGGGAGGGGGCGCCCAGGCCGGCGGACGCCTCACAATGAGGTTTTGTCCCTGCGGGGGCCGCTCTCCGAGCTGTTGCTCTTAGATATATAGAATGGGATCTTGCTGGAGGCCCCAGCTGTGTGTGCTGACCCGGACTCCCCCCGCAGGGGCCGGGCTGCGAAGGGGGGAGAGGGCCACACTGAGATGCCTATTCTTTTCCAGCTGATACACCCCAGAGGTTTTTCTCCCTCTGCAGCCTCCCTTAAGACAATTGTTATTCTCTGCCCTGCCCCCTCCCCCACCCGGTCAGGCCTGCCTGCGGACAAAGTAGGCACCCGCCTACGCCATGTGATTTTTGAACATGAATTGATTTTAGGAGTCGCCCGGGGACCAGCTGGAAAGCCGGCTCCTTTCGAAGCCTCCACCTACCCACAGGTCCTTCCACCATATTCCACGTGGCGCTGAAATGTCCACCGTGTGAGGGCCATCGTGGTGAGCTGAGCGTGGTCCTCATATTGGTCCTCAAAGGAGTGGGATATGCACATGTCGTCCCCGCCACCCTGATGCCTCAAGTTGGGTTGTTAAGCCTCTGGGGGTAGCCTTGAAGCTGGTTCCCATCTCTGGGCTGGGGGAGAGGAGGGGCTTAAGTCCCAGACTTCAGGGCTGAGCCGGAAGTCCATGCCGCCACCCCCAAACTCCATAGTGAGGTTGGGGTCCAAGCCTGGCTGGGGCAGGGCGGTAGCTAGGGGCTGGTGAGGGAGCTCAAGGGAATCTTGCGTGACCGGGGCTTTGAGGGAGCCATCCATAGAGATGAGTCCCCATCCGCCAAGCCGTTTTAACGAGTGAGCAACCGATTTTTCGTCCCTGGCCCAGCAGACGCAGCTGATCCCTGCAGCCATCTCCGCCATCCTCCAAGGCCTGCCCTCCGGTCCTTGGAGGACTCGTCTGTAAATCAGCCTATTATTCCCGCCTCACAGTGTGGAGGTGAAAAGCCGGGGGAGTGATCAATACATGTTGCTTTCCTCCACTCCAGCTCACTTCCCTCGGCCCTTGAGTGGCCGCAGGGCCGGCAGGAGGCAGCACTGGGGAGAGGGAGCTACAGACTTGAGGGGCACTGGCGTAACAGAGTAGCGGGGCCCCGAGGCCAGCCCAGGAGCCGGGGGGCCGGGGACTCATCAGCTAGCCAGATGGCCAGGCCTCCCTACTGCAGGAGTCCTGATGGCCCCCATGGGCTCATACAGCCCTGGCATCTGCCCATTTTACAGAGGAAGAGAGGAAGGCCCAGGTATGTGGGAATGTAGCGCCAGTGAGGCCGGGGGGTGAGAGAGGTCAGGGGAGCCCTGCAGGACATTCGTTCTCCCACCTCCCTCCCAGCTGAGACGGAAGGGGCTGGCCACAGGGCCTGAGTGGGGATGGGGGGCACAGCGCCGCCCCAGCCCTTCCCCATTCCATCCTCTGTGTGACATTGGGCAAGTCACAGAACCTCTCTGGCCCTCTGTGTCTTCTGCTTCCGCACTAATCGGATAGGATAATTTGCAAACTCAGACTGTACAGTGGGAAGAGCCTCTGAAAACCACACAGGTGAGGGTGGAGGCCAGAGTCCTCAGCCAGAGGCCTGAATTCTGGTCCTAGATCTGTCCCCACAGCCTGAGTCACCTTAAGCACGACTTGGCCCTTATCAAGCCTCAGCTTCCGCTTCTGTCCAAAGAGGCTGGGGTTGGAAGAAAGGCACTGCTCCATCACCTTCCCCCAAACTTCACCAAGTAGGGTCACTCTGGACTCCGGGGTGAGAGGGTGGGCAGTGTAGGAAAGGGAAGGTCAAGGTCAGGTCAGAGCTTGGCCGGGTCAGTGCCTGGGCCGCACTGTGCCATCGCCCTGCGGCTGGCTGGAGGAACAGCGCCACCTGCCGTGTGGAGGAGGCAGGTCAGGACTGGTGTCGGCGGGAGGCCCCACTCACCCAGGCCCTGCAGCCGCTCCCCAGGCCTCAGTGTCCCCAGGATGGGCTGGGGTCCCTGGGGTTCCCTGAGTGCGCCTGGCTGGGTATTGTGCACCCTGCTGAGGAAGCACTCAGCAAAGATTTCCAGTGGCCCTTGCATTTCGGTGCTACCCTGCTGGTGGCGGGGGGGCGGGGGGGGGTGTTGGAGTTAGTGGCCTCCTCTCTCTGTTCTAGTTCTCAGTATCAGGGGGGAAGGCGTGGGAACTGTCAGACCAGCCTGGTGCCCCACATGCCGGCTCTGTGGTCTCTTCCGCTCTCTGAGCCCCAGACCCCTCGGGGAGGAGAAAGGGACTGCCGAGTCCCATCTTTCAAGGTCCTAATGGGGCCATGAACTCGGATCCCCTGGGAAGACTTTCACATGGGCAGGGCTCGACAAAGGCCTGCCCCCATTCGCGTGGGGCTTCGAGTGGCTTCTGTCCCTCTGAGTGTGGTCCTAGACCAGGGCATCGACAGCAGTGAGAGCCAGTCTCAGAGCCCCCCCCACCCCCATCCCCATCTGCTGGGAAGACAGCACTCAAGGCAGCGAGGGTGCTTCTACATCCAGTTTATACACAGCTCTATACAATATACAGAAACCTTTATATACAGATATATTTATAGAATAAGCTATATTAATTTGTCTCTCCTTTTTACAGCAATATTAGTTTGGATCTTTCATACAGTAAGTACAAAAAGTCATGGGGGGATGGCACGTACAGTGCCTGAGTGTCTGTGGGGCCCAGCTGCTCGCTACCGATTGCATATGGAGGTCACCCAGGCCCCTGGGAGGACAGGCCCGCTCGAGGCTGGGAAAGCTTGTGCTGCAGTCTGGGGGACAGAGGGGGAGTGGGTCTGAGCCTAGCTGGGCTGAGGGGGGTGGCTCAGACCCCCCAAGTGCGGTGTCGGGAGGAGGGGAGAGATGTGCAGCAGGCCCATCCTGCAGGGGTGCGGTGGGGAGGGGGCGGGTTCGGGGTGGGCTGACCCTGGGGCCTCCAGGGCTGAGTCCGAGCCTGCCCCAGCCCCAAGTCTGTAACCTTTGTGTGGCTGCGGGCTTGGGGGTGGGGGGTCTGTCCCTGATGGCTCAGTCCTGGGCGTGGGTGGGGACCACGCCCCCTTAGAGGTCCCAGGGCCACCCTGGCAGAGGAGGAATTAAAAGGCCAGACACCAAGTCTCTCCCTGCAATTGGCTGAGGTGCTTGTTGGAACTTTACTCTGATTTACGATTTGTTTTTTTGTTGTTTTTTTTTTTTTTTAACTCTAAGAGCTACTGATTCCATTTTGTTTCTGCGCTGGGCCCAGGCTATGCCAGCAGCGGGCCTGCAGCGGGGGGTGGGGGGGGTCGGGGAGTGTCCTGGAGTCTTGGGAGAGGGTGGGCGTCAGAGAGGGAGGGAGGCCCAGCTCCCAGGTCTCTGTTTCCATCCGTCAGGGTGGGCAGGGGTCCTAGGGCAGTGTCCAGGCCAGTCCCAGCTCTGTGTGGGACCAGGGTCAGGACGCAGGCCCCAGATACGAGTCATCATGAGATGAGGGTGTGGGGTGGGGGGTCTTGGTCAGGGGAGTGCGTCTAGCAGCCCCAGAGAGGCCGTGGGGGGCCAGAGTGGGGGAGTATGCCTCCGAGGAGACGAAGGCACAGCGGGCAGTCAGCGTCTGGGCACACATCAGTTTTCCAAACCAGGGATCAGAGCAGCAGGTAGGACACATCTGAGACCGAGCCCGTCCTGTGCGCCGCACCCCCCCCCCCCACCCCGCCGCCCCGGGCACGGGCCCCCATCGCAGTCACTGGCTGTGTTCTTGGCAGGCTGGGAAAGTGGCAGGGCAGGTAGGGTGGGGCGGGGGCCCCAGCAGCCCCTTCCTCAGGAGCGCCACACACTTCATGCACATGCACACACGCGCCACGCCAGCTCGGACCTTCCCCCACTGGGCTTCTGGGGAAAGGCCGGCCTCCACCTCCCTGTGGTTCCCCAACCCAGCAGGGAAGGAACCCCCCTCAGGTGTGGGCTGGGGAGGCCTCCAGCAGCCCAGGACAGCCCCAGAGCCCCTGGCCCTCCTGCACCTCCTTTAGTCGGGTCCCACAATACCCTGCTCTTGGCCTTGCTTCCTGCCGACAGGACATTGATGGGGGGGTGGGGCAGGGAGTAGGGAAGAAAACCCCGCTGCCAGGAAGGAGCTCAGGCCAGTGAAGAGGGGGGCTGGGGGGGGTGGGTGGAGGCATGTCTGGTTTCAGATCCCAGGGCCCGAGGCTGCCTAGGCGTGGGGGCGAGGTGATATAAAGGGGCTACACGGAGCCCTCAAAAGAAGGGGGATTTGGGTGCCCTCCTTCTTCCCAGGGCACTGACTCTGCAGCCAGGGGTGGTCACACCTGTGCCCTCCACCCTTTGAGTGGCCAGGATCCCTGCGGGTAGAAGGCAAGCCAGGAACTAATGGGCAGACAGGGCAGGCCAGGGTGCCCAGGACCCACTGCCAGAGGGATCGGCATGAGGGGCACGGAGCAGAGAAGCGGCAGTCTTGATCCCACCCTCCTCCAGGCCCCTCCAGGCCCCTCCAGGCTCCATGGCTGCCTTGGGCTCTGTGGAGCCTGGCCTTCCTCCTTTCCCTGCTCAGAACACACGATGGGGGAGAGGGGGGCTTGCAAGCCCAGGAAACATCCCGAGCCCAGCCCAGCGGCTTCTGTAAACATACACAGCACTGCGGGCCACCTTGGTGTGGGGTCACCCCAGGGGGCTGGCCAGCAGGCACCAGATCTGGGGGGTGGCCAGGGCAGATGCCAGCCTGGACCACAGACGTGAATATGTGGGGAGAGGGCTGCTCTCCATCTGGGCCCTGGGAGAGCAGCCAGAGGGCAGTGGTGGGGAGTCAGCATGCCCACTGCCGGTCCTGGAATAGGGGGTGCCGGGATGCCCTGTGGGGGACAGGCAGGCCGAGAGGGCAGAGCGCTGCCCTGCCCACCGGGCCGGCTGCCCCAGGCTCCCCCCTGCATCACACCCCTCCCCAATCTGGAGGACCCAGATCCCAGCCGCCTGGTGGTCCTAAGCTGAGGTAGGGACGTGGACCCCCAGCTCAGCAGCAGTGCCCCGTGCCTGAGGCTAAACCGGCCCCTGGGGGCCTCTCCTCAAAGCGGCCTGGCCCTGGGGGCAGCCACCAGGAGCCCGGGGGGCCACCTACTCTGGCCTGGGCCTCAGCCGGCAGCCACGCCTGGGGTGCTAGCGAGCCGAGATGACCAGGTCGTCCTGCTTGGCGGGGCTGGCCCCTCGGCCGGTGGGGGTAGAAGTCCGGATCTTGTCCACTGCCAGGCACTCCTGGCTGCTGAGACCCGTGGGTGACAGGTCCATGGGCTCCCCCGAGGAGCTGAGCGGGAAAGAGGGCGAGAGTGAGATGCCCGAGGAGGGGTCGGCCGAGCCGGCAAACAGCCTCGGGGGCTTGGGCACCAGGTTGGGCTCGAACTGGGCGCGGAGCAGGATCTCTTGCTGGCTGGGGGACTTGGGGCCCTCGGCGTAGTCGCTGGTGGGGCTCTCGGGCACCACCATGCAGTAGAGGTCCTGGAAAGAGCTGCTCTTACTGTCCAGGTTGAAGAGGCTGTCGATGAACTCGGCGAACTCCAGCACCTGAGGGCTGGGCGAGTCCCCCAGGCGCCCGTTGTGCAGCGCGAGCTCGGCCCCCGGGGCCACCCCGCCGCCGTCGCCGCCGCCGCCCCCCTCCTCCTCCTCGTTGGCCGCCGCGCTGGGGGGCCGCTCCGGGGTGACGCCCCCGCTGCCCAGGGCCGCCTCCAGGGGCTGCGTGTCCTGGGAGTGCTTGGACAGGCTGTCGGCCGCCAGCAGCTCGGTGCGCGAGCTCAGGGACGGGTTCTCCTCCGGGATGGCGGGGTCGATGTAGAAGAGGTGGCCCTCGTCGCGCTCCAGCACGGCGTGGAGGCTGGGTGAGCCGCGGATGCTGCGGAAGCCTGACGAGCGGCGCGAGTCGAAGCTGTACAGCGACTCGGTGTCTGAGAGGCTCTCCATGGTGGCCAGCGGCGCCCGCCGGGCCTGCAGCTCCGCCGCCAGCCGCTCCTGGGTGGACAGCAGCAGCAGCTCCACGGGGTCCTGGCGGGCCGCTGCGGCCGCGGCCACCGGAGACAGCAGCCGCCCCTCGGAGAAGCCCTCCAGGCTCACCTCGGACTGGGACTTGCTCCTACAGAGGGGAGGGCGGGGCAGGGAGGGGCGTGAGAGTCAGGAGGGGCAGAGACTCCTCCCACTCGCTCAGGGCTGGAGGGAACTCGGGGAGGAGAGGAGGGGAAAGTCAATTTCGCGGTTGTTGAACAGCCCGGGGCAGGGACCCGTATTTTTTTTCTTTTTAAGTTCTTTTTTATTTATTTCTTAAAAGGGCTTTTTAAAAGTTTATTTTGAGAGCGAGGGAGAGAGCGCACAAGGAGGTGAGGGGCAGAAGGAAGGAGAGACAGAATCCCAAGCAAGGAGCCGTATGTGGGGCTTAAACTCAAGAACCGAACCGTGAGATCATGACCTGAGCCTTGATCAAGAGTCCGACCCTTAACCTACTGAGCCGCCCAGGCGCCCCAGGGACCCTTACTTACTTATTTATTTATGTTCATTTATTTTGACAGAGCGAGTGAGCAGGGGCAGGGCAGGGGGAGAGAGAGAGAGAGAGAGACAGAGAAGAGGAGACAGAAGATCCGAAGCAGGCTCCACAGTCAGCTCAGGGCCTGATGTGGGCCTTGAACTCACAAACCGTGAGATCATGACCCGAGCCGAAATCAAGAGTCTGAGGCTTAACCGACTGAAACACCCAGGCGCCCCAGGGACCGTTGTTTTTTAAAAACAACTCCTGTTTGGCTAATGCTGTGGGTAGGGAGCCCCGAAGGCCTAAGGCCCCCGCTGGGAGCACTGCTGGGGCACCTTGTACCTGTGGGTAGCCTGAGACTCAGAGAGACTGGCTGCCCCAGGTCACTCATGAGGCAATGGTGGGAGGGGGAAGTGGGAAGGGGGGAGGGGAAAGGGGGAAGCAGGGAGGGGGAAGGGGGAAGGGGTAAGAGCACTGCCCAGAGCTGCCCCCACAGGTTCTCAGACTCTCAGCACCAGCACCACCCTTCCCCACCCCCCTATCTCCCCCCACCTCTCCCAGGACTGTGATCACTTTCTTCCTCACACTGGGGTTCCTCCAGCCTCTGCCATGGGTTGGAGCCCTCTGCGGAAGGGACCGGACTGGGCAGTGGAGGGGCCGGAGAGGGGGGCGGTGATGCAGCCCCTGCTGCGAGGGGACACTGGCTCCCTCATGTGGTCATGTAGTTGTCACAGGAAATGCACAAATGGGAGAGCGAGAGATGTCCAGGTGTCCCCGCCAAGGGCCAGGAAGCAGCGACCACCCTTCTGAGCAGCCTCCTGGCCAAATCTGTAACCTGGGCGGGCAGGGTCCCAGAGAGCCAGGAAGACTCCCACCCGCCAGGAGCCACCGTGTAAGAGCCACCCCCTGGTAAGAGTGTGCGTGAATACGGAGTGTGGGTGGGCCTGGGAGCATGCATGCACGGCTCTGGGTTCTGTGTACGGCAGGCACACCAAGCGTCTGTATGTCAGCTACCCCAAACGTGTCTCTGTGGTTCGGTCTGGGCACAGGTGCACTCACGCATTCACGTGCACGGCTGCCTGTCCTGGCGTGGGCTCTCTGTGCACTTAGAGCTATTTGTGAACACAGATGCGCACGTGTCTGCTTCAACACAAACACGTATGTGTGCACGTATGTAAGTGCGTGGGTATCCATCTGTTTGGGACCAGATGGCCACGAGCGAACCTGTGTGCTTGTGGCCGTGTGTCTGTGCGGCCCTAGACGGCCACTATCCCATGCGGGCTTCAGTGATGGCAGGCGCGGGGGCAGTGGGAGCTGATCGGGAGACCCTGAGCAGAGGGGATTGAGATCGAGTTCTCCTGTGCACGCGCGCAGAGCTCTGTGAACACGTGGGCCCAGTACGTGCACAGAGTACAGACGCGCACAGACATTCGTGCTCTGGGACACACTGTGGCACCTGTAGCAGCCTCTGGGGTGGGCTGGGGCTGGGCGCCTGGGGCTCACCTGACACTGCTATTTCGGTGGTCTGAGGTGGGCAGCTCTAGGGCGAGGCCGGCGGGCACGGGTGGCCCTGTGGGCAGCGGCTGCTGCTGGAAGATCAGCTCGGGAGTCAGGTCCACCTCAGTGGGGCTCACCATGACCTTAGCAGCAGAGAGCAGGGCCGTCTTTCCCTTGTTGTAGTTCTCCAGCACCTGGGGACGGGTCGGGCAAGCTGCTGGTGGTGGTGGTGGTGGCGGAGGAGTGACAATCACATGGGGGGGGCGGGGCAGCAGGCCAAGCTTCTCAGGCCAGAGCCTCGTGGGGTGAGCCGGGCCCCGCTCCTGTCCCCCCACCCCAGGTCCCTTCCCCACCAGGAAGGCCTGCTGGGGCCTTCCCTTCCCTATGGTCACCCTTTCCGCGGTCAGGTGATGGCTGAGGGTGCCTGTGGGTGGTGGTGCACCTGTCAAGTGCCAGGTGGCCTCCAGGCCCTCTAAGCTCAGCCCGCCTCGGGGACAGGTCCCTGGGAATCTCCTAAGCTCCCCACTACGGGGCCATGTGGCGATGTGGACCGTGGAGGCGTGGGGGCCAGAACGCGAGCTCTGGTTCACTCCTCTGAGAGTCCGCACCCTTGCTCATAACATGGGGACGGAGACAGGCCAGCAAAGTGCTGTGGGTGCTGAGGTGATGTCACTGCCCGGGACCACGCAGGGTCTCTCACCTTGTTGAGCCCCTCCATGACCACATAGGGGAGGTGCTCATGCAGCATGGCCGGCGAGATGATCACCTCATTGAAGGCCTTGTTGTCGCCCCAGATGGCAAAGTATGTGGGCTCCTCCTGCTCACAGCAGCTGGGGACACAGGTGCCGGAGGGAAGCTGAGTGGGGGTGACTCCCTGGCCGAGTCCCCCAGGTCCCTGGGCCCCCTGCTCTCGCCTCACCCTGAGCCCCCACCCCACCCCCACCCCCACCCCAGCCAGGAACCGTTTGTGCCAAATGGGCCTCAGCCGCTGTCCCTACACAGCCTACTACCCGCTCGTGGCCTGGGTCACACCTGCCCCAATCCTGGGCAGGAGGGGTCGCTGGGAAGGAGGATCCAGGCCCGACCCTCTGAGAGAGCACGAAGTAAGAGAGGTCGATGTGTAGCTTGTCCACCTTCGCGCTCCCACCCCCGCCCCGCCCCTGTCACAACCACTGCCATCTAATCCCGGAGGGGATGCCAAGTGACACCTGAGGTGTGAGCTGGCCGGGGCCTCAGGGTGACCCCTCCAGGGCTTCCGCTTTTACATGGCCCCTAAGTGGGAAGAGCTACTCAGGAACAAAGTCTGAGACGGCGAGGGAGGAGCCTGGAGTCCCGCTCTGGACTTTTCTTCCGTTCCCAGCGCCCCAGGATAGGGCAACCCCTGCAGTGAGCGTCCCGGGCCAGTGTCTCCCAGCCTCTGCCCACCACCCCCGCCCCGTCCCGTCCCGAGGGGTAACAAAGCAAGGCCAGCCCGGTCCCCCACCCCCCCTGGCCACTGCCTCCCCCCAGCTGACCAGGGTCGCGGGCAGCACCCTACCAGCACTGCTCTGCTGGGTGGTTGTGGACCACGTGGATGATGCGGCCGGGTGGGTAGAGAGGGGTGCTGGCTGACAGGGCGATGGTCAGGTCGCTGGGGTGGGTCCAGAGCCGCGTGCTGGCCAGCGTGGCCACCTCCACCTCCTCAGGCAGCTCCGACTTGGGGATACATTTGGTGGCCCCCACGATAATTCGCCACTGTGCGGGGCAGGGGGGAGATGGGGAGAGAGCTGAGCAGGGCTGGCTGGGTGGGCAGGGGCAGAAGCGTCCTCAGAAGGAGGGCCCTTGGTGACAGGTGGGAGCTGGGATGGCCATGGGTGGAGGGAAGGACAGTGCCCACCTAAGGACGCAGTGGCCGAGGCATATGATGGTCAGGATGGCCAAACAGATGCCAAGGGCAGATGATATGACACTGTTGAATGTCAGGGCTGGAAAGGGGCTGGAAGAGCAGTCAACCCCTTATCTAGAGGATGGGGAAACAGCCCAGCAAAGGGAAGGGACTTGCTCTAGGTCATTTCCTGAGTCAGAGACAGAACAGAACCCGAAGTTCATCTCAGTTGCACCTACCAGGCCTGGGCACGTCTGGATTGGCTCCCAGCCACCTGCCTCCTGGGCCTGACAAGGGCACAGGCCTGGGTCTGATAGGAACAGCTCTACCTTCCAGAACCAGGCTCCTCCAGGCAGACATGGCCCCCTAAGGCTTTGCTGCCCTGCCCACCTTTGCCACCTGGTGCCTGACCCAGGGCCCTGCCTGCCAGAGGATCATGGGCACCAAGGTTGGGAACAGGCCAAATTGGGCAGAGATGGTTAATGGGGTGGGGGCCGGCCTGGGGGTCACAGGGGACAAGCTGGTGCAGGTCAGCCCCTGCCTGCCTCTCTCCGGGTACCTGGCCACAGCACCCACCCCTGCCTGGCATGCTGAGGCCGGCTTGCCACAGGAGGAGCCCCCCAGTGTCCTCCTCTGAGACCTGATGAGGTATGAGGAAGGGCTGATCCTCTCCTTAGCCACAGCGGACATCAGAACAAAGTGCACCCAGATCCCCTCCGGCGGTGGCAGCCGGCTCATGGAGCCTGGGGAGCCGCAGCGGGCTTGGCAGGGGGCTTCCTGTCGACAAGTCGAAGCACCGGGCTTCGGGCCTGCTTTTTCTTGACTTTAGGAAGCTCTGGGTGATGGGGACTCAGGAGCCCTTGGTTCCCTTCCTGACTCAGCCACAGCTTGTGTAAGCAACAGCAAGTCCCCTGCCCACTCTGGGCCTCAGCCTCGGTTTCCTCCTCTGTACAAGGAGCAGGGAGACTTGGAGGTCTGAGAGTTTGAGGGCCTGGGGTTCCCATGACATCAGCCACACACAGCCTGGCCTCACATGGCTGGGGCCTCTTGTGCTTTGTGCCAAGGGACAGGCAGGGCGCAGGACAGGTGAGGTGCCCAGGGCCCAGCGTGCCCTGGCAGGAGGGAGGGGCGGGGGCTCACTTTAGGCTTCGTGCTTCGCTGCAGGACATCCAGGAGCTGTCTGCGGAAGCCTTCCAGCTGGGAGAGGCCGATCCTGGGGAAGGAGGCAAGACGGGTGTCAGCCTGGCCTGGCCAGGGCCCGGGAGAGGCGTGGGGTGTGGGGGCAGAGCGGGCAGGCACATGGCAGCCACAGAAACAAAAAGACCACGCCATCGGGATCACAGGGTGGGAGGGGTGGACAGGCAGGCGGGAGTCAGCAGCTCGGCAGGGCCGAGCCAGGGAAGGGAGGTCAGGCAGAGTGGGGCCACCCATCCTCCGGCTCTGGGGGCTCTGGGATTCCCCCCCGGGGAGATGGGAATCCCCCGGGGAGGGAGGAACAGTCGACCGGGATCGGGACCGTGGAGAGAGGGCATAACTTGTGACTTGCGACTCGCCTGGGGACAAGGTCTTTGCCCAGAACCACAGCTGTCACAAATTCCTTGGAGTATTCCATGGCGTCCTCGCTGCAAAGGAAGCCAGGGGGTGCTAAGGCAGGGGTGGTGAGCGGGCCCCGCCCCGGCACTCCTGGGGTCAGTTTTTGATTCAAGGCCCTCCGGGGAGCTCACGGGTGCCAGGCCAGGCCGCCCGCTGCCTGTCGCACCTTTCCTGCCAGTGAGGCTTTGCCGGGCGTGGATCCTGGGGTCTGCCTGGCATCTGACGCAGCGACCCCCCGCGCTTAGCGGGCCATTCCCAGGCCCCCGTGTGACCAGAAGCCAGACTGCCCAGGGCCAGCTCCCAAGTCTTCAGCCCCCGCCAACCCAAGCCAACTCTGAGGCCCCAGGCTGCTCACCTCAGCAGGCCCCCTGGTGGGGAGTAGGCAAAGCACTTGAGGGTAGGGTACTGGGGGCGCAGAAGGAAGGAGAGGATGGCAGCCGTGCCTGCACCCAGGGAGTGGCCCACCACAATCAGGCCGTAGTGTTTGGTTCCGCGGCCCTGAAAACCGAGAGAAACCTGAGAGCCCTGCCCCGCTGACTGTCTGGACTAGCTGAAACCAGGGAGGCGGATGGGTCTTCCCAGAGTCCCGGGATCGTGTCTGTGCTGTGCGGCTGCCGGGGCAGAGAGAGAGGGCCAAGCTAGACTCACGCAGAGCAACTTGTTGGGGGGACTCTTCTAACAAACTCCTACTCATCCTTCCAAACCTTGCTCAGAGTACCTCCTTGGAGAAGCCCTTTCTGATTTTCCAGGAGAGGCTGACTTCCTCCTAGACGCTGCATCTACACCTGTGGCAGACCTTCATACATGGTGACCATACTCTGGTGTAACAGCGTACGTTCTGTAAAGATTATACTCTGTTATAATCGCTTGTTCACCTGCCCTTGTTTCTGTGCCCCAAACACTAGACTGGGCTCTCCGGGGACCAGGGACGGCTTGGCTTTGGGAAGAGCAGTTGGCAGCACCTCGGGAGATCACCCCGACCAGAGTGACCCCCTTTTGATTGGCTCTGCAACGATTTTCCATCGCCTGCTCTAGATTCTGAAGCCCCTGGCCCGAACCATCTTCGGGCCTCCAGTGCCTGGCGTGGAACAGGTGCTCACAACGGGGTGGGGCTGAGCAGGGGAGCCCAAGAAATGCTGGTGCAAAAGAGGAAGGCGTCAGAGCAGGTGGGAGGGACTGAGCAAGTGAGGAGGGGCCGGGAGCCAGGCATCAAAGGAGGCTGTAGGAGCCTGGCCTGCCGGGGAGGCGCCACCGTTCGACGCATCCTGCCCCCAGTGTGGCCCTCGGGGAGGCAGGGCCAGCGTGGCCAGGGCTCGCTGGCAGGGAAAGTGCCTCACCAGGTCTCGCCCAAAGGCCTGGGACAGGACCATCTCCTGCTCCAGCTTCTTCTTGATATACTCAGCCGACAGGACCATTCCCTGGGTAAGGAGGAATAGAGGTGGGTGTCACGGGCAGGGAGGGAGGAAGGTCTTTTAGAGACCAGTAAAAACCAGTGGCTGGAAGCTCACTAATCCTGTCCGTTTCCCCTTTGGCCCTCCTGACCCCTGGCTGTGGGGCCTGGTGGATACTTTCTCACATCAGTCCCAGCTCACAGATGACAAAACTGAGGCTCAGAAGAGTGGCATGTCTGTCTACCAGAAACCAGTGGTTTGGCGGAGGACGAGCCCCAGGAGGCTGCCAGTGAGGGAGGGGAGAGAGCGTCTGAGGGCAAGGGAGAGACCCCCTGGGTCCTGTGCTGCCAGGAGGCCAAGTAGGGTGAGGTGCTGCCTCCTCAGGCTTTTCTGGGACAGGATCTGGGCCAGGTAGGACCGTGGGGGTCCTGGTGGGTGGGCCACAGTGAACTTCTAGATGAATCTGCACCTCAGGGGGGTGATGGGGGGGTGGCGCAAGCAGGGAGGCCCCCCACCGCAGCAACAAGACAGGTCTGTGTGCCAGCAGGGTTGGAGAGAAGGCAAGGGGCCCGGAACGGGGCGTACCTTGTGTCCCAGCCAGGTGCCGTGGTGCCCCTCCACAGGGAGGCGCTCAGCGTCACCAGTGAGGTCTGTCAGCGCATCCTTGTGGAAAGAGAGGACGGGTGAGGGGTGGGGTGAGGGGTGAGGACGACAGGCACCCCTCGGGGGCTGTGAGGGTGTCCACAGGGGCGGGCTGGGAGCCACAGGCAGCATACCTTAGGGGAAAGGGTTCCCCGGATACTGATCACCACCTTCTTCTTGTCATGGTCCACTGCCACGTAGAAGGGGGTCTCATAGACCTAGGATAAGGGGGTTCATGAGCCGAATGGCCTTGGGATGGGGCTAGACCTGGGGAATGAGTGACCTGAGCAGGTCTTCCTGCTACGGAATCGGCTCCCCTGCCCGCTGGGCCCCGCAGGGCTGGCGGGGGCTCCCTCCCCACCCAGCACACAGCCCGCCCTGCCCTCCGGGCTCCCCTCCAGCTCAGACAGCCTGAGAGCAGCCATCCTGCCTGCAGGGTCTAGAAGGACCGCCGCCCCCTCCCCAGGCCCTCACTGCTTATTCCCTTGATCCCTTCCCCTGAAAGGCTGGCAGAGAAGCCCCAGTGTTGGGTGTGGGGTCGGGGACCACCTCCCAGCCCCAGAGGGAGTGCAGGCCCGGCGGCCCCTCACCGCATCGTGGCAGGAGGTGTACACGATATCCACCGCGGTCATGTTCTCGTCCAGGAAGTGGCGCCGGATGGCAATGGCGTTGCAGCCACAGCAGTTGTCTTCCTCGATGGTGACTCCCGGGGCGAAGCGGGGCCGTGCAGGGCACAGGCAGCACCTGGCGAGGTGGCAGAGGGCTCAGAGACCCGGGAGAGCCATTCTCTCTGCCATCCTCTCTGGAACCTCCCTCGCAAGTCCCAGGGTCCTCAGCCTACTTGGCCTCCTGGCAGCATGGGACCGGGTGGGTCTCTCCCTCGCCCTCGACGCTCTCTCCCCCTCACCCCTGGACTGCTCCTCCCTCTCTGGCAGCCTCCTGGGGCTCGTCCTCTGCCAGAGCAACGACCTTCCCGCCTTCTCGCTCACCACACCTGCTCCTGCTCTCCGGCACTGAACACCTCCTCCGAGCTACCGAACCGCCCGCCCTGCTCCCGGCCTCCAGACGCCCCCATCCAACCATGCCAGGTCCCAGTCCCCGATGGTCCACCCCCGCGTGCTCCCTGAATCCCCCACACCCAGCTGCTCTGTGCACAGTCCCAGACTTGGACCTGGCCTCGGGTCCTCCCCCCACCTCTCGTCCCACGGCCTGGCGGTCGGCACATCAGCTCGCCCTGCCTTCAGATTCAGAACGGACTCCAACCACCTTCCCTGGCGCCCACCCTTTCCACCATTATCTCTGGCTTGGAGTGTCGTGGCGGCCTCCCGACCGGTCTCCCTCTTCTACTCTTGTCCTCGGCATTCTCGATCGGAAGCCAGGGTGAGCCTCTGAGACGTGAGTCAAGCCACATCATTTCACTCAAAACCTTACAGCGCTGCCCTTTCTTGTCTACTGTCAGAGCTGGAGTCCTTGCAAGGGTCCAGGGCGCTGCCCCATCAGGCCCTGGTTCTCTGGCTTGCTACCTTCGACTTCCCTCTGGCCCCACCGGCCTTCCTGCCTGCCCTCAGATGCACTGGCCATATCTCATGACAGGACTTCTCACTTCCTTCAGACCTCTGCTCAAATGTAGGTCACGGGGACATCCACCCTGGACACCTCATCTAGCACAGCCAGGCCCCTGCCAGCGTTCCCCAGCCTGACAACACATCCGACTTTATTTTTCCCCAAAGCATCAATCTGCTCCAACGGGCTCCGGGTCCCTGTCTGTGTACTGTCTGCACCTCTCCACCAGGCGATGGCTCCACGGGGCAGGCTTTGCTCTGCTTGGTTTACCGCTGTGTCCCCAGCACCAGGCACACGGGGTAGGCATCCCCCTCAACGAGGGGCTGAGTGTCAGAGCCGGGCACCCTGCTAGGGAGTGCAAGGGCTCCTCAGGCCACCAGAGGGAGCCAGCACCCAGCCGACCAGCCCTGGAGCCCCCGGAGCAGACACAAGAGCGCGGTCTGCCAGCTGTCTTGAGATGACAGCTGGGATTTTATTAAGGAGCCTGAATTTCGGCGATGCTGGGAGGTTTATCTTCACTCAAGCAGCATCTAAGGGATTGTTACATCCGGATGAGGAGTAGCCTCACTGAGCAAACTCAGGGTCCGGCTGCATCTCGGAAACTACCGGGCCTGGGGTGGGCAGCCACCTCAACCCACGCTGGGAGAGGCTCCCACCAACCATAGGGCCAAGTGGGGGCCGGCCTGGGTCTGGGGGCCAGACTCCTGTTCTCAGGCAGCTGTCTCCTCTCTCTAACCCCGGTCAGCCCATGGCCACCGCAGCGTGGCCTTCAGGGACAGAGACCTGGGCTTGAACCCTTGGCCTTGAGGACCGTCTTCTCTCTCCCTGCAGCACCGGGGAGCTGAAAAACAGCAGCATCCCTCCTGCCTGCATGTCACCCCGAGTGCCCGGCCTGCCAGTGACTCCCTGGCTTCCGAAATACCTCATGTGCAGGTGGGACAGACACCGCCTGCACAAATGACGCCCCCACCCTGCCCGTGAGTGACGGTGCAGGGCCTGTCAGAGCCCAGGTCCCGGGACTCCTGGTCTGGTGCTCATTTCAAGAAGCTTCTTAGGCAGCGGCAGGGACTCCCAGGGACGCTGGGAGGACCCGCTGTGGGAGGGGGCGTGGGGTGTGTGGTCCGCTCTGTGAGTCACTGGTGGGGGGGGGATGGGGAGAACCAGGTCCCCAGGGCCACCCAGCTTTCTGGAAACAAAGGGCACCGCAGGAGAGGTGTGGCCGGCCCAAGGGCAGGGGTGTCACAGACAGAAGCTGCCGCCCAACCTGCCAGCCTTTCGGGACCAGGGAGCCAGGGAGCTGTCCTCCTTCTGTCTGGGCCACACTGAGGGTGGACACACCGAGGACGGGGAAGGGCCCCTCCTGGAGCTGTGCCCTTCTCTGGTCCACTTAGGGAAGCACAGTCCACCGGGCCCCTGAGGCGGGCTGCAGGCAGGCCTGGGGCGGAAAATCCTTTCTTTCAGAGAGGTGGAGCACACGACAGGAGCAGGAGGGAGCAAGATGTGGGCAGAGGGGAGTGGTTGAGACAGGTAGAGACAGACACGGCAGGGGAAGGGAACCAGCAGTGCCGGAGGCTGGACAGCTATCGTTGAATCCTTTCAAAAGAGCTCCAGCATCCCCATTACACAGATAAAGAAACCGAGCCTTGCAGAGGTAGGGGGGTCGACTCGCCCAAGGCTGCCGACTCGCCCAAGGCTGCGGGTGACAAAATCTGGATTCAGAGCAGATTTTGGAATCTGCGTGATTCCAAAGCCCATGCTCTTCCCTGCCTGGGGATAATGCGCGACTAGAAAGGTCGAGGCCCACAGGCGGGGTGGAGGAGAGGAAGGACGGGTTGCAGACCACAGGGGAGGTGGGGCAGGGCAGCAGGCACAGTCTGTTCAGGGAGAGCGTCCCACAGGCTGGCCCAGCCGCGGGACCTCGGCTCCTCTGCACGCACTGGCCGGCCAGAAGGACAGGACGGGGTACTCACGAGCAGGACCGAGCCAGCTGGCAGAGGCCACAGGCAGGCTTCCGCATCAGGTACATGGGCCACCCGTAGGCAGCCAGAGCGAATAGCATGTAGTAGCAGACCTCTTTGTAGCGGAGCATCTCTTGCTGGAAGAGAGGAAGCAGAGTCAGTCACCCCCTGCCCTTTCCGCCTGCAGCCTCTGGGCCCAAGGGCTCCCCAGGAAGGAGGAGGGAGCGGTCCAGCCAGCCTCCCCGGGGGCTGTAGGCCCACCCGGCTCCCAGCGTGGAGGAGGGACCGCTCCTCTAGATGATAATTGCATTTCCCTAATTATCTCCGTGCAACCAGGGCACGAAGCCTCCTGGGGCCTGTCCTGCTGCTCCAACCTCAGAATTAATGATTTGGGGACAGAAAAACACTCGCAGTGCTGGATCGATTTCCTTGCCCGTTTTTTTCCGACAAGGGAAGAAAGGGGGAGGCGGGGGTGGCGTTCACCCCGCCTCGGCAATCAGGCCTGGGAAGGGAGATTTAACCCCGAGAGGCCCTGGGCCCTCCAGCTGGGGGTATCCAGGCCTTGAGTGGCAGGGCTGGCCCTGCAGGCCCTGGGTGACCAGAGAAGCTGTCAGCTGGCCCTCCCGGCCCTCGGGTTCCAGGTCTGCAAATCCAGGGAGACTCCAGTTTGACTCGTCAAGTCACAGGCTCCCAGGGGACGTCTGGAGCAGATTGGGATCTCTCCAGAGAAAGGCGCCAGTTTGAAACCCGGTGTCTGAGGCCAGCGGCTATTGTCATCAGCCTGATGGGCTGGAAGGACACAGGAGGCACAGGTGTCCCAGCAAAGCGGCTTCCGGTGTCCCGGGTGTGCCAGGCACCGGAGGGCCCCTGCACTTAGAGGGAATTAGTCACCTTGTAAAAGTTAAAGAGGGTGATTAGTCATCTTGTGAAGTGAACTAGGTAGCTCCTTAATAAGGGCCCAGAGGGGTAGAACCATCCCTGGGCCAGCCCTGTCTGCTCTTTAGGAATGAGCTGAAGAAAGCAATCATCCTCCCTGGCTCTGGCTGGAGGGCGGGGCACGGGCAGGCTTTGCCAAGTAGCAGGCGGGGACCCCAGCACCTCAAGGCTCTGCTGCCTGCCTCTGCCCCTCCCCCTTCACATGGTGAGAGAGCCCAGGGCCACCCCGGGGAAGCCCGGCTGGGCTGGGCACCTGCCCTGGGTGGGCTGTTTTCAGAGGGGATACGAACACCTACTCTGGGCAGTGGGGACAGACGGAGGCTTTTCTAGGGGATTTCCCTACAAGGGGGAAATCCTTTCTAGTAGGGTCCCGGCTGAGACCTTGCGGGGAGCTGGACTCCGGATGGCTCCTCTTCTCCCCGCCGGAGTTCTGTGTGGAAGGTGGGCCCAGCACCATTACACACGCAGGGACGGGCTCAGAGGGGATGGGGACGCGCCCAAGGTCACGGCGACAGTGGCGGAGCTGATGCGTCCCTAAGTGGGTTTGCTCCTGAGGCTGCTGGCTGCAGTTTTAGCCCGGGGAACACAGTGCCCTTGAGGTATGGTGGGGGGCGGGGGGGGGGGGCGGGCGGGGGGCTCCCCGGCCACAGGACCGGCCCCACCTTTACCTGTGACACACGGGATTTCTAGCCAAGATGCCCGAGGAGAGGTTCTGCTGCTCAAAAAAGCTTGAAACCAGCGGGTTACGTCCTGCTGTCTTTTATGACCACAGCAGCGGCGGCAATAATAAAAGCAGCTCCCCGCCCCCCCCCCCCCACCCCGTGAAGCTCTTGATAATCTCAGGAGGCCAGGACCAAACGTTCTGAGTGTGGTTAAGCAGATTCCAGGGTTTCATCCGGAGAACCAGCATGATGGGGGTGGGGGTGGGGGTTCTCGGGATGAAGGGGTGCGTGAACCGAGGTGAGCGGCTGGCCGGAGAGCTGCAGGGGGACTCAGGGAGGAGCAGGTGCAGCCCGCTGTCGGGGCGGCTGGCAGGTGGTCTGCTCAGCTCATCCCAGCAGAGGGAGAGGGACCCGGGGCAGGCAGGGTGGGGGGTGCTTCTGACTCACCGAGTTCTTGAGGTCGAGATACTTGGTGTTTCTGGTCACTGGCATCCCAGACAGGAAGGCCAAAATGTCATTGTTCGCCTGTAAAACCAGCGTGTAAAGGCGGCTGGCTGTCCCAGGTCCAGCTGCGTGGCTGAGAAAGGGGGCCCAGGCCCTCCAGGCTCTCACTCTGCCTGCTTCCCAAGGGCCTCAATGCCCCCAAGGGGGCGTGTGGTGGGGAGCTGGCGTCAGAGGGTGACCTCCGGAAACCTGGGGAGTGGCACCGGGACAGCAGGGAGACGCCGGGAGGAGGGCGGGCACTCACCTCGTCCAGCACCGCGTTGCGCTTGGCCCGCTGCCGCTGCCGGAGCAGCACCAGGCCCGCAATGATGTCGGACGGCACGATGTCGAGGTCTCGGAAAAACTCGGCGAAGAGGTAGGCGATTTCCGAGTAGGCATCCTGTGAGGTCCAGGGGGGTGGGAGGCAGGGGAGCGGGAGAGAGGGTGAGAGACCGGGCGTGAATCCCCCAGGGCCGGGGCTCTGCTCTGGGCCCGGTGCAAGCTCGCCCCGGCACCTGCACGGCACCAGCTGGGCCCAACCCCACGTGGCCCTCTGCAGCCGTGACCCCAGGGGCCCTAGCCTGGGCTCTGGGCCCCGCGGACCTGGCCAGAGCCGTCTGGGACAGCCACCGAACCTCGTCCGTCCTCCACCTCCCGGCCCTCTTCTGTCCTCAGAGCTCCTACGGCACTCACCATCACCGCCTACCACGCACAGATGCCAACGTGAGCCATTTCCTGTTCTTTCCCCAGTCACTAGGAATCAAGGCCTGCTCGGCCCGGCTTGTTCTCCTCCGCCTTTCTCTCTAGCAGAGAAGCCAAAACTGAGCTCCTGGCCGCTGCCTCTCCACGCTAAGTTTCTTCCCACCTCCCACCAGCTGTGACCTCGAACGGCCTCCTAAGGGCTGAGCCTCTGGGGTGTCAGGCCCCCTCCCCCAGCTGCCCACAGCTGCAGGCTCAGGGACCCTCACGATGTGCCTGGAGAAAGGTGTGACTCTGGGCCAGTGGCCCCCCCCTCCCCGGGTTCCCTGTAAGCCCGGTCTTCAGGCCGGCCCGAGCCCCGGCCAGGCGGCCACGCTGGTCGGTGCGCTCAGTGCCTTCCCTGCCTCAGTCGGAGGAGAAGTCTGGAAGCACCTCCCTAACCTCTTAGGGGAGGCTGTGACGGGAACACACTCGTGGCGAGGGGTTCTCTCTTGCCGGGTTTCTTTCACCCTTGAGTGCCTGGCACTCGAAAGGGAAGACAAATCAGGGGTTGCAAACTCAAAGGCCTAATGAGGCCAGACCGAGCCTGCTCCTTCTCAGCCCCTGGCTGACTGCGCCGCGAGCCAGATCCAGAGATGCCACCTGTACGTAAACGCCCTGATTTTCCGTGTTGGCGCTCAGTTCCAACTTTCAGCAACACAGCAGAGTGATGGAGAGGCACCACCTCCAGGGACGGAGGGGGGTGGGGCTTTCTTATACCCGATCACTCATTCCACAGCTCACCAGACAGGGACTGCTGGTGGGAAGGAGCCACTCAGGCCTCCGGCGGCTTCCATGGAGGCCACTTGCTGTCTGCCTCGGGGAGGAGTGGTCTCCTGACCTCACCGGCTCGGCCACTAACTAGCTGTGGGACGCTGAACAAGTCTGGGCCCTCTGGGCCTCAGCCGCCTGATCTATAAAACGAGGGGGGGGGCCCTAAATGGTGTCTAAGGGCCCTGCCAGCACTGGGGGGGGGGGGGGGGGACTCTGTCTCAAGGGCCCCGGGGGCCCTGCCGCCCCACCAGGGGCCGCCCTCAGCTGACCGGGCCTTTCTTCCGTAGCGCCCGGCACTGACCGGCCCGACCCTTCGGCTGCTCCGCGGAGCACAGGGTGCGGAGGCTGACTGGGTGCGACTGGGGCTCAGCACTCGACAGCTCCGAAGCATCTCCCAGAGTCACTTGTGTTCCCATGCTGTTCTTTGCTTTCAGGCCACCCTGGTTTTTCAGTACGTCCTCCCCAAACTAGGCTGTAAGTTCCAAAGGGGGTGGATGGAAGGTCTCGAAACCTTTCCGTCCCCTCGACAAAGCAGGGGACCGGCTGTTTCGCCTGCTGGAGGGAGTGCGGTCAGCGGGTAACAGATCCTCGTGTGAGCAGGCTGTCACCTCGCTCTTGCTTAAAACCCGGCGGCGCCTGTCGACCAGCCCCGTCCCGCCTGGCTCCGCCACGGAGTGAGGGCTCCGGAGTGGCTGACAGCAGGATGTGAACCTGACGGGAGAGATTTCCCAGTACTTACTGACTGGGAGTCCTTCGTCCGAGTGCAGCAGAGGAACACTTTGAGCCGGCGCGACCAGCTGGTGGCCTGACCCTCCTCTAAGCGGTGCCTGCAGAGGGGGAGAGTTGGTATGTGTGAGGTCAGGGGATGGAACCGGAAGAGCCTAGGTCCAGATGGGATGGAAACAGGGCAGCCTGTTCCCAGGATCGCAGCAAAGGGCTCCCCGGCAGGAGGTCTAGGAGAGAACAGGCCTGGGCCTGGGGGCTTCAGAGGTGGGAGCCCAAACTGGGGACTGCTCGGGTATCCAACGGCGCAAACTATGAGCCCAGGGAGACAACAGCAGGGTGCTGGGCCTCTCAGCCAAGTCACTGTGAAACCCAGAGCAGACCTGTTGGACAGACTTACTTCCCCTTGGAAAGGATTTCCCTCCCTGTATTTGGGGGGAGTTTAAGGGCCAGATGAGGCTCTGTATTTCTCAACGCCTTGGCTCTGTTACATAAGAGGGGACAAGGGCCCCTACCTTTCATCTGCATGGCTGGCGCCTGTCTATTCCCACCACCCCCCCGCCCAACCCCGTCCCAATGTGTCTAGCTGCTCTGATGGGGAGTCAGGGTATCCAGGAGTCTGTACCCAAAGGCAGAGCAACTGGCCAATTATCCACTGGGCCCCTTCCAATTTCTGGATGCCCAGAAATCGGGGTGTTTTGAGTGTGAATTTAAGAGCACGGACATTAAATATGTCATTTTCAAGATTGAGCAAGACAGGGCTGGTTTGCTTTTGTGACGTGTGCCCTCCCCCTCCCTCCAGCCCCTTCAGATCCTGATGCTTGGTGGTTAATAGGGGTGGCCCCGAATGGCTGCAAGGCTCTTAGTGTCCATCAGGAGTGACAGGCCAGGCCCTCCTTGCCGAGCCTGTTGGCTTCTCTCTGCAGCTAGGGGCTGCTTCCTGCAGCCCTGGCTCCATAAGGCAGTGGGCCACAAGGAACAGGGAAAGCCACAGAGCTTTCTAGGGCTAGAGGAGGGGGTTAGGAAAGGGCACGAAGGATAGAAGGGAATTGCCGCTTCTGGGATCTACCAGCTCTTAAGGGACCTGGGCAGCCTTGCGTCATAAACCAACGTCCCACCTGCCAGGGGCTTGATGAAGGGACAGCATGCTGGCAAGCTGGGTTCCCAGAGCATCACATTCTTTAACTCTTTCTAATCTAATGGGCTTTTAAAGAGTATTTCCTGCTGGGCCTCTGGTTGACGGAAAGTGCTGACTATACACTTGACTGCACTACCCCTTAGGTCCAGCAGGTGGCAGATGGAGCCAGTGACGGGTTTGGCCTCATGCTACTGGAGACCCACACCAGCAGAGAGACACTGAATCTGGATAGAAAGTTCATGGACCCAGCACCCCTCTGCCCTGGGGCTCACTAAAGTGAAGGGAGGGAAGACGCCCCTGCAAAGATCCAAGGTCAAGGCTCCCAGGGAATAGCGCTGGGAATAATCTGTCTCCCAACCCCTACGAGATTTCACTGGAAGGAGAGAGGGCCCTGACTTCCAGATGCTAAAATAACCTGTCAGTGTCGTTCTCCTGGAAGTGGAGAAAGGGCAGGCAGGCTTGAAAATGTCCTTGTTAAAAAAACTGTTGGCGGGGCGCCTGGGTGGCGCAGTCGGTTAAGCGTCCGACTTCAGCCAGGTCACAATCTCGCGGTCGGGGAGTTTGAGCCCCCCGTCAGGCTCTGGGCTGATGGCTCAGAGCCTGGAGCCTGTTTCCGATTCTGTGTCTCCCTCTCTCTCTGCCCCTCCCCCGTTCATGCTCTGTGTCTCTCTGTCGCAAAAATAAATAAACGTTGAAAAAAAAAATTAAAAAAAAAAACAACTGTTGGCTTTCAGAGCTGAGGGAGGGCCAGCGGAGACCAGCCCGAGTGAGAGGTGGTCATATTAACCAAGCTGCAGCCTAGGCTGCCCTCCCGACCCCTGCGGAGAGCTGGAGAAGACGCAACAGGTCGGAGCCCTCTTGCCCCCACAGGGCCAGAAACCACAGGAAAACTTTCTAATTAAGCCGACAGCCCCCAACTGCAAAGGCGTTGGCTTCCCTGGGCCCCCAGGGCAATTACCCAGAATCAGAGAGGGGAGATTTTTTTTTTCCAGGGCCCCAGGAGCCCAGAAACCAGGTCGGGTGGGGGCGTGGGCTCTGAGCGCGAAAATGGGACGGGGTGGTGGTGGCCCACTGCACTGCCAGGGAAAACGGGCTCCAGGGCCTTGGCTCCGGGACCTGGTATTTTGGGCTGGGAGGTGGCCAGCCCAGGCGCGGGTGTGGCTCTGGCCGTTGAGCGGAGCTGACGTGGAGGGCCTGAGGGGAGCCCAGAGCGGAGGCGCAGGAGGGCGGGGTGGGGAGAGTTCCTGGGGTACCCGAAGCCCTGGCTGAGGGCTCCTGATTCCCCTGCCCTGGAGACGGAGTCGCCACGACCACTCTCATCAGCATGACCTGTGGCAAGTGACCTGCCCTCTCTGGGACTGACTCCTCCTCATCGATAGAATGGATCTCCTAACAGCACCAGGTTGGAGAATGACCCAGTGGACTGATGGTGCAAAAGGGGGTCCTCACAGAGCCTGGGTCATAGTAGAGTCACCAGGGGGCACTCTGGAAGCCCCCCTCCCCTCTCTTTTTCTTTCAAGAAACAGGAATCACTATGACCCTCGATTCCCTCCCTCATTTTCTCTAACATGGCACAGCTTTCCCCTTTCTTTTAAAGGCTGTGCAAAACTTACCTCCTCCAGGAAGCCTTCCTTGATTAACCTTCTCTAGGTCCCTTAATCGTAGAGGCAGCCTAGCCAAGTGGTTAGGAGCAAGGGCCCTAAAGCCAGATCTCCTAAAGCTTGAGCCTAGCTCCATCATATCCTGGCTGTGTCACTCAGGCAAGTCACATAACTTCTGTGTCCTAGCTCTGTCTGCGTCATAGGGGTGACCTCACAGAGCTGCCGTCAGGTAGCACACGTGATGCTTGGTTTGGGTTATGCGTGCTTCGTGCTATTATGACCCTTGTGATTAGCAGCACTGAAGATGGGGGCACCTGGGCGGCTCGGTCATTTAAGTGAGCTTAAGTCGTTTAAATGTCTGGCTCTCAGCTTTGGCTCAGGTCACGGTAGCACAGTTCGTGAGCTCCAGCCCTGCTTTGGGCTCTTGAGCCCTGTGTGGGGCCTGCTTGGGCTTCTCTCTCTCCCTCTCTCTGCCCCACCCCTGCACGCATGCACATTCTTGTGCTCTCTCAAAATAAATGAAAACGGAAACAAGAAAACCAAAAAAGCACTGAAAATGAAGGCAATGGTAACAACGGTCCCATTTACCGAGCACGTACCAAGCGTGTGAGCACAGCATTAACCACTTCCCGCTTATTTTATTTAAATCTCACAGCAGCCGTCGGAGGCAGGAGCTGTCATTATTCCCGCTTAACAGACCAAGAAACTGAGGCAGGGAGACGTTAAGACTTTGGCCAATGCCCGTGGCTCACACAGGCGGAGCTGCGGTTTGGGCGGCTCGGGGCCGGCTGTGCCCGCCTGTCCGCGCACCTGCTAGGGGGCCGCCCGCCCGCCCAGCCAACTGACCGGAGGTTGTAGGTCCGGAGGTTGCGCTGCCGCCTCTTGGTGGCTCTTAGCTTGACAAAGGTGCGGCCCGTGGGGTCGAAGACACAGAGGACGGTGATGCAGACGCTGAGGATGACCACCCAGTTGCAGACGACCATCCCTACGGGGCGGCGGTGGGAAACAAGGTGGGGAGGTGCTGGGGGGGACCTCCCTGGCTCGCCAGCTCTGGGGAAAGGGGCGCCGGAGCCTCCCTGTCACCGCCAGGCTCAGAAGCCCCCGGCCCCGGCCTCTGGTCACCTGGTTGTCCCCGTGCCCCCCGAGTCCCCCTGAGCCATGACCCCAAGGCCCACCCTTGGTTCAGAGCGGCCAGCTCTGTGGGTTTCTGGTGAGGCTGTGCGCCACCCCCCCCCCCCGCCCCCCGCACACAACAGGTTCCTCTGAGGCGGGATGGCAGACCGCAGGATAAAGGCCACCGCCATCCTGCCCAGTGTCCTCATGGAAACCCTTTGCCCTGGGAGGTGCCTGAGCTTCCTCTTCTCTAAGCTGACCCTGTCCCTTCCAACCCCCGGGGCGGGGGGGCTGGCTCACATACCGAGGGTGACGTTCTTGGCAGTGAGGTCGTTGCAGGAGGTGTAGTACTGAGTGAGCCAGACGATGCCCACGATGGCATAGATGAACTCGATCACCAGGATGGCTGCAAGGAGAGCAGGGTGCTGGCTGAAGGATGGCCAGGGTGGGCCTGCCAGGGAAGGGCCCCCGGAACCTCCGCCCGGTCCCTCCTGCGGCAGGGCCACCAGCCTCGCGGCAGAGAGGGCCCACGGGGCACGGCGGTCCCGCCGCCGTTCTGTCCTGCCACAGCGTGCCCGCCGCCTGTTCCAGCTTAAATGCCCAAGGGCCCCTGAGGTTCCCCCTCAGAGGGTGATCCCCCTGGAAAGGCAGAGGATGAAGTGGCATTTCTCTGTTCTTTCAGGATTTTAGAATTATGCCTGTGAACTCCGGTATCAGGCATATCTTGGGCAAGTTACCTAATTCCCTGGGCCTCCGTTTCCTCATCTGTAAAATGGAGTGATGACGTCTGCGTTACAGGACTGTGGAGAATTAGATGGGAGAGGGTTCACTCACAGAGACTGCTATTTCCCCAGGAGGCGGCTCCGGCACTCGGGGAGGGAGGAAGGAGGAACCCGAGCAGGCCGCGTGGCTGCCCAGGCCGGGGGTGTGGGGACGCGGGGCAGCGTTAGAGACCCCGGCTCCACAGGCAGCACCTGCGGCAGCTCAGACTCCAGGCTTTGGAGACAAACAACCTGGGTTCAAACCCCAGCTCTGACACACACACACACACACACACACACACACACACACACACACACTAGCCGTGTGACCTTGAAGGGAGCTAATTAACCTCCCCGGGCCCCAGATTCCTCATCTGTAAAATGAGACCAAAAATGGCTCCTCCCTCACTTAGCAAGGGGAAGGGCTTAGCGCGGTTCACAGAAGCCCCGAGAAGCGTTCACGAGGAAAGACCGGGAACAGCAGCTGGAACCGAAGCCCAGAAAGAGAACACAGGCCGGCCCCCCAGGGAGCGAATCTGGGCCCCGGAGAGGCTTCTGGGGAAGGGGAGTGCTGCCTGGGGGAGGACTTCAAAGCAGCTGAAGAGACGCACTTGGCCTAGAACAGGGGCCAAATAACTTTTTCTGTCAGGGCCAGAGTAAGTATCTTACACTTGTGGGTCCTCTTCTCGGTCATGACTACTCAGCTCCGCTAGAGACATGCAAAAGCAGCCATAGGGAGAGAGCACGTAAACGAATGAGTGTGGCTGGGTTCCAATAAAACTATTTACAAAAACAGACGGCAGGCTGGATGTGGCCCTCAGGCCACCGTCCGCCCACCCCTGGTCCAGAACGTAAGCCCGGTAAGCCTGCTGGCTCGCCGCTGGACCCTGGTGCTGGCCCAGGGCCTGGCCCATCGTGTGTGCCCACCAGATGTTGGCCGGATGAATGACGGAGCGCGAGAGGAGGGTGGAGGTGGGGGTGGTCCGGAGCCGCCCCCACCCGAGGCGGGTGGCCCTTACCCAGGCGCACGTAGAGCACGTACTGCATGGATTCGCGGGGCTCTGTGTAGAGGATGCCCCCGCGCATGCTCAGCCAGATGATGGCCATCTCGGCGATCATGCAGCTCAACAGGATGCCTAGGTAGCCGCGGCCGTGGTCCACCAGGTTCAGGGAGCAGGCCTCGTTGGGGTTGTAGACCAGGCCGAAGAGCACCACAGACAGGATCACAAACCTGGGGAAACGCGCACGTGAGAGGGGCCAGGCCGTGCGGGCACCTCCCGAGCTCCCTGGCCAGCCAGGACTCAGCGGCTGGAGGGCTTCACGGCTTCAGGCTCAGGAGCACCGTCCTCCTGCTATCTAGTGCCTCTGAGGACACGGGCGGCCGGGAACAGGGAGGCGAGAGCAGGGAGCCCAGCCGCCAGCTGCGGGGGGACAGCAGCAGCGGCCCTGCCCAGTCACGGGGCCAGGGCCAGTGGTGGCCAGGCAAGGCCTCTGGGCACCACGTGGGTATGTCCCTAGGTGGTGGGGGTTCCAGACACCAACTCCTAGGAGCTGGGAGCATGACAGGGGCAGCACGGATGGCCAGAAGGCCTTCTTCCAGGCCTGTGGCATGGCCCCAAGACTCACCAGGTGGTGTGCAGGAGGAAGAGGAAGATGGCCGGCAGGACGAGGTCATCACTGCCCACAGACCAGCGCCGCCGGAACACCACGATCCCGGGCATGGCTGGCGGCTCTGCAGAGGCTCAGCGGGCCTGGTGCTCACCTCCTGCAAGACAGCAGAGGACCCTGTGGCTGCCTGGGCTGCTGTGGCATACTCCTCGGCCAGGCGTGGCCGGCACGCGAGCATCTCTCCCAGGCCCCACGGCCCACGGGCTTCCAGGCCATCGGAAATGCTGATCCATCCCGGGGCAGGACCTACCTCCAGCCCTATCCACACCCCCAGAGCCAATATAAAGGACCTCAGCAGCTAGACGCTGGCTTTGGCCTTATGCCTGAGGACTCTCCTGTCCCCGAGACTGGCGCTGGCCCTTCGGGACCGGCTCTCCCTGGGGTCACCGCAACAGTAACTTCCCAGTTCCGTTAAAGACCTGGGCTCACCCCCTGCCTCTCCCTACGTGGGATCAGGGAAGCCCCCAGCTCCCCTGTTGCCTTTTTTCCAGATCTGGCCAGTGCGTGCAGTCCTTGGGGTGGGATGGGGGCTTCTCAGCCCAAAACAAACAAGCAGAAGGCTGAAGACCTTGGGGAAGGTGGGGGTAAGGGCGTACATGGGCCGAGCGTAAAGGCGGGAGGGCGCCCAGCACGCAGTAGGTGCTCAGCAAGGAGCTGTTGAATGAGCTCTTCAGTTTCTTGCTTTGCTGGACCCCTGGGAGTGTGCTCTGTGACTTGATTTTACACTCATCAGGCAGAATGCCCAACCACCGCTATGCCCCTTGGTAGGGAGGGGCATAGTTGGGATCCGGGGTCAGGAGCATGATGGGGGCCATCCAGCCCCTCTACTCAAAGGGTAGTGACTGGGCCCTGCAGGGCACCCCGTCCTCCTGGCACCCACACCTTCCATGCCCACGCTGAGCCGCGCAACCTTTGCTGCCCAGTTCAAAACTCTCCGAAGCCGCTGAGTTCAAATTCGCCACAGGCAAGCTCAGGGAGGAGTGCCCAAGAATCCAGGGACCCCCACTCCCTAGAGCCCCAGGAGCAAGGGTAGTGCTGCAGGCCAGGAGGCTCCCCACAGGGGGGTCGTCCGGGGAGATGCTGGTGAGGGGCTCCAGGGTAGCCCTGTGCTGAACTGTGCAGAGGACTCCCTGCCGTAGGGGGGGTGGGCGCCCCCGCTGGTGGGCACCTGCCCCCAGGCCCAGAGGCTTACATGGCACCTGGTCCAGAGGCGGGCGGCAAGTCCTCCTCCTCTCCCCGGTGACGGCTCCGGGGAAAGCGAGTGTCCTCGGAGACCAGCATCACTCGGGAAGCAAGTGACCAGGTATCCCCCGGCCGGTGGGCACGGCCCTCAGGCTGGATGAGGGGACATGGGGCCGGGGGGCCAGCCGGCATGTCCAAGCCAGCCCATCTCTCTCTCCCCCTGGTGCAGCCACTCCAGCCGCTGCCAGGCTGTTCCCCGCGAGCTGGCGGCCCGGCGGGCGGGCGGGCTAGCCTGTCGGGGTCGTGCCTACTCCTCCCCCCTCAGGAAGTGACATCATCCCACTCTCTCCAAGGAGGAGTCAGAGCGCGGATTCTGGGAAGTGGGGAGAAGGATGAAGAGCCCGGGAGCCGCATGGTGGGGTGGGGTGGCCGGGGGTGGAGGGCCGGGGCTCCAGCCGGTGGGTCCCAGGAGGGGCTGGGGCCGGCCAGCGCTGCCAACAGCTGGTGTTTCAGCTGCGGGTCTCCCCAGCCCCTCCCGTCTCCAGGTGGCGCAGGGGGCCAGCTGGGTCCCAGCAGGTGCTGCAGTTCCCATCCCCTCTAAGCGCTACTCCGCCCAGACCCCTGCGGTGGCGGGAGGAAGGGGTGTGCCGTCCTAGGGGGGCTGGAGGGTCCTGCCTCTGCCAGCCACCCACCCATCGTGTTCTCGGGGGGGGGGGCCCTGCAGAGGGCCCTCCCCGATCCCCCAAGGGGCATCCCCACCCTTCACCTCTAGGAGTCTAGACCGGCTGCCACTCCTTCACCTCACACGTGCGAACTCACACGCGACCTGCGTGTGTGCGCACAGCCCTGCCCTCCCTGCGCTCCAGCGGGAAATGGGGAGAGCCTGGCCCCTGGCCCCGCGGAGGTGCCCGAAGGCCTGTCAGTTCTGTCAAGCCACCGGAGTGATGCCCGCAGTGCCAGCCTCTGCCCAGGCTCAGGGGGCGACCGGCCTGAGGCCGACAGCCACGGCCGCTGCCAGTGCCCACCCAGCTCACGTGGCAGGGCTCCTTCGGGCTGATCCCACCGGGTGCCCTGCTCCTCCAGCCTGTACCCGGGGCCAGCCCACCACCCCAGGATCCTGGCACAGGGCCGGGTGCCCCAGCTGCCTGGCTTCAAACCGGGGCCCCGACACCCACTAACTGTGTGACCTACTAGCTGTGCCTCAGTTTCCTCATCTGTAAAATGTCACTCGACCCCACCTGCTAAAGTTCTGGGGAGGACCACGGGAGAGAATGTCAGCAGAGGTCCCAGAGGTGCTGGATAATGGCAGGGAGGGGCTCAGGGAGTGGGCAAGGCAGAGGAAGAGCTTGTGAGCCCAGGGGGTGGGGGTGGGTGGGAACCGGCCACCCTTCCCCCGCCTGGGCTAGTGGATACTGTGGCTGGTCAACGACAGGTCACAGTGTGGGATGGGGGTCACAGGGCCTGTGCCGTTGGGGGAGGCTGGGCCGCTTCACTCCATGTGGATTCATGGATCTCAGGGCTGCTATTTTTAAGGGCTTGAAAGGCACCCTTTCTCTGAGACCCCAGCCCTTCACAATGGGGGCCTGTTCCCCTGCTGGGGATGTGATTTCATCTGCAGGAAATGTCTCAGCGGGGGGCGGGGGGGCAGAGGCTACTTCCTGGTCTGGGGCTGCCACAAAGCACCTCCTCTCGCTCTCCTTCCCTGGGGCACAGGGTCGATGCCCTCCAACAGTTGCATCTGTGGGGCTCACAGCCTCCCCTCCTCACCCCGGACCAGTGGCATCTCTGGGGCAGGAGTGGTGCCTCCTCCAGCGGGGAAGAACAGAGGCACTTCTGGGGGCTCCCCACGGCCCCTGGCTAGGCCCCCAGCTCTGGCAGGTCTGAATGGGGTACCAAGACCCCCCTCACGTGGATGGATTGACTTTAGTAGCCCTTGGTGGTCCCTTTCTTCCCCCATCCACAAAGCCCCATTTCCCCGCTGGTGATTCAGGCTCCCAAGTTAAGTATCAATCACCTGGGGAGTGCCTCTTTCTAAAAATACAAAACTCTTTTTTAAAAAGGTACAGGCTCTCTGCTACTTTTAAAACCTTCCAGGGCTCCCATGCCTGCAGGATAAAGTCCAAGCCCCTCAGACAGTGGCTTAGTCTCCAGCTGGCAGGCTGTGCAACCTTGTGCGGGTGCCTGGCCCTCTCTGAGTCCTGGACCAGGAAAATGCTCTCCAACTCCCGGGGATCCAGGGCATAGGCAGATACAAGTACAGAGACTGCCTTAAGCTAGTCAGTTCTTTCTGGCTGTGGGCGGGGGATTCCATCCCCTCCTCACACTGCCCCACCTTTCTTTCCCAACTCCCCCAAAACTTACATTGCCCTAAAAAACACCCTGTTGGAAGAGTCCGTGCATTGCTTGCTCCAGTTCCTCTGCCAGGCAAAATCCTACTCACCTTTCCAGGCCAGCCCAAAGTCATGGCCTCTCTGAAACCCACTCTTGACAGGTACAACAGGCTGCTCCCTTATGGGACCCCCAGACCTCTCATCCCAGGGTAGCCCTGGGCATAGTGTCTTATAGTAAATGTGTCTATGCCTTGCTGCCTATCCCTGCCCCGGCTCAACCGGGGGTCCCTAAGGGCCTGGGTCCTGCGGTGCTTGACACGCACTCGGAGCCCCTGGGGTGCGAGCACGTCTTACCTGGCACCGGCCTCAGTGTCCTGAACCACAGGTGCGGCCCTCCCCACCCCCCCAACCCCCGCCCGGCCAAAGCTGCTGCAACACCTCTCCTCCAGTCACAGTGCCAGAGAGGACAGGGCTCCTTTCCCTCTTAATTCATGTCCTTGGCTTTTTGGGAAATGTCCCACCCCAGTGCCTCCCCTGACCACCGAGGGACAACCATCTTCCCCTCCTCTGGCTCTCCTGACCAGTCCAGGGCTTTAGTTTCTTTGCCTGCAAAGCTGGGATAACACCCCTCCTGAGAGCACTGTAGCTGGAACTGGCTGGGACAATGTCATTGGGGCCTGCACAGGCCCCGGCAGACCCGAAGCATCCATTTGTGGGGCTGTCCTGGGGGGACAGCTCCTGGGGGGCTTTCTGGGGACTTCCTGGCAGGGTGATCTGTGACTGGGTGCTGAGGTCTGGGCAGATGCTGTCTATGCCCATGGCTGGCTCTAGCTGGCGGGCAGGAGCCTTACTGAACAGGTGTAAGCCCGGACAGGCTAACCTGCCCTCACCATGGATGGGCCTTGGGAGGTTGCTGGCTAAAAGCGCCCCAGGCTGGGCCTCATCCTCTGATCCTAAGGTCCCCTTGGGCTTGGCCCTGGGAGCCGGTTTTGGGGAGAAGAGCCCTCCCACAGTTGGTCCTAGCCAGCACGGTGCCCAGAGCCCCCAGGTGAGGAAGGAGGGCACGGCTGCTGTATCTGTCCTCCTGATGGCCCAGGGCTGGTGGGAGACGGGAGTAGGGTCAGGTCGCCAGAGCCAGGATGAGCCCGGCACCCACAGGAGACAGGGTGATGTGTTCTGAGAGGCCGTCTAGGGCCACCCCCAGCTTCCAGGTCAGCCCATGAGATCTCCCACTTGGCCAGAGCTGGAAGGGAGGGATAACCATAGGGCCTGACAGCAGGTGAGCATCCCCTGTGTCCCAAGTTCTGGTCTCACAGCAGGGAGGCGGGTGACAACAGCACTCAGTCTGCACACTCTAAAAACAGACCGTGCCTGCAAGCTGGCCCCGCACGTACTGTCTGTGTGACCTTAGGCACGTTACTTAACCTCTGCATGCCTCAGTTTCTAAAATGGGCTGAGAACAGTACCTACCCTCAGAACTGTCACAGGGTTAAATGAGCCATACACTTAAGACAGCAGCTGTCACACAGCCAAGTGCCCAGCAAATCCTCCCCTGCCAGCACTATTCCCGAAGGAGGAACTGAGGCTCAGAGACTCTGTGGGTGGGAGACACAGGTCATACCTACTGCCACCCGAGGCCCACACCTAATGAAGGAATGTCGGTTAGGAGGGGCTCAGAAACAGTCCCGTCGCCCCCTTTTATGGGTGAGGAAACCGAGGTTCAGAAAGGCCCCAGAGGCTCCTGGCTTCCCTACACTTCCAGCCCTGTGGTGTCACGCCCGGGGGGGGGGGGGGGGCTGGACACACAGTCCCAGAGACCCGGGGCAGGCTCCCTCCCTCCCTCCCTCCCCCTTCCTCACGCACACCCTCGTCGAACTCCCTGCAAGAGATCTCTCTTTCATGCTCCTGACACATAACCCTCTTAGAAACTGGCCGCTCCACATGCTCCCTTGCCCGAGATCCACCCACAAGAAGGTATCAACCGCTTATAAGTTTCAAACAAAGTCATTCACGGCTGGCTCGCCCGCCACCTCCCATGGCAGGGTCCCCACTACTCTGCAGCTCAGCTGGCAGAGGACAGAAAAGAGACCTCAGACCCAAGTCCTCCTTCCCTGGATCCTCAGTTTACCCCTGCCTGCCGAGGCTGGCGACTGGGCCAGGTCTAGCCACATCCTAGAGCCACCAGTCCTGCCCCAAGAGCAGTGTCCCCAGGCCGGAGTGTCACTGCCCCTCCAGACCTCAGTTTCCTCCTCTGGAGAATGATGAGCCTGGGCAATTAATAGGAGGCTTGCGTTTTTGTACTTATGTTATTATTTACTTAATTTTACAATAAATGGTTGCATGTGCCTTAGAGGAACCAGAAACAAGGAAGAGGTGGACTATAGATTGAAGAACAAATAAGCTTCAGAACAAAAGCTAAGGAAATCAAAACAGAAGGTTGGGGGGGAATCAGTTGCACACGGGTAAGGCTTACAGGCCCTCACAGGAACTACGTGTAAGACTATTACTAGACTCCATGCTTCCTGGTGGCCAAAGTAAAAAGGGAAATTGGGCAGCCTGAAAGGGCTCTTTTAGCTCTGCAGGGTATTTTGATCTTTGGTGCCCACAATGAATGGGATTTCAAAAGGCTTTGAAATCAGGAGGTGAGAGGGACAGGCACGTGCTGTCTGCCAGGCTCTCTCGGTCTGGCTCAGATTGTTTCTGTGTTGGATGCTGGAGCTTGTCTAGTCTTGGTGGGGGAAGGGCATCTGACTTGGGGGCGGAATGACTATAGTGAGGCCAGGCCCCTGGCAGCCTGCAGGGTGAATGGCGGCCCCCAGAGGCTCTATCCTAACTGGGGCGGGCTCGCCGATGGGCCACCCTCTTGCTTGAAACTGTGCTGGCAGATGGCTCTTGCCCCTCCTTATCAGCGTCTAGAGCACGGGCTTCGGTGGTGGTCAGATCCTAACCCCTCCACTTCTCAGCTTCACGGCTAGTTAGACAGCTAGTTAACCTCCCGGTTCACTTATGTGGCTTCCGTGAGAGCACCCGCACGGGGAGGGGCTCAACACGCAGAAACCGGATTCTGATTTCCTGAGACGGCAGGGTGGTTCCAGGGTGTCAGGGTGATGGGGAGGAGATGGCCCGCCTGTTAAGTCTGGGACTCAGTCCTTCTGCTGTTTCTGGCATTTGTTAGTTGCCTACCAAGTCTGGGGTCTCGTCTAAGCCCCCTGTAAACATATCTCTCTTCGTCCTCATAACAACTCTGGGAGGCAGCCTGGTTCCGGAAGCCGTGTCTTCGCCACTGCGCTGCCTCTGAGGAGCCGGACTCAACCAACTGCCTGCTTCTGAACTCAGGTGCTGGCTTCAAAGCTCCCCTCACAGAGCAAGGAGGCAGGGCCTTGGAAAACCATAAAGGACTCTCTGGGTCTCCATCTGGCTGCGGACGCACGGTCGCACGGCCACGTGGGAGAGAGTGGGTGTCGGCCTGTTCTGCGGATGAGGACGCCTGAGCCCCGAGTGGTTGTCCCATGGCCTGTCTTGAGGTCAGCAGGCTGTGGAGCCAGGAGAGAGCACAGAGCTAACACTGTAAATGTCGTCTTATTCTAGCCTCGGTTACCCCTGCTTCACAGATGAAGAAACCACGACTCGCGGAGGTGCAGCATTTGCCCAAGGATCCCACAAGGACAAGGCCGAGCTGGGATTTCAAGCAGCCTCCTTGAGTTACTTGAAAGGGAAAAAAAAAATCTGTGCCTCCTTCCGTCGGACTTCCGCTTCCCAGACACAGACACTGAGACCCACATGTCCCTTCCACCCTGAAAGCCCCTTCTCCTTCCTGGGGTCTTGGCCCCACATGGAGGCTGGGCTCTGGAAGGCACAGGAAGGGGGAAGGAGCCGCAGGAGGCGACAGAGACAAAGCATGCGTGGGCTGGGGGGCTGCGTGCGCCACCAGCCTGTGCCCGGGTGTGTGCCACCCAAGTTAGGGACCCAAAAGCTGTTGCTTTCCACGCCTCAGCTGTGCCGGAGCAGAAGGCAGAGCTGAGCCTGCCCAGGGCTGGGGCCGGATTTCAGCATGAGATGGGCCCTCCCAGGCTCAGGCCCTGGGACTAGAAGAGGGCGCCTGGTGCGTCTGGGATCAGGAGGGGCACCCGCCGCCACTTGTGCCCTGAGCCCCCTGAGTCTTAGACTAACGAGGGCCTTCCCCGTCCTCCCCACCGGGACAGCCTTGAAGGGGAGGTGCCTCCCCTGCCCCTCACTCCAACCCGAGGGGTGGGTATGGCTGTTCCCACGTCGCATGGGGGCAAACTGAGGCTCCGGGGGCTCAACAGTCTAATGAGTGAGGGGCCAAGTCGGGCTTTGAGGCCGCGTCTATGTGCTCTGTTCTCTCCACGTCACCACTAGGCTTGCTGGCCAGAGCTCTTTCCACAGAAACGCAGTCTGGGGCCGTGCGCGCTGAGTGAGGAGGACTAGCCCCAACTGCCGGCGGCCAGGCCTGCTTGCCGTCCAACAATTATTTTAACACCTATGCTTTTTTAATCTTACACAGCATTTACTACATGCCAAGGACTGCAGTGAGCCGTTCCCAAATACTACCTCTATTTTTTTCATACATTTTTAAAACGCTCATTTATTTATTTTGAGAGACAGAGGGAGAGAGAGAGAGACACAGAGAGACAGCGAGAGAGAATCCCAAGCGGGCTCCATACTACTGGCACGGAGCCCAACTCAGGGGGCTTGAGCTCACGAAGCCGCGAGATCATGACCTGAGCCGAGATCAAGAGTTGGACGCTTAACCGACTGAGCCACCCAAGGCGCCCCACGACTTCCTTTGATTTTAATTTAACCTTTTTAACAACCCTCTGAGGTAAGTGCTAGTCTTACCGCACCTGAAGGATTATGAACCGGGGCATTACCGCACCTGAAGGATTATGAACCGGGGCCCAGAGAAGTTAAATAACTTGCCCAAGGTCACTTAGCAAGAGGCAGCCAGGCTCTGCTCCAGGCTGTGCTCCCAGCCCCTCCTGAGAAGCCCTCATCAGGGCTCCATTTATCACTGAGGCTCCCGCTTCTCATTCTCACGCTAATTATTCTCCTCTCTTCTACAACAAACAGGATCTGCCATCTGCCACCGGCCTTGTCACTGACACCAGCCAGCTCCCTGGGAATCAAGTGGGGCCTTTGGTCTCCTGCTAGTTGCTCTGCGAGGACAAGTGGCTGCTGGGGAAGGAGGAGGGAGGGCCCCGGAGGGTTTCTGGCAGCCGGGCCGGACTGTCCTCCCACCCCACCCCCCTCCCCTGCTCCTCCCTCTGGGGGTTTCAGTCGTGGGCCCAAAGGACCTGTTTCCAATAGTGAAAGGGGTCCCTCCAGGTTTCAGTCAGGCCAGGCTTTGTTTCTGAGTTCTTCTTCAGAAACTGGTTATTTCCCTGAAATTAGGAATTGGCCCGTGTCCCACACTCATTCCCGTGCCCGGGGCAAAGGTACCCTGGAACGGCCCAGAGAGGCGGGCTCTCCAGCCTCCTGATGGTGCTGCTTGGCCGTCTCTAAGCCCCAGGCCAGCTCCTCCTGCCAGTCTGTGGGGGGAACCCAAGTTTGTTTCCACCCAGGGCGAGTCCTTTCCATATCACCCCTGTTCCCCCCACGTGCTCTCGCAGGTCCACCCTGCTCTCCTCCGGAACCCTCCCTCCCCCCAGTGCATAGACCTGGAGGCTGGTGGCCAACGGAGGAGCCCGCCGCTGCCTTCCCTGCAGCCCTGGAGTGGGGTAGCCCTGGGTTTGAATCTTGATTCTGTCACTTCCACTTGCCCGTGACCTTCACTTCTCTGAGCCTCAGTTTCCTCATCTGCAAAATGGGATAGCGAAGGTCGCTGCTTCAAAGGGAGTCACGAAGAGTAAATGAAGTAACACATATAAAGCACTCAGCTCATCGAAAGTACTAGTTGCCGTTATTTTTATTTATTGGCCGCGTCTCCCGAGTGTTCAGACCTGGCCTTCACGGCACCAAGCCCCTGCCCCCGAGGTGTGGGAGGGGTGCTAAGTTCTCTGCGATCTAGGACAACCCTCCTAAACAGAAAGGCCCAGCTCTCTATCCCCGGCTACCGGGCTGACGCGCGCCTGCTCTTATCCTTGTCAACCTACAGGATGACCTGACCTCCCTCTCCCGGAAGCCCTACCTTCTCATGCTGAGGCTTTACCGGCCCTGCCTCCTTTCATCCACAACAAGCCAGTGAGATGGGAATCACTATCCCACGGGTCAGCTTGTACCACGGGGCTCGGCCCGAGGCCATGCCCGTGCTACTGCTGGAATTCTCTGCATCTGTGTCTGAGTTTCAGAACATCCCAGGGCTCAAACTCAGGATGCCTTGAGGGGCAGAGGCCCACTACTCATGCCCATCTGTCCAGTTTGTCATTGTCTTCACCGTACCCCCCCCCCCCCAGCCTCCTGAGGGGCCTCTGTAAAAGCCACCAACTGGGAGTGCCCCGCCCCCCTGCCCCCTCTACCAGGCAGTTCACTGCAATGCCCTGGCCTGGCTTCCCAGAGCTTCCCGAAGCGGAGACTCCCCATCCCTGTGCTGGCAACACCTCTGAGAGGAATTAGCACCTTCCACTTCATTAGTGGCCCCCTAATGAGGTTGTTAATGAGAATGCTAAGTGGGCACACCCAGCCAGACACCTCAACTCTGGAAGCTCTCACCCCCAAGCCCAGCATACCGCGCACCAGCATGGTCCTGTCACACCTCCTCAGGCTGTGGGCTGGGTCTCGGGGTCTGGCCCACATTGGGGAAAACGCCTTCCACAGTCTGCACGGGCCAAGGATCCAAGAAGTGGCCACCTCTGTGGGCAGCCCAGCCATCTAGGGCACAGGCCAGCCGCCTGGCGATCGGGTTTCACTTCTACCATTCCCTGGGCATCAAGGAAGCAGGCGGGCATCGAGTGACAATGTAACACGAGCACTTTCCCAGGGGAGGAGGTCTGCAGGGTTCCCGTACGTAACAGCGAGTGCCAACATCCCCTGCCCCCCATGGGACATGGATGGGGGCAGCACGCTCTGCTTTCAAGGGCACACATGCCCGGCCCGGGCCGTGCCCCATGTGGCCCTCCTCTCCCGTGTCCCGTGAAGGGATATCAACACTCTCTGAAGCGGGGTTCCGGAAACCCTCAGGGACCCCCAGACAAGGGGAAGTGGTCACAGCAGGCAGGGCAAGGGCTTCCTGGGGCTTGTAGGCTATGTCGTCAGAGCGGGTTTTAGCTGTTCTACATACTGGGTTTCCTTGTGACATTTTCTTTGAACTAAACAGTCTTAAAAACATTTGAGAGGCACTGAACAGGATGACCTCTCAGGTCCACTCTGGCCTTGACTTTTAGAATTCTACGTGGTTTTGCTTCAGAAGGGCCAAGGAAAGAGCCCTGGGGCCCCAGGCAGGAGCCCAAACTGGTTTGACGCCACACATGTATCTGCCTGGCCTGAGCCCTGAGGACGAAAGGGGTCACAGAAAGCATCGACCCAGGACCTCTCACTGAGGCCTGTGGCCGACTCTGCTGTCCTTCAGACTCCCCCCCACCCCCATTCCCTCCCACCTTCCTGGGCAGGACAAAGCTGGGCACCCAAGCGCAAGTTGCCATAAGTCTCCAAGAGGGAGTGGGGGCTCAGAAGGTCCTAGACCTGCTCTTGTCCTGGTGTCTCTATTCACTCAGAGGTCCACTGAGCACAGTGCCCACTTCCCAGGACCAATCAACTACAGAACCGACCGCATTTGTAAACCGGGATGGTGATGACAGAGCCTCCCTCGTGGGGCTGCTGTGAGGACAAAGTGAGTTCAAAGCTGTAAAGTGCTGAGAGCAGGGGCCAGCACAGAGCGGGTGCTCGGTAGCATCAGCTACACGTACACACAGTTTATGGTTTTAATTAAATCAACCCCCTCCTCAAAAGCCTATCATGGCTCCGAAATGCCCTTTAAATACGATTAAAACTGCCAACCACTGGCTATAAAGCTCTCCACCAACCGCCACCCCTTCCGTCCCTGCCCATCGGACAAGCCTATTTCCTGCTCCCGACTGTATCTCCTGTCTGCTCAGAACTGAGCGAGTGCAGGGGTTTCCTCCTCTCCAGATGGCCCTCTCACTTCAGAGGCCCCTCCCTGGTGAGGCTCAGGGCCCGTCCCCAGTTGGCCTTAAGCCCCGTCCTGCATGATCAGCCCAGGACTGGCCAGGAGAGCCACGGCCTGAGTTCCTGCAGCCTCCTGGTGTGTCTGAGGCACCACCCCCACGCAGGTGCTCCCGGGGAGAAAGCTCGGCCTCCCCCTGCTTCTCTCCTGGCCTAGGGGGTGGGGCCTGGAGGCCCTGGGCAACAGTCTGGAAATGGGGCGAGCCCGGGAGGGGAGCCCAGGCCTCCACCATGGGGGTAACCGCATCGGGCAGCTGAAAAGCGTCAGCCTTCCTCCGCCCGCTCATGCCTGGGCGGGACCCAAGGACCCGCTTTTGTCTGCATAGGAAGAGAATCCTGGCTGGATTTTGGACTCGAGAGTCTGGTGTCACTTTCTTTCCCAGAGGGCTCACCCTCCGGGGCGTGAGGCCCTAGCCGCGTCACACTGTCACTTCTGTGACCTCTGCTTCTCTGCCTGCTCCCTGGGTGTGGCCCTGGTGACCACGGCTGCCGTCCTTCTAGCCCACTTACTGAGGACACAGCAGGGAGGAAGTAACAGGCATGTGGTCGGGGGCCTCTTCCCAGTCACCCTGGGGCAGGTGCCCACGGCCCCCCATTAACTACCTGCCACCAGGGGAAATGAGGCAGGCCTTTCGCTGCCCCCTGCTGGCCCCAGGAAGGTCTGCAAAGCTGCTGGCGACTCCTAGAATGAACCTCTCAAAGAAGAGCTAACAGCACCGAGAGAGACCGGCAGGGCCAGGCACGGAGTGCTAACAGGATGCCCACCTGGGGCGGTGGAGACGGACGAGGTCCTGGCCAGACCGGCAGAGGCCGAGGCTCCTGCCAGGCAGAAAGTGGCACCTCAGCTCCTCCAGGGCTTGGGGAGACAGTGTGACAATGCCTGCTCTCTCAGCAGGCCCGGACTTCACTGCTTGTCCCAGAAAGGCTCTGGAGCGGGAGGGTGGCGGTGAGGGAGTCAGCGGGAGCTAGGGGACCTGAAGGGGGGTGGCCTGCATCACAGCTCCTGCTGACTTCCCCACCCGTGGTGGCCGCTGGCTGCTATAAATACCACTCCTGCCTCTGGATGTTGCAGGAGGTGACCTAGAATTGTGGGCTCCGGGGCCTCCTGGGTGCCCCCTCCCTGCCCGTGTTCGACAGAGCCTGCCTGACTAGAACGTCCTCGCAGCCTGGGAGCCCGCCAACACCAAGCAGGGCCCTGACCGGGGACGGGAAACCCCGACACTGAGGGAGGCAGCTGTGGCTTCCAGCCCTGAGCCTCCTATGACCAGCATTGCTACCGCTTTCGTGGCAAGTGTGGAGGGCACCCGGCCCCTGGAGAGCAGAGGCCTGGCCGGCCTGCAAAGGAGATGTGGCACCCAAGGCCAGGGGCCCTGGCTCCCAAACCACCTGACCCTGGGCCCCCTCCCGCACCGCCTTAGTCCCACTCTGATGCCGAGATTCTACCTGATTTCCAAACTTCCCATCGGCCTGAAAGCCTCTCTGGGTGGCCTCGAGAGCGCTCTGTTAGAACGTGTGGTTCTTGTTCCTTCTTCCAGCCGCTAGCATGCATCTGAGTGAGTCCTTTTCTGCACGAAAGGCCCTTGACAGGCCCAGGCTCCAGGCCCCAGGCTTGGCTGATCCAGGAGCACAGGACAGGAGGTAGCCCCAGGCCGAGCAGTGGTAAAGCCCCCAACCGTCACACATGGCCAGGGTCTGGTCCCAGGCTCCCCGGCTTGGGGCAGGGGAGGAGACGAGAGGAAGAAAGCCTAGGAACAGCTCCGGGGGTGGGCTCTGGGTGCTGTGAACACAGGTGAAACCTAGTTAAAATGAAATGCGCGCACGCTGCCATCGCCTGGCTATCTGTCGGACATCCAACAGATACAGTGCCTGCAACACGCCAGGGGCCGACACGGGACCAGCCTTCACAGAGCCCACAGGCCAGAAAAAAAGAGAGACTTGAAGCGAATCTCCACACCCAGCAATGACAAATTCCGTGACTTGTGCTCAGGGCGGGTATCCCATCAGAGCCCGAGTAAGGAGGTAGGAGCCGGGGCTGAGGTCTGAAGGACAAGCCAGAGTCAAGAGGCCACCAGGAGGGGGGCAACACAGAGGTCGCCCCTCAGCAGGAGGACCCACGCAGGGGGACCAGGAAAGACAGAATACAGACCAGATTAACCGGATGGGAGCAAAAAGGAGGACCGAGTTGGAAAGGCCAGTGGGCCCAGCCCGGGCAGGGCCCTGGAGTCTGAGCTTTGTCAGCAGTAACCACGGGCCACAGCAGGCATGAGGGTGGAGAGAAGTCGGGGCAGCGGACACTGGTGACAGATGGGAAGGGGCAGTACAGGAGAGGGTGTTGTCAAGGACGCCCCAGCCAGATGGTCCTGGTGCAACTGGACAAACAGCAAGCGATCTTGGTTCCAGGGGCCGTCACGCTCCTGGAGCACTTCCTGCGGACAGGGAAGGACGGATGGCGCCCTGGTCCCACCCCGCCCGCCCTGGGAGGAGCACCGTTAGAACACAGGCCTGGGGCAGCCTGCCCCACCCCAACATCTACCTACTCTCCTGGAAGCCGACTGTCAGGTCAGCCCAGTTCTGTCCCCAGGGTGCAGCAGGCCCAGGTGTCAGCTGGGCAGCATCGGCTCAGGGGCAGTCCCTGGGCTGTGCTCACGCTGCCCAGGGTGGAGGTGCCTCCCCTGAACAGTCAGCTCCTTGCCTTTCCTGCTACCAAGCTCTGACCCCAAACACAACCATGGGGAGGGGACCATAGCTCGGGGGGGTCGGGGGGGGGCCTCTCAGGGGATGCCAAGCCCACATGGGAGGGGAAACAGGTTCAGAGAGAGCATGTCTGTCTGCTGGTTGACCCCCCCAGCACCATTTCCAGTCACCCCATTTAGAAAATGCTCCCCTCGTGCCGCTGGCCTGCCTGGCCTTGTCTCCTCCCACGCTGCCCTCGCTGATCACCGTCCAGTGCTCGGGCCTTCTCTCTGTCCCTCATACAGCCAAGTGTGCCCGATCTCAACGCCCAGGCCCTCAGGCCTCCCCACGCCCGGATGTGTCCCTTACCCGCTGCAGTCTTCCAGTGGCTGGTCTCTTGTGTCACTCCGATCCTAGCTCCAACCTGGCTCCTCTGACCCACCAGCCGGATCTCAGGTGTGCCTGTCCCCGTCCCTCTCCATCACCTCACTGTCACTCCTGCATCCAGTGCCATTGTCTGTTAGCCTGTTTACTATCTAGCCCCTTCCCCCCGTCGGGTGTGGTTCCCGGGGGGGCACAGACCCTGCCTTTCTTCTTCCTGCTGTGTCCCTAGCTCCCAGCAAAGGGCCTGGCAGGTGGCAGGAACCCACCGAATCCCTGCTGCCTGAGAAGGAGCGGCGTGTGAGCACAGCCCCGAGGGAGCCCGTGCAGAGCCCAGCCCGGAGCCCAGGGCTCCTGCCGTCCAGCCTGGGGCCCTCTCCACACCACCCGCCAGACCCAAGCTCTGTCCTGAACTGCTCCGGCAGCCGCAAGTGCGTACGGGGCCTCACTGGCACCCGACGACCCCGCCGTGGGTGAAGCGGGGAAGAAGTGTGGCGTGCCAGTTTCGCTGATGGGGAGACTGTGGCAGGGAGGGGGTGCTGGGTGATCTGCCTGAGGGCAGCGGAACGGAGCGAGGTCCGTGACCAGGTTTTCGGGGAGGTCCTGCTGCCTGAGGGGCTCTTCACCTCGATGCCCGTTCTCCCCGCATGGAGGGCAGCACCTCACGGCTGCCCTGGGAGGGAGACGGCCCAGAGAGGCCGCCCTGCAGCCCCGCGGTTTCAGGGCACCGGCCTGTGAAGTCAACCAAACCTCACCGGTCACCGACCTGCCCGTGACCTAGTGACCGTGGGAAGTCTCTTGGCCTCGGTCCCTCACCATACAACACAGACAGGAACAGGGCTGCCTCCTGGGCCACTGGCGGAGGATGGCTTGGTCAAGGGCCTGTCCCACAGGTCTGCATTCTGCCTCCCTCCCTGTGACCCTGATCGCTCTCGGCCAACTTCCTCGGAATGTGAGAACAAACCGGAAGTAGCCAGAGCTTCTTGGAAGGAAGACTATAAAAAGCCTCGGCAATGTCATGACTTCCCTTTAAGACACAGCGTTGGGCCTCACCCCAGGTTCTCTCCTCCTGGCTCACGCAGGCACAACCCCAAAGGGACCAGAGGAAGAGGGCGGGCGGCCCCGAGAGACACCTCCCTGCCCCAGATCTGCCCTACCAGAGGCAGGGGGCCGCGGTGTGTGGCAGGGACAGCCCGAACGGCGAGAGGGCTGGTTTCTAGACCCACAGCCCCTCTGTGCCGGCTCTTCCACCCCTCTCTGCACAGAGCCTCCTTTTCCCTCTTCTGGGCTTCAGGAGGATGCCTGAGATCACGTCTGGGAAGCGCTCAGAGCTCCCCAGAGAGAGAACAGAGGGATCCAAGGTGGGATTAATTATGTATCAATGTGCTCGTTTATTAGCGCTTCGGGTTTACTGCAGGGGCAGAGTGGGAAACGCGCGGGGCTTGGTGTCAGAGAATCCAGGCCTGGTCCCGGGCCCAGCCACTAATACATGTGGGCAAGTCGCGGCCCCTTGGAGCCCTGGTTCCTGTAAAAGGGGGATAAAAAACATCTAAGTGATGTGGGTTAAAGTACGCCACAAACAGGAGTTTCCTTCCCTGCCAACGGGGTTGCCAGGGTACCAGCCCCACAGCGTTGCCGTGAGGAACAACAGTCGGGTACCGGGCACGACACACATTAGGGGTCGTTACTGCTGCCGCGGGAGTGGCGTGTGGGGTGCAGGGCCTGATGACGGGGCTGTCTGCGATGCCGCCCAAGCCTGCAGACTGTGTCGGTCCTGGGGTGGGCACCCACCCCTGACCAGCAGCAGGAGAGAAGGTTCCACAGGGCCTGGTGGCCACAGCGACTCAACACCGTCCTTCCTCCACATCCGTCCTGTGCCCCCCACCACACCAGCTAAGAAGAGGGGTGGAGGGACTTGGGCTCCCCACTGCCAGGAGCCCGATGCACTCGGCCAGCTCCCCAAGGGCAGGGTGGGAGTGACCAGGCAGTCTCTTGCAAGCCGCACCCACCTGGGAAGGCTGTCCCCGAGCCTGGGTGATGTCGGCCGCCCTCTGCTCACAGAGCTCTTTGCCCAGGAGGGTGCAGCACAGCCTATTGGTGATAGCCTGCTTGTCCTTACAGCTTGTTTGGCAGGTACCAAGCGGTGGAGAGACCACGGGCCAGAGCAGTGGGTCTGCTAAAGGCCACGGTGCAAAGCAGGGTGGATACCCCATGGCATGCCAAGATCCCTCACCCTCAGGGACCAGAGCCACTCTGGAGGGCCACCAGAGGCAGGACTGCAAGGAGGGAGGTGCTGGCTCCCTCCCCAGCTGATGCAGGCCTCTCCCTGGGGTCCCAGCCGTAGTGAAGAGAGGGCTCCCTCTTCCCTGGGGTGCCAGATCCACCTGGCTTCTGTCCACCTAATCTGTTCCCATCAGCCTCGAGGACCAGGCCCGTGGCCTCCTTGAGGTCCGTGATTGAGGTCAGTCTCTGGTCAATGACTTACTACGGAGCAGAGGACTCAGCCAGACCAGGGAGAGGATGCTGGAAGTCAGGAGGGCAGGCAGAGGGGCGGGCCCAGGGCCCAAGAAGAAATCACCAAGTGCCTGGGGCTGATTCATCTGAAAAGGGGTGAAGGGCAGGGCAGGGCGGGGACTGGCTGAGTCCAGGCAAGCTCTCCTCACTGGGAGGAAGGGTGGGGGCTGCAGACCAGCAGCAGCTCCAGGAAGGATTGGGGCAGATGTGCCTGTGAGGGATGCTTCTGCCCCAGCCACACAAAAGTCCCATTGATGCTACCCCTCGCCCCCACACTCTGCCAGTGCCTAACATAAGGGCTCTGGGGACCTCTTCTGCTCCTTGCCGACTGTCCAGCTGCCGCTGTCGCCCTGGCACGCCAGGCACGCACGCCAGGCCCGGCACTGCAAAGTCACACGCTCTGCGCGGGCGAGGCCGGGTACTGCCCAGCCAGCATTGGGACTGCAGGGCGTGGCACTTACAGGCAGTGTGGCCTTCCTTGGTCATGCAGAAGACACTGGAAGCTTCCAGGTTAATCTGGAAGCCCTGAAGCAGAAGACCATCTGCCTGCCACCCTTGCCCAGCCTCACCCGAACCCATGTTCCTGGAGGGCAAACCTTGGGCAAACAACGAGCCAGGTGTAAGTGGCCCAGCAAATGCAGGGCTGGGAAAAGCAAACACCGTAGGCCACACCGTTCTGCTGGGCCTGCTGCCCTACAGGATGGCACTCGACTGCTCAGGGTGGCTCTGCCCACAGCTGCTATGGAGGCCCCCAGGGGGAACTGGAGGGTGAGGTAGGGGGGAGGCGGCAGCAGGGGAGAATGGGCAGGGCACAAGTCCTCAGGGAGACAGGCTTCCCACACTGAGCCTTCTCTAGGGGACAGGACACACAATCCAGAAGGAGGTATGCTGGGGAGGGTCAGGCTGACCTGGGCCTGGAGCCTCTGCTTGGCCACGTGCTGGCTGGGTGACACTGAACAAGCCTTAGGGCTTTGGGGCCAGCAGTGCCCATGTGAGCAGCCCTCGGGAAGGTTAAATGGGACAGGACCCACGTGGGAAACACTTTGAATGCAGTTTGGCACAGATGAGGGTCTCAATACACATGTGCTCTGCCCAGTGTCACACGGGGGTCAGGTAGAGCCAGGGCAGGGCACAGAACACGGGCAGCACCAGAGAAGCCTGGACACCTCACCCTTCAAGGGCATGCTCATCCAGCTACTCTGTGACCCCCTGGCCTCAGCCTCCAGGGAGACTTCTGACCCCAGGCTGCAGGAGCAGGGCTGCTCCACCAGCAGGGGCTGCTCCACCAGGGGGGGCTGCTCCACTAGCAGGGGCTGTTTCACCAGGAGGGGCTGTTCCACCAGGAAGGGCTGCTCTACCAGGGGGGGCTGCTCCACTAGCGGGGGCTGTTTCACCAGGAGGGGCTGCTCCACCACGAGGGGCTGCTCTACCAGGGGGGGCTGTTCCACCAGGAGGGGCTGTTCCACCAGGAGGGGCTGCTCCACCAGGGGGGCTGCTCCACTAGCAGGGGCTGTTTCACCAGGAGGGGCTGTTCCACCAGGAAGGGCTGCTCTACCAGGGGGGGCTGCTCCACTACCGGGGGCTGTTTCACCAGGAGGGGCTGCTCTACCAGGAGGGGCTGCTCTACCAGGGGGGGCTGTTCTACCAGGAGGGGCTGCTCCACCAGGAGGGGCTGCTCCACTAGCAGGGGCTGTTTCACCAGGAGGGGCTGCTCCACCAGGGGGGGCTGCTCCACTAGCAGGGGCTGTTTCACCAGGAGGGGCTGCTCCACCAGGAGGGGCTGCTCTACCGGGGGGGCTGTTCCACCAGGAAGGGCTGCTCTACCAGGAGGGGCTGCTCCACCAGGGGGGGCTGCTCCACTAGCAGAGGCTGTTTCACCAGAAGGGGCTGCTCCACCAGGAGGGGCTGCTCTACCAGGGGGGGCTGCTCCACCAGGGAGGCTGCTCTACCAGGAGGGGCTGCTCCACTAGGAGGGGCTGCTCTACCGGGGGGGCTGCTCCACCAGGGGGGGGCTGCTCCACCAGGAGGGGCTGCTCCACCAGGAGGGGCTGCTCCACCAGGAGGGGCTGCTCTACAAGCAGGCAGCTGCTTCTACCAGCAGGGGGTCTGCTCTTGCTGGCCCCAAACTCAGGGCAGCCATGAGCCAGGTCCCAGAATCCCTCCAGCTGAGAACAAGGCCTGTGCCACCCCTGTTCCCCATATAGGGCTCTGCTTCAGGCTGACCTCACCCCACAAGCAGCCAGGGGAGTGAGGTTTCCTCTGACCCCACCCCGGGGTTGAACGGCATATGCTGATGAGGCAGCCTGCCCTTCATCTGCCCTGCTCTCTACCACAGCCCAGCATTCCGAGGGGTCAGAGCTCTTCACGCCTCTGCGCCCTTGCACACAAGGCCTTTTCTAACCCTGATCACCTGGGAACTCCTCAGCCTTCCAGGGCTTAGCTCGAATACCGCAGCCTCCGTGAAGCCTCAGAAGCCTGCCAACCCGGAAGCAGGCCTGGTCAGTGCCCCTCCGTTCCTTCCCCGAGTACCCTGGCTCCTTACTACGCTGGGAGCTCCTGGAGGGCAGGGCCGCACCTTCTGCCTGTGTCCCTGGCACCCCAGGGCCTGATGTGCAACAGCCGGTCAAGAAAAGTCAGACAAGGCCCTGGCCTGCTCCCTCGTTCCTCTGAGATCATGCTGCTTGAAAATGGTCACTCCAAGTATATGAGAAAAGGTCTCCATAAGGGGAGAATATGGATATACTGTTTTATTTTTTAAATAAACCAATATTTCAAACTTCATTTTAAAAAAGGATTATACATGCAGGAATCTTAACAGTGAACAAGCAAAGAGAGAATGGAAAGGGTTGGGACTCAGCCTTGGCTGGAGTTCCAGGAATGGCCCAAGAGACTAACAGCACGCAGGAACCAGGACAAGACTGAGGTTCCCCAACAAGCAGGTGGGGGCTTGAGATTTCCCCTCCTTTGGAAACCGTCCATGGTCTGAGCACCTAGCCTCACCCACAGTCGCAGGTGGCTCTGGGGGCTCGCAGGCTGCCTCCCCAACTTGGAAAGCAGAAACCAAAGTTAACAGAAGGGGTGAGCAAAGGGAAGGGAAATGCAACTGACACGGCAGAGGGAGAAAGGGAGTTGCGGCTGCCATCTGCTGTGAACAAGATGTTTGGGGACACGCACTCCTCAGTTCTGAGGTCTCCCCGCCAACTCGTGGAGGGTGGGCCGCTCCTGTGCAGATGGAAGCCGGCGGCTTGGCCAAGCCCAAGGGGTGCCGGGGCTCCCTCCTGGCCACCCAGACCCCAGCTACCCCACCTGACCTCTTGCTACTCAATCTGACCACAGGGCCAGGATGCCAGCCCAGGACGGCCTCCTCCAGGGAGCCCCCCTGCAGGCTCTAGGGAGCCAACTCCACAGTAATGGTGATAATAACTCATACCTAATAAGGGTAACAGTTCCAGCCCAACTACCTGCCAGAAAGTCCCTTTACTGGGAACCTTTGGCCATGATCTCACTTGTCCCATCACCCCAGAGAGGAGGGAGGAAGAAACAGAATCCCAAGGGCAGACCTCTGTCTTGCTCCTCACTGCCTAAGTACCTGGCCACGTAGGTGCCAGGAGAAGGTCCTAGGGCCTCCCTTCTTCTCTAATGCTGGGGGCTTAGTAAACGACAGAACATCTGGGTGTGAAGAAACCCTCTAGGCCACTGAGTCACACATAATCACTCTAGGAAGGAAGGTGAGGGCCAAGGGTGCAGACACCTGCCCCAGGCAACACTGAGGTCAGTAGTAGGTCAGGAGCAGAACCTGGAACCATGCCCTGCAGCCCGGCTCCCAGGCCCTTAGCAGGCTCCTGGGCTAGGCTGTCCCTCTGTCCTTTATTTTTTAATTTTTTTTTAACATTTATTTATTTTTGAGACAGAAGAGAAACAGAGCGTGAATAGGGGAGGGGCAGAGAGAGAGGGAGACACAGAATCTGAAACAGGCTCCAGGCTCTGAGCTGTCAGCACAGAGCCCGACGCGGGGCTCGAACTCACGGACCGCAAGATCATGACCTGAGCCGAAGTCGGACGCTTAACTGACTGAGCCACCCAGGCGCCCCTCCCTCTGTCCTTTAAAGAGAACTTCCCTCAGGGGGCTGAGGTGTGGGGGCCCTGCCTTAAGGGCCCATCCCAGTTCAGGCCAGGCCTCCTCTGCACCCTGCCTGTCCATGCTGCCTGCTCGGGCCAGAGCCAGTCAGCCTTAATGCTGCCCTACCCTCCTGGCTGTGCCCCCAGCCCTGTCACTCAGGAGGCTGGGCCCATAGGCCACATTCCTTCGCCGGGCCACCCTGCCCTGCGCCTGCTCACGGAGGGATTAGTGTGGCCAAAGGGGCCAGACGTGCTTGCTGGGGGTTTAAGTGGCCTGTTCATCAAACACACTGGGGCTGCCCCTGTGGCACCCGGCCCACAGAAATGGCTCCATTTCTCACCAGGCCAGGCAGTGGGTAGAGGGCTGAGAAGTCTGTCTGCTGAGACAGAGCTGTGCCAGGGTCCCAGATGCCACCCTGTGAACCTGAGCCCTGGCAGCCTAGCCCCTGGGGGCTGCCAGCCCCTGCTATTCTAGCCTGGAGACGTCAGGGGGTGACTCTCCCTCCCATTAACAAGAGGAGGGCAGGGACGCCGGGGCAATCGCTCAGAACGGTACATCCCATCCCACCCCCAGCCCGGCTCGCCCTACGCAGCTCTGCTGCCGCCACCCCCACAGGCCTGCTTGCAAGGCACACACTCCACATTTCTGTCTGCACGGTCCTCCCCCAGTCCCCCCCACACCGTAACTGTGACACCTCCACCCCGCTGCCAGCTCTCAGCTGAGGGCGGCACCGGCAGCTGGGGCCGAGGAGGGCCCCAAGATGTGCTCCAGGGCATCTGTGGGCCTGGAAATCTCACACAGACTCCTGTGAGTTCTTCTGGGGGGCAGCCTACAGTTTCTTCCCTTTTTCCAAGGGTCCTCGGCCCCTGGCCGGGTCACTGTGCTGGCCTCACTTCCTGCCTCCCACAGTCCCCCCCTCCTTCCTCCAGGCGCCTGTCTGTGGAGTGCCTGGGGAGGAGGGCAGTCAATGGCTTCTCTATTCTCTGGAGGGAAGGCATTTTGCCCTTGGGGGGACCCTCTCGGGAGGCAGAGGCAGCCCCGCTTGTGCTCAGGTCCCCAGGTGCCTCACCGCTCCTCCCGTGTTGGGAAGTGTGGTGATTGTGCTCCCTGGAGCACTTGGGGTCTCCAGGTGCAGGTGCGGAGGGCGGAGAGCTCTGTGAGGGGCCCCGCCCACAGCCAACCCCAGGGACCTGCTCCCCCATTCCTGGGACTCCCTCCGTCTACCAGACACCTTCACAAACAACTCCTGCCTAGGCTGAGGCACAGCCAGGCCGGGGGTGAGTCAGCCAGGGAAATCCCAGCCCCGGCGCCCGCCGCTGGGTGACAGTTCTGCTGACACCTACGGAGTGGGGCACCCGGCCCCTCCCGGCAGAGGGCGAGAGGAACACCCGGGCTCCCCCACCCCCATTTCCTGTTCCCTGAGAGGGGAGCCTGGTGAGGGCGGTGGCGGGAGGGAGGAGTCACGGTGCCAGGGAGCCTGCTGGTCCCACGCCTTGTTCCGTGGCCTCTTCAGACCGCCAGGCCCCTGTCCTTGGCGTGTCAGCAGGGCGAGGAGCTGGGGTCCTGCCTGGTACTTGTCACCCCAACCACCGGGTGTCCTGCTTCCAGGGCCCGGGCACCCCCAGGGTCTCACCAGGCGAGGGTCCTGGACAGCCCCGCCTCATTCCTGGGAGGCCCCGGCCTCTGACTCCTGCCCGGGTACCCCCACGGTCCTGCACTTAGAGGAGGGCAGGGTCAAGGCCCTCCGGTGAGGCGAGAGGCAAGGAGGGCAACGAGGAGAAAAAGGCCAGGAGAGGACCAGCCTGAGAGCCAGAAGGGGGAAGGACAGGAAGGACAGGCACAAAGGCTGCTCCCAGCAGGACACCCTGTCCCTCAAGAAACGGGGCCAGGTCCCCACAAACCAGCCAGACCGGTTGGTGTTAGCGGCTGCTTCAAGGCCTGGGGGTGCAGGGGAGGGGGTCTGTGAGATCCCGCCTGTGGCAGCTGCAGGCTGGGTCTGTCCTGTGGGACATTCTGGCCAGTGTCTCACGGTCCAATGCCACCCACCCCTTACCCCCTTCCCTTCCAGCCTGACTCCTTCTTGGCATAGGAGAGGAGAGTGAGGGGAGAGTGCGTTCTGAGCACACACACCCTTCCACTGCCTCAGTGGGCTCCAAGACCAGGCCAGGAGACCAGACTCAGGGCCTGGGAGTGCCAGCTGGGGCTTCGGATGCACTCAGGGGGACCTTAAGAAGGAGCTTCTGGGGATAAGAACACGGAGATGCCGATTCCTATCCGTGAGGAGCTCACAGTGCAAAAGAAAACCCACACGCAGGCCGGGGGCTATGGAGCCATGATGCCGGGGGCCCCACGGTGGGGACAGCAACAGAGAAGGCTTCCCAGAGGTGCTGGAGGCTGAGCAGATCACTACCAGGAAGAAAAAGTCAGGGAAGTAAGGCTTGCTTGTTCCCTCCTGCCCTATAGAAAGCCTCTCAGAACCCCAGAGGCAAATGCACCTTGTTCCTGGGCCGGACCCCAGCCAGCACAGAGCCCTGCCTCCCTCACCTCTGCCCTTGTAGGGCTGTGTGCTGAGCACTACCATCAGCACCCGGCTCCTGCCTCTGGGTTGCTGGCAAAGCTGATTTCTGCAGGCTCCGTAGGCCAAGAAAAACGCGCTGGGAAATGCACCAAGGGCAGGCGCACCCTTGGTGTTACCTGGGCAGGAGCCCCTCCACACATGGGGAGACAAAAGCCCAGGTTGAGGTGGTCCCAGCTCTCCCCTCGCCCACACCACTTTGATCTTCCTTCCCACCCTGGCGGGGGCTTCCCCTTCTTCACGATTCTTCCTGAAAACTGGGCCTCTCGGACTTGCCAGGCAGGGAAGCTGGTGGTGGGAGAGACCCAGAAACCCATCCATTTCTTTGAAAGAAGACTGAAAACATGTGACCACGCAAATCCCATGGGTTTACTTCAATGTCGTTAAAACAAATGGCTTGAATGGATTTCTCCCACCCTCCCTCCTCCCTGAGCCACTCACTGGAAAACAGCAGCTGAAAGGGCCGGAGACTCAGGGCTGCTGGGGCCTGATGGCAGCCGGGCACAGGAGGAGGTGGAAAACAGACCCCTCCCCCCCTTCCCCGACCACAGGCAGCACAGAGGCTACCCAGGGTTCGAGAGAGACCAATGTCAGATTCAGGACCAATGGGTGCCCTCTGCCCCTGTGGCCTACTGTTTCCCCCACACCTGGGATCCCCTCCCTCCTGTCACCCTTGCCTGGAGGCCCTGCCCTGAGCAGCTGCTTTTGCGAGCACGCTCGCCGGGGCAGCTGGGACAGACAGGTGGAGCCTTCTTGGGGACAGCACGACTTGCTTAGAAAACCAGGCAAGGGGGCAGGAGTGGGAAGGTATGAGTCCCAACAGGTTGGAGCTGGAAGGGCCTGAGGGGAATCAGAGCTCAACCCTCCACGAATGTTAGAGCCGAAACCCCTAAGCCCAGAGAAGCGTGCCGAAGGCCAGCACAGCTATGTGTCTGTTCAGTCTCCATTCAGCCGTTGCTTCCCAGATACATCCTATGTGCCTAGACTCTGGAAATTCGGTTTAGGTGCCCAGCTGACCCCCGATGAAAAGCGAGCTCTGCCCCAGAGGCTTACAGGCTGGGGGGGGGGGAGCTCCCACCCCTCGGCTCTCCCCTCCCCACCCCTCCTGTGTGGAGGGGAGGAGGTGTCCTCGCCATTGCCATGGAAGGACTCAGAGCAGACAGGAGGCGAAAGAGTGGGAGAAACAGTGTGAAGGACTGGGGGGTGAGGTCACAGCCTGGAGGTGACAGGGATGGTGGTGAAGGTCACCCTAGCAGGCAGGTCAAGTGGGAGGGGAGTCCTGGGAGTCTGGGCCTCTCACTGGCACCTGTGACCGAAAACCCTGGGCCAGACATGCTTATCTGTGTCTACTTTTTTCTTCTTACAAAACACGTGTTCTCTATAGAAAACAGAAGCAAACAAACAAAAACAGAAAGAGACGAATAGAAGTCACCACGATCCTCCTAGGAACATTATGAACTATTAACATCCGTCTAGTCTTGCGTCTGTCCAAATACGGGATCATTCCGTACCTGCCGCTTTTTCCGCGCTGAGCAGAGAAGGTGAACATCTCTCCTCGTTAAACATTGTCCTGGCCCCATATTCCCTCATCGTTGTGGGGCAGGCCATGTGCATGGTGTGCGTGAGTTCATTCAACCCATTCCCCGCCAGTGGTTGTTAGGCCGTTTCCCTCCTCTCGCCGTGAGAAAAGGCCCCACCCGCTGGGTCCAAGGCAGAGCAGCCCCAGCACCCCAGGTGGCGCCCGTGCTGGAGCCCCGGGGCTCCCGGCCCCCACCCAGTGCTCCTTCTCCCCACCCCAGCCTCTGCAAAGCCTCGTGCACAAGATGCGGAGGGGGTGGGGAGTGGGGGTCCTGCTCTTCTCCACAGCTCTCAGGCAGCGAGTGACCCCCCTCCCCGTGACTCTCAACTAGAATGGCAGTGAGGAGAGGGATAAATGCAGATTCCCAGGCCCCACCCAGAAATTCTGAATCCACCGGTCCGAGGTAGGGCCTAGGAACCTAGATCTGGAACAAGCACCACCTGGCCAACCCCAGGGGGTTCTGAGGCTGGGGTTAGCAACCCCGCACCCAGAGAAGCCCTGCTCTCGAGGGTGAGCCCAGCAGTGTTTCTCTGACCGGAGCGAGTGAAGGAACACAGCAACCCAGAGCTGGTTAAACCACAGATACCTGGGCTCTGCCCCCAGAGATCCTGAGTCGGGGTGGGGTCAGGGACACAGATTCTGTACTGTTAACCTGTTCCCAGGTGGTGGTGCCACTGCTGGCCCATGGGCCACAGTCAGGGGCACTGAGCTAAAGCCACCGTGGGCACCACACACAGGTGCAGGTGATGGGCACTTACCCGGCATGAATAATCACAGCTCTTAGTAAGCACTTCTGTGGGTCAAGCACCACGTCCTGGCCACTCAAGGTGTGTGTGAGCCACATCGCTGGATGCAGATCCGGGACCCCATCCAGCCTCCCTGGGGATCCGCAGTGCCCATCAAAGAAGCACCATGCTGAGTCCTTCCCAAGTGTCATCCCTTGTCATCCTCCTGACCACCACCCCCCCCACCAGAAGTAGGTCACGGATCCCCCTGATTTTACAGGGGGAAACTGCAGCTGAGAGGCTAAGTGACTTGGTTAAGGTCTCACGAGCACCGCAGGCAGGAGATGTGACAGGAAGCGGACGGCCCAGCCTCAGAGCCCGAGCTCCCAACCCAGCATCCCAACACTCCCTGTGGCTCCCAGCTGGAATCTCCACAACCACTCTGCCAGGTGGGCTCGAGCTCTCCACTTTGTGAGTGGGACCTCAGGGGGCTGGGGACGTCAGGCGACGGTAAGCCGTCCCTGGGAGACGGTGGACCTGGAGCCTACCCCGTTTGCCGGGTCCGCACCCGTGTTCGCTCCCTCCGGCCCACTCTGTCTGTGGCGTGGAGCCAGGGCACAGGGCCTGGGTGGGGTGCCCGCCTCCAAAGCCCGCAGCCTCTGCAGACACGGTTGGGGGGCAGGAAATGGGAAGTGGGGTGGAGGAATCAGGAACTCAGTTTGGTCTGAGGACGTTCTTTTTTCACAGCCAGACTCAGTCCTGTGTGCCTTTTGAAAGGAAGGAGAGAGCAGCTGTGCTCAGCCCAACGAGGCCAGCCTCTTTCAACCTTCCAGTTGCTGCCATTTCCAATTACAACTTCAGAGGGCTCCTATAATTTATACATCCCAGGATGCACTGCTCCAGCTGCTTTATGATGGGAGTTCGTTACACCATTAAGGTTAAACTTTTATAAAGTACTGAGCAGGTGGTGGGCTAGGTGCCTGGCTTAGTTACCGCTGCCGGAAGCTTGCTGAATGAGGTTCACCTGGGGAAGGGCGGGGACAGGCTCTCTACAGGGGCCGAGAAATGGAGAAGGCGGCTCCAGGGACCAGGGGCCGTCCATCAGCCCATTTATCAAACCGTATGGTGATGCAGGTAGGCAGCATGGAGAACCACCTGCAAGAGCCCAACATTACTGGCGGCGGCATGTGGGGCGAGAGGAACAATCCTTTGTGCGCCTGAGAGCCGCCTGCCAAGGCCGGCGAGGTGCGGGGTCGGACGCGGTGGCCTGCCCCCGGGGAATGGCAGGGCTTCCCGGCAGTGGGGGAGGCAGCTCTCTCGGCAACGGGGTGACCAAAGGGGAGCCTTCCTTTTGTGGGGATCTGCTCTTCCGTGGCTCAGAGGGGCCCCAAACCCGACGCAAGGTGGGAGGGCGAGAAGGAACGCGCCGAGAGCAGAGGCCAGACGGAAAAGGGCCTGCGGTCTGCCGGCTGCAAACTTGAGGCCGTCAGCGGAACCCCTTCGATTCCGCGAGGAGGCCGAGGTCTTTGACCTGTCCCCCTGCTGTAAACTGGGGGTGCTTCTCTCCTCGGGACGGGTGGGTACTGCCCTGAGCGCAGAGCCTAGTGCCGGGCGAGTGGCCGCTGTCCTCAATCTTTGCGTTGAATGAATTACTGGACAGAAAGCATAGATGACCGGCCTTGCTGGGAAAGCTTTGCTCATGTTGCTGTTGTTACATCTGTAAGACCTGTGTTACAGCTCAGTCCCCGACCTGGGAACTCCCAGAGGACCAGGTGAAAACTCTTACGATTCTCAGCTCTAGGCCCAAGCTGAGCACGCCGTACGTGCTTGATAAACAAATGTCCCTGAAAGAACCGGGTGGACAGAGGGGGCACAGCTCTTCTCCACAGCCTGGCCCCGTCCCAGGGAAGGAGGTGGAGAAAGACGGAGTTCTTTGCCAAGGTATGAAACTGAAGCAACCTCCTGAGACAAATTCCGTGACTTCCCAGAAGGAAAGAGACTTAAGGTGCGGCTGTTTTTCTGGCTCCAGGAAACTGGGGTTGACTCTGGCCTTTTCCTTCTCCTTCAGGATTTGCGGCCACTGGAACCTGAAGCCTCTGCTGGGGCTCTGGGCACCCCCCAGGGTGGGTTCCCCGTGGCTGCCAGCCCGTTCCCCTCGGCAGCAGTGGCCTGCTTCTGCAGTCACCGGAGTGGCTGCCCATGTGGCAGGCTCCCGAGACCGGAGGGGGACGTGACAGGACTCTGGATTTGTCGAGGTTGCCAATGTTCTTGGGAGGGGCCAAATCGTGACCCTCCCCCCACCCTCAGGGTGCACCGTCTGACCCCCAGCTGAGCGGAACCGGAGGGGCTGAGAGGCCACCTCTTTGCACAGGAGGGTCAGAGGGTCTCCGAGGAAAGACACCGGCTTCCCCCAAAAGCCTTAGGGGAGGAGGAGGTGTACAAAAAGCAGACGGAGGGAAGAGGTGCCAAGGGGAAAGAAAGCAACACAGGAGAGAAACCAAAAGGAACGCGGGGTGGGGGGTGGGGACCGGCCTAAGGATGGTTAAGATGCCAGAGGGAAAGTGGGACGCTGCCAGCCCTGAGAAGTGGCCCAGAAGTGGGAGGGGACTGAAGGAAGCCCGAGGGGCTGGCCTGCATCACAGGAGAGGGCCCAGGGTTGCCTGGCTGCAGGGGAGACACAGCCTCAGGAAAGGGAGGGTGTCCGGTCAGCTTAGCACCCACCTGGGCTGACAGAGAAGAGTTGAAATCATCATAATTGATCACAGCATGTAACATTTCTTGAATACCTACGCTGTTCTTGGCCCTGGGCAGAACTTCCAAGGTGGTATCTCATTGGGTCCTGACGGCGGCCACACTCCATGAGAGCCCCATTTTCGAGATGAAGAAACTGAGGATCGGCGGTTAAGTGACCTGCCCAAGTAGTAGCGGACTCAAAGCTCCACCTTTATGCTAAGGTCCATGCTGGCAGGCCTATGCTGTGCTACTCTTATTATTTTTAGTTTTTAATTTTTTTATGTTTATTTTTGAGAGAAAGAGAGAGAGAGAGAGAGAGAGAGAGCGAGCAAGGGCAAGGGAGGGGCTGAGAGACGGAGACAGAATCCGAAGCAGGCTCCGGGCTCTGAGCAGTCAGCACAGAGCCTGACGCTGGGCTCGAATTCGCAAGCTGTGAGATCACGACCTGAGCGGAAGTCAGATGCTTAACCAACCGACCGGGAGCCGCCCAGGTGCCCCACCCCCATGCTATGCTAATTTTAAAGAAAGAAACGGAGAATGAATGAGAAGGGCATAAGCCAAGGAGCTGATGGGTGGCATGGTCTTGGAGACCAGCAGTCCTGGGAGGTGAGGCGGGCAGGTGCTGACTGGAGGCAGTACACGCGGGGTGACTGGCGCCTGCAGCTGAACCAGGGCAGTCCCCTCAGCTGCCGATGGGCCTGGGGCTACCTGCAGATTCTGTGGCCTGGCCTGCCCTGAACTGCGGGGACAGCTGTCCCAGGGCAGTGTAGGAGCCTGCACGAGGTGGGAGCTGGCTGCAGGGCGTGCCGGGGGGAGCCTGATGTAATCCCGGCTGCAGGAGGCGGAAACTTGGGAAGTGAAACGTCATCTAACAGCAGCCTGGCCACAGACTTCCAACAGCCGTGCCAGGCGTGCCCCACCCCTACCCACTGAGATCTCTGCCCTCTTCTTCTGGCCCAGGGGGGCCCTGGCAGCCCAGATCGTGTTCCCCAGGCCCGGCCCAGCACTGCAACGTGCTTGGAGTAAAGCTGATGAGAAAGCAGAGGACTCCTAGCCAACGCCCTGGGAACCCTGCCACGGAGAGGCTGACAGTCTCACTGTTTTCCGGAACAGACGCAGGGCTCACCTCTTCACTGGGCTTTCCGCATTATTTTGAGGGGTGAGGGGAGGTCCAAGCGGCTGCCGGGCAAACTATCTCCTTCCTCGCTGAACCTAGCCTGAACTGACCTAGTCAGGCTGCCCAGATGAGAGGGGTTGTGGGGCCCAGAACCACCAGGAAGGCCTCCTGCATTTCCATCCAACCCGAGGACCCAGTGCGTGAGGGACCACCTCGAAGGAACCAGGACTACTCAGCCAACGGGGACACCGGACTAGAGCCTGGCACCCACTCTAGGGACCTCCTGCCCAGCTCTTGGCCACACAGGGTCCTTGAGCAAGTTCTTGCCAGCTAGCAAGCCACGGAGTTCATCAGCCCATCCAGGGAGGCTCAGAAGGTGGGCACAGATCCCCTGGCCTGGGTTTCTGCATCCAGCCTTAAGCATTCCTGGCCTTCATGCCAACTCTTGGATCCCATACACAAGCAATCTAACCCTTGATTAGTACAGTGTCTGTCCTATCCCGCATCGCCTCTGAGCGTGGGCGCAGCCAGTGAAGGAGAGAGAATAAATACCACGGTTGCTGATATACAAACAGGGCAACTGAGGCTCAGAGGGGCTGAGTGACTCATGTGAAGCTGCCCAGCTGAGCCAAGAGCAGAATCCGGGCCCGAGCCCTTCTCACGCCTTGCGGTGTCCCTAAAATCACCCACCCCATGCGAGTGGGCACTCCTGGTCCCCACAGCAAAGGAGGGGGGCCGATGTAGGCCAGCACTCGGCCAAGTAGGAGAAAGGGGAGGTGGCCATTGGATAAACATACAGACATGCAATAAACAAACAGGCCCAAGGAGATGGAGAGATGGAGTGAGAGGGGATTACAGGGAGAGATTACAGCAGGAATCTCAAGGCTGCTAGGGTCCAAATCCTGGCTCTGCCATCTATTAGCTGAGTGCCCAGAACACATTTCTTGTTTTGTTGGTTTATTTTGAGAGAGAGAGAGAGAGAGAGCACCAGCACGCGTGAGAGTGGGGTGAAGGGCAGAGAGAGGAGAGAGAATCCCAAGAAGGCTCCGTGCTGTCAGCACAGTGCCCGACGTGGGGCCCGAACTCATGAAACCGTGAGATCACAGCCTGAGCCGAAATCAAGAGTCGGACGCTCAACCAACGGAGCCACCTAGGCCCCCAACCAGAGCACTTCTAAACCTCATCTGTAGAATGGGTTGTTATCACCTGCCTCTTGGGATGGTTATAAGGATTCAACGAGCTAATGTATGAAAAGTGCTTAGCATGGCACCTGGCTCTTATCTCAGTAAGTGCCATTTTGCTCGTTAGCCTTCAGTGAGGATGTGGATTAGGGAGGGGGACAAGCCATCCACACGTAACAAGACACACTCTCCCGGGTGTCGGTGCTACATGCCCCGATGTTAGCCAGGACGGCCCTGGAGTTCAGGGGAGCAGAAGAAAGGCTTCCCAGGGGAACGGCCGAAGGAGAGGCCGGGGTCCTGGGCTCACGCCTGGCTCCCCATCTACTTGCCTTGTGTCCTCAAGGAGGTAACTCGACCTCCCGAAGCTGCCTGTAAGACAGGGGTCGGGGAGACGAAGGAGTGGAGGGGGCTGCCCGAAGCAAGGAGTAAATGAGACCCTCTACACGCTGTGCCGGGTTAGTTCCCCCACATTCACAAAATGGAAATGATTATTATTACTGTTACAACGTGGCCGAGCAAAGCCCCCTGGAGACAGAAGCCCCGGCGTCTTCTCGGACCCCCAAACCCGAAAGAGTTTGACAAGAGCCAGGTGCAGGGCTCTGTCCCCAGGGGTGAGGGGGGTGAGGCCCAGAGAAGCAGCCCCGCAGTGCTCACCCCACCGTGTGGCCTGCCCAGCAGGGGAGCCATGTGCTCAAAGGTACAGGGTGAATTGTGTATAATGAAGGCACATCAATAATAAATTAACCTCAAGTAAGTCCAGGAACATCAATCATAAATTAATTAAATGGCTCCAGGAGAGGCAACGACAAGGGGCCTTTTCGGGATGAATTAGAAGCGGTGTCCTGCCTCCCCTTACGACAGCCTCGGCCCACCCTTCCCCAGCCCCCTGCCCGGAGCGCCCTGCCACCAGGAGCATCTTCAGGTGCTGGGACCGGCTCTCCCAAGCGGCCCCCAAGAACACCGGTGCAGACGAGCCCTGTCTTCCTCCCACCTGCCCCCCAGCTTAGAGAATTCGCAAACGCTGAAAGGGTTTTGATGAAACTTCCCAGAATAGTAACCTCCTGGGCTGAACTCAGGCAGGCGAAATTTCAAGGGGTAATTTGATGAGAAAATGATCAAACGCCTGGAAATAAATGCTAGGAACACTGGAACCCCTTCGATGGGTCCTTGGGGATGAGAACAGCCTTGCGGGCGGAACAACCAGCCTCCCGGGGGTCCCTGAAGGCCACTCCTCAAACTCCTGGCCTGGAGTGGCCTGGAGCCTCTAGGAATCGAGGCAGCTGAAAGTCAAGGGTGGGAAACGCATCTCAGGCTGAGACAGAATCCGGGCCCCGAACCCTTCACACGCCTTGCCGTCTCCCTAAAATCACCCAGCCCAGCTCTGATCCCGGGCCTGGCCCCCAGGCCCTCCCCCGTGCCCACCTCTTACAGACCACCAGCCGGCCACCCTCTTGCTCAGAACACTTCAGTGGCTGCCCGTGTTTTCCACAGACCCGACCTGCAGCCCTGCCGTCATGTTCCCGGGGACCCAGCTCCAAGTCACCGTGTCAACCCCAGCTTTCACTGCTTCCCTGTCGTGCGCCCTCCACTCAAGCCAGACCACAATGAGCCAGCGGCTCATTTTCCCAGCCACACCCTCCACTGCTGCCGCTTCCTCTACCATCACCTGGATGGCCCAGGTTAAAGGCCAGCGCCACCCGAGTCTCCGCCGACCTCCCTGGTCCAAGTTCCTCAATCTCCTTTGACCTCCGGCGGGCCCCCTCTTGGAAGTGCAGCCCAGACCTTCATGTCCGTCGCGAACCTTCTCCATAGATTTCGAATGCCTGGAGGGCAGAACCTGAATCTTACAGGGTCTGGTATGGCCTCACTGAGCCCAAACCGCTGTAAGCGCTCAGGAAAGGACCACTGCCGCATCCAAGTGGAAACCGTCCCCAGGGGTCAACACATTATTCCCATGTTTCTGTTGACAGATTAGCAAGATTCCATCCACGCCAAGGGTGGGGTGGAGCTGACTTCCTCATCAAGAAAAGGGACATGACCTATTACAGCTTCCTTGATGCTAATATATGCAGATCACGATGTAACTGCTTTTCTATGGAAAAGATTCTGATTACAAGAGCAAAAAACGTGTGTGTGTGTGTGTGTGTGTGTGTCTGTGTTCTTGCTTTCATCATGATCTTTCTACTCGCCAGACATTATTAGGCCGTGGAAACCTTACTGGTGGGAGGTTTTACTGTCCCTATCTTACAGATGAGGAAACTGAGGTATAGAGAGGTACGAGGATTCAAAGCCGGGTCTGTTGGACCCCAGAGCCCCAAGTCTTTACGCCCGTGGCTATCATGCCATCTTCTGTCATCCGACTGGACTATCCCCAGCTGACTTCCAGGGGGCTTGAGGAGAAGCAGGGACGCAGGCCTGCGCGAGCACATATGGGAGCTGGGGAGCCACGCCTCCAGCCTGGGCTTCCTTCTAAGGAATACCGAGAAAGCAGGAAGGCTCCTTCCGCAGGAATCACAACAGGAGACGTTACCCGCCCCCCAGCTGGAAGGCGGACCCCCCCCTGCTCCCACTGTTCTCTCCTGCTCCCTGGAGCCCAACAACGCCCCCTGCTCCTCACACCCACTGACACCAGGCCAGCCAGACACAGGAGCCCACGAGTTCCCACACCGCCAGGCGCTCCACACCCCCTCAGCCCTCACTTCCCACAGAAAGCTACGGGCACACGCGGCTACACACACGTGCAATCCCCGGGCGGCCCTGCCTGGGGAACAGCCCCACCCCTGCTCATCCCAACCCGCCAGCCCGCCAGCCAGCCCAGGGAGGGCTTGGGCCTTCCTGCCAAGCACCCTCCTCACCTGTGGCCACGGCGCGCGCGCGCTCCCCTCCGCCTCATCTCCAAGGTCCCCCGGGGGTAGGACAGTCGCCCGGGTCTTCCTCACTTACACGCACGCTCCCCCTGTCTGCCCCAGAGACATCCAGCCCCGCCAAAGTCGGCATCAGAAAGGAAAAAAAGAAAATCAAGATAAACAGTTGTCAGCCCTGCCCGCTGGGGAGGTAACCACATCCTGCAATGTCCTGGGCTCCGTGGTTCTACGAGATTTATCTTCCTCTGACCACACGCTCATTGATGTTTTCCCCCAGCGCTACTTGCCTGGTCCGCTAGCGTGTAATGTAAAGCGATTCCAGTGAGAAGCTGAACTCAGGTGGAGGGCTGGGCCAACAGGTGATTAAACCCAGAGGTCCCCCTCTGGTCCCTGGCAGAGGGACTGGAGGACGAGTGGCTTCCAGCGCCAGGCTGCGCCTCCAGCCGTGGCTGGCTGGCCTGGCACTCTGAGCTCTGGTCCAGAATCCTCTGTCCAGAGATGCCCGATTCCCTGGCACCCCTGAAGCAGAGCAGCCGGGCACCATGATTTATGAGGCAGCTGAGGAAGGAAGGTTGCCAGGAGCTGACTTAAGCAACTTTTGGAGAAACACGGACAAAAGCAATGGGAACAGGACTGAGGACCAGAGTTGAAAAGATCTCGGCTCCAGAGGGCTGCTCGCCCTTGATGTCCATTCCTATGTGACTAGCCCCCTGCCCCAGCTGGAATCTGCTCAAAAGCAGCATCTGTGCCCAAAGACAAGGGGTGGTGACCCGGCTGGGCTCCCTACTGCCTCAAAACCCTGAAGACTCTGGAAGAAAGCTCAGCTCTGCTTTTGGGGAACAGAGGCCAACTCTTCCTCTCGGCGTCTCCGATCTGCCCCGCCTGCCACCCAGCTCTGCTGTGCAGAGTCCCAGCATCCCGAGCAGATGGCAAGGGGTGGCTGCAAAGGGCTCCTGAAGCCCAAGACCAGAAGGCTGAGCCATAAATCAGAACAAACAGGCCGGAGGTGTGGAGGGTGAGCTGAGGGGACTTGAATGCTGAATATTCACAACAGGGAGGCTCCAGGCTTCCTCTTGCAGAGAGGGCAACTCCCGGGGAGGCAGAGAAGGGCACCGCGGGGAGCATGCGGGACAGGCCTCGGACCCCTCCCACCCACCTGGAGCGCATGGCCCGGGAAGCTCTAACAGTGTCCAGGCGGCAGCCGCTGGGGCAGAATGAGTCCCAGGGCAGGGAAAAGTCAGCTCACCACCCTGGGTCTCGAAGAGCCACGTCCCTCCTCCACCCACAAGGCTTGACCCTGCGGCCCGGACGTGGAGCAAAAACTTTCTCCCTCAGGCAGCAAGCTGGTCCAATGGGTTGCTGGCTAAAACAGACACTCAACGTGCAACGCTTGAGAAATGGGCCTGGGCTCCCAGGGTCTGTAATCCAGCCTGTGGTCGGGAACTAGGCCCCTCGAGGCAGAAAGCTAAGCGATCTGCTGCCGCCCTCATCGTCCCCGCGTGGGAAGGCCCTTCACAGACAGAAGTGGGGCCGTGTCAGGTGAGACGTCCCGGGGAACTCGTGCCACGTGCATCCACCCCCGGAAGACCCCTCCGAGGAGGCCCTCGCCCCTTCTCCTTGCCCGGCGTGTCCAGTGGCGTTCCCCCCACCCCCCACGGCCCCCGGCCCTCCCGTCACGCCGCCCCAACCTCCCCGGCAGGACCACCCAGCCCTGCGTCCACTCTGGTGGCTCTGACCCACTTTGCTTTCCTCAGGCCACAGCCCCAAAAACGCTGATGCGCCTGCTCCCCACCCCCACCCTCAGCACCCGGAGCCAAAGGAAATTCTCAAGAGAAAACACAACACTTCCAAGTCTCCCTCCCACACAGGTACCCCAGATCTGTCAGCCACAGACACCTCCCGGCCCTGTGCGACCATGAGGCGTGTCTGGAGAGCAAGAGAAGGGCTTCCTCCCGCTCCCGCCACTCCTGCAGGACCCACGGTTGCTGCGGCCACGCTCGGGACCGTCCTCGGGAGACCTGGGGCCTGGTTCCAGCTCAGCAGCTGACTCACACTGTCAACAGATCCCACTTTTCCCCCACCAGGAGCCTTTACACTCAGGGCCTCTAATTCCCTGTGACAGGCTCTCTCTCGACTTTCCAGCTGCCTTCCTCCCCAGTCACATTCCAGGCCTCCATTTCTATGGCCTCCACCCTGGGTCTCTTTACCTGGCGAGAATCCCTGACCTTCGTACAGCCTTGCACTGTTTACAAAGGGCTTCCCGGCGTACCATCTCCTTTCCTCCTCCACGACCGCTTGGCCACAGGGATCTGAGAGGGAAAGTCACCTGCCCAAGGTCACACAGCTTAAGACTGGAGTTTAAGTTCTCTGGCTCCAAACACACTGGACGACACGCCGGCTTCAAGGCATCTCAGCGGCACCTCCCACCCAGCACCCACCCCGTCCTCAAACTTCCCCGGAGCTCTGTAAATTGGCCCCTCTGAGACGTAGGAGAGCATGTGATGCTGAGTGAGACCCTCCTTCAAAACTTCCCAAAAGACTGGTGCAGGCAGGCGCAACCCTAGCACACTCCCAGTAGCTGCAGAGTCATCTTTCAAAGCACCTTTCCAAACAGTCCTCTGGACCCAAAGCCTTCCAAGCATCAAAGAGGAGAGGCAACTGTCCCAGATACCCCGAAGCGAACCATCAACCCACAGAGAAGACAGGGCCTGGAGAATACAGATAGATGGTGCGCCCGCCTCTCCCGGGGCTCCGACGCGGGTCACCTCTCAGCCCTGTACGTTTCTCGTGACACACGTTCAAAGACAGTAATCACTGCTGAGAACCATCTCCCCCCCCCCCCCGCCCGCCCCCACCCCCACCGCTTCCTCCTTCCCCAAAGCTGGATGAGTACATGAGCCCAGGACAATGCTGGTACCTGGTCAGGTTTCCATCTGGGTCACCACTGGGTTCCTCGTGGTCGAAACATCTCCTGGCATCTCTCTTTCACGTCCGTTATAAAGGACACCAACCTTCTCCCAGCCTTCCTCCTTCTTCAGCTCAGTGTACCCAACAGGGACTAAAAGTGGGCCCCCGTGACAGAGGCAACGCTCCTCATCACTACCAGAGCAATGATCCATCAGGGTCTGGGGGCCATGGAGTCTCCCCTCACGGGGCCAAGCAGCCCCCCCCCCCCACCCCGGCACCACGCTGTGCCAAGGCCATTTCTCACAGTGGCTCCAGGAACTCCTGCCATGCTGAGGGCGCCAATTCTTCAAGTCCAGGTGCCATCACTCCAGACCGTGTCAGGCCAGAACCATCCAACACCCTAGCAATGGCAGCACGTCCTCACACCCATGCCAGGAGCACCACCACGCGCCGAGGAACTGGCCACTGGCACTCCGGAACCAAGTCCTGGTGCTGTGCCCATCACCTACCTGCACAGGGGGCTGCACCCGCCTCACACCTGGGCGGCCACCACCACGCCAGGGTGGGGGTGAGTCTTCTGACACCCGCGCCAGGGAGACCACGCTGCCTGTGCCAGACCCACGCTGCCCACGCCCGTGCCACGGGTGTCACCATCCCACACCGCTGCCGGGGGCCGCATGGATCTCACACCTGCCACGGGCGCCCGCGGCAGCCGCACCTCTGCCGGCGGACCCGTCGGGCTGGCCACCGCGCGCCCCGGACACTGCCCCAGCCCGTCGCGCCGCTCGCACCGCGCCCGCGCGCCGGGGCCCCGGCCCGCCGCGCCCGCGGCTCCCCCTTACCTCCCGCCCTCCGCAGGGCTCGGCCCGCCGCCGCTGCCGCGACCGCCACCTCCATCCTGGGCTCCCCAAGGCCCCGATTCACTAACGCCGCTTCCGCAGGGCGCCGGCGCCGGCGCGAAGGCCGCCTCCGCCCCCCGGGGGACGCTGCGTCCTTTACGTAAACCCCACTCCGCCGCCAGCGGTGACCATGGCGACGGCCGTGGGGCGGCAGCGCCCCCTGGTGCCAGGGAGGGGAGCGGCGCCGAGGCCGGAGCGAGTCGGAGCCTTTCGCAGGCGCGGGGCCGGGTGCGTGGGGGCGGTGGGCGCCCCGCTCGGGCCGCGGCGGGGGCTCCGTAGGCGGCCGGGAGGGGCAGGACCCGCGGCGCTGCACGCGGGGAAGGGAAAAACGCCCGGGTCCACCTCCTTCAGGTCCCGCGTGACCGGGTTTAGCGTGGGAGAGGCAAGAAAGCAAGTAGGATCACTGGAGAACTGGTTCATTTGGGGGGAGGAAAGAGAGAGATGGGTTCCACCTCCTCGGGGGGGGGGGGGTGACTGAATGGTCCTTGAGGGGTCGGAAACACTTCATTGTTTGTATCCCGCCCCCATTGCCCTTCCCCACGGTGCCCAGCATGGTGCCTGGCATCCAAAGGGGCCCTGGGGCAATTGTGAATTCCTGGTAAATGAAGAAAATCGCCCCTCCTATTCAGTTTCACACACCACACACACGCACACGCACACGCACACGCCCATTCATTGAAGCTGTAAATCACTTAACACACCTTAGCTAAGAGCAGCTCTTAAGCTGGGAGCGCGTTACTGTCCCCATGCATTGTGCTTAGGTGGGGGTGGGGACAGTGGGTGGGCACGGAGAGAACCACAAGCCAGGCCCTGCCCTCAAGGAGCTCAGCGGACAGAGGAAGGGACAGCCACCATACAGGGTGCTTGTGCCGGAACTAAGGAACTAAGCGGAGAGGGCCCTTACAAGGGGCACTTGTGAGCAAGCCCTGGGGCAGGGAGTTGGGTCTGGAGGACTGGATGACCCAGCTGGGTCTCAAAGTTCCGGAAGAAATTCATCACAGGCAAAAAGGGGAGTAGTGTGTTTTCGCAGAGGAATTGCCTCTAAAACGTTTTCTGGCCCTGTTGTTATCCCAAGAAAACAGGGTAACGGGCAGCGGCTCAGGACAAATGGGAGCCACAGTGGAGCATAAGAAGCTGGGTGTAAGGGAGTCTGGGCTGGAGGGTCTGCCTGAAAATTACCTGGCCATCTGGGTTTCAAATGAGGGCGTCCAGAGCAGACTACCTCTCTGTTGAAGCGGGTGGAAGCTACTTCTAGAAGGAGTTCTGTGCTACTTGTGTTTATTTTGAAGGCAACCTCCAACTTAGGTTTAAAAAAAAAAGGGGGGGGACGGGTGGGGGCGGGGCAAATAGTGGGTGGGATACCCGAGGGGATTCAAGGAAGAGCTGAGCCCTCTGAGCCTCAGGAAGGGCAGGGATCAGGGAGGCTTTAAGGACTGACTGTGCCGTAGCAGTTTGCAGACCTTTACTAGAGCATCGCGATTCATCAGAAACAAAAGTGCCAAATCTGATGGCTCTTGGTTCCAAGTTCTAGATTCCCAGAAGAAAGAATCTTATTGGTCCAGCTTGGGCCATGGTCAATTATAGTACCTGCACACTACCCCTTAGCTGCCTGTGCACACAAATTTACATGTGTCCATACACACACACAACGCGTGCACACACACGCCCTCTTTCCATTCATCCAGAGTTGTTCTCATCAAACAGGTTCCGAGATTCCATGGCCAGATCCCTCCAGACTTGAGGTCATGGTTAAGACCCGACTCCATCTGCAAGGTGATGTCCATTTCTCCTCAAGTTCCATGATGAGTCCATCTGGGCATCTAACAACTGAATTAAAGGGTACATTTAACCACCAACAATATCATATGTCTTTAAATTTTTCCTACTTGAAGGGTGTCACTGACACCATCGGGAGCGCGTTAGAAATGCAGACTCCCAGGCCCAGGGAGCTCAGCGGGTTAAGATCCCCAGGTGATTTGTATCCACATTAGAGTTTGATATAAATATAACTGTGATATGACTGCTGTTCTAAACACTGGGGAGGAAAAGGAAAGATACGAAAAATGTTTTTTAATTGTGATCATTCCTATTTAAAAAGAAAAGGAGGGTCACCGGGGTGGCTCGGTTGGTTGTGTGTCCAACTCTGGATTTCGGCTCAGGTCGTGATCCCGGGGTCATGGGACCGAGTCCCGCGTCGGGCTCCTCACTGAGCGTGGAGCCCGCTTAAGATTCTCTGTCTCTCTTCCTCTGCCCCTCGCCCGTGCTCAGGCACTCTCTCTCTAAAAGAAAAGGAGGGAGGGTTAATTATTTTATCTTTAGCAACCGGTAACCAGCAAGAAAATACAGGTAGACGCTGCAGTCTCTATTTTTGCCGCTGGTTGCAAACTCCTAAACAGCGTTTATGACTTCCTTCCTCTGACTCCTTATTTCATGCTCCACTTGCCTCCCGCCTCGTCTGGTCGGGATTCTTGGCCTGGTGGACTGACACGTCTTCATCCTTGAGGGCCTGAACCACTGGCGCTGCCAGCTCTCAAGCATTGAAGCACGCCCCGTCTCCTTTTACCATTGGGCAGGATGATGGAGGAGGTGCTCCTTGGGGACCCTGGGTTCCACCCATACATCCTCCGTGTGTGTGTGATAAAGCTCCCCAAACGGCCGGATGGCAATCTCAGTTTCCAATTCAGTGGGACCATGATTGTGCTCCCCGGTGGAAATGTTCCTTCCTTCCGTTCTAAAGACAATCAAAACCCTGAGTTGTCTGAACAGGAAGCAGACAGAAGACATTTTGATGAGGGTGAGAGTCACCACTGTCATTTCCACCCCTACCTCTGAGAAGCAGACCAGTGTCTGGTTCAGAGCACATACACCCCAGGGGCCTGACCTGGTCCAGCTACCAGGCTGAACTTTCTCTGCTCCAAGGCCATGCTCGGCTTTCCCGCTGAGTGCCTTCAAGGCCCAGTTCTGACAGTTTGGCCAGATGTCTCTGGACACAGCCACCAGCGCTGCAAGCAGACTGAAGTCAGCGAGGAGGACAATAGCGAGGCCACCAGAATGGGCCACAAGCCATAGACTGGTCCTGGTCCAGCTGCCAGGCTGTGTTCTCTCAGCTCAGTGCCAAATTCCCACGCTGGCCTCAGTTTCCCTCTGGGCCTCAGTGGGGATAATAACATGGCTCCTCCTCCCAGGGGGGCCGTGCAGATTAACTAATTATTGAGTGTGACATCGTCTGCTTCTACAAAGGGGCTGATTAAATGCTGAGTGTTGTTATTAGAGCCACGGAGGGTGTGTGACAGGCAGAGTCGACTGGAGACAGATCTGCTCCCGTCGCCTCCTTCCCACCCCCTTCCTCCGTCTGCCCCATGCTCTGCAAGCTGAACATTTTGCAAGACAAAACCAAGATGATTTTTGGCACCCCAAAGACAGCGTATAACTTTTGCACATTTCCCCTGTACTGGAATGTGAGTCATGGCCGAGCTTCATAGCGTAATCTGTCTCCGACAGCTGGTACAGCTGTACCCTGCCCCAGCCTCTCAGCTCCCAGCAGCTGCAGAATGGGGTGACTTGGCCACTGATTGCATCAGGGTAGAGGTACCTGCGGAGAGACAACTGCAGAATTCCTGAGCTGGGCACCAACCCCCCGACTGCATTGCCCCCATGGTCCCGGGGACCGAGTGACCACCTTTTTCCCAACCTGAGGGACAGAGACCCAACACGGCACACCGGCTTCAGGTTGGGGGAACTCAAAGCATGCAGGGTTTCAACGTATAGAGTATCTGCTCATGGCTGTGAAAGATCCAATGACTATATTTTAGCTTAGATGCAGGGTATAGGATACGTGGATGAAATCACAACTCTGGGGCATGGTGACTTTCGCTGTAGCTTGTTCCCAGATGCACAGGTCCAGAGAGGTCCCCGAGTGAGACCGTGAATGTGACTTTCCCAGGAGCTGTTATGAGATGCTGAGTCTCCTTCCCTGAGCGTTGTAGGGTACTGGCTCCCACCCTGAGTCCTGGCACCTGTGATGGGGTAGGAAGGAATCACTCAGTCCCATCACCAGGTAAATAAGCCTGCATCTGACAACCAAGAGGAATATTGTTTACCCAAATAGCACAAACTCAGCCTACCTACCTGGGGAAGTGCGAGAAAAGCTCCAGAGGCTGAGCCGTCAGACTCCCACAGGGAGAGCAATAAGCCAGGTGTGGGGACTAGGGAATGCATGTGAATTGGGGCTCGGGGCACCTGGAGCCAGCTTTGGATCATCCAGGGCACCCACTGGCGGGATTTCAGCCCTTCTGCCCTCGGAAAACTGCTGCCCTCCCTGCCTTCCTGTTCCTCCTGCTATGAGATACAGGAATGGGTCACGGGGTGGAGGGGTGGGGGGGTGTGAATAGCCTGGAGGTGGAGGCTGGACTACCCAGGGATTAAAAGGTCTGAGAGGCGCTGAGGTCCTGTGTAAGTTGTAAAAAAGAAGAAGGAGAAGGAGAAGAAGGAGAAGAGGCGGGAGAGGAAGAAGAGGGAGGAGGAGGAGGAGGAGGAGGAGGACGAGGAGGAAGCAAATTGTTCCTGCCCTACAGAAGGGAGCCTACAAGCCTATAACTGTTACCTCAGTGAGCTCAAGGAGCCATACGGTGATGGCGTGTTAACGGTGGAGATAACGAAGGAGGTGATAGTGTTGGTAGTTTGGGTGGTGGTGATGATAGGGAGGAGAAGGAGGGTTTGATGGCTTCCAACGGGAAGTTCTGGGAGGCAGAACTCTATTCTCGCTTCATCCTCCATTCACTCGGGTATTGCCAGCACTTTCACTGTAATGCTCAGCGGATTGGGGGATCCCTGCATCTCATTAAACAAGCCTATTTGTAAGTGTCTGTTCCCTGATGGGTATTGTAGTAACTAGTTTTTCTCGTGGGGCACTGGAGAACTACAGGAGTGTAAACACAGATATCTCAGGGGAAAGCTTGCGTGCTTGCTGACTAGTGCAACTCATCTGCACTTTCTGGACACACATCACAAGAGTAGAGAGTCTGTCCTCCTGAGGAAGGTCACCCATCCACCCATTCACCCACCCACTCATTCCCCCGCCTGCCCCGTCACCCATCCATCTTGCCGTCCTCCTATTCATCCACTCACCCATCCTTCTACCCAGTCTGTCCATTACCCACCTAACCACCCATCCATTCATTCATCCATCCACCCACTGAATCTATCCTTCCATCCATGATCCATCCATTCCTCCATCCATCCATCCATCCATCCATCCACTCATCCACACATCTGTCTGTCAACTCTTTCATCCATCCACCCATCCATCCACTCATCCACACATCTGTCTGTCAACTCTTTCATCCATCCACCCATCCATTTATCCAACTATATCCTCAATCATGTCCTGTTGATTCTTCCTTCTAAATGTCTTTGAAACTACCCACTTCTGTCCATTTCCATCAGTACCACCCAATCCGGGGCACTTTTGTCTCTCTTCAGGGCAACTGCAACAGACTCTTCACTGCTCTCACTTCTCTTCTACTTTCTATCCAATAGATGGAGAGACCTTGTACAAATGGACATCAGATTATATCACATGATTGCTTAAAATCATGCTGTGGTTTCCTATTGTTCTTAAAATACAGACCCCAATTCTTAAAAAGTATACAGTAAAGCATACAGCTTGATGAATTCATACATATATATACCTGTGACCACACCCAGATGAAGACACAGAACATTTCCAGTTCTTTGGGCATTCAATTCCCACTGCCACCCCCAGAAGTAACCACTAATCAGACTTCTGTGTCACAGATTAGTTTTGTCAGTTCCTCAACTTCCTACAAATGGAATCATATACAGATGGTCCCCAACTTACCATGGTTCAACTTAAGATTATTCAACTTTACAATGGTGCAAAAGCAATACACATTCAGTAGAAACCATACTTCAGATTTTGAATTTTGGTCTTTTCCCAAGCTCACAACGTGCCATGTGATACTCTCGTAATGCTGGGCAATGGCGACAGGCTGCAGCTCCTGATCAGCCACACGATCACCAGGGTCAACCACCGATACGCTATGACCATTCTGTCTTTCACCCTCAGTCTGGAACTCAATAAATTACATGAGATAGGCAATATTTTATTATAAAATAGACTTTGTGTGAGATGATTTTGCCCAACTGTAAGTTCGTGTCCGTGTTCTGAGCACAGTTGAAGGAGCCAAGGCTAAGCTACGATGTTCAGTAGGCTAGGGGCACTAAGTGCATTTTCAGCTTGGGGCGCCTGGGTGGCTCAGTCGATTAAGGGTCCAACTTCGGCTCAGGTCATGATCTCGCGGTTTGTGGGTTCGAACCCCGCATCGGGCTCTGTGCCGACAGCTCAGAGCCTGCAGCCTGCTTCAGATTCTGTGTCTCCCTCTCTCTCTCTGCCCCTCCCCTGCTCATGTTCTGTCTGTCTTTCTAAAATAATAAACATTTTTAAAGAATTATAAATGCGCTTTCGACTTAAGGAGTATTTTCAATTTGTGAAGAGTTTGTTGGGATGTAATCCCATCGTAAGTCAAGAAAGATCTATAGTGTGCACTCTTTTGGTCTGCCTTCTTTTGCTCAACATGAGGTCTGTGAGATTAATCCATGTTGCTGTGTTTCAGTAGGTCATACTGTGTAATATTTCATTAGATGAATATACTATGATTTGTCTGTTCTGCTATCGATGGATGTGTGGTCTTTTCCAGTTTGGGGCTCTAATGAATTAGGCTGACATGAATATTCTGGTACAAGTCTTTTGGTGGACATTGTGCCTCTTTCTCCTGGATGCTGTGGCAAGGTGGATTATGGCCCTCCGGTGATGTCACATCCTAACCCCCAGGGCCTGCAAATGTGTGACATTACATGGCAAAGGGGGGATTAAGACTGCTGTTGGAATTAAGTTTGCTAATCAGCTGCCCTTGAGATGGAGAGATTATCCTGGATCATCTGGGCGGGCCTACTGTAATCACAAGGGTGTCCTTACAAGTAGAAAAGGGAAGCTGAGTGAGGGAACCAGCAAGACGGCATCCAAAGACTCGCCCAGCCATTGCTGGCTTTGAAAATGAAGCAAGGAATGAGGACGGCCTCTAAGAGCTGGAAAAGGCAAAGAAATGGATCATCCCTTAGAGCCTCCATGATGAACGCAGCCCTGCCGACATTTGGATTTTGCCCCAGAGAGAACCATTTTGGACTTCTGACCTTTGGGATCTCAAGATAATGGATTTTGTTTGTTTGTTTGTTTTAAGCCACTGAGTACGAGGCGATTTGTTCCAGCAGCAAGAGGAAACTAATACAGGTAGATGCTTAGGAATGGAATTGCTAGGCCATCGGATGGGCTAACGACGCAAATTCCTCTCAGGTTGTCCACCACCCAGCATGTCTGCCCTGCCAGCAGGCCCACCCCCATCTCGAGCCCCTTTCTGCTCTGTCCTCCACTGTCCAGCCACATCGGCTGCCCCAGCCACGCTGTCCCTCGGAGGTCTCTTTGCATATACCGGTCCCTCTGCTGGGTGTTCCCCCTCCCCAACTCTTTAGATATCAGTTCCCAGGATACTGCCTCAAGGGAGGAGATCAGTTTCCTTAATTGATGTGTTCTTTTAATCCGGGGCCCTGTCAAAGCAGACTCTGGGTCACCACTGTGTCCACAGCATGTCGTCCCTGTGCCTGGTACATACTGGGCCCACAGCAGCCACCTGCTCAGGGTTCAGTGGATCCTTTCTGTTTGATAGGCAGGGGGGATGGATGCAATGAGGAAGTCAGAGAGAGGGAAGGAGTGGAGGGGGGGAGAAGACAGAAGGAGAGAGAGGGGATGAGACAGAGAGAGAGAAGCATACCCCCTGGAGGCCCCCCAGCCCTCCTTCCTCCCTCCTCTGCATTCCGGTTCACCAGCCAGCATCCCCAGGGCAAGAAAACTCTTGAAAACTTTTCATGTCGTTCAAACCCCCAGGAGGGAAATGATCTCTTAGTGAGAAAGGCCCAGTATTCCTTTACAGACAGCACTGATGCCTTTCCAGAGACCTGTGACTCATGCTCACTGCCTTGGAAACAAACAGTCAGCCTGGCCCCTGAGGCAGGAGGGATCTATAAGTAGGTGAAGTGACCAAGACTCGGAGAGGGACACTCGGTTGCCCAAGGCTCCCCCACATGTTAGAATCAGAGCTGAGACCTGAAAACAGGGCTCTCGCAAACAGCTCAGTGGTGAGGTTGCCAGGTTTTGCAAATAAAAAGCCAGAGGCCCAATTACATTTGAATTTCAGGTGAACAACAAGTGATTTTTCAAGACAAGTATGTCCCAAATACTGCATGGACATACTTATACTAAAGGATTATCGTTGATCTGAAATTCACATTTAACCGGGCATCCTATATTTTATCTGGCCGTCCCGGCTGGGGGTGGGGGTTAGGGTAGGACTGAGGGGGAGGCCGGGATTAACCCCTGCTCCACTACCAAGCAGGCCTTTCTGGGAACCCGAGTGCCCGTGCTGTCCAGAACACCCAGCCTGCTTGTCCCCTCGACACCTCTGACCTTTTTGCCCTTCTTGAATCGCCCTCGTTGGCCTCTGAGCAGACTAGCCTTTTGCCAGGTCATTGGTTCTCAGCTAAGTAAGTGCCTTAGACCCATCTGCCCAGGCTGCACCCCAAGCCAATGACAGCAGAATCTCTGGGGGTTAGACTCAACATCAGGAGGGGTTTGTTGTTGTTGTTGTTTTTTAATGTTTCTTTATTTTTGAGAGAGACAGAGAGACAGAGAGACAGAGGACAAGCAGGGGAGAGGCAGAGAGAGGGAGAGACCCAGAATCCAGAGCAGGCTCCAGGGTCCGAGCTGTCAGCACAGAGCCTGACACGGGGCTCGAACTCACGGACCGCGACATCACGACCTGAGCCGAAGTCGGACGCTTAACCATCGGAGCCAGCCAGGTGCCCCTAGCAGGACCCACATTTGTTCTGCCTCGTCCTCCTGGAAGGCCCTGGAGCCTCTCCAGGCTTAGCTCTCCCCTTCTTCAAGCCACTCTGCCACAGAGGTGTCTGCCTCCACTCCTCTCAGCCCCTCCTGGTTGACCGTGAGGCGTTTCAGTTACAGAGACTGATGGCGTCTGTCCATCCCTGGAGTCAGCAGGAAAGCAGAGGTAGGACCCTCCCATTTGGGATCCCTGTGCCCCTGACGTGTTACCCACAGGTGATGGGATCTGGAGCACGCAGGGGAGCCACTTGGGGTCCCAGGAAAAGGGCCAGGCAGAAAGCAGGTTGTTCTTTGAGCCTAATCCTCGAGGTGGGGTCAGATCTATTGGCTGTGGGTCTCTGTGGCCCCCCTGGTCCCCCCACGTTGACACACAGCGTGCTCGTGATTACTTATCAGGAGCTATCTTCCCCATGGGACTCAACCCAAGGAGGGTTGGGGACTGGTCTGTCTTCTGTGTCCCCCACAGCTTAGCTGGTGGCTAGACCAGGGACTCAATTGATATCGGTGTAATTGGTGGATGAACCCTTAGCAATCATGAACTCCAACCCCATCCTTGTACAGATAAGGAAACAGAGGCACAGGAAGGGTGGGGCACCTGCCCCAGGTTGCACAGCTTGATGGAAGCCATTAGGACTAAAACTCAAGGCTCTAATTTCCATTCCAGGGCTTTGGCCGCTTGGTCCCCCTAGGTCCCCACCCCCTCCCTGTCCCTCATGCTCCAGCCCCCTCAGCCTGACTTGAGCCATCAGATTCTCCTCCAATTGGGATTACTATTTCCCCCAACACACACACACACACACACACACACACACACACACACACACACTCCTTTCCCAAGGCTTTCTTTCCTGGGAAGGGTCAAGCTGACCCTGGCAGTGGGTGGGAAGACAGGCAAAGGCAGGAGGAAAGCTATATTCTGTGGGAGATTCCGGAAGTCGCTCCAGCCAGAAGCCTCCTCTACCAAACAAAAGCCCCACAGGGAGCGGGGAGAGCCGGAACTTCTATTTTGATAGGCCTCTGAGAGTGGACTCTGCCCTCTCTGAGAAAGTACCCCTGGGCTACCGAGCTCCCAGAACCTGCTTCTCCTGGGCCAAGCAAGAAGCTGGAAGGCAGATCTGCAGGCAGGCTTTGGTGCCACCTAAAGCCAGGTCTAGAGTCCAACCCCTGCCCCCACTTTTCTGGCTGTGAGACCCTCTTTGAGGCTCAGTTTCCCAGTCAGGAATATGGATCTAATCATATTGCCCTGGTGGGGCGGTGGGAAGGATTCCAGGCGTGGCGCTTGGCACGCAGTAGGCCCTCAGCCAAGATGCTTTCCCTGGGCTTTCGGCGACAGACAAACGTGAGCATGCTTCGCAGAAACTCCGGGCCGATCCCCAGATGTCACACATCCCCTCCTGAGGTGTGAGTCAGAAGGTGACCGTTTTGGTAAATTTATGAACGACGGTGGCTTCCTAATGGGCTCCTTCAGAGACTTCCTTGTCTTTTGAAGTCCGTGTCCAGAGGGTAAGCAGGGCGGGGTGGGGGGGCACCGGAGGCAGCTTTGCTGTGGGTCCTCCTGGGAGGGTGGTTATCAGAGGGGACAGCCAGACAGGCTGGAGCGGGTGGGACCAACCCAGGAAACCGCACGGCTGGCCTGGGATCGCAGACACCCTTTCCTCAGTAGTTTTCAAAACTGTTTTTATTTGAGTGCAGCTGACACGCAACGTTACATTAGGGTCAGGTGTCAATGCAGTGGTTCGACAAGTTGATACATGATGCGACGCTCACCGCTAGTAAAGCCACCATCTGTCATCATACAACGCTATGACAGTGTCACTGTGTCCCTTACCCCGTGCCTTCTAGTCTTGTGACTTATTCATTCCCTAACTGGAAGCCCGAATCGTCCGCTCCCCTTCACCCCTTCTTAGCAATTAAAAAAAAAATGTGTGTGTGTGTGTGTGTGTGTGTGTGTGTGTGGTAAAATATCCACAGCATAAAACTAACCGTTTTAAGCATTAAACATTTTTTAAATGTTTATTTATTTTTGAGAGAGGGAGAGACAGAGACAGAGTGCAAGCAGGGGAGGGTGCAGAGAGAGAAGGAGACAGAATCCGAAGCGGGCTCCAGGCTCCGAGCTGTCAGCACAGAGCCCGACGTGGGGCTCGAACCCACAAACTGTGAGATCATGACCTGAGCCGAAGTCAGATGCTCAACAGACTGAGCCACCCAGGCGTGCCCCCCGCCCCCTTTTTAACCATTTTTAAGTGACCAGCTGGGTGGCATTAAGTATATTCACAATGTTGCACAACCATTTCAAGAATTATTTTCATCTTCCCTTCCTGAAACTCTATAACTATTAAATGAGAAGTCCCCGTTCCCACCCTGCTCGAGCCCCCCACGACCACCATTCTGCTTTCTGTCTCTATGAACTTGACTACATCTAAGAACCTCTTGCAAGTAAAATCACACAATATTTGTCCTTTTGTGACTGGCTCACGTCACTTAGCACACTGTCTTCAAGGTCCTCCTTGTTGTAGTGGGTGTCAGAATTGCATCTCAGGGCGCTTGGCTGGTTCAGCGGGAGGAACACGCAGCTCGTGATCTCAGGGTTGTGAGCTCAAGCCCCGCGTTGGGTGTAAAGATTACTTAAAGAAACAAACTTAAAAAAAAAAAAAGAAGAAGAGAATGGCACCTCTTTTTAAGGCTGAGAAATGTTCCACGGTGCATGTAAGCCACATTTCATCCGTCAGTGGGCATTTAGGTTGTTTCCACCTTTTGCCAATAATAATAATGCTAGAACATGGGCGTAACAAATATCTGGTCAAGTCCCTGCTTTCAATTCTTTGGGTTACGTACTGATGTGAAAAGATAAACTGAGGCATGTGAAAAATCTTAAGAGTTTGAGGGGTGCCTGGGTGGCTCAGTGGGTTAAGCATTCAACTTTGGGTCAGGTCACGACCTCACAGTTTGTGGGTTCGAGCCCCGCATCGGGCCCTGTGTTGACAGCTCAGAGTCTGGAGCCTGCCTCGGATCCTGTGTCTCCCTCTCTCTCTGCCTCTCCCCCACTCACACTCTTTCTCTCTCTCAAAAAATAAATAAACATTTAAAAAAAATTTTTTTTATATCTTAAGAGTTTGAGCAAAGACTGATTTGAATCAATCAGCATCCAATCTAGCAGATAGAAAGGAGCTCTGAGGAGCTGTATAAAATGAAAGACTGAAAAAAAATTTTTTTGTTAATGTTTATTTATTTTTGAGAGACGGAGACAGAGCGCGAGCGGGGGAGGGACAGAGAGAGAGGAAGACACAGAATCCAAAGCAGGCTTCAGGGTCTGGGCTGTCAGCACAAAGCCGGATGCCGGGCTTGAACTCACAGACCGTGAGATCATGACCTGAGCTCAAGTCGGACACTTAACTGACTGAGCCACCCAGGTGCCCCCAAAATGAAAGACTTTTACAGGCAGAAGGGAGCAAGGAAAAGTGAGTTGGCTACTGCTAAATTACTTTTCTTTAGCGGGTGGTGGGGAGTTTGTCAGTCAGTCTACTAACTAGTGCTGGTCATGACTGGGTTAAGATTTTATTTCTGGGAAAGCCAAAAGTATAATAAAGCCAAGTCTCAGTTTGGTGGTTGGGGCTTAGCATAAGCCACTCCATTTTGGGCCTGTTGTCTTATTTTTAATACTCAGAAGTGGCATTGCTGAGTCATATGGTAATTTCATGTTTAATTGTTTTTGAGGACCCGACATACTATTTTCCGTAGCGGCTGCACATTTTATATTCCCGCCAGGTTTCTGCAAGGGTCCTGTTTTCTTCGCATCCACGCCAACACTTGTGATTTTCTGTGTGTTTGTTTGTTATAATGGCCAGCCTAATGGGCATAAAATGGTATCTCACTGTGGTTTTCGTTGGCATTTCCCTGATGATTAATGATGTCGAGCATCTTTTCATGTGCTTATTGGCCACTTTTAAGGTGTCTTGTTTTTCTTTTACTTTTTCATTGAGGTAAAAGTTACATACTAATCCTAAGCGTGTACAGCTTGATTAATTTATCAATCAGTTGGGGAGCTCTTGTCCATATCCAGATTTAGATCATTCCAGCATCCTGGAAAAGTCCTTGCCGCCCCCCGCCCCCCCCCCCCCAGTCAGTATTCCCTGAAGGAAACCACCGTTCTGACTTCTATCACTGTGGATAATGTTCCCTGTTCTAGAACTTCAAAGACATGGAACCGTGGCATATGTTTACTTTTGTGACTGGCTGCTTTTATTCATTGTTATATCTGTGAGATACATCTGTATCATTTCAGGCAGCGGTGGCGTAGTCTTTCTCACTGTGTTTCATTGTATTCCATGGCATACATATGCCAAATCTACGAGGATCAATCACATGAAATTGCTAACCTTCAGCCTTTTTAGCTACCAAACCCAGGGCCATTTCATAGGCTCAACATAATATTTCTTCATTCTATAGTTGATGGATATTTGCTGCTGCAGACATTCGTGTATATATTTCGGTGAGCATACTCACACACCCATTGCTGTTGAGGGATAAATTTACTGGTCCATAGGATATATGTATGTTAGGGTTGGTCCAGTCTCTCAGTTTTACCAAATTTGCACTCTCAGTCACCGCGTCTGAGAGTTCTGGTTACGCCACCTCCTTGCCACCATTTGGTATGGTCACTTCTTTCAGTTTTAGCCAATTTTCCAGCCACCTTTTGAGGAATGGGTCTCCACTTTGTCCCCTTCCCCATCCACTGCAATGGCTCCCTTGGTAAAAGCCGATTGCCCTGGGCTGGCCACACCGCTCCCCCCTCCAAGTCCGAAGTCACCTCTATATGGTCTGGACACATCAGCTAACCCCCTTGGTGGGAGCTAGGCTAAGTTCCACCCCACAGAGTTGCTCCAGAGTGGGTGTGTGATGTTGTGACTCATAAGAAATATATGTTCGTCATTCAGATGACCAAAATATGTTTCTCATAGATATTTGGTCTTCGTCCACGGTTCCTGGCTCACAGCTGTCAAAACCTTTGGAATTTCCTGACCAAAAGAACAATGGGAACATCTTTTGTTATAATGTTTGGTCTCTTGTCCTCGATACCTGAAATCCCTTCGGAGACATCAAGGTGAAAATGGGTGTCTGGTTATTCATAACAAGCCCCTTTCCACCATACCTGTGTTTATCTTAACAAGGAGGCTTTTATTTTATTTATTTATTTATTATTATTATTTTTTTAACCTTTATTTATTTGTGAGACAGAGAGAGACAGACCATGAACGGGGGAGGGTCAGAGAGAGGGAGACACAGAATCTGAAACAGGCTCCAGGCTCCGAGCTGTCGGCACAGAGCCTGACGTGGGGCTCGAACTCACGGACCTCGAGATCACGACCTGAGCCGAAGTCGGACGCTTAACTGACTGAGCCACCCAGGCGCCCCAACGAGGTGGCTTTTAGAAAGCAGCTAAGGATGGGGGTGTGTTGCCAGGGGAACCAAACATACCCACCCTCTAATGCCCAGAGAGGGGAGAGGGGCTGGGGTTTGAACCAATCACCAATAGCCAACGGGTTAATTAATCATGCCCCTGTAAAGAAGCTTCCACGAAAACCCAAGAGCAGGTTTGAAGAGCTTCGAGGTTGGGGAACCAGAATGCTTCCCTGTGCTATGATAGTGGGCTCCAAATTCCACCAGGATAGAACTCGCCCTAGGTGTCGCTTCATCTGACTTGTTGATTCGTATCCTTTCGTACCCTTTGCGTTGCACTGGTAATCCAGTGAGTAAATGGGTTTCCTGAGTTCTGTGAGCCTCCCTAGGAGGGGGCTTGGGGGAACTTCTGCTCTACAGCCCGTTGGTCAGAAACACAGGATTGGCATCTGAAGTGGAGCTCAGTCTTACGGGACCGAGCCCTCGACCGTGGAAGCTGATGCTTACCTCCCGGTAGACAGTGTTACAGTTGAGTGGACTTCTTGAACACCCTGCTGGTGGAGGAGAATTGCCTGTCAGTGTGGGGAACCCCCTCCCCACACGCACATAGGAACTGGGCCCGGGAACCCCGAGTAGTGTGGCTTTAGGACCACCCGGTCAAAGGCTTCCTTTGGGACATATACCAGCAGGGAGGAGGGCACAGATGATGGGCCAGGACCGTTGTGATGACCCAGAGCCGCCCCAGTGCCGTGCTCCGGGGACCCCGGGGGATTGAGTGGCTGACGGGTCAACTAACTACTTTCCTAGTTCCCACCTGTACCTTTAACCGGCAGCGTCTGTAGGCTTCCCCAGCATGGTAGCCGGAAAGCACTTGGCTCCCACACACGTAGTGTTTTCCAAATGCGTGTGGATGCCATTGTGATGAATGACGTTCCAAATCAGTAGACGCTTTTCTGAATCTAGAGTAGTCTTTTGGGTGATATCTTCTCAGCCAACGGGTCCGGAAGAACGCAGTCGTGAACAAATGGGTGAAATGGCTGCTGAGTGAGCGTTGAGGAAACAAAAGTGTTCACGCGGGCCCTGGAGGTAAGCTCATGCTGCCATTTTGAGGTTCTAAAGTGGGGTCGGGAGGGTGGGTGTGACGGGATGCTTGGTTCTCCCACCTCCCCGGCGTCGGCCCTCCCCGAGGGACTCCGCTGAATGGCTTGTGTCTCTTTTCTTTGTACCAGGGAGGGTGGGAGGGGGTGGGGGCGATTCTAGCATCTTTCTCCGTGTCTCCAAGAACCTCTGACTCGGGGCGAAGCAGGGTGCAGGCAGGACCCTCTGGTTGGATTCCCTTCCGTCTCCTTTGGTCTGGCAGATCCCTCCCTGATGACAATGACTCGCTGCGTCTTCAGGATCTGTCTCCTTGTTTCCGTCTCGTCTCGTTAAGTTCACTCCCACCTCCCCTGAATTTCCAGTAAAATTGTTGGACTGCAGTTATTAGGCATTTGGGTGAAGACAAATCGTGGGTGACGGTGGGGGTGCCTCGTGGTGCATCACACCAGAAGCCACGTGGCACCTCTCGAGAGACCCTGAGTCGGGGTGATGCTTTCGCGCAGGGCTGGGCTGGAGCGCTTCCCCTGCTCGAAGGGCCCTTTGAGCTCCTTGCTCTCATGTCAGACGTGGAAGCTGAGGACCAGAGAGCAGCCCCCTGGAGCTGAAAGTTTACGGAGGGTCTTGTCCCTCCAGGGGCCCCCTTTGGAGCTGCTGCACGGCTCTGAGATGCAGGAATTATGTTTCCATTTCAAAGAAACCCCTGCCTCCAGGCGCTCTCTTTCCCTACGCCTAGCTACAGGCCTCTGCCTGCCCTTCTCCAGCAGGAGAGGCCTGGGCATACCTGGTCCTGGAACCCTCTGGATCCAGCTTGTGGGTCAGGCCCAGGGCACGCTGCTGCCCCAAGAAGGCTTGGCACCTGCCCTTGCCTTTTGGGCTGAGAGACCTTCACTCTGGGCTGGCAGGGGGGGAGACGCAGCTGTCCGGACCCCAGAATGTGCCAGCTCAGCGGGGCTCAGGTTTCCCTCTGGGAAGGAGGGAACGTTTTTGCAGGTGGCAGAGGACAGAGGCTAGGCTCTGGGGCCCTGAAGGTGGCCTTGACTTTGATGTCCTGCTGTTTCCTGGCTCTCCTTCTCACGGCGCCCTGCTTTGACTTGGGAGTAAACTGAGTCTGAGATTTCGGAATGTAGCCGGCCCGGGGACACACACAGCCGGATGTGCCCTGTGGGAGGCCGGGCACTTGAAAGCAGGGCCCTGCCTCCCAGGCTGGGGGAGCTTCCGTTGTCCCCCACTCCCTCCAAACTATCCCAGTGGAGGCCTCCACGCACCAGCCAGACCCCGGCCCAATTCCAAGCCAGGTGAAGTAGAGAGAGCACTGGATAAGGAGTCCTAGTCACCCTGCAGCCTGCTTTCCACCTCGTCATGCTGTGCCTTCACTCAGCGACGTGTACGGCTGCCCCATGTGCCCCAAGTTCGCACTAAATGGGGGGGGTGGGGGGAGGGGATACGGAGATAAGAAACGTTTGGGAAACAGACGGAATTGTTTTCATACCTTGGCTCAGTGACTCACATGCGGTGTAACCTTGGACAAGTCAGCCGACCTCTCTTAACCTCGGCTCCTTACTCACCCAACAACGATAAGGCTCCCTGGCTGCTTTGTTGAGAGAACGAAATGCGTGACGAGTGCTGCATAACAGGAGCTCCCACTTACGCCGTGTTTACCGCCAGGTGCCAGGCACCGCTCTCTGCATTTCACACAAATTAATTTGTCTCATCTGCCTGGCAGAGGTGGGCGCCATTATTTTCACCCTCACTTTACGGATGAGGTACCTCCGACCCAGAGAGGTTAAGTGACCTGCTCAACGTCACACAGCATATGAGTGGTGGAGGTGGGTCTCAAACCCAGCCGGCAGTCTGGCTTCGGAATAACCTTAGTCTGTAATCACGATGCTCGGACTGAGGCCCGGCCGCAACCCTCACGGACACGAGATGCTGCCACTGGGTCGCCACCATTGTGCTGGGCCCCTAATGTCCTCTGAGGCCACAGGGGCTTGGGGCCCCACAGCAGTCTGCATAGTTAGGGCAGGCAGCGCGTACCTCAATAATGCTGCATAACAAACATACCAAAAGTCAGCGGCTTCACAACACAGTCACATCTTCTCCCACTCACGGGGCTGCAGCTTGGTTGGGCCTGGCTAAGGGCGCTGCTGCGGGCAGCAGGTTCAGCCTGGGGCCCGGGCTGAAGGGACAGCAGCCCCCCGGGACGCGCCCTTGCAGTGACTTCGGCAGAAGTGCAAAGGGGCAGGCTCAGCCGTGAGAGCCCAGTTCAAGCCTCTGCTCAGCTCACAGCCCACTGGGCAAAGCAAGTCCCACGATCCAGCTCAATGTCAAGAGAAGAGAGGGCATCCAGTCGCCCTGAGGCCACGGGACAGTGAAGAGCTGGGGTCAGAAACACAAACTCCCCCACGAGGGAAGGGTCCGGAACTGGGCGAGCCAGTGGCCAGACGTCAGGTTGGGAATCTCTCAGGAGCCCAGAGGGGCCTGAGCCAATTCCAGTTTTGGAAGCTTCCAGCTTGTGTTAACAACAACAAAAAAAGAATCAAGACAGGCTAACACGGCTCACAATAATTGTGGCATCTCTCAGATGTTTACATTGAACAAATTAGTACTTTTAGCACACACACAAATTGCCAGGCATTATAATTATACTATTCACAAGAAAATTATAGGACTTATTAAAATTATTAATTGCTGGTGGACTACCAGCCGGCTGGCAGCAATGGGGTCCAGCAATGGGCCATAGCGGGGGACGTCTCCTGGTTCAGTCAGGCCAGGGTCTCTCACTGGACAGATGACTTCCTTGGGAGATCATGCCGAAAGCCTAACCCTGAGGCCTTCGCCATGCATCAGAAACACCCGAGGGGCGCCTGGGTGGCTCGGTCGGTTTCGCTTCCGACTTTGGCTCGGGTCACGATCTCACGGTTCATGGGTTCGCGCCCCGCGTCGGGCTCTGTGTTGTCAGTACAGAGCCTACTTTGGATCCTCTGTCTCGCTCTCTCTGCCCCTCCTTCTCTCTCTCTCTCTCTCTCTCCCTCAAAAATAAATAAACGTAAACAAAATGCCTGAGAAGCTTTTGCAAAGTGTTGATGCCTGAGTCCCACCCGCACAGTTTCTGACTTAATAGGATGGGGGGAGTGTCTGGGCATCGGGTATTTTTTCAAAAATTCCTGGTGTGATTAGGATGGGCAGCCTCGGGGTTGAGAACTACGGGATTATGGGAAGGACAGGTCTAAGCCAATTTACGTTAATGAGATACGAGGTGAGGCTTCCTTGCAGCTTTGGGGAAAGCACAGGTCTTATTTTTTGAGACAGAGCCCTGGCGAGCTCAGTGTCTTTTCTGCCAGACACAAACAAGGGAACATGCTGCCTTGCTATTACAGTGGCTATCTCTCAGCCATAAGGGAAGCCAGCAGGCGCACAGAGACGATACAGAGGAAGACGGAGAAAGAGCCGGAGGCTTGATCTCACCATACCTGAAGCCTGCTAACCTCCAGTTGCACAGGCCAATAAAATCTGCTCTTGCTTAAGCGGATCTGAGTCAGGTTCGCCTCGCTTGTAGCTAGAGGCCGCAAATCACGAAAGCAGTTTTCTGTACAGGGCTCTCGAGAGGACCAAAAGGTGCCAAAGAGGGCTCAGCCTAGAGTGTTTCATGTGTGAGCGCCCCATGAATATTAGCTACTACAAACCACCCCTGCAGAGGGGCCGCGGAGAACAGGATGCCCCAGGAGAGAGAGTCCAAGGGCACGCTGCCTTGCAGCGTCTAGGCCCTGGCCTGTCCATGGCAGATATGTGGTACGTGTCTACCCGATGGGATGGGAACATTATCCTTTCATTTCCCTTTCTGTCGTGCCCTGGTCTCTGCCAGATGCAAGGGAAGGGAGTAATCTGATTATCTGATTAAAGTAATATGGCCCCACGTACCAGCAACTCCACAGCTTAAGCCGCTGGGGCAGATCTGTGTGAGTAAGAGGCTTACCGCCCCAAGGGTGAAATAACCAGGCTGGCGAGGGAACAATTAACTAGGCATATGTGAGTTAAGAGCCTACTACGTGCCAGCACTGTGCCAAGCCGAGGCCGCTGAGGAAGCCCCAGGGTCTTTGTCTCTAACAGCAAGCCTGGGTGGGGGGCCCTGAGGAGGGGAGGAACACTCCTTGTCTCCTATATACCTGGGCCAGTACAATGGAAGTGACGCCCCTGCCCCAGGGACGGGCTAAGGCTGCATCCTTGGGCCGGAAACACCAGACAGACTGACGGTGTGGCCCCCAGGGGCTGTCCCCAACACCCAGAGTTTGCCCCAATCCACCAAGCCCTCCCCCCTCCAAGCCTTCCCCATGCCCCAGGGGTGGGGGGAGCAGGGACTGGAAACCATTATTTTGGGTGTGGTATTTTTTTTAATTTTCTTTTTTCTTTTTTGACTAGGCACCATGATCCTACGGTTCAGAAACTAAGGCAATCTCAAAAGGCAGAGGCTGGGAGGTCTGTCCTGTTTGCCCATTTTCCTGTCTCTACAGGCAGCTACTTCTGTAGTTTCTTCTGTAGTTACAGGGCCAGCCTGCCGTCCGTTCTGTACTGGATGTTAAGTGTTTTGATTATCACCCTGCCTTCCAGCTTGATTATCACCCTGCCTTCCAGCATCTCTTTGATAAAGTACAAGTAGATACAGAGTAGTTTTTCTCCCTTCCCTTCTTTCTTACACAGAAGTAACATTATGAATACACTAGTTTTTTCAATGTTTATTTTTTTGAGACAGAGAGAGAGAGAGAGAGAGAGCGCACGAGCGAGCGAGAGCTGGGGGAGGGGCAGAGAGAGAGGGAGAAAGAGATCCTAAGCAGGCTCCGTGCTGTCAGCACAGAGTTCCACGCGGGGCTCGATCTCACAAACCTTGAGATCATGACCTGAGCCGAAGTCGGACGCTTAACCGACAGGCGCCCCTAAAGTTGTTTCTTTTTTGAAAGTGATCCAAACAGAATATTTGTCTTCCTGAAGCCAAAAACATGCTCCTTGTAGAAAATTGGGAAAATAGAATCCCGAAGCAGAAAGTAAAAATTATACCTACGGCACGTGCGCAGAGATCTTCCCTATGCGCAGTTGGGCATATTTCCTTCCCGTCTTGATCCACACTCTGCCATAACCTGATTTATTCACTGAGCCAGTGTTGTGAATGGTTTCTCCTGTCGGTCAGTGTTTTCCCTTGGAGAGGCGGGAGAGCAGAGATGTCAAGCAAGTGGATCCTGGTTCAAATCTCAGCCCCACCACCTTCTAGGCTGCAGGACATTGAACAAGTTCCTTAACTGTTCCCTGCTTCGGCGTCCTCATTTAAAACAGGAATCATACAACTGGGGCGCCTGGGTGGCTCAGTCGGTTTGAGCGTCCAACTTCAGCTCAGGTCATGATCTCGCGGTCCGTGAGTTCGAGCCTCGCGTCGGGCGCTGTGCTGACAGCTCGGAGCCTGGAGCCTGCTTCGGATTCTGTGTCTCCCTCTCTCTCTGCCCCTCCCCCACTCATGCTCTGTCTCTCTCTGTCTCAAAAGTAAATAAAAACATTAAAAAAAAATTTTAAGCAGGAATCGTACAATTGTGGTGCCTGGGTGGCTCAGTCGGTGAAGCTTAGGCTTCACCTGAGCTTCGGCTCAGGTCTTGGTCTTGCGGTCCGTGAGTTCGAGCCCCACGTCGGGCTGAGCGAGTCAGCACGTGTGACACGCACACATGGGGCTTGGCATTGTAAGCGTGATGAAAGTTAGCTGATCGTGTGTCATTTTTGACTCCGTGGTATTCCCTTGGATTGACATGACAGTTTATCAAACAAGCGCTCTCTTGTCGGACACTGAGGTTATCTCTGTTTTTCGCTGTTCGGCGACACCTTGCCGACGGAGCTTTGTGGCCATGGCTTTGCCCAGGTCCCCGCTTATCTTCACCAAAAGAGGTGGGGGAACAGGTACACTCAGGATCTGCCCACTGTGCCCCTGGGAGGTCTTCAGGGTTGATCTTCACAACCTGCCCCACTGGATTTTCCCTGATGCGGGCTCCAGAGCAGTATCGGGACTCCCTGGTGCCTCTTGGGTCTGGCACCTGGGTCATTTGGTTCACCTCTCTTGGCCAAGAGAATATGACAGCCTTAACACTGTGCTAACCGATGAATGGATTTTCAAATGCGGTACATCCATACAACGGAATATTATTTGTCGAGAAAAAAGGAATTAAGTTCTGGTTCACGCTATAAGGTGGACGAACCTTGAAAACATGGCACGGGGAGCCTGGCTGGCTCAGTCACCGGAGCGACTCTCGATCTCAGGGTCATGAGTTTGAGCCCCGCATCGGGCATAGAGATTACTTAAAAAAAAAAAAAAAAAGAAAGAAAATATGGTAAACGAAAGAAGCTGGACACAAAAGGCCACATATGATTGTGTGATTCCAAGTACACGAACTGTCCAGAATAGGCAAATCTGTAGAGAGAGAGCAAGGAAATTAGTGATTGCCAGGGGCTGGAGACAGGGATAATGGGAAGTGACTGTAGCGGGTACAGGGGGATTGAAATTCTGTAATCTGATAGTGCGGCTGGCTGCACAACCTTGTGAATATACGATACCTCCCCCCGCCCCGACCCATACACTTTAAAGAGGTGAATCTTATATAATGAATAAAGAACAAAAGGTGATTGTGAAGACCTGGGCCCAAGGGGAGGGAGGGAGGCTCTACAGGCTTAACACCTAGCGGAATAAAGTTTAATCGCTGGACCAGGGCCTGAAAGGTCTTCCCCAATCCTCCATGCACATTAGAATGACCTGGGAAATTTGAAAATCCCAATGCCGGGGTGCCTGGGTGGCTCAGTCAGTTGAGAGAATTTTGGCTCGGGTCACGATTTCACGGTTCCTGGGATCGAGCCCCGAGTTGGGCTCTGTGCAGTGTAGATAGAGCCTGCTTGGGATTCTCTCTCTCCCTCTCCCTCTCTCTCTCTTTCTGCCTCTCCTCCCTCCTTCACACACACACACACACACACACACACAAAATAAACAAACGTTTAAAACATCCCAATGCCTAGGACGTACTGGGAACAAGTGAATCCAGCAAATCCAATCCAATGTGCAGCCAGGGCAGTGCCCACAACCGACAAAATGAAACATCTGGCCTGCCTGAGGAGGGCTCCGAAGCCCAGAGAGGTGAGTAACTTTGCTTAGGAAGTCAGGGACAGCCTCACCAGACAGGTATATGGCCTTCTTGCACAAGAGCATGGGCTCTGGAGCTGGGGAGAAGAGGTTCAAATCCCAACCGCCTACTGGCCTGAACCTCCCTAAGCATCAGCTTCCTTTTTCCCACGGGCTACACGTCGGTGACATGCCACGTGCAAAGGGCTTCTTCCAGCATCTGGCACGTCCCGAGCACTGTTTCAAGCAAGTTTCTAGCAGTCTGCAACCTGCTTGGAGAGGAGCAAAGGAACGTGACCTCTGGCCCAACGCATCTGCCCTTTTGTACTTTGAATATCCCAATAATTTTTTAACTCTTGCTCATTCCGGGGGCTCTGTGGGACACCACTCCCGCGAGGCGGATGCGGAGAGCAGGACACAGGAGATGGGGTGTCTCCTCACCGATTCCCGGGTTCTTTGCGGGTGCATGTGGGGAGAGGGGTGGGGGTAGACCAGCCTCTGCAGCTCTTGTGGGGGTGGGCTCCTCGGGGGTGGGAATCATTTCCTCTCCGCCACCGCAGAACCTAGCATGAGCCTCTTCGCTTAGCAGGGGCTGGAGAAAACTTTGCTGAGCCGCAAAGGGAGGTCCCAGGTGGCGACCACCGCCCCCCTTTCTGGTGCTAGGCGTCACGCGGAGAGGTGCAATCCCCCAAGGGGCCACTAGGGGTCTCCACGCTCCGCCAAATGGCTCCTCCGGGGTCCCTCCAAGGGCTCTCTTCTCGGGATGCCGAACTTGGAGGAAGAGGGTCTGCCCCCCAGCACCTGCTAGATGGTGACAGGCTGGAATGCCATGCTCCCCCAGCCCGCGGATGCCGCCAGCTCTCCCCTGGAGTCTGGTCACAGACACAGTGAGGACCAGCTTCTGAAACTGTCAGGTGCTATTCAGTGTCAAGGGGGCTCTGAGTGGTTGAACACCTACTAGGTGCTAACTCTTTGGGTGGGCTTCTTTTCTCCAGTCCCCTGTGAAGCAGATATTGTTCTCTGTTTTATTAATGGGGAAACCGCAGCTCTGTCAAGTGATGCGGCAGAGTCATTGGTGGGGCTGGGATTCCAGCCTTGGGACCACTTCTAGAGGGGCCGACTACCCCCCCCCCCATCCACACACTCATACACTCACACAGAATCACACCATGTACACACACTGGCACACACACACACACACACACACACACCAGGTCCCGTCCAGAACCCCAGAGCCCCCTCATCTCGTTCCCAGATTAGAACGAGGGAAATGGTACTAACTCCTCATGGCTCACCCTCGATGGGAACAAAGCAGAGTTCCGTCTCTATATTCTTTAAAAAAATTTTTTTTAAATGTTTATTTATTTTTTGAGAGAGAGAGAGAGAGAAACAGAGCGTGAGCTAAGGAGGAGCAGAAGAAGAGGGAGACACAGAATCTGAAGCAGGCTCCAGGCTCCGAGCTGTCAGCACAGAGTCCGACGCGGGGCTCGAACCCACCAAGCATGAGATCGTGACCTGAACCAAAGTCCGACGCTTAAGTGACTGAGCCATCCAGGCGCCCCACCATCTCTATATTCCTAAATTTCTTTCCCTTGAATATGCTTTGTATCAAGGGCTTGTCTTCTTGGTTCCTAGGAGAACACTGTGCTTTTCCTTAAATGAAGGTTCAGTTATGGTTGTTGTTTTTTTTTTTTTCCTGTTATTACAAAAGCAGTTTGTACAAAAGCTATTGCAGAAAACACAGAGAAGCCAAAGGAACAGAAACTCCCTCGTGCCCACCTCCAGGGATGACGCGGGGATGGGCCGGGATCCTTGCTCAGCACACCCTTCTCCCACCACAGAACCCTGCAGTCCCCTGTTGTGTCTGGGCCAGTTCTGAGAGACAGAACTCTTAGGTTGGGGGTCAGAGGTGGGGTCTTTGCCCTGCCCTGTGCCACTGGGTCCTGTGCTTCCTCAGGCAGGGCCTTCTCATCTCGGGGTGGGCGTCGGGATGATCTCGAAGGGCCCTAGCACTCAAAGAGTCTGGGCCTGCTGGGACGAGTTCAAAGCCCAGGGCGGACTCAAGGGCATCTGTCACGCAGGACAAATGAATCTGGGGCTGGGCCAGTGAGAGGGGGGGCTGTCAGGAGCTCCCGGCAACAAAGGGGGGCCTCCCGGAATAATCTGGAGACCAGCGCAGTCAGGAGTGGGGAAACTTCCTCCCAAGTCCAGCACTGAGCAGATATGCAGCCTTCCCGAGGGCAGACAGCCAGGAGGCTGGAAGGGCCCCGACCGGGCCAGCCTCCCAGGTGCTTAACAGTGCGGTGACACAGGGCCCCGTGTTGGCTCACTGCTGTGCTGTTGCCATCTTCCAATTCTTCATACTTGTTTTAAAGGGGCTTTATTTTGCACTGGGCTCTGCAAATGACGTGGCCGGCACTGCTCCAAGGAATAAGACCCACTGTTGACCCGGAGCTCAGGTCAGGAGCTCACGGTTCATGAGTTAGAGCCCCGCGTCGGGCTCTGTGCTGACGGCTCAGAGCCTGGAGCCTGCTTCGGATTCTGCGTCTTCCTCTCTCTTGCCCCTTCCCCGCGTGCTCTCTCTCTCTCAAAAATAAATACACATTTAAAACAATGTTCAAATCACACTGTAGCCCTTACACAAGATGCCTTCGTATGGGGAGCCGGCTCGAGGCCCCTGCCCTTCCTGCCTGGCCAGCCAGGGACGGTCCCAGGAGCTGCACAGCCCCGCCCTGCCCCAGCCTCCGACCCCACTGTGGTGGGAGCTCAGCGGTGCCCGGGTGGGTGACCTGTCAGTTTCCGTTCCCCCTGCCTTCTGATCCGCCCACAGCTGCTTGGCTACCTCTCGTGCCCAGGTGTGCGATCTGCTCCCCCGCTTGGGCGCCGAGCTGTGGGGCCGGCAAGTGTCACTCTCCATTTCTCCCCATGGTGCTGAGCTCCCCCACACATTCTGGGCTGCAGCTGTGGCTCCGGGCCCACCGTGTCATCACCACTAAGATGACCGCCCAGGCGGGAGGACCTGATGCCAGGGGTGAGCACAGGCAGCAGGAAATGGAGTGGACAGACCAGCCCTCAGAGCGTCACAGACGCTCGGGCCGACTGGCTCAGCATCTGAGTCCCAGCTCCTGCATCTGTCAGATGCGGTAAAGAAAGCAGAAGTCAGGGCCTGGTATACACAGAGCCAGGGGAGCGAGTCCCAGGTCCAGCACTTAGCAGCCATATGACCTTGGACAGGTCACAAAACTGACATTCAGTGTCTTCCTCTATAAAAAGACAGCAAGGGCAGAGACGTCTCTGTTAAGCACTCAGCCCTGACCAGGGCGCCTGGGTGGCTCAGTCGGTGAAGGTTCGGCTCAGGTCATGATCTCATGGTTCGTGAGTTCGAGCCCTGCACCCGGCTTTCTACGGTCACCCCGGAGCCCGCTTCAGATCCTCTGTCTCCTTCTCTCTCTGTTCCTACCCAGGCCCTCAAAAGAAAATGAACATTAAAAAAACCAAAAAGAACACAGACCTGGCAGGCTGACTTAAATTCAGATCCCAAGGCTAGCACTTACTGTGTAGTGTTATGAGACACTACGTAAGTCACTCCACCTCTTTGAGCCTTGGTTGCCTCCCCTGCCAAACAAAAAAACTTCCTGTGGCATCCTCCGAGGGTCCTGGGATGACAGAGCCTTTTCTCTGCTGCTTCGTAAGTGCTCAGTAAGCCATCATGACAAGTATGGCCTCTCAGGGTCACTGTGAGGACCAGATGGGATTGCTGGCATGTCACAAGAGCTGGCGCCCGGCTGGAAGTGTCTATATCAGGCCAAGTACAAGGCCATCCTCCCCAAGCCAAGCTGCAAAGGACACAGCGGTTTTCCCACGCAGAGGCTGAAGATCTAGGAATTTGCAGCTAGGGCTTGGGAGAGCTGACCATGAGGCAGGTGACTGAGGGCCAGGGGCTAAGCCAGCAGGGGCTTCCCTGGTGCAGGTGGCCTTTGACAGGTGTGTGGGGACAGCCTCATTCCAAGGTGACTGGCAGTGGGGTGGCAGAGACAAAACTAAGCCCACCTCAGTCCCGGCCGCCTTCCTCGCCTCTCAACTACCCCTCCTAGGGAGCTCTGGGGTCAAGCCTTCTTCCCCCAGCCCCCAGCAGACCTCACTCTATAAACCCTAAAGCTGGACTTCCCAAACCGTATTGTGCACGCAAATCCCCGAGGAGCGCGATTCTGATTCAAGAGCTGGGTGGGGCCTGAGAGCCTGTATTTGTTATTGGCTCCCAGGGGTGCCGATGCTGCTGGTTGGGGACCAGACTTGAGAAGCCAGGACCCAAGACATTATATAAACACAGGTCATGAAAATCAATAATGATTTGAGGTATTGAGGGGCGCCTGGGTGGCTCAGTCGGTTAAGCGTCCGACTCTTGGTTGTGCCTCAGGTCACAGGTCTCATAGTTCATGGGTTCGAGCTCCGGACCAGGCTCTGCAGAGCCTGCATGGGATTCTCCGTCTCTCTCTCTCTTTGTCCCTCCCCTGCTCACGCTCCCTCTTAAAAATAGATAAGTAAAACATTAAAAAAGTAACTTGGAGTGCTGACTTATTAGCTGGTCTGACTTCAGTAGACGACAAGGGCCTGTATGGGAGAAACTTCTCCCCAGAGGTCATAGGGAACACCTATTCAAGGGCAAAGGTCCTAGGATCTGATTTTAGTGGCTAAGAGCAGGGTGATGGGGCGGGGGCACCTTTCGGCTTGAGTGACACGGACAGTGGTTTCCAGACTCCGGGCCACACGCCAGCTGCATCAGAACTAGTAGAGACCGATTCTAAAACATGTAGATTCTGAGTCACAAAAAGACACTGATTGATTCCACTTGTATGCAGAACCTAAAGAGGTCAAGTTCATAGAACCAGGAGGTAGAGTGGAGGTTGCCAGGAACCGGGGCCAGGGGAAGGGAGCTGTTTAATGGATGTAGGGCTTCAGATCTGCAAGATGGAAAGAGTTCTGGATGCCTGCTTCACGACAAGGTGAATTTACTTAACGCTACGTTACTATACGCTTAGAAATGGTTAAGATTTTTATGTGTGTTTTTTTTTACTACAATAAAAAAAAAAATAGAGATTCTGGCCCTGACCCCTAAGACCCTGTTTAGGTGTATCTGGGAGGAGAGCTTAGGAATTTATTTTTTTGAATCTCCCTCCAAGGATCCATTGCAACCCGGGTTTGGGGGGAGGTGGTACCCTGAACATCTCCAATCTGCACACCTCCCCACCTGCCCCGGTTTCACGCTCCCTCTCCCTGCCTCCTGCCGCAGCCAACCTGCCCCGGTGGCCTTTCTAAATCACAAATCCGATCCTTACACACACCTCGGTGAAAAGTGTTGCCTGGCTTCCCGTTGCCCTTGGTACAAAACAGAAAAAGCACAGCCTTCTCAGCAGAGTTAGGTGTGTTCACAGAGCATTCCATCAGGAAGCCATCAGAGCGAGGGCAGAGGTCTGTGCAAGGGCCCGGGAGCATCAGGAGGCGGAGATTAATTCTGTCTCCGGGAGGCGCGGCAGGAAAGCTTCTCAGAGGAGGCAGTAAATTGGGCCTTGGAGGATGAGCTGGTGTATGTCACGGGCAGGGGTAAAGGAAAGGCGGGGTGCTCAGTAGGAGGGGGCAGGCCAGGGACAAGTAGGCAGAGGCAAGGAGGGCGTTGGCCCCGAGCGGAAGGCAGAGCTGGGAGAACACAACTGGCAGCCAGAGGTGTTAGCAGGAGACGGTAAACCCCCATTCCACTGGGGTATCAGCAGGGGGGTGGAGGCGAGGACCTCCAGGGCTGGCCCCACCCTGGCTTTCTGGAGCCATCCGATCCACAGTGTGACCATCCAGGCTTTGGCTCAGGTTACCAGCTTCAGGCCCAGCGAGCTGGCCCGTGGCGGGGGCTTGGACAAGGTGGTCTGGCTGGGAGGGGTTCCCTTTGCTTGGAACCCCTGCGGCCTCCCCGACTATCCGTTCACCGCCCCCCCCTCCCCAGCTCTCAGCCCACTCCCCAAGGGCATGCTACGTCAGACCCTGCTCCTTTCCTTTGGCCTGTGTGTGTTTGTGTCTGTGTGTCCTTGTGAGTCTCTCCCAGGTGGTGGGGCCATGCAGTCCCCGTCTTTGCCTCGTGTTTGTGTCTTTGAGGAAGCTTCTTAAACGCTGGATGGACGTGCCACAGCAAGTGTGGGTTTATGAGTGTGGCCCCTTCGGATCCTAGCGAAGCCCTGGGACCTTCTCGGGATGTAAGAAGGGATTCTGGGGTGGCCTCGAGAGGGACCCAGCACAAGGGAGCTGGGAGAGCTTCAGATGCCCTGGATACCCACACAGCTGGCAGGCGACCACGGCATCTGCCTGGCCCAATCCCCCGCCAGGTGCTCCAGATTAACCCCCAATGCCACTCAGGATTTGGGAGTGGCCAATACCCAACATGCATTTCAAAAAGGGCCCCTTCTGCACCCCCATTCTCCTCTGGGGAAGTCTCTTTCCTCTGCCTCCCACCACACACACACACACACACACACACACAGTTCCTGGCCTGGCACAGAAGCAAGGTGTCACCACCCGGGCCACGGGGGTCTGAGCAGATGAGCCTTGCTTCCTGGGGCCGGCATCGAGTGGCCGGAGCTGGAGGGACATCACAGCCGCCTCAGGGCTCACGCAAGCCTTCTACCTTTTGGGAAGGAGATGGGAACAGAGATATCCCTGCAAGCAGTGGAAAAGAAATCACTCTTGGCAGCAAGGTTAATTGGATGCAGTCGTAAGCTAGTTCCCAGGACAGGTATGTTAATAGCGCTAAGACATCTGAAAACGCCCAGAGCCACACAGAGGAATTAATAGGGCCGGGGTGTCCAAGGTCACATTGAACAGCACCCAGGAGGGGGAAGGATCACTGGAGCAGGAGTCTGAGCCCCTCGCCCCTCACCCTGGCTCAGCCACCAGCTCGCTGCACCCTATGAGCAAGGTCCAGCCTCTCTGGACCTCGGAAAACATTTGTGTGCAAGGCGGGGTTACCTGGTCACCCGACTGGAGCGTCACTGTGGTCCCGTGAGGTGGTGTTATCATCGTCTCCATTTGTGGATGAGGGAACTGGGGTTCCCGGAGGGGAGGGGACTTTTGCCACCGCTGGCAGTAATGGGTGGATACTGAACCCCAACTCTAAGCTGACAACCATACTTAAGGGGTTGGACTAGAAGCCCTGAAGTGTCCTCTGCCGGGGTAGACATTTTCTTTCGTGTCCACTAGGAGGCGCCCCAGACTGTTTCTCCTTGGCACCAGCAGCTAGATCCTAGGCAGGCGGCGTGGTCTCCCCTGGTGGTTTCTAAGCCAGGTGGAGCTGGAGGCCAGCTCCTGGGGCAAGGTCCGAAGGCACACCAGTCCTCCTTCCCCCCTCTAGCCCACCCCCATGGAGGAAGGAGCTTCTGATCTCCCAAGGGCGAGGGAGGGAAGAGAGGGGTCTCAAACCCATAGGGAGGCGAGGGCCCGTTGGTCCCTTGGGAGCCCCATTTGCCATATTGGAATCAGAGGCTCAGAGAGCATTAGTAACTTGCCAGAGGTCACACAGCCAGGTCTGTCCGATTCTAAATGCTGGATCCCCGTCCCGGTTCAGGTGAGGCTCAGGTCAGGGACACTGGACTCAGCCTGCCATGTGGCCCATAGCAAGCAGGAAGGTCCCAGTCAGACGGGCCTGTGAGCCTCATTGGTGACAAAGAGGCTGAGTCATCCACAGAGTGTCCCCCCCCCTCCGTTCACCCAAGTGTTAAGGGCTCAGTCCTAGAGGTCAGGGCCGGGCATGGGAGCTTGTGAAAGGGCAGGGGGAAGCGGTCCGCCGGCAGCCAAGGTCTATCCTTGGCATTGGCGTCGCTGTCTTTATCTGAAAGTGGGTGTGTGGGTCGGCGGTGTGTTGGGGGGAGGGCGGGACAGAGGGGGTCGCCCTGACTCAGAATTCAGATTTGTCAGTATGTTGGAGGAATGGGATGGCCTTTAAGGATGCGGGTGGGAAGGCTGTGATCTGGGGAGGGGATGAGCAGTGGCTTGGACAGGCTGAGGGATCCAGCGCGAGTTGGTGTGGAGTTGACTAGGAGGTGCTGTGGCAGCCGGGAGGGGCTGGGCTGGCTGAGCGGAGGTGACAGTGACGTGGAACGTGGGGCTGCAGGGCTTGGCTTCCTGGAGGGTGGATGCTTTTTCTCCACCGGCCCTGGTGGGTGGCCTGGACCTGCCAGGGAAGCAGGAGGGAACCCGAGTGTCCGTGGAGGGCACCCCTTGCCTCCCCCCTGAGTTACAGCCAGCCCTGCCCTCTTCCCCAGGCAGGCCCTTCCCGGCTAGGACCCTCCCGGAGCCGGACGGAGCCGAGAGTCTCTCGACCTCCTCCCCAACACAGAGACATCTAACCCCACCCACATTACTCCGGTCAGCACGCAGTGTCAGAGGCGGGGTCAGGCCCAGGACAGGGCTCCAGCTCGGGAGTCAGACGTGGGCGCACCTAGGCTCCAGGTACACAGTGAGGAGATTGCTCTGGGTGTGGGGGCTCTATCTCCTCAGGCGACAGATGAATGAAGGGACATCAGGGCAGGGAGGTTGTCCTGGAAAAATCCCAGCTCTTCCCCAGGCAGGTCACAGAACCTGCTCTCCCAGCCTGGGGCCCTTCCCTCCCTCCCAGCAACGTGTCCAGGGGCACCTGACTTGAACAGGCTATAAATAGAGGGATGACGGAAGGCTCCGGAAGCCCAAGGGAGGGTTGGAGAAAGGGATTCTGATTCTCCTGAGAAGGGCCTGGTGAGGCTGCCCTGATAAGGCAACATTTCCGTGGTGAGTCTTGGGGGCTGAGCAGGAGTCCCCTGGCAGAGGAGGTCCAGAAGGGGGCATTCAGGCTGAGGGCACAATCTGGTGAAGCGAGAAATGGAGCAGGCAGGTAGCTCGGAGTGGTTGGACAAAGGCTGCATGGGCCTGTGGCAGGTGAGGAAACCCAATGGCCAAGGGCCTTGAATGCAGGAACAAAAGCTTTGTTCTCGGGATTTGGGTCTTGCTCTCAGGGAAGTTCCGGTTTTGTGATGGACAGTTAAGAGTCGCAGTAACAAGTCAAGGGCAGTCCCAGGCTACCTGAGACGTAGTGACAGAAAGTACACGGCCATTCTTCCCCAGTGGGCTGTACCCTTTTTGCCTCTTCTTCCTTTCTGCTGGCTGGAATATGTTATGCGATTGCTGGAGCTGGAGCAGCCATCTCGGATCACAAGGTAGATGCCACATGTTAAGGATAACCGGGCAACGATAAATGGTCTGGGTTCTGATATTTGCGGAGCCACCGCATCAGTCTTGGGCTAGATTCTGCCAAACGTTGTTCACTTGGAAGAAAAATTAACTTCTATATTGTTTGGCGCACTATTTCTTTGGGTTTTTCTACCACCTTCAACAGAACAGAATCCTAAACAACATGCAGGTCCATACATGAAATTAAAGGAGGAAAACCCTGGCGGGGGGGGGGGCAGAATTTACACCTCTTAAGCAATAACAACAGGCCTGCTACAGTTCTATTGCAGCTATCTTCCCTTGCTCTCTGGACCCTTTCCAGAGTGTTCCTTCCCTGTTTCGATGGGATATTTAGAAATGTGCTCTTTAAAAGAAAGGAAAAGAAAGGAAACAAAGGGAAAAGAAAGAAAGAAAGAAAGAAAGAAAGAAAGAAGGAATATGCTGTTGTCTGCAGGTCATGTGCAACATGGTGCGAGAGTTTGGTTTCCTATACCAGCCAACCCCCGCCCTTCCAAACATGCCTGGTTTTCTGGATGCCATGACTTAAGGCCCCCATCTCCTGGCCTGAGACCCCTGTGCTCACAGAAGCTCCAGAGATTGGAGCCACTCGCTGTTTGAGGAGTAAACAGTGTACACGAGAGAAACTTTAGTCACCCCCCCTTGGCATTCCCGGCTGGGTCCTTTCCCAGTTACACAAGGTGGTACGGTCTTATCTCTGCCGCGGTGACATTAAGCATCACGCTACTAATAAAGTGTCCATTTAACGAAGACCCCATAGTGTTCGCTTCTGTCACAGGGACTGGACGAATGCCCCCCTCTCCTCCTTGGCTGAGATGGAAACAGAGGAGAGTACAGCCCGTGGCTAAGGATTTAATGGAGCCCTTTACGGGAACAACCTTCTCCTGGCGTAACAGAGGGAGCCGTCCTTAAAGGCCTGGGCACCGCTCTGCACGGTCATGCCACTTACTGGATCCAGGGCGGGAGCGGTGTCGAGAAAGGGAGGCAGCTGGGAAAACATTTCCCTCCTCCTCACGGGGCTCAGCCCAGGCCATTCTGTCTCCGTTTGTTTGCCTTCGGTGGAGGCTTCTGGGGCTTCCAGAGCTAGCCGGCCAGGCCGCTCCTGCAGAGGGAGGGCTGGGGGTGGGCCGGCAGGGGTGACGGACTGCCGGGATTGCCCTGGGCTGTCTGCGGAGGCCAAGCCCACCCCTCCTCCCCCTTCTCCTGGATGCTGGGCGGAGGCCTTCCTGGCGGTGGGGGACAAAGGTTCCCAGCAGCGGGGTAGGTGGGAGATGGGGTGGTGGGGGGGGGGGTCTGCACCAGGCCCAGCAGAAGGAGGCGGGAGGCTGAGGTTCACAGGGCCGTGGTGTGAATGAATGACTGGAGCCAGCCCGCCTGGGTTCCCCTGAGAACTTAACCTCTCTGAGCCTCAGTTTCCTCATCTGGACGAGGAAACCCACACTAGTCTCCTCTTAGGACTGCCCTAAGGGTGAAATGACTAAACTGTGTCAAGTTTCAGGATGGGCGCCTGGTGCATAGAAGGGCCTGGGAGAATATCGGCTGCTAGTCATATTAGATTATTACTTGGGGGGAGGTATTACAAGAGAAAAGGCCAAAGTCAACGAGCCCCGTCAGTGAGGGGAACTTGCAGTGAAGGACCGAACCTCGGAGGTGTCCCCCGAAGCGCCTTCCCGCGCTGTAAGGCTGGCCAGGGACTCCAGCCCGTGCGGGGCGAAGGGGGCGTGTCAGGAGAGGCAGAGGAGTGTAGTAGTTTCTAGCACTGGGGCCAGCCTGCCCGGGTCTGAATCCAAGTTCTGTCTTTCTGGAACATTCCTTAGCCCCTCTGTGCTCTGGTTTCCTCACTGGCGATGATGAAAGGGCCTCATTGGTAAGGTCATGAGGGCTGGTGAGGCCTGATGACAGCCTGACACTGATGGCCTGGGGACAGCAGATCAGTGCAGCCGTGGGTAGGGGGAGGGGGGGGAACTGTCTCAGGCCACCCCCAACTGGTGCCCCCTGAGGGGTTGTGTCTGTGAGGTCCAGCATGGCCAAGAAGTGGTGTGTGTGTGTGTGTGTGTGTGTGTGAGAGAGAGAGAGAGAGAGAGAGACAGAGACAGAGAGAGAGAGAGAGAGAATGGGCGGGAATTGTACCCGAGGAAGCTGTCCAAGCAGAGGGGCCACACCTGAGTGGCTGCCACTGGGCTGGGGGCCACGAGGGACACGGGACACGGGGCTGGGACACACTCCCATCCCTCCATCCTCTCTCCACTCCTAAGAGACCTGCATTTACCGTCCCATTCTGCAGATGAGAAACTGACACCCAGAGACCCAGAAATGACGGTATCTATCAGAGGCTTGACTGACCCTGACCCCATCCCTGACGGGGACTGCCTGGCCTCCCGGCTCTGGGGCGAAGCCCCTGTCAGCCATCTCTGGGCTACAGAGTGGGCCAGGCACACTTTTCCCCACCTGTCACCCCCTCTGGGTCCCATCTTCGGCCCCAGCTCAGTTTCTCTTCCCACCTGCTGGTTCCCCCTTTGTCTATTTACCCCCAAAGAGCAGCGACCTGTAGGTCACACCCGCACGACTTCAAAGACTCAGGGAAGCCACGAGCAAGCCCTCCTCTTCTAGAATTCGTCCCGAAGCCTGGACACGGCATGTCTGCGGCAGACACACTCTAGTCCTAGAGAACAAGGAGGGGCCCGGCAATAGAGCCAGCCAGGAGGGCCTCCCGGAGGGAGTGGGCCTTGAAATGAACTTGGAAGAGGCGGGGGCCCCTCCGCCAGCACAACGCACGGAAGGGCGTAGCTGCAGAGGGCTCTGGGGCCTGCAGGCCGGGGTTCGAATCCCAGCCTTGGAGTCAACCAGCTGGGCGACCTAGGGCCTGTTAACTAACTTCTCTCGGCCTCCGTGTCCTCCTCTGAGGCAGAGGCATCAGGCGTCGCCGGTGGAGGAGGAAGAGTGTGGGCCCAGAGGCACGGGGGGCTGTTAAACGTGTCAAGCAACTTCCGCGGGCACTTGATTGACGCCGCGTGCTTTACTCGGATCATCTCACCTCCATTCCCTGACAGATCCGGGAGATTCGGCAGATCCTAGGACTGTCCCCATCTTCCAAGCGAGGAAACAACACCCAGAGAGGTTCGCCGACTCACCTGGTGTTGGCAGGTAGTAAGTAGAGTGGCATCTGAGAACACAGGGCTGTCTGACTTCGGAGCCTGCGCCCCTGACTCGCTCTGACCCTCCCTCCCAGGCTTCCCGGTCACTGAAAAGGGCAGGGGGGTGGGCAGGTGGCGTTCTTCCCCATCATGCCTTGCGGCCCCAAAAGGCAAATGCAAGAGAGAGGGTCCCCACAGGAGTCTAGCGTCCCCGCTCCCCCTCTCAGAGATGGCCTTGACCCTGCCGCCCGGGGAGGTAAGGATCAGGTGCTGGGGCAGACGCCCTGGCCTGGGGCTCATTTTCCTGCCTCTGCTGAGGGTGGGGGGTTTGTGGGGGAAGGAGCTGGGTCCCCAGTGCCCAGGCTCTGCTGACTAAATTTAGGCGCTGGGACATAGAAGGAACAAAGGTAATTAAGGGGTGTTGTGTCACTTTCCAGCTGCTTCTCGCGTCCCCTGAGCAGTCACCCGCCACTCGGGAAGGAGGGAGGAAGCGTGGGTGACACAGAGGGGGAGGGGAGGAGTAGATGGACAATCAAGGAGGAGGGGGAGCCCACAGCCTTCACCCCAGGCTCGAGAGCTGAAGGCTTGAACTGAAGGCTCGAGAGCCCCGTGTCTGCCTGGGCCTGAATACTGTCCTTATTGTCCTGGGACCCTGCGGGTGAGGGGCACAGGGAGGTGATTTTCAGCCAAACATCCCAAGGGCTTGCTCCAGTGAACATCACCCGTAGGTGGAAAGTCCTGTCCTGAAAGTAGTGACCCCTTGTCCCTGAAGGTGCTCTGTGCAGGAGGAAGTTCACCATTCGTGCACAGGATGCGACAGGTTTTACGCATATATTCTCAGCGAGTTCTTCCAAGAACTCTCTAAGGGAGGCATGATCATTCCCATTTTAATTTTTTTTTAGTGTTTTTATTTATTTTTGAGACAGAGAGAGAGACAGAGCATGAGCAGGGGAGGGGCAGAGCGAGAGGGAGACACAGAATCCGAAGCAGGCTCCAGGCTCCGAGCTGTCCACGTAGAGCCGGACGCGGGGCTCGAATTCGCGAACCGCGAGATTGTGACCTGAGCCGAAGTCGGACGCTCAGCCAACTGAGCCACCCGGATGCCCCTCATTCCCATTTTAGAGGGGAAGAAACTGGGAAGCTGGCGGCTCGGGTTTGCACAGCTGAGGCCTCGGAGGGTCTGGGTGCCAAGCAGGCAGCCTGGCTCCCAAGCCCACCTTGTTATGTAGCCAGTTACCACTCTGCGGCCAGAGAACGATAACCCAGAAGGCTCTGCAAAAGGGGTGGAAAGAGGAGGCGTTCTAGGTGACAGGAGCCACCTCTGCAGAGACCGGAAGTGTTAATCTGCACACCCCAAAATGCACAGGCGAGCCTTCCGCAGTTGGGATCGGGTTGTAATGATTGTTGCCATATCCCCTGTAAGTATCAAAGCCAGACCTGAATCACCCACTTGTAAGTATCAAAGCCAGACCTGAATCACCCAATTAAAAAAGTGGGCATGGATTTGAATAAGCATTTCCCCCAAAGAAGATATGCAAATGGCCAAGAAGCACATGAAAGATGCTAGACATCATTAGTCATCAGGGAAATGCAAATCCAAGCCACCGGGAGATACCTCTTCACACCCACTAGGATGGTTATAATCAAAGGGACAGACAATAACAAGTGCTGACAAGGATGTGAAGAAATCAGAACCCTCGTGCATTGCAGGTGGGAATGCAAAACGGTGCAGCCGCTTTGGAAAACATCTTGACAGTTCCTAGAAAAGTGAAACAGAGAGTTACCACGTGGCCCAGCGACTCCACCCCTGGGTATGTGACCAGGAGAACTGAAAACATGTGTCCACAAAAAAAAGTATAAGGGGGGGGGGGGGCGCCTGGGTGGCTCAGTCGGTTGAGCATCCAGCTTGAGCTCAGGTCACTCGGTTGGCGGGTTTGAGCCCCGTGTCCGGTGGACAGCTCAGAGCCTGGAGCCTGCTTCGGATTCTGCATCTCCCGCTCTCTCTGCCCCTCCCCCGCTCGTCAAAAATAAATAAGCATTAAAATTGTTTTTTTTTTTTAATTTTTTTTTCAACGTTTATTTATTTTTGGGACAGAGAGAGACAGAGCATGAACGGGGGAGGGGCAGAGAGAGAGGGAGACACAGAATCGGAAACAGGCTCCAGGCTCTGAGCCATCAGCCCAGAGCCCGACGCGGGGCTCGAACTCCCGGACCGCGAGATCGTGACCGGGCTGAAGTCGGACGCTCAACCGACTGCGCCACCCAGGTGCCCCTAAAATTGTTTTTTAAATCATACACAAATGTTCCTAGCAGCACTCTTCCTAAGAGCCTTTTGTGCAAACAACCTAAACACCCATTGGCTGGTCTATCTATACGATGGAATATTACTCAGCTTTATAAAAGGATGAAATTCTGACACCTGCTACAACATGGATGAAACGTGAAGACGTCATGCTTAGTGACTCATGTGGCCAGACGCTAAAGGCCACATATTCATTTACATGAAGTATCCAGAATAGGCAAATTTATGGAAACAGAAAGTAGACTAGTGATTTCCAGGGGCTCGGGGGAGGGGACGGTGGGAAGTGACAGCTAATGGGTGCGGGGTTTCATGGAGAGGGGGTGATGGGAATGTTCTGGAATTCGGTGGTCGTAGCGGATGTGTAACTTTATAAATACACTGAAACCTGCTGAATTGTTCACTTTAAAAGGGGTGGGCTTTACGGTATATACATTATATATCAATAAAGCTATTATTTAAAAAAAAAAACAGGTCTGCCTCTAATATTTGCAAGAGCACAAATGGAGACCCACAGACCATATGCCTAAATGTTTACAAATCAAGCAAACAAGCTGCGGAATAAAATATGTTCCCTTCTCTTACCTTGATAAATATACCTCCATAGTGGCAAAATTGAAAAGTAGGCATAAAGCTATGGTTTTTATATGCTCGAAAGCTGGTATGTTTGGGTGTTCTGTTGAAGGACCGGCTGTGTTTGGACAAGTAGTAAAATAAAGATATACATAATTCATAAATTATTATAGTTTTCTTCCACAAAAATGTTCATGCCTTTGTTTCACCAAAATTACTAACTTGTGTTTTGGTAACAGGCATAATCATAAAAGACTAAAGAAATAAAATATAGGGGCGCCTGGGTGGTTCAGTCGGTTAAGTGTCCAACGCTTGATTTCAGCTCCACATCATGAGCTCAAGGTTTGTGTTGACGAGTGGAGCCTGCTTGGGATGTTCTCTCTCTTTCTCTGTCCCTCCCCGGCTCGTGTGCTCGCTGTCTCTCAGAATAAATAAATAAACATTAAAAAAAAGAAACGAAATATCATTTTCATCAACAAGATAAATTACGGTAAATGTAAAATGTTTAAAATATTTTTCAAGGAGATATTTTTCTAAAACAGTCAAAATGATTGATTAAAATCAAGAGACAAAATACAGTTGTAATCAGTGACATTTCAAATCAAGTCTGGATTTTTTATTCTTTCGGAAATTTTAATCAAATGTTATTAAATATTTCAAAAATATTTTTTAAAAATAGTATTATTAGGAATTCTAGTCTTCAAAACCCACCTAGTTGGTAATGGGAAGGATCTCAGCATCCCACTCCCTGCACGTTATATCTAAATTTATATACACAAATCTAAAAGTAATATGAATTGTTTAAACATTGCAAGATAAACACTTCTCAGCCACCAGGGCATCACTGTGGGCATTGCATGAATTTCTTTTTTCTTTTTTTTTTTTTAATTTTTTTTTCAACGTTTTTATTTATTTTTGGGACAGAGAGAGACAGAGCATGAACGGGGGAGGGGCAGAGAGAGAGGGAGACACAGAATCGGAAACAGGCTCCAGGCTCCGAGCCATCAGCCCAGAGCCCGACGCGGGGCTCGAACTCACAGACCGCGAGATCGTGACCTGGCTGAAGTCGGACGCTTAACCGACTGCACCACCCAGGCGCCCCTACATGAATTTCTAATTTGGGTTCTTTGCTGGAACCCAAAGTTAGTACCTGAAGGCAAAAAACGGACCCTTACCTGCCCTGTAGTCTGAGGACAGGACTGGGGGGAAAGGGCAGACCTCTCTTGGTCGCCCAGCCTTGGGGGGAGAGGCTAATTCTCACAAACTTCCCTGCAGATGGCAGCCATTTTGCATAGCCCCCCCCTTTTTTTAATACATTTTCAAATTTTATTTATTTATTTATGTTTGTTTGTTTGTTTGTTTATTTAATTTTGAGACAGAAAAAACCCCAAGCAGGCTCCACACTGTAAGCACAGAGCCCGACATGGGGCTTGAACCCACAAACCAGGAGATCATGACCGGAGGCTTAACTGACTGCACCGCCTGGGTGCCCCTTTGCACAGCCTCTTAAGCTGTGGCCTCAGGGACTCGGAACACTGCACCCGGGAGAGACCCTTGCTCCAAATGCGAATCCAATGCCTGTCCTCTTCTGGAGTGAGCCATGGGATCTGTGTGGCCGTGGCCCAGCCCTCCACAACCCCCACCCCTCCAGGTAACACCACGAGGCTCTTCAAGCCCCAGGGACCCGCCCTCGCTCCCCTCCCAGCCTCCCCTCTCTTCCTCCCCCCTCCTGCTCAGCTCTGCTGAACCCTCTCCCTGCCAAATGCCAAGCCTTCGCCCTTGGGCTCACTCCTTAGAACACTCTTCCCCTTTCTCCTGCTTTGGCTGTCACCTTTCCCTGGCCTTCTTCCTCTGGGGTTGGTGCCCCTCGGTTCCCTCTCTCACCTCTCTGGGCTCACCTAGAATCTAAGCAGGCACCTGCCGCCTCTCTCCAGCTCTGTCCCCCTCCCAGAACAGGCTGCCAGAGCAAGAGGATGCCACCGTGTAAGGGGTCAGGAGAGGGGGCTTGGCCCGGCTTCCTCTGTTGCCTTTTTCCTTGAGGAACAAGTGGAGTCCTCCCAGAAGAGTCTGAGGAACAGTTGGGGCCAGGGGTTGGCACCTCATGGTCCCCCCACGACCTGGATTGCCAAGGTCTCGGGCCCTGGGGACAGACTCCTTGTTACCCTCTAAGTCCCAGCCCTCAGCTCCCCAAGCTCAGCAGAGTTGCGCACATGACAGCTGAGATTCAGGGAGCCCCGGGGCCACCCCATCCAGCAAGGCCACTCTCCCTCCCTCTTCCGTTCCTTGGCCGAAAGACAAAATGATCAAGCTGGTTCTCTTGACCTGAGGGTGTGCAGTGGGGAGAACAGAAATTGTGTCCTGGAGCCCACATACCTGGCTCCAACTCTAGCCTCATGGCCCACCAGCTGCATGAGCCCTTCTGAGCCTCAGTTTTCCTCATCTGTAACATGGGTGCCGCTCAGCTTCCACTTCTAGTGTTGCCGTGGGGGTTAAATGAGATAATGCGTCATATAGAGGGTGTAGCACGTCCTCGATACATGGGGTGATAATACTAACAATAATTCGAAGATAGTATTATTGCTATTGACTTATATATCCTTGATCCTTACTATTCAGTCAGCCAGTGGGTCACCAGGTATGTAATCATGTCACTGAGCAAGGCTCTCAATAACCTAAAGTGGCCTACAGTAATGGAGACATCCACAGACAGATACTAATCCGCATCTGGGAGGGATGCCTTTGGTCACAAGTCAAAGCAAACCTAACAACGGTGACTTAAACACTTTAGGGCTTCCTCGTCCCACATAACAAGGAAGCTACATGTAAACTGCCTCGGCTGCTTTGCTGGCCTCATGATTTCTTCCACCGTCCTTAGATGTTGGCTTTCAACCTGACGGTACCACAACGGCTGCCACACCTCCAGGCATCACGTCTAGGTTCCTGGCAAGAAAAAAAAAGGAAGCTGGAGTCAAAAGGAACACTACCAGCCCGGTGTGCTCCTTCTTTGAAAAAATCAAAAACTCTCCCGAAACCCCACACGGTCAACTTCTATTTATGCCTCATCGGTCAGCATTAGACTCAGGGGAAGCTGGGAAATTGGGAAGCATGGTCAGCCAGGACTAGCCCTGATCCATCCATGGGAATGGGGGTCAAGGCAACCCCAAAGGTGGAGTGTGGTTAGCAAAGGGGGTGTGGGCAGTCAGCAGTGTTTGCCGCAATCACACGATGGGGGGGCTTGGGGTTCATTCTCTCTCATTTGTGTATGAGGGCATATTGTGTAACTCGTGTTGTATACCAGCATTAGACAGGGGAATTGACTCGTCCAAGATCATACAGCAAAAAGGGGGAGGACTGGAACCCAGGCCTCCTGAGGCCACAGATGGAACTTTTTCCACGGCCTCTGCAACATGATATGATTTTTTTAATGTTTATTTTTGAGAGAGGGAGAGAGAGAGAGAGAGCGCACATGAACAGGGGAGGTACAGAGAGAGAGAGAGAGGGAGACACAGAATCCGAAGCAGGCTCCAGGCTCTGAGCTGTCAGCGCAGAGCCTGACACGGGGCTCAAACTCACAGACCACGAGATCATGACCTGAGCCGAAGTCAGAGGCTTAACTGACTGAGCCACCCAGGTGCCCCAACATGATATGACTCCTTGATTGACTCAGGAGGTGGGGACTCCCCAGGCCCGGGCATCCAGAATTCTTCAGGAGGAAGGGAGGCATTGGCCATAGTGGGAGGTGAAGGAGGCCTTCCCTACTGTCACTAACTCCCAGGAGCAGAGCTGACTCTCCTTGGAGTGGCTGGTTGGCAGGCAGCTAATTATCCTCGTCACCCACTCTCTTCTGGGAAAGACAGCCATATAATCTGCATGTCAACCAGGGAGAGGGGTGGCCCCTCTCCTCCACCCCCGGCTGAGGCTGACACTTGGCAGGGGAGGATGGCAGGACAGTCGGTGAGGGAAGGGGGGTGGGGGGACAGCTGGGAGGGCGAAGGGACAGGTGGGAATCCCGGGGGTCACAGCACGTCGGGATGGGTAAACTGAGGCAAGACAAGACTGAGGCAAGACTGAGCTAAGGCGTGTAGGGCTTCTCTTGTTGATGGGTCCCCAGGCTCCCTGGGAGGCCCTGGTGGGGTGGGGGGACACCTGACTCCAGGTGGAAGGGGGAGGGCGGGGCAGGGGATGCTCCAAGTGGGAGGAAGAGGAGAAGGGAGAGAAAGGCCTCCCAGGCAGAGGAATAGGGAGCTGCCAGCTTGTCAGGGTCGGTTTTGCTACAATTTCCGGTGGGGAGCCAAGACGGACAGAGGGGGGCACAGGGGGCGGAGGGAGAACCGTTAGGCAAGGCCTGCCTCTGCGCAGAAGCTTTGCGCTCTATTTCACGAGCCCGTCCAGCAACTGTGGGGCCCTCTTCCCATTCCCGCTTGACGGGAGAAGGGAGCGAGGCTCAGCAGTGCCCGTGAGTGGCAGAGCCCGAGTCTCGCTCAGCTTAGCCTCCCGCCAGGCTGGCCCTGACCGGCTGCTCGGAGTCTCTGCTCCCTGCAGCTGGAAGGTGCGGAGCCTGCACTTTGGACACAGGAGCCACTGAAGGTCTGACAAGAGGAGGGGGACTTGGTCCCATGTGTGTTTAAAGGGATCCTTAGTTCTCTTTCTAAATGGTCTCCCCCGCCTCCCCATCCCTTATTTTCCCGTCTGCTTCCCTCTTCGGGGCACTAAGTAACGGTTCGGCCTTTCTCCCGGCCATATTCCTGCTGTGTGACCTCGGGCAGGTGATCCGACCTTTCTGATTCAGTTTCCTCATCGGTGAGACAGACGTCACGAGAGGGCCTACTTCATAGCCTTGGTGTGGGGATTAAAACAGCTATATAAAAAGTCTTGTCACCGCGCCAGGCAGGTAGCAAACACCTAATAAAGGGTCAGTTGCTATTTCCAGAGTGCCAGCCATGTCTTGTGACTCCACATTTATTCGTGAACTTGCTTCACGGGTCTGGTCTCCCCTTGCCGCGCCGTGAGCTCCAGCAGCCCAGGACCGCAACGCTCGTATCATTCCCTGTACTCATTTCTGCCGTAACAACGTCCCACGAGCCAGATGCCCTACAACAAAAACGGATGGTCTCACAGCTCAGGAGGCCACGAGCCTGAAATCAAAGTGTCGGCGGGGCGCGCTCCCTCCGAAACCCGTAGGAGAGAATCCCCCCTTGCCTCTTCCAAAGGTTCTGGCACTTGCCGGCAATCTTGGTGCTCTTGGACTTGGAAATCCCTCTCTCCAGTCCCCCCCCCCCCCGCCCCCGCCTCTGTCATCACATGGCACTCTCTTCTCCCGTCTGTGTCTTCACACGGTCATCTCCCCTCGTCCCATACCGGTCATGTCGGATTAAGGGCCACGCTACTCCAGTATGACCGAATCTTCGCTTGATTACAAGTTAGTTACCTACAGTGACCTTATTTCCAAATCAGGTCATATTCTTTTTTTTTTTTTAATGTTTATTTATTTTGAGAGAGAGGGGGAGAGAGAAAGTGTGCGTGAGGGGGGGCAGAGAGAGAAAGGGAGAGAATCCCAAGCAGGCTCTGTGCTATTGGGGCAGAGCCCGATGCGGGGCTCAAACTCACGAACCCAGGGGATTATGACCTGAGCCGAAATCAAGCATCGGACACTTAACCGACTGAGCCACCCAGGCGCCCCAAGTCAGGTCATGTGTTTTTTTGTTTTTTTTTTTTAATTTTTTTTCAATGTTTTTTATTTATTTTTGGGACAGAGAGAGACGGAGCATGAACGGGGGAGGGGCAGAGAGAGGGAGACACAGAATCGGAAACAGCCTCCAGGCTCTGAGCCATCAGCCCAGAGCCTGACGCGGGGCTCGAACTCACGGACCGCGAGATCGTGACCTGAGCTGAAGTCGGACGCTTAACCGACTGTGCCACCCAGGCGCCCCCAGGTCATGTTTTTGAGGTACTGGGGGTTAAGACGTCAAAATACCCCCTGGGGGACACGGTTCAACCTGTAACATTCACTGAAGCATCCCTAGCCCAAGAGATACCTGTGGACCGGACAATAAAAATTAGTAAATGGCGTCTTCTGATCGTGAGACTCCGGGGGCATGACTCAGTGTCCCCGGCTCCGTGCTCCAGGGACCCAGGGCACAGCCTGCTCTCCTGGCGAGTCTGCAGATGGGTTTGAATTTAGATGCATCTTAGGAAATTTGCCCAGCCAGCTGGCTGACCAAGCCACCCGTGACAAGAGTCCCCTGGGACCGGGAAGGGGTAGCGGCAGGCTGGGGAGGGGCTTCCACTCCTCCGAGGGGCACGCCTGACTGCTGAGCCCAGAAAAGCTGACAGCGTGCTCAGCATAGCTGTCAGTCCGCAGAGATGGGGCAATCCCTGGGGAGACGTCACAGACAGCCGGGGGCGACCGATATCTCAATGTCACTGCTCATCTGGGGGCTCAGGCTGCCCGTGAGTCAGGCAATGACTCGCGGTGGGGGGGGGGGGGGAGGAGATCCCAGCTAGAGGTGGGGGACAGCTGATGCTGAGTCAGGGGACAGTGGGCTCCCCCTGCCCGGGTGAAGAGGAGAGGGCAACCTGGTCTCTGCAGGGCCCGCCACCAGAGCTCCCTCCCCAGAGGCCCTCTGGCGCAGACCCCCTCCCCCTCCTGCTGATCTACGAGGCTCCAGCATCTCATGGCCAGCCCGCCGAGCCTGGAGGGCTGGAAGGGGAAGAAGGACCGAGGCAGCAACTGTAAAGGTCAGCGGCTCCTGGGGCCAGGAATATCCATGATGCCAATTTACATGTCCAGAGTGGCCGCTGGCCGACCTGCCTGCCTGTCTGCATGCCAGCCAGCAGCCTGGGCAGCACGGGCACAGCAGGTGTCTGGGGCCCCTCCCGGAAGGGATGGGTAACTCTGGGACTCCCGCTGCTGAGGGCACCTCCCCAAGCAGGGCCCTGAGGTGTGACGGGGGAACGGGCCTCAGCGGAGACTGGGCGGCTTTGCTGTTTATCGGACTCCACCCAGGGCCGATTCCTTTCGATGAGATTTTATTGATCTTCCCGTGCACCTGGGGTGAGGGAAAGGCAGGGCAGAATCATGGAGCCCAGCTATGGGCCGGGGGCTCTCCTGTGAACCTCCGAACAACTGCTACTCTCATCCTGCTGCCCCAGAAGAAGAAACCGAGGTTCCGAGATCGTCTCCTGACCATGCACCCATAGAATGGCAGAGCCGGGACTCGAACCCTTGTCTCCAGCATGTCCTCCGTTGCAGGGAACAGGACTCGAATCTTCACGCAGCCTCGCTGTTCCTGGCCACCTTCCCTCCAATAGCTTAGCCTAGAGGACTTGAGAGATGTCCTCTGCATCTTGCGCTAGGCACTGAGACTGTGTGTGTGTGTGTGCGCGCGTGTGTGTGCACTCACTGTGCAGTACGTGGGTAGGTGTGCTGGAGTCCTGTGCTCGGGACTCGATCTCCATCCGGCTTGCCATGCAACCTCGAGACCGTCGCCTAGCCTCTCTGGGCCCCCGACTCAACAGTGACCAAGGGTATGGGTCAGCCGGAGCCCCTCCTGTTCCTCTGTTGTGTCGGGACCCCCAGGACTGGTTCTTCCAGCTCCCACCTGCCCCCCCTCCCCGGCAGCCAGTAGAGAGCGTGACACCCTGTGGGAGCTTGACACAGCTCGTCCTTGTCTGAGTGACAAAGCTGCCATTTGGAGTCCCTGGGGACACCGTCCACAGCCTCCTTAGAAGGCTTCTCAGTGCTCAATCTTCATTTGCAAACTTATTCTCTCTCTCTCTCCCACATACCCACCCCCCCACCAAACACACACACACACACACACACGCACACGCACACACACACGCACGCATGCCCTGGCCCTGCGGAGCCCTTCCCCACCGCCCATCACATCACGTCACGTCGTACTCGGCTACTGGAGTATCAGAGCCTTTAATCCTATTGACATTCAGTTAACGAGTTTCTGCCACTGTTGACAGAACGTCCCGCCCCACCCCTGCTGGACAGGCTGGGATCAGAGTTCACAGTGGTTGCTGGGCCCGTCTGGAGCCTGGGGGAGGGGAGTAGGGAAAGAAGGCCTCGGAAGGACAGGCCTCGAAGTCCCCCAGAGAGTGGGAACCGGGGGGCGGGACCTCCAGCCCCTCCTGGCAACTGGAGTGTCCTCAGCCTTCCCCTGGGACAGAGGCCGGCCCCGGGAGAGCTGGGAGCACTGGACAGTGAAGGCTGCAGCACCGTGAGGCCCAGGGGAGGCAGAGACACTGGCCCGGGCCACACGGCGGCGAGGTGGACTCCTGAGTCTTGGCTCGGCACCTGCCTCGCCCCACCTGCGGGCCCGGCAGGGGAAAACCCAGAGACGCTCACCAGTCGGTGACTGTGCCAGAGGGAGCCGGGGGCGTGGACTCGGAGAGCAGGGGGACCGGGCCTGAGGGGTCCAGCACCCGATGTCAACAGGCCGCTGGGGCTGTGGGTTGCCTGGGGAAGGCAGGGGCTAGAGCTCCAGAAAGGGAGAGGCCTAGGGGAGAAGCCTGTGGAAGCTGCTGCCAGGAGACACATGGCCGAGAGTGTGAGGGCCTGGGTGGTGGCTCTGCCCCCTGGGGACACCGACACTGCTTAGGACCAGTGGAGTCCACCTCCTGCTGGGCCTTGATTCTGGGAGGGCAGAGCTGAGGCTCTGAGAGTCCTTCTCAGGGCGGGCACCACCCCCAGCCGGGGCTGTGGGACCAAGCCTGCCCCCTCACCCTCCTGGGAAGCCAGAGCCTCGGGTGGGCCCAGGGCCCAGTTGGGTCGAGGAGGGGGTGGTCTCCCACGTGGGGAATCTTCGACAGCCCTTCACTGGCAGGCAGCCTGGAATGAGGAAGGAGCACAGGCTCCACGCGGACAGTCGGGGTTCAAACCTCTGCCTCTGTGGGACCTCAGGGCCTCAGTTTTCTCCTGTATAAAATGGGCCAACCGCTATCGGTTTCCAACGGTTCCACGTGAGAAGCGAGTATAATGTCACATGTAACGTGCCTGGCACGCCGCCTCGCTGCTCAGTAAACGGCCACCAATATAACTGCCCGTTTCAAAACTTCTCACCACACTGACATACCATTATTCAAATATCAGACGGGCAAAGCTTGCAAAGCTCGATAAAACACGGTGCTGGCGAAGCTGCGAGAGGACAGGCAAACGCAGACACGGCCGGTGAGGGCGTAGCAAGCTCGGCGAGGACCGTGTGACCCCCTCCGCCCCCTCCCAGCTGCACGCGGACACGAGGACACATCTAAGCTCACCGTTCTAATACGTTCTACCGACGGGAACCTGTCCTCAGGTTTGCTAGCCTGCGCTTGAAGGGGCCTGCGTACAAGGTTGTTGACTGCAACGTTGAACGTGATTGCCGAAGACCGGAAGCAAGGTAAATGTGCACCAATAGGAGATCGGTTAAGTAACTTGTGGCCCCTGCATACAACGAAGTAACACGCAGCCATGAAATAAGAATGAGGAGCTGCTTTTCAACTGACATAAAACAATAACCAAGATGTATTTTTCAGGGAAGGCGGCCAGATAGAGCGCAGCGTGTATATGCATTTTAAAAGGCTGGCGAACGAAAGCAGGAACGAAGGTGATGGTTTAGGCACTGAAATCTCTGGAAGACCTCACGAGGCCGTCACCAATGCTGTCTGGAGGGGGGGAAGGGGGGTGGCCAGGGCTCAGTGCAGAAGTGACTTTTCACATTACATCCGATTTGAATTTAAAGCATTTTTCTTTTCATTTTATTTTTTTCAACATTTATTTATTTATTTTTGGGACAGAGAGAGACAGAGCATGAACGGCGGAGGGGCAGAGAGAGAGGGAGACACAGAATCGGAAACAGGCTCCAGGCTCCGAGCCATCAGCCCAGAGCCTGACGCGGGGCTCGAACTCATGGACCATGAGATCTTGACCTGGCTGAAGTCGGACGCTTAACCGACTGCGCCACCCAGGCGCCCCGAATTTAAAGCATTTTTAATGTTTATTTTGAGACAGAAAGAGAGAGAGAGAGAGAGAGAGAGAGAGAGAGTGCAGAGAGGGGCAGACAGAGGGGGAGAGAAGGAATCCTCAAGGGGCTCTGAGCTGCCAGCACAGAGCCTGACACGGGGCTCGAACTCAAACTGTGAGTCATGACCTGAGCTGAAACCAAGAGTCGGACATGCTTAACCAGCTGAGCCACTCAAGCACCCCTGTCCTTTTTGACTTTTACCCTCTGAATCATGTGAACGTGTTAGCCATTCAAAATAAAAATGTAAGTTTATTTTTAGAGTGTATATTTGTAAATTATTTTTCGTACGTCCATTTTTCCATTAGACCCTCCTGCGTGAGACTGAGCTTAGCACGAGCTCTTAGCTTTGTGTTTTCTGGTGGGGGGAGGGATGGTAACTTGGGAACCTTGGGGGCTGGGCCCGGCGGTCTGGGTGGTGAGGTGGGACCCCCGCGAGGAGCTGGGAGGGGTCAGGCCTGGGACCAAACCCAGGAGGAAAAGGTTGGGACTGAGAAGCGACCAGGGCCCCGAAACTGGTGTGAAATCCCAGAGGGCAGGTCTGCTCTGCTTGCGTTTGCCCACGTTCAGCAGAGACTGGCACGGAGGGGGCAGTGGGGGGGGGGGTGTCTACAGGTGCAGGACAGTCCGGGGGTGGAGGTCACCACTGCCCCTCTTGCGAGGAGGGACTGAACATTTATATCCTCCCAACAGCCACTGTCAAATGCCCAGCCGTCCCCTGGGGATTCTGGCCTTGCTGGCACCCGAAACGTTTGGGCACCCGCGTGTACTCCTCTCTCACAATGGAACAGACCAGGGGCAGCCAGGACCCTGCCCAAACGCCCTGCTGGCACCTGCCTCCTGGCAAGAAGGCACCAGGGGCCGGCCGTCTCCAGCGTCCCCGGCTGGACCCCCTCCCTGCCCCCTCCCAGGACCTAGTCAGCCCTGATGCTGGAGCGCCTGCGCCCCCGGGCGTGGCAGCATCACAAACACCCGTGCGGGGCGGGCAGCGGGAACTCCGCTGCCAGGAGACCGTCTCCCCGGATTCTGACTCTTCGAGGCGGCAGCAATGTGGAGGAGGGAGGGTGCCGCCCACCCCTTCCCAGAGTGGGAGATGGTTGGTGCTGGGCTCCCAGAGATGGGGGGGGGGGGGGAGGGCTGGCGCTCTGCCAGGACTGGTCACTGGAGGCTGCCTGATGGACAGAAACTTCTTGCTGGCCCTGTTATTAGTGATGGGACCAAAGCAAAGAGGCACCGAGGGTAAGTGACTTCCTAGGGACAAGGGCCTCGGGCAAAGGCTTTCCCTGCATTGCCAACACCAGAGTCTCCGCTGGGCTTCACAGATGGAGCAGGGGTCTCCCCACGTCTGTCACAACAGGTGGTTAGGGACCTTCACACACCTGATGGTTAAACTTCATGAGAAGCTAGGAGTATTCCTGTTGCAGAAACTGAGGCTCAGAGAGACGGTGGCTTGTCCTGAAGTCACATACCTGCCCCCAGAGCCCCTACTCTTTTCTGTGACTGCCCCCGCTGCCCCTTCCCGCCGTGCCGCTGAGGGTGCTGTGTGTCCCGCTCAGCTCGGGCACACAGGCCAGGTGGCATTGGAGCCAGGAGACCCCACAGGAACGAGCATTCCCGGAAGAGGGCACAGCCCCCACAAAAGCCCCAGGTGGGACCGTTCTGAAATGAGATGTGAGCTGAGGCTCCACCGCGTGGGGGCCGAGGTGAGCATGAGGAATGGAGGGTTCTGGAAGGCTAAGTCAGGAAGGATGGGGTTCAAATACCACGGTGGAAGCCTATTGGGTCCCCATGGGAGGTTTCTCACCGGGGACAGGCATGATGAGAAGCGTCTTCCCAGAGGATGACTCCTAAAGGAGACGAATGGGGTGGCAGTGGGGCGCCCACCCAGGCAGAGAGGCCCCCGGGGAAGGGGCAGTGACAGGCAGAACTTGGTGGTTGGGGGGGCTCTGGAGTAAGGAGGTGGGACAGAAGCCCAGCTGCTCTGCTCACAAGCTGTGTGACCTTGAGCCCGTTACTTAATCCCCCTGGGCCGAAGTCATCTCATCTAGAAATGGGGATGACAACAGCGTACCTCACAGGGCTGTCATGAAACAAAGTGAATTAAGACATGTCTTGGGGCGCCTGGGTGGCTCAGTCGGTTGAGCCTCTGACTTCGGCTCAGGTCATGATCTCGTGGTCCGGGAGTTTGAGCCCCAAGTCAGGCTCTGTGCTGACGGCTCGGGGCCTGGAGCCTGCTTCAGATTCTGTGTCTCCATCTCTCTCTGCCCCTCCCCCATGCTCTCTCTCTCTCTCTCTCAAATAAATAAAACATTAAAAAAAAAAGGCACATCCAGCACTCACCTGGGTGGCTCAGTCGGTTGAGCATCCAGCTTTGCCTCTGGTCGTGATCTCGTGATTCATGAGTTCGAGCCCCACATCGGGCTCTCTGCTGTCAGCACAGAGCCCACTTCAGATCCTCTGTCCCCCCTCTGTCCCTCCCCCTCTCGTTCTCTCTCTCTCTCTCAAAATCCATAAACTTTAAAAAACCAAACATGGCCAGCACTTAGAGCAATGCCTGTTAGCACATCTTAAGCACTAAGACTCAGTATCTTATTTGTTATTACAGGGGGGTTTTATGCCAGTTTCCCTGGGCAGGAATGACTGTGCCCCCTTAACAGGTCTCCAAGTTCCGACTCCAGGGCCCCCCCTGCCAAGCCCAAGAAAAGGGGGAGAGGGGTGATGTCTAGGGAGTGTGAGGCGGGCATGTCTAGGAGGCTCTAATGAGGCACGTGGAGGCCGCAGAAGCTGCCTGGGAGTTGAGGTTGGGGGGAGGGAGGGGGCAGGTTGGCGCGACGGCGATGGGCAAGGCGGGCCGGGGCAGCAATGCGCTGAGTAGCCCTTGCTGGGGCTGGCGGTTGCCCCGGGTGAACAAATGCGCTCCCAGTCATTCGGCTATAATGACTCTAATCCGCTCATTACCACTCCCGGGCCGCCGGCCGGTGACTCAGACCTGAGCTGCCAAGGGTCGCTGCCTTTCTCACCCTGACTCCTCTGCCCCTACCCCCAGCTCGCATCTGTGAAGCAGCTGGGCTCCGGGACGACCACTTCCCGGCAGGCCCGGCACCGTCTGCTCCCCCCCAGGGGAGGCAGGCACCGCAGAGGGTGTGCCCAGGGTGGCTGGGGCCCCTGGAAGGGCAGGGTGGGGCTGAGATACATACACCTGGCCCAGTGTCAGGGCACTTTGAGCCTCACTGCTCCCCACAAATGAGGCAGGGGTCCAGGCCGGGGGTCTCTCCTCGGCCCCGATGGATGTTAACTGACTTGTTTCCCTGACACTTGAACCTCGGTGTTCCCATCTGCGTGCTGGAATGATTGGCTCTCTCCCTGCTTCTCTAGCCAACCAGACACAGAGCATTGAAGGTATTTTTCTCTCACGAGGCCTGTGTGTGTGTGTGTGTTGGGGTGGGGGCGGGGATCCATCAGAGGACAGTTAAACTGCTGACTTCTCGGGGGTGTGGACGGGGTACAGTGAGGAGAGATGAGGGACAGAGACCCTGCCTCCAGCACTCTTTACTTCTACCCAACCCCGGGCTTCCTGCCAGTTTGGGGGTTCTTCATCCCCCTCTCCACCCCTGGCCTGAATCGCGGGACTCTTTTCTCTGTGGCTGCCCCTTCCTAGAACCGGGATCCTCAGGGACAGTAATAACAGCCAGCAAGGCCTATGCAGCACCCACCATGCACCCTCGGAAGGCTCCATGCCAGCTGGTCTCGCAGGTCGGGGGGTTCTCCTCGTCCCCGGTCCACGGGTGAGGGACCCAAAGCACAAAAGGTTACATAAGACCACATGGCTAGCAAGGGTGAACCACGGTTTGGGTGACTGGGGAGCCTCCCTGCAGAGCCACGGAGCCACACGTGGCCCCAGCGCAGGCTCCGGAAATCAGGGGCTCCCCTTCTAAAGAGGGAACTCATCGAGGCTGGAAGACCCGGCGGTCTCGCCTGCCTTTATACCCAGCTGGCACAGAGTGGGCACTCAGTAGTCGTTCGGTGCATGAGGGACTCGTCAGGCCAACTGCTCAAAGCGGAACTCTCCGGCTGAAGCAAGGGTGGGGGTCCTGTTGGGAAGCGGCCAACGTGCTTCTCTTCCTGTCTCTCACTTGCGGAGGAAGGTTGAAGTCGAGAGAGAGAGAGAGAGAGAAGAGGCCGATCCACGGTCACCCACCAAGTTCGTGGCAGAATCAAGACTAAACCCATGGGGCAGGACTGCCCCCAGGGAGCGAGGAGCTGGCTCCAGGGGCTCTCTCCCCTCTCAGAGAGGGATGGCCACTCCCCCACCCCCACCCCCCACCGTCCCTTTCCTTAGGCTGAGCCAGAGCCTAGGGAAGAGGGCTAGAGCCCCAGCCTGGACTGCATTCTCTGAGCACCTCCGTTAATGGGTATATTGATCTCCAGGGGCTCTGCCAGCCCAGGCCCGGCATGGTGCTCTAGGGGACCAGCTTGAGCGAAAGCCCACGTGTGTGCAGTTCAAGGCCACCTCCTTCCCCACTGTTGGCACGCCCGACTCCCTTATTCCATCAGCAAACACTGGGCCAGGAGAGACAGTCTCATTGGCTGGTAGTGTCCTCCTCCGGCTTCCCCTCCTTGCCTAAACAGACAGCCCTGTTTGTCCTGCCTGCCCAGCCACCAGGACCTCACTGTCACCCAGAGCCCTGCCCTGCCTGTAGCTCTTTTTTTTTTTTTAAACTATTATGCTTATTTATTTTGAGAGAGACAGAGTGTGAGTGGGGGAGGGGCGGAAAGCAAGGGAGACAGAATCGGAAGCAGGCTCCCAGGTTCTGAGCTGTCAGCGCAGAGCCAGATGTGGGACTCGAACTCATGAGTGCGAGATCATGACCTGAGCCGAAGTCAGATGCTCAACAGACTGAGCCACCCGGGCGCCCCGCCCTGTCCGTAACCCTTGCTCCCACAGAATCGCTGTCAGAGCTGGAGAGGCCCACGGAAAACTCACAGGGCAATCCCTAACCACGCACCCAAGCAACGCCGCCTCCACTCTCACAGATGAAGCCGTCTGAGAAGGGTGGGCGAGGCCCGAGGTCCCGGAGCAGGAGGGCGGGGCCGGCATGCGACCTTTTCCTGCTGTTGGAGCACCGTCTCTGTGTCTTCGCATGTGCTGTTCCCTTCGCCAGGAAAGCCCTTCCTCAGTAAAGTCTCAGCCCACTGAATGAATGACAACCTCAATCTGCCCCGCCCCCCACCGCCAGGTCATCCCGTGGCTGTCTCCATCACCACCCATAATACCCACTGCCTTCTAGATCCACCTCCTAGCTGCTGAAGGTGGAGACCAGGGCTGATGTACCTCAGGTCTCTCAGCTCCCAGCCCAGGGCGCCCAGACGAGGCCTGGATAAAGGGTTGGCGGGCGTGAGCCGTAACAGATCTTCTCAAACCTGGCCCAGCCGTCTTTGGCCCCCGTGCCTGCTCCCCCGGGGGGCCAGGACGATTCTGGGCGGCCTTTCGGCCCTCCGTCCTCGTTCCAGGATCCCGGTGGGCTTTTCAGACCACGGTCTCTCTTGCCTCCCCACGCCTGGGCCCAGCCTGGGCAGAGCCTTCTCTGGGCTGTTGTGGGTGAGTCACGGGCAGAGTGTAAACAGCCGAGAGCACTGGCTGTACCATCAAGGCCCTGGCACTAGTCCTAGCCGCGCCGGGGGGGAATCTAAAAGAAGAACATGGCTAGCTCCCACGCACCCACTATGGAAAGGAGAAGGTGGAAGAGAAACAGGGGAGGCTTCCAGATTTGCATATCAACACGTGCCTATCGGTCTGCAGCGCAGCCCCCAGGAGACACATGGGGGGTGGGGGGCAGGTATTAATCGGGAGGGGACCTGCAGCACGGTACCCGCTGGGAGCGTAAAGGCCACCGATATTTACTGAGCACCTACTATACCACAGGCACTACTCCGGCTGCCGGCAGACCTCACTCCCGGAACAAAACAAAGACCCCGAGCTGTGGAAAACAGGGAAAGCAGAGCAGAGCGGGGAGGCTGTGAAGCAACTGCCTTATTCACCATTCGTAAGATACTGTAGAACCATGGAATCTTGGAGAGCTTTCCAGCTCCTTGACAGATGGGGAAACTGAGGTCCAGGAGGGCTGAGGATCTGTCTGAGATAGAACAGGGAGATGACAGAGGCGGGCCTCCTGCATGTGGGCTCAGAGGTGAGGCTGGGCCCAAGGTGGCCCATGCGGGGCATCCTTTCCATGGTCATGGGGGGAGGGGGATGCTGGAAGAGTGCAGGACCCCTCTCCTATGCCCCTTGGGGGAGGGGCACCAGGGCACTAGGCAGCAGCAGAGGCTCACAGGTAAAAACCAGGCTCTGAAATCACTCAGCGGTGGGTTCCCGCGGCCAGCCTCCTCTGTCTCCCCATCTGTAACAGCCTCTCCGGGACCAAGAAAGATGCTTCACTTCCCTGGGTACAGCCAGCTGGGGCCACCAGGATGGTCTGGCACCTGAAAACTCCCCCACCTGCACCGCAGCCCGGGTAGAAAGCTCTAGGAACGCAGGATGACTCCGTTTCCCTCAGCTTCAAAAGCTCCGGCCACTGCAGGGTCAGACCGCGAGCACTGACATTTCAGAGGCTCACGCTCTGCTAAGTGAACATTAGACACAGATTACTTAGCCTCTGAAATCTGTGGCTGCCTCCTACATGCTGTTTGATAAGCTTTTATTGTTACCTCCCTCTGGCGCTGCGTCCCCGGGGCCTGGGGCGGGTTATTTGGCCAGAGCCGGGAGGCAGCCAGGTGGGGGGAGCGGGGCAACGGATGGCACAGAGCCCTGGCGAGGAGCCGCCGCTTGGCTGTGTTACCTTGAGCACGATGCTTGCCCCTTCTGGTCTCACCCGGAAGTGGCTCTCCGTAACATCGTGACCTGGCTTCCCTGTCCAGTGGAAAAGCTAGGAGGGCTTCCTGGAGGAGGCAACGTCTGACCATGACTTGAAGGGTCAGTAGGATGTAGTCAGGTGGAGGAAAGAGTTCTAGGAAGCGGGAGCAGCCCAGGCAGAGGTCTGGAGTGCAGAGGAAGCACAGTGAATTCTGGGAACTTTCCATAGTTGGGCTAGCCTCTTTGCTCTTCCCTACTGCCTCCTCTTTCCCATCCCTCTACTAAAAGGAGGGGAGATCATTTCCTTCCGATGGGTGAGCTTTCCAAACACTTATCCATGCCTGAAGAGGACAGAGGACTCCCAGGAGGCCTGACCCCATGCCCCCTTATCTGCCAGTCATTTCTCCATTTTGAGCCTCAGCTGCCTCATCTGGTAAATGGGGTGGGGCACTCAAGCCAACAAGGTTAATATTATGAGAGGCCTGAAGGAAAGGACTAGGGCCTGGGTCTGCAGGGAGGATGGGAGGTGCCCTGGGTGCTGGTGCCCCGCCCCGGTCTGAGCCTAGGTCATAGATCCTTGTGTCTCATCTCAGGAGTCTCTCCTCCTGGGCCCCCCTCCCTCCCAGCCACTTTGGATGGGGATAAAAAAAGAAAAGAAATGGTCCTCCCACCACCTGGCAGGCGTGCCCACGATGAGACATGCCATTCTGCTGAGCGTGGTCTCTGTGGAGCCCTCGCTACCATCCAGCCCTACCTGTCGTGATCTTCTGGCTGCCTGCCTCGTGTCTTCTCCACCCCAGGACTAGCTGGGGGGGAGGAGGTGGAGGAGACATCCCTCGTGGTGGGGCTGGGGACTCAGGGCCTAGGTGTGGGGACAAGGGGGACGGGGGGGTGACAGGGGAACCCTAAGACCAGTTTGAGACAGGTCATTCTTCCCTTTCTGGTTTATGGGGAGAGCGTGGGGCAGGCGTAGAGTTCACGGCCAGCAGACAGGCTGAGCCTGACTCCATTCCCAGAAAGGCTGGGCCCCCATGAAGGGCTCGACAAGCTTTTAGAATCGGATGGGCAGAGTCAGGGGCACATCAGAAATGGTTTCCTCCAATAAACGTGGAAACTGAGGCCCAGAGAGGGGCTTGGGCTTCCCCAAGGGAACACAAGTTACAAGAGGCAGAGTCAAGGCGATGGGGATGGAAAACAGGGTCACCTTGAGGACCGTGGCAAAGCCGAGGTCAGGGTCCAAGCCTGATCAAGGCTTGTATTTCTCCCTTATGCCGCAAAGGTTTGTTCATGGAGGAGCTGGGCTCCTGTCCTACCAACCAGGGTGCGGCGATGGGGAGAAAAGGAATCCCTGCCTGGATCGTCTGGGCGGACAGACTGCTAGGTCTTTTGACATTTGAAAATTGCAGAAATACTGGAATGAACTTTCCGGATCACCTATGGATGAGGGAACTGAGGCCCAATGCAGGGAAAACTGTCCTAAAGCCCAGACCCCAGGGAGTGGCTAATGCCCACCTTCTGACTCCCGTCCAGTCTCTTCCTGGTTTAACAGGGTGAAGAGATCGGGCTGTGGATGGAGTCTGACAGATCTGGGCTCGGATCGCTGCTCTGACACTCACTGACCATAGGACCTCACTTCACTCCCTAGTCTCTCTGAGCCTCAGTTTCTCCGCCTGCAAATACTGACCACGTGGGGTGATAAAAGGATTGAATGCAGTACCACGAGCCCCACGAGGGTAGACTTGGGCCTCATTGAGCACTGTGCTCCTAGCCCCCAGAACACCGCCTGACACATAGCAGGTGCTCACCAAAAGGAAACGTTCGTCGTCACTCTGTGCCATACTAGTTCTGGCTCGGCGTCCCTGGCAGGAGAAGAAAGGGGTGACTTCTTTAATTCCATAGTCTCCTGAGGGGCAGCCGCGGGGCGGGGGGTTGTCTAGCTGTTGTGGAGGGAGGCAGTTATTGTCCCAGAAAGAATGGCTGTGCATCCTTAGGCACGTCCCAAGCCCTTTCTGTTTGGTTTCTCCTGGCAGCACTGGGAGGGCATTGCTCAGTGGTGACCGAAGTCCCGCAGCTCCAGGAACTGCTCCCGGACCCTGCCTGGCAACACTGACCTTTCCCTTCCGGGGTAGCCGGAGGGAGGAGCTGAGGGGCAGGGCAGGTTATGAGGCACGGGAAGGGGGCAACAGCCAGCTTCTGTGAGGCTCCTGGAGGCAGGGCTCTCTCAGGCTGCCTGCTTGCAGGGCACAGGAGTGATCAGGGCAGCCAGGCCTGAGAACCCAGCTGATGGCAGGTGCTGGCTAGTTCATTGAGGGGCTGAAGGGCAGGGTTAGGGCCTCGCTGAGCCCTTCATCAGCCCCCACCCCCACTCCAGCCTGAATGCCACCTGGCACTTAACAGCTCCCTCCCCACTCCTTCTGCCAGGCATGTGGGTACCGCAAGGAACATTGTAGATCTCGTAACAATCCACAGAGCCCACTCTGGCCATTAGCGCTTGCTCCTGGCAGGCCCCGTATAAGGGAGTCTTTATTGCTACCTCCAGGTTGCAGAGGGTGGGGGATGAGTGAGGTTCCAGGAACAAGAGGCCCCAGCTGGTCATGGCAGAGCTGGTGCCCATGCCAGGGCTGTGAGCCCCCTCCTAGGGGTGCCAGCTCCCAGCCCACGGTCTTTCCATGGTGTGTTGCCAGCCCACTGGAGGAATACAAGGCAACATTTGCCCCCCATGGATCCTCCTACCCCTACATACACAAACACACACACACACACACACACACACACACCCTCACACTGAATGTCCCCAGCAGAGCCCCTGGAGTCACAGCTTCAGGGAAGGGGCTAGCCAGCAGACTGTTTTCTCGGGGGTCCCAATGGCCCAGATCTGGAAGTTTGCAAGTGCAGAAAGCTCTGGGCTCCGGAAAGGGATAGCAACATCCTGCCCTAATTCCTTGGAGGAAATGGCCTCCAGGGCCCAGGGAGGAAAACAGGAAGGGCCAGGCTGGGGAGGAAGTCCCGAGGGTGGGGCCGGGGTAAGAGATGCCAACTCCAGCCCTTCCCTCCCTTCCTCCCTGCACCAGTCCTGGCCCTGGGCTGAGTTAGGGACTGTCCTGGGCCGCACTGGTGGGTCTGTCCCCAGTTGGCCACCGCCCACCCGAGAGCTATGTCAGGGTCCCCAGCTACGTGGTGGGAGCTGAGCACTGGCGCTGGGGAGACAGAGTCTTCCGTCAGCCAGGACGCAGATCTGATGTTAGCCCTCTTCACCCCACTCCTCGGTGTGCAGGGCCCGGGAGCAAACTCCCTTCCCTTCATCCTCGCCTTCACTCTTCACTTCCCGAGCCGTCATCCGTGCCAGGCAACAGGTGCAAGAGAGCAACAGCACGGAGGGCACACTCCTACCATTGTCCCCATTTCGCAGATGTGGAAACTGAGGCACGGGGACATTAAAACACTCACCCAAGGTTACCCAGCAGGTGAGCCGTGGAGAATTCAAACACTGGCTGCCTGCCTGGGAACGGAAATGCTGAGGGAAAGAAGAGGTCCTCTCTCGGGGCAAACAGAGTGGTGGACACCCAGAACCCGGCGGGGTGGGGGAGCCCTGGGAGCGCAGAAGTTAGGCGGCTGACCCAGTCCTGGGCTGGGGCAGGAAGGCGTTCTGCTGGAGACCCCTTCGCGCCCACCACCCTGCTCTCGTGGGTGACTATTTCTCACGATCTCGCCACACCCCCGCCTCCCCCACCCTCGCTCTCAGCGGTTGACCTTGTTTCCTACCCTCCGAACGCAATCCAGTCTCGCAGAAGCGCTTCTGGATCCGCGGGCACATCCACCCCCGCCAGCATCTGCGCCCACGCGCTCTGCCTCCCCGGCCCTAAGAGCCGTGCTCACCCACGCCGCCACCTCCACCGGGCGCCGGGCACGGGCGCCCGAGCCCAGCCCTCTGCTCCGCTCAAGGACACCCCTCCAGCAGGTCTCCCCGAGCTCCCTCGGCCTCCACTCCTTCAGTTCTACCCTCCAGCCCAGCGTTCCCACCAGAGAACCAGCTCACTGCTCTCCCTCCCCGGTTCACTCAAACCTGTCGTGATCCCACCTCCCCAGCAGCTCCCACCCAGACCCTGTCCTCCTCTGCAGGGACGCTCCTCAGAGCTGTCACTGCTCCCCTCCTCCTGTTCCGCTGAAACCACTCCAATCCGGCTTTCACCCCCTCCTCCCACACTCCATCAAGATCTCCAGTGGCCTCCCCACCGCGTTTGACACAGTTTGGCGCCCCCTCCCCCGTAAACGACTCTTTCCCCTTGGCTCCCAGGCCTCTGGCAGTGCTTGCTTGGTTCTCTCCAACCTCTCCGCGCCTTCCTTCGTGGTCTCCTCTGCTGGCTCCTTCTCTTCTCCCAGCCCCCAGCCTGGTCCTCGTCTCTGTCTGTACTCACTACCGGCCATCTCTGGGCTCACTGCTTCAAGCAGAGGCTGTATGCCCGTGACGGCCAAACCCATACCTGCAGCCTGGGCCTCGAACACCCAGCTGTGGCTTCGACGCCTCCTCCTTGGAGCAGACAGCTCCAACCTGAGCTCCTCTCCTGCAGGCCACTCGCTGGAACCACGCACCCTCTGCGGGGCCGCCATCGCCCCCGAGGGGGTGAAATTAGTTCTCGGGGAACGAAAACGTTTCGATGCTGCAACGGTCTGTGACCCTCCAAAGGGCCAAAGCCCATAAACGCATATGCATTATAGCATCATGCTATCACTTGAATTCCGGTGTGAGAATTACAGAGGCGATGACCGTTGGAAAAATGTCTACAAAGGTTCTCTCTGGGTGGGCAATAATGAAAAGAAGACAGAAAGAGTGTTGCTCTAATGGCAGCTGCCCATTCCGGGTGATGGCAATCCTATCCTTCCATTGCTCGGGCCCAAACCTTGGGGGTGAGGTTGCCTCCTCCCTTTTTCTCATGACCCACATCCAATCCATCAGGAAATCCTGTCGGTCCTGCCTTCAAAATAGATCCAGAACCCACCACCCCCACGGCATCTACCTTGGTCTGAGTTGCCATTGATTCTCACGTGGATCATTGCGACAGCCTCCTGACTGGTCTCCCTGCGCCTGCTCCCTCAACACACAGCCGGCATGATCCTTTGAGAGTAGGAGTCAGCTCATGTCCCTCCACCTCGCCAGATATTCCAGAAGCTTCCCGTCTTCCACAGTTCCTGCGGTGACCTGCTCTCCCCACTCCCCCTTTCTCTCCGGACCTCCTCTCCAGTTCCTTACTGCCTCATTCACTCTGCTCCAGCCCCACAAGCCTCCTGGCTGTGCTTCAAATCCTCTAAGCACAGCTGTACCCCAGGGCCTTTGCACTGACTATTTCCTATTCCTATACTGCTTCCCGTGTAGCCACAAGACTAAATCTCTCATTTCCCTCAAGTCTTTGCCCACACGTCACCTCCTCAATCCATCCCCAGCATTCCTGATAACCCTCACTTCTCCCCACCCTCGGTTTTCCCTACCACACTCATCATGTCCTAACGTCGTATGACATTTACTTACCATTGCCTCTCTCCCCCTGCTAGACACCAGCTCCCCGACGAGATCTTTGTTTTGGTCACTGCTGTAGGCCCAGCATGAGGGCAGCGCCTGGCACACAGTAGGTGTGCCCGATGCCCCGGGAACACCCGCCCCAGTCAGGTTTCAGACTTTTCCCACACCGGGCATCATTACCTCTCCCACCTCTGCACTCGCCCATCCCTCTCTCTGAAATGTGTCCCCAACACCATCTTTTCCCTAACTCTTCCTCACAGATCACTTCACCTCTCTGGGGAGGTCAAGATGGCCCTGCCTGCCAGACAGGAGAGGAACTTTTCCCCAAGAGCGGTGGGGACCCACTGCTTTGGGCTTCGAGCTGGACGACGACATGGTCGTACCTGCTTGCACCTGCGCTTTGGTGCACAGGACAGTGGATGGGAGGGGAGCCAGCAGGAGGCAGAGGAGGGGACCCAGGGAGGAAGCTGGTGAGACACAAGAGGACGTGGGTGAGGGCAGGGGTGTTGAGAAGGACCGGAGAGATAGCCGGGGAGGGGGGAGGCCAGGCCTGGTCACCAATTACGTGTGCCAGGTAAGAAGAAGAGGGGAGGCAGGGACACGGCCAGGGTGTCTGATTTATAGGAAGGGGTAGAGACACATAGTAGCCAAGCACAGTGAACGAGCAAGAAGCACACAGGCAAGGGGGTAAAGGAGGTTTTTGGTAGATGTTTCTGTCTCCCCTACGACAGTCCCCATCCCTGTTCATGGGGGGCATTTTGTACCCCAACACTCTGGCCATAAAGGGAGAAGCCCGTGAGGCTTTGGAGAAGGCTCGGTCCTGCCCAGGGGAACCCAGACCCTGGACCTGGATGGAGGGGTCCACACACGGGGGCCCACACAGCATGCAGGCCCGCAGCCTCTACCCCAAGATTGACAGGGGGGACATTCAGGGCAAAAAGTCCACACTTGTCTCATTTTCTGCATGCCCTTGTTTAACTCGCAAGACAAGACTGGGAGCGGCCTTTGTGACATCATACGGATTCCTGTGCTCAGCCCAGGGTGTGCTGGGCAGGGTAAGACAGAGGGCATCTCCTGGGCAGGCACAGCTGTCCCACAGAGCAGCTGCCTGGAGGAGCCAGAGACATTCAGGACCACCTCGTTCCATGGAGAAACTGAGACCCAAAGAGAGAATCAAGCTGTCCTAGGGTACACCTGATTTTCCCAGGGGGATACAGGCTCCCTGGAAAGAACGACTTACTGGTCGGACAGGAATAGACTAATAATGTCAGTGATATATATATACATAGAGAGAGAGATCCTTTCTTCCCAAGAGTTCAGAACACTGCACACTCATGATCTCATTCATCCACAAGACATCCCTCTGGGGTGGGCGGCAAGGCCACTTTCTGCAAGTGTTATGAAAATGCTCTGTCATTGCCCTTCCCTCCTTGTAACTTTCCTTGTCTTCTTCAGTCTCCGCTATAGCCCCTTCTCCCACCCAGTTAAATTCAGCAAAGATTTAAGAAGCTCCGACTTGGTGCAAGTACTAGGCATTCGAGAAACTTCTAGATTTCCCCAGGGCCAAAGTCATTATTCCGTCTCCTGTGATCTCATAGCACTTTGGTCAGAGCCATATTTGGACACATATCATATTGTTTCTATGGATCTACAATCCTGGAGGGCAGGGCTTGGTCTTACTCCTGCTTGCATTCCCCCATCGTACCCGGGGCCAGGGCCTGGCATTCAGGAGCCTGAGGAAATGCTTGCCCAGGGCAAAGTTATCCCGGAATGTGCCCTGAGCATCCCTCCATCAGTGCCCTTGTCCCACTGTATTCCAGTCACCCAGAGGAGGAGCCCAGAGCAGAGAGGTCCTGTACATGCAGTACCTAGCACGTAGTAGCTACTCAGTTCACTAAATGGATCAGTTTTTCAAAAACGAATGAAGTTGAGAATAGTGATGGACCACCCTTACCTTTAAAGGAACTCCCAGGCCATTGCATATGTGAGAGAGGTGGGCAGAGAGCAGGATTGGAGAGGTATACAAATACGACTACAGTGGACAATTCCATCCAAGTAGTGCTGAGGCCGCAGGAAAGGAGAGTTCAAACTCACCTGGGAGAATCAGGGACAGCTCCTTGGAAGAAGTGGCCTTTGAGATGAAGCTCTGAAGGGTGGGACCACATGGCAGAAATTCAGGAATGGTTTTTAATTGAAGCAGGGCATCAGGAGGAGGCAGGGAAGGACAAGGAGGGCAGGGTCCTCATTTTGGGGAGGACTCTGCTTCAGGCAAAGTTTCCTGTACGAGACTCCACAGGCTGAGGGGAGCCATCAAAGGCCTTAGGGGGGAGGGAGGGCTGGCCTGCGGAGAGCTCAGGAGCAAGCAGCATGATGAGGGAGGGAGGTCACTGGGTTGGTATTGAGTGGTCCCAGGGAGGAGCCGCTCTAAAGCAGGTAATGAATTTACTCCATGGGGCAAGGCATGGAGGGAGGGGAGGGGATGCATCAGGAAGGCAGATGCCAGCCTGGGAGGGAGGTCAGGGCCCCAGACATAGAGCCGGGAGTTGGGCTGCAGCGATTCGAGTGGATGAGCTCACACAGGAGAGAGTGTGGGATGAGAAAGAAGATGACAGCTGAGGACAAAGCCTTGGGGGACGTGCACAGTTGGGCAGGGGGGGGGGGGGCTAAGAGAGAGGATCCAGGAGGAAATGGAGCAGCCAGAGAATTGGGGGGTGGTCCCACTCTTTTCCAGTGCTGCCCCACCTCTGCTCCAGCCCTTATCTCCCATGAGCTGGACCAAACTGGGCTGAAGGGCAGAAGCTGGGGCCTGCCCAGCCTCCAGAAAGCTCCGAGGTGAAAGAAAGTGAGCCTAGTGGTGGAAGGCTTAGACTCTAGAACTGGTCAGAGCTGCGTGGGACTCCCAGCTGCCCCCACCCCTCTGTTTTGTGACCTCAGGCAGGCCAGACCCCCTCTGATTCTCAGCCTCTTCACCTTTGGGAGGGGATCACAACCAGACTTCGTCATGGGATTGCTGTGACTACCAAGTGGGGTAATGCTTATTATGCACTTGGCACTTGGGCCTGTCAAGCCCTCAGAGTTCAATAAATGGTGGCTGCCGCTATTATAATGATGACAAGGCCAGGATTGGATTCTGGTGCTTGGTCTGGCCGGCCCCAAAAGCCCAGCAGCCCAAGGAGCCTTTAAGAGGGAGGGAGCCAGGGGACCTGAACTCGCCCAGCTCTCTCCTGTTATCCTCCCAAGTGCAGAGCCAGGCATCCTGGAACAGGGGTGGTCACAGCTCTCTGGGTGCTGAGAAACAGGACCCCACCTCCACTGCAGTCTTCAACTCCAGCTGGGGCGCCGGGTTGGGGCCTCAGTCCAGTGTTGGGGCTCCTTCGGGGCGTGTCATGGCCCCCCGACCTGGGAGCACCGGCGCCTCCTCCTCTGGGGCGGGGGCGGACGCGTCCTCTCCCGCACTCGGTAATTCACCAGCTCACGCGGGCTCCGCGGCGCCCCCTCCGCGCACGCGCATCTCCGCCCCGGCCCCCGCCCCGCGGGAGACTCCAGGCGCTATGGGTGGGTCCGTCCAAGTTGGCGAGAACCGCCGCCGCGGCGCTGGGGGCGCCCGTCGTCGTGGGGCAGTGGCGGCCCTGAACCCAATGCCTCGTCCCTGCCCCGCACGGAGGCTGCAGCTGGGGCCCACGTCAGGGCCTTCTGCTCGGCCCTGCAGGAGCGGGAGCGCGGGGGACACAGTGACGCTGGCTGTGAAAGGGGGCTTGCAGAGCCGGCGAAGCTCTCGGGTCGGTGGGTGCCGGCTTATAGGCCTGGACCTGGGACTTCTCAAAGCCTCAGTTTCCCCTTCTCAGCTTCAGGCTAAGGGATCACATTTACTGGACCCTGGAGACAGGTTAATCAATCCCGTGGGTCGCATGCCCTTCTGTGCAGCCCAAGTTGGGCGGGAAGAAGAGGCGTGTTTCCCCAGGGTCTGGGAGACCCCTGACTCTGATCCTATCTTACCTGAACCGGGCGAGGGCCCCCTGGGAGGAGCGGGGCTTTACTGAAACGGCCCCTCTACCAGCTGGGCTCAGGTCTGGGGTCTCACAGTTACAGGCGGGAGCCGTCTAGCGCTGGGAGGCCCCTATTAACTAGGCCACCGCTGGGGGTGGGCGGTGGCGGCTGGAGCTGACCGGCTTGGGTCTCCAGGGGAGGTGGCCACAAGGCCCACGGCTTTGAACAAACCACAGAAGGCTTCTGCAATATCAAAAGAGCTCTTAGTCACTAATATATGGAGGGAGGGGGGCCATTGGTGAGAGCCTCCGCTTGCTTGGTTCCCATCAGCGGAGGATCAAAAAGCATTTGGTCAAAGAACCTTTAAATACCTTGAAAGGCAGGTAGGTGAAGCCTGTTCGGTAGCCTCCAAGAGGTACTGAAAGGCTGGTCTGAACCGCCGGCAAGCTGGTTCCAGCCACAGCAAGTGCTGGGGGAGGGGGCCAATGAGACAGGAGGGAGAAATGGTGGGGATAGACCACCAGCCCACCCCCACCGTGACCCAAGAATCACTGTGGGCAGAGGAGCAGGGCAGACGCCTGGGCACACTGTTGGAATTGGAAGCAACCTTGTAGGCCTCTGAGCCAGAGATTTGAATCTGAAACCTGTAGGACCCCCTCCCACCCAATTACGGGGGCAAAATGTGTCTATATTTGAATATGCATTTGTCTAGGGAGGAGAGGTCCCTGGAGTTTAGGAGATTCCCAAAGGAGTCCAAGGTGAAATCAAGACAAAAAACCAAACTGCTTGTAGTACAGACCGGTAAACTGGGGCTCAGAAGGATTAAGTGGCTTACCCCAGGGCACTCAGCTTGAAATTGGCAAGCCAAGGTGCTTCTACAATGCATCCTGATAAGGGCATCTCACTGGCTCTCATGGCTCTCAGTCTATATCGAGGGCCCAGTGTTGCCCCAGACCAAGAGAGGTGGGGGGTATCTCAAAACAGAGGCCTAAGGCCAAGATTCTGACTGAGCCTGGGACTATCCCACGCAGCAGCTGGCAAGGAGAAGGGGCACCAGCTTTCATCTTTTGGAGTTTGAGGGGCTGAGCCAAGCACATGGGGGTGGGGGTGGGGGGGGTGGCAGGGTGACAATGGAGAGAGAGAGAGAGACTTAGGGACAGAATCCAGATGGGGAGGAGGTTTCTGGGAGAAAGGATGTGGGTGGGGTTGGGAGCACAGAAGGGGTTTCTGGCAACATGACCCTAGGATATGGAATGGGTACTCAGGGCTATGGAAGGTCAGCTTAGGGCAGAGTCCTCGGTGCCTGGGAGGTGCCAGGTGCCTTGCTGCAAGGGAGCCAAGAAAGACACCCAGCCCCTATCTCCCCAGTATATTCTCCATACCTATGTGGTGCATTTATAGCCCTGTTTTATGGATGAGAAAATTGAGGCCCAGAGTGGTCGAGTCACCGGCCAAAGCCAAACACCCAGGTGGTGGCAGAGGCAAGTCCAGAGTTGAAGTCTGGGATGCTTCCCTGGATGGTGGATGCCTCCATAGCAGAGGCCGGCAGAAGCGTGACACGTGGGACGCAGCCTTGGCTAAGCGTCCGAGATTCCGTGGTTCCCCGGGTCTGGGGACAAGAGGTGACTGCTCAGCGAGCATCGATTCAGTCTCCATTGGGACGAGGTGGCCGTAGAAATGGCCAGGGCTGCCTTCTAGGACTCTGTGGCCAGGTCCTTCCCGGGGAAGGTGATGTCTGTGCGTTTCGCGCTTCTGCCCTCTCCAGACTCTTGCCCTCGGCGGAGGAGGGAGGGGGAGACACAGCAGGGACAGGGCCGAAGAGCTCATCCTCGCTGCTGCTCTCTCACATCAGCGGGCTCTGCTTGCTGCCCTTCAAAGCTGCCCTCTGGCTCTGGTCTCAGCCCGTCCGTCCTGAATCAGGCAAATGCCCAGCCCGAGCCTCTCGCCACACGGCTGGTGGTAAGGAGAGAGGTGTGTTTGTTCTGTCATGGGAGCTGTACAAACAGCTTCCTCAGCATTTTTATTAATAATTCAGCCCGTGGCGCAGGGGGTAGGGTAGGGGGGGACAGAAGCTGTGGGGAGACAGCCGCAACAGAGACCATGTCAGGTAGAGAGACCTGAGGGGAACCCAGGCGCCCTGCCTCCAGCCGCGGCCTAGCAACAGAGCCGGGCGGCCTCGGGGGCCCTGTTGAGGAGGGTGCGGGCCTGGTCTCTGCTCCTGAGGGACAGAACGTCCCTCCCGGCTCGTGCTGCTCCGGAAGCTGAAGCCGAGGTCGACCCGGGACATCTGGGCCCTAATGACCACACCAGATCGGAAATAGGCCTGAGGGGCCCACTGTACTCAGTGTGGCATTCCTTGGGGGAACCAGGGGCTGCAAGCATTTCCTGCCACGTCACGGAACCCGGGGACAAAGAAGCCGCACAGCACAGCGTCACAGAACGAGAGGCTGTCTCTGGGCCCCCCTCTACTGGGGGGAAGGGGTAGGGGAGAGGCAGAAAACCAGAGGCCCGGGCCCTCACCTTTGAGGGACCTGACCTGAGGGCAGAAGAGGACTGATTCCCACCCTCTGATCTCTTTTCTCACAGGGCCCGCTCACGCCGCACACTTCATTTCCTGCCTGTGCCCAGTCCTCTGTGAGTGCTCAGGAAACAGGGACTCACAGTTGGCTTGGCTCTGATTCACGCTCCAGCAGGAGAGAGCAGCCTTCAAATGCAGCAGAACGGTTCGAGGTCAGACATCTGGAGGAACTTCCTTGACAGGCAAAACATGGCACTGAGGAGTGTGTTCAATATCTACCAAGAATAAGTTTCTATGTTCCGAGTATCATTTTAAGTGCCTTCCCGGTACCATTTCATCTTTGTGACAATTGAAGGGTATAGGTGGTGTTTTTCTCTCCGCCGTGTGGATGAGGAAACTGAGGACCAGTGAGTGGCGACAGGTAGTCTGCCTCCGGCCACACAGCTATGAATAGCAGGGCCACATAAGTCTGTATTCTTTCTCTTCCCCCATGATTCTGCATGCCCTAGACAGAGCGAATGAGGCCCAGAGAAAGGGCGTCTTCAGAGCTTTCCCTGTGTCAGTGATGCAGGCAGGAAATACAACCCCGCTGAGATTCCCGATGTCCCAGAGCCTCAGTTTCCACCGCCGTATCTCATGAGATTTATCCAGTATGTCTGAAGGACTGTCCATCTCTGACGTTCTGGAACAGTGGCTGTCTAATACCTCCTGGGAGCGAATGAGATTGGGATTTTTATGTTTGAAAGGGACAGACTGTAAGCTCTCAGATGGGAGCAAGCACTAGGCCTGCTGGTGAATCTCATAGTGGTTGGCAAAAGGCTGGAGCCAGCACCAAGGGTCTCCTCTCGGTTCTCCTGCCAGCTCCCTGGGCTGCTAGCTCTGGGCCCTTGGCTGCCTGGCCAGTTCTTTCCCCCTATAGAGACTTTGTCTCCACCATCTGTCGCCCGAGTGGTGGCCTCTCAGAGGTTCCGTCCCCGCCAACTCTGAAAAGCTCCATGATTCTAAATGCTTACAAAGATCTGTTGAGTTGCAGTGATGAATTCTGCTGTCGCCATCTGGACTCTCAGGTCGATAGGTGGGCAGATTCCTGGGCAGGAACCTTGCTATGTGGTGCCCGTTGATGACATGAGGTAGGGGTGGGAAGAAGTGGGCTATTTGGTCTTTACCAGCTAGAGCGCTGAGAGGGGCACCTGTGGGAGGGGGGTGGGGGAGCAGGAACAAGTCAAGACTGGAGACCCCGGAGTCCCAGCCTGTTGGCTTGGCTTTCTGGGATTTGCCAAAAAGGAGTATGTGGATATATACCGGATTCTTGGCTGCATGTAGGTAAGGACAGCTGCAGGGTATATGAAACATAATGGCCCTTGAGCAGGGGACGAGGGCTGAGATTTCTGGCCAGGGACTAATTATGGGCTAAGATCTTCGGATACCTTTTTTTTTTTCCCCTTCCATTTTTAATTAGAACATTCAATCCAAGGAAATCTGTTCTGCACCGGAACACTCTTCATGGAGGTTTGCTTGGGGGAATTTCCTTATCTGTTTCTCAACGGAAAAGCTGTGGGTGGAGGTGAGTGAATGTGTGTATAATAGGCTCCATACAAGTTCAAGGGTATGGGGTGTGTGTGTGTGTGTGCGCGCGCGCACGCGAGAGAGAGAGAGAGAGAGAGAGAGAGAGAGAGAGAGTACTGGGGGAGATTGAGACAGGTTTGGCCCTGTGGGTGCTGGCTGCCTACTTGTGCTCTGGGAAGGTGGAGGTGTGGCTAGTTGTGAGCTGTGCAGTATAAAGTCAGTTAAGTGCATTTGTCCGGGTGGGATGAGGAATCTTGATTTTAGCTCACCTTTGAATTTCATTCACAGTGGAAAGGAGGGCAGGATGCTGTAGCTGGGCCAGGGGGAAGGGGAGATGCTTTGCCCTCCTGCCTAACCCCTTCAGTTTAGGGTAGGGGCGGGCCCCTTACTGTGCAATGCTTCAATGTCTGTATCTCCTGTGTTTGTGTGCCTGTGCATGTGTGTGTAGGGGGGAGGCGGTGGTGTGGTTGATTAGGTGTGTATGAGTGTGCAGGGAGGTCTCTGTACCTGAAACCACCCATAGTTCAGTTCCAGGCTTTGAAACTTTGGGGGAGAAGGGCCCCTTCTCCTCTCTGCCCCAGAATCAAACACTTGCCATTCTAGGGTTCACCTGATTCCCACTGGGCTGAACTGACAGAGGAGCTGAGAGAGCCAAGAGAGCCAAGAGAGCCCCCAGGGTTGGAAGGAGGGAATTCTTTCTTGCCTTGAAGTGCTGGGATCCAGGAAAGGGAAAGGGGGCCAAGTGAAGGAGCAGCACAGGAGAGGGATGGATGGACGGCTGAAATGTCTGTTTTCTTCCTTTTTTGCGGCTAGGTTGAGTGAAGAGGGTCACTAGGTCCAGTCTGCCAGTGGGGGTGGCGATTCTGGTCCTCCCTGCCCCAACTGTGTTCAAATTCAGGGGATGGCCAGCGTGGCGGACCCAGGCTCAGCGCTGGCAAAAAAAAAAAAAAAAAAAAAAAAAAAATCCACTCCTGGTTTTCGCGCACACCAGCCCGGCTTCCCGGGCCCGCCGCGGTGTCGAGTCCCGAGCTGACGCCCTCGAGCCGCCACCAAGCGGAAAACCCGGAGTGGGTTTCCACGCCTTTTGGAACGGAGTCAAAGGGCACCTCGGAGGAGGCGGCCGGCTACCCCGCCCTGCCGGATTCGAAGCCGCTGCCTTCGGGGGCGCGCCGGCCGGGCTGGTCGCGCCAGTGCGGCGGGTCCCGCAAGCTCGCAGGACCCACCCGAGGGCTCCGCGCCCTCCCCGCGGGGGCCGCGGGCGGGGCGCGCGGGGCGGCCTTGGTGCCCTCGGGGCGGCTCCGGGCGGCGGCGGGCGCGGGCTGCAGTGCGGCGGCGCGGCCGGCAGCGGGCAGCAGCGGGCGCAGGCGGCAGCGGTGGCGGTGGCAGCGGCGCTCGGCAGCGGGCGGGCGGCGCCGGCGGTGCCCGGGGCGCGCTCACACACGCGCTCACACACACACATACACACGGCCTCGTACACACTCACACACGCTCCGGCGCGCACACGCGGCGCGCAGGCCGGAGGGAGGAGGCTCGGCTCGGCTCGGCGGCGGCGGCGGCGGCGGCGGCGGCAGCGTGCTCGGCGGGCGGGCGGGAGGGCTGGCGGGCGGCCCCCGCTCCCCGGCTCCGCGGCTCGGTGCAGCCCGCGAGGCCCCCGCCCTCGGACCCGCCCCCGGGGGTCGTCCGGCCCCATGCCCTGCAGCGGCGGCGGAGCAGCGCGCGGCCGCGGGAGGCTCTGAGGAGCCCGGAGGGAGCCGGCGACGAGGGGACCATGTACCGGGACCCGGAGGCGGCCAGCCCAGGTAAGCGCGGCCCCGCGCGGGCTGGGGCGCCCCGCACCGGCAGGCAGGACGGCGGCAGCGCCGGGCGCCGTCTCGGAGCCCCGGCCCGGGAGCCGCACAGACTCCCTCCCCCCCACCCCCCTCCACGAGGTCATCCCAGCCCCGGGGGCGCGGGCTTGAGCTGCAGCGGCTCGGACCCCGGCCCCCGCAGTCCGGGCGCTGCCAGGCTTGATGCCCGGCGCCGGCTTCGCAGTGTCCCCACAAGGACCTCCCCCCCTCCCTCACCCCCCAGCAGCCCAAGGACAACGTGTGTGGCGGAGCGAGGAGCCACTGCCCCCGCGGGAACCGGGCAGTACCCTCAAGAGGCACCCCTGGGTCCCCAGCACCAGTGCCCCCGGGTGCCGGGGCTGGGGGACCCCGGGAGGAGGATCCCAGGCAGCTTTGGGCCAAGGTTGTGGGCACCGAGGAGCAGACTGACATCGGCGGTGCCAACTGTGAATTGAGAGGGTGCCAGGGGGCAAGTGGGAATCTGGTGCAGCAGCAGGGGAGGGGGGCTTCGGAGAGGGAGGGTGGGGAACCGCAGGAGCGTGGAGGAAGGAGATAGGAGTACCTGAAGGGAAAGAGAGCAGAGATTGGCGAGATTGGGGGTGCCAGGGGAATGTGCTCCAGGGCTTGGGGGGGGGGTAAGCAAAGAACCCCAAACTCACTCCGGTCCTGTCAGGGGAGGGAGGGAGAGAGGCCGGCTCCTTTGCCTTTCTCCCGAGGGAGCCCGGGGAGTGGCCCGGGAGCCCACGTCTGCTTGGCATCCTCAAAGCCAAGCCGAGGAATCTTTCCTCCTTCCTGGGGAAATTGCTCTGCCGTTTCCTCCTTGGCTCCTGACGCCTCCTCACACGGTGCCCACCTGTAGGCAGGTCCCCTGCAGCTCCTGCCCAGGCTGTCTCAGCGCCCACCTGGGGTGCCCCACCCCAGACCCAGCACCCCACCAGTCTGCCAGCTCTGGCAACGGGAGGCGGTGGTGGCGGCCGGGGGGGGGGGGGGGAGGGAGGGTCTCTGCTTCTGGGTTTCTCTGTGATGCTAAAAGCCAGACACCCGAGCCCAGGACTTGCTCCCAAATGAGGAGCCTCCAGGCTTACTGTCTGACCTCCCAGAGTTGGGGGTCCTGGGGGAAGGGACAGCTCTAAGGCCCTTCGCAGAAGGGGCCCAGAGCCCCAAGGCTTTTGAAGGCAGCCCGGTGGACACTAGCTTTGTCCACTCTTGTCCCAGCCCCACATTTGTTCTCCCTCTAGGGGCAGCCTCAGCCTGTCCCTGCCTCCTGAGGACTCGGGCTCTCACCACCATCAGATCACTGCAGCCCAGTGAGTCCTCTGAGCAGGACCTACTGGGTGCCAGGCATTGCACTCACTCAGCACTTGGGTGTAAGGGTGAGAGAGACTCAGTCTCCCTCTCTGGAACCTCATGCCCACCTATGAGTGTCCTCGAGGTGATGGCTGAAGGGACATGGCCTTTGGAGACCCTTCCCTTCATCTGTCTGAACCCAGGTCACCGACCCTGGCATCTTCCCCCAAGAGGCTGCCAGCTTCCAGCGCTTGGACCAAGGGCAGAGGCATTCTCTTGCCTGGATCACCCTCGAAGGAACCAGTAGCTTAGTTCAGAGGCCAGCTCTAGGGTATGAGAATGGAAGGGGGGGGTACAGTGAGGACACTCCCTGCCCCCTCACTCTGCCATGCTGGCGGCCTCCCCTTTCCTGGGAGGAACCCAATGGCCTGGGTCTGTGCCCTCATCCCCTCTCCCTCCTCCCTCTTTCCACCCACGCCTGGGCACCATGACATCACCACTCCCCAAGTACCTCTATCCCCTCCATGGAGGCCAACTTGACGTACTTGGCATCTTCTGGGCGAAGGGCCTGGAACCTAGCGCTGCCCCTGGCACGCTGGCAGCCCCCAGGCCTCTCCCTCTTCCCCCTCCTCAAACAGGCCTCCCCCCGGGGGTGGAGACCTGTGGTGCCCAGATGCAGGTTCAGGACCCTCCAGTGCCAGGGGCAGGGATAGCACTGACTGGGAAACAGGCTGGGTTGAGGTTCACATCTCTCTGGTGTGGCTGTTGGTCTGATGGGGCCAGAAATGGGCTGGAGAGGGCAGAATCTGCCTATGATCCTGGTCCCCTGGGGCTCTCTGAGGGGCCCGAGTCATCAGTCTAGCCTTTGTACCCCCTGGCATCCCTGCCCACCTCCTAGAATCCCTACACCTCCTGCCAGACTACATCTCCCCTCTACCCCCAGCTTCCCTCAGGCCCCTCCAGACTCTGCTCCCCCAGGGAGGGCTCTGGGTCCCCCATTTCTGTCCCCCACCTCCCCTTTGGCTGGCACCTGGTGGGAGTGAGATATGCAAATTAATTCCTGTGTGACTCAGGCCCCTCCTTCTGGTGCCCCAGGGGCCAGTACCTTGTCTGTCCGATCCTCTCTTCCCACTCCCAGGAACACCTGTGGCCCAACCTTTTTACCATTTTCAGTCTCCTATGTTCTCCCACTTCCCAGGCTGGTTCCAGAGTGTCCCCGAGGTACCCCCTCCCTTAGCCAGCTCACTCTGGTCTCCACAGGATTCACCCTGCCACTGAGACCCTTCCCGGGAGTTCCCTACCTACTTGGGCCCAGGGCCCCAGGCACTTCTGGGATCTGTCTCTGCAGAAGCAAGGGACTGTGGGAAAAAGCCAGAGCCCAGTGAAGAACGAAGACCAGCCCCCTTCCCACACATCCCATGGGCTTCTGCTCCAAACTCTGTCCACCCTCCCCCAGCCGTGCCTGCAACCTCCTCTCTGTCCCCTCTCTGTGCCCTCCCCAAGGCATGCGGCCCTCTCCCTGCCCTCAACCATCATCCTGTGTTCATCCCGAAGCTGGCCTGGTCTGGCCTCCCTGTGTCCCTTGGACCCAGGCCCCAGGCCGGGCAGGGCCTCAGCAGGCCTGCAGGGGTCAGCGTTGCAGTGGGCAGGCCAGGCGGCTTCAGGGAGGGAGGAAGGGAGGGAGAGGTGACCTTGCAGTGAGTGAGCGCACAAGGCCAGAGAGGGAAAGTCTGGGCCAGTGCAGCAGGGCTGGGAGAGAAGTCCGATCCTGAGGCTGCCTGCCCTTCGAGCTTGTCCCTGGGGGTAGCAGTACTCCAAGTCTTGTCTGGCCCACCTGTTAGTAGGCCCTGGCCTCCACAGCAACTCTGCCACAAAGGTCATTCTTAGGGAGTGTAGGGGACACAACGCATGGGGCAGTGGGCCTTGGCATGGTGGGTATCCTCTCTCAAGGCAGAAGGATCTGTGAGATTGTCCAGGCCAACTCTCCACCCACTGGGCACAAGTTAAGGGCAGAGGCCATTGGGTGATTCATGGGGCAGGAGTTAGGGTTATAGCTGAAAGGGCCACCAGGATTAGGGACCAGGGTTGGGGTGTGGCAAAGTCCGATGAGGCCTGACTCTGACCATTTTGCTGTCAAACTCTAGCCCCACCCCTATCTACCCCTCCACCCCTCCACACCACACCTCCCCCCCCCCCCCACCGGCCCCATCTGCACAGGCCCAGACGGCCCCAGGCTTGGGCCCCAGGCTAGGACTAAAGAGCAAATGATCTCCCAAGAGGCCGTGACCGGGAGTGCGGGCCTGGGGCTGGGCAGATCTGAAACCCTGGGTGGGTGGGATGGCTTCTGTGGGCCTAGTGCCCCCAAACTGTGTGTTACTATGGAGACAGGACCCTCCTGGGCCTTGGGTCATGCTGTCTGCTGACCCTGTGGGAATAGCTTGACCAATGGGACTGGGTACTCAAGAACTGGGGGCTGGTGGGGAGGGAGATAGCTGCAAAGCCCCTCCCGGTTGGGGAAGAGAGGCTACAGCAGGCTGGATTGGGGTGGGAACACGCAGGCCAGCAGGTGACAGGTGAGGGACAGCTGGAAGGCAGGGGAACAGGTGGGTGTCAGGCCCTAGGAACCTGGGCCCTGCCCCTTGCCGACCCCGAGCTTGGGCCCAAGGCGCACGGAAGGCAATATAGAGGACCAGGGAAGGGCTGTGCCCCTCCGCACCCCGCACCCCGTCCAGCCCAGCCCAGCAGGAGGCCTTGAGGGAAAGGCAGGGGAGGAGTGGGCGGTTCCTTCCCTGTGGCACCCCTCCTTTTCTCCCACCCCCACTGCCCGCCCACTCTCTATTCTCTGAGGGACTTTGAATCCTTATTGAATCTGATGGACCATTTTCAATAACTGCTTCCCCCAGGGGAGTGAGCAGGGAGAGGAGCAGTGAGGGGGGCAGGAGGCCCAGTCCTGAGCCAGGGACTCTTGGCTGGAAGGGAGTCTTTGGGACCGTCTCCTCAGAGGCACCAGTGCATCCCAGGTGGGTGTGGGCAGCTCTGCTCTGTGGGCAGCACCCAGCAGGTGGCACATGAGGCCGGTGAGGTCAGCTCTCTCTGTCGTGGCGGTCACTGGTCTGGCCAGGTGCCGGAGCCAGCCCGTGCCAGGTCCGGCCCGGGTGCCCGCCTGCCTTGCAAGGGAACCCCAGCCGGTGGTGCCAGTTCCACGGACACGGAGGTGCCTGACCGTCCAGGCAGTAGGGGGGGCAGCCTTGCTGGGCCCCCGTCCAACTCATGTCTGGAGGGCATGGCTTTGGTCTCACCCAGCAGAATTCCCCAAGGGTTGGAACGGAGTTGGCAGACAGCTTGGGACCTGTGGAAGGGGCTGGATGGTGCCCAGAGCGTGCGCCTGGAATCCTGGACCCCGTTGGTTTGGGAGGTGGGCTGGCGGTCTTCGGGCCTGCTCTGGGGGGCTCTGTAACAGCTCCCACCTGGAGGGCCCCCTAGGAAGGGGTGCGTCCCCTGTGGGGCTGGGCGGGGCGCTTGGATCAGGAGCCGGGATGTTTGGGGAATTGATGTATTCTTGTCATTGAACGTGTGGGGCCACAGCGCGGGTGGAAAGCGAGGGCGGGGCCGGCGGGGGAAAGCACTGTGCCGTGTGTACCTACGTGCGGGTGCGGGTGCCAGCTGGACTGGGTAATAGCTGCGCTCGCTCGTCTGAGTGCCGGGCGGGCTGTAAACAGCAGCTAATGAGTGTATTTGTAGTTAGGTGCCTTGAGGTGCACGGGGAGTTGTGACGGAGAGCGCTGAGGAGGGCGCCTCCCTTGGCCCTATATATACCCAGGCAGGCAGGGCCTGTGCCCTCCAGGGGCCCCGCCTGCCCCCTGCCACACCCTTCCACCTGCTGGCTCTGAGGCTTCCAACTCCTGGGAGCAGGGAGGGCCTCACCTGGCTGTGCGACGTGCATCGGTGTGGGGTGTTGGAGCTTTGGTGGGTACAGATACGAGCATTTTCACGACAGCATGCGGGTCTGGCCAAGGGCACGTGCGCGCACGCGCACCTGTGTGTACTACATCCGATTCCCTGCATGTGTACGCGCCCCTCCTAACGAGCCCTGCGAGGAGGCTGCCCCCACCCCCATCTTGGTAGTGGTCCTGGCTCCTTTGATGCCCTTCTTGGAAGCCGCAGGAAGCTGGCGGCTCTTGGGCAGGCTTGGGGGGACAGGGGGTGACCTGTTGTATCCATCAGAGGAAACAGGAGGGAGAGGTCTGAGCCCCGGCCCCAGGGGGCTCCCACAGTTGCTACTTGCATCAGAGAAAGGGGAGACCTTGGGGCTTACAGAGAGCCCAGCCAACTCTCTGGTTCCAGAACCCTCAGGAGCCCGAGGAATGAGAGAGCAGGTGTGCCACCGGGCGGGGGCGGGGGCGGGGGGGTCAGCCCTAGTAGGTAGGGGTCTCACAGTGCTGGTTGATGAAGTGTGAAGCCTGCCCCCAGCCAGGATGGGGTGGTGTGGAGTATGGGAGACCACAAGGGGTGCCTGCGTGAGGCCCCGCATGGGGGGGAGCAGAGAAGAGAGCTCTGTGGCTAATGTGTCCAATTAAATTACTTCAAACCCTGCCGCGGCAGCTGCTCCCGGCGGGGCCCTGGGTACAAATTGGATCCGTCTCATTACCACGGGTGGTGTCAGCGGGGCCAGAGAGCGGTGGCCAGCTCAGCCAGCACTCGGCAGGCCTTCTCCCCCTCGCTCAGCCTGGGCCCCCGACAGCCCCCTTGAGCCTTTGCTCAATCCAGTACCCCCTCGGGTTTCCCAGGTCGTGCACACCTCCTCGCCATCCTGACCCCCGTCCCTGGCTGCCCAAGGGCCCCTCTGAGCCCTCACTTTCTTTCTCCAGGTATGGGGTTTCATGCTTTATAGGGGGTCCAGCGTAAGGAAGCCCCTCTCAGGTCACCCAGCACGTCCTGCGCCCTCCCTTGATAATAACAATAGCACAATAATAACAGCAGGAGCGCCTAGTATTTGCTAGGCACTCTGTGCACGTGCAGCAGGGGGTGGCTTGCTTAAGCGAGGTCTCTGGGGTCAAACAGCTATCTCTGAATCCTGGCAGAGACACTTGCTGCGCTGTCCCTGGAGCCCGTTACTCCACTATTCTGGCTTCAGTTTCTTTCTCTGTTAAATGGGTATGATGATGATTCTTATTTCCCCGAGGGTTGGAGGGTGAGGCTAGGTAAGGCGGGAAACATCTTTCGCAGAGAGCTCAGCACATAGTAAACACTCAGCCAATGACAGCTGTTATCTTGTCATTATCCTGCACCAAGTGATTGATGTCTGGGATGGGGGTTCCGGAAGCTCCAGGGAGGACATGCCTGCTTCAGCCCTGGTGGAGGAGGAGTCGGGGGGCGGGGGTTCCACTGAAGCAGTGTCAGTCAGCTACCTTCAGAACAGCAAAGATGTGTTGAGTGATCACTACGGGCCAGGTGCCCTTCTAAGAACATGACCTGTGTTAGCTCTTCTATCCACAGATGACTCTGGAAAGGGGGAGCTTGCAGTGAGAAGTTGGCTTGGGGTTCCAGCAAACACCAGCAGACCCAAAGAGCATGAGCTTTAGTCCGGGGCCTTGGGTTTTGAAGAAAGGCTAAGAGTTTGCCACGTGAGCAGTAGGGGTGAGGCATTCGGTGTGGCGGGGGACAGCACATGCAGTGGCCCGGAAGTGGGGTCTCGTTCAGTTGAAGCAGCACTGAGTGCTTGGACGTGGCCAGAAGGGAAGCTGTTAGGGGACACTAGCCGGAGTTGAGGCTTGGGAAAGGTAGGTTGGGCCAGATTGTGAAGGTCCTGGCATTCTGAAATAGGAAAACTGGGTTTTGTTTTTTTTTTTTTAATTAGGGCAATGGAGAGCCATGGACGACTTTCAAGCAGATCTCTATTAAAGAACTTTTAACTCTGCAGCAGTGTGGAGGGTGGGAGGCCTGGAGCCAGGCAGGTGTATGGAGCCAGAGTGGCAGGTTAACATATCTGTTCCCACCTTTGCCCGGCCCCTCCTGGGTCTCTCCCCTGCACAGGGCTGAGTCTGAGGCACCACGCCAGGAGGTCTGCAGCATTCAGCTGGCCTGGGGCCCTACCCTTGGAAAGCTTGTGGCAGGTAATGGGCCGTCAAGGGGACACCAGGTGACAACAGGTGCAGATGGGCACTGCCAGGGGACTTCCCTAGGGATCTGGGGCATCAGAAAAAGCTTTCCAGAGAGGGACGTAGAGCCAAGGTGGGCCAGTCCAGGGCCCAGGGGACACGGCAAATGCTCCTGGGGGTTGGATGTGAACCGCACCCCACACCACAGGCCTCTGGGCCAGTCCCTGGGAGAGCCGCACAGCTCACGCTGCCAGGCCTGAGCTCCAGAGCCCCACCAGAGCCAACCTATCTCCACGGCAACTAGGCAGGCACCTCCCTCTCCGTGCCCACGGCCCCTGGCACAGGGGCCCATTCACAGCAGGACTTGGGTACGCCTTCCCACTTCCCTGGGGCCTCGTCCCAGGGCAAACGCCCTCATAGCCGGTGCTGAGTCGCACACGCGTGTTGGTATTTGGGTCCATGTGCACACAAGATGTGTAACGTGCCCCCTACAGCAGGAAGCAGGGAGGCGGGGATGGTCTACACTGCCTACCCACCTTAGCTGGGGACTTGTTCCCTGGGGGTGAGGGTCAGGTGGGCACCGAAGAGCATGATGCCAGGATGATCCCTCAGGGGCCACGGCGAGGAAGGCAGCCCAGAGGAGTGGTTGGGCAGGGCTGCAGGTCGGGGAAGGTGGCGAGACAGAATCTCCCAGCAGGGCCTGGCGGGTCCACAGACCCCCTCGTTCTCCACGTTCAGCCTTGCATTTCTTCTTCACAGCAGTCCTGCGAGGGAGACAGCATTGCCACTGGTGTCCAGATGAGGACGCTGAGGCCGAGAGAGGACCCATCGGGGACCTGAAGTGTCCCACAAGGTCACTCAGTAGAGCAGGGGTGTCAGCTTCACTCCAAAGGCTGGGTCTTGACCACCAGGCTGCACTGCCCGGTGCCCCCCTAATCCCACTAGGATCCAAGCCAGCCCGTCTCTCGGCCCATCACTTGGAAGGGAGTGCTGGGAACTGGTGTTGGGACACAGAGGGGTCCCCAGTGCCTCCTTCAGTGCTTGTGGCATCCCCTAAAGCCTTTGTTCTCAGGTCCCTGGAGTGGGGCGCAGCTCCCTTCCCACCCTGTCTCCTCTCCCTCTCGGCAGGCTCAGTGGAAGGTTCCTCTCAGTCAAGGGGAGGCTCTGAGGAGAAAGGGAGGAACCCCTCACTCGCTGCTTGGCACCTGCCAGCCCTGGAGGAGCCTGATGAATCGGCTGTGTGTGGCCCCCCCCCCGGCCCCATTCCTCCCTCTCCAGCCCCCGCCTGGTTGGGGAGGTGCGAAGGAAGCGATTTCACAGCCTGTCAGCTGAGGCCTAAAAATACCCAGAACTCCGAGATGCTTGGGCAGGGGGAGGAGAGAGCAGGGACCAGGCTGGGGTGCTGGGGGGGTGCAACAATGCTAACTTGGCCAGAGCAGCCCTCACGGCTCGAGAGCCCTAGTCAGACGTGATGGGCAGGGATGCCCTACATCCCCCACCTGACCCCATTTCTGGGTCTTGAGAGCTCCGGCCCTCAGACCCAAGGGAGGGCTTAGTCTCAGACAGGAACCGTGGCACCCAGGCCCTTCAGAGCCTCTGGTCGATGGCTCTTTCTCCCTCTCCACCCCTGAGTTGGCTGGCATCTTTAGGCCGTGGGAGCCAGGCTGGGCCTGTGCCTGCTTCCTTCCTGGAGAAGGTGCCTGCTTCTGTTAGGGGAGAGGCGTGAGGAGGGCAGCGTGGATGGGGGTGCTGGCAGGCGTGCAGTGTGATGTGCGAGCCACCCAGGCACTGGAGGGGGGCAGAGGAGAAGGGGTGTGGCGGCCCGCGTCACTGCCACGTGGCTGTGTGCGAAAGCCTGGCACAGGCCCCCCTCCCCCACCGCCACGAGGCAGCCAGTGCCCGGAAAGGGGGGCACGTGTGTGTGCATGCGTGGGGGCCCGCTGGAGCTGGCCTGATCTAGGTCCCAAAAAGCTCATGGACACGTATGACCGGGCGGATGTAGCGAGTCCAGACAGAAACTGGGCGAAAGCCCAGGCGCAGGTGGAGAAGCATCAGCAAACACGTGTTGCATCCGGCAGACACATGAGGGTGTGTGTGCTTCCCGTGTGGAAACATGATGGCATGTATGCCCGGGCACAGGAACATGGGAAGGCCTCTCTGGGGCCCTAGGCAGGAGCTGGGAGGCTCATCAGGGAAATAATGGGGTTCATGGGGTGCCTGTGTGGCTCGATAGAGCACGCAGCTCTTGATCTTGGGGTCGTGAGTTCAAGCCCCACGTTGGGGGGTTGGAGGTTATGGATAGTGCATACGTTAATTAATTAAAAGAAATTGTAAGTAATGGGGCTCAAATCCCAGTTCTGCCATGTACTGGTTGGCTGTGTGACCTCAGGCAAGTCACTTAACCTTTCAGTGCTTCATTTCTCCGTCTGTAGAGTGGAGGTGATAACAGCACCTACTTCGGAGGGCTGTTGGGAGGATACGATGAGTTGATGTATATAAACTGGCTGGAACTGTGCCTGTCACCGAGTCAGCACCATGCACATACTAGCTCTTATTATCGGGTTCTCCCCTTCAGTGACACAGGTGGGAGCGCCAAGTCCAGAGAGGGCAAGTGACCTGCCCAAAGTCACACAGTAAGTGAGTGGCAGAGCCAGAGTTAGAACCCAGACTCCAGTGCCTTAGGACGGGGCTTGTTCAAATTTAACTTCATGAGACCGCCCCCGCTTTGGACCACAAGAAGTCCCTACAACACAGAACTGTAACCACATTGGCATCTGGGGCCTAGATTCTGCCAGGGCTGGGCTGGATCATGGGAACTTGGGGATCTGAGCATCTTCAGATAATGCCAGGGTGGATGGGTCCTCAGGGCAGTGGTTAGACGCCTGATTTAGAAACATGCCTCTGATTAGCCTGTGGACTTGGCCAATTACTCAGCCTTCCCGAGTCTCAGTTTCTTCCCTATAATGGAATAACAGTAATACATACTTTATGGGGTTATTGTGGGAAGAAAATGAGATCCTGCATGCAATGCTTTAAGTGACTGGAACATTGTGCCTAATAAATGCTCGGTAATGTTAGCTGCAATTATAACCCATGCAGAATGCTCCCACCCAGTGCTCCATAGATGGTGACTTCCTGGGACGCCCGGCTGGCTCCGTCAGTTAAGTGGCTGACTCTTGATTTCGGCCCAGGTCATAATCTCATGGTTTAAGCCCGGTTCGGGCTTCACAGCACAGAGCCTGCTTGGGATTCTCTCTTTCCCTCTCTGCCCCCGCCCCGCTTGTGTTCGCTTGCTCACTCGCTCACTGTCTCTCAAAATAAATAAACTCCTAAAAAATGGTGGAAAATTGCTTCTCTCTCAGCCTCTGACTACCCTTACTCCCTTCCATACTTCACAGGGCTTAGACTGCTCAGGGGCAGTTTGCAAGCAGCCAAGACCCGTCTCTGCCTCCTGTTACTGGTTTTGCCCAGAAAGGAACAGGACCCACCACTGGGACTTAGCCCCTGAGCCCTCTACATCTGGCCTCATCACCCACTTGGTATATGAACTTGGATAAGCACCATTTCCTCTCGGGTCCTGGCTTTTTCCTTCTGTAAATTAGAAAGGCTGGACCCCATAGTCCCAGATCCTCCTGGTCATGTTGCTGTGTGACCCAGGAGAGTCCCTGGCTCAGCTCACTGGAGGGGGTGGCAGGTTGACAGGAAGAGAGGTCGGCTGGCTTCCCTGAGTGAGCGGAGCATCTGGGGCCTGAGCCGACTGGTGGCCTGCCATCATGCCAGCCCGCACCTGTGGCTGCGTAGGAGGGCATGTGGGCCCGACTGGCTGGGCACTGACATTGGGGAGGCTCAAGGACGATGACTAGAGAGAGCCCTTCTTGGGGCCCTGGGAGCTGCCACTCCAGCCGTCCTCCCCCGCTCTCCTCCCTGTCTCCCCCGGGCTTTCCTTCAGCAATTCCTCCTTCCTCCCTGTCCTTCCTCTCTCCTTCTCCTTCCTGGAGTCTCCCAGTATCTCCTTCTCTCTTTCCTCCTCCAATTTAGTAATGTTGACCATTTTCCAGGGTGCCTCCTTCCTTCCTCTCCCTCTGCAGAGGGGAGATCTCTCCCCCCTCCTCTGTCTCTCAGTTTCCTGAGATTCCTCCTTTTTCCTTCCTACAACTTGGAAGAAATGTCCCTGTTTCTCTCGATCTTCCTGGCTGCCCCTGCTGCTCCTGAGCCTAGGTCTCTCTCTTACTCTGCAGGGGCATGTCTAGGCCCCTTCATTTCTTGTCCCCTGGCTCTCTCCCACTTCACAGGCCCTCCTTCCCCAGTGTCCCCACCTCTGCCTCCATTCTTCCAGTTCCTTGGTGCTCCGTACTCCTCCACCATCTCCCCTGCCCTCAAAAGTTTCCCAGCCTCCTTCAGATGATGGGGCTGATGGGGCTGAGCCAGGCAGTTTCTGTGGCTGGTGCTGCTATTCAGTACCTCAATAACCCCCCACCCCTGTGAGTTCAGAAAGGGGGTCAGCCCAGGGCCCAGGGACTGGCAGCCTTGCCTCCTAATTAGTAGGAAGTAATTGCCTGGAGAAAAAAATTTCATTTAGAATGAGACTCTGAGATTCCAATGTAAAGCAGAGCCAACTGATGGCCCCTGGGGACCAGGAGGAGAGAAGCAGCCGAGGTCAGGGTCTCGGGAAGCCCCTGGATCCCTTCCCTGGCTTGCCCCCAGGACCCCAGCCTTGCAGAAATAGGGAGAGAGCCCTGGGCTGGGAGTACCACCATTGTCATCTGAGTTTGGTTCCACTACTCCTTGTGTGACTGAGGGCAAGTCACTTATTTCTTTGTGCCTTAGTTTTCTGTCCTGTAAAATCAGAAAAATGCCTCGGTATCATGAGGGTTGATTCGGACAATGGCTATGAAAGCACTTCGCGGGCTGTAAAGTGCTGTGGGAGTGTGAGGTGTTACTGTGTTCCTCCAGTCTGCCCTCATAGGAGATGTGAGGATGTGGAGGGGTGGAGCAGTGAGGTTTCCAGAACATGGAAGGATGGTGAGGTGGATCCTGCGGAACTGAAAGGTTAAGGGCAGACAATGGGGTTTTCTATGGCAGTCTCAACACACGCCAGCTGCACCACCCTGAGTGGTCACCTCACCTCTCTGGACCCCACTTTCCTCATCTGTAGAATGCTGATCATCATGCTTCCTCCCGGGGAGGGGTTGTAGTTTTAAAGGAGATGAAGTCTGCAGAGCTCTTAGCAGTTCTTGGCCTATAGTAAGTGCTCAATAAATTATATTATCTGTATCTACTGTAATTGAAGACTGTTATCTTTACTCCCTACCTGGACCCAGAGAAGCTGTGATTTGGGGTATTGTCTTAAGGTGGTTTTATTTGTTTTGCTGTTTGTTTTTGGAAAGAGGGGGATTTCTACACCCAGTGGGGCTAAAATAAAGCAGTCCCTAGAAACACCAAGCAGATCTGCTTATCAAAGAGGCCCAACCTGTGGCGTAGGGAACAGGAGTGGGGTGAAGCTGTGGCCTTCTTCCCTGACTCCCACTTTCTCCTAGAGAAGGGCTTTAGGCAAGTTTCTCATCTGGGTGGGTGTGAGGTAGGGAGCCTTTGCCCTCAGGGAGGCCTATTACAACCCTTTGTGTTCCTTTTGGTAGGTTTGGCTCTACTGCAGGGAGGAAAAGTGTTTGTTTAAACTGATCTACCCCACCCTTCTGGGAAGAGGGAGCAGGAAGTTTAGCGTGGTCCGGGTTGACCACTGGGTTGAGTCTTTGCTATGAACCAGGCAGTATGGTGCCCCAAGGCGGCCTAAACGCGGTCGGACTGTCTGGAACGTGCAGGTTATTAGGCAGCGCTGCAAGCACAGAGCGCCATATTTTCCCGGAATGGCTGAGGGGACGGCGACGGGGACTGTCTGCCACTCCTTCACCCGCCCAGTTGCCACCGCGGGGGACATTCTGTTTCTGCTCTAAGCGCAGTACCCGCACCAGCCGCCAGGAGGCAGTTCGGCGGGCCCCACTTGAGGGAATGGGATATGGCATTTACCTTACCGGGGAGGCTTTTTTTTTTTTTTTTTTTTTTTTTGGTCATGAGTCGGACTGCTAACTGGGTCCTCAGTATCTGAGGACCTCACTGGGGAAAGGGAGCTCTTGAAGTAGCCTGGTCGCTTCCGTGGCTTCAGCTCATGGCTGATCGGGGAGCGATTGGCAGAGGAAAGTGGAATCACTATGCTGCAGTCCTGGAAACAGCTCCGGTTCTTTGGATCCTGCTCGTTAGGGGCAATGCAAAGGGCAGCCTGGAGGAGGGAGCTGTCAAAGGACAGAAACGGGTTTCAGCACCAAGGACAGGAGTGCTGCGACCCGCCCCTGCTTCAGCACCGTGGACAGATCCCAGGGCGGCGCACTCAGTGGCTCCTTCCTAATATTTGTGGTGCAAATGATAGCCCAGAATATGGCAGAATGGCACCTCCCAGAGGGAATCTCAGTCACCCTATGTTCTAACGAGGAGACTTAGGACCAGAGAGTTGAGTTAGTTGCCTAAGGCCACACACCCACAGCGATACAGTGGGTGGCAGAACTGGATTCAGAGCCCCAATGGTCTCTCTCCAACCATTTCTCCCCACCTGGATTTCCACTAGATCTCTCCCTCCTTCCTAAACATCCCCGGGAGCAGCTTCACATTCGGTTCTATCCTCAAGAACCCTTGAGCTGGCAACTATTAAGTGTGCCCTTTCCCCCACCAAAACCCCAATCAAGAATCTGAATCCCAGGATGGAAGATTCCTAGCCCCTGAGGTTTTCATGGCTCCCAGCATCAGGTGGAAGGGTGTCGGGGCAGGACAGGTGCCCTGGCCTGTAAGGAAGGATGAGACTTGGGGAGCTGGAGTTGAGTCATCAGTGAGAGGAACTCTTAAGTGCTCTGAGATCCTCAAATAAAATAGAGCGCACCATTCCAACCTCAGCTTCTTTGCAGCCGTGTATTATTAATAACAATAAGATGCTGACTTAGGCCAAGGCACAACAATGCATTATTCATAGGAGTAACTAGTGGTCAGGGCCTGCACTTAATCATCACACGTCCCTGATCCTGCCCCTGCTCCACACTCCTGGTGGAGAAGCCCTCCACCTGAGCTCCTCCTTTGTTGGGCTCCTGCTACACTGATGGACATGATCATTTTCATGGCTGCCCAGGTGGCTCTTCGGCTTTGGGATCAGGGTGGGTGGGGAGGGTGACTGATTCTAGGCTAACTCAGAGCTGGCACCTGGTCATGTTCATCCTGAATGGCTTTGACCCTGATGACTTCCAGACTCAGCAGCTCTCTGGAGTCTGCAGATGGTCTTTCTCCCCCTCCCCATCTTTTGAGGCTGAAGACTGAAGCCAGGTACACCAGGCTTCCGTAAGCCAGGAATTGTGGGAGGTGGGGGTGACTGAGGGGAGGGGTCACCAGGCAGAGGATACCCCATCACCACTAAATATGGCAAGAGATGTGACCCCCTAGGTAAACTCTGGAGCACTTTGTAAACTCTTCTGCACTGAAGAAATGGGAGACATTATTACCAAAGCCATGTTGTCTGCTGGAAGAGAGAACCAAGGTAGAGAAGGCATAGAGAATGCATGGATGAGGCCTTTGTAGCTCACCAGGCCCTGCTCCCTTGATGAGGAGTCAAAGTGCTTGTGGATCCTGACATGTCCCCGTCCAATTTCTTGCTGGAATGGCTCCTGGCCCATCCGGACAATCCTTCATTCGCTGTTTACTCACTTGGCATCTCCTCTGAATTCTAAACCGTCTGCATCCAGCCGGCCTCTGCGGCCCCTGCCAGCGCTCTCTCCCTAGCTCACTCACGCATTATCTGTTTTTATTACAGTCAAGGTTGAGGAGGCTTGCTCGTGCTAAGCCCCTATTTTCAGCTACTTGTAACTTTCCAAAACAATTCCCCTTGGGCCTCCTCTTTCACCAGCCTTGCTCTGGCCCCAGGTGAAGCCTGAGGGGTTGTGGGCGTCTCCTTGGATTTCTGAAGGACGCTCAGGGAGACTGTCCGGAGGGCATGGGGGTAGGGTGGAGGACCAGCTTTCCTGGGAAATGAATGCCAGACTCTCTTTCTCCTCCTTTTTCTTTCTTCCTTCTACCTACCCATCTTGTTTTCTTTTTCCCAAGGTGGGTAGCCTGGAGGGGGAGCTTTAGAGTAGAGAGAGGGCAGAAAATTTGGCATGACAGGCAGCCCGGAGCCTGGCAGTTTAAGGTTCAGAATTTTGCTCACTGGTTTTCTGTTGCTTTCTGCCCAACTCTGCCTTCTTCTGACTTTGTGTGTGTGTGTGTGTGTGTGTGTGTGTGTGTGTCTGTGTGTCTGTGTGTCTGTGTGTTGGGTCAGGAGGAGGAAAGGAAGGTGGGAAAGGTACTGAAAATGTCCCCCCTTCCCGTGCCCAAATGTCCCTAGGGATGGCAGGCTCTGCACTTGTAAATGCCCCCCCTCACCTCCCCCCATCTCTATCTGCTCAGTAGGCACGTGGAAGGGTGCTTCCTTTGAAAACCTGTGACTCCAGTTTTCACTGCTTTCCACCTCTAACGTCATCACGCAGCCACCAAAGGATAGGAGGGAGGCGCCGGGGCATGATGTGTCGGAAGTAGTGCAGAATCAGGTGGGAGGAGGCAGGATTAGGATAGGAAGGCGCTGGCAGATGTAGCCCCAACCACCCCCAACATCACTCGGCTTTATCTCGGGAATAGTGGTTGTGCCCTAGGCAGTATCAGAGACCCGGGCCGGGCCGGCCGGGCCGGGTGCGTCCTGGGCTACCCCACCCTTCTCTGTTTCCTGCCCATCTGTGTCTAACCCCAGGGGCCCACCCCCCAGACTGTTTGGGGACGTTTAGGGGGACTGAACCTCTCTCTAATGAGGGTGCTTTACTAAGGCTGCGGGCTGGGCCAATGGAGGGAAAAAGGGTCCCCGGGAAGGGTGTGTGTGAAGTGAGTCTCTGAAGCACCAGGAGGAGTAACTCAGGCAGGGCTCTCTTTGGTAAAACTCTGGGGGGAAATTCCTCTCCCTGACCGCTTTTTTATTTTGTGTTCACTCAGTTTCTTTCTTCTCTTGGCTCTGTCCTCAGAGTGACTAGGTTCAAGGCTCAGCTCCCCTCGGGTGGAACAAGAGAGAGAACGAGCTGTAGGGTTTGAGGTTTACAGACTCTAGGTGCATCCCTGGCTTTACCTCTCTGCTGCTCTGTACCCTTGGGCAAGTATTTAACCCTTCTGAGCCTCAGTTTCTCTCTTTGTGAGGCGAGCATGAGAGTATTTACCTCCAGAGGGGTCCTAAAGACTGTAAACATGATTCAGTGTGGAGCACACATCGGTGCTGGGATGAAAGGTATTTGGTCAGGAGAGCAAGGGCCTGGGATCTGGGGATCCCCAAAGAGGGAAGCAGTCTAGGTTGGGAGGGTGTGGGGACAATGCTGGAAGGCCTGGATATGGAGAGTGTGCGTGTCACCAGCCGAGAATGCAAGAGCAAGCAAAGTGTGGGGGAAAGAGTCTATGTGCACAGATTTCAGCATGTCCAGCAGCTTCCCTGTGTCATATCCTGGGCTGAGGGCTGTGGGAGACCCCAGGCGATGGGGAGACACGATCTTACCCCATTGGCTCCAACCCCCAAGGAAAGAGCATCGGACAGAAGATCAGTTAATTCAAGCTTGGAAAATGACGAGACTGCTGTGAATCCCTGGCCATAAGGAAGGGCTTCCCGGAAGAGGCTGGCTTACCTGGGGCCTTGAATAACTTCATGCATCTGTTTGTCACTTACTTACCCAGCCTCTCCCAGGTACCAAACCTCGGGCTACAGAGATGAGTGGTGGGGGTGGGGGTGGGGGGTCTCAGCCCTCCAGGTGTTCCCAGTTGGGGGTGGGGGTGGGGTGGAGACCAAGTGCTAATTATTAACCCACAATGATGAATTGTCATAGTTACAGGGGAGGCAGAAAGGCATGTGGGAGGGAACGAAGACCATCTTGGTCTAGGGATACTAATGGTAGAAGATGGAAGGAAGGTATTCTAGGCAGAGCAAAGAGCTCGTGCCACAAAGCCTCAAGAGTGAAAGAGGTTAGCCTTCTGGAAGGAAGCAGAAAAGTTAGGTGTGGCTAGGTCACGCTGTAGCCCCTTGTGGGAGGCTGTCACACCCTTGCGCTCAGAGGGCAGTCTCTGCAGCTGCGGTAAAGGGCAGGCTCACTTTGCCTTAGTTCTCCATACCTGTTTCTTCCTCTGTGACATGGGGCCAACAATGGTACCAGGTTGTGGAGATGACGTGGGATGGCATGTGTAAGCTTCCTGTCTGCCACAAAAGGTGCATGCCCAATTCACGTGAGCTGTTATTTTATGTCGACAGGACCCCAGCATGAGAAGGCAGGGTCTGTTCTCATCGCTTGAAGGTGAACCTCTGAGGTCCCAAAATGGGCTTTACCTGGGGTCACCAGCCAGGGGCAAAGGTGTGACTTGAATCCAGGTCATCTGCCTCCAGGTCTATTCCCTGTCCTGCTGCTCTGCCTCAGGACAGACGCGGGGGGATGGCTCGGTCAGTGAAGCCTCCGACTTCAGCTCAGGTCACGATCTCATGGTCCATGAACTGGAGCCCTGTGTTGGGCTCTGTGCTGACAGCTCGGAGCCTGGAGCCTGCTTCAGATTCTGTGTCTCTCCCTCTGTCTGCCCCTCCCCTGCTCACGCTCTGTCTCTCTCTCTCTCTCTCAAAAATAAACATTAAAAAAAAATTTTTAAAAACAAAAGGACAGACAGAATTTGAGTAGACGAATAATGGGCAGGGGAGAGAATCGCAGGCCAGAGGAAGTGCGTGAACACCTAGGCCACATGATGGCAGAGTGGGCTGGACATCTGCTTGTGGCCAGGCCATCGGTGTGTGTGAGCGTGAGCACAGGTGTCCATGCAAGGGGTGAGTCTCCACGGCTAGTGCATGTGTGTGTATTTGTGTGTACATGGGTATCCGTGCACAGGTGTGTATTTTTGCACGTGTGTGAATGAGCACGGGTATCTGTGCAAGGGGTGAGTCTCTGTGGCTTCTGTGTGTGTGCGTGTGTGTGTGCACGCGCGCGCACCTGCATGCACATGTGTGGGGTGTGGGCTGCACGGCTGTCTGTGTCAAGAGTGTCTCTGAGGCGTGTGCATGTGTGTGTACGAGCTGTGGGTGTCCATGTCTGTGACCTGTGTGTGTGTGTACCTCCTCCCCCTCTGGGTCCCCTCCTGTTCTCCCCACCCCCCGGGCAGCTGGTGAGCGTGCCCTCAGAAGTCCATTCCCTCTCCGGCAGCTCCCCAGGGCATCCCAGCAGCCAGCAGTCCTGTTTGATTCTGTTCATCCATAAATTATGGCTTACTGAGGAGATGAGAAGGAGTTGGGAGTGGGGGCAGAGCTCTGGCAAGAGACGGGCTCAGGTCTGCAGTTCATACCTGAAACCCAGCCTGGCTCCCAGCTGTTGCCCCCCCCACCCCCCACTGGCCTCCGCCCTCCCCCTTCCTGCCATAGGGATTCACTGATGCTCTTGGTCGTGGTCGAGCCCTGGGGCAGGGATTGGGGTGCCCAGAATTGAGTAAGACGTGACCCCTGGCCTCTGCTGTCCCGTGGGGAAAAACTAGATGTGTATCTACTTCAGTATTTTATTCAACACTCGTTGAGCGCCAGCTCCGTGGCCCAGACGTCTGTAATATAGGGCCGACGTGGTAATGCTATGATAATAGCTAGCATTTATTGCCTACTTATTTTGTGTCCGGCACTGTGCTAAGCGCATCATGTGTGCTAATTCCTTTAAACCTCACAATTGTCCTATGAGGCCCGTACTGTTATTAGCCCCCATTTACAGATGGGGAAACAAAGGCACGCAAAGTTTAGGTCACACATCGCGGAAGAATAAGAGCCAGGAGTTGAACCCAGAGAGTCTGGCTCCAGAGCGCTGGCGCTTAATCACTGCACCCGAAAAGAAGGGCGCAGGCGCAGGGTGATGGCAGCTCAGAGGCAGGAGAAATTAATTCCCACTGGGGATATTATGGAAGGCTTCCTGGAAGAGGTGCTTTTCATCTGGGTATAGAAAAAGCAGGAACTGTCAGGCAAAGGTGGCATGGAGGAAGAATGAAGGAGGTCCTGGTGTGTGTGTGTGTGTGTGTGTGTGTGTGTGTGTGTAAAAGAGAGAGGCTCAAACTCTGTCCTGCAGTCTCTCCCATCTCTTCCTTCCCATCTTGTGTGGGTGACGAGCGGGATACCATGCAAGCACTGAACATTTGACAATATTTACTGAGTACTTCCCATATGTCAGCCTGTCACAGAATATCCGGAATGAGCAGAGCAGATACAGCCCTTGCCTTTGTGGACCCTGTAGTCCGGGACAGAGTGGGTGCTTAATAAATGGTAGCCTCTGTAATTATTATTCTTAGAGGCCTGAGGTTCTTACTCACCCATTCTTTGAACAAGCATTTGCCAAGCACCTGCTGTAGGCCCAGCTCCCTCCTTGATTCTGGGAAGACAGTAGCGAACAGAGAGCAAGCCCTACCCTCAAGGAGCTGACATTCTAGAGGGGAAGACCACGCATGAGCGTCTCGTCCACGCTCAGAGGCGGGCTGCCTTCTCGAGCACACAGGCTTTACCCTGAGAGCTCCTTGGCTGGTGGCGTGGCCAGGAACACAGGCCCCATCCACAGGACCCTGCCGGATCATCTTTAGTTCTGAGCTCTAGTCAGCTGACGTGCCCGCCACAGGCCTGGGCAGAGAGGCAGCAACAAACCTGAGCTTACACCTCACTCCCAAGACACCTCGGGGATCGGACCCGGGAAGCCTGGCTCACCCTGCCGCCCGGGCCTCCTGATGTCATCTGTCTGCCCTTGTCTGTGTCTCAGCCCCGGGACCCAGGATGTCTCCTGTGTCCAAGGGTAGGTTGTGGAACCCGGCCCTGTCAAAGGCTGACGAGGGCTGCAATATTTTCTTTCCCCAAATGTTAATATGCTGACGCTAAGGGGACTTGAAACCATGTATGTCATCGGAGGAAGGGTTAGAAGGGCCAGAGCGGCTTTGCCTGGAGAAGACCGGAAGGGGACATGAGAGCTGTCGGCAAGGATTTGGTGGCCTGTCATGTGGCAGAGGGAGCCGGCTGGTTCCCAGCAGCTCTGGAGGGCAAGCTGGGGAACGAGGGGGGCCTGGGAGGGGGAGTTCTGGGGAGACAGATTCTGCTCAGCACGAGACACAGCAACCCTCCCTAACGATGCCTGTTGGTGGAGGGCCTGCCTCCTTCCTGTCACCCACAGGGCTGCCCAGAGGGTTTGCGCATTGCGGGGGGCCAGACTCCATGATGGCAGAGGCCCCTTCCAGCCCCCAACAGAGTAGCTCCATGCTGTGGGAATGGGTTCGCTCCGGCTGGCAGGCAAGAACCCACGCCAGCACCCCTTGATGGCAATGTCACTTGCTGGCTGAGGACACCATGTCACTTTCGGTCACAGCATCAATGCAATTTGCAGTGACACACATTTGTTCCACCCTGGCTCCGAGGGCTCTCTGGGGGAAGCTGGGGGCCTGGGCGGGGGAGGGGTCAGACTCGTTGCCTGTAAGATGACAGCATCCACCCTGTGCTGTCGAGGATCCTAGGCTCCCCGATCTAGGGGGGTCAGCTCTTCCTTAGCAACCCATCTCTTTCTTCAAATGGAACTTTCTACAAAAACCAAGATGTGAACCAGGGAGATGGTGCTGCCTTGTTGAAGAGGGCTTGAGAGACCATGGCCTCGTCGGCTCAGCATCCGCTTCCGTAGCCCCAGAGAAATTCCTGGGAACCCTAAGAGTTCCAAGGGGCACCCAAAGCAAAGAGGGTAGCCTTTGAACTGGGCTGCCCGGGTTTGAATCCTGGGTCCCCGACCTGCTACCAGAATGACCTCGGACAAGGTTCTTGACCCTCTTGTGTCTCAGTTTCCCCATCTGCAAAATGGGGACAACCGTAATGTTTTACTAAAGTTGTTTGAAGGGCTGAGCTGTTACCCCGCAGGGAGCACCTAGGACACCTGTGTCGTCATCAGAGGAAGGGGCAGCTCTTTCACAGATGAAGGCATTGACATCCGAGAGGTTGATCGCCTTGCTCATGGCCACATCTGGCTAGTGGCCAGAACGGCCTCAGACTCGTTTTCCTAGACTCCAAGCCCAGTGCTCCTTCTGGATGCCCCCAGAATGCTAATTGTTTAAGATGGGCCCTCCCTGGGTCTCTGGGGACTGTTCCAAGTGTGTGCCCCCTGGCTTCTGGGATTGATAGGCTTTGTCCTCAGGCGCCCTCTTCCTACAGCAGGGGTCGAGAAACAGTTTTGAGACAGCCCTTTTTTGGCAGAGAGAGGAGGTAGGCGCCTTTGAGAATTGCCCCACGGCCAAGATGTATGGAGGGGGGGCGGGGTGCATGAAGAGCGTGTTAGAGCCGAGGAGCCCAGCTGGAACGGGCCTCCTACCACAGCACCACAGCTGCCACAGCAAGAGCTTGCTAACACCCCCTCTGATCCTGCTCAAAAACCTTCCATGGCTCCCATGGCCTGCGAAACACAGCAGGCCCCTCAGCCTGACAGACAAGCCCCTTCCCCATCAAGGCCCCACTGACCTAGTCCAGTTCCTCATACAACGTGCTTGACTCCTCTTTATCCCTTCTCCCCTTGGCTCTTGCTGCCTCCTATGCCTGGAATATCCTACCTCACCTCACAGCCATCCGCCAGACCACACCGAATACCCCTTCTCGCGGAAGCCTCCCCGGATAGCTCCCTAGTCCAGCGGTCACTTCCTCATTTGTGCTCCCAGAGCCCTCTGTTTACACCGGAGAGAAAACAAACACCATCAACCTTAATAATAATACCTATCTGTTGAGTGCTAACACTAACCCCACGGGTGGGCACCATTTGATCTTTACTTGAAGACACTGAGTGTTTAAGACCCTTGTCCAAGGCCACTCAGCTATTAAGAGGCAGAAGCTTCACTCACACTTGGGTCTTTTCTTGGGTACTTTGGAGTCTGGAGCCCCAGGCTGTCTGTTCTGCCACTCACTGGTTCTGGGGCACCTGACATGCTAAGAAATAATTAGCTGAATTCTTTTTTTTTTTTTTTAAGTTTATTTATTTTGAGAGGGGTGGGGAAGGGTAGAGAGAGAGAGAGAGAGGGAGAAACCCAAGCAGGCTCTGCACTGTCAGCACAGAGCCCGATTCAGGGCTGGAACTCATGATCTGTGAGATCATGACCTGAGCCAAAACCAAGAGTCTGATGCTCAACTGATTGAGCCACCCAGGCGCCCCGCCCCTCATGATAGATTCTTAATGGATAGTGGCTGAAGAACGCTCCGTCCAAGAATGGAATTTATTTTATTTAAAAGCGAGTTCAGGGGCACCTGGGTGGCTCAGTCAGTTGAGTGTCCGACTCCGGCTCAGGTCATGATCTCGCAGTTTGTGAGTTGGAGCCCTGCGTTGGGCTCTGTGCTGACAGCTCGGAGCCTGGAGCCTGCTTTGGGTCTCCCTCTCTCTGCCCCTTCCCCGCTCATGCTCTGTCTCTCTCTGTCTCTCAAAGATGAATAAACGTTAAAAAAAAATTTTTTTTCAATAAAAATAAAAGCAAGTTCAGCAGAGGAAGGTATAAGGTCACCTGCTTTCCCAGACCCTTCCAGCAGGGGAGGAAAAGTTCCTATGGAGCTGGGGAAAGCACAGGCCCCTTTCCTGGGACTTTGGTGGCAAGACCTATGGTTACTATGGCTGCCACTGTCCCCACTTGTCTTGCCCCCCTTCCCTCAGAAGCCTGGAGGTTAAAGACGGAGGCCTGCCATTTGGCCTGAGAACTTTGGCAGATGTGACCCCTCCAGTCTGGCGGAGCTGTGGTCCTCCACCCCGGGCTGGGAAGGGCAGGACCAGTTCCTTGGTGCCTGCTGGTTGTCCAGGTCAGAGCTCCTGGGTACTGTGTGCCCTGAGGTTGACAGTGAACTGGGTGCAGGGACTTCCTGGGGGCCGAGCCTGTGGACCCCCGGACAGGAGGAAGCTTAGTTGGCCTGGCAGGTGGACAGGTGGGGACCAGATCAAGGTGGCCTTTTCCCACAGCTGGGAGGTTCAGGAAGTTGAGAAGGGAGAGTCAGGGCCCAAGCAGGATTCTAGGGAGACCAAGTGCTAAACTGGCTGCCTAGAGCACTAGAGTGGTGGCAGGAGGGAGCCCCGAGGCCCCTGAGAGCCGGGAGAACCGCTGGGCCCTTCCCCACGAGGCCCCACAGCCAAGCAAGAGAGACTGGGAGCCCAGAAGTTAAAACCGCAGGAAGCAGGACCAGACAGATACCGTCAACTCTTAATTACCACCATCGTTGGCACCGAAAAGCCCACGCAGGCTCCTCTGTAAATAAACAGTGTCTACTTGTCTTTAGGACGCATCCTAGTGCACACATATTTACAGTGCACGTGTGATCTATGCTGCTCTCTTTCGACTCACTCCCCCACATGAGAATTTCTGGTGAAATTTTGCTTTCCTTGCATTTGGTTTGGGCTCGTGTTTGCAACCACCTGGGAGAAGGCAGGGAGGAGGTTTAATCCACATTTCCACAGGAGAAAACTCAGTGGTTATGCGACTCGTCCAAAGCCACAGCTAGCAAGTGGTGGGATTTGCACAGAAACCTGGGATCTTCCTCCCAGGGCAGGTGTATCACCATTGCCACTCCTGAAGTATGAGACCCCGGAGCTCTTGGAATGGAAGCTGCTGGGTGGCCCCTGTGAGCATTTAAGACAGGAGCCAGTCTCAGGTGGGACTGGAACCTACAGGGTGGGACCTGAGGCTGAGGCTTGGTCAATGTGTACAGAGGCCACTTGGGTGGGCTTCCAGCCCAAGGAAAGCTGAGCTAAAGGGAGTGAGGGCTGGTCTGAGAGTTCCAGAAATTCCCTCTTTGACTACACATGTCGCTGTTGAGTTTGGGCCAGATACTTCTGAGGGTCCGTTGGTGCCCGTGGGGCAGGTGGCCTGAGAGAGACTGTAGGAACTAGTCATCGTCCTTTGGGCAAAGTCGGCTGGCATTGTGGCTCAGTGTTGGAGGGGATGGAAGTGTGCTGGGCAGGAAGGTTGTGCAGAGGCAGTGGCTTTTTTAGGGGGGTTGGAAGTGTCCACTGAGGCCTGGCTGGGCTGGGGGACACACTTGGCCTCTCCCTTTGAGATGTCAAGTTTGGGGGATGGTGTGGATCCTCTGGACTCAGCAGAGCCCATGCAGGGAGGGCCTGGGAGGAACTTCAACCTGCACAATTCCCCCATTTTACAGATGAGGAAACTGAGGCACAGAGAAAAGAAGGAACTTCCTAAGGTCAGCCAGCAAGATCTCGCTGGGAATAGAACTTGAGACTCAGAACTCCCAGTGGGGGGCCAAATGGAAGGACCGGGTGACTGTTCTGGGGGGCCCTGAGCCAAGGGAGCGTGGCTGGCCCTGGCCAATGAGGGTCTGACCTGTGTGTGTCCTCCCCAGGGGCGCCCACCCGCGATGTCCTGCTGGTCTCTGCCATCATCACCGTCAGCCTTAGCGTCACTGTCGTCCTCTGCGGCCTCTGCCACTGGTGTCAGCGCAAACTGGTGAGGCTCCTCAGGGCCCGGGGGTTGGGGCCTGGCCCTGCACCCCACCCCCCACAACTACTGGCTCGTGAACCCGCCCAAGGGTGCGCGCAGATGATCCACTTGCCCACGTCGTCAGGCACGTTTCCGCAGAATTTCACACGCATGCACGCACTGCGTTTGCCTGGATGTTGGCCCCATCTGTCTGGGTGTACACCCAGAACCACACACCTAGGGACACGTTTGTGGACAGACGTGGGTCTCAGGCGTTCCACACGCTCGCGACTACACGCACACACGCCCCACCTGCGGCATAAAGAACCTTACGCTTCCTCGCAGACGCTGACGGAGAATCTAGGCTCCCTCCAACCCCAGCGCCTCCCGCCCCACTCCCCGCCGCCCACTGCCCCACCTCCCCAGGGCTGGGCGTGGCCGAGCCCTGTCTCCTGGCCAATGAGGAGGCGCTTCCCGCCCCGCCCCACCCCCAGCTCCCGCACATCCATCCTGGTTCTTGGGGTTTGTACAAGCACAAACGGCTTCTTTTCATTTTTAACGAGGGCTGGGGAATTAACGAGCAGGATTAGGCCATCAATAAGTAACGAGACCATCAGGAGGGACATTCATCACCCGAAGGCCCCGGGAGGGGGAGCCGGGCTGAGCCGTCTACCCGCCTGCAGCCACCAGTTCCCCAGAAGTGGCTGCAAGGCTAGACCCCCCCTCACCACCACCCCGCTTCCCCTCCTCCTCCCCTACCCCAGTCCTGCTGTCCCAACCCAGAAGTGCAGTGGGGACTTTGGGGGGGTGCGGTGGGGCACTCCTAAAGGTGGACCCAGAGGTGTCCCAGATGTGGGGACTTTCCTGGGCTTAGGTGAAGAAGGGTCCCTGGCAGGTACCTTTATTTCCTAGATTGTGCACGGTGGGAGTGGGGGCCAGGTGTCACTGTCTGGTCACAGAGGGGCCTTAAGGACGAGGCGAGGAGGGCTGTGGCCGTGGGCACTGTGTAGGTAGGGACTTCAAGCCCCAATCCTATGGAAGGAAAGGGGGCAGATACCTCTGGGAAGGACCCAAGAGGCCCATAACCCAGCAGGTCTCCTTCAGGAAAGGCACACTCAGGAACTGGGAACACGGCTCTCCATCCTGGGATATTCAGCTTCAGGTGGCTCCTTCCTCTGGGGAGGAGCCATGGAGAAGGCCCCCTTATGCCCCAAGTATGAGCGTATGTGTAACCTGGGCCCACTCCGGGTGTGGGAGCACAGGTATGTGGAGACAGGCTGGCTGCCTGCATTGTCCCTGGATCTCCCGTGTCTGCATCTGGGGAGGTGGAGGAGGGGGCTTGGCCACGTGCCTACATATGCGAGTGTCCTCAGAGGCCGTGGGAGTGGCTGAGCACGCACACACTGCAGCCCTGTGCGTCTTGTTGTGGGGCCTGTCGGCCTGTCGGGCTGTCCATCCGTCCGTATGTGTTTGAAGGCAGAGGAAAGTGTATGAGCAGGCCCTGCGGGTGACCTTGAGTGGGGGGCTTTGTGCTGAGTGCGTCGACTTTGAGGGTATTGGTGCAGTGTGTGTGTGTGTATGTCTGTGTTCACCTCTGCATGATGGGATGTGCTTCTCATCAGATCCCCACCGGAGTGAGCTGAAGCTTGCTTCATCCCCACTGTCCCGGCCTCTTGTGGTAAGTGCTGCAGTGTGTGTGTGTGTGTGTGTGTGTGTGTGTGCGCGCGCGCGCGCTGTGGTGAGAGCCTCACCCCCACCCCACTCACCTGGGGACCAGCATCCGAAGATGACAGCTTTTTGTAGCAGGTGGGGGGCTGTCAGTGCGGGAAGCCCCTCAGGCATCTTACAGCCCCAGCCCCTCCTCCCAGCCTCCAGCCAGGAACTTCTCCAGGGGTCCAAGCCACAATCTGTCTGTCCCTTTTGACTTTCTCCCCCGAGCTGCCCAGCCCCCAACCCTGCCACAACCCCTCCCCCGGCCCCCCACATCAGAGGGACCTGGGAGCTTTCTGCCTGGACTGTCTCTGTGCTTTATGGAAGGGGCTTTAAAACGCTCCCTGCACAGTTACTGGGCTCTCCTTGCCCGCCTGTCCCCCCAGCAGCAGTGATGTGATACCCTGACAGCCCAGATCCCATTTCCAAACATTAATAACTTCCTTAATCTCCAGCTGGCTTTTTCCAGATCAGCCTGGCCAACCCCCTCCCTGAGAAGCAGGCTGATGGTATTGGGTTCCTCTGGAGCCACCCAGTGTCTCCTGGACGCTGCCTGGGTTTCCTATCGTTGCCCCATTAACATCCCCCTGCCCCCCAAGTCAAGTCCTGCCCACGTTCCTGTCCCCCATAGTCCCACGGCTCCTGCTGCAGAGTGATCATTGCAGCCAGAGGGGAAAGTTCTCTGAGCTGTGGGAGAAAGAGGGGCAGGCCCTGGATGAACTGGGGACAGCCCACCCCAGCCAGGCCTGGCCTGGGGGAGGGGCAGCTGACTGAGGCAGGTTCTCCAGCCGAGGCCAGGGAGAGACAGGAGAGGGAGTGAGGGGTGGGGTTGGAGGGTCCTCCCTGGGCCACACTGCCTGAAGTGTGGGGGAATGCTGGGGATGGGGCTCTTCCCTGTGTCCTGCCCAGAGAAGGGCCCTTGGCCAGCATGGAACAACCCCAGGCCCTGATCTTCCCAGTCCAGACTGGGCATTGTTCGGGATTTGAACTTCTGGGTAATGATGGGACAGAGCAGAGCTGGAGCTGAGAGAGGGCAGCTTTTGTAGACTCAGAGGATCCAATACCTCTGCTTTTTTTAACTCTTAAAGTTTTGGCTCAGAGGCAACAGCTGGGGCTGAGTCCCCAGGGCAGGTGGGGCACTGCGGGGGTGGGGGTGGGGCGCTCCCGTGTGATCATTTTTTGAGAACCGCTGGGTACCAGCTTCCACACTGAGTACTAGAGACCAAACGGTCCCTGCCATTTTGGGCTGTGTTCCCCCGGGGTGGGAGCTAAAGTAAAGCCAGGAGAGAAGTAGTAATTTCTGCGATGAGAACCTGGAAGGATGAGGGACCCGGGGCTCATCTGGAGACAGCACACCTTTTCAGAAAGGAGGAAAAGGAGGTCAGAGGGGGCAAGGAGCTTCAACCGGGGTGATGTGGGGAAGGTGTGGCATTGCTGGGACCAGGACCCAGTCGCCCCTGAGACCTGGGGGTGCTGGAGATGGAATGAGGACCCACCCCCTTCCCTACACCATTCTGGGGGGTTCTGCTACCTCTGCCCAGCTCCCCAAATGGGCGGCTCCCGTGCCCTGTCAGGGGCTGCGGCTGGCAGGAGTGTCGGGGGAGCACGGGGAGCACCGTGGTGCGGCTTTCATTTTGCTTTAGGGCGGGCGGAGTCATCGAGTGTTGTGGCTGTGGTGTCGGTGCACATGTGGGATGTTGGGGAAATGTGTGTGCACGTGTCAGAGTGTGTGTGTGTGTGTGTGTGTGTGTGCTGCCACCCCACTGCCCGCATCGGCCCTGGGCCCGCCCCAGGCCCATGGCCCATTGGTGCACGTGAGGAAGCTTGGTGACAGTCAGGAATGTTAATGGTGCTGGGCACTGCATGAGCTAAATTTAGAAACCCAAACCGAGAAGGTGAATGGCACTCACCTTCCCGGCAGCAGGCCCAGTCCCCAGCTCAGCCATGGCCCTTCCTGGAGCCAGGGGACCCAGAGCGCCTGGACGGCCGGCCGTGCCCTTCCCCCCGGCTCAGGCAGGCGTGAGGAACTCTGGGGTGCTGGTCGGCTGCCCCAGCCTCAGAGCTGGGGGGCTGCCTTTCTTCCCAAAGCTGCCTTCCTATAAAGGAGAGCGCTCCAGCCCCACTCTGCCTTACTGCCTGAGGCAGGAGGACCCCAAGGAGCCCCCAGACAGTGCTGGGCACTGTCCTGGGCACGACTGGGCACGAGGCCCTCTCCCCGCCCCCGCCATTCACGTCACTGGCCACTGCCAACCTTGCCCTGCAGGATGCCACCCCCACCATCTGGGAGCGGTGACGTGGCCAGGCGCCTGAGAGCCGTCTGTCCGTGGCAGAGGGAGATGTGTTTCTGGGAGCCGGGCCAGAGCCCCAGGAGACAGGCAGACAGGAGGGGCCCCATCCCTGGGGGTCAGGGATGGGGTGTCAGTCAAGGAGCGGAGTCGGTCCTAGAGCCTTATGGGGCCAAGGAGTTACCAACCGGGGAGCAGGTACCGTGGTGACGCCTTCACACCTTGGCCTCAGATCTTGTTGCCACGGCCCCGGCCTGGGCCCAGCCCACTCCCCTACCCAGGCCCATTCTGGGGAGGCAGGGAGGGTGCAGTCCTGTCTCCCAGGAGTGACCCTGGTGCTGTCTCCACAGGGCAAACGCTACAAGAACTCCTTGGAGACCGTGGGCACGCCAGACTCAGGGCGTGGGCGCAGTGAGAAGAAGGCCATCAAGTAGGTGCCAGGCTTCGAGTTTGGGGTGGGAGCACCCAGGCAGCCCAAGTGGGAGGAGCCTCCCCCCTCCCCAGAGCTGGCCACATGCATTCAGTTTCCCCCTCACGCGTTGGGGCCATTCTCTCTCCCTGCCCCCCCCGCCGGCCCCCACACACTTCTAGCACCTCAGGGTGGCCCCAGGGCTCCACCCTTTCTGCCTGTGTCCCTCAGACCCTCACAGCGTTCCAAGGACCCCAGCCCCATCTTCCGGCTGCTCACTCCCAGCACTGTCTGCCTCTTCCCTCAACCCTGGTTGCTGGTTCCTCCACATCACACGCCATCCCCACCCCCCTCCTAGCTCCCCTGCATATCCGAACTCCTCCCGCAGCCCCTGGGCTGGGATCCCCTCTCCTGGGGTGCTCAGGCTCTCATTGAAGACCTCAGCAGTACCCTGAGGGTGACTTGGAAGGTGGGCAGACCTCAGTGCTGGGCCACTTGGGGAAGCAGAGCAATGGGGACTCTTCCCTTCTCTGTCACTCCTGGCCCCCAAGGCCTGTCTTGCTGCCTCTGAAGCACCCAGACTTCCCGCTCTGAGATCCCTCTTCAAGTAGGCAGGCTTGCCTTCCCCGGACTGCCTTGGCCAGGGTTGCTGGGACACACAAAGGGAAGCCCCCCGCCAACCTCCCCACCTGGCCAGAGGCTCGTAGCGGGAGGGTTCTCTCGAGAGCCTTCTCTGCTGAACGCAGGCCTTCACTGGGGGGGCTGTCAGGCTGAGGGAGGGCTGGGTGCCCCTCCATTCTAGCCTGGCGAGGGCCGAGCCTGCCAGCAAGGGGCTTGGCCTGAAGGAGAGCCGCCCCACCCTGCCTCCCTTTAACTCAGAGCCCCCACCAGCCCTGCCCCACACCTTCTCTCCTGCCCCCTTCCCACTGCCTAGTCTGTCCCCCTTCCTGTCCATCCTTCTCCCTTCTTCTCTTCCCACTCCCTTCTCCCTCTCCCCTGCTCCTGAGGGCTCCCTCCCTGTTCCTCCTCTGTTTTCATCTCTAGCTCTGACCCTGTTTGGGGCCTTCACAGAAGCTTCCGGTGGGTGTGTGTCTGGTGGTTGGGGGGGGGGGCGGGGGAGGTGGGCAAGTGGCAGGGTGGGTCTGCCGAGGTTGGGGGTGGGAGGAGGCTCAGGAGGAGGCCTCGGGGAGCCTTTGAAGCTGGGTCTGGTTGCGCACTCTCCAGTCTTCAAAGCCAAGAGCTAGCAGGTCTCAAGGGCTGTGGCAGAGCCCAGGCCCCAGGCTTTCCGAAGGCAGAGAGGGACCACATGGGGCCAGCCCAGCACCTCCGCCGCCTCCAGACCAGGCCCCTAACCCAGTTTGCAGCTGGGCCAGGGGGCCTGTCTCTGCCAGGTGACCGTAACCTGGGGTTGTATGTGTTCTGGATAGTCGTGGAAAGGGCCTGTGAGAGGAGACGGGATGCCCAGCAAGGAGGAGGGCAGACAGCAGGCTCCGCAGGCTGGGACAGCATCCATGAGTGCTCTGAGACCAAGTGGGGGCAGCAGTGGGTCCCCCACTTCTCTGTAGCCCTGCAGCCCCTGCCCCCTCCCACCCTGCTGAGCTGTCACAGCCTCTGCCTCAGAGGAACAAAAGCACCACCGGTTCATGTCTACATGCCCTTAGGTTCCTAGGCCTTTACCTCTTGCCAGGGCCCAAAGCCAGTACAGTGGCAGGAAGTAAGGCTCACCCACTGCACGATCTCCTCCTGGGCTTAGGACCTCTTCCAAAGGGATCTTTTGTCAAGGATCCCGGGAAGTTGCATTCTTCAGCAGTGCTTCCCAAACTGTGTTCCTCAAAGCACTCCGTCAATGATTAATAGTCACTCTATGAATCATTGAGGTTTCATGGGTTCCATGACCAACTAAGTTTGGGAAACACTGCACACTGTATCTCCCTCTTGGAGATACTGGTATTCATTGACACATTAAAGGCTCTGAGAAGTCCTGCAGTAGAGGAACCTGTGTTTCCCAAACTTTTAAAATTAAAGATCCTCTTTTCCAGTATCGCAACAGACAACATGAGGGACCCTGAAGCTCCTTGGAACAGAGGGTGGGAGACCAGCCTTGCAGTGATGACCCTGGTGGCTCTTTCTCTCCAGGACCTAGGATTGGATGGCCCTCGATTTTGGAGATCTGGAGGGGGCGGGGGAGGGAGGCCTTCCAACTGTTCCATCTCTGTTATGCTGGAGGAGGGGGACCAAAGGATGTCTCTGGCAGGGAAAGGGTCTTCTGCTGAGGGATCCTCCCCAGGGACGGGCCTCCCAGTGCTGAGGTCCTGTCCTGCCTCTCCCACCCTAGCCTCCACTGCCCTACTCACAAACTGGCTCAGGACTTTGGCTTTGAACCCCGTGTAGGCAGTCCTTGTGAGACATTTCCAGGGTGCATTCTGGACAGACATGTGCTGTCCACACCCCCCTTGGGCCGGAACCACCATCTCCTCTGGGCCTGTGGTGGCAGCTCAGCTTCTCTCCTTTGTTCCCAAGTCTAAGGCTGAGAACCAAGGTCAAGGTCAAGGTGAAACTCCAGCGGTTGGGGGGGGGAGAAGCAGGTCCCCCAAGAACAAGTTTGCTCCATCTCCAGGGGGTGTGCCTCCCCCACAGTGCCCTCCCCCGCCCCCAGCAGGGCCCTTGCCTTGGCCTTGAGCAATGGCACAGCCCCAACACAAGCCGGGCCCATGCCTCACAGCCCTCCCTGGGGCCCCTTCCCCTAGATGCACTTCTGAGGTCTCAGGCATGGCTCCCTTCCGGAATGTTCCTCTGGCCTGTTTCTTCTGCCTTTCCTCTCCCTGTGCTCCCAGGCCTGCTCCTCGGGGCCCCAGGAGCCTGACAGACAAGCTGATGGAGCCCCTTGTCCTTGGCTCCTGGGATCTCCAGGCTGTGCCTTCTGACGGCTGAGGTTTCTGCAGCCCGCCCCCAACGGAAGTCCCCACATTCTCTGTGCTTCCAGCATATCTGCTTCGTTGGTATGACTTGTCTCAGAGCAGGAGGGGGTGGGAAGACTGGGGCCGAGGGTCCCTTCCAGACTCCACCTTGGAAAGGGACAGGGGCACAGGGAGAGGCTGCCGTGGCTGGCAGGTCAGGTACGTGTCAAGGGCCCGAGGTCGAGCGTGCCCATCAGCCCCCACAGAGAAGGGCAGGCTCCCCGCCACCATGGGCCCCAAAACATTGGACCTGAAGGGCTCCTGCTGACTTTGGTCACACCCTCAGCAAGGTCAGGGGCCTGGAGGTGCTTCTCATTTCTGGGGGCGGAGGGGGCGACCCAACCACCACGTCTGCAGTGAGTGCAGAGTGCAGCTCCTTCACGGAAAGGCCGTGTCCTAGGAGGGGAGAGAGCAGAGGAGGCTGGGGGACCTCAGGCCAATGGGAGGAGGAGAAAGACGGGGCCGGGTGCCCGGCCTGCCCCAGGAGTGGCTCAGTGGAGGTGGATGGAAGAGGGGAGAACCTCAGGTCTCCCCTGGGAGAGCTGACAGCCCAGCGGTTACAGCCAGCCTTCTGGGTTTGGCAGGCAGGGAGGCCGAGGCCAGGTGGGGGGCGGGGAGGGGGGCCACCCAGCCAGTTGGCGGCAGGGTCTGATCTACCTTTCCGCTCTTTCCAGCCAGAAACCGGTACCCTCTCCTTCTCCCGCTGCCCTCGCCATCCCGCCCCAGGCCTGTCCCCCGCCCGCTCTCCTCCCCTCCTCTCTCAACATCTTTCTCTCTCCCACCAGCTTCCCGGGTGCGAGGCTCCAGTGGTGCCTGCCTGCAGCTCGCCTCCTTTCTGCGCGGCTTCTCCCGGCCCTCGAGTGTGTGCGCGTGTGCGGGCGCGTGCGTGTGTGTGCCGGCCGCCTCTCTTCCTCCCGCAGGAGCAGACCCTGGCCCCCTCCACTCTGTGCACCCGGCCCCCGGGGCCCCGGTCCCCCCTCTGCCCCCGCAGGACTTGCAGCTCTTGTTTCTTCTTGTATCTCCCTGTTTTCTCCCCTCTCTCTCTGCCCCTCCAGCGATCTAGACAGAGACTTTTGGAATAACAATGAGAGCACAGTGCAGCAGAAATGGAGCTCCTATCCTCCCAAGGAGTTTATTCTAAACATTTCACCCTACGCCCCTTATGGCGACCCACGACTGTCCCTCAAGTGAGTGACTTTACCTGGTTTGATCATATGTACCGAGTATCCGCGCACGCCCTCCTCCCCCTCCCGGCCCTCACCGCCCCTCCTGCTCCTCTCCCCGGACTTCCCCACCCACGCACCCATGGGCAGGCTGACCATGGAGACGAGCAACCCCTCCTGCCTCCCCTCGCCCGCCTGCCCCTCTCCCGTCCCCTCCCCCAGGGCCAGCCACGCAGAAGAGCCCCTCCGCAGCCCCCCACTCCGGGGCCCCCCACCCCACCCCTCTGTGCAGTCAGGATGGGGTTGCCCGTTCGGTCCCTCCCTCTCGGTGTGGCTCGCTTTCTCCTCCCCGCTGTGTGCTGCTGCCCTGGCTGCTCGGTGGTCGGTGGTCGGTGGTCGGTGGTCGGTGGTCGTGGTCGTGGTGGCGGTGGCGGTGATGGCGGTGATGGCGGTGACGGTGGTGGTGGTGATGAACTCTGACTAACACGGCTTTCTCTTTCTCCCTGCCTTGGGGCCTCCTGGCCTGGACAGCCCGCTCTTCCTCCGTCGTTAACCCTTCGTTGTCCTGTGGGATAGACTTGGAGGTGGCTGCCCTCCCCCCACCCCCGCCGCCCCTGCCCCAGGCGGTGGGGAGGGGCCCCCCCTCCGTTGTCGTGGTGCGTTGTTCTCCGACCCCCCGCCCGCCCGGTCCCCTCTCTCCTCTCTGCAGGCTCTGCTGTTAACCCATTTGCAGTGCTGATGTCTCTCTCTCTCTCTCTGTCTGTCTCTTGTCCGTCTGTCTCTCTCTCCTCCTCTCTCGCTGTCTCTCTCTTCCTTTTATCTGTCGTTGTTTTTCTTCCTCTTCCACCCCACCCCCCCCACCCCCACGTGTGGCCTGCCCTCTCTCCCCCACCGCCACCCCCGGTGCCCCTCTGGCCCGGCTGCCTCCTGCGTGCCTCCAGTGGCACCCTCCTGTCGGGCGCCAAAGTGGCCGCTGCGGCGGGGCTGGCGGTGGAGCGGGAAGGCCGGCTGGGGGAGAAGCCGGCACCGGCGCCGCCACCCGGAGAGGACGCCTTGAGAAGCGGCGGGGCCGCCCCCAGCGAGCCGGGCAGCGGCGGCAAGGCGGGGAGAGGCCGCTGGCGGACGGTGCAGAGCCACCTGGCCGCAGGGAAGCTCAACTTGTCCAAGTGAGTGATGGCCCCATGGCCGCCGGAGCCGTGAGCTCGGGCCTGCCCCCGTCCAGGGTGGACAGCGGGACCCCCTGGCACGCCCGCTGCTGCCCCCAGAGGTGCCGTCCTCGGCCCCTGGCTCATTCCATCCCTTCATGAGACGCCCGTCATCCTTGCCATCGGGCGCAACTAACAGCCACACGGTGTCGCATCTCGGCCTCCGGCTGCTGCCGCCCTCATCGGTCTCTTTCCTTGCCAGTGACCAAGTCATTCCATTTCCTGCCCCCACGGCAGCTTCATTTCAATCCTGGGGTCATCCCATCCTCTTTGACTGGCCGCCCCATCTCAGCCGTCAGTTCATCCCTCTGCGGGCCACCGCGGTTGCTCAGCCATCGGACCATCCCATCCCCCGGGGAGCTGGCCCACTCTCAGCCTGTGTATGCCGCTCACCTGCCACCGCGCCTTCCCTCTTGCAGCCAGCAGATGGCTCTAGACCCAGCGGCTGAGCCATTCCATTTTTGACCATCCGGCGCCTCCATCGGCTTGCCCCACTCTTGCTTGCACCATGACACCATCCGTCCTGCGAGGCCACCACGAGCAGCTGGGCCGTCGCTATCGGTTCATCCTCACCTCGGCCATCCCCACTGGCTGTCCCAGTCTTGGGCAGCGAGCCGTCCCACTGTCAGCGGTTGGGTTGTGTGTTCCTGGCGGTTGGGTTGCTGAGCCCCAGCGAGCTTCTCTTTTCTGACGAGGGTGGTCTGGACGTCGGACAGAGGGCCGTTTCCTTTTTAAGAGCTCTCTGAGCTTGCCGAACGAGACAGTGCCTCTCGTGGGCCATGGACATAGGGCTGCCCCCCCTCCCCCCCGTTCTCAGCAGAGGGTGGTCTCTCCTCCTCCACCATGGGGCAGCCTTATTCTCATCTGGCTGGTAGAACCTTCCATTTCCCCAGAGGAGCCCTTTCAGGCTCTAAATCCTTTGAACTGTGACCCTTCTCGTCCACTGGGACTCAGGTTCCCTTTTCGGCTGTTACAATTGCCTCCTTCCCAGCTAAAGGGAGCAGCCTCTCACTTAGAAGACCAGCAGCCCTGACCCTTCCGTAGCTGTGGGCTGTCCTGTTCCCTCCAATCAGGCTCCTCCTGGTTCTCTTCAGAAGGCCTGTGACTCCCGCCTTTGGGACCACTGACAGCCCCCGTGTTGAGACCATATTTGCTTGTCAGCCTGAGGGGACACAGGTGGATTTCTGCCCTGACGTGGAGCCTCGGGAAGGTCTCCGAGGGAGGCGGCCCCACACCCCCCCTCAGAGATCCAAGCCCAGCACCCCGCCCTCCCCAGCCTGCTCCGGCCACAGACTCCAGGCCGGCTGAAGCCTTCGTGCCATCCGCTGGCTCTGGGCCTGGAGGCACCAAGTTTAGCTTCCTGTGACTGAGAGGTTGTAAATTGGACTAATTTTGGATGTGATAGGAAATCAAAATGAGGCCAGCAAGGAGGAGGAGGAGGCCGTCCGAGGATCGTCCTCCCCTGCCTCAGCCTGACCCCAGGGAGCTATGGGCCTACCTGGCCGGCCAGGCCTGGGCCTGTCCCTGGTGGTGGCCCCCACTCCAGACCTGAGCCAGGCAAGACTGCTGCCCTCTCCAGGACCCCAGCCAAAGCTATGTTTTGCCTCTCTCTCTCTCTCTCTCTCTCTTTCTCTCTCTCTCTCTCTCTCTCTCTCTCTCTCTTTCTTTCTCTTTCTCTCTTGTTCTCTCTCTCAGCCCACAGGGGCAGCCTAACTATTGTGCTTTGGTTCCCAGGGTAGGCTCGGGATGAGCAAAGCTGAGGTCTGGCTGCAGTGGTGAAAGTGGTTCCAAGGCCCTGGGGCCCCTCCCTCAGGCAGCCCCCCCCCCCCCGCCTCGCCCAAGGGGACACAGCTGCCCTGTGGTCCTAGACCAGGAGTCGGCAAGCTTTCTCTGTAAAGGGCCAGATAGGAAATACTTAGGCTTTGCAAGTCACACAGTGCCTTTTAGGACTACTCAAGCCTGTCACAGCCATAGATAGGATGTGAATTAATGACAGCGCGTTCCAGTAAAACTTTATTTACGAAGACAGGTGGTGGACCGGATGCGGCCCCCAGGCTATAGTTTGCCAACCCCTGCCCTAGACCACTGGTTTGGGAAATGGAGGGAGAGGACAGAGAAGGAGGTTGGGACCTCTGAGCTCTGGCCCTGCCGGTCGGAGGTGCTGAAATCTCTGGCCTGGGGACCAAGGAGACAGGTTGCTGGGGAGGCTGGTGGGGGTGTGTGTCTCTAACCCTTCCTACCCCCATCTCCTGCGATGTTTGTGGGTGCCACTGGCACGGGGAGCATTAGCTAATACGCATGTCCCTGGGCCAGACCTCATCAGGTCCTCGTGGCAACCCTGGGGCAGAAGCTGCTCAAGGATTACTTTTCACCTGGGTTTTATGAGGAAACTGAGAGGTGGGCTCACTTTTCCAAAGTCCCACGGTCAGGAAGCAGCGGAGATGGGGCTTGAACCCGGGTCACTCTGACCTCATACTACCTCTAATCAGCCGGGTCCTGTTCCCTGTCTGTCCTCGCCCCCTTACTGGCACTTTTCAGGGATGCCGGTGGGCCCGTTAGGAGGGTGGCCTCTTGCAAATGCACGGTCACCCAGTTTTCCATCAGAACAGTGGCCGGAGAAGGGGCTCCCGGCTCTCTGCTCCTTTCCTGGGTCCCCTCCTCTGACTGGGAGGCATTCCCAAGGTATCAGGAAAGGATGCTGAACCTAGAAACGAGGAGGTCTGGAAGGAGGGCAAAGATCTGCACCGACGGCCCTGGCCGTAACGCGGAGGTCTGGGAGTCCGGGGACAGTCCCCAGCCTCCATGGACCAAACATACAAATCGCTGGCTCTCCCAGACTTGCCCCACTTTACTAGGCCAGCCCTGCGCCGGCCTGGGTTTCCTCATGCCTCCAAAGGCCAGCCTTGCTTAGATCACAGAGGCAGACTTTCCTGGGGTCCCCCAGAGAGACCGCAGCAGCTCCCTCCTACACGGCAGGCACAGGGCCCTGGGGCCGCCTTCACCACGCGGCCTCCAGCCTCCACAGCTCCCGCGGCCACTCAGACAAGGAGGTGTTCGGGGCGCCAGCCGAGCCGCAGCCGGAGGGTGGGCTGGGCCGGGCCGACCTGGGCACCTCAGGGCGGGCTCGGGGTTTGGTGGCCCCCCCCCCCCCCGGGTGAGGCGGCGGCGGCAACGGCAGCGGCGACCACCGTGACGGAGGCCTGGCGAGGTCCGGCAGCGCGCGCGCCCTGCACCGGGGCCTCCTAGTCCTGACCCTCGGCTTCTCTCTCCTCCACTGTGATCCCTTCACCTGCTTCTCCTTTCTCTCCTCTCCTCCGCCCGCCCCAAGTTTCGAGGACTCCACCCTGTCCACGGCCACTACCCTTGAGTCTATCCCCAGCTCCACGGGAGAGCCGAAATGCCAGCGACCCCGCACCCTGATGCGGCAGCAGAGCCTACAACAGCCGCTAAGCCAGCACCAGCGGGGCCGGCAGCCCAGCCAGCCCACCACCAGCCAGAGCCTGGGCCAGCTGCAGGCCCACACGGGCTCGGCGCCGGGCCCCAACCCCCGGGCCTACGGCAGGGGCCAGGCCCGGCAGGGCGCCTCGGCCGGCTCCAAGTACCGGGCGGCCGGCGGCGGCCGCAGCCGCTCCAACCCGGGCAGCTGGGACCACGTGGTGGGGCAGATTCGAAACCGAGGCTTGGACATGAAATCCTTCCTGTAAGTGCCCCCCCTGAGCGGGCCGGCCCCCACCTCCCGACCCAGCCTCTTTCCCCTCGTCTCCTTGGGAGCCTCCCTGGCCTTCCGTGGCCAGGGTTGCAGGAGCAGACTTGGCCGACCCCTCCCCAGCCTCTTGTGGCTGGAGGCTCCTGCCCGAACCACACCCCCCACCCCGGCCCCCCACCGCCCCCCATCCCCGTGGAAGGATTCTTATCTGAGCCACCCCTCTGGAGACCGCAGCTCCCCCCACGACTTCGTTCCCTTCCCGGGGCTTGGAGAAGGTCCCCCCACCCCCAGTAAAAGTCAGTGGGGACACTAGACAATGCCACCAGGTCAGCCTCCTCTTCCCGCTAGTCCCAGGCTGCTCCTGGCCTCCCTGCCAGCCTCCTCCCCTCCCCCCAAACCTGGGGACCGGCCCTGCCTCCAACCCTCCAGATCACCTCCTCCCTGTAACCCGACTCCGACTCCGCTCACCTTCCCGCCCCACACTTCCTCCCTCCCTCTCACTTCCTCTGTCCCTGCCATCAGCCCTGTCCTCTGCCTCTCTGACCTTCTACAGCCACCTGTCCTCCAGCTCCCAGAGTGACCCCTGAGGACAAGCCTCAGATGTTCCCCCCAAAGCTTTGGAAACCGTACTTTCTCAATCAGAGCCTTTCAAGTGTACGGGTCTGGGAAGTAACCACACACCGTGGGTATCTTAGCCATCCCTCATTCCCCCCAACCACGCGCTGCCCCGAACCCCCCTCACAGGTAGGGCCCCCACCCAGGGCTCCCTCTCTCTGCCATCACTCTGGGCATCTGGACTCTCAGAGCCCAGGGCAGACCTGGGCTTTAGTCCTCCGGCCTAACATGACCTTCCTTCCAGGCTCTGGGGATTATTCCCATCACCCAGGTCTTCCTGGGAGCACTTTTCATGGAGCAAGAGACCAGCACTAAGCCTGGGAGAGGAGAAAGGGAGGAGGAAAGGGAAGGCCAAGGTCAAAGCCCAGCTCATTGGCAAGATGTGGGGATTCTGAAGACAAGCAGGGCAGGTCCCTCCAAGCATCCTGCCTCTCCAGCTGAGACTCCAGGCCTCCAGGGCAGACAGGAGTACTGGCCGCGGCAGAGGCACCCCGACAGAAGAGGCCCTGCCTCGCCAGCTTCCCATATCCGTGCAAGTGGCCTGTGGCCCCGGCCCGGGAGCGCGTGCTGCCTGTGACTCTACTCGGCAAATCCAGGCAGTGCCTCTGCTGGGGCTCTCCCCCATCCAAGGACCCTTGGGGATCCAGCTGGTGCCTGCAGGCGACAAGATGCCCAGCAGAGCCTCCTGGCTTCCAGGTGGTGGTTTGTTTCCGGACGGATGCGGTGGCACTGGTGCGAGTTAGGAGAGTGGAGGGAATTGGTCCCGCTGTGGCTTGAACAGAACCGGGAGCCCGCGGGCCCCGCACCCCTCGGCTCCTCCTGAGCTCAGACTGCTCTTTGCACAGCCATTACCCTGCCTCCTGTTCTAGCAGCCATCACACCGGGGCAGGGGCCGTCCCCAGGCCCTGGGAAGAAAGGACGCGGCTGCAGGAAAGCCTCTGTGTACCAACTCTTCCCTGCCCTCTGAGCCCCCGGCCAACTGGGATTTGATGAGCCGGAGCTCAGACACCAGCATCCTTTGTCCACACTCCTCTGCCCGCCTCTGGCTTTATGGGCCCCTCTCCTGCCACCTCTGGAGCTCACCCAGCTCCCCACCTCCGCCTCTTGTCATTCCTCACAGCAGGGGTCGGCAAATTTTTTTCTGTAAAGGGCCAGATTATAAATATTTTAGGCTTTGTGGGACACGTGGTCTCGATCACATTTTTTAAAGCAACACTTTAAACACGCACAAGCCATTCTTAGCTTGTGGGCTGTAGGAAGACAGGCCACCAGCTGTACTTTGCCCACCTCTGACCCCTGCCTTCCAGTTTCGCTGGTGTGCTTCTGAGGCCCTTTTCTTGCCCCAAATGCTGCCTTCCAGGTAGAGAGTCAGGGCGGGAGGGCTGGCCAGGCCTCCCAGGACCCCACCCCCTCTCGCGGGGAGGGTGGCCGTTCCTCCTGCTTAATGGGTGTGAACTCCCCCCCCCCCCCCGCCCCCAGTACCACCAGCTTCTCCCCAGACCCTCCTCTTGTCCCTCGTTCTCACCCTTGCAGCCTGTGTTGCTGGAGAGAATGACAAATTGGGAATTTATGCAGAGGAGCCGTTTTGTTTTTCAGAAGAGCGAAAAGGAGTATCTGAAAAATGCATTAACCGGGGGAAAAACATGTTGTTTTCGCTGGGTTCTCCTTCCCCCAGCTCCACCAGCTCCCGAGCAGCCAAATGGAATTTTACCAACTCTGAAACAGTACCGGTGGGCAGAGAAGAAAAGGAGGATTTGCCCTGAGGGAAGTGGAGTTGTTCCCCGAAAGTTAGATGATGCCGGCACGAGGGTCAGCCTTGGAGTGACAGGCCCAGGACAAAGATGCCTGGACATCTTTGGAAGGACAGTGCAACCACGTAGCTCCCCTCCCTCCCTCCCTCGGCCCTTACGGCCATCTCCCACCCCCCCCCCAATGCCACCCCCCACCCTGAAGGGCCACCCCTCTCCTACTCCAGTTCCCTTTCTGACCACCCTCTGGGAAATAACCACAGCTGGCCCTTCTTATCTAAACCTTGCCCTCTCCGACTGTGGTTGAAGGGGCAGACTTCCTGACCCAGGATCCCCCTCCCCCTTCCAGAACATTCCATCCGGCTTACCAGCTTCCCCTCGGCCCTTCCTGAGACATGCTTTCCTGCCTGCCCCTTCTGAGATTCCCCTCTTTCTTTGTTTGGATGAGAGACCCAGCGCTGGATGAACTACAGAAAATGCCCGTGAACTCCGATGGCTTTGAGGGGCAACAGGTCATTTTTTTGGCCCTGGAAACTGCAGGGTGACCCCACAGTTAGTTACCCAGGGGTTCTCTGAGAGTGCCCCATACGAAAATTGTCACACCTTGACCACTGGCCCCATGCTGCTGTCCGCATAGCAGCTCCGCCTGGACTGAGCCTCCCTCAAAGCAGGATGGTCACAGCCTCTTCCAGACCTTCCTCCCGACACACACGAGTCTGCAGGACTTCTCCAGACCTTGCCAGGTTCCTGCACGTTCTCTCTCTCCACCTTTGTTTTTTGGTGACTTCTGGACTGCTTCTCCAGGGAAAGGCCCCAGAACTGGACCCAAAAGACTTGGCGGTTATTCCCCGGATCTCCAGGAAGGGGGGTGCTCAAGAGAAGGCCCGTGATGGCCAGCGCACCGTATGCCAGAAGGGACCTCCATTCTCCTCTGATGGGCCGTGTGTCCAGGGACCCTTCCCAGTATCAAGGACATCTGGCTGACCATGACCCAGAGATGTCTTTACGAGGGGCTTCCCTAAGTACAGGGTGCAGTGCCCATTGGATTTCCAAGCTTTCTAAGAACCTCTCACCTGGGAGCCTAAACCTGCCTGCACAGTCTCAAAGCAAGATGGAAATGGAGCCCCTCCCTCTTCTCCCAGGGGCCCAGATGGTCAGAGCAAGTAGCCTCTGACCTTTGTTCCGCTGGCGATGAATTAACCTTGGCCGTCTGCGTGCCCCCAGGGCCTGTGCTCTCCTCCCCTAGCCTTCCAGCAGGCCTCTGCCCGGCCCCTTCCCCAATTCTCTCCAGAGAACCTTGCTACGCTCCCAAGGCAGGCTGGGTCTGGGGGCTGCGGACACCTCCCCTCATCCCCTCCCTCCCTCCCTGACTCCCCCCGACTCTGCTCTACAACTGTTGACAGTGCTAAAGTGTGGTTTCTCTCCTGCAGGGCCAGTTTCTTACGCTTTTTTCTTCTCTCTCTTTGTCTCTGTCTCTGTCTCTGTCTCTCTCTTTCCCCCTCCCCGCCCCCACCCACGGGGCCTCCTCGTTTCCTCCCGGCCGGTGGGCTGCCCACCTCGGGCAGGGAAGGCAGGATGGTGGTGCTATCCTTGGTCTTAGGGCTTTCGGAACAGGATGACTTTGCCAATATCCCTGACCTGCAAAACCCAGGAACCCAGCAGAACCAGAACGCTCAGGGGGACAAGAGGTACGAGCACAGGCAAGGGCCTGCGGCGGCAGCGGCAAAGACGGAGGCGTGGAGAGGCCACCTGCCTCCACCAGCCCTGGCCCGGCTGCTGGACGAGGCGGTGGCACCCTCAGCGATCCTGGAGCGGGAGGACTGCCCCCTCCCCAGCTGGTGCCCTCACACGCGCCACCCCCCCACCCCCGGGTGTCCCTGGGGTCCAAGGCCAGTGTGGCTGTCCTGGGACCATTCTGGATCAAGCCTGCTCCCTGGGCACGCTTGCCCTCGCCCGGAGCAAGCCAGCCTTTCTGCCCCATCTCCCTGCTTGCCTCCCCTCATCCTTCATCTCTGCCCTACCCCGCACCCCGAAATCCCCGTTTCTCTGGTGGTTGGGGGGCGGGGGGGATGCAGGGAAGGGGCACCAGCCTGTTCTCCCTCATCCCCGCCACCCCAACCCCCCTCTTGCCTGGAGATCCCGCTGGGGTGACGGTAGCACCCCACCCCCCGCCCTGCCGCAGGGGTGCTACAGAGGTGCTTGGCTGAATGAAGAGAAGCCCCTGGTGGGGAGGGTCTGGGGCATGGGAGAGGCCTGGTGACCAGAAAGAACTGGAAAGGCAGCCCTGAACCCGAGGGAGCAGGAGGAGGAAATGGGCTGAGGGGCCGAGAGCAGCCAGCAGGCGCCGGTCAGGCTCCCTGTTACCAGGCGCCCTGCCGCTGGTCCCCAGGAGTTGCCCGTATGGCCACCGCACAGGCCGAGCAGAGGGCTGGGCCTCTAGCCGTCCACAGTCTTGGCCATCAGGAGCTCAGGGAAGCATCTCGTGGTGCCTGCTGTCTCACGGGGCACTCGTGGGGAAGGAGACGGGGTTCAGAGGTCCCGGGGCTCGGGCAGCGTCACAACGGCGGGGTGATCCTGCACCTGGTCTGGCTGCCTCCTATCACCTGGCCTTGGGCTGGGCCAGCCCCACACCTGCAGTCGTGAAGGGAGGGCTCATCACCTTGGTCAGGTCCGCTTCTCGTCAGACCAAAGGCCTGCAGGACAGTGTGCGGGCTGACCGCCAGCATGCCGGCCCTTCTGGCTCTGGTGGTGCCAGAGCCTTGCTCTGCAAACTTGGGCAAGTCGCTGCCCCTGTCTGAGCCTCTGCTTCCTCGTCTGTTGAATAAAGGAGCGGATAGGGTGACCCCTTCCAGCTTGGACATGCTAAGCTTCTAACAAGGGAGCAGACCTTCGGACTGGGGGTGGGGGGAGGGCACCCCTCTGATCCTGTCAACCAGACAGGGATCCTGACGGTCCTGGAGGCCCTTAGGGCAGGAAGGACCTGTCCCCGGCTGCCACCAGGGGGCCTGTGGGTTACAGAAGGGTAGGCCAAGTGTTAGACAGCTGACTGCCTGTCCCTCCGGTGACTTCTGGAGACCAGCCCTCTCATTTCATTTTTTCCTGTTGCATGTCTATGGTGGACACAGCCAGAAACCCCCAGAGAGTGGGAGGGGAGAGCGGGACCGGTTCTTTCCCTCAGTGGCACAGATGGTGTCAACCCTCGAGCCCATGTCCTGGGGAGCGGGAGGAACAGAGCCTGCCACCTGGCGCCACAGAAGTCCTGGGCTGGGCCGCGGGCAGGCCAGAGTGCCAAGGGGAGAGGGCCAGGGGGCACCGATGAGAGGCCGCAGGAGGGGCCTGGAAGCCCGTGGCGAACCGAGCTCCTTGCTGGGGAAAGGTGTAAAGCGTGAGGGAGCAGACGCAGGCTGGAAACGAGATTTCACATCACCCATGCGTTCATTAGCTGCCTCCATTTCCACCCACAGCCTATTTTTACCTCTTTGCCATGTAGGTCTAACACGCCCATCCCTTCTGATCATTGCATCAGCTGTCCCTGCCTTCCTGGGAAAGGTGCGTGTAGAGGTGGAGGCCCTGGGCCCTCGCCCCCACCCTGCCTGACTTTCCGGGTGGACACGGGCCATTCCCACCTGGTCACACCCACCCCTTCCATCTCACGGCCTCTGGGGGGGCGTTTCCCGGGTGATAGGGCCCCGCCAGGGTATCCAGAACGGAGCGCTTCCTTCCCGGCACTCTCCCCGTCCCCAAGCTTGGCATTGGCATTGGCACCACCCATGGGCCACCCAGCGCCTTAGGGCTCCACTCGTCTGGATTCCTGGCCCTTTGGACCTTGGAATGGGAGGCTCAGGTCAGCTGCCTCTTCCTCTTCACCTTCTGCCTCCAGACCCAGAGTCTGCCCCTCTGCCCCCGACCCTTCCCTTCCCCACTCAGCTGACCCCTTGGCTGGATGTCTGGGGTGAAGGGTGGGTCTGTCGGCAGTGGGTTCCTGGGAGGCAGAGGGGCCCCGGCAGGAAGTGCAGCCATTCCAAGTCCCTTGAAGCAAGGTAGGGGTGCATCTAGCAAGCGACACGGAGATGGGAAGGTTGGTCACTACCTCCCTCCCAGGATCCTTGGTGGCCTGGAAGCCCCCCATTCAGGATCTCCCAGTCTCTGGGCCTCAGCACCGTAGGTCCCAAGAACAGAATGCTCTTGGAAGCCCGGAGGGAGGGAAGGAAGGAGGCCAGGACCACCCCAGGCTCCCATGCCCTGCTGCCTTCACCCATCCTTCCCTGCATCCATCCCATCATGCTCTCTGCCATCCCTTCCACTGCTCCTCGGGATCCAAATGGTTTCCACCGTGGCCCCACCCCCACCTGAGTGGGGCGCGGGGCTGGGCGGGGACTGGGCCACCCCCATCGCTCTCCTCGCCCCCAAACCACCATGTTTCCTCTGTCCCGGTGTGTGTCCCCCGCCTCCTCTCTGCCTCTCCTCTCGGCCGCCTCGCTCGTCCCCTTGTCCACCCTGCAGCCTCCTTCACTAGTCTCCGACTAACCTTTCTTGGCCTCTCTGTCTCTCTCTCTCTCTCTCTCTCTCTCTCTCTCTCTCTCCTCTCCTTCCTCCCATCTGCTCCTCACAGGGATGTCCCTGGGCCGGTGACGGGCCCCTCCGCCTCTCCCTCTGCCTCTCTGTGCACTTGTCTCTCTGTCTCTCTCTGTCCTGTGACCTCCGAGAGCTTCCGTGGCGCTGACCATCTACCCAGGCTGCTTTGCAGCTGTGCTGATGCTGTGGTGTGGCCAGAATAACTCCGACTTTCTCATACCTTCAGCAGTCAATCTGGCGCTCTCCTCCTGTCCCACTCTATTTTTAACCTGACTTTACCTCTCCAGCTATTTCAGTGTCCTCTTCCTCCCCGCGCCTGTCTGCGTGCGCACGTGTCCGCGAGTGTGTGTCCCTGTGTGCACGCGCGCACGTGCGTGGCTACAGCCGCACCTCTGGGAGGGACCCCGGGGTGCGGCCCCGGGCGTGGCGGGGGGGGGGGGGAGGTGTGTGTTTCATGCCGTCGAGGCGAGGCCGGGTTCTCCCAGCTGGTGCGTGTGTGTCTGATCCTCTGGGTGTCTGTCCCCGAAACGGCTCCCTGCTTTTTCTGTTTCAGTTTGTCCCAATTCACACGCACACCTTGGCATGCCTTGGTCTCCCCGAATGTTTCCTCTCGGGATCTAAGTGTGCACATTGCTGCTGTGTGTGGCATCTCACGGCTCTGGTTGACCTGCCTTGTTGCTGTGCCATTCTCTCCCTGGTCCCCTGGGTGTCTGTGGGGCTTGTGTGCGCTCGTGTGTGTATGTGTGTGTGTGTGTGTGTGTGCACGCACGTGCGCACCTTGCTGTTGGGTCCGGGGATCTTCCCTCCGGGGCCTGGCATATTCTGTGCATGTCTGTCTGCCCGTCGTGGCCAACTATGTGCTGACAGCTGGTTCATACCAAGGGTGTCCGTGTCTAGCCCGTGTGTCTGTGGCTCTGGGACTCTCCGAGCTGTTCTATTGTAGCCTGTCCTGAGCCCTACGCCGCCAGTCTTTCTGTCTTTCCCTCGCTGCCTGCCCCACCTCTCCTCCTCATGAGGTGTTCCAGCCTGGTCCCTGGGCAGGCTTTTAGTGTCCCCTTTCTGAGCCCCAGCTGGATGGGGCCTGGGCTCACTACCCAGCTTTCCGGGATCAGCATGGAGTCGGGGTTGCACACAGGGCCTCCCGTGGAGTGGTCCGATCCGGGGCTTCCCGGTGGTGCCCCATCTCTCTCTGACCCTGGGTGAGAGCCTTCTCCCCTGCACAGTCCTCAGAGCGAGAGAGGAGTGGGGACTGGGGAGCAAGGGGGTGGAGACTCGCCCTATCCACCAGGTGGCTGTTTAAATCTAAATTAGTTTGAGCCGAACAAAGCTGAACATTCTGTTCACAGTCACACTGGCCACTTCCAATGCTCGGTAGCCACATATGGACAGTGCAGAAATAGAACACTGCTGTCATCGTAGAAGGTTCTGCTGGCCAGAGCTGTGTGGACAGTGGGCCTGACCTCACCTGGTCAGTCTGAAGGGCACCTGTGTTCTCAGCCCGAACAAACACAGGTGGGGCCTCTGGGAGCCAGCACTCTGGGCGTGTTTGCAGAGGGTAGTGACGCAGAGGGGTAACATGGATGTGCCGCCACGGGAGCCTCCCCTGCTGGGTTGGAGCCAGCAGGGACGACAGGGGCCTCTGGGGAGGGGCGCACGCTCAGATACCACCATGCAAGCAGTGACCAGATGGGGGGGGATTTTCGGGGGGAGCGGGAAGAGTGGGAATACCCACCAAAACAGCACCCACGGGGCCAGCCACGCGGAATTACGCTGAGGTGAGGGGAATGGGCCCTGAGCGCTGGTTTAGGGGGAAACCAGGCCTCCCCATGGACAAGAGCCTACCTCTTGCTGACCCACAGGAGTGGCAGCTGCTTGGGTCTCAGAGAAGGTCCCGCCGCCACCCAGGCCAAGGTACCCAGCCCAGCCCACCTCCCGACCCGTGCTCATTCGGATTCCCCCCACCCCCAGGTTGCCTGCAGGAGGGAAGGCGGTGAACACAGCCCCAGTGCCCGGCCAGACACCCCACGATGAGTCTGACCGCCGGACCGAGCCACGCTCCTCCGTCTCGGACCTCGTCAACTCCCTCACCAGTGAGATGCTCATGGTGAGAAGGGCAGGAGGCCTGGGCCCCAGGCAGGAGCTGGATTGGGGGGGGGGGCAGGGCAAGGCAGGGGAGGGGACATGTGTGGCAATTGGTGACGGCATGGGAGTTATCTGACGGCATGGTGACTGAGTGAGTGAGGCTTGGGTTCTTTTCTGAGCTCTTTCATCGAAACAGGCTCTCTGTGCCTCAGTTTACTCATTGGTCAAATGAGAATAAGAACGCCCGTCTTTCTCCGGTCTCTTTCTGGGTTGAGTGGGGGCCTAAGAAAACCTACTCATGTGAGATATTTTTATGATCGTCCGAGGAAAGGCTTGGGGCAGAATGCGTCCCCTCTCTTGGACTGGCGCCCCACTGAGTGGAGGTGTGAGGCAGAGCTTCCAATGGGGTGGGTCTCATACCCCCATTCTTGGGACCCTCCCCCCCCGCCCCCATTGCTGGGGGCCAGCTGAGGCCCCAAGATAACAGGAGAGTAGGAGCCCCCCTGATCATGATTCCTACGAAGGAACAACTGTGGTGAGGGCCTTCTGGGCACACCCCACTCCGCCGGGATCCCAGCCCCGTGGTTCCAGGGCATTTTCACCAAGACGGAGGTTGCAGCTCCACGTTGCGCCCCCTGGTGGCGGCAGCAGCAAGGCACAGCCATCGGCCCCACTCGTGCTCCCCAAAGTGCCCCAGGAGGGCCGCCACAGGGCCGGGACACTGTGATACGGCAGCCAGAGGTTTGCAGGTGGCAGTCGAAGTTTGGCAGCTCCGAAATCCCAAGGAGGCTTAGGGCATCAAGTTGGGAAGCCGGTGCCTCCTGTGTTCCTACTGGACTTGACCTGGGACAAGTCATTCCCGTTCCCCAGACCTGAGTCCCCTCCCCGGTCCCTCCTGTAGACAGAGAGAAGCGGGTGTGCGGGCTCTCAAGCCCTTGCCAGTGCTGACACCATCCAGGTCAGAGTTCCCTTGCCCGTGGCCTGGTGCCACAGCTGCCACCTGCCTGAGCCCCCAGAGCCCCAGGCCCCACCCTTCGCCCCCATAGCACTCCGGCCAGCTCTAACCATCCACCCCCAGTGCCCCTTTCTAGCCCGGGAGCTTCTCACATTGTAACATGCACACGAATCACTGGGAGATCTTGCTAAAATGCGGATTCCCACAGGTGCGCCTCGCTGGCTCAGGCAGAAGAGCGTGCGACTCTTGATCTCAGGGTCATGAGTTCGAGCCCCATGTTGGGTGTAGAGATTACTTCGATAAACAAAACTTAAAAAAATACCGACTCCCGGTCAGCAGGCCTGAGGTGGAGCCTGGAGTCTGCGTTTCTCTTGGATCTAGATTAGGGCATCAGATTTTCTCTGCTCCAGATCTGGTCTCCCTTGGGCCACGACACCTAGGCCCCTGCACGCCTGGCCCTCCTCTGCCCTCTTGTCTGTCTTCCCCACCCACATGGATGGGCCCAGCCATACTGACCCCTGGATGGGCCCTGCCCCGGCCCATCCTGCCTCCCTGCACAGCCCCCTAATGGGTTACAGCTTCCTGACAATCAGGATCCCAGAAGGGACGGCCCGTTCCCAGCCAGCTCGCTGCCTGATGCTTGCTGCCCCCAGGGAGGAGCTGACAGCATTAGGCCGAGGAAGACAGTGCAGGCCCGAGGGCCCTCTCACAGGGCAGGCTCCGGCTGAGCCCTGAGCTCAGAGGTGGGCAGGCAAGGTCTAATTGCCCAACCCTAGCCCAGAGCAGGGTCATGGTCATTAATGATGAAGATAAGCAGGCCCCTGGCTGGCAGAAGCTTGGGGTCAGGAGTTAGGCCCCCACTGCTGGCCCAAGGAAGGGACTGAGGGCAAGGGGTTAGAGGGCACACCAGGCCACACCCCTGTCTGAGTCACCCCGGCTCTGGTATGCTTTTTGATGCTTGTTTCTACTGGGGCAGGGGCTCAGGCAACATCTCCCCTAGGGCCACGGCAGGGGTGGCCAGTCTGGTTGCCGTGGAAACAGCTCCTCGGGCTGCCCCGGCTGGTTAATTAGGGCTTAGGACTGTAGTTTTGGAAAGCCGGGAGTGGGCACGGAGTGAGGCCCAGTCTGGGCCTCCCACCCCCTATTTGGGAACCAAGAGCCAAGTGACCAGAGGGACCACAGTTGGGGCTGGGGCCACCTGGGCTCCGGTCACCAGGGACTCCACCCAAACTACAGAAGGAACAGGAGGGGCAAGAGGTCTTTGCTGGCCCTACCTACTCACGTGAGGCCCCGGGCTCTCGGCCCCAGGGCTGGCAGCGGCCAGGGCCAGACTGCAGAGTAGGACGGGAACCCACCGAACCCTCCCAGGAGCCCCGCGGGATATCTGCTATGGTCCCATTCTGCAGATGCAGTATCTAAGGTTCACAGGCAGTGAGGCTGGTACCGGCACAGGGAGGGAGTGCAGGGGCACACCGGACCTGGGGAGGGAAGCCACGTTCTCAGTGGGCCTGCGGGGCCCCTGGATCCGGCCAACGGGTAGGAGCTGGAGGGACCCTCTTCCTCGGCGAGGAGGAGCAGGGGAGGCCGCTCAGCCCGCCTTCCAGCTCTAGACGGGACCAGGGTGCGGCCGATGAGGCCCTGGATGCTGGATCTGAGTGTCAGAGTGAGGGGAGCCAGAAGGACACCCGTGATGGCTGGGTGCTGACCTGGCTTTGAGTTTCAACTCCCTGTTGACTCAGGGGTGACTTGAGGCACGCTGATCACCTCTCTGCGCTCCAAACCGAGCTGGTAATGGTAGTGCCTGCCTCACTCAGAGGTCGTAGGGAGTAAATGAGTACAGGGCAGGGAGCACAGGGCGAGTTACTGTTCTTCGTGTGATTCAAATCTTCTCACCTGGGGCGGGTGAGTCCTCACGGGCTTGAAGGGGGAGGGGAGGTTCTCGAAATTGCCCTGGCACGTGAGGCCGCCTTGGTGGAAAGAGTGGGCTTTGAGGTCAGAGAGGGTCCATACTGCTGTGCAATCTTGGCCGTGTGACTTAACCTCTCTGAGCCGGTCTCCTCAGCTAGAGAGTGGTGATAAGTGCCTCGCCCGACTGTTGGCAGGATTCAGTAAGAAGGTGATGTAAGAGTCTTCTGCCATGGTAGGTACACACTATATATATTCTTATTATCTGTATTATTTGGTATCTCAGAGCCTGGAGGAAGGACAGGGCACACGGAAGACTTCTGCAGGGGAAGTGGGGAGAGAAAATGGGCCAGCAGTTTTGGCCTAAAATGTGGTACCGTGAGCACCGACTCTGGCTCTCCTCCAGTCACCGGAAGAGCTTTCAGAGAGAGGGATGCCTGGGCCCCTTGGACCCCTGGGTCTGGAGTGAGACCCGGGGAGCTGGGAAACCTCCCCACGTATTCCCAGTGAGCAGCCACAGCCGAGAAGACTTGGCTGGGAGACCCTCCCCCAAATTACTTCCTAGGTTTTCAACATCAGCGTGGGAAGGGGACACCCACGCCACCCTCCACGTGTATGTCTGTTGCGGGCCCCACCCCTAGAGTGGGACCGAATGCAGGTGGAGCCCTTCCTTCCAGTGGCCCTCAGCCCCCGGGGTGCGGTACAGACAGCTGAGGAGCTTTTAAAACAATGCTGCCACCCGGGCCCTCGCCAGCCCCATCAAATCGGGCTCTCTGGGGACGGGGCCTGGGAACCTGTATTTTTAGCATCTCTACATGAATTTATGCCTTACACAGATTAGATGTGGCTCCTGACAACTCACCTCTCTCATTGTGTAAATCACATCACTCTCAGAACCCCAGGGAGTCACCTTCCAAAGAAATAGCTTGGCCAACTCTTTTGAGATGGGAGCGGTCTCCCTGATCTGTTCTGTGAGCCCCGCAGAGCTGTGGAAGGGCGGAAGGCAGGAAGGGGACGCTCGGGGGACCCAGGGCTTCCAGGGGAGGCCAGGGGGTGGGGTGCGCCCTGCTCTGGGGTTCCGGGGGACGGGGGCTGTCCCGGCTCTGCCCCCCCCCCCCCGCGGGACCGGAGCGTCCTGGCCCAGATGTGAATGTGAGGTAGATCACCACCAGCCCCACGTTGTGCCCAGAGGGAGAGCCAGCTCTTGGCAGCGGGGACGTGGCCTCGGGCACAGGGAGACTTCCTAACCCCGCCGGCCCCTCCCCCACCCCCAGCTGTCCCCAGGCTCCGAGGAGGACGAGGCGCACGAGGGCTGCAGCCGGGAGAACCTGGGCCGGATCCAGTTCAGTGTCGGCTACAACTTCCAGGAGTCCACACTCACTGTGAAGATCATGAAGGCCCAGGAGCTGCCAGCCAAGGACTTCAGCGGCACCAGCGACCCCTTTGTCAAGATCTACCTGCTGCCGGACAAGAAGCACAAGCTGGAGACCAAGGTGAAGCGGAAGAACCTGAACCCCCACTGGAATGAGACCTTCCTCTTTGAAGGTGAGGCTGGGGCCGCACCCCACCCCCACCCAGAGTCCCCTCTTCCCCTCCACCACGGCCGGCTCAGCTGCACGGGTACAGACGGGGGCACCCACGCGCGCATCCACACCTGCGTGCACCCGCCCACGCAGGCACGTGTTTGAGCCCAGGGAACCTGCGGCCTTTCGCGTCTAGCTGGGATCAGGTTACAGGGCCCGTGGGAGCCGCACCACGGCCAGAGGCCCGGAACCGAACTAGACCACCTCC